>NW_025814827.1:32927500-34127500 GCF_022079265.1 Lynx rufus
GTGTCCACTACAATTAAGAACTGCAATATGGGGGGGGGGGTGCCTGGGTGGCTCAGTCCATTAAACGTCCAGCTCTTGGTTTCGGCTCAGGTCATTATTTCACAGTTCGTGATTTCAAGCCCCATTATCATGAGTTTGAGCCACCAACTGGATGGGCCCTGTGCTCTCAGCACAGAGCCCACTCTGGATCCTCTGTCTCCCCACCTCTCTCTGCCCCTCCCCCGTTCACGGGTACCCTCTCAAAATTATACAAACATTGAAAAAAAAAGAAAGAAATGTGGGGCAGCTGGATGGCTCAGTTGGTTAAGCATCCAACTTAGGCTCACGTCACGCTCTCACATTTTGTGGGTTCAAGCCTCACATTGGGATCTGCGCTGACACCTCAGAACCTAGAGCCTGCTTTGGACTCTGCGTCTCCCTCTGTCTCTGCCCCTCCCCCACTCATGCTCAGTCAGTCTCTCCCTCTCTCTCTCTCAAAACTAAAAATAAAATTAAAAATAAAAAAAGAATCGCAATATAGGGGGCACCTGGGGTGGTTCAGTCACTTTAAGAATCTGACTTCAGCAAAGGTCACAATCTCATGGTTCCTGAGTTCAAGACTAGCATCAGGCTCTGTGCTGACAGTGAGGAGCCTGCCTGAGATTCTCTCTCCTCTCTCAGCCCTGACCCTACTTGTGCCCATGCACACGCTCTCCCTCTCAAAATAAATAAACTTTAAAAAAAAAAAAAAAAAAAGGAATTGCGACATGGGGGCAACTGGGTGGCTCAGTCCCTTGATCGTCCAACTCCTGATTTCAGCTCATGTCATCATCTCAGGGATGTTAGATCAAGTCCCACATCAGGCTCCATGCTGGGTGTGCAGCCTGCTTAAGATTCCCTCACTCTCTCCCTCTCCCTCTGTTCCCCCCTACCCCTCCACTGGCACTGTCTCTCTTAAAAGGAAAAAAAAAAAAAAAAAAGAATTGCAATAAACAACAGGGAAGTACTTTCAAACTGCTTCATTTGTTTTGGGATAAAATTCATAAAACATAAAACATAACAGGGAGCATGGCTGGCTCAGCTGGTAGAGCATGTGACTCTTCATCTTGGGGTTGTAAGCTCAAGCCTCATGTTGGGTGTAGAGATTACTAAAAAATAAAATATTTAAAAAAACCATAAAACAGGGGCGCCTGGGTGGCTCAGTCAGTTGAGCGTCCGACTTCGGCTCAGGTCATGATCTTGGTTCGAGCCCTGCATCGGGCTCTGTGCTAACAGCTCAGAGCCTTGAGCCTGCTTCGGATTCTGTGTCTCCCTCTCTCTCTCTGCCCCTCCCTGGCTCATCCTCTGTCTCTCTTTCTCTCTCTGTCAAAAATAAATAAATGTTTGCAATTTAAAAAAACAAAACAAAACATAACATTTTAACCATTTAATAATGTACAAGCCAGCAGTATTTTTTAGTATATTCACAATGTTGTTGCCAGGTTATTTTCAACTTTGAAACGGAAAAACTCACTTTCAATGTAATGAATCAACCATTAACTCTTCCTAAATAAAAGGTTAGGGTAGCTGAAGTCAAGTACATACGACCCAGGTAAATTCAGTGTTTATAATTCATCACACACACAAAAAAAAAAATCATCTTTTTACTTTCCCCCTCCTATATGTAATGAAAGCATATAAATTGTACCAATGTATCTTGAGGACATGTTAATACTACTCACTAATCCAATTAGAGTCACTTATCTTGGTAAAATTTTTCATTTATCTCAAATACACAAAAGCAACCCTAACAACAATGTACAGTTATTCATTTCTTGCACAACTTAAGATCTTGTTTGACCTTACTCAAAAATCCTTCAGTGGAAGACTTCCACTTCCAGTGAGAATGCAGAAGATTACAAAGATAATCACTTGTGTCTTAACAATTAGAAAACACCAGATAAATTAAAAAAAAAAAAAACTTTTTCTTCTTCTTCAAAGGCAATGAAGACCTACAGTCACAAATGCAAATAAACTGAATTCTAGACAGGGACCAGCCTTCTCTAGGAGACCCGCAGATTACTACACTGCTTTCAACCCTGAGTACCATTTACACTGCCTGAAGCAAAAGTGAAGGAAGAAAAAAAGCAGTCATACACAAAGGATCTTTAGTCTGACACAGAGGAACTAGTCAAACTTTCAATGCCTGAGAATGGGCAGACTAGAATCTAGAGAAACCCAAACAGAAAACTAGTCCTTATTCCTACCAATTACCACCCCCCCACCCCGCCCCCAGAATAACAAGTGGTGATGCAGAAGCTGGCCTGAAAACTGAGAACCTACAGTCTCCCAGCACTTAGATTCCAAGTTCCTATCAGAGGAGCGCAATCCTTTCCTTAACACATCTGAATCCATGAATGAGCTGAAATTTATTAAGCAAATCACCTAAGGGGGCCTGGATGGTACAGTGGGCTAAGCATCTGACTCTTGATTTTGACTTAGGTCATGATCTTGTGGTTTGTCGGTCTGAGCCCCCACATCGGGCTCTGCGCTGACAGCTCGGGGCCTGGAACCTGCTCCAGATTCTGTGTCTCCCTCACTCTCACTAGCCCTCCTCCACTCGTGCTGTCTCAAAAATAAATAAATATTAAAAAAAAAAAAAAAAAAAAGGATACCAAAAAAGGGGGGGGGGTCAAAAATCTGAGGGACAACATCAAATGACCTAACATACTAGTAATTGCACTTTTTAAGAGGCATTAAGAAAGGAAAGCATTTGGAGAGAAAAAAGAACAAAAATATTCCAAAAGTTGGGGCGCCTGGGTGGCTTGGTCGGTTAAGCGGTCAACCGGTCATGATCTCACGGTCTGTGAGTTCGAGCCCCGCATCGGGCTCTGTGCTGACAGCGGAGCCTGTTTCAGATTCTGTGTCTCCCTCTCTCTCTGCTCCTCCCCTGTTCATGCTCTGTCTCTCTCTGTCTCAAAAATAAATAAATGTTAAAAAAAATTTTTTTTTTAAATAAAAAAAAAAATTCCAAAAGTGAAAGTTTTAACCCACAGATCCAAGAAGCTCAGCCAATGCCAAGAAGAATAAATACAATGGCTTTCAGAAAGCCATACCTAGGCACGTAAAGAGAAGGCTGCCAAAAATTGAAGATCAAGAGAAAAACCTTACAAACATCAGAGGAAAAATGACACGTTATGGTAGAGAAACAACAGTAAGATGAGCTATTTACCAAAAACAATTTAAGTCAGAAAACAATAGACTGATACCCATCATAAAGTAATGAAAGAATCAACCTAATGTTCTGTATCCAACAAAAGAAGACTTCAAAGATAAAGACATTTTCTAACAGCTGAAACAAGTCAGACTGTACAAGAACTACTGCCTCCTAAGGTCAGAAACAAGATAAGGATGTTAGTTAGCTCTCGCAACTTAGACTCAATTGTGCTAAAGGCCTCTACCAGGGTGATCAGGAAAGAAACAGAAATAAAAAATATCCAGACTGAAAAGGAAAAAGTGAAATTCTCTATTCACAGATGACATTATCTTGTATGTAGAAAATACTGAGAAAACCGCTAAAACACTACTGGAACTAATAAACGAGTTTAGTAAAACTACAAGATCCAAAACTAATACACAGACAGACATTTCTACAAATGAGAAACAAATATCACAAATGCAAGAGAAAAAAATTCCATTTACATTTACAATAGAAGCAGCAAGATTAAATTACCTAGAAATAAACTGAACCAAAAAGTATAAAACCTGTACAAAGAAAACTAAAAAACACTTTTGGAAAAAATTAAAGACAACTTTAATAAAAAAAAAACAAAAAAAAAACACCCTGTGTTTATGCACTATAAGACCTAATATTGGTACAACAGCAGTACTCCCTAAAAGGCGATCCACAGATTCAACACAATTCCTATCAAAATCCCACCTGGAACTTGTATAAAAATCCAAAAGCTGATCTTACATTTCATATGAAAATGCAAGGATCTCAAAATAACCCCAAAAATCTTGACAAATATGAATGAAGTTCTCTAAAACTTGTATTTCCCAATTTCAAAACTCACTATCAAAGCTATAATAAACATAACAGTGTGACGATACTGGCATAAGACTAAACACAGAGCTCAAATGAACTTAATTCAGAGTCTAGTAATGAACTGCACATTTATATTAAGTGATTTTCAACTGCCGAAGGTGCCAAAACAATTCAGTGGGTAAAGAATGGGCTTATGTTATTCATAGTAGCTAAAAAGTAGGGGGCACCTGGGTGGCTCAGTTAAGCATGTGACTCTTGATCTCATAGTAATGATCTCACTGTTCGGGAGTTCAAGTCCCATGTTTAGCTCTACAAGGATAGCACAGAGCCTCTTCTTGGGATTTTCTCTCCCTCTCTCACTGCCCCTCCCCCACCATATCTCTTGAAATAAACTTAAAATTTTTTAATAAAAATAAAAAATTTTTTAAATTAACTAAAAAGTAAAAATAAAGTAAAAAGTGGAAATAGCCTTAATGTCTATGAAGTGATCAGTGAATTAAGTAAAATGTGCCATACCCATACAAGATTATCATTCAGAGATAAAAGAAATGAAGCATAGACACACACCAACATGGATGAACCTTCAAAATGTTATGCTAAATAAAAGACCACACATATTATATAATTCTACTTATGAATGTCCAAAACAGACAAATCCATATAGACAAAATGGGGACAGTTGTGTGTGGATGGGGTGGGGTTGAGGAGGGGATGCAAAAAAAAAAAAATGGGGTGTGATGACTAACAGAGGGCAAGGAGTTTTCTTTATGGGGTGATGAAAATGTCCCAAAATATCTGGTCATGGCTGTACAATTCTACTGAGTATACTAAAACCACTAAACTGTACACTTTAAAAGGGTGAATTTCGGGGCACCCAGGTAGCTCGTAAGGTTAAGCGTCCAAGTTCAACTCTTGATTTTGACAGTCATGATCAAGCCCCACGTCAGGTTCCACGCTGAGAGTTGTGCCTGTTTGAAATATTCGCACACACGTGCGCATGCTCTCTCTCACTCTCTCCCCCCCCCACCCTGCCCCTCTCCCCAGCTAAAGTTCTCTCTCTCTCTAATTAAAAAAATAAATAAATATAAGAGTGAATTTTATGGCAGTGAGTTAATCTCAATTTTTAGGAAGTTAAAAATATACACTAACGGAAGTTCTTTGAATGGACAGGAAATGAACCAATGTGAAAATGGATCCAAGAATGAATGAAAAATAGATGTGAGTAAATATAAAACATTTGTTATTTAAATGACTACTGACTGTTTAAAGCAAATAAAGTAACAGTGTTTGAGGAATTTATAACATACATACAAAGACACAAATTATAAGAACTATGCTTATAATTAGCTCTTCAAGTCCTGTTATAATTGAATTCCACTTTTAAAATAAGGACACACAGGGGCGCCTGGGTGGCGCAGTCGGTTAAGCGTCCGACTTCAGCCAGGTCACGATCTCGCGGTCCGTGAGTTCGAGCCCCGCGTCGGGCTCTGGGCTGATGGCTCAGAGCCTGGAGCCTGTTTCCGATTCTGTGTCTCCCTCTCTCTCTGCCCCTCCCCCGTTCATGCTCTGTCTCTCTCTGTCCCCAAAAAAATAAACGTTGAAAAAAAAATTAAAAAATAAAATAAAATAAGGACACACACTATAATCTTTACAAACACTGCAATGCACTGAACTGTGTCCCTCTCAAATTCTTATGTTAAAGTCCTAACTCCCAATATGATTGTACATAGTCTTGAAGATGTAATTAAAGTTAAATAATGTCATAAAGATAGGGAAAGATCTCTCCCCACACTACATTAGGACAAAGCTGGAAGGCAGCGGTGTACAAGCCAGGATGAGAGCTTTCAAAAGAAATAGAACCCTGCCAAACCATTCTCTTGGTTCCAAACCATTCTCCAGAACTGCTGGAAAACTAATTTTCACTGTTTAAGCCACAGTTGATGCTATTTTGTTATGTCAACCTGAGCAGACTAATAAAACCACTTCTAAAAATGGAATTGTCAAGATGTAATACTTAAAAATTAGCCATATTAGTGATAAAAAATAAATGTAAATGAACAAAATATCCTAAATAAAAGTCAAAAGATTTTAACAGTGAACAAAAAGTTCCAACTATAAGCTGTTTAAACACACACACACACACACACACACACACACACAATTTGAATATAAGGACAGACAGAGACAGATTCAAAGTGAAAGAAGGGAAAAGATAAGTCACGTCAACAAAATGAGAAAGCCAATGTGGCTCAATAACATCAAAGTAGACTTTAAAAATAATTATCATCAAAGATAAAGAGGAACCTTGTAAAAGTTTTATGGATTCAACTCATCCAAAAGACAAGAATCCTAAAGTATATATACCTTATCATATAGCTTCAAGATACTTGAAGCAAAAAATTTTTAGTACTGAAAAGAAAAACAGACAAGTACATGACTTTGGTGGGAGATTTTAACACACCTTTCTCAGTAACTGATAGGACATACAGACAAACAGACAATTAAGGAGAAAGAAGACATGAACAATACTGTTATACTTACCTGAGAAAACTACCAAACATTACGTAATACATAAATTTTCAAGCGTGCACTTAGTATTTTTTTTTAATGTTTATTTATTTTTGAAAGAGAGAGAAAGAGAGCAAGCAAGCAGGGGAGTGGCAGAAAGAGAGGGAGACACAGAATCTGAAGCAGGCTCCAGGCTCTGAGCTGTCAGCACAGAGCCTGACGTGGGACTAGAACTCATGAACCACAAAACCATGACCTCAGCCAAAGTCACTTAACCAACTTAGCCACCCAAGGGGCCCCAAGAGTGCACTTAGTATTAACCAAAACTAATCATATGCTAGACAATAAAGCAAAGATATAATAAATTTGTATTTCAAAGGTTTTAAGTTACATGTTCTCTAACAAGAGAATCAAGCTATAAATCGATACTAAGTATCAATACAACGTATCAAAATTTGCAGAAGGTACCTAAACCAATGCTCAGAGGAAATTTTATACCTTTAAATAAAAGGTCTAAATCAATTATAATAGTCAGGAGTTGATAAACTTTTTTGTGAAGTGCTAGATAGTAAAAATGTTAGGCTTTGAGGTCCATACAATCTGTTACAACTATTCAACTCTGCTACAGTAACATAAAAGAAACACAGACAATATGTAAACAAGTAAGCACAACTGGATTCCAAATCATGGACACCAAAATTTCAATTCTATTTCGTTTTCACAGGTGACAAAATATTACTCTTCTTTTACTTTTTCCCTATTTAAAAATATTAAAATCTTAGTTTGCAGGCCATGTAAAACAAATGGCAGGCTAGGTATGGTTCTCGAGGTCTTAGTCAGCTAACCCCCATTCTAACGTTAACACAGGCAAATTAAACCAAAAGCAAGTAAAAAGAAGGAAATAAAAATGGGGGGGGGTCAATGAAACAGAAAAGAGAAACTGAATTTGTGATTTGAAACCTGCCAAAAAAGAAAACTCCATGGATTCCCTGATGAAATCTAACACATAATGAATAATCTTGCACAAACCTGGGAGAATACAACAGTTTACAATTTATTTTTTAAGCTTATAGATTTATTTTTGAGAGACACAGGAACAGTGCAGGTGGGGGAGGGGCAGGGAGAGGGGGGGAGAGAGAGAGAGAGAGAGAGAGAGAGAGAGAGAGAGAGAGAGAGAATCCCAAGCCAAGCTCTGTCTGAACATCTGTCTGAAGTCTGAAGTTGTCTGAACTTCTCCCTTGCAAAAATTTCACTTAAGTGGTGAAAAATGGCTTTTTCCTTACCTGTTTAACAGCTTTATTTATAAATTATGTAACACAAAATCGACATCTTTTTTCAAATTTCCTTCATCTATTTTACCCATCCCCCCACTAACCTCTCCTTGGCAACCACCAGTTTGTTCTCTATATTTAAGAGTCTGGTTTTTAGGGTTTTTTTCCTTCTACATTCTTTTCTGAAATTCTCTTTCTTAAATTTTGAGTGAAATCATATATTTTCTTTCCCTGATTTATTTCACTTAGCTTTATATACTCTAGATCCATCCTTGTTATTGCAAATGGCACAATCTCATCCTTTTTAGGGCTGAATAATATTCCATTGTATGTATTTACATCTTTATCCGTTCATCTTTGAATGGACACTTGAGTTCTTTCCATATCTTAGCTATTGTTAAGTAATGCTGCAATAAACATAGGGGTAGCACATATCTGTTGAAATTAGTATTTTCATTTTTGGAGGGGTAATCCAATTTTGGGGGGTAATCCTCCAATAAAAGGATTAAGGGATCAAGTGATAATCCTATTAAAAAAATTTTTTTTACAAACTCCATACTGTGTTCCAGAGTGGCTGCACCAGCATACATTCCCGTCAACAGTGCACAAGGGATCCTTTGTCTGTGTATCCTCACCAACACTAATTTCTTGAAACACTTTCTTACACCATACACAAAAATAAACTCAAAACAAAGACCTAAATGTGAGACCTGAAACCATAAAACTGCTAGAGGAAAACAAACACAAGCAGTTATCTCTTTGACATCATCTCAGAAACATTTTTCTAGATACATCTCCGTTGGTAAGGGAAACAAAAGCAAAATTAAACTACTGGGACTACACCAAGATAAAGAGCTTTTGCACAACAAAGGAAATCATCAACAAAATAAAAAGACAACCTACAGAAGGGGAGAGGATATCTGCAAACAATATACCCAATTAGGGGTTAATACTCAAAATATATACAGAACTTTTACAAGTCAACACTAAAAAAATAGTAATAATCCAATTAAAAGTGGGCAGAGAACAGGAACTGACATTTTTCCAAAGAAAACCTACAGATGGCCAACACAAGAAAAATGTTCAACATCACAAATCATCAGGGAAATGCATATCAAAGCCATAAACTTATCACCTCACACCTATCAGAACGGCTAAAATCAAAAGCACAAGAAATAAAATCCACCCATTTTAAGTGACAACTCAAGGCTTTTTAACAAATTTATAATTTTGCCATCCAGTTTCCTTCATCTTTTTTTAAAAGGCTTATAAGCAAAACAAGCCCTCTTTTTCCTTTCCCTGTTATGTCAATTTTTAAATAAATTCATATAAAAATGTCATTCTCTATCAATTAATTGAGGATTAACATTTAATGTAAGTTCTCTAATTATCTTCAATTTCAAGATAATAACTTCCACGATGTAGAAAAAAAATCTGTATTTTCTTTTCCCTTAGTCACACCACCTGAATTTTGTTTTCAGTAGCAGAGAACTTCATGAAGCTAGATGTTGGCTGTTACTGCAGTAATTGCTTTCACATTTTCCTGGGAAATTAAACTTGTTCAGTTAGAAAGGTTCTCAGAAAGGATCTCTCCTTATCTTCCAATAAAAACTTTATGCATAATGCATGAAAATTTGTCTTGGCGGGAGGATTTTGCAAAGAACCCTGAAATTTCATACTTCGAAGAAGCCTCTATCCAAATAAATTAGGTGAAAGATTATTTAAGCAAGAATATAAGCAAAACCAACAATTTGTACAATTTAAAAAAAAAGGATTACTTTTTTGATAATAATCAATGCAACAAATAAACAGGATATGTGCCATCACTCTGAAACACATTTAAAAAGCTGTAAGTGCTATAGATAAAACTCAGTCAACATTTACTGAGCACCTAAAACATGCCATTATATTTTCTTGGGCACAGGAATTATTGCCAAAACAAATAAAGCACAGTCACTACATTCAAGGAATTTACACACCAGTACAGGAGACATACAAGACGACAACATGGTACTTAATAGATGCTATTATAAACATATGTACAGGTAACTACTGATGCACCTTAGAAGAAACTATAACATAATGCCTTCCATGAAACTGGTTATTAGATTAACAGAAAAAAGAAATCCACTGGAAAATGGAAATGTAAAATGCAGAAGAAAACAAAGAGCTCCTAGAAACTGAAATCTGGGTTAGGGTGCCTGAGTGGCTCAGTTGGTTAAACGTCCAGCTCTTGGTTTTGGCTTAGGTCATGATCTCATGGGTTCAAGCCCCACATCAGGCTCTGTGCTGGCAGTGAAGAGCATGCTTGGGATTCTCTCTCTACCCCCTTCTTCCTCTGCCTCTCCCCCACTCACGCTGTTTCTGTCTCTCCCAAAATAAATAAACAAGAAAGAAAGAAAGAAAGAAAGAAAGAAAGAAAGAAAGAAAGAAAGAAAGAAAGAGAAAAAGAAAGAGAAAAAGAAAGAAAGAAAGAGAGAAAGAAAGAAAGAAAGAGGAAGGAAGGAAGGAAGAGGAAGGAAGGAAGGAAGGAAGGAAGGAAGGAAGGAAGGAAGGAAGAAAGAAAAAGAAAGAAATTAAGAAATTGAAATCTAGGGTGCTTGTGGCTCATTAAGCAACTGACTCGATTTCGGTTCAGGTCATGATCTTACAGTTCTTGAGCTGGAGCCCGCATCAGGCACGGTGCTGACACTGGGGAGCCTTCTTGAGATTTTTTCTCTCTCTCAAAATAAATAAATAAGCTTAAAAAAGGAAAAATCAGGGGCTCCTGGGTGGCTCAATCAGTTAAGCGTTCAACTTTGGCACAGGTCATGATATCAAGGTTCATGAGTTCGAGCCCCAAGTCCAGCTCTGTGCTAACAGCTCAGAGTCTGGAGCCTGCTTTGGATTCTGTGCCTCTCCCCCCGACCCCCACTCATGCTCTCTCTCTTTCTCAAAAATAAACTTTAAGAAAAATTGTTTTTAAATAATAAAATTTTTAAAAATAATAGAAATCTAGGGGCGCCTGGGTGGCGCAGTCGGTTAAGCGTCCGACTTCAGCCAGGTCACGATCTCGCGGTCCGTGAGTTCGAGCCCCGCGTCAGGCTCTGGGCTGATGGCTGGGAGCGTGGAGCCTGTTTCCGATTCTGTGTCTCCCTCTCTCTCTGCCCCTCCCCCGTTCATGCTCTGTCTCTCTCTGTCTCAAAAATAAATAAATGTTGAAAAAAAAAATTAAAAAAAAAAAATAAATAATAATAGAAATCTGGGGCGCCTGGGTGGCGCAGTCGGTTAAGCGTCCGACATCAGCCAGGTCACGATCTCGCGGTCCGTGAGTTCGAGCCCCGCGTCGGGCTCTGGGCTGATGGCTCAGAGCCTGGAGCCTGTTTCCGATTCTGTGTCTCCCTCTCTCTCTGCCCCTCCCCCGTTCATGCTCTGTCTCTCTCTGTCCCAAAAATAAATAAACGTTGAAAAAAAAAATTAAAAAAAAAAAATAATAGAAATCTGATTTTTTTTAATGTTTATTTATTTTTGAGAGAGACAGAGACAGAATGTGAGTGGGTTGGGGCAGACAGAGAGGGAGGCACAGAATCTGAAGCAGGCTCCAGGCTCCAAGCTGTCAGCACAAAGCTTGACATGGGGCTCAAACTCACAAACCGTTGAGATCATGACTTGAGCTGAAGTCGGATGCTCAACCGACTGAAGAAACCATAACATAGTTGTAATCATGACTGTAATAAAAACTTCAGTAAGTGGGGCCCCTGAGTGGCTCAGTCGGTTGGGTTAAGCGTCGGACTTCGGATCAGGTCACGATCTCACAGTTGTGAGCTGGAGCCCCGCATCGGGCTCTGTGCTGACAACTGAGAGCATGGAGCCTGCTTCGAATTCTGTATCTCCCTCTCTCTCTGCCTCTCCCCTACTTGTTCTCTGTCTGTCTCTCTCTCTCTCTCTCTCAAAAATAAATAAAATGTAAAAAAAAAAAAAAAGCCTTCAGTAAGTTAGATATTATATCAAGAAAACCTCATGTAAAGTAGAGCAAAAAGATAATGACAGGGAAAAAAAAAAGACCATATAAAGTAATCCAGAAGATTGAACATCCAACCGAAAACCTTAAGTGGAAAATTTACCAGAATAATAATACTAAATATGTTCCTACAACTAAAGAACATGAATTTGATTGAAAAAACACAGCACACAACAATGAGAACCACACCAAAGCTTATCAATGTGAAATTTCATAATATGAGAGATCAACAAAAGATGTTAAGAGCATCAAAGGACCAGGAATCAAAAGGACATCAAACTTCTCAAGGCAGGGGTTGGGGGGGACTGGCAGGCTCAGTCCCTAGAGCATGAGACTTTTGATCTTGGGGTTGTTAGTTCAAGCCCTACGCTGGGCACAGAGCTTACTAAAAAAAAACCTCTGGGAATGCAAGCTGGTGCAGCCGCTCTGGAAAACAGTATGGAGGTTCCTCAAAAAACTAAAAATAGAACTACCCTACGACCCAGCAATTGCACTACTAGGCATTTATCCACGGGATACAGGTGTGCTGTTTCGAAGGGACACATGCACCCCCATGTTGACAGCAGCACTATGCACTATCAACAACAGCCAAAGTATGGAAAGAGACCAAATGTCCATCGATGGATGAATGGATAAAGATGTGGTATGTATATATATATATATATATACACATACACACAATGGAGTATTACTCGGCAATCAAAAAGAATGTAATCCTGCCATTTGCAACTACGTGGATGGAACTGGAGGGTATTATGCTAAGTGAAATCAGTCAGAGAAAGACAAAAATTATATGACTTCACTCATATGAGGACTTTAAGAGACAAAACAAATGAACATAAGAGAAGGGAAACAAAAATAATATAAAAACAGGGAGGGGGACACAACAGAAGAGACTCATAAATATGGAGAACAAACTGAGGGTTACTGGAGGAGTTGCTGGAGGGGTTGTGGGAGGGGGGATGGGCTAAACTGGTAAGGGGCATTAAGGAATCTACTCCTGAAATCATTGTTGCACTATATGCTAACTAATTTGGACGTAAATTTTAAAAAGTAAAAAATAAAATTAAAAAAAAAAAACACCTTCTCAACAGGTAACTGGAACACAAGGACACGTTTTCAAGCAAAGAACTCTATACCCAACCAAATATATAAAGCAGGAGGATATAACAAAGTTACTTTTCACCATGCAAGAAGAAAACTAAGGGTTGAAAAGGGCAAAGCAAGTTGAAAGGACACTACTATTTCCATCAGAAGTGATTTTATTTAAATATTCCAAAATTCTACGTACCATACATTCTTTCTGAGGGAACAAAAAGATGTACTTGACCGAAAAGAAGAGAACACAAAGCAATAGAGACAACTGAAGATACAGGAAATAGGAGGACCTATATAAAACAATGTTAAATGCAGAGTCAGCAGGATGACAGCAAAGTGAAATCCCAAACCTTTACAGTCTCAGAGAACAACTAGTTCAGATTGACAAAGGCAGACAAGAGCAACTCAAGATAGTATTCAGGAGACAAAAAAAATTTTACGTTAATTAGATGAAAAGTGTGTGCGTGTCTAAGTAAACTGAGAAATTTCAAGTTTAACTTAAGAATCTGAAAAGAATTGGGGCGCCTGGGTGGCAGTTGGTTGAGCGTCCGACTTCAGCTCAGGTCATGATCTCACGGTTCGTGAGTTCGAGGCCGCGTCGGGTTCTGTGCTGACAGCTCGGAGCCTGGAGCCTGCTTCGGATTCTGTGTCTCCCTCTCTCTCTGCCCCTCCCCTGCTCATGCTCTGTCTCTCTCTACCTCAAAAATAAATAAAAGCATTAGAAAAATAAAAAATAAATTTTAAAAAGAATTTGAAAAGAATCACCACTAGGCGTATAGAAAACTAAGGGAAAGAAAAAATATGGTAACAATTACTAAAAAACAAAATTATACAAGAAAATGTGATTATGATATACTATTTGGCTAAACAGTATAGAAAATTTATATCACAGCATTAAAAATGGATATTTTTGTGACGACTGTACTGACAAGGGAAGAAAAACTGAAAGACTTGGATAACATGTAAATATGATAATTAGTTGCATTGCATATGATTTAGACAGAGACAGATATCACTAGAAATGACTGTAAGTGAAAAATCAAATTTCCTTTAGGAAGAACTGTAGGGGGTGAAGAGGAATGAAGCAAGAGAGTGTCTTTTTCACCATGTGGTTTTATTTAAGCTTTTTAAATTATGTGTATATACTTATCATATAATGAACTTGTCTGGTCTTCATCCAGTGTTCCTAACACGGAGTTTCTATAAAACCCTTGGAAATTCCTAAGTGATAGAAGTGTCTTTGCTAGGGGAGCCTATGTGGCTCAGTCAGTCGAGCATTCAACTTGATTTCCACTCGGGTCATGATCACACAGTCCAGGGATGGAGCCCCACATCCCACATCAGATGCTCTGGGCATGGAGCCTTTTTAAGATTCTTTCTCCCTCCCTCTCTCCCTCTGCCCCTCCCCATGCATGGGTGTGGGCACTCTATTCTTTCTCTTAAAAAAATAAATAAATAAAAGTGTCTGTATTATTCATGAGCCCACTGGATCACACTTAAGACTACGCTAATGAGGTAACTCAACGGTGAGGTCCTATAAAGCTTCATGATGGGGACTGGTCACTAGAAGGACCCACCCTGTGATTAGAGGATTGGGGCTACAAAGCAACCTGACCTGCAGGGAGGGGAAGGGCGCTGGAGAGATTAAGTTCAATCACCTGGCCAGTGACTTAGTTAGTCCACACCTACTTGAAACCTTAACAAAAGCAGACACCAAAACTCAAAGGCGTTTCCTAGTTGGTGAACACATCCATATGCCAGGAAGGTGACACACCCTACAGGTCTCCTGGGGAGAGAGCATGGAGGCTCTACATTTGAGACCCTCCTGACCTCACTCTCTATCTCTTCATATGAATGATTCTAATCTGCATCCTTTATAATAAACTGCTGTCATAAATACAGTCCTTTCCTGAGTTCTATGGAGTTATTCTAGGGAATTAGTAAGCCTGAGGGTGTTCAGGAGAACCTCTGAATTTGCAGCCAAATGTTAAGAAGTCCAAGTAACTTGGAGACACCACTTAAGGCAGCTATCTGAAGTAGGGGCAGTCTTCTAGGGGACCATGTCTTCAAACTTGTGGAAACTAACACCAGCTCAGTTGTTAATGTCAGAACTAAACTGCAGACTGTAATAGTTGGGGTTGAAACAAAATAATACTATTTTTACTTAATATTTTCTTTTAAGACAATCTTAAAAGACTCTGAAGAGTTAAACTGAGAAGTAACAGTATCCAATTACTTTTAAAAAATTAAAAGTCTGACAAATAAGGGCAAAACTGGAGGGAAAGGCATTCCAACATTTATAAGAATAATGTCTGCAATAGAAACAAAATAATAAACACATCAAAGCAGGTAAGAACAATGACTAATTTTTTTAAAAGGTGGAGTAGAGTAGGACCCTAGGTGGAATCTAAAAGTCAGGCAACTACCATTACAAAGCTATATTAATTAAAACAACATGGGTTTTGCCAAAGGGTAAACAAACTAATCAAAGGGGAAAAATGGTGTCCAAGAAAAAACCCTCACATCTACGATCACCTGAGGAATCCCAATGGCTGGTAAGTATATAAAAAGATGATCAACTTTACCAACTTAGCAAAATGCAATTTAAAACCCCAATGCTGGGGGCGCCTGGGTGGCGCAGTCGGTTAAGCGTCCGACTTCAGCCAGGTCACGATCTCGCGGTCCGTGAGTTCGAGTCCCGCGTCAGGCTCTGGGCTGATGGCTCGGAGCCTGGAGCCTGTTTCTGATTCTCTCTCTCTCTCTCTCTCTCTCTCTCTGCCCGTCCCCCGTTCATGCTGTGTCTCTCTCTGTCCCAAAAATAAATAAAAAAACGTTGAAAAAAAATTAAAAAAAAAAAAATAAAACCCCAATGCTCCAGGGGCGCCTGGGTGGCGCAGTCGGTTAAGCGTCCGACTTCAGCCAGGTCACGATCTCGCGGTCCGGGAGTTCGAGCCCCGCGTCAGGCTCTGGGCTGATGGCTCAGAGCCTGGAGCCTGTTTCCGATTCTGTGTCTCCCTCTCTCTCTGCCCCTCCCCCGTTCATGCTCTGTCTCTCTCTGTCCCCAAAATAAATAAACGTTTAAAAAAAATAAAAAAAATAAAACCCCAATGCTCCAGCTTTCACCACTTCTAAATATAGTACTAGAAGTTCTAGCTACAGCAATTAGGCAAGAAAGAGAAATAATATACATTCAATTTGGAAAAGAAAGCTATGTCAATTCACAGATAACATGATCTTATATATAGAAAACTCTAAAAAATACACACATAGCAAGAAAATCAATAAATTCAGCAAAGCAAAGAATACAAAAATCAACATGTAAGAATGAATACGTTTTTATACTGAGCAATACACAATATAAAACACAGCAATTTCCTTTTCAAAAAGGAAATTAAGAAAACCATTCTATCGCAATACAATCAAAAAGGATAAAATACAGGGGCGCCTGTGTGGCTGAGTTGGCTAAGCTTCTGACTTTGACCCAGGTCAGGATCTCATGGTTCCATGAGTTCAAGCCCAGCATCAAGCTCTCTGCTGTCAGCACAGAGCCCGCTTCAGATCCTCTGTTGCCCTCTCTCTATGCCCATCTCCTGTGCTCTTCTCTCAAAACTAAATAAACATTTAAAAAAAAAAAAAAAAAGCAAGAGTAAAATATGTAGGAATAAATTTAACCAAGGAAGCAAAGACTTTTTTACATTAAAAAGTATAGAGCAGGGGCACCTGGGTGGCTCAGTCGGTTGGGCATCCGACTTCAGCTCGGGTCATGATCTCACAGTCCGTGAGTTCGAGCCCCACGTCAGGCTCTGTGCTGACAGCTCAGAGCCTGGAGCCTGCTTCTGATTCTGTGTCTCCCTCTCTCTCTGCCCCTCCCCCACTCATGCTCTGTCTCTGTCTCAAAAATAAATAAAAACATTAAAAAAAATTTAAAAAAAAAGTATACAGTATTGCTGAAAGAAATTAAAGACCTAAACAGAGGGGTGCCTGGGTGGCTCAGTCAGTTAGTTAAGCCTAAGACTTTTTCTGCTCAGGTCTTGATCTCATGGTTCATGGGTTCGAGCCCCACTTCGGGCCTGTGCTGACAGCTTAGAGCCTGGAGCCTTCTTTGGATTCTTCGTCTCTCTCTCTGCCCTTCCTCTGCCTCTCAAAAATAAACATTAAAAAAATTAAAAGTGACCTGAATGGAAAGATATCCCATGTCCATGGACTAGAAAACATAACTCTTTTAAGGTAACAACACTACCCAAAGCAACATACAGATATAGTGTAACAATTATCAAAAACACAATGGTCTTTTTTGTAGAAGCTGAATTTCATACAGCATTTCCAGGGATCTCAAATAGCCAAAACAAGCTTGAAAAAAAAGAACCAAGTTGGGAAACATACTTCTCTATTTCAAAGCATAATCAGGGGCACCTGGGAGGCTCAGCTGGTTAAGCATCCAACTCTTGACTCTGGATTTCAGCTGAAGTCATGATCTCACAGTTCATGAGATCAAGCCCCACACTGGTTCTGTGCTGACAGTGGAAACTACTTAAGATTCTCTCTCTCTCCTCTCTCAAACTAAATAAAAATGAACTTTAAAAAATTTTTACTTAAATAAAAAAAGGTGAACTGGGGCGCCTGGGTGGCGCAGTCGGTTAAGCGTCCGACTTCAGCCAGGTCACGATCTCACGGTCCGTGAGTTCGAGCCCCGCGTCGGGCTCTGGGCTGATGGCTCAGAGCCTGGAGCCTGTTTCCGATTCTGTGTCTCCCTCTCTCTCTGCCCCTCCCCCGTTCATGCTCTGTCTCTCTCTGTCCCAAAAATAAAAAATAAACGTTGAAAAAAAAAAAAAAAAAAGGTGAACTGAGGGCAAAAGTTCAAATTCATTTTTAATTGTGTTGGGTGATTATGATTAGACTATGGTTGGAAAATCAGTTATTATAGACAGCATTCACTAGTTACAACTATAAAAATACCACAGTGATAAGCAAAAACTGAAAAGAACTTTCCCTTGATAGAAAAAAACAAGACCTGGGGCACCTGGGTGGCGCAGTCAGTTAAGCATCCTATTTTGGCTCAGGTCATGATCTCATGATTCGTGAGTTCAAGCCCCATGTCAGGCTCTGTGCTGACAGCTCAGAGCCTGGAGCCTACTTTAGATTCTGTCTCCCTCTCTCTCTCTCTGCCTCTCCCCCCCACTCATGCTCTCTTTCTCTCTCAAGAATGAACATTTTAAAAAGCTTTTTTTAAAAAAGAAAAAACAAAACTGTAAATTGAGTAGCATTCACTCCAACAACAATTCTTAGAAAACACAAAGCACTGACTTGTCCATAAACAAGTCAAGGGAAACTCATGAACATGGGGATTCCAAACTCAAAGAATAGTAATTGTTAATAGGATTTGTATTCAGTGAGAAAGGGAAGGTAAAGGAAAAATACTGAGCTGGGATTTATTTCTGCCAAACTTGTGCTCCAACATTCCAAATAAGGCAAGTTTCTGGGTTTTAGTTCCACATGTTAGGAAGCTTGGAAGTTGCCACTATGTCCTAAACAAGTAAAATGCTAAACAGACTGAATAAATCAACTCTTTTTGGACCCATAAGAGAGGTGAAGACACAGTGGCAAACTACTGAGATAGGTGAATACAGGGGGTCAGGGCTTTAGTAGAACACAGACTGACAAGTAAAAACCATTTTGGGAACCAGCACTGGAGTAGATAAACCTGAATTATAACCAACAAATTGCTAGAGGCTCAGTGTGAACAAATATGAAAGTTAAAAACCCCAGTGGAACTCAGTCACAGAAGGGCCCTCACACTTTTATGAGTTTTACCTCCAGGAGCTAGACCACGTGCTCACAGTAAATATCCTCTCATGAAGAAAAGAAAACCCAGCAGTGCAGGGGGAAGCACTCTGTTCCTAACAATGAGGCCTGACCTCTAGAGAAACTAGTTAACCAGAGCCTAACCTACTAAGTTTTTATTAGAGCTTAACTGACCTGGGAGAAGAGAAACACCCAAAAACTGCTACTTTAAAAAGATCAAAAAAATCAGTAAGCCCTTAGCCAGACTAATAAGAAAAAATAAAAAGAGAAAACAAATTACTACAATCAGAAATATACAATGTGATAATAAGAGTATATCACTACAGATACCATGGACATCAAGAAAATAATAAAGGATACTCTGACCACAAATTGGACAAACTAGATGAAAACGGACCAATTCCTTGAAAAAAAACAATCTGCCAAAACTCACACAAGAAATAGGCAATTGGAATAGGCCTCTATTAAAGAAACTGAATCAATAATAACCTTCCAAAACAGAAAGCACCAGGCCCAGATGGGTTCACTTGTGAATTTTCCCAATTACGGAAGCAATTAAATCAATTCTCTAAAGGCTCTTCCAGGTGATATATAGAGGGAATAATTCTAACTCGTTCTCTGAGGCCAACATTACCCTAATACCAAAACCAGACAAAGACATTCTAAGAAAATGACAGATTGTCATCTCTCATGAACAGACGCAAAAATCTTAAACAAAATAGCAAAATGAATCCAACAACATATAAGAATTATACATCATAAGCAAATGGGATGTATCCCAGGTACACAAGCCTGATTCAACATTTGAAAATCAATTAATGTAATCCATCACAACAGACTTAAAAAGAAAATTCAGATGACCGTATCAGTAAAATTGAAAACAAGCATCTGACAAAATCCACCACCCATTTATGATTAAAAACTGAGTAAACTAAAATTAGAAGGAAATTTTCTCAACTTGGTTAAGAATATCCATTAAACAATTAAAGCTAACATCATATGAAATATGAGAAACTAGAACCTTTCCCAAGTTCAAGGATATCTCCCCTCACACTTCAACATCATACTGGAAATCCTACCTAGTACAATAAAACAAGAAATGAAAATGAAAGTAGTATAGACTGGCTGGGGAGAAAGAAAGAAAACTGCCTTGGTGTGCCTGGGTGGCTCAATCGGTTAAGTGCCCGAGTTTGACTCAGGTCATGATCTCACAGTTCGTGGGTTTGAACCCCACATTGGGCTCTGTGCTGACAACTCAGAGCCTGGATCCGGCTTCAGATTCTGTCTCCCTCTTTCTCTGTCCCTCCCGGGCTCACACTCTGTCTCTCTCACTCTTTCTCAAAAATAAGTAAACATTAAAAAAAAATTTTTTTTAATAAAGAAAACTACCTTTGTTCACAAATAACATGATCATCTAGGTAGGAAATCCGAAAGGTTAACAAAAAACTTCTGGGATTACTAAGCTATTATAGCAAGGTTGCAGAATACAAGGTTAATATACAAAAGAGCACTCTCCTATATACCAGCAATGAACATGTGGATTTGAACTTAAAAAGAATTTGGGGTGCCTGGGTGGCTCAGTCAGTTAAGTGTCTAACTCTTGGTTTCAGTTCAGGTCATGATCCCAGGGTACTGGGACTGGGCCCCATGTGGGACTCAGCACTGACAGCACAGGGCCTGCTTGGGATTCACTCACACTCTCTCTCTCTCCCTCTCTCTTTCTCTCTGCCCCTCCACCACTCACTCACGCTCTCACTTTCAAAATAAACTTCAATAAATAAATGAAAATAAACTTTTTAATAAATAAAACAGAATAGACCCCCATAAGTGTGGTCACCCAATCTTTGGTAAAGGAGCAAAAAACAACACAAAAGAGCAAAGATCACCTTCTCAACAAATGGTACAGGAATGGCAGGACATCCACATGCAAAAAACTGAATCTAGACACAGATCTTCCACCATTCACAAAAAATAAGTTAAAATGGATCATAAACTGAAATATACAACACAAAACTGTAAGATTTCTGAAAGATATCATTGGAGGAAGCCTACAGGACCTAGGGTATGATAATGACATTTTAAATACAACACCAAAGGCAAGATCCATGAAAGAAATAATTGATAGGCTGAATTTCATAAAATAAGAAAACTCCTAAAAAATAAAAAAACTACTCTGTGAAAGACAATTATCAAGAGGATGAAAAAAAAACAAGCCACAGAATGGGAGAATATATTTGCAAAACTCACATTTGATAAAGGACTGCTTTTCCAAAATATACAAAAAACTCCTAAAACTTAAGAAAATGTCTAATTTTAAAATGGACTACAAGTGCGCCTGGGTGGCTCAGTCGGTTAAGCGTCCAACTCTGGCTCTGGTCATGAGCTCACAGTTCATGGGTTCAAGCTCCACATTGGGCTCTGTGCTGACAGCTCAGAGCCTGGACACTGCTTTGGATTCTTTGTCTCCCTCTCTCTGCCCCTCCCCTGTTCACACTCTGTCTCTCAAAAAATGAACAAATGCTTAAAAAAAAAAAAAAAAAGGTTAAAACGGGCTATAGACCTTAACATACACCTCACCAAAGAAGACATACAGATGGCAAGTTAAGTGTATAAAAAGACATAGACTGTAGGTCATCAGAGAATTACAAATTAAGATAATGAGATACTACTATACACCTATTACGATTGCCAAAATCCAGGGATGCCTGGGCCTCATGTTGGGTGTAGAGATTACTAAAAAATAAAATATGTTTTAAAAAAACATAAAACAGGGGTGCTTGGCTGGCTCAGTCGGTTGAGTGTCAAGACTTCGGCTGAGGTCATGATCTTGCAGTCTGTGAGTTCAAGCCCCACATTGGCCTCTGTGCTGACAGCTCAGAGCCTGGAGTCTCCTTTGGATTCTGTGTCTCCCTCTCTCTCTGCCCCTCCCCTGCTCGCGCGCTCGCGCTTTCTCTCTCTCTCTCTCAAAAGTAAACGTTAAAAATAATAAATTAATAAAATATAAAAAATTAAAAAAAAAATCCTAAGCCTAAAAATTCTCAAACTCTAAATCTAAATGAGCAAAAGGTTCCCGTTGTGAAATCCCATCTAATTTGCCTATCATTCTAAATCCTGAACCCAACTGATACTCATTACAAAAAAAAGTTGTCACTTCACAAAATGTAAACACTATGGTATATTTTATAGTAGCTTGCATTTATCAATATCTCAAGTCAGCAGTCCACACAACCAATGTTTAATCCAAAATATTCCTTTTTATCTCTAAGAATAGAAAAGCTGTTAACCTACCTTTCAGTAACCTCTTGTTTCAATTGAGGAACTTCACCCAATGCTGAATCGATATCCATGAAGCCAAGAAAGTCCCGTTTTATATTAAGAGAAGACTTCTCCAAACCCTTGCCTGATGTTTCATGACCCCTTGATAAAGGATCTGAATCTGTTAGCTGTACCTCTGACCCCTCACCTTCTATAAGACGGACCCGCTGACCAGGAGAACTGGGAACACTATTACCTTCCTGGTCAGAGCTGTTCTTTTGTTTTCCATCTCTCTGGGGCTTACTATTCAGCCCATCATCCCGGAACCCTTTAGCAAATGGATTGTAATCTATTTTCAGCTGGGTAATCTGAATGTTCTGATAAGCTGTTACTGCAAAGAATTCAGTCTGTGGGAAGGTAAAAGTATGGACACCAGGGCCATTTAATTGTATCACTTCAGTAGCCTTTTCTGCAGGCACCAAATGAAGTCTTGGCAGGTAGCGATGCATAGAGTGCAAGATGATATGCCCTTCTTGGTCCAGTGTGTTGTTGGTAAGTTTAAGTTTATAGAAAGATACTGGTTGATGCATCCAATAATGACCTGTGGAGGGAGATTCTGGGTGAATAAAAACCCTCCCCAAAACATGGGGCTCAGCCTTCCCACTTGGTTCCCACCAGCGGCCATTCCACTTATAACGATGATTATCCACAGGAGATATATCCATGACAAGAATATACTTCATATTTGAATCTAAACCTGTTATCCAGTAACGACAGTATGGAAACATGCGTCTTCCCTGCTTGGTCAGAATCATCTCTGTGCTTCGATGATAGAATTCATTCCACATACTATTGTTATCCAAGGTGACAGTGATTCCTCCCACAGTACAATCAGCTGGAAGGCAAATCTTCCCTTTAGACTTTCCTGGTGATGACACACTGCTAGCCAAAGCACAGGCATCCCGATTAGTAACCAAAATTCCTTGATCAGTTTTGCCATTTCCTGGTTGTTTTAGGATGACAAAGAAGGTAGGTGCTGCTCCTGCCACTGTACCACCATCTTGATTAGCCAATAGAATCTGCTGTTTCTCCTCCATGATTCCAGTGGGAAACTCAGTAGTAAGATAATTGTAGTCACCACATAGTCACAGCAGACTTCCCAGCCTACAAAACAAGCAAAACAAAAAAACAAAAAAACAAAACAAAAGCACTTTAATCAAGTAAACGTTTATTTAGTTAAAAATACAAGAATAATTATGCTATCCCCAAAACATATTCCTAAACTCTTTCAAGATTTTGGTTCTGCCTTTCTATCAATGTAGTGACATTCACTTTGGATTACTGAATTATCTTCTTAAAATTCATTTTAATGTAATTACAGTTGACCCTGGAACAACTCAGGGATTAGGACCACCGACCTCCCCTTCCTGCATGCACAGGTGAAAATCTATATGGGGGTGCCTAGGTGGCTCAGTCAGTTAAGCATCCAACTTTGGCTCAGGTCATGATTTCACAGTTCGTCGGTTCAAGCCCCACATCAGGCTCTCTGCTGTCAGTGTGGAGCCTGCTTCAGATCCTATATCCCCCTCTTACTTTGCCCCTCCCCCGCTTGCACTCTCACTCTCTCTCTCTAAAAAATAAATTAAAAACGTTAAAAAAAAATAATAAAAGAAAACCTGTGTGTAACTTCTGACTCCTCAAAAACTCAATCACTAATAAACCATGGTTGACAGAAGGCTTACCATAATATAAACAATTGATTAATATATTTTGTATATGTATTATATACTGCATTCTTACAGTAAAACTAGAGAAAAACTAATCATAAAAGATAGAAAAGATATTTGCAGCACTGTATTATATCGAAAAATGTACAAAAGAAAATACCTGTGAAAACGTAATGTCAGAATAAGAGACATACATAATTAAAACCATCCTGACACTTTTTTTTACCTCATCACACCAGCAAAAGTCAAAATTTGGTAGAGGTGTTGGAAAGGGTGTAAATCAACCAGCATTCTCATCTAACCAGATGCTGAGACTGTAAGACAACATAATCTCTATGATACAGGGCAACATGAAAATATCAAAACTACAGGGGTGCCTGGGTGGCTCAGTCAGTTGAGCGTCCGACTTCAGCTCAGGTCATGATCTCACAGCTCGTGAGTTCAAGCCCCATGTCGAGCTCTGTGCTGACAGCTCAGAGCCTGGAGCCTGCTTCGGATTCTGTGTCTCCCTCTCTCTCTGCCCCAACCCACTCACATTCTGCCTCCGTCTCTCTCAAAAATAAATAAACATTAAATAAACAAATAAACAAACATAAAATAAACAATGTATAAGTTTTATGGACTCATACTCTACAAGATATATTAAGAGCAAAATGTTCCAAAGAATTATAGGTTATGTTACACTTCTTGATAAAATTAAAAACAAAAAGCTAAAGAAAGAATAGAGTATGTATTTGCTTCACACATACATACTATTTATACAGATAGGAAAAGAACTAGTGTTGGCTATATCAAGGGAAAACTGGGTGGGTGGGAAAAAACATACTGTAACACTGTAAATTTTTTACCTTGTGAACATACAATATATTTGAAAAATAATTAAAATTAGTCCTTATTTAACTAAAATCCCACATATAAGGGGGCATCTGGGTGGCTCAGTCAGTTAAGTATCTGACTTCAGCTCATGATCTCACAGTTCGTGGGTTCGGGTCCCGTATCAGGCTCTGTGCTGACAGTTCAGAGCGGGGAGCCTGCTTCATATTGTCTGTTATTATTATTAAATAAATGAATAAACAAAGAAACATTAAAAAAATGAAATGAAATAAAATAAAATCCCACACATATGATTTCATTTATATGTAATGTCTAAAGCAAGCAAATCTGCAGAGATGAAAAGTAGATTAGTGGTTGCCAGGGGAAGGAGAGAGGGATAACTGGGACAACTGCTAACGGGTATGGGGTTTCTATTGGGGGTGACAGAAATGTTCAGTAACTAAAAATCTGTGAAGTGTACCCTTTAAAATGGTGAATTTATGTTACGTGGTTTATATCTCAATAAAAAGTTATACAGAAATGTCAGGTTGTTAAATTCAACTGATGTGTTCAATTACCTAAATATTCTACAAGATATAAAGTTATCTCTAATTAGCATTTACACAAAAAAGATGCTACATCACTACTCCTGCATAAGTGGGTCAGTAATTTTAATTAATCAAATCAGCCTTTTATTGATGCTACTCACTTTAATTAAAAAGTCTAATTTTATCTTTCATCAGAGCTACTGACAAGCAGCAAAATCATATGATCTGAACTTTACCTCTTTTTAGAGAACTGGCCACATGACCAAAAAACTTAAAATATTCACAATTAGCCTAAGGATAATAGATATTTTAAAAGTCAAGACTTCAAAAAGGTTGGCTACTGTTTCCTATTATGGCTAAATATAAAAATAGAATCCCACTTCCTTACACTAAAGCACTAATACCCAGGAAAGATGAAAAAACAATTTCTTCTCTCATTTAGAGCTTATTTTTTTAAGAGAGAAAATTTAGGGTGATTCTTTTCAAAAGCTGCCTCAGGCTTAAGGCAATTAAGTTCACTGGTTTCCTAAAACTAGTAAGTTTAGGCAGCATCAGAGATTGATAAAGCAAAATTAAAATAGACCTACAAGTAAAAAATAAGGGGACTATAAAATTAATAAAGCTTAGGGGCGCTTAGGTGGCCTAGTAGGTTAAGCATCCAACTTTACTTCAGCTCAGGTCATGATCTCACGGTTCATGAGTTCGAGCCTCACATCAGACTCCAGGCGCTGACAATGTGGAGCTTGCTTACGATTCTCTCCCTCCCTCCCTCTCCCCCCACCACCCCTCTCCCTCTCCATCTCTCTGTGCCCAACCCCCCCCCATGCACTCTCTCTCAAAATAAACGTTAAAAAAATAAGGCTTAGAAAATTCACAAAAACTAATACCTCTACAAAAGCATATAAATCAAACTGCAAATTCCTATACTTAGTTGATAACGTTCAAAGTTTTTGTTTTTTTTTTACAAACCACCATTTTTGTGAGCAATTATGTAAAACATTCTTAAGTACATTTACTTAATACAACTAAGAACTTAGTGGCAAAGAACTACCTTAACATCTTTTTAGATATCCCAAACCTATGAATATTAAAAAGGGTTTAGAATTTCTTAAACATTCCCGTCTATAATACTAAAATTAAAATCTTGGTTTTCAGATTACAGGTAAAACTAGGGCAAAGAAGTTTTAACTAGTGCTTTAAAAAACCACTCTTAAAAATCTATGACATGTCAAATATTCAACTGACAGAAATCCCATTTAGTGTTACAGAATGCATTGAAGTAAATTTTATGCTAACTTCACATAAACACATTTCAGATTTTTCCTTTTGCCTAAACAAAAAAAAAATTAAGTACAGAAAAGTCAGCCCGCCCTATTTCAACTCTGTGCACAGATAATATAATTTTTTTAATGTAAAAATGTGTATGAAAACAGGAAGAATAATTTTCAGACTTAGTGATTTGTCCAAGTTGTTTTTTGAAAAAACCTTCCAATCAAAGTATTCCATGAGTTAGTTAAAATGCATTAAAAAACCAAAGACCTACTTTATGACCAAAACAATCTCCGTTTTATTTATTTATTTATTTATTTATTTATTTATTTATTTATTTTGCTATACACTGCTACTGATATGGGAGAAAGGAATTGAGTTCTTACTCCATACCAATCTTTTTTTTGTTTTCTAGGTAGGCTTCATGCCCAGGGATGAGTCCAATGAGGGGCCTGAACTCAAGACCCTAAGATCAAGATCTGAGATCAGACCAAGAGCCTGGACACCTAACTAGCTGGGCCACCCAAGTGCCCCTCCATACCAGACTCCCAATATAAGCATGCCTATTCTTCTGGGATACTATATAGGATCTTATAATCAAAGGATAGTCAATTCAATATATTCAGCTATTTCAGACACATATATAACACTCTAAGGCTTTAACCAACTACAAAAATCAAATGTACTTTAGGAAGGATCAGGTTACTCATGCAGAAATAAATCTATTCCCAGCAAGATTTTTAAAATACCTTATATCTGGCTCTCTAAACGCTTTAAGGAAGACAATTACAAAAAACAAAACAAAACCTCAGTTCAACTTTTCAATATCAAGCATTTATCTACGTAATAAAATTATAATAACGAGCCCAGGAAGTAAGTTTAGTTGTGGATGGCAAATACTCTAACATTCTGAATAAGTCCCATCAGAACACACACACACACACACAAGCTTTCAGAGAGAATGTTGTTTTCAGGTAAGTAATGTGGCAAGTGCCATAAACAAACTGTTACAATTTCAGAGTCCCTACCCTAAACGTCTTTTCACCAGTGACCTCTTGGGGAAATGTTTAACTACAAGAGCCATGACCCTCCTGCAACTTACAAAATACAACAGTTCATTAGGTAGTTACCCAATTCAATGATTCATGTACTGCTCCCTGCCCCACCCCACTCCCCCCACCCAAATAACACCCAATCAAAATACCATTACTTTAAAAAAATGACAGCAAATGGTGGCAAAAACAGTAAAATAGCCAACCACCAATCCTTTACCATTAGGTTGATTTTAATAGTTATCTCATTAGTAAGAACTTACTCCAGATCAAACAACATCCTGGGCATTTTATCATTACCACAGCCCTGTAAAGGAAATCGCAAATACTACCTGAAATGCTTTGGTGTTAAGGCAAGAACTGTACTTGCCTAAGAGTATGCCCCCTTCCTTCTCTCCCCAAATACCATTAGTTAATACTAACTACAGGAACATTTTCTATTCCTAAGAATGGTCCTTTAACAACAAAGGGTTAGCAAGTTCTCAGGTCCCAGCAGTTACATAAGCAGAATTTGAAGAACTTTTATGGCAGAAACGGATAGTATCAAACAGCCACCCTGTTTTGAGTACCCAGGGCACTGAATTTACTCGTCTTAAACATGTGTTTTCTGTTAGCTGAACTCAACCCACTCTACCCACATAACCGCTGGAAACATAACCACATTTGGAAGAAACACCAACACTGACCCCATACCCTTGTAAGTGAAAAGGGCTCCTGCCAGTCCCCAGGAAGAGCAGTCGCCGTCGACTATCAAGGGCCCACAATCACCGCTTTTTAACTGCAGAGGCCAGCTGGCCGACAACCACGTGAAAAAATGCCGCAAGGAAAGCTCTTCCGGAGAAGAGTCCCGACAGATCACGTGCCGCCGGCCGGAACCTGCCGAACGCTCCGCGGGATCCAGTCGCATTCTGTTACCTTGGAGACTACAGAACCAGCCACCCGGCCCTCTCGGGCCAGCCCCCTTCCCAGCAGTCGTCACGCCGCCTCCAGGCACTTTCCCTGCAGCCTAGCCGCGGCGTCGTGCCCAAAAAGAAGAGGCAGAACAGGCAGTATTTGCCAGGGATTACACCGCAGAAGCCTGAGAAGCTTTACAACACCCACTGGTGGCGCGCGGGTGGACGCGAGAGTTCTCTTCATCCACGTGTCTGCTTCGGCGAGGCGAACCCTGGGAGTGTGGTCTTCCCTCAGAAGAAGGTGTACTTTGGTCACTCGCATTCTGCCATCAGTCACCCCCTCCTTTGAGACCTCCCTCATCCCCCCTTCTTGCACCCTCCCCAGAAGGGGGCATCCCCGGGGTTCCCAAAGCAAAGCAAAAATCTTCAAAGACATTACCATTTTCCACTCAATCCGGTATGAAATGATCTCTAACTTCCCCATACTCTTCGCACACACGTCCCTCAACTTTGGTTACTAGCGCTCAAATAAACTTAGTTATATCCCAGACCCACCTACCACTGAGAGCAGACACCTACTTGACAATTTAACAAACGCGGGAAACCTCATAAACAGAGAACTAACCAAAGGCTGCCCACGGAGGAAAAAGGAAAATAACACCTGCTCTTCCCACCTGTTTTCCCCGCCCTCATTTCTGCACTTACTAGCCACCGGTCTTTGTTTACCGAGTTCCCACTCCCGTACGGCTCACTTCCTCGCCTTCCTTACTAAACTCACGCGCGGTCCTGCCTCAAACAACTTGCCCGGAAATTACAAGCTAAAGAGGCGTTTACACAGGTGTCAAAAAGCTGCACACAGCTCCTTAAAAAGCGACGTCAGCACCGTTTCCCTCAGAGTTTTTTGAACCCCGAGACCTCAGCTCTAAAATGCAAAGCGCACAAGCAGAGCTCTCGACCTAAAGCCCCGCGCCGCGCTGAAAGTCATCATGCGGAGCGTACCATGCGGTGCGGCACCCCACGCACGCGAGGGCAGGGCCGCGCCAAGGGCGCTTCTCACCCCGCCCGCCTCGTGGCCGCTCTCTCTGGCGTCGATGTTACCAGTGAGTTTGCTGCGCGACGCGGAAGTGAGGCCGGGGACGCGCGCGAGGTGACATGCGCAGCCTCGCTCAGGGGGCCACAGGCGCGCGCCAACGGCGCCCCGCGCAAGGCCGGGCCTGGCTGGGGCGTGCGAAGATCGCACAAGGAACGCTTCTCACGCTGTTCAAATCCACAAGCGCTTCAAACTCTCGAAAAACTCCAATCGGGCCAGTAGTAAAAGGACGCCCTCCACCCAGGCCCGAGAGTTACCGTGCGGGGCGTGGCCGGCCTCACCCGTAGTCCTTCACATCCCGCTGGGGGCGGGTTATTCTGTTCGGTTCGCACACCGTGTGTCCGCTCCAGCTGAAGAGCCTGCGCGCGCACCGGACGTCCACGTCACCGCGCACGCGCTCCTACCCGCTCAGAGCCCACCGCGCAAGCGCAAAAGGAGGCGCGAGCAGCACCTCCCTCGCCCCTCCCCCAACACCAGGAGGCCAAACGGCCCCGGAGCAGCGACAAGACCCTTGGGACCCGCCCCTGGAGCTGAAGCCGCTGGTTTTCCGGGTCCCAGAAACCGATAAAAGCCTAATGAAGCTTCCAGAATCAAGAAAGGCGAGGGAGGAAGAAGGCACCCCAATTCCCTCAGCCTCACACACGAAGGCTTCGTGAAAACCGTGAAACCTGCGCCCGCGGGCTTTCTCAAAAAAGTGCCCTCCACCGTTTCCCTCGGGCTCCTCGGCGGCCCCGCCCCTGCCGCACCCAGCCCCACCCACATCTGACTCCACAGCCCCGGGGGGCTTCCCGAGCTCATCAAAAGAATCCGTGATCGTCCTCCCCAATGTGCTGTAGGTTTGGATAGCGCCAGACCGTCGGGAAACCTTGAAGAAAAGACCCAGACGGGGGTGGTTGAGTCTGCAATATCCACGACCGAAGAACACTAGGAAAGTAGGAAGGAGACCGAAAACTCCGTTACCAAATGGGAAAGGAAGAAGAGTTGCCACTAACTTGCCTGATCTAAAGATGAAAGCTGTCCTAATAAAACAGTAAAAGGTGGAAACAAGAATTTTGCACCACAGATTAAGCTTTCATGCCTTGATCCTGTGTTTTCAGTTTTTGTTTGTTCAAGATATTTAAGCTATGAAGTGCAAAGGGAACACTGCTGAATATTATGTCAGGCCACTGCTGAACTAATAATTAAGGAACAGTATTTCTCCCAAACTTCAAAAATTATTTTTTCTTCCCTACCCCTTATCAGCCACTCTTTCTTCTGAGCTGCTAACACTCAAGTAAAAAGGGAGAGTTGTTCAAACTTAGAAGAGGCAAAATAGAAGTCCGTAGTTAAGAGTAGAGATTGTGGTCCGTATTTCCAAACTATTCTTTCACTCTTAGAAGAATTAGCAAGAATTGGGAACATATTAATTGCTAGATGACTTAATACAAAACACTATGAAGAAGAATGAGGGATTTGAACGAAAGGAGCCAAGAGGAAGAGGCTTATCCCAACAGGACTGATCAGAGCTGGACTCCAGGCATATTAGGAAGAAGGGTCTTTTTTCTCTTCATTGGGCACTCCCTCTGCTGCACCATAGGAAGAAACTTCTGGAATTAGTATGGACTGGAAAATGTGTAGGCTAAAGATTACAGGCTTCTGAAGATCCTCTGATATCCCCATTCAGGCATTGTCAACAGCATCATGAGCACAACAAATGAATAATATGCAAGATCCTAGGCAAAAGTGAAAAGTACCAGTTTCTTTGATACCTTACTCCTCTTCCCTGACCCCAAAAACCCCTTTTCCTGCCTTGTCAGAATCTCCCACTTCTTCCAAGAATACCTTCCTCTCAAGGGTCTAAGGTTTCCTCATACAAAATTAAAGTCAGAAATAAAATATGTTGACTTAGCATTAAAGCATCTGATTCTAAGATGTAAATGACTGATTACTGGTTAACAACTATATGCAGTGGTAGTTACATCCCAAAAGAGACAAGTTAACATAAGTGGTATCACTCATTGGAGAATCTCAGGAACATCTTGGGAGACCGGGAAAGTGGAGATTTTCTTCCTCCCTACAACAAGCAAACATTATGAAATGCCAGATCTTTTCAAACCACCAGCATATTTTGAAGATTCAGCACTGGATCTCCTAGTGGAAAAGATAAAACTACCCAAAGTTTTTTTTCAAAGTAGGGTCTGCCTAACCTGTAAAGGTCTAGACATGTACCACCAAGAATATGAGGGGTGCCTGGGTGGCTCAGTTGATTAAGCAACTGACTCCTGACCTCAGTGCAGGTCATGATCACAAGGTTGTAGGATTGAGCCCCACATCAGGGTCTGCACTGAGCATGGAACCTGCCTGGAGTTTTCTCTTTCCTCTCACTGCCCTCCCCTACTCATGTGCACATGTTTATGCTCACACACTCTCTCTCAAACTTAAAAAAAAAAAAAAAAAGGGGAGCAGGTGCCTGAGTAGCTCAGTTGGTTAACTATCTGACTCTTGATTTTGGCTCAGGTCATGATGTCACTTTTAGCAAGGAGCCTACTTGGGATTCTCTCTCCCCCTCCCTCTCTCTCTGCCCCTTCCCTGCTCATGAGCACATGCACTTTTTCACTCAATAAATGAATAAACATTAAAAAAAAATCTGAGAACTTATGTTGTTTTCATTTAGTCTAAAAATGATACTGCACACCATTTCAGTGGCCCATTTTTGGTTTAACATGCTAGTACCAAGTAACCACTTCTTGGTTTGCTTTTTCAAGTACCTTCTTAAAAACGGCTAAATTCAACTTTTAAGGCAGCGTTTCTCAAACTTGGGTCCTTGGTTGTATTCTTTGGATAGATAGATATATATATAAGAACTTCTTTTGGGGTGCTTGGGCAGCTCAGTTGGTTAAGTGTCCAATTCTTGATTTCGGCTCAGCACATGATCTCATGGTTCATGGTAATGAGCCCCCACATCAGGCTCTGTACTGGCAGTGAAGACCCTGCTTGAGATTCACTCTTTCCTGCTTTCTCTGCCCCTCCCTCACATGAGCAATGTCTCTCAAAATACAACAACAAAAAGAACTTCTTCCTTTAAAGGGCATTTTTATATAACCCAAGTGTTTAGAGTGCCAAGCTAAGTAACTGCTAAAGCTGACACTCCAAAGTTTCACCTTGCTATGAAAATTCTCTCATTTCAGGCACTTGGGTGGCTCACTTGGTTAAGCATCCAACTCAGTTCAGGTCATGATCTCATGGTTCATTAGATCCAGCCTCCAGTCAGCCTATTCATTTACAGTGTGGAGCTTGTTTGAGATTCTCTCTCTCCCCACTCCCCACCCCCACCCCCACCCCCGCCCTGCTCTGGTGCTTTCCCTCTAAAATAATTTTTTTTAATTTTTAATTTTTTAAATTTCTTTCTTTTTTGAGAGACATAGAGAGAGCACAAGTTGGGGAGGGGCAGAGAGAGGAGACACAGAATCCAAAGCAGGCTCCAGGCTCAGAGCTGTCAGCAGAGAGCCCGACGCGGGCTCGAACTCACAAACGGTGAGATCATGACCTGAGCCGAAGTCGGACACTCAACCGACTGAGCCACCCAGGCACCCCTAAAATAATTTTTTTTAATTAAAAAAAAGAAATTCTCTCATTTCAGTTATCATAGCTCACCCTTGTTCATCCAGCCTAATATAAAAATCTTTCCCTTGGTTTCCCTTGGTTGAGCTTTCAAAGATATTTTACTAAATATTAAGGGAGGCAGGGACAGAGAATGCATGGAATATAAACACAAATTTGATCGGAGATTGCTCTATAAACACAAAGGCCCTATTCCACTTACATGTACATTTTTCCTATTCAAGTATTTGAATGCCTTGTATATGCTGAGGATAGAGGAAAGACTAGCATTTCATGCACTGTTCAGATGTGTAAACCAGAACTCTGAAGAGTCGGCACAACTTAACAGGATCCACTTTAAAAAATAACAAACTATATTCCTTATCCAATCTATTCAGATCCAACTTACTCAGTTCCAGTATCTACTAGTGACATACTTCTCTCAAAATGACTAAAATCTTCAGTCTTGAGCATCTTAAATCTTTAGACCAAACCATCACCCACACATACCCCAAAATCCCTAGGTTGTAGTTTTACAGTATCTTAACACAATAAAAACCAGCTACATACAGACTAGTTTACAAAAATGGCTTTTTACAAAAAAATTCCTTCACTAGCAATAAACTTGTGTAGTAGGCACAAGGGAAAAAAAAAGAGAATCATACTAGCTTACACACAACCCCATCCTTGCCTACCATTTAGCACTGCAACTAAAACCAACTCCTATCTAGGGGCAAAATATGATTAGCTCCAATATCTGAAACCTGGACTAAGGAATTAAAAGTGGCAAAAAATGGGGTGCCTAGGTGGCTCAAACGGGTAAACATCCCGACTTCAGCTCAGGCCATGATCTCACTGTTCATGAGTATGAGCCCTGCGCTGAGCCTGGAGCCTGCTTTGGATTCTGTCTCTCCCTCTCTCTCTGCTCCTCTTCCACTCACTCACTCACTCTCTCTCTCAAAAATAAACATTAAAACAAAAATTTTGTAAAAAAAAAAAACAAAAAAAAAAATTTAAAAAAAAAAAACAAAAAACAAAGGGGCGCCTGGGTGGCGCAGTCGGTTAAGCGTCCGACTTCAGCCAGGTCACGATCTCGCGGTCCGGGAGTTCGAGCCCCGCGTCAGGCTCTGGGCTGATGGCTCGGAGCCTGGAGCCTGTTTCCGATTCTGTGTCTCCCTCTCTCTCTGCCCCTCCCCCGTTCATGCTCTGTCTCTCTCTGTCCCAAAAATAAATAAACGTTGAAAAAAAAAAATTTAAAAAAAAAAACAAAAATTTTGTTTTTAAGTGGCAAAAATCCTGCCTTCAAGGAGCCAACAATGTACTAAATAAAAAACTTTAAAACTTTCTTAACCAGCATAGTAATGTGATGAAAAGCATGTTTTAAAAAATGATGAGAGACGTTAAGGATGTAGAAGAGGATAGGGGCGCCGGGGTGGCTCGGTTGGTTGACCATCCGACTTCGCCTCAGGTCATGATCTCACAGTTGGTGGGTTCGAGTCTCACATCAGACCCTGTGCTGACAGCTCAAAGCCTGGAGCCTGCTTCAGATTGCGTGTCTCCCTCTCTCTCTCTGCCCCTCCCCTGCTCGCACTCTGTCTCTCTCTGTCCCTCAAAATAAAAATGTTTCAAAAAAAAAAAAAAAGGATATAAAAGAGGATAGAAATGTGACAGAATGTTATCAGCATTCATTAAGAAATGCCATTTCCCCTTGCTGCCTCATACCTTAAGCCCACATAATCATGTTCTTCACCCTCTGCTAAGATCTTCCCAGATGCTTCAACCCTAACTGCTATTTACCCACCCTTCATGCCTAAGCTAGGTCACCTCCAGAAAACTTTTCTTAACCTCCAAGATCAGAGGTGGTCTCCCTGTAACATGCTTTCACAGTACCTTATATTTCTTTTAGCACCTACCACAAATCTAACTATTTTTAAAACTATGTATTAATGTCTTGCCCACTAGACTGTTAGATCAACTCTATTCCAGTACCTAACAATGCCTGAAACAGCAAACACATATTATCTGTTGAATAAATGAATATGAAACCACAGGTCCCAGTTTTCCGTGCAAGTATCAAATACTGACTGAATGTCCAACAATTTAGGGTCTGGAAAACAGGATCATAATATATCATTTAACCATACTCATGTTACATATGCAAACAAGCATTCTGCTTTGACCAATGTTTTCTAAAGGGGTACAGTTGTAATTAGAAAAAACTAGTACCAAGATAATAATAACAAAACTAGTATCACTGACTCTCACCACAAATTATTTCTCCTTAGAGAAATGGATAAATATTTTTGACAGATACTTGGAGATAAGAATATTTTCCTAGGAAAGTCTAATTACTTATTGACTGTTTTTTGCCCGAATGGTGTTCAAATGACTATTACTCAGAAAACCAACAAAGGCAAATTCTTTGCAATGGAAGAAATATTTTGATTCTATAATTTACCATCTGATAATAAAAGCAACAAGTTGTAACAAAGACTGCCATCTGTATATACTCATCTACAAGAAAAAAAAAAAACAGTAAATATCTTCAGAAATAAAGAATACCTTGGAGGGGCACCTGGGTGGCTCAGTCAGTTAAAGCATCCGACTTCAGCTCAGGTCATGATCTCGTTTGTGAGTTCGACCCCCACATCAGGCTGTGTGCTGACAGCTCAGAGCCTGGAACCTGTTTCAGATTCTCTGTCTTCTCCCCCTCTCTCTGCCCCTCCCATGCTCATATTCTGTCTCTCTCTCTCTTTCTCTCTCTCTTCTCTCTCAACAATGTTAAAAAAATTTTTGATTAAATAAATAAAATAAAGAATACCTTGGTGAGGCACCTGGGTAGCTCATTCAGTTAAGTGTCAGACTTCAGCTCAGTTTCATTAAGAAATGCCATTGCCCCTTGCTGCCTCATATCTTAAGCCCATATAATCATGTTCTTTACCCTCTGCTAAGATCTTCCCAGATGCCTCAAACCTAACTGCTATTTACCCACCCTTCATGCCTAAGCTAGGTCACCTCAGAAAACTTGTCTTAACCTCCAAGATCTTGCGGTTTGGCCCCCCCCATCAGGCTCTGCCATTAGCACAGTGGCCACTTCAGATCCTCTCTCCCTCTCTCTCTCTCTGCCCCTCCCCTATTTGTGCTCTCTTTCTCTCTCTCAAAAAGAAACATTAAAAAAAAATTTTAAGGATACCTTAGTAAAAGTGAATTTGTTTTACTAAGACCTAAAAGAAAAATGTCAGAAATCGGTAACATAAATGAAGTTTAAGAAGCTAGTTTCAGGGGCATCTGAATGGCTCAGTCAGCTAAGCCTCTACTTTTGATTTCGGCTCAGATCATGATCTCAGGGTCCATGGGTTCTAGCTCCGAGCTGGGCCCTGCACTAACAGTGCAGAGCTTACTTAAGATTCTCTCTCCCCCTCTCTTTCTCTGTCCCTCCCCCACTCCCACATGCATGCACACATGCTCTCTCTCTCAAAATAAACTTTAAAAAAAGAAGCTAGTTTCAGATGAATTACAAAATAAAAAAGAATGGATCTAAAAGAAATATAAACAATAAAAGATGTCTACGTACTACTAAGCCCTTAAAAGAAACATCTTATCTAGGAAAGCATAAAAGGAAAAACAGGAAGAAATTTACCTAAGCTTAGAGCTGCATGGAGATTTAAAACACACATGAGAACTTACAAAAACAGAAAGTAGAACTACTGGCCAAAGAGGACTGAGAGACAGCAAGTAAATTTCACAGCTGGAATCAGGCAAAAATAAAGAAGCCTATGACAGAAAAAATCACTGAAAAACTGTCTGCAAATGCATGTAAAAGAAGCCATACTTACTTTACATGAAAGACCATAATGCTTCAGAGAAGTGATCTATGGTCAACACAGCAGTTCCTAGACTCCTGGGACATTACAGATCAGTAAATTTCCCCTCAAAAAAGATTTAGTTGGGGAGCGTGGGTGGCTCAGTCAGTTAAGTTTCAGACTCTTAGTTTTGGCTCAGGTCACAGTTCAAGATATGGAGCCCCACATCAGGCTCTCTACTGTCAGTCCATGGGGCTCCACACTACCCTGTCTCTCCCCCTCCCCCGGTCATGAGCACACGTGCAGGTACACATGGTGCTCTCTCAAAATAAATAAACTTAAAAAAAAAAAAATGTTTAGTTGACCATCAAAGGTGACCGAAATTTTTATGCTACAAAGTATCCTACCTACTATTACCATTCTTTCTTAAAATAATGGGTATTTTAAGACCAAAAATCTAGGAAGTACAGCTCATAATAAATCTTTTGTTTTTAATAATTTAGATACATGAAAAATTTACTACATTGTCTTTATTTCATGATATACTATTGAAAACTATGCAGCAAGTATTTAGAAATAACTGCTGGCCATCAGGGTCCCTAGATAGCTAAGATTTGGTCTTCTGAGAAAAAATAACCTACAAAAGGCATAGGATGGGGTATAAGTCACCTTACCAATAAATTAAGAGTCAGCCTCTCCTCATCAGTAACAGAAAAGAAAAGGATGTTAGCCAGGAGATACAGCAATCCACACTAAAGAATAGCCACACGATTAGCAAGCTACTGTGAGTGTGTGCTGGGGAGGCGTTGGGGGGCGGGGGGAGGGACATTGTTTCTGAAAACAAGATGATAGTTTCTGCATGGTAGCAAGATGCTAGAACATTGTCATAGCTACATGAGAACAATGTAGTGAAACCAAGAACCAAGGTCAGACTGAGTGAACTTCCCAACTAATCACTACATACTTCAAAACTGTGGGACACCGGAGCACCCGGGTGGCTCAGTCAGTTAAATGTCCGACTTCGGCTCAGGTCATGATGTTGGGGTTCGTAAGTTCAAGCCCGGAGTTGGGCTCTGCACTGACAGTGTGAAGCCTGGAGCCTGCTTTGGATTCTGCATCTCCCTCTCTCTCTGTCTCTCCTCTCCACGCTCTCTCAAAAATAAAAAAATAAACTGTGAGACACATAGTGGCTCATTGTGGCAAAAGAATAAGCAGGTTAAGCTATACTTAGTTTAAGTTGGGCTTTAGGCATATCAGAATATGGGAAAACGGCGGGGGCGGGGGGGTTGCATTGTTTTACCTGAAAATTAAACCTAATGGGATTTTCTTTTTTAATTTTTTTTTCAATGTTTATTTATTTTTGGGACAGAGAGAGACAGAGCATGAACGGGGGAGGGGCAGAGAGAGAGGGAGACACAGAATCGGAAACAGGCTCCAGGCTCTGAGCCATCAGCCCAGAGCCTGACGCGGGGCTCGAACTCCCGGACCGCGAGATCGTGACCTGGCTGAAGTCGGACGCTTAACCGACTGCGCCACCCAGGCGCCCCAGGATTTTCAATATGACTTAAAAATAAACACCGTAAAAGGATTTTATAACCTTTATGTTTATTAAAAAATGTTAGCCATGATATAACCACTGGAGGGCAGGGAACACCTGTTAAAGAAGAGGAGAAAGCTGTATTGAAATAGAGAATATAAAGATTATTCAAGCACCTTGAATACATTATCCAAATTACTTATACAGTAAAATCTTGGATTGGAAGTAACTGGTTCTGCAAGTGTTCTGCAAGATGAGCAAACATTTCTAATAAATTTTAACTTGAAAAATGAGCAGTGACTTGCAATACGAGTAGTACACAATACCAAGTGTCATATGATCACAACTGAACCAATGGTTCTCTCTCTCTCTCTCTCTCTCTCTCTCTCTGAGGGGTTGCGGGTGATCATCTCCCATGCTCGGATGCTCAGTCTCACGCCGCAGTGTTTGACAGAATTCAGATTTTTCGGGACATTAGAAGGGGTGCTCACATCTGCCACTAGTGTATTTTTTGTCGCTTCAAAGCACCTATGGACAGTCCTTTGCTTTTCCATACAAGAGTAAGCTTGGGAATGCTTTGCTTCAGTCTAGGTCAGGCTGCCTGCAGACAGAGACCCTTTCCTCTGCTGTCTTATTGCCAGTTACATTAAATACAGTATATGACAAGAGTTTATTAACACTGTACTGTAATCAACATCTGTGCAAGCGTATACAATGGCCCCCAGGCAGAAACAGGTTGAAAAGGCGGTAAGGAGTTGATTACAATGGAGCTTAAGGAAGAAATCATCAAGAAGTAGGAATAAGGTATTATGCGAGTAGCCGAAATTGCAAGATTTTAAGAAGTCTATGTCTGAATCTCATCTGCAGAGGAGGAGGAGAAAAAGGCGGAGGAAACCCTCACTTCAAATGAGATTAGGGAGATGTGTAAAATGTGAGAAATGGTACAAAATTTTGTAGAAAAGCACCACCTGAATAAAAAAGCACCACCTGAGTAAGACTGTAGCAGTGCGAGCAATGTGTCTGTTTAATGACAATGCAATGTCACATTTCCATGAAATCCTCAAAATGAGGCAAAAGCAAGTGTCACTGGGCAGGTTCCTTGTTTAAGCTGCAAGAAAAAAAAAGACTCCATTGAGCCAATAGATAGCAGTGATAGTTAAAGTCATGCTCCACAGTAACCCTCCTCTCTCTTGTCTCCCTCACAGCAGCCATGAGGGTTTTCAAAGGTATGTGCAGGTTAATTTATTTTTCTTTATATTTTGTATTTTCAGTATCGTAATCATTTTTATAGGACTATTTTTGGGTTCTGAAACAAATCATCTGAGTTTTTGTTATTTCTTATGGGGAAATTCACTTTGATACACAAGTGCTTTGGATTACAAGCATGTTTCCAGAATGAATTATGTCACAAACCAAGGTTTTACTGCATACAGACCATGAATAATAGAAATTACACAGAGACAAGATTTTTCATCCCAAGACTTAGTCCTACCCAACATTCTCTGGGTTATCTAAGCACAAATAAAATAAATAAGGATACAATCAGCTTAATGAATATTTGTTAAGCACCAACTGGGCACTGAACAAGGATTAAAGGAATGAATAAAAATAAGTCCCTTCAAGAAGCTCAAGTTCTAGATAAAGACACACTATGATCACATTGCAATACTGTTGTTAGCAGTTTGGAAAAAGCCTTCTAGAAATACTGTAGGAACACACACAACCTAGGGAATCTAGGAAGGTTACAAAGAAGAGTGGACTTCTGAGGCGGGTCATAAAGTAAAAATAAAGTTAATGAGAGAGAAAAGGAAGCATGGCAGGTAACATCTACACAGTCAGTAAATAAAGAACTGTAAAAATTATCCAGAATTTGGAGATAGGACTGCCTGTATAAAACACCGAAGTACAAGTCAATGCAACAGGTAAGATTAGTACCATGTAGAAGTAACCTACACTGTGAAATGCAATCGGACACTTAGGAAACATTTATTCAATCTACAACTACATGATGCTCGTGATATACATACATTCACTCAAACATTTTTTTTTTTATTCAAGTATAATCAACGTGTAATGCTATATTAGTGTCAGGCAAACAATAATGATTCAACAATTCTATTGACATTTCTCAGTGCTCATCAAGATAAATGTACTATTAATCTCCTTTATCTCTTTCACTCATCCTCCCACACACCTCCCCTCTGGCAACCACCAGGTTGTTCTCTGTATGAAGAGTCTGTTTTGGGGGAGGCTGGGTGGCTCAGTTGGTTAAGCATCCGACTTCGGCTCCGGTCATGATCTCACAGTTTGTGGGTTCGAGCCCCGTGTCGGGCTCTGTGCTGACAGCTCAGAGCCTGGAGCCTATTTCAGATTCTGTGTCTCCCTCTCTCTCTGCCCCTCCCCTGTTCACACTCTGTCTCTGTCTCAAGAATAAACATTAAAAAAAACTTTTTTTTTTTTTTTAAAGAGTCTGTTTTGGTGCACCTGGGTGGCTCAGTCGGTTGAATGTCTGACTCTTGATTTTTGGCTCAGGTCATAATCTCTCAGTTCATGAATTCGAGCCCCACTTCAGGCTCGAGGCTGGCAATGCAGAGCCTGCTTGGGATTCTGTCTCTCTCCTCTCTCTCTACCCCTCCTGAACTCTCTCAAAAACAAAAGTTGTATTTTTTTTTTTTAATAAAAAGTCTAGGTTTTGGCTCTTTTTTTTTTCCGTTTGCTCCTTTGTTTTGTTTCTTACATTCCAAATATGAGTGAAATCATATTCTATTCGTCTTTCTCTAAGTTACTTACTTTACTCAGCATTAAACCTCTAGGTCCAGACATGTTGTTGTAAATGACAAGATTTGATTCTTTTTATAGCTGAGTAATATTCCATGTGTATGTTTGTGTGTGTGTGTACACATATATACACCACATCTTCTTTATTCATTCATCTATCAATGGACATTTGATCTTTACTCTGTACTGTCAAATATTTATCAGGGTACTGAAAAGAAAAACTATAGAATAGAAGCATGGTGGAAGGAGGAACTGTCACCGAGATATCAAGTAAGGCTTAGTGTTAAAGGATGTGCAGAAGGTGACAAAGCAAAGGAAAAGGCATTCTAAACAGAGAACAATTTGTACAAAGGCACGCTATATAAAAGACCAGAATATTCACTAATTCCTCAAGTCAAACATTTATTGAGCATTCATCATGTATAGATCTTAGAACACAAAGACAGACTTTCCTACTCTCAAGAGCTTGCAATTAATTATCAGAAACCCAATACTCCTATAACCAATCATCAATAAACAAAAACTAAAGCAAAACAAAGAATCCTATTAGTAAATATGGCTCTCTGCCCAGGGTACAATGAAAACACAAAAAGAGGGCAGCTAAATTAGACTGAGGAAGTTAGAGAAGAATTCTAAGAAAGTAAAAATGAGTAGAAATTAGTAAGGCATGAAAGAGGACATGCAAGGTAGGTACAGAAGAAAAGCATTTGAGACAGAAAGCAGCCTAGGTGAAGACAGAGGAACTAGAGAGGAAACACATTCAGGAAGCACAATTACTGTAATATGGATACAATTAAAAATGCCCATGATCTGTAGAGAAGCAAAGCTATAAGGACTAGAAAAGGCAAAGGGAAGCCTATTTATACAGTACACCTAGCAATCAAGAGTTGGGAACTTCATTTTATAGGAAAAAAAAAAGAGTCATCCAAAGGATTATAAGAAGATATAGGACATACTTAAACTCATGTGTTTTAAGAAAATTACCTGTGGCCACTGCTTAAGATGATGTAGACCAAGGCACCTGAGTGGCTCAGTCAGTTAAGCAATCAACTCTTGATTTCAGCTCAGGTAATGTTCTCATGGTTTCAGGGTTCGAACCCCACACTGGGCTCCGTGCTGATGGTGCAGGGCCTGCTTGGGATTTTCTCTCTCTCCCTCTCTCTGCCCCTCCCCTGCTCATGTCTAAATAAATAAACAAACTTAACAGAAAAATTTTTTAAAAATTTTTTCTAATCCAAATGTTTCACTCCACCTCCATTGCTGCCACCCTAGTCCTAAATGTCAACAGCTTTTACCTGGACTACTGCAACAGACTCTTTCCCCCACCCAATGGACTCTTAACTTGATCTCTAGGCATTCATTCTAGCTCTTCTCTAATCCATTCTCCACACAGCATCAAGTGACCTTTTCTATCAGTTCGTGCTGTCTCTGCCATTCATAAGCTTCCACTAGCTTCTCATTTCATTCAGAGTAAAATCCAAACTCTATAATATGGACTACAGATCTCTGTATTCACATCTTTCTCCCCCTAATTTACCTTACTTCACGTACAATAACCTTCTATTTATCAAATACTCCAAACACTTTACTACCTCGGGCCTTCGCACCACCTTTTCTTTTACCTGAAATGCTTCTAATCTCCACAAATCTTTACCTAGTTAACATCAATTCATCTTTCAGGTCTGTCTAAATTTTTTTTTTCTTTTTTCAACGTTTTTTTTTTATTTATTTTTGGGACAGAGAGAGACAGAGCATGAACGGGGGAGGGGCAGAGAGAGAGGGAGACACAGAATCGGAAACAGGTTCCAGGCTCTGAGCCATCAGCCCAGAGCCTGACGCGGGGCTCGAACTCACGGACCGCGAGATCGTGACCTGGCTGAAGTCGGACGCTTAACCGACTGCGCCACCCAGGTGCCCCTTTCAGGTCTGTCTAAATCCAACTTTTGTAGCAATGGTATCCCTACCCCCAAATCTAAATTCTCTCTCACAGTACCCTGTTCTGTTACTTCAGGACCTTCATCAATATATATATGTAGGATCATTTAATGTCTATCTCCTCCACAAATAATAAAAGCTAACATTTACTGTGCATTTTACACATATTAAATCATTTAATACTAACAACCAATGAAGCAGGCACTACTATTATCCTAATTTCAGAGATAAAACTGAGGTATAGACAGATTAAATAATTTACTGTTAGTCATAAAGCACTAAGGAGTCGTAGTTTGAACCCAAAGTTCATGCTTTTATTTTTTTTAATTTAGAAAGAACATATGGGCAAGGGAGAGGGACAGAGGGAAAGAGAGAAAGAATCTCAAGCAGGCTCCATGCTCAGCACAGAGCCAAACTCAGGGCTTGATCCCACGACCCTGGGATCGTAACCCAAGCCAAAATCAAGAGTCGTATGCCCAACCGACTGAGCCATCCAGGCATCCCCAAAAGTTCATGCTTTTAATCACTAGGCTATAGAGTAAGCTTTGAGAAAACAGATTATGTCTGTTTTGTTCAACACTATATACTCAGGGGAACATAAGCTGGTGCAGCCACTCTGGAAAACAGTATGGAGGTTCCTCAAAAAAACTAAAAATATAACTACCCTATGATCCAGCAATTGTACTACTAGGCATTTATCCAGGGGATACAGGTGTGCTGTTTCGAAGGGACACATGCACCCCCATGTTGATAGCAGCACTATCAACAATAGCCAAAGTATGCAAAGAGCCCAAATGTCCATCGATGGATGAATGGATAAGAAGATGTGGTATATATATACAATGGAGTATTACTCGGCAATCAAAAAGAATGTAATCTTGCCATTTGCAACTACGTGGATGGAACTGGAGGGTATTATGCTAAGCAAAATGAGTCAGTCAGAGAAGGACAAATATCATATGACTTCACTCATATGAGGACTTTAAGAGACAAAACAGATGAACATAAGAGAAGGGAAACAAAAATAATATAAAAACAGGGAGGGGGACAAAACAGAAGACACTCATAAATATGGAGAACAAACTGAGGGTTACTGGAGGGGTTGTGGAGGGGTAATGGGCTAAATGGGTAAAGGGCATTAAGGAATCTACTCCTGAAATCATTGTTGCACTATATGCTAATTTGGATGTAAATTTTTAAAAATAAAAAATAAAATTAAAAAATAAAAAACACTATATACTTAGACCCTGTGTTAGATATAAAGCATTCACAGATTTGCAGAATGAATAAATTAGTACATAATTAAAAGCCAAATGATTATATTTAGAGGCATATGTGAGAGGGATAAGAATAAAATGAGTTAGAGGCAATGATGATTGTGTCAATGTTGGACATGCTGAATTTAAGGCAGTTTAGGACCATCTTAGGTCACAACTTAATTAGGAGACCACAGGAGCACCTGAGTGGCTCAGTCTGTTATGCGCCCAACTTCAGCTCAGGTCATGATCTCCTGGCTCATGATTTCCAGCCCCACATCCGACTCTGTACTGACAGCTCAGAGCTTGAAGCCTGTTTTGAATTCTGTATCTCCCTCTCTCTGCTCCTCCCCTGCTCGCACTTCATCTTTCTCTCAAAAATAAACAAACATTTATAAAAATTAATTAGGAGACCACAGATATCTACAGAGTCCAAGGAGGAGCTCTGGCGAGGGATATGAACATCCCAAACTGGTATGCAAAATTTGGGGTACGTGTGTACTTCTCTGGGGAGAAAGATCTATCTTTAATTCTTTTTAATTTTTTTTTAATGTTTATTTATTTTAGAGAGAGAGAGAGAGACTGAGTATAAGTCAGGAGGGGCAGAGAGAGAGGGAGACACAGAATCTGAAACAGGCTCCAAACTCTGAGCTGTCAGCACAGAGCCTGACGTGGGGCTTGACTGGGGAACAGAGAGATCAAGACCTGAGCCGAAGTTGGATGCTTAACTGAATGAGCCACCCAGAAGCCCCTCTTTAATCCAATTCTTAAAGAGATATGTAATCCCCCAAGTATTTAGGAACCACTGATCTGAGTGGAAATGTCTAATAGGTATTTGATAGTAAAGGTGTGAACTTTAGTTATATACAAAGTTTTAGGGAGTAAGTGAAGCCAGGGATTTGGAAAAGTTCGTCCAAAATGTATATAGTGAAAAAAGCTCAAAGGGTTAAGGTCAGATTCCTGGGAAAATAAACATTTAGAGGATAAGCAGTATAAGCAGAATCAAAGAGGGGGCACCTGGGTGGCTTAATCGGTTACCCATCTGACTTTGGCTCAGGTCATGATCTCAAGGTTTGTGAGTTCGAGCCCCGCATCCGCTCTGTGCTGACAGCTCAAGACATGGAGCCTGCTTTGGACTCTCTCTCTCTCTCTCTCTCTCTCTCTATCCCTCCCCTGCTCGCTCACTCTCTCTCTCAAAAATAAACATTTTCTTTTAATGTTTATGTTTAATGTTTATTTTTGAGAGAGAGAGAGAGCAAGCAAGCGGGGCAAGGGCAGGGGCAGAGACAGGGAGACACAGAATCCGAAGCAGGCTCTAGGCTCTGAACTGTCAGCAAAGAGCCCGACACGGGGCTCAAACTCACAAACCGTGAGATCACGACCTGAGCTGAAGTCCAACACTTAACCAACTGAGCCACCCAGGCGCTCCCAACATTAACAACAAAAAAAAATTTTTTTAAGTAGAATCAAGGGAGGAGGAAGAGAAGATGTTACAGAAATAATAAAAAAATAGGTGAGAGTAGCCTCACAGAAGCTAAGGAGGAAAGAATGTCTCAAAGAATAAGAATGTGTTCAAGGGAACTACACATAGTTTCGTGGATTAAAATAAAAAGTAGTGGGGGCCTGGGTCGCTCAATCAGTTGAGTGTCTGACTCTTGATTTGGGCTCAAGTCATGATCCCAGGTTCATGGCAATGAACCCTCCATTGGAGACTGCTTACGATTTTTCTCTTTCTCTCTCCTGCTCATGTTCTCTCTCAAATAAAAATAAATAAAACTAGAATAGTGCAGAGTGAGAAAGACAGGTTTGCAGTTATGGAATAACTGTTCCTTACTGTTATGGAATCAGTCACCAGAATAAAAGGTATGGCATACAGTACATGCTCAATGGTATTATAATAGAATTCTATCACTACAGTTGGTGCTCACTTGTGGTGAGCAGAACATAATGTATAAACTTGTCCAATCACTAAGTTGTACACCTGAAACTAATGTAACATTGTGTATCAACTAAACTTCAGTAAAAAATAAGTAAATAAAAATAGCCCATGAACAAATTAGAGTATGCAAGAGGACATCCAGATTACCAGTAAGTAAATGGATATCAGAGTCTAGTGCTCTGGAGAGACACATATGAAGATATAGACTAGGAAATCATTGATGTATTTGGAAGAATTATATTAAATTAAATTGTTCAGAGAGCTCATCTGGAGGTGGCACTCTAATCAATCCATAAATGATCTTAGGGGAGGATGTCTTACAAAACTCCCAAAATTGTGAGAATTTTGTGTAACGTATGTATGGTAACAATTTTCTAGAGCGAGTCCATTAAGATTTTAAGATTTTCAAAGGAGTGTATGACCTCCCCCCAAAAACGGTTAAGAACCACCAGAGCTGAAAGAGAAGAGGGGCTAGCAAAAAAGTAAATCTGGAGAACATCAACATATTTTTACCTGAAGCTCATCAAATGAGATTAACAAACCTAAAGAACTAAAGTGTACAGGAAGAGAATCTGCAAGGAACTCAGAAAATTAAAAAATAAATTTGGTATTATATACACCATATACGTATTTCTCAAACTTTTTTGTGATTCAACGTGAAAAATACAACCCTAACCAATGTACACACACAGATTACTGAAGTAATTTTCCAGTAACCTGGAATGACACAATATGACACTAACTTGCTAAAATGTTCACCACCTAACAACAGGGGAGAAAAGATTGGTGTTTATATAAGGTAGGTTATTTAAGGGTCCTGGCCTTTTGTTTCTGCTTGTTAGTTGTTTGGAAGTGTCTCTGATAATTAGACATTTATCTTTAAGTTAATGTTTTCAGTAATTATATATATGTAAAACTTTTTATACTTTTTTCCTCAAGAGCCAAAACTAATACGACCCCTGGCTTCCCTATTTCACTAGTTTTATTTACCACTACTGGTAAATAAAGTTTTATTTCTCACTACTGGAAAAAGAGGAGAAGTGATGGGAGGGTAGACAGATAAGGTTGAGCAATAATAACAGAAGAAACACCAAGACTCCAAAGAGTAACAGTATTTCTCTGAGTAGGATTTCTGAAATGCACATTTTAAGGGATTAAAGCTTTAAAAAGAAGGATAACAGCAGACACACCAAAGCAGTTCCATGAAGTGGTTAAGAACAAAGATTCTGGAGTCCCAGTGAATCCCAATTCTACCACTCCTGATTGTGTGACTTAAGCAAATTCCTTAATTTATTGGTGCCTCAGTTTTGCATCTTTTTGTTTTAATGTGTATTTTTGAGAGAGAGAGAGAAAGCAGGAGCATGTGCAAGTGGGGGAGGGGCAGAGAGAGGGAGATACAGAATCCAAAGCAGACTGGAAGCTGTCTGCGCAAAGCCCGACGTGGGGTTTGAACCCACGAACCTTGTGATCATGACCTGAGCCAAAATCAGACACTCAACCAATTGAGCCACCAACGCAACTCTCATCTTTATTTTCTTTTAAAGATTGGAAGTAATCCTCTCAAAAATAAATAAACATTTGAAAAAAAAACTACTTAGGCGTGCCTGGCTGGCTCAGTCAGTTAGGCATCCAACTTCAGCTGAGGTCATGATCTTGTTGTTCTTGAGTTCGAGCCCCACATCAGGCTCTGTGCTGACAGCTCAGAGCCTGGAGCCTGCTTCGGATTCTGTCTCCTTCTCTTTCTGCCCCTCCCTCATTCACACTCTGTCTCTGTCTCTCTCTCAAAAAATAAATAAAAATTAAAAAAAACTATTTAAGGATTTTAAGTAATTTCTATACCCAACGTGGGGCTCAAACCTACAACCCTGAGATCAAGAGTTGCATGTTCTTCTCACTGAGCCAGCCAGGTGCCCAGTTTTATCATATTTAAAATGGAAATAACACAACAGTTCCTACATCAAAGACCTATTAAGAGGATTAAATAAAGTGTAAATCAATTTAAAGCAGAGAGCAAGGTACGTGTGCCACACACAACATTCATTCTATAACTTAGCCATTGTTGCTTTTTTTAAGTTTATTTATTTTTTAGTAATTTCTATACCCAACACAAGGCAACCAAAATCAAGAGTTGCATACTCTACTGACGAAGCCAGCTAGATGCCCCCAATAACTGTTAGCCATTGTTTAATTTTTGTTTTTTTTTTTTTAAGAGAGAGAATCTTAAGCAGGCTGCAGCCTCAGCATGGACCCCACATGGGCTCAATCCCACAATCCTGGGATCATGACCTAAGCCAAATTCAAGAATCAGTCACTTAACTGTGCCACCTAGGTACTCCATCCATTGTTTAATTCTTTAAAACAAAATTTTTTTTAATGTTTATTTTTGAGAGAGACAGAGCACAAGTGGGGGGGGGGGGTCAGAGAGAATCTGAAGCAGGCTCCAAGCTCCGAGCTGTCAGCACAGAACCCAATGAGGGGCTCAAACCCACAGACCACAAGATCATGACCTGAGCTGAATGAAATCAGACATTTAACTGACTGAGCCACCCAAGTGCCCTTGTTTAATTCTTAACAAATTAACGTATAACTTTAAAAATATTAGTCACGTACTGTATTTTTATTTTTTTTTTTTTAACGTTTATTTACCTTTGGGACAGAGAGAGACAGAGCATGAACGGGGGAGGGGCAGAGAGAGAGGGAGACACAGAACCGGAAGCAGGCTCCAGGCTCCGAGCCATCAGCTCAGAGCCCGACGCGGGGCTCGAACTCACGAACCGCAAGATCGTGACCTGAGCCGAAGTCAGACGCTCAACCGACTGAGCCACCCAGGCGCCCCAAGTCACGTACTGTATTTTTAAAGCAACTACATAAAATAAACTTTTAAAAAGATCAGTCTAAGGGGCACCTGGATGGCTCAGTCGGGTGAGTCTCAGGTGGTGATCTCATGGTTTGTGAGTTCAAGCCCCACATCAGTCTCGCTGCTATCAGCCTGTCAGCACAGAGCAGGCTTAAGATCCTCTGTCCCCTCCCCTGCCCCCTCCCCATTGTACTCTCACAAAAATAAATACAAAAAAAAAAAAAAAAAAGGATTAGTCTCAAGAAAGATTTTGCACTAGAAAACTTAGCACAACAGATTGAAAAGTCAAGATTCGTCAAAAATCACCACTCTAGGGGTGCCTGGGTGGCTCAGTTGGTTGAGCATCAGACTTTGGCTAAGGTCATGATCTCACAGTTCGTGCTTCCAGCCCCACATCGGACTCGCTGCTGTCAGCACAGAGCCTGCTTCCTATCCTCTGTCCCCTTCTCTCTGCCCCTTCCCACTTGTAGTCTCTCAAAAATAAACAAACATTTAAAAAAAAAAAAGAAAAGAAAGTTAAGAGTCTTCAAAACTCACTACTCCAGGGCAGCCTGGGTGGCTCAGTAGGTTAAGCGTCCAACTCTTGATTTCTGCTCAGGTCATGATCTCACAGTTCTTGAGTTTGAGCCCCCCATCAGGCTCTGTACTGACAGTATGCAGCCTGCTTGGGATTCTCTCTCCCCCTCTCTCTGCCCCACCCCTGCTTATTCTATCAAAAAATAAATTTTTAAAAAAATCACCACTCTAAGTTGATGTACAGAGCAACAACTGTGTCTTTTACTTGCATCATATGATGTACGTATATTTAAATATTTTTCTACAATAACCAAGACAATTATATATAACAATTTATAAAAATTGTCACAGAACCCTAAATTTAAGTCTTTTAAATTCATCCTGAAAATTAAAGTTGTTTTCTCCATTCTCCACTTAAACTTAAAATGTCTTGGGGTTCCTGGGTCTGACTCTTGATTTGGGCTCAGGTCATGATCCTAGGGTCATGGGATCAAGCCCAGCATCAGGCTCGCTCTCGCTCTCGCTCTCTCTCTCTGTCTCCCCCTCCTCCACTTATACACACTCTCTAAATAGATAGCTGGAAAGATGCCAGCCAGGCAGAGGACATCGAATGTCACTGTCCTCCTCCCCTTCAAACTTTTCCCAAAGCCCCTCAATAAAATGGTTTGATCTCTCCCCCCAAAAAAGTCTTTTAATATATAGATTGCTAACAGACACATGAAAAGATGCTCAATATCACTCATCATCAGGGAAATGCAAATTCAAATTACAGTGAGATATCACCTCATACCTGTCAGAATGGCTAAAATCAAAAAACACAAGAAACAACAAGTGTTGAAGACAATGTGGGGAAAAAGGAACTATTGCACTATTGGTGGGAATGCAAATTGGTGTGGCCATTGTGGAAAATAATATGGAGTTTCCTCAAAAAATTAAAAAGAGAACTACCCTATGATCCAGTAATCTCACTAATGGGTGTATTTACCCAAAGAATATACAAACACTAATTTAAATGAATACAGGCACCCTTATGTTTATTGCGGCATTATTTACAATGGGCAAACTATGGAAGGAGCCCAAGCATCTATCAAGGGAGGAGTGGATAAAAATGTGGTATATATAGTAATGGAATATTATTCAGCCATAAAATAGAATTAAACTTTGGCATTGGCAACAACATGAACAGAGACAGTATAATGCTGAGCAAAAGAAGTCAGAGAAAGACAAATGCCCCATGAACACACTCATATGTGAAATTTAAGAAACACAGCAAACAAGCAAAGGGAAAAAAAAAAGAGACACAAACTAAGAAAGAGACTCTTAACTATAGAGAACAAATGGATGGTTAAACAGAGGGGAGGTGGATGGGGGTATGGGGAAATAGGAGATGGGATTACAGAGTACACTTATCATGATGAAAAAAAATTAACAATAGACAGGCACAATTGGGAGGAAAAAGGTTTTATTCACAAAGGTTTAAAGCCATTAACAATAAACTATCCAGAAAACATCCTGTATATAAAATTCTTCAGAAATAGTTATTTACAAAGTAATTCCAACTGGTGAAAAACCAGGACCCTGTAATAATTCAGTTGCTAAACTTCCATGAATTAGATATAATCTTAAAGTTCTATCAGCAATAAATATTCTTTAAAAAAAAAAAGATTTTATTTTTTTAAGTTAACTCTATGCCCAATTTAGGGTGTGAACTTACAACCCCAAGACCAAGTCATATGCTCCACCAATCAAACCAGCAGGGCGCCTCATCTTTCAGCAATAAATATTCTTTATGAATAAAGAGAACTAAATAAATAAAAACATAAAATACTAAAAATTTAGATAAGGGGCACCTGGGTCGCTCAGTCAGTTGAGGGTCCGATTCGGCTCAGGGCATGATTTTGCGGTTGATGAGTTCGAGCCTCACATTGGGCTCTGTGCTGACAGCTCAGAGCCTGGAACCTGCTTCAGATTCTGTGTCTCCCTCTCTATCCCCCTCCCCAGCTCATGCTCTCTCTCTGTCTCAAAAATAAACGTTAAAAATTTGTTTTTTAATTTAGATAAAATATCTTTTTTTTTTTTAAAGCTTCTTTCACATTTATTTCAGCCATTTTTTTTTTAATTTTTTTTTTTTTCAACGTTTATTTTATTTTTGGGACAGAGAGAGACAGAGCATGAACGGGGGAGGGGCAGAGAGAGAGGGAGACACAGAATCGGAAACAGGCTCCAGGCTCCGAGCCATCAGCCCAGAGCCTGACGCGGGGCTCGAACTCACGGACTGCGAGATCATGACCTGGCTGAAGTCGGACGCTTAACCGACTGCGCCACCCAGGCGCCCCAAGATAAAATATCTTTTAAGAAAATCAAGAAAATAGGAAATCCATATAATTGCTAAGTTTATTACCAAAAAAATCAATAACATAATCAAAAATCACTTTCATTTATACAGCTAACTTCATCAAAACATAAACTCACATTTGTACTGATTCTTATCTTTCCAAGGCATTGATTAATCTAATGCACCTCTAACAGTGAAGCTAGTAATAGTCTATCAAAAATACATTTTTAAAAATTAACAATAAAGAATGAACAACCAAGGCACCTGGGTGGCTCAGTAGGTTAAGCACCTGGCTTTGGCTCAGGTCATGATCTCGCAGTTCTTGAGTTCGAGCCCTGCATCACATTCTGTGCTGACAGCTCAGAGTCTGGAGCCTGTGTCTCCCTTTCTCTCTGTGCCCCTCCCCTGATCGTGCTCTATCTCTGTCTCTCAAAAATGAATAAACATTAAAAGAATTTTTTAAAAAGGGTGCCTGGGTGGTTCAGTGGGTTGAGTGTCCGACTTCAGCTCAGGTCATGATCTCATGGTTTGGGAGTTCGAGCCCTGCATCAGGCTCTGTGCTGACAGTTCGGTGCCTGGAGCCTGCTTCCAATCCTGTGTCTCCCTCTCTCTCTGCCCCTCCCCAACTCATGCTCAAGCGCGCGTGCGTGCTCTCTCTCTCAAAAATAAAAACATTTACAAAAAATTTTTTGAAAAGAATGAACAATCACTACCACACACTTGCACACAATAAGAAGGAACAAAGTATTATTTGGTTTTCACCCAATCCTCATAAAGGATTTTGTACGATACCTATAAGAGTATACCTAGTTTTCCTAAATCATCCCTGGGGATAAACTCCATCTACTTACAATTTCATACCGCTCTATTGAAGTTTCTACAACCTCATAATTTGTTAAGAATTGTAGAAACTGAAAGTTACAAATATAAAGACTTACTCATTTTCTATCTTGTGCAAAATCAGTCAAAATTAAAATTACAAACAAAACTAAAATAAGTACATCCCATTTTTTAAATTTATTCTACATTTACTATTAAGTCAAAAATCTTAAAACATTTTTCTTATGGGGAAAGAAAATTCCTATTTGTATAATATTTTCACATAAAAAAGCCTACGATTAGAAACTCAGAAATCTAAGAGGTGAAGAGAACAAAAAACACAAAATTGTGGGGCACCCGGGGTGGCTCAGTCAGTAAAGAAGCCAACTTTGGTTCAAGTCATAATCTCATGGTTTGTGAGTTCCAGCCCCACATAGGGCTCGCTGCTGTCAGTGAGGAGCCTGCTTTGGATCCTCTGTCTCCCTCTCTCTCTGCCCCTCCCTGACTTGCTATCTCTCTTCCCCGCTCTAAAAAATTAATAAACAAAAAAAACAACACAGAGGCACCTGGGTGGCACAGGGTTAAGTATATGACTTTGGCTCAGGTCATGATCTCCCAGTTTGTGGGTTTGAACCCCGCATTGGGCTCCCTGCTGACAACTCAGAGCCTGGAACCTGCTTTGGATTCTGTGTCTCCCTCTGTCTCTGCCCCTGTCCAGCTTGCACGCTCTCTCTCTCTCAAAACTAAACATTAAAAAAAATAATAAAATAAAATTAAAAATTAAAATTTAAGAACACAAAATTGTACAAGTTTTTTCTTAAATAAGTAAAAACTAAACTACATAAACTCTTATTAATCTCTTTGTCTTTTCTTTTTTCTCTTCTAAGGAGATATCAATCCTGACATAAACCAGTTGAAATGGTATGATTTAAGGATTGTCAATAAGATAAGAATGATTTATTTCTCTCAGAGACCTAACTCCATCAGCATGATTCTCCTCCCATTAAACTTATTCTTTTGGGGTAAGGGAGAAGTTGGCAAACTGTTACAGCCCACAGGCCAATAAGAGCCTGTTTTTGTTCAGTCTATGAGCTAAGAATGTTTTTACATTTTTAAATGGTTGTAAAGAAATCAAAAGAATGTTTCATAATGTGAGTTATAATTCAATTTTTTTTACTTAAAAATTTTTTTTAATGTTTATTTATTTTTGAGAGATAGAGTCCAGCAGGGGAGGGGCAGAGAGAGGGAGACACAGAATCGGAAGCAGGCTCCAGGTTCTGAGCTGTCAGCACAGAGCCCAATGTGGGGTTTGAACTCACGAACTGTGAGATCATGACCTTAGCAGAAATCAGACACTTAACTAACTGACCCACCTAGGCGCCCCATAATTCAATTTTAGGTGTCCATAAATAAAGTTTTATTAAAACATTGCCACACTTATTTATTTACATATTGTCTTTGCTGCTTTTACAAGGGCAAACTTCTGTATTTACAAAACCATATATGGCATTCTAATGGTTTTGTGCTGCTGCTCAGAACACTACTAGAAATAACAGTGATGAAGTTATAACTTGAAAGCTTCCCAAGCACTATACTCACTGCCATACATTTTTTTTAATGTTTATTTTTGACAGACACACACACACACACACACACACACACACACACACACACAGCATGAGCAGGGGAGGGGCAGAGAGAAAGAGAGACACAGAATCTGAAGCAGGCTCCAGGCTCTGAGCTGTCAGCAGAGAGCCCAACGCGGGGCTCAAACTCACAGACCCCAAGATCATGACCTGAGCCGAAGTCAGACGCTCAACCGACTGAGGCACCCAGGCGCCCCCATACATTTTTTTTAATGTTTATTTACAGACAGAGCTCGCTCAAGAGAGAGAGCACATGCTCATGCGCATGAGCAGGGGGGAGGAAAAGAGAAAGAGGGAGAAAGAGAAATCCCAAGCAGGCTCCACACTGTCAGCACAGAGCTCAACACTGGGCTTGAACCCATTAACCATGAGATCATTACCCAGGCAGAAATCATGAGTAGGACGCTCAACCAACTGAGCCACCCAGGCGCCCCCATTTTTTCATTACTAGAGCATACCCTTCATGTCAAAACAAGATAAAAAGTGAGCTTCAAATATCATAATACAATGAAGTACAGATAATTTTATTATCAAATTAGATAGCAAAGCATTATGTTTATCATGCAATGCCACCACAGCTGTGCTGAGAATATAATCTATCTACATCAACATTACCAGACTAAGCACTCAGCACAATATTTCCAACTCACAGGAAAACACAGTCAGAAAAATTAGAAAATTTAAATAGTAGATCTCATCACAGCTGAATTTCTTCACAAAAATAAAAATGAAGATGCAATCAAAGTAAACTTCTGAGTGGCTCATTTGTTAGCCAAACAAGGAAAGCATCTTATATCAACAGTGAGTTAATTAAATCATGTTTGTAGCAGCCAAAGAAATGCATCTATAAAAATAAATTTATTTAAGATTACAAGCCTTTTGGCAAGAATAATAGCTCTAAGAGTTGAAGACAGTGGTAGCTGTGTCAGTAAAAAAATATATATATATACTCTAGGGGCGCCTGGGTGGCTCAGTCGGTGAGGCGTCCAACTTTGGCCCAGGTCATGATCTCATGGTTCATGGGTTTGAGCCCCACATCGGGCTCTGTATTGACAGCTCGGAGCCTGGAGCCTGCTTCGGATTCTGTGTCTCCTTCTCTCTCTGCCCCTCCCCAGCTTGCGCTCGCTCGCTCTCTGCCAAAAATAAATAAAAACGTAAAAAAAAAAAGATTAAAAAAAATTTGTGATTAAGACACAGGGCACCTGGCTGGCTCAGTCAGTAAAGCATCCAACTCTTGATCTCAGGATTGTGAGTTCAAGCCCCACACTGGGTGTAGAGATTGATTATTTATTTATAGTAATTTATAAATAAATAAGTAATCACACTATCTCAAGGCAAATGATTTTGAGTGTTACCTTGGTTCTTGATGAATCAACAAAAGTTACCAATACTTCTCAGTTACTATCATTTATTTGAGATGTTAATACAGTAACTAATTGAAGTAATTAAGTAATTACAATTAGCTTGTATGAAAAATCTGCATGGAACAACAAGAGGCAAGAATATTTTCAAAGATTCTGGGACAACACTAATTCAGTACAACCTGAAGTAGAATCAGCTAAGATGAATTACAACTGATGGTGGTAAAAATACATGTGGGTAGAAAAAAGTCTTAACTGGACAAATTTACAAAGCTCATGAAAATTTAGGGTGTTTAAAGCCTACAGTTATTCACTGCAATATTCACCAGAAAACAGTCTGCAGAAAACACCTATCACGTGTTAGTATCAATAGTTAACGCTGGTGAGGAAAACAGTTAGTTTTCCTGTAGTTTACTACTGATAGTTAGTATCAGTAGTATCAATAGTTAACGCTGGTGAGGAAAACAGTTAACTTTGTTCTCATGGACTTAACTGTCCCTTATTCCATGAATTTTTGTCAGAAGTAGAAGACGAATATCCCAATTGCCTTACCATTAAGAAGTTGGCAGGCTTAGCAGTGGTAAAGCTTTACTACAATTTTTTCTAGCTGAAATTTTTCTGAATGAGAAGAACTACCCTTAATTACTATTACTGAACACCAAAACAGCTTTAAAAATTAACTTTTCCTGGGGCACTTGGGTGGCTCAATCGGTTAAGCATCGAACTTTGGCTCAGGTCATGATCTCATGATTCAAGAGTTTGAACCCCGCATCAGGGTCTATGCTGACAGCTCAGAGCCTGGAGCCCGTTTTGAATTCTGTGTCTCCCTCTCTCTACCCCTCCCCTGCTCATGCTGTCTCTCTCTCCTTAAAAAATAAATACACATTACAAAAAATTAAAAATGCAGCTCTTCTCAAAGTCATTTAAAAAAATTAACTTTTCCTATAGACTTGATAATGTTTCTCAATAAATTCAACCTAATATCAAAAGTGATTACCTGCAAAACTTATACTGCAACAAAGTCCTTTCAATGAAAATTAACATGATTTGAATCACCAGTAATGTCAAACTATATACATATACCATGCTGTCGAGTTAAAATAATATATAAGATGTCCATTCCCATGCCACACATCTGTTAGAATGATTATCATCACAAAGACAAGAGATAACAAATGCCACCAAAAACGTGGAGAAAAAGGAACCCTTGTGCACTACTAGTGGGACTACAAATTGACACAGCTACTAGGGATAACAGTATGGAGGTTCCTTAAACTGAAAACAGAACTACCATATGATTCTGTAATTCCATTTCCATATACATATACATTTCTAGGTATGCATCTGCACCCCATGTTCACTGCAGCATTATTTATAATATACATGATAGGGAACAACCCAAGTGTTCATCAACAGATGAATGGATAAAGAAAATGTGATACATACTTGGCTGTGTGTGTGTAGACTATATACTTGTGTGTATGAATACTATTCAGCCATTAAAAAAAAAGAAAGAAATCCTGCTATTTGCAATAACATGGATAAACTTCAGCACATTACTTTCATCAGCCAGATAGACAAATATCATATGATAATATTTATATATACTTGTTAGTAGCTGTCTTTTTGGTTATGGCCATGTTAGTGTGAGTGAAGTGGTATCTTTTTTTTTTTTTTAATTTTTTTTTTCAACGTTTATTTATTTTTGGGACAGAGAGAGACAGAGCATGAACGGGGGAGGGGCAGAGAGAGAGGGAGACACAGAATCGGAAACAGGCTCCAGGCTCTGAGCCATCAGCCCAGAGCCCGACGCGGGGCTCGAACTCACGGACCGCGAGATCGTGACCTGGCTGAAGTCGGACGCTTAACCGACTGCGCCACCCAGGCGCCCCATGTGAAGTGGTATCTTATTAGGGTTTTGATTTGTACTTCCCTAATCACTGATGACTTTGAGCATATTTCCATTTGCTTTTATTGACCATTGGTATATCTGCTTTGGTGAAATGTCTATTCAAATCCTTTCCCGATTTTTGAATTGGCTTTTTTGGCTGTTGTTGAGCTGTAAGAATTCTTTATATATTCTGGATATTAATCCACTATGAGATACGTGATTTGCAGATATCTTCTCCCATTTTGTGGACTGTCTTTTCAGTATCTTAATAGGGTCCAAAAGCGAAGGTCATGAAGATTTTCCCTGTTCTAAAAGTTTTATAATTTTAATGCTTATGCTTAGATTATATATGTTTTGAAGATTTTAAGTAATCTCTACACTCAGCATGGGGCTCAAACTCACAACCCCAAGATCAAGAGTCTTATGCTCCACTGACTGAGCCAGCCAGGTGCCCCTAGATCACTGTTCTGTTTTAAATTAATTTTTGTATATGGTATGAGGTAGGGGTCCAACTTCATTCCTCTGCATGTGTATAGCCAGGTGTCTCAGAACCACTTCATCTTCTGTGATCAAGTATTAATAAAGTATTTCTTCATATTTTGGGTAGTAGAACATTTCTTCATACTTTATAAACTGGCCTAAGCTCTCATTCAAAATATTATCATATGAAGTGAACACAGAAGGTACTATTATTATTGGAATATTAGATTTGGAAGGTATACCATATGGATTTTCTTTAATCCCTCTTTTTTTTTTACAAATGTGGAAACAAAGACCTAGAGAAGTTCATTGATGTCCAACATTGTATAGCTATCAGTTAATGATAATGCTTTAACTCAAGGACTCCAAACGTCTTCTGTAGAGGACCAGATAATAAATATTTTAGGCTTTGTGAAGCAAAAGGCAAAATAGGGTATTATGTACGTACTTATATAACAGGAGAAAAAACAAATTTCCACAAATTTTTTATTAATGAAATTCAAAATATAACCATATGTATATGTGTATATACACACACACACATATATATGTATGTGTGTGTGTGTGTGTGTGTGTGTATATATATATATATATACACATATACATATGGTTATATTTTGAATATATATACACACACACACACATACATATATATGTTTGGTAATACATGAAAACATTATGATACATGAAACTCAATCATAAAGGACCTCACATTGTATGAACCTATACAGATACAAAATAGAATAGTAGTTGTCCAGGGCTGGGAACATTGGGGGAAATAGAAAGTAACTGCTAATGGGAATAAGGCTTCTTTTTGAGGTTATGACAATGTTCTAAAATTGACTGTGAGAATGGGTACACAACTATGAATACACTTAAAAACCACTGGCTGTGTACTTTAAATTGGTTAACTTTTTGGTATGTGAATTATATCAAAACTTTTTTAAATCACAGAAGTTTTATAAATAAATATTTAACAACAGAATACTAATGTCACAAAATTCAAATTCAAATGTCATACCATCTTAACTGCAAGAAATGAATTACAACACTTCTCTAGACTGAACTTTATTCATTTGTAAATTCTCATAGTGATTTTAAGGTTAGTGAGAACTTCAAGACAATTAAACAATGACCTCCAGGTTGCACCTAAACTCCTTAGCTTTAACATAAACAAGACCTCAATATTCTGGATTCATCTTTCTTTCTTATATGCCCTATACTTTACCTGAACGTTTTGCAGTTACAATTTCCACTACTATAACATCTTCTCCCTGTCTTCATAGTCTATCAACATCATTCTCCCTAATCTCCTCCTACAGAAATCTTCTCATTCTTAGAAGTCTAGTGCTTTCATGGAGCCTATCTGGATGCCCTTGCTGACATAAACAATGGCCTTCTTCTAAATAATCTAGTTCTTGCCAGATTGATCAACAAAATCACAGCTCCCCCTTAAGGTAAAAGCTCCACCAATAGCCCCCTGCATGTTAAGGAGCTGTATTGTGGCCTCTTATTTCCTGTTATCTCCTAATCTCCATATAAATTCCACACAACCCTAGCACACAGGCATGCACCTGACCCAAAAGGTTACCAATCCTGCAGAATGGCCATCAGCCTAGGAGGAAAGAGCTTGCTAAGACCAACAGATATGACAGACAGATTCTCTTACATGCAAATGCACTCTCTCTCTCTCTCTCTCTCTCTCTCTCTCTCAACTGAATGGGAAGCAGTAGGAGGGACTTGCATAGGTAGGAATCAAGAAGAGAATCTGAGCCATTTCCAGAGAAAAGTACTTAACAGAAAGCATACATGAGATGACACAAGGTAAGGAAAAGCATATACAAAGAAAAGGATGAAGTCAGGGGATGAATGAAACAGGAATGGTATAACCAGAGACCAAAAGAGACATTAAGAAAACCCAATAGAGGAGCGCCTGGCTGATTCAGATGGCAGAGCATGCAATTCCCTATCTCAGGGTCCTGAGTTCAAGCCCATGTTGCGTGGAGAGGGGACAGGGGACAGGGAAGAGAGGAGTGGAGAGGAAGGGGTAGAGGAGAGGGAGGGGGAGGAGGGGGAGGGGAAGGGAGGAGAGTAGAGGAAAGGAAACTCTAATGCCGGGGAAAAATGACAAATTCACATGCTGAAAAGGCCATAAGAAAATATATTCTCCATAGCTTCAACGTATTCCTCCAGTTCCTTAACTACATATATTCCAGTCTGTCTGAGGTGTGGATCCAAACTGTTTATCCTGGATTAATTATGGCATTCCAGGCTCCCTTTTACCATGTGGATGTGTGAAATGAACATCCAGTTCTTAAAGAAATCCAAATATGTCTTTGTCACCTGTGATGGAAAGAAGCATAACATACACCAATAACCCGTCACTTTCTTGAAAACAAAAACTAGGTTTATTCATTTAAGGAACTGCCAAAAGTACCTGCAACTGTGTCTTTAACAAATCTCAGTAATGACTGCATTTGTTGTAGAAATACTAACCTAACAAAATCTCAGATATCCAGATTATTCTAAAACAGAAACAATCTAGACCTAGAGGAAAAGTCAGACATAGAAGACTATTCCTCTGTACATAAAGGGGTCCAAAGCAGGAGAGATACTGATCCAAACCTACAAATACTAGTCACCCAGATACAGGCAAATCAGGGCATCACATTCCCCAAGCTATAACTAGATCAAAGATGGACACATGGCACATCTTGTCAATGACAGTCAAGCGTGGGACTTTTTAGTTATTGGATGAAGAGAAGTTCTTTCTACTACACCAGAACTGGAAAGACAACAACTAGAGCTATTTTAGTCACCCTACTGCTATATGAAACCTAAAGATCAAATCAACACATAGTGGAGAGCAGATCTGAATTCAGACAAGGAAAGAGACTAGGTCCTGGTAACAACATCAACATCATCTAAACTACAAAAGCCATACCTGAAGTCAGTGCTTTCCCTAGACTTTTCAGTAACCTAAGACAAAGTATTCTCTTTTTAAGCCAATTTGGTTTGGGTTTTTGGTCACTTGCAACCAAGATTCATAATTCATAAAGAAACTCTCCTGGGGCACCTGGGTGGCTCAGTCGGTTGAGCATCTGACTTAGGCTCAGGTCATGATCTCACAGTTCGTTGGGTTCAAGCCCCTCGTCAGGCTCTGTGCTCACAGCTCAGAACCTGAAGCCTGCTTCAGATTCTGTGTCTCCCTCTCTCTCTCTGCCCCTTGCCCACTCACACACGCGTGCTCTCCTCTCAAAAATAATAAACATTAAAAAAATATTTTAATTAAAAAACTCTCCAAAAATCCATATTCATTTCTCTTTAATTTTAATTTTTTTCAAAAATTCTAGCACATTTTAAAATAAAAAAGTAGGGGCACCTGGGTGGCTCAGTCAGTTAAACATCTGACTTCAGTTCGGGTCATGATCTCACAGCTTGTGAGTTCAAGCCCCGTGTCAGGCTCTGCGCTGACAGCTGAAGCCTGCTTCAGATTCTGTGTCTCCCTCTCACTCTCTGCTCCTCCCCTGCTCACGCTGTCTCTGTCTCTCAAAAACATTAAAAAAAAATTATTTTTAAATCAATCCAAGTCACAGCACCAAAAATATATATATACTAAATTAAATTAAAAAATTAACCCATATCCCAACATCCTAAAACCATAGTTATTCATTTCCATTTGCTTCCAGTTTACATACACAAGCCATTCAATTTTAAACTGACAATCACTCTATTCTAAAATGATCCTTGTCACGACATCCACCCCAGCATGGGCTTATAACCCTTCTACAAGCATCATGGGAATCCTTGGACACAACCAGCCCTTGACCACATTCTTCCTGGGAGCCTTTACCTAACGAGGGACTTCAACTTTGTTGAGGATATGAAATCTCTCACCCAGAATATGGCCTTTGTTTCCCTTACCATTAACTTTATAAAAGCCTTTATCACCTCTATGCGATCAAGTCACATATTTTAAACCAGTTTCAGTATCAAAATAATTTGTGTCAAAGTTCAGACAAGTGAGCCCAATCAAAAACTTCCAACATGCAAAGGCAGTAATATCCCCACCGTGATCTACCTTTCTTGTCTAAATATCCTCAGCCCTGGTTCCTTCCATAATATCACTTGCCCAAACACGGAATCTGAAGGTTCCAGGCTCTGTCAGCATAGAGCCCAACGCGGGTTTCAAACTCACACGCATGAGAGATCATAACCTGAGCCAAAGTTGGATGCTTAACCAACTGAGCCACCAAGGCGCCCCTATTTTTCTATACCAATGTACTGTATTTGGCACTGTTACTGTTTCCCTCTTAAAATTTTCAACTCATAAGCATACTGGCTGGCATATGGTAGATACTCAAATATATCTTAATAAATTAATAAGGGTACAAAATGAAACAATACCATGAACTTTTCTGTCAAGAGAATGAGTAAGAGTCAATATCCCATGAAATGTTCATGGCAATTAACTGCAACATCAAGGGCCAAATCAGACTAAGCAACATCCATCAATAATGGAACAATTACCTCAATTATATGGTTTTCTCCAGTCATCCCCAGCACTCAGAAATCATAAACAAAAACCCAGGACTGATGATAAGCAAGAGCAAAGGAATGGAAATGGTAACTGAACTTAGACTGCTAAGAAAAGCACAAAGCAAAGTTTTTGGGTTTTTTATTGTTTTTTTACTAAATACCTTGTGATAGACTCCGTACACATAAAAACTATACCTGTAGGGGCACCTGGGCAGCTTAGTTGGTTAAGTGTCTGACTTCAGCTCAGGTCATGATCTCATGATTCAGTTCATGAGCTTGAGCCCCACGTCATGCTCTGCACTGACAGCATGGAGCCTGCTTCAGATTCTCTGTCTCCCTTACTCTCTGCCTCTCTCTCTCTCACTCTTGCTCTCTCTCAAAAATAAACATTAAAAAAAAAAAAAAAAACCTGTACCTGTGTTAGAAATAAGCCCACTGACCCAATCAAAGGAGGGACATGAAGACTCAGAGCACAGTGAAGCGAGGCTTTAATCGACATTCTTGCAAGAGCTGGTGTCTGATGGACTGGCATACTCAGGGCAGTTACAACAATTTATTTCCTAGCATGCAAGTCCCTCCCCTGGTTCCTCACTGGCTGAGTACTACAGAGATTACAGCCTAACCCAAACGTCACCTATGCCCATGTAAGGTAAAACGTAGTCTGATTGGAACAAATGTACATTCCCTGAGGTGACACAGAGACTTTCAGTCCCTCTTCCATTTGTTCTTTGGCGCATGCTCATAGCAAAGCCCACTAAAATAAGCCTGAGAAACAGAGAGGGGGAGAAGAACCAGGAAGTGAAGTGTCTAAAGGTTTGGGACTTGGGGCGCCTGGGTGGCTCAGTCGGTTAAGCATCCGACTTCAGCTCAGGTCATGATCTCACAGTTTGTGAGTTCAAGCCTCACATCATGCTGTCAGCACAGAGCCCACCTCGCATCCTCTGTCCCCTTCTCTCTCCCCTCCCCAACTCGTGCTCACTCTCTCTCTCAAAAATAAATAAACATTAAAAAAATTGTTTTAAGGTTTGGGACTCTACTGTGGGCAGGACTTGTACATATTTCCAATAGGTTGTAAACCCACTGTTAACTAGATAGCACAGCTTTTATTTGGTATTTCTGAAAATGAACCATCTCCCCTACTTCTCACACCTATATGCCACGAGAATACAGATAAACTGGAAAAGAGCTAAGAATAAATCAGTCTGAGGCACCAAATTCTTTTTTTTTAATTTTTTAATGTTTATTTATTTTTGAGAGAGACAGAGTGCGAGCAGGGGAGGGGCAGAGAGAGAGGGAGACACAGAATCCGAAGCAGGTTTTAGGCTCTAGGCCTACTCGGGGCTCGAACTCACCAACCATGGGATCATAACCTGAGCCAAAATAGGATGCTTAACTGACTGAGCCACCCAGGCGCCCCAAGGCACCAGATTCTTAAGAGTTCATAAAAACTTGAAGTTTTTTCAAAAGTTTTTTTCCCCACTGAGGCATTTTATTTGCACGTATGTATTACATCTTTAGAAAAAGAATCCCAGGATTTTCCCTCCTGTGTGTTTTTGTCTTGCTTCTTCATGGTCCATGATGCCAGCTGAGGGTGTCAGTACAATGAAACCAAACTGGCAGAATGGGAGATTATTCTGCCATCTTCTAGATCCTTGAGTTGTAAGTCAAATCTGGGGCTGATCTCTCCACACTTGTTTAACCTGCCTGTGAGGTTCACAACAATTTTCCCAGCTCTGTGATCATCAATGATTTCAAGTTCATTAACGTAACCATGCTTCAGCATCACCATTAGAAACCAAATGACTTCGGAGCCTGACATAATAAGAACCTGGTGTTGGCCTCTCTTTTCAGCATTGTTAATTAACACTGTTAAGAGCATCTGCCAGGACATTCATGTGCATCATTATGGTGGCACAGAAAAATGGTGGAAAAAAGCTAAGCACAAATAAATCTGAGGCAACAAATCTTTTAAGACTTCACAAAAACTTGAAGTTCTGGTTTTTTCAAAAGTTTTTTCAAACATTTTCAGAAGTGAAGAAGAAGACACACATGAAAATTCAGAATTTCTGCCTTTTCATCCCAAACTTAAACCATTGAAAAATTCACTTTGTGTTGTTTCTAGGTAGATTTCTTCCCATTTTCCACGAATTATTCCCACCATCAACATTTTAAATGATTTCAAGTGCTAATATCAGCAGCAGTTCTTATTAAACATGTTCCTGCCTTGCAAAGAAACCTTTCCAGATAGAAGACAAAGACTGAGAGGCCTAAGAATCTCACATTTTGGTCCTACAACACCAGAATCCTCAGCACCTTCTTGCTATTTCAAACATTTTGATTTAGTAAGCTTTATATACTCTATACTTTGAAAAAGCAAATGCCTTTCTCAAAACACTTTACTAACAATAAGCCATAGTTTTGTATAGCATTTTAAGTTTCTAAAGCATTTTAACATATACTTTCTTTTTAACTCACATTCTCTATAAAACAGTCAAGGCAAGCATTAATATTCTTTTACAATAAGAAAACTAAAAACTAAGTTGTTCACTGATTATAATAAATCACATAGCTAAAAAGTGGCAATCAGGCATAATCACCTCCAAATTTTCTCTCTCCTAGTCCTATGTCCTCAGCAATTTATCTCCATCCTATCCATCTGAAAGGAAAAGGTATCTCTCCTTTCTAAAACTAGTCCCCTACCAGACCCTTAAGCCTAGAACCCTCAACTGCTCACAGAATCAACTAACTCCTTTTTCCAAACCACAATATCTCCCTATCCTGTAACTACATCTCCACATTCTATACATATATGTTCAACTCTTCCCCTTAAAAAAAAAAAAAAAATCCTCAACTCTTCCTATCCCATAAGGTGTGACCCAATCTCTTTCCCTGCCAAACCCTTAAGAGTTGTACTGCATTTTCATCTCTTCACTAAAATATTAAAGGTCACCAGTGATTTTCTAGTGGCCACATCCAATAACCGCTTTTCAGTTATTATCTTTAGGTGTTCAATCTTTGTCCTAACCTAAATGACACTACTGATCACTCTACCCCTCCTAAAACTTGCATCACTCCTGGACTCTTGCTATGTCCCTCTCTCATTTTCCTACCACTGACTTCCTTTTTAACATCATTTGCAAATTACATACCTACCTGTTGGTTCTCTTCTGAGGCCCTCCCCATGGTCCCAGCCTTTTCTCTTTGGCTAAAAACTCCCCCTGAACAATCTCTGCCACTTCCATGCCCTCAGTTTCTAACTATAAGCCTATGATTTCCTAAACTCTATGGTCTTAACACACCCTTTCATTCTTTGAGGAGAAAGCTAAAAGAAAACAAAAGTGAATATTTATCAAATCTCTGGGCAGGAAGGAGAAAAAGATAGAACCATTTTCTAAGCTTAGAAACAAAGAAAATACAGATTTGACTGCATTAAAAATTTTAAGTTCTGTAAACTAAGACAAACAACATGGAAAATAAAGAAAATATACACATATATACTAATTATATACATCCATAAATCTATAACTTTATAAGTAAATGGAAAAATAAAGAAGTTTAGAAAACAAGCAAGCTATTTTTAATTTTATTAAGTTTATTTGAGAGAGAACAAGCAGGGGAGGAGCAGAGGAAAGAGGGAAAGAGAGAGAATCCCAAGCAGGATCGTGCTGATAGCACGGAACCCAATGGGGGCTCAAACTCACAAACTGTGAGATCATGACCTGAGCCAAAATCAAGAGTCCCATGCCCAACTGACTGGGCCGCCCAGGTGCCCCACTTTCATAAAATTTTAAAACTGTCTTTGAAACCCCCCAAATCAAGAATTAGTACTATTCTAGATACATTTCTACTCATGTTCTAAAACTGCATTTGGCTTGTGTATATGCATGCATGTGCACCCAAGCGTGGTCTTATAACTTTGACAACCAGCAAGCTGATAGATCTCGTCTACGTGGACTATCTGCAGATTTTTTTAGTAGTCACAAGAACAAAAGTAACCAATATACAGAGCTTGTCTGGTGAATCTTCATTCTATGTTTTCTGGACAAACACACACAGTTCATGGTAAGAAACATTCCTTATTCCCTTGGCTCAAACATTGCTGAGCCTGGTGTCAATGCACACATCTGGAGTTCCCATCTCTTCCAAGGCAAATTTATGGGTCTTTTTCAGGGTCCAAAGGGCACACTTTTTTTTAATTTTTTGTTTTTTAATTTTTTTTAGAGAGAGCATCAGCAAGGGAGAAAGGGATAGGAGGACAGAGAGAATCTTAAGCAAACTCCATGCTCACTGCAGATCCAAAGAGCATACTTCTTGAAGTCCACTCCATGAATGCACTTGTTAATGGTGATAATGCATTCTCTGGTCACAACTTCATTAATGGCAGAATGGCCCTTCTTATTCTCACCACCATTCCTTGCAGGAGCCATTGTGCCAGCCCCGTCAGAAAGGAAGAGCATGAGGTATTATTGCATTAACTTTTTAAATAACATTATGCTATGTTCTTAACACTCAAGAGTCACCTCTACCACATGTGAGGCACTTTTATAAGTACCAGAGGATACAAGAGTCTATAAAATAGATAAAAGTCACTGTCCCGCCCACTGTTTATACAGGATTCCAGTCTGAGGATAGGGAGAAGAGACAAATAAAATTAAATAAAAAATATATATGTTAAATGGTGACTAAGTGCTATGGAAATGATGTAGGAAAAGCAGATTAGCAGCATTGCAAAGGGTCGTAAGTTTAAACATTGTGGTTAAGGACTCACTGAGAAGGTGACATTTGAATAAAGAAGAGAATAAGCCATATCTCAGAGAATATTCCAGGCAAAGGCCTGCAGATGGAGGCTTTCCCGGAGTGTTTGACGGATAACAAGGAAGCATTAAGGCTAAAGAACAGTGTTAGAGAGGAACAACAATTGAAAATGAGATCACACAGCTCCTGGGTTCAAGCCTCTCATAGGGCTCTGTGCTGCTGGCTCAGAATCTACAGCCTGCAATAGATTCTGTGTCTCCCTCTCTTCCATCCCTCACCTGTTCACATTCTGTCTCTCTCTCCTTCAAAAATAAAAAATTAAAAAAAATTTTTAAAGTGAGATCAAAGAAGTAATGGGGGGAAGACGAAGCAGATTACCTAACGTCCACTATAGGCCGTGAGTATCTCTGCACATATTTTCTGAGTATGCTAAACCACAAGGCTTAACTGCCCTCTAATTCTAAGCCATTTCTGTAAGCTATTCACACACACAATTAATAAATTAACTCAAGACAGGGTAACCACAGCTTGACTACCGTGTGACTGCTTGCTCCAAGGGGGTGATTTGGAGGTAGAAAAAGGTCAGAGTTCAGTCTTGGACAAATTTAAAATCCTATTAGACATCCAACTGGAGATGTTGGGTAGGTAACTGAATACAAGAGTCCAGATTTAGGAGAAAAGGCCAAACCTGAAGATACAAATTCAAAAGTCGTTTGTGTAAAAGACTAAATAAGCTGAGGAAATAGAGTTTTCTTATTTTGAATTTATTTTTTCTGTAGTTTTTCTTTTCTTTTTTTATTTGTTTAGAGAGAGAGAAAGCACACAAGCAGGGTAGGCAGAGAGAGAGAAAGAGACAGGGAGGGAGGGAAGGAGGGAGGGAGGGAGAGGGAGAGGGAGAGGGAGAGGGAGAGGGAGAGGGAGAGGGAGAGGGAGAGGGAGAGAGAGAGAGAGAGAGAGAGAGAGAATTCCAAGCAGTGGAAGCCCTGTGGAGCCCTACTCAGGACTCTATGTATTCACCATGAGACCGTGACCTGAGCTGAAATTGAGTCTGACACTAGTGATTGAGCCAGCCAGGCACCCCTCTTTTTATTTTTTTCTTTTCAAATTTTTATTTCAATTCCACTTAGTTGGGACGCCTGGGTGGCTCGGTCGGTTGGGCATCCGACTTCGGCTCAGGTCATGATCTTGTGGTCTGTGCGTTCAAGCTCCGCATCGGGCTTTGTGCTGACAGCTCAGGGCCTGGGGCCTGCTTTGGATTCTGTGTCTCCCTCTCTCTCTGCCCCATCCCTGCTCATGCTCTGTCTCTCTCAAAAATAAATGATAAAAAAATAATAATAAGTAAATAAATTCTACTTAGTTAACATACGTGCAATAATGGTTTCAGGAGTAGAATTCAGTGATTCATCACTTACATACAATACCAGTGCTCATCATAACAAATGCCCTATCAATTCTCGGTAGGAAATAGAGAATTTTTTTTTAATTTATTTCTTTTTAGGTTATTTAGAGACAGAGACAGAGAGAGAGCGCACGTGCGCACGTGCATGAGGGGGAAGGGGCAGAGAGAGAGAGAGAGAGGGAGAGAGAGAATCTCAAGCAGGCTCTATGCAGTCAGCATAGAACCTGACTCAGGGCTCGATATAACAAACTTCAGATCAAGACCTGAGATGAAACCAACAGTCAGACATTCAACCAACTAAGCCACCCAGGTGCCCCAAAATAAAGTTTTTTTTTTTTAAGATGATAATCAAGGTGTGAGCCCTGAGCACTCTAACATTGAAAGGAGGGAGGTAAGGAAGAACTAGCACACAGCAAGAAGGACAGACCCTGAGACAAGAGTAGAACCAGAAGAATGTGATGTCCTGGAAAAGCAAGTGGGGAAAATGGTTAGGTTCAAGAACAAGAAAGTAATTAACTGTGGCAAAGCTGCTAACAGACCATGTGGAATGAGGAATGACTGATGGATTTAGCAATGTAGAGATAAATGGTCACAAAGTAGAATTCTACAGGAGCAGTGGGGACAAAAGCCTAACGGAATTTAAGAAAAAATGTGAGGAGATTAACTGTAGACACAAGACAAGAGTTTCACTCTAATTAAACACACATTTCTTGGGACACCTGGGTGGCTCAGTCAGTTAAGCATCCAATTGCAGCTCAGGTCATGATCTCACGAATTCTAGCCCTGTGTCAGGCTCTGTGCTGACAGCTCAGAGCCTGGAGCCTGCTTCAGATTCTGGTTCTCCCTTTCTCTCTGACCCTTCCCCACTCACACCCTGTTTCTCCTTATCAAAAATAAACATTAAAAAAAATTTTTTTTTCATTTTTTTGGGGGCACCTGGGTGGCTCAGTTGGTTAAGTGTCCGACTTAGCTCAGGTCATGATCTCACAGTTGGTGGGTTCAAGCCCCGCATCGGGCTCTGTGCTGACAGTGCGGAGCCTGTGTGGAATTTTGTCTCCCTCATCTCTGCCCTTCCTCCACTTGTGCTATCTCTCTCTCAAAATAAATAAATAATCTTAAAAAAAAAATCTTTATAAAAAATAAAATGTGAAGGGGTACCTACATGGCTCAGTTGGTTAAGCATCCTACTCTTTGTAGCAATTCAGGTTATGATTTCACGGTTTGGTTCTTGGGATCGAACCCCGACTCAGAATCTGCGTGGGATTCTCTCTCTGCTCCTCCCCACTCATGTGTTCTTGCTAGCTCTCTCTCAAAATAAATAAATAAACTTTAACAAAAATAAAAACGTTTAAGATAAACACTACAGATCTCTAGAAAGGAATACACCAAAATGTTAAAGCAGTGGTTATATTACAGCATTGTGCGATTAAAGCTGACTTCAATTTTTTTATAACATTCCTACATTCTTCAAATGTTCAACAGTAAACACATACAGTTTTACTTAATAGTTCTTTAAATGTTCATATCCTCCAACCAAGAAGCTATATCTAAGTATTGCTCCCAAGGAAACACCCCGAAACTTAAAGTTTTACACACCAAAAAAAATTTAATTTTTTTTAATCTTTATTTTAACATAGGCTCCACACCCAATGTGGGGCTTGAATGCACAACCCCAAGATCAAGAGTCGCATACTCTACTGACTGAACCAGCCAGGTGCCCCTAGGCACCAAAATTTTTATTATGGTTTACTAAAACAGTAATATTAACACCCAAGTTTCCAATAGTAGGGAATAGTAAAAGTTTAAGGTATGTTTCCTCAATTTAGAAGGATGTTGGTTAACTGGAAAATGCTTATATTAAAGTGTTAACTGAATAGGGGCACCTGGGTGGCTAAGTTACTTAAGCATCCAACTCTTGGTCTCAGCTCAGGTCATGATCTCATGGTTCATAGGATTGAGCCCTACATTGGGCCCTGTGATGACAGCATAGATCCTGCTTAGGATAGAATCTCTCTCCCTCTATCTGCTCCTCCCCTCTCTCTCTAAAAAAGTTAACTTTAATGTTTAAAATGTTAACTGAATGTTAATAAAAACTGAACACACAGTGGACTAGTCAGATGTGCTTCTCTCTTTGCCCACCTAATCTCCTCTAAAACAACAGCAAAATTATTTTCAAAAGGGAAAAAGATGGGGCACCTGGGTGGTACAGTTGGTTAGGCATGCACTATTGATTTCAGCTCAGGTCATAATCTTGAACATGAGTTCAAGCCCCGTGTTGGGCTCTGCACTGATCATGAAGAGCCTGATTGGTATTCTCTCTCTCCCTCTACCACTCTCCCTCTCCCTATCTCTCTCTCACTCAAAATAAATAAATAAACTTTAAAAAGGGGGGGGGGGGAGGTGACAATGAAGACTAAAGAAAGATAAAGAAGAGACAAAGGATTATTAAAGTACACAAAAAATGACGTCAACAAGTCTTGTAATGTAGAAAAATGTTCCAGTGATTAGCAGAACAGAGGAAGAGACAAATTAAATGCCTGGCAAGGGGGGGTACCAAAAATGAACAAGCCATTTTACCCGATTGAAGAAATGTTTGAAAGCAACTGACCATTCACATTCTTTCATTTCACAAATGTTTCCTAAGTGCCTACTAGGCGCCAGATTCTGTAATATGCATAGAGTATAAAAAGTGAAAAAAGTTCTTAAAGGAGTTCACCTCATCATCTAGATTTCCATTCTGAAGTTTGTAAGCTTAGGTTAACATTTTGCCTGTCACTTAAATGTATACTGTCAGGAAGACAGAAGAAATTTTGCATTGAGCACACCAACTCTTTCTAGCTAATTCCAAAAAGTGATACCAAATGGGACTGCACACTTCCTCTGGAGGTACACAATTATAATTGCTCAGATTACCAGATGTGTTTGGCAACCCTTACAATGACTCCGTACTTAGATTTAAAATGTAACTATTGGGTGCCTGGGTGGCGCAGTCGGTTGAGTGTCTGACTTTGGCTCAGATCATGATCTCACTGTCTTTGAGTTCAAGCCCCCCATTGGGTCTGGTGCTGACAGCCAGAGCCTGGAGCCTGCTTCAAATTGTGTCTCCCTCTCTCTCTGCCCCTCCCCACTCAATGCTTCTCTCAAAAATAAATAAACATTAAAAACAATTTTTTTAATGTAGCTATTAACACATTATTCAGTGCTTTTAGTGTTAACTGCTTTGGGCTTTCATGTTTCTAGAGATATTTATCATGTATTTCTTTTTCTATTTTTAAAGAGAATGAGTTTTTTTTCTGTTTATTTATTTATTTGATAGACAGGTGCAGAGACAGAGGAGAGAGAGAATCTTGCAGGCTCCACACTGCCAGCGCAGAACCCAACATGGGGCCTGATCCCACAAACCTCGAGACCATGACAGGAGCCAACATCAAGAGTACAATGTTCAAAATCAAGAGTACGATGCTCAACTGACTGAGCCACCGAGGAGCCCCTATGACGTATTTCTTTTAGAGAAAAATTAAAACTTGATATTCTATCTTATGCAAAAGTGTAACTGACTTCACTCATCTTTTTTTTTAATTTTTTTTTTAATGTTTATTTTTGAGACAGAGAGAGACAGAGCGCGAGTGGGGGAGGGGCAGAGAGAGAGGGAGACACAGAATCTGAAACAGGCTCCAGGCTCTGAGCTGTCAGCACAGAGCCCGATGCAGGGCTTGAACCCACAAACCGTTAAGATCATGACCTGAGCCGAAGTCGGACGCTTAACCGACTGAGCCACCCAGGCGCCCCTTGACTCATCTTTTTATCAGGTGAACCACAGCAGAAAATATTTCCATTCAGAGTGACCATGAGGTTATGGGACTGCTAAAGTGAGCAAGCGAAGGGCTTACATTAGTATCATTAAAGTCCATCTGCATCAACGAACTGGAGAAAGCAAACAGAGGTTAAAAGCAAGGTGACCACTATTAAGCATACCCCTGGTCAAAACTGGAAAATATAATAAAAATACCTCCTACTGGGAGAAAAAACAAGGAAAACAAATACAATGATAATTTTCATCTTCCAGATAGAGATTATGTAACATTTGGATAATTTATAATGGTGATCATATCATAAAAAAAATCTACATGAAAAATTAGAGCCCATCATCCCAACTAAGTGGTTTCCTATATTATAACTTAATAGTTAATGACAATCTTCTAATAACAAGGTAGTTACTACCACTATTTATATCAACATGTGATAAACTAAGTGGTAGTGATATATTATCAAGAGCCTTTGCTTATACCCAGAAGACAACTGAGAGATTTACTAGATTTACTAGATTTAAAAATTTACTAGATTTAAAAATCCTGGTACAGGGTTGCCTGGGTGGCTCAGTCAGTTAAGCATCCGACTTTGGCTCAGGTCATGATCTAACAGTTCATCACGAGTCTGAGCCCCACATCAGGATCTCTGCTGTCAGCACAGAGCCTGCTTGGGATTCTCTCCTTCCCTCTCTTTCTGCCCTTCCCCAGCTTACATGCACTCTCTCTCCCTCTCAAAATAAATAAACTTAAAAAAAAAAAAAGTGGTAGTACACATGATCATGGATGGGAAGAACACTGTTAAAATGTCCATACCATCCAAAGCAATCTACAGACTCATGCAATTCCTATCAAAATACTAGTAATCAAAACCACAATGAGATATTTACCACTTCATACCCATTAAGACTATAATCAAAGAAACAGAAAATAACTTGCTTGCGTTGGCAAGGAAGTGGAGCAATTCTAGAACCTTGTGCATGGCAAATGGGAATATAAGATGGTACAGTTACTGTGGAAAACAATTGGTGATTCCTCAAAAAGTTAAACAAAGAATTACCAAATTATCCAGCAATTCCATTTCTGAGCGTGTACCTAAAAGAACTGAATGCAGGAACTCAGACACTTCTACTGCAATATTGTTCATAACAATATTATTCACAGTAGCCAAAATGTCCACTGATGAATACCTACACAAAATGTGGTATATCCATACAATGGAATATATTCAGCTTTAAAAAGGAAGAAAATTCTAACACGTGCTACAACAGAAATGAATCTTGAAGACATTATGCTTAGTAAAATGAGCTGGGCAAAAAAGGACAAATATTTTATATGATTCAATTTATATGAGATACCCAGCAAAGTCAAATTCATGGAGACAGAAAACAGAATGGTAATTGCCAAGACCTAGAAAAAAAGAGAATGGAAAATTAGTGGTTTTAATGGTCACAGAGTTTCAGTTTGGACAGATAAAACAGCTCTGGAGACAGATGGTAGTGATGCACAATGATGTAAATATTTTATGTACTATTAAAAATGGTTAAATTGGTAAATTTTATGTTTATCTACCACCAAAAATAAAGAAGCACTGTAGGTAAAATTTTAGTAAAATTGTGAAGATAAGAACTTTATCCTCTCCTTTGAAAAGAATCTGGTATAAGGATCAGCTAAGGTTAAATAACCTTTGTAAAGAATGAATAAACCATACTGCTGCAAATTTACTCACCCACCTCAAAGAATGATCCTGTATGTTTCTGAAATTTTATTTCAATACAAAGTTTGTTAAATAAATGAATTCTTTTCATCTAACCTGTGTCCATTAACTGTCCTGATTTTCTTTTTATATATACATATATGTTTATTTATTTATTTTGAAAGAAGGAGGAGAGGGAGAGAGAGAATCCCAAGCAGGATCCACACTGTCAGTACAAAGCCCAAAACTCAAAAACCATAAGATCATGACCCGAGCCGAAATCAAGAGCCAGGCAGTCAAGCAGCTGAGCCACCCAGGCGCCCCTGCCTCATGCTTTTTTATAATGTTGATCTATTTTGAGTGAGAGAGGTGTCCTGATTTTCAAGATAACCCACACAGTGGTCTCAAAAAGTCCCTTCATCTTTTATTTCCCATCATTTCCTGCCATAAATACTCCCCTTCGATTATACTTTATACTGATCTTGCTCAGTAGGTTAAGCAACCAACTCTTGATTTCGGCTCAGGCAGTGATCTCAAGATTCATAATAAGCTCAAACCCTGCATCAAGCTCTGCACCAGCAGCATGGAGCCTGCTTAAGATTCTCTCTTCTCTCTCTCTCTCTGTCTCTGTCTCTCTGGGCCCTGGGTAGCTCACTGCGTTAACTGTCTGACTTTGGCACAGGTCATGATCTCACAGTTCTTGAGTTTGAGCCCCCTATCAGGCTTTCTGCTGTCAGCACAAAGGCTGCTTCGGATCCTCTGTCCCCCCTCTCTCTGCCCTCCCGTTTCTGTGCTCTCTCTCTCTCAAAATAAATAAACATTAAAAATGTTTTAAGAAAAAATAATTTTAGGGGCGCCTGGGTGGCGCAGTCGGTTGGGCGTCCGACTTCGGCCAGGTCACGATCTCGCGGTCCGTGAGTTCGAGCCCCGCGTCAGGCTCTGGGCTGATGGCTCGGAGCCTGGAGCCTGTTCCCGATTCTGTGTCTCCCTCTCTCTCTGCCCCTCCCCCGTTCATGCTCTGTCTCTCTCTGTCCCAAAAATAAAAAAAAAAAAAAAAAACAAAAAAAAAAAAAGAAAAAATAATTTTAAAAATTATTAATGATTTGTTTAATGTTTATTTATTTTTGAGAGACAGAGCATTAGCGGGGGAGGGGCAGAGAGAGAAGGAGACACAGAAGCTAAAGCAGGCTCCAGGCTCCAAGCTGTCAGCAGAGACCCAACCCAGAGCTTGAACTCATGAACTGCGAGATCACAACCTGAGCCGAAGCCGGAGGCTTAACCAGTGCACTGAGCTACCCAGGCACCCCAAAAATAATTTTAAAAATTAAAAGAATATGCTCAGGAAAAAAAAAAATATGCCAGGCAAACTCTTTCTTTAAAACCAAGTAATGATTTTATACTATGGTGATAGCAAAAAACAATGAAGCAATAAGGGAGGTTGCTTTAAACCTGGTTATCAGGAAAGACCTGAGAGGTGATTTAAATTGTGAACTGAATGACAGGAAGGAACCAGACTTAGAGAAGAACACTCAAGGCAAAGAGAAGGTAAGTCCAAAAGGCACTGAAGTGAAAACAAACAGCCCATTCAAAGAAAAGAAACAGCTTGTGTGGCTACACCTTAGAGAATGAAAGGAAAGGTGGAAGGAGGTAAGGTTGCAGAGATAGGGAAAGGTAAGATCATGTAGCATGTTGTAGACCACAACAAGGAATCTGAATTTTAGAAGCTATATTTTAACTATCTCATCTCTGTGCTTTAATTTCCACTCTCACTTCTTTGGGGGGGGGGGGATCTTAAGTTTTTGTGTTCTTTTTTTAATGTTTATTTATTTTTGAGATAGGAGAAGGAGAGAGATGGTGAGCAGGGAAGGAGCAGAGAGAAAGGGAGACAGAGAATCCCAAAAGGTTCCCCACTGTATAAGAGAAGAGACCTACTTGAGGCTCAAACTCCCGAACCATGAGATCATGACCTGAGCCAAAATCAAGAGTCAGACCCTTAACCAAATGAGCCACCCAGGAGCCCCTCCACTCTCACTTCTCAATTTCAGCCCTTACTGCCTCACTTCAGGACTATACCACTATAATAACCTCCTAAATCTTCTTCCTAATTTTAGCTTCTTCCCACTCTAAGCCATTCTTATCACTACAGCAATATCAAACATTTTTATAAAAGCACTGTTACGCATTATCACTCTTCTGATCAAAAACCTTCCAAGGGCAACAAGATAAAAACACCCACTCCTTAGTCAGAAGCTCAAAGTTCCCTGTAACAGTGCCTTAATGCTCTCCCCTTCTCTAACTGTACCTTCTATCACACCCCTAAACAAAATCTCATTCTAGCCAAACTGCTCCCTGACACTACATGTGTTTCCCACCATATGACCTTAGTTCACAGCATTCATTCTTCCACCTCCCCAAACTTCATACCCTTGACTCTTCTCTAAATCACCATTTTTTTCTGCAAAGTTCTACCTAAGTAGGGAGCAAGAAAGAAGAAAATTCCCACTGAGGAAATAACAAGAAGAAAGGCACAGAAGCTTGAATATGTACATGATAATCACACACACAAAAATAGTGTCTATGACTAGGTAAGGAAGACATGGTGAGATATAATAGGAGATAAAGCCATTCAGCAGGCGGGGTAAGAATGCTGTGACCTTATGCAAATTATTTAACCTCTCTGGCCTTCAGTTTCTTCATGTGCAGAAAGAAAGCAGTAACAGTGCCCACGTCACAGTATTGTGGCAATTTATTCACTCACTCAGCAAACATTTCCTGAGCACTTACTCTGTATGCCAGCATTGTTCTATGAGATGTAGAAACAGCAGTGAACAAGACAGACAAAAATCTCTGCCCTGTGGTACTTAAATGTTAATAAAGGAAACATCAAACAAGCAAAATAAATATATGATATGTTATCTAGTAATAAATGCTACAGAAACCAAAAAGAAAAGAGGGAAAGGGAAAAAAAGTAAGATTTTAATCAAGACATAGAAGAATTGAGGAAACAAGCCATGCAGGTCCAGACAGAAGACATCAGAAATGAAAGGGCATGATCAAGTAAAAACAAGGAGGCTAAGGAGATGGGCAGAGTGGAGGGTAAAAGGTAAAAGATGGAGGTCAGAGAAGTTAAGAGGGGACCAGGTCAACATAGAACCCTACAGGCCACTGCAAAGATTTTAGCTTTCATTTTGCTAGAAATAGGAAGCCATTGGAGGGTTTTCAGCATGACATAACCTGACTTTAACAGCATTTTAACAGCCATCTCTGATTTAACAGCAGCTGTCTAGCTGCTATTTTAAAATTATACTATAAGAAACCAAGGTCAGGACGAAGAGACCACTTAGGAAATTAAATTAGATAATGGCGCTTAACACAATGCCTGGCATAGAAGTAGGTTATTTTTCCAGGAATGGGGATGAATTTCTCACACCTTTGGACCAAACACTAGTAAAATAACCAGCTGAATTTAAAGCTGCTGACGTTTTAGTGTAAGGCAAATGTATCTCATAATCTTAAGCTCATCAAAATTAAAACCTTTTGTTTAAGTTTATTTACTTCTTTTTGAGAGAGCGAACGAGCTAGCAAGAGAGGCAAAGACAAAATCCCAAGCAGGCGCCGCGCTACTAGCGCAGAGTCCCACGCAGGACTCAAACTCACAAACCATGAGACGATGTCCCAAGCCAAAATCAAGAGTCAGATGCTTAACCAAATGAGCCACCAGGTGCCCCCAGAATAAAAATATTTAAATGACAGACGCTTTTTATGATTCCCTATTTCCCATAAAGACAATGCAGAAGAAGTCTGATCTTATCCACGTTTACCAGCATGCCACTCTAAAGGCAAATGTCATAAAAAAAAAAAAAAATTTAAGGAGAATTTTAGGAAATAAAGTATGCTTCTATATAAAAATATTTCAGCTTAACCAACTGAACCACCCAAGTGCTCCAATAAATTAATATTATTGATCAGTGAAGTATTTCCGTTTTCCCTCAGTTTATTAGATTCCTTGGGATTACATATTGCTATAACTTTCTGACTATGCCACCTAATCACTGACATAATTGTTTTAAATACATCAAACTTAATCATAGCATTGGTGATTTTTATGCATATTAATTCATAGAGGTTTTCCATTCCATTAATGTTACCTCCAAGAAAAATAACCTGCTCAAATGAGTTATTTAAAAATATTGTTATCAGTAGTAAATAAATGAAATATGTTCAAAAAATAAAAAATATTTCAATCTGGAAAAATCTGCTATTTCAAATGGCATCAATATTGGTTACCTCTATTGATCTAATTATCTTAAATTCTCAGAGGCAATATAAAATGCTGGGTGCAAGAACTGGCACTATTTAAAATAAAAAGGCAGTTATAACACCTTAAAACAACTGAAAAGTAACATCCAGTGCTGAAAAGCTTTCATTTTGAAAATATATATACACTTAACAGCTTGGAAAACACTATGATTGACATTAACACAAATAATCCTGGTAAGAGGTCACCCAGCGGGGAGAAAGGTACACGTGTACTCTGACCTCTCTAACTCAGGGAGTACAACTTGAGACCAAATTCTATGTGACTCTTATTTTCTCTATTTTCCCTAGAGAGAAAGGGCTCAGGGCTATAGGACTATCCCATTCCCATTCCTTTACCTTAAAATCTTCTAGTAACAAACACTTCAAGCTTTCCCGGACTTTGTCTATGAAATCAAAACTCCACCAAAAAAAAAAAAAAAAGATTCTACACCATAGGAATCCTGCCAAAACCACTAAAAAAGGCATTTCAGTTTGTAAAATGATGATTACATCACCATTTAGTAAGTGCTTACTATATGCCAAGCATTGTTTTTAGCACTTTACATTCTTAATCTCATTAATCTTCAGAAAGGCCTGAGGTAGATTTTATTATCCCTATTGTACTGATAAGGAAAGTGATGAGAATTTAAGCAACCTGTTAAGAGGCATTCAGACGGGGGGGGGGGGGGGGGGGGGGGGGGCAGCAGTGAAGGGGTGGGTGGCCAGGGTGGGTGGCGAGCCTGGGCGGCTCGGTGGATTAAGCATCCAACTCTTGATTTCGGCTCAGGTTATGATCTCAAAGTCATGAAATTGAGCCCCTCGTAGGTCTATGGGTGCGACGACAGTCTACGGAGCCTGCTAAGGATTCTCTCTCCCTCTCTCTCTGCCCCTCCCCTCTCAAAATTAATAAAAACTTCAAAAATTCTGAAAGAAAATGACTTCCAACCTAGATTTCTATTATTCTATCTTCATGAATGGTAAAGGTCTATGATCAGGGTCATCAAACTACTTGGCCTAGTGTTTGTTTGTTGGTTGGTTGGTCTAATGTTTGTTTTTGTAAATAGTCTTACTGAAACACATTCATTTATGTATCACCTATGGGTGCTTTTCTGATACACGAGAACAGTTGAAATGTTGAGGCAAAGACCCTCTAGCCCATAAAGCCTAAAATATTTACGATCTGGTCCTTTACAAAAAAAATTTGCCAACCCCTAGTCTATGAATATAAAAATCAATGACAACCAGGAAAATGGAGGGCCTATAGGAGTTGACAAGAATTTGAATATAATGTTGGGAAATCAGAATAAGACTATAATTGGCATTTTCCTGGGAAAAAACAGGTTTGCAATGTCACTTGAAGACTGTGCCCAAGAGATCAGTTTCTGATTTTTATCCAGGTACTTACCTCCTGCCTTTTCAGGAATTCTGAAGAAGGCCCCTAGGAAACATATAGTCATCATTAAATTATTTGGAGAATAATTGTAAAATGTGTAAATTTCCAGAGGTTTTATTTCTTTTATTCTCTGGCTACCCATCTTTTGAATTTTTTTTTTTTTTTTTTAAGTAAGCTCTATGTCCAATATGGGGCTCAAACTCACAACCTCAAGATCAAGAGTTACATGCTCTACCGACTGAGCCAGCCAGGCACTCCAAATGTTCTACTACTTATTACCACTTCTAGTGAAAGTGAACAGGGAAGACAAAAATACATGAAAGGCAAGCTGGCCAGTTCTAGTGTATCAGCAAGTAAACACACTGGGGAAAGAGTTAGCAATTCTTATAAAACGTATTAGGAAAACTAAATTTTTTCTCTTAAAGATTTTATTTTCAAGTAATCTCTATACTCAACATGGGGTTCAAACTAACAGTCCCAAGATCAAGACTCACATGTTCTGAGTCAGCCAGATGCTCCTAGCAAAACTAAAATTTTAAATACCAACAAATTAAGTTCAATATAAGCCAACAGTGGGACACATCTCTAAAATGGAGGTATGGCATCCAGATCCTGAGAGGAAATAATTCCTCTATATGCTAAACCGGCTTGCCTAAATGTGGACTAATATATTGTTTGGGGCATCATCTTTTTTAACGTTTATCTTATTTTTTTATGTTTTATTTTATATTTGAGAGAGACAGAGAGACAGAGCATGAGCAGAGGAGGGGCAGAAAGACGGAGACAGGATCTAAAGCAGGCTCCAGGCTCTGAGCTGTCAGCACAGAGCCCGATGTGGGGCTCAAACCCACAAACCATGAGATCATGACCTGAGCCAAAGTCAGACCCTTAACCAACCGAGTGACCCAAGCGCCCCTTTTAATGTTTACTTTTGAGAGTGAGAGAGAGCGAGTGCGTGTGTACACACACAAGCGGGGGAGGGGCAGAGAGAGCGGGAGACACAATCTGAAGCAGGCTTCAGGGTCTGAACTGTCAGTGCGACGCGGGACTCAAACCCATGAACTGTGAGATCATGACCTGAGCTGAAGTTGGACCCTTAACTGACTGAACCACTGAGGTATCCCTTGGGGCATCATGTTTTAAGAGGACCAAAGGAGGTCAGTAAAGGTGGTGAGAATATGCAGAACCTACAATGTATTAAACAAAGACTGAAATCATTGAGGGGCACTTGAATGGCTCAGTCAGTTAAACGTGGGACTTTAGGTCACTATCAGGTCACTCACTCAGGTCACTATCTCACGGTTTCTGAGTTCCAGCCACAGGTGAGGCTCTGTGCTAACAGCTCAGAGCCTGGAGCCTACTTCAGGTTCTGTGTCTTCCTCTCTCTCTGCCCCTCCCCTGTTCACACTCTGTCTCTCAAAAATAAACATTAAAAAAGTTTTTTTTTAAATCATTGACAATTTTCTTAGTTTTTTGTTTTTGTTTAATTTTAATAAGCATTACCAGAGCATTAAACATTAAAGCCATTAATTCATTAAATAATCAACAAGTATTTATTGAAAAACTACTATAGGCCAGGAACTGTTCTGGGACAAAAATCCCTCACCCTCTTAAAGCTTACTTTCTAGAGAGGAACACAGAAAATAAAACAAGAAATAACATAATTTCAGATACCTACATCTTACCACTAACCATAACTCTGAATTTCCATATGCACATATATATTTTTTTATATATATTTATTTTTTTCATAATTTAAAGCAATAATCTTGGCACTTGGGGTTCTACTCTTCATTTACCATTAATTTGAGAACATATTTTCCAAGTTGCTACAGAGCTTTTAATTTGTATTTTTTCTTTTTCTTTTTTTTTTTTTTAAGGAGACTTCAAGACAGTGTGGTGCTTGAACCCACAACCCCGAGATCAAGAGTCAGATGCCCTATCAAATGAGCCACCTGGGCACCCCTGTATTTTCTACTTTTAATACTACAACTTACTATTCCTCTATTCTTTCACACATGTTATATCTACCCTTTGCTGTAAGTGCAACAAAGGACCAGAATGGCCATCACTTCCTTCTCCAGAGGAATGTGGGCAGAATAGGCAGTGAGCTGTTGGTTTTGCAGCAGGATGAAAAAATTGATAGTAGCAGCCCACAACATTAGGACTAACATGCTTAAATAAGAAAGAAACAAGCCATATCCAATCACTCCAGGCAAAACCTCAAGTATAAAAAGAATTTGTGTTGAGGTGAGAGTAGGAGACCTGGGCTCTCTTCAGAACACTGCCTTGCTATTGGTAAGGATAGAATTCTGTGGCATGTGAGAGTGCACCACCAAGCCCAGAGGAACTTCCTCAAATTCCTGGAAAGTCTATGCAGAACCAACAAATCGACATCCAAAAATCAGTCATGAGCCACTGAACAGTCCACAAGAATTTGCAAGGATTTGATGATAATTGTTCTCAAAATCAAAAATGATTTTCATTATCACTGCCTAGAAAATTTAAGATGTGAGAAGATAATTTTTTTTACGAAGATAATGTAAAAGGGTCATTTGAAGGATGTCATGGAAGCAGGAATAAAATATTCCATATGCTCTAGAGGGTCCTGGAATGGAAGTCTCTGGACGGATGATTTCATGTCAGTACAAGGAAAAATCCCTGACCTCTAAAACCACACAACAATAATACAAGTTTCATCACAAAGTGGTAAGCTATCACCAGATATATTTAGCAAAAAGTGACTGATTGCCTTTTGTGGCTTTGTAAAGAAGACTCAGAATCTGACTGGGGTTTTTTGTTCTTGTTCTTTACCCGGATCTTCAATTCGGTTTGTTTCGTTTTATCAAAGTTATCCATGAACAGAGACTAAAGAGGTAAATACATACAATGGCTTTTTACAAAAGTCAGTTATCTTCCACTACAACAATTTCCCAATTCCCAGGGTCAAATCTTCAACTTTCATGGCTGATTCTTTTGGTATACACCTCCTTATCATTATATGCTTTTTTCTTCTTTTCTCCAGTTTTAGGCACTATTAACTTCCCACCATATGAGATCTAGCTCTCCTTCCTCTTCACATCTCCATGTACGTGCACACTTCCCATTCCCTAGTCTTCCCAATATAATTATATAATGCTAATTAAATCAACACTCAAGGTTCAGGGGCCCTTAGTGGGGATCATTCAGTTAAGCATTCGACTCTTGATTTCAGCTCAGGTCATGATCTCACAGTTCATGGGCTCGAGCCCCAAGACTGGCTCTGCACTGACAGCATGAAGCCTGCTTGGGATTCTCTTTCCCTCTCTCACTGTCCCTCTCTGCTCTCTCACCTGCTCTTTCTCTCTCTCAAAATAAATAAACTTTAAAAAAAAATCAAGGTTCATATAAATCCAAATCAAAAGTAGGCACGCAGTATACTTATTAGGCTAGGCTACACAAAGAGATCCCCAATTACCAGTCTGGTGAGTGAATATTCAGATCATTAATTAAGACAGTTCCCTTCCAGAGTCATCCCAAGACTGAGGCTGACAGCAATTCTATCTTGAATACAAGGCTTCCGAGGCTGTCCCAGATGTTACATCCCATATAGCCACGGGAGGCAAACAAAAGAACACATGAGGGAGGTCAGGCCCACTACCATTCACATTCCACTAGAGAAAGTAAGTCATGCGATCTAATCAAACTACAATAGTGATTGGGGAATTCTGACTAGCTGTGTGCCCCCCAAAAAGGGAGAGCAAATTTGAGTCCATAGTTAATGGTCTTTGCCCCATATACCATGATTACTTTTCTTCAAAAATAGTGAAAAAAATTGGAATGGACCTTAGAAACAGGTGGTAGAGGAAGAGGAAAGGAAGAAGGGAAAATAAAGCAGTTAACTAAACCTAAAGGAAGGTTAATGAACATTCCAAAAAAAGGAGAGAAAAATTATAGGACGCCTGGAGGGCTCAGTCAGTTAAGCATCCAACTCTTGGTTTTGCCTCAGGTCAAGATCTTGCAGTTTTGTAGGCTAGAGCTCCTCATCAGGCTCTGTGCTGACAGTGCAGAGCCTGCTAGGGATTCTCTCTCTCCTGCTCTCTCTGCCTCTCCCCTGCACACACACTCCCTCTCTCAAAATAAATCAACTTTAAAAAAGAAAAAAAAAGGGAGGGAGGGGGCACCTATGGGTGGCTCAGTTAGTTGAGCAACCAACCTTGGTCAGGTCATGATCCCGCCATTTGTGGGTTCCAGCCCAACACTGGGCTCGCTGCTGTCAGCGAAGAGCCTGCTTTGGATCCTCTGTCCCCTCTCTCTGCCCCTGCCCCACTTGCGCTCTTTCTCTCAAAAACTAAACATTAAAAAAAAGAGAGAGAGAGAGAAATTAAAAGGTGATTAATTTATTCAAGAAACATTCTCCTTTTGTTATGTACCACTCTCCACATTAAGTATAATAGACAACATACAGACTAAGTGCAATGCAGTATCCTCAATTAGATCCTGGAACAGAATATGGACTTTAATAGAAAAACTAATGAAATCCAAGTCAAGTCTGGAGTTTACTAACAGTGATATAACAATATTGGTTTCTTGGTTCCGACAAATGTACCACAGTAATGTAAGATGTTAACATTAGGGGAGGGGCGCCTGGGTGGCTCAGCTGTTGAGCATCCTACTCTTGATTTCAACTCAGGTCATGATCATGCAGTTTATGAAATGGATCCCTATATCAGGCTCTTTACTTACAGCACAAAGCCTGCTTGGGATTCTCTCGATCTCTCTCTCTGTTCCTTTCCATTTGCACTTCTCTCTCTCTCAAAATAAATAAACATTTAAAAGAAAAAAATGTAAACATTAGAGTAAATTGGGTGATGGGTATACAGAAATCCTGTATGATCTTTGCAACCTTTCTATAAATCTAAAATTATTCATAAAAAAGTATTTTAAAACATCAGTAATAATGGTTCAACCACTGCAGTGCCTCAAAAAATTAAGCAATATGATTCAACAATTCTACTTCTAGATATACACTCATAACAATTGAAAACAGAGGGGGGCCTGGGTGGCTCAGTCAGTTAAGTGTCCAACTTCAGGTCATGATCTCACGGCTTGTGGGTTTGAGCCCCGTGTCAGGCTCCATGTGGACAGCTCAGAGCCTGGAGCCTGCTTCAGATTCTGCTGTAAACAAAAAAAATGTGGTATCTACATACAGTGGAATATTATTCACCCTTAAAAAGAAATTCTAACACATGCTATGACACAGATGAACCCTGAAGACATTAGGCTAAACGAAATAAGGTAGTTTCAAAAGGACAAATATTTTGCATGATTCCACTTATGGGAGGTACCTACAGTAGTTAAATTCATAGAGACAGAAGTAGAATGTGGTTTCCAGGGACTGGAGGGAAAGAACAGTAAGCTAGTATTTTCTGAATACAGAGATTCAGCTTAGAAAGATGAAAATTCTGGAGACGAATGGTGGTGACTGGTTGCACAACAATGTGAATGTACTTAATGTAAAAAATCTGTACATTTAAAAATGGTTACAATGGTATATTTTATATATATTTTACTACAATTTAAAAAAAAATACAGCTGTATATAAGCACAAAGACAGAGGTTTGAACAAAATATTTCCATCACCAGAAAAAGATCTAAAACAAATTGTGACTTCACTGAGATTATGACATCTAAGGTAGTTTTGAGCAAAACAGTCACATTAGGGAAGAATACAGAAGGTAGGAGGTACTGAGTAAGACAGAGGCACAGCAAGTTTGGTACACTAGAGCAGGGGTCGGCAAACTGCAGCCCTATAAGTCATGTTCTCCCATGGGTTTTTGTACAGCCCACAAACTAAGAATGGTTTTTACATTTTAAATGGTTGAAAAAAAGTTAAAATAAAATTTTATGACATGCAAGAATTAAATGAAATTCCAATTTCAGCGCCCATAAAGTTTTCCTGGAACACAGCCATAATCATTTGTTTACATGTTGTCTATGGCTGACTTCATGCTACCACAGCAGAGTTGCATAGTTGTGACAGAAACAATAAGACCCACAAAGCTTAAGGGGCACCCAGGTGGCTCAGTTGGTTGAGCATCTGACTTCAGCTCAGGTCATGATCTCACAGTTCATCAGTTCGAGCCCCGCGTTAGCTGTCTGTGCTGACAGCTTGGAGCCTGGAGCCTGCTTCAGATTCTGTGTCTCCCTCTTTTTCTGCCCCTCCTCTGCTCATGCTCTGTCTCTGTCTCTTTCTCAAAAATGAATAAACATTAAAAAAAGTTTAATATTATCTTGCCCTTTAGAGAAAAAGTTTGCCAACCCCTGTCCACAGGCCTGAAAGTAGTACATGTAGTACAGATAAATCAAAGCTATGAGGGAGAAGCATGGCAAATGACATAAACTATACAGTAGCAGGCTTCATGTACTAAGCTAAAGAATCTGAACTTGTCTCAACTTGATTCCATTTATTCTGAGAAGTCACTGAAGAACTGTGTAGAGACTAATCTGATTAGATAAACCTTATGGAAAGACAATAGCCGCTTGCTTTTAAAGGTATCTAAGTTATTCATTTTATTTACTAAAAGAACAAAACTTTCCACTAAAACAAAAAGGCATAAAATAAAATAAGCCTAGATGCATATCAGTAAGGTTAACAGTGATAGCATATTAAAAATTTTTATCTCCTGGGGTGCCTGGCTGGCTCAGTCGGGAGAGCATAAACTCTTGATCTCAGGGCTGGGAGTTGAAGCCCCACGTTGGATGCAAAAAATAAAATATTTTAAAAACTTTTTTTATTTCTTTCTTTGTGTTTATCTAGGTTTTTTAATTCTTCAAATCTGAATTATAAAACTGCTTTTGTAATCCAAATACAAAAATCAGTATTTTTAAACTCCTATTCACATACCCACAAAATTTGTTTCCTATGTTCTATAATCTTCTCCCCACCTTTAGATAGAAAAATACGTCTAGGAAAACCTACACATAGAACAACTATTAAAGTATGCCACAGTCACACTTATAAGGGATAAACGACATTCTACCTTTTTCAAATTATGTACAATATTTGCTTTGCAGACTTGAAAAAATAAAATGTTTGAATCCAAGTACTGGCAGGACAATCTCTTTCAACATAGGGCTTTTGTTATATGCAACAAAGAGCCAAATCAGTATCTTAATGAAACTAAAAATGTTAAAGGATAGGAGAAAATGCAGAGTTTGAAAATCAAAATGTTGAAAACTGATGCAAGATACGACTGCATATAACCCTGAGAATATAATTATGTACTTAAGAAATGCAAACTCCTTGATTTATACCCCAGTACTTTGCACTTAATGATACACCGCTTGTTAAGATTATTTTTTAATGTTACGTTTCAGTTCTTCCACTAAGTTGTCAGATATTCATGTGCAGAGAACCATGTCTTTTATTTCTTTTGTGAGTCCCCCACAACACCTCATACAGTGCCCATATATGGTAGGTGTTCAATACATGCTTAGGACTGAATGACAAAATAATTAACCCTACTTTGAGCTCACAGACTGAAACCCTCACACCTACAATTTACACCACTAAGCCTCCCTCTACACAACAGTTTAATGGACATTCCTGGGGCGAGTACTGCTGATTCTACTGGATTTTTACATTAGGCTTCTTCCTAGCAAAGAGCTCAAAGTACACATGTAATGTTAAAATAGAATTCCTGACTACTGAGAAGGTGGGTGGGAAAGTAGGCAAGTGAAGGAAGAATCTATTATAAAAGCTCGCCTCCAAAGAAATAAGCATTATTCAGCCCTAGAGATTAAAACATTCCTAAAATGTCTCTGAATTAAGACTTCTGACACCATTTCATTAAACTTTGTACTAGCTAAATTCTATCACAATATCATTAAAACCAAAAACTGACCATTAAAAAAAAATCCTGAAAATCTCAGCTAACAATCTATACTACTGTGCATTATAAGATCTAGTTGTAATTATTTACTCTTTTCCCAAAACAAAACTTCCAATCTTTTTCAAAGCATTATGATTTAACATCTACCACATGCTAAGCACTGAAAAAAAACAAATGAATAAAAAAAAACAGTCAAAATATCAACTGATTTTGTGATCTGCTATAAATTAAAGTACCAACGACAGAGCTGAAGAAGCACCATGCAGCGAGGAGACAACTTCTGTGGAAATTACGCACCAAATTTAAGCTGGACATTGAAGACTGAGCAGGAGTCTGAGGCAAAAAGTAAGAAGGAGAGAAAGAGTACTCCTGGCAAATGCAGGGCTATACACAAGCAGAGCACACTGGGCATGGCAGGATATGGAGGGAGAGGGAGAGTTAGACAATGATGGGTCTGGTATGAAAGCTATGCAAGTTGGAATTTATGCTCCCAGGTAATGGACACAAAGTGGAAATCTTCAGGTAGGCAGTGACAAAAATCTGCAGAATCAGTTCATAAAACAGAAAGAGGTCATATTACAATCATCTTAAAGGCATGATTTAATACTGTACCATATAGACAAAGCTGAGTATTGTGATGAAGATACAAAAGAAATCTAAGTATAACTTATTCCTCTGTCCATGCTTTCAACAGAGTCTCAGGGCTCAGTCACTGACCCTCTTTACTCCCTGCCTGATCTTATGAGACCCATATTTTTAAAACACTATATACAGGGGCACCTGGGTGGCTCAGTCGGTTAAGTGTCCGACTTAAGCTCAGTCATGATCTCACAGTTTGTGAGTTCGAGCCCCGCGTCGGGCTCTGTGCTGACAGTTCAGAGCCTGAAGCCTGCTTCGGATTCTGTGTCTCCCTCTCTCTTTCTGCCCCTTCCCCACTCACGCTCTGTCTCTGTCTCTCTCTCAAAAAGAAAAAATTAAAAAATTAAAAAATTAAAAAAAAAAAAACACTATATACTGATGGCATCCCAAATGTATATTATATTCACAGACCTGACTTTAACTCTAAGCTCCAGACTTAAACAGTCAACTGCTTCCTCAGTGGTTATTACTAGATATCTAGTAATATCTCAAACTCAACACTATCCAATTCAACTCTTCATAGTAAACCCCAAACTAACTCCTTCTAGTTTTCACCTCTGTACATGGCACCAGTTGCCACAGCTAAAAAATTTATCATCTTTGATTCCCTCTTTCTCTCACCTCCCACAACTAACCTATCAGCAAATTCTATTCGTTCTACCTTCAAAATGTACCCTGAATCGGACCCCTTCTCACTGCATCACTGCCTCCCTGATCCAAGCCATCATACTGCATCTTACCATTCCAGTGACTTCCTATATGGTCTCCTACTATCCCTCTTATCTCTATAGCAGTCAAAGTGACCTTTTTAAAACATAAATTAGGCTGTGTCATTTTTCTTTATAAAACTGTCCAATGAATCCCATCACACTTAGAATGAAATACAAAGCCCTTCTGGTGTACCAGACTCTATACCATTTGAAACCACCAACTACCCAGTATCATTTCCTACCACTGTATCCCACCACCACCACTTCCAATCATTACTCCAGCAAGAATCTCCCAACTATAGCACACTAGCCTTTTCGCACTTCCTCGAAAATCACAAACTGATTCTCACCTCAGTCTTTGCATTAGTATTCTCTCACACCATTTGAAATGATCCACGGTGGTATGGCACACTCCTTATCATTCAGGTCTCTTTATGCTCAAGCCTTCATATTATGCTCAAGCGTTCAGAGATAATGTAGAAACATTACCTGACAACCTATCTAAAAGAACCATCAAACCCACCACCACCACTCACTATTCTCTCATAATATTTTCTTCACAGCATTTTTATAATATCAGAAATCATATTATTAGTGTAACTAGAATATAAATTCCATGAGAGAAAGGACTTATTCACTGTTCAATCCTTAGACTTAGTATAATCATTGGCATACGACAGGGCTCATTATTTGTTGTTGAATGAACAAATTAACTTAATTGGTCTAATCTTAAGATTTTTAATTTATTTTTTATTCTGAGAAAGAGTATGCAACCAGAGGAGGGGCAGAGAGAGAGGGAGAGAAAATCCCAAGCAGGCTCCACACCATCAGCACAAAGCTCCATGCAGGACTTGATCCCACTAATCAAGAGATCACAACCTGAGCTAAAACAAAGAGTCAGGCACTTTACCGACTGAGCCACCCAGGTGCCCCTGATCTTACTTACATGTTTCTCCTGTCATGCATAACTAATTGCTTCCCCACTTTTGGATTTAGATCTATTTCACGATTATCAGGCTTTTCTTCCTAGAACAGAGATATAAAATAGTTTAAAGACTGTTAAAACAAGCCATACTAGGGGCGCCTGGGTGGCGCAGTCGGTTAAGCCTCCGACTTCAGCCAGGTCACGATCTCGCGGTCTGTGAGTTCGAGCCCCGCATCGGGCTCTGGGCTGATGGCTCAGAGCCTGGAGCCTGTTTCCGATTCTGTGTCTCCCTCTCTCTCTGCCCCTCCCCCGTTCATGCTCTGTCTCTCTCTGTCCCAAAAATAAATAAACGTTGAAAAAAAAAAAAAAATTAAAAAAAAAAAAAAAAAAAAACAAGCCATACTATACTAATGCATTTAATTCCTTTCTATAATTAGCCCTGTCAGCAACTTGTTCAGTTATTTTGACTATAACTTCCATTATCCTCTTTCTACATTATCAGAATTTTCAATGTACTGATTATACATGCTATAAATATTGACAGATATAACCATAAAGAAGGTTATAACATTTTTTGCATTGCAAGTAACACAAGTTGGTTTTTTGTTTTGTGTTTTTGTTTTTTTTTTTTTTTAAGAAAAAGTACAGAAAAAGAAATACAGAAAAGCAAACATTTGAAAAACAAATTCAGGAGTGCCTGGGTGGCTCAGTCAGCTAAGTATCCAACTTCAGTTCAAGTCATGATCTCACAGATCCTGAGTTTGAGCCCCGTATTGAGCTCTCTCCTGTCAGGATGTAGCCTGCTTTGGATCCTCTGTCTCCCTCTCTCTCCTCCTCCACTCATTCTCTCTCAAAAATAAAATAAACATTAAAAAAACGTATTTCAAAATATGCTTTAAAAAAACTCACAGGCAGGTGATGAAGGTCAACACCAAGAGTAATAAGTCATGCTGATAGTCTGTACTCTAACCCCAATCAATAATGAGAAAAATACCAAACCCCAAATGAGGGACACATTACAAAATACTGACCAGTATGCCTCAAAACTGTCAAGATTATCAAAAATAAATTCTGAGTTCTTTTGCTCAGGCCCATGGCACTGGCAGAATGGGCAAATGTCATGGTCTCCATACTGCCAAGAAGCTCCATAGCCACAGATGGGATCAGAAGTGGCATGGTAAACAGTACAAGCAAGCCCATTTGGGCACAGCCCTGCAGGCCAACCCTTTTGGAGGCACTTCCCATGCAAACGGAATTGTGCTGGGAAAAGTAGAGGTTGAAGCCAAACAGCCAAATTCTGCCATCAGGAAGCATGTCAGAGTCCAGCTGATCAAGAATGACCAAAAAAAAAAAAATCACAGCCCTGTACCCAACAATGGTTGTCTGAATTTTATTGAAGAAAATGATGAGGTTCCAGTTGTGGGATTTGGTCACAAAGGTCATGCTGTCAGTGACATTCCTGGAGTTTGTGTTATGGTTGTCAAAGTAGCCAATGTCTCTCTTTTTGCTTTGTACAAAGGCAGAAGGAAGAATCAAGATGATAAGTTTTGATAGTAAAAACATGACAATAAATTTTCATATGCCAAAAGACAGTCTGAGAAGCTATCATAGCTAAAAGGATCTCAAAGAGACATAATTACTCAAAGTATTGTGGCTGTGTAATGGTGCTAAAAGGCAATAGCTTCCTGTGAACTCTCTGGAGATGCCTTGGAAGATCAAGCAATCAGCTTTGTTTGCAGTGAAGCTATAGCCATCTTGATAGCACATTCCTTATTTGTTTTCACTTTTTCCCTACCTCATTTCCTTTTCCCCTCTCACACCTTCTTCCCTGGAATTTCATCCATTAATAAAGAATTAGTATACCAGCATTATCAACAATAGCCAAATTATGGAAACTGCCCAAGTGTCCACTGATTGACGAATAGATAAAGAAGATGTGAGGGGCACATGGGTGGTTCAGTTGGTTGAGCGTATGACTTCCGCTCAGGTCATGATCTCACAGTTCGTGGGTTCGAGCCCCAAATAGGGCTCTGTGCTGACAGCTTGGAGCCTGGAGCCTGTTTCGGATTCTGTGTCTCCCTTGCTCTCTACCCCTCCCCCACTCATGCTCTGTCTCTGTCTCTAAAAAATGAATAAACCTTAAAAAAAATTTTTAAAAAAGAAGATGTGGCATACATACACACACGCATACACACGCACACGACGGATATTACTCGGCCATAAAAAAAAGAATGAAATCTTGCCATTTATGATGACATGGATGGAGCTAGAGAGTACCATGCTAAGCAAAGTAAGTCAGTCAGAGAAAGACAAATACCATATGATTTCACTCATTATGTAGAATTTAAGAAACAAAACAAATGAGGGGCATCTGGCTGGCTCAGTCAGTGGAGTATATAACTCTTGATCTCGGGGTTGTGAGTTCAAGCTTCACACTGTATGCAGAGACTAATTAAATAGATATTTAAAAAACAAAAACAAATAAGCAAAGGAAAAAACAAAAAACAAGAGACAGGCAAACCAAGAAATAAACTCTTAAACTACAGAGAACAAGCTGATGGTTACCAGAAGGGAAGAGGGTGGGGATGGGAATAGTTAAATAAGTGATGAAGTATTATGATGAACACAGGGGTGATGTAAGGAACTGATGAATCATTATATTGTAACTAATATTACATTGTGTGTTAGTTAACCAACTGGAATTTAAATAATAAAAAGCATTGGTACATTAAAAAACTTTTTTGTGTGGTATCCTGGAATAGAAAAAGGACATTAGAGGAGCACCTGAGTGGCTCAGTCAGTTAAGAGCCCAACTCTTGGTTTAGGCTCAGGTCATGATCTCACAGTTTCATAAGTTCAGCCCCACATGGAGCTGTACATTGGCAGCATGGAGCCTGCTTGAGATTCTCTCTTTCTCTCTGTCCCTCCCCAACTCATGCTGTCTCTGTCTCTCTCAAAATAAATAAATAAGCTTTAAAAAAATACAAAAGAAAACAAAACGTCATTAGATAAAATTAAAGAAATCTGAGGCACCTGGGTGGTTCAGTCAGTTAAGTGTCCAACTCTTGGTTTTGGCTCAGGTCACCATTCCATGGTTCCTGGGTTCGAGCTCAGCTGATTTTAGCTCGGGTCATGATCTCAACAGTTTCTGGGTTCGAGTTCGGCACTGAACTTGGGTTCATCAAACTTGGGATTCTTTCTCTCTCACTTTCCTTCTGCCCCTCCCGTGGTCGCACACACACACACTCTCTCTCAAAATAAATGAATAAACTTAAAAAAATAAAAACTAAAGATGTGCCGCCTGGGTGGCTCAGTCATTTAAGTGTCCAACTTTAGCTCAGATCATGATCTCACAGCTCGTAGGTTCCAGCCCCATATCAGGCTCTGTGCTGACAGCTCAGCACATGGAGCCTGCTTCAGATTCTGTGTCTCTTTTTTCTCTCTCTCTCTCTGCCCCTCCCCAGTTTGCACTCTGTCTCTCTTAAAGATAAATGAACGTTAAAAAATTTTAAAATGACATCTTATACTGCAGACTTTAGTTAATAATAAATCAATATTCATTGGGGTTCATTTTTTATAACATATATACCATACATAAGATGTTAACATGGAAAACTGGGTGTTGGATATATGGAAACTACATTGTCTTTAGTTTTTCTATAAATCTAAAACTGTTCTAAGAAAATGTTTATTCTTTTAAATTCACACAAAAACCCTACCAAGCAAATGAAATCACCATTACTTTACATTTGAAGTATGCCATTTTAAATTTTTTTAATGTTTATTTATTTTTGAGACAGACAGACAGAGCATGACCGGGGGAGGGGCAAAGAGAGAAGGAAACAGAATCTGAAGCAGTCTCCAGGCTCTGAGCTGTCAGCACAGAGTCTGATGCGGGACTCAAACTCACTGCGAGATCATGACCTGAGCTGAAGTCGGATGCTTAACCAATGGACTTAGCCACCCAGTCGCCCCTGATGTATGCCAGTTTATTATTTTTATTTTTGACAGAGACAGAGTGTGAGCTAAGTAAGGGCAGAGAGAGAGGAAGAGACTGAATCCAAAGCAGGCTCCAGGCTCTGAGCTATCAGCACGGAGCCTGATGCAGGATTTGAACTCACAAACTGTGAGATCATGACCTGAGCCGAAGTCGGACGCTTAACCAACTGAGCCACTCAGGCGCCCCTGATATATGCCATTTCAGACTTTTATGTAAATTTTAGACTTGTAGACACATATAGGCATAATCCTACAAAAATGTGATATGCTGCATATAATTTCATAACTTTTTTTTACTTAACAAAATATATGCTTTTAAGTCATTAGATCATGCCTATTGGCTATAAGGTATTTTCCTCTATAAAAGTACCATATTTACTTAACCAATCCCCTATTATTTAACATTGAAGTTTTTCCAGATTTTAGCTATTATAAAAAATACTACAAAGACAACTCTTAAATAAACATCTTTACAAACTTACAAATTAACCAAGAAGAGAAGCTGGTGAGTCAAAGGGCACACAGGTTTTTAATGCTTTCAATAGGGATAGCCAAAATGCCCTTCAAAAAGGATATTCAAAGATAAATATGCACTAACAGTAGCGTATGTGTGCGAATTTCCTCGCTCCTATGCCAATACAATATTAACAGTTTATTACATACATGCAAACCTGCCAGACTAAGTGGGGGAGAGTGGAGCAAGTTGTTCTGTGTTACTTGTTTATAAATGAAAAATAATGTTTTTATCTTTATTATTTTCATTTCTCTATGTATGTGATCTAGTCGCGTCTTTTGCCCATCTACTAGATATATTAAGATTATACTTGTAAGTCCAACACATGATGCAAAAATTTCCCCCCCACCATCTGCCTAGCATTGCTCATCATTGGATCCCCTACACCTGAGAAAATGCCTGGCACATGGTAAGCACTCCATAAATATGTTAAACCAATACTAAGCGAATAAATTTGTCTTCATAATGTTTTTACCAACTACAGACTGTTAATTCAAACAATATCCACCATTTTATGGATTCTGCCTTTACAGTCATGCTTAAAACAGCTCATCCCATTTCAAGATTGGAAAAATGTTTACCCATTTTTTTAAAGTAGTAATCCTCTGACTTCACTTTTTTTTTTAAGATTTTATTTTTGGGGTGCCTGGGTGGCTCAGTTGGTTAAGTGTCCGACCTTGGCTCACAAGTCATGATCTCACAGTTCATGGGTTAGAACTTCACCTCAGGTTCTGTGCTGACAACTCAGAGCCTGCAGCCTGCTTCAGATTATGTGCTTCCCTCTCTCTCCCTCTCTCCCACTTGTGCGTGCGTGCTCTCTCTCAAAAATAAACACACATTTAAAAAAAAAATTATTAAAGGTTTTATTTTGAGGTAATCTCTAAACCCAACATGGGGCTCAAACTTACAACCACAAAATCAAGAGTCACATGCTCTACCAACAAAGCCAGCCAGACGCCCGACTTCACATTTTATATTTAAATATTTAATTCGTTGATTTCATTTACATTTTAAGATTCCATTTTATTTTCTTTTCAAACAGCCAAATGTTCCAACACAATTTTGAAATTCCTTCTCAACTAATGTGAAATGCCATCTTTATAATACTAAATAGCTTTATATACTTCTAAATTTATTATTGTTTCACTACTCTATTCCAGACCTACTGCTGTTTTATCATAGTTTTATTTGTATAATCACTAGTACAGGTCCCCCCCCACACACACACACACTTTACTTTCAAAATGATTCTTACTTTACAGATTAATTCTTCCAAATGAACTTTATAATCATTCTGTCAAATTTTCAAAAGGTAATACGGTTGGAATTCTGTGAAATTACCAGCCATATGAGCTAGTTCAAGTTAATCTCTGTCGCTATTTTCCTTGTTGGTAAAATGGAGAAAATAGTACCCACATTATATAGGTTTGTTAACAAAAGTAAATGAATCAAGATATATAAAGTATTAAGCTAAAAAGATGTTAATTATTATAATTGTTCAAAAATGGTAACTACTGTTATAAAGATTACTCAAAAAAGGTTTTCCAGATTGCGCTCCCACAAAATTCAAAGGCCCTTTAAGATACATCAAAGGGTAGGACAAAACATAAGAAGTGATATGAAAAATACATAATTAATGTCTGCCTCATTTCATTAAAGCCCTGACCCTTGGTAAAATGAAGAGCTGGGAGCGAAAACCATGAAAAACATCAAAGGCTGGTGGCAAGGAAGCCTCAACAATTTTACAAATACTGGCCAACCAACTGGAGAAGACGACTTCTAGGTCCTTCTAGTCAGTCTTATGGGGCATTAGCAAATCCCTTCTAACTACTGGTTTCCAAGCTCTACAGTTAAAGAACAATACTACTTACCTCTTGATTTCTTTCCAGGAAACACAGAGACTAGTCCTCTAAAAGACAGACTACTTTTCAGATGACTGCGTGGAAAGGCACAGAGTATAAATGCAATTGATAAACATGGACAAATACGCCCAAAATATTACAAGAAATTACCTCCAGGTTTCCTACATCACTGCAGTAATGGAAGGGATAGTGTGTGTGGGGGGGTTCTTCTTGTGGGGAGACGGGCTCCTCTCATTTCGTTGTTAATTCTTTTGTTATCTGCATAACACTGTGGGATTAGGTAGAGGTCACATACCACAGGGAGGACTTAAAAAAATCCTACACAGAATACAAATGAGAAAATGGAAGCCGAGAATGGCAACAGGACTTGATCATTACGAAAGAAGCCAAAGGCCTAGACGCCAGAACCCCTAATTCCCAGACCACAGCTCATTCCACTACACCATACAGCCTCTCGCCGACGCTTGCCACGCTTCGAAGTGGGAGGAGCAAAAGCAGACGGATCAGACCGCAGCAAAGACGCTAAAGAAAACCACAGGTCGGCTCAGTCAAAGGCACGTGACTGGCCACGCCTCTCCCCTACCACCCTCCCCCTTCCCCGCGCCAGCAGCACGCGCTGCCAACCTCATCATGTGACCTTCACGCGGCCCCAACGCTCCCCCTGCTAGGCGACTCTTTCCAGCAGCCATTTTGCCGAGAACTTGTCGTCCGTGCTCACAGAAGGGCAGGACGCCACGAAAACCCGTGGCCAGATTTTACAGGCTGCACACGCGCTTCGAAAGAGCGCTCGCGCCGTGAGGACTGAGCCGAACCTCATTGAACACGTCGCACCCCGGGGCGCCGGGGAAAGCTGTGGGTGCGCCTCAGCCTGCGATTGGCTGTGGCGTCCACGTGACGCCACTGCCCCCCCATTTTCCCCTACCCCCCCCACAAAAACACCCAAACAGACTCTTAACACCTCGCGCCAAGTACACGCCACTGGGCGCGTGGGACCAACGGGGCGCGTGGCAACTAAGGCGCCTGCGCGTACCTGCCAGGGCCGACCGGAACGGGCCCACGCGCCGCTCCGCTCACGGGTCCCGGAATCCTCGCGCTGCCGGACCACCCGGCTAGTCATTGGCTGCCAGGTTTGGTCACGTGTTTAGCTCAGGCCCACCCCTAACCGCTAATCACCTGGCACCGTGCTCGAAGCGGCGCCGAAAGTCATTCGCACGCGGAAAGGGAGGGTAGTTATAGGACCTCCTTTTTCGCCGCTTTGGAGATACGTTCATAAAGGGGAAACGAGAAAGCCGGGTCTCAAAACTAAGTAAGCTCACACCTACCGGTTTAACTTCGCGTGCCTCTCCAGGAGCCGAGAACCATCGCCCTTGGGCGCTCCCCGATGCACGCCGGGATACGTCTGGCGCCCCTCAGTATGCTGCAGAGCATGCCGGGAAAGGCACCTCTCCCGATTTCCTGGCTCTCACCTCCAGGGTGTTCCTTTCATGTCCCCTTGAAAGCCTGGTTCTTGGGCTGGGAATGAGGCGACTTCAGTAATTATGGGAATGTGACTGGATGTGAAGAGGCACTCTCAGTGTCCCCTTCCCCCACTTGTTCCCTTTCTGTGGTCTTGGGGAAACCGCTTAACCTTTCTTCAAGGAGCGTGCATGTAGTGCCTGCTGAGTGCTTTTGTGAATATTGCAAAAAACAAACAAACACACGGTGAGAGTACTTGGCTACAATGAAACTACCAGCTTTTTATGGTCAGTGGAGAATAATGCTAATTTAAGTAGAACTTAACTGCAAATCCCACTAAGGAGTGGAAATAATGCTTGGAGTTTCTCTTAGGATAGAAGACAAGACTTTTCTTGCTAACCTTACAGCTATTGTTGGGGAAAGTGGGGGTGGACAGAGCAGGAGGCATTTTAAAGGGGCTAGAGATGTGGCCGTATTACATTTTCTGGTTCTACTTGTTCTAGCTATGGTATATTGGAACCAAGAAAAACACCATCCACTAATACTGAAAAAAGGTGGTCTTAGATCGTAAGGAGTTAATTTTGTAGTATTCACAGGCTGACCTCCAGGCCAAACCCTGATATTTTACTCCCAGAAAGCCCCCAATAAAAACAATTCATATCTCTTTTGCTATGAACTCCAGTCCTCAGCTCTTCTGATTTCAAAGCTATTTTTTCAGTTAACAAAGGGATGATTAAGCCTGGGGAATTTGACTAGCACTGGTCAGACTGACAAGAGTGCTGATTTATAAAGTAGAAATTAAATGTATTAATTAACAATGTGGTTACTGAGCCAAAACACAGTTTGGGGCACCCTTTTCTTGTTACAAGATAGTCAATAATCCTATTTAATCAGAAAAGTATTGGGGCACCTGGGTGGCTCAGTCAGTTAAGTGTCTGACTTTGGCTCAGGTCATGATCTTGCAGCTCCTGAGTTCAAGTCCCATGTGGGGCTCCATGCTGACAGCTCAGAGGCTCAGAGCCTGGAGCCTGCTTTGGATTCTGTGTGTGTGTGTGTGTGTGTGTGTGTGTGTGTGTGTGTGTGTGTGTGTGTGTCTTTCTGTCTCTCCCCTAGTCACACTCTCTGTCCCTCTTTCAAAATAAACATTAAAAAAGAAAAGAAAATTGTTTTCTGACTATAAAATCAAAAGAAAGGGAATTAGATGATTACATGTAATAAAACCATAAGGGGCCCCTGCCTGGCTCAGTCGGTACAGCACGTGACTCCTGATCTTGGAGTTGTAAGTTTGAGTCCCACCTTGGGTGTAAAGGTTACTTTTTTTAAAAAATCTTTAAAAACCTAAAACCATTAAATTATAAGCAAAACTATGTTAAACTTGAAGTTATAAAACACTCCAATATACTTGATTACATTCAATCCTAACAACGTCCATGAGAACAAAGTACTATACTAATATTACCATCTCCTGAAACGATCTTGAGTGGGAAACTGGAAAATGTGTTTTAATATGTTCTCCAAATGATTTTGATGCACAAGTTTGGGGTGTGTTGGCTATAGTTGAAAGAGCTCAGGCCTTGAAGTCAGACCCATCTGGGTGAACCTGCATATCTCTCCTTTACTGTATGTTGACCTTGAACAGGTTTTTTAACTTTCTGAGCCTCAGTTCCTTTAACTGCAGGTTGGGGGCAATCACACCTATTCTTCGACTGTCATGATGATTCTGAGATAGAAATATTTAAATTTTTTAATGTTTATTTATTTTTGAGAGAGACACACAAATCTTGAGCAGGGGAGGGGCAGAGACAGAGGGAGACAGAATCTGAAGCAGGTTCCTGGCTCTGAGCTGTCAGCACAGAGCCTGACGTGGGACTCGAACTCACAACCCAGAGATCATGACCTGAGCCGAAATCGGATGCTTAACTGACTGAGCCACCCAGCTACTCCGAGATAAAAATATTTTAAAACACCTGTCACAGTCCCTGATGCATTGGAGGCATTCTATAAATGTGACTACTAGTTAATTGTAAAGGTTGTATTCTAACCAGTGTCCTGTACTCTGTCCAACAGCACACTCTTGAATCCTTTTTTCTCCACTATTCTGTTTCTCCCCTAGACAGTGCTAGAGGCACACTAACAGATTCTTACACTGCAGATCTTTTTTAGACTTTGGTGACTGTTGCCCATCTGTTGGTGCATATTGTTACATTATCTCCCGCCTTCGTTTCAAGTTTTTTTTTTTTCTTTTAATGTTAAAATGCTGAACTGTAGACATTACTGAAGTAAAATAATGATGATACAGAGATACTTAGAGAGTGGAGGGGGCACTTAGAGAGTGGAGGAGTGTTTTGTTTCAAGTAGGTTAAAAATTGTTTACATTTAAATACCTCAGAATGAAGACACCCTCAAAATTTGCTCTTCATTTATATAACACAATATTTTAGATGTTCCCTTCCCAGTCTCCTTCCAATGGTTTCTTTTCCAGTATCTTCATACGTTTCTAACAAAAAGAGGGTTTAGCTGAAGCGAGTTTCCCACAGACATCTGAAATTTAATATTTCCTAAGTGAAACTAATTACCCATCCCTTCACTTTACACACCAGCTACTACTGCCTTCCCTTACATAGGCAATTACACCACCATTCCAGTAAGTCTCTCGGTCTAGGAAACCTCCTAATGGAATTATAAGGATAATTCCTTATCTGTTCCTTCTCATCTGTTTACCACATTCAATTGGTCAAAAAGTTCTACTTCTAATACTTAAACATCTTTTAAGTCCAAACCCTAATTTCCACTTCTTCCACCATTATATTAGTTCAATCCTTATCTTTATCAGACGCTACAAATATAAATATAAATATTTCATTATAATGATAATAGCAAGTTAAAGTTGATTTCAGAATACAAAACGTGTCACTTGTACCGTTTTACAAGAGACCAGTAAAAGGTTTGCAATGTCCTACACGGTGAATGCTCTTTATAAAAATGAGTGAAATAAATTTCTTTAATATGAGTAAATATATCTAATTATATTCTGTAGGAAATTATATGGTCTGGAAGTTTTGGACAGATATTTTACTGAGTGCTGAGGAGTACTAGTAGAGATCTTGGAAGTGTTAGTAGACATTTATATTATTTTCAAATATTTCTGGTTCCCCCAACTTCCTAGAACATGATATAATTGTTTTTTTCTTGCTCTGTTGAAGTTCAGAGTGACTATAGGGCTTGCTTTTGTATGTGAGTGTAAGTGACATGTATCACTTCTATGAAGAAGCTTTAAATACCAGTGTGCAGTTTACCCATTTTCTCTTTCCATTGGCCACAGCTACTAGCAATGCTCCAACTGGTGGTTACGCTATCGGCATTGGGCCCATAAAATGGAAGACACAGAGCAAATGCCCTCAGCCAGCTAGCAGAGAACATGTAGTATGAACAAGAAATAACTTGTATTGTTCTGAGACACGGAGATTTGGGATTGTCCATTAACACATGTAATCTAGCACACACTGAATGACATAGAAATGGAGGGAGTTGCTACAAGTGACCAAAATCCATTTTGTTAGACTCCAATTGCCAATGACCACGATGTAATACAAATTTAGAAACAGGAGAATAGGAGGCACAACTGCCTGATTATGGTATAAAAGAAGAGCCTGTGGGCGCCTGGGTGGCTCAGTTGGTTAAGCATCTGACTTGATTTCAGCTCAGGTCATGATCTCACAGTCTGTGAGATCAAGTCCTGTGTTGGGGCTCTGCGCTGATAGCACAGAGCCTGCTTGGCATTCTCTCTCCCTCTCTCTCTGCCCCTCCCCCTGCTCATGCATGTGTGAGCTCTCTCAATAAATAAATAAATAAATAAATAAATAAATAAATAAATAAATAAATAAGAAGAGCCTGAAGAAAGAACAGTCATTGGAACCTTGCTTTTCATCTCCCCTCACCACATAATCATTCTTCACAGACCAGCCAAAGTGATCTTTTAAAAATATTACTGAGATCTTTTCTAAGAGAAAGGTCTTAACTGATTACCCTATCTAAAGTGGACTGCCTCCACCCACTGGTCACCTTTATTTTATCACCCCTTTTCTTTTTCTTTTAATTTTTTAACATCTGTTTATTTATAATCTCTACACCCAATGTGGGGCTTGAACTCACAACCCCAAGATCAAGAGTTGCATGCTCTTCCTACTGAGCCAGCCAAACACGCCTCACCCCATTTTATTTTCTTTATGGTACTTCTCATTTTCTCAAAGTATCTTATCTATTTGTTTTACTGTTTTCCTTCTATCTCTACCCAAGAGAATGCAAACTTCATGAGAATGGAAGCCTCCTCTGTATTCTCAGCATCTTGAAAATTATCTGGTACATAAAACACAGCCAGTGAGAAAATATCTGCAAACCATATATCTGATAAACGTTTAATATTCAGAATATACAAAGAACTCCTACAACTCAGCAACAAAAACTCTATTAAAAACTGGACAAAAACCATAAGAGACTCTTAAAAACTGAGAATAAACAGGGTTGATGGGGGGTTGGAGGGAGGGGAAAGTGGGTGATGGGCATTAAGGAGGACAGCTGTTGGGATGAGCACTGGGTGTTGTATGGAAACCAATTTGACAATACATTTCATATTTTTAAAAATAATACAATTAAATAAATAAATAAATAAATAAATAAATAAATAAAATGGGCAAAGAATTTGAATAGATATCTCTCCAAAGAAGATATACAAATGGCCAATACGCACATGAAAAGATGCTCAAAATCACTGTTCTTTTATGCAAATCAAAAACACAGTGAGATACCACTTCACACCTCTTACAATGGTTACTATTAAAAAAAATTTAAAGAAAAGTCTCTTTTTTTTTTTATTGTTTACTTATTTTTGAGAGAGAAACAGAGTGCAAGCAGGGGAGGAGCAGAGAGAGACATACACACAAAATCTGAAGCAGGCTTCAGGCTCTAAGCTGTCAGCACAGAGCCCAAGGCCGGGCTCAAACGCACAGACCATGAGATCGTGACCTGAGCTGAAGTCACATGCTCAACCGACTGAGCCAACCAGGCACCCCAATTAAAAACAAAAAGGATATGGAGAAATTGGAACCCTTGTGCATTTTTGGTAGAAGTGTAAAATAGTGCAGCCTCTATGGAAGACAGTATGGCAGTTCCTAAAAAACAAAACAGGGGCGCCTGGGTGGCTCAGTCTGTTGGGTGTCGGACCTCAGCTCAGGTCACGATCTCACAGTCTGTGAGTTCGAGTCCCGCATCAGGCTCTGTGCTGACATCTCAGAGCCTGGAGCCTGTTTCAGATTCTGTGTCTCCCTCTCTCTCTGATCCTCCCCAGTTCATGCTCTGTCTCAAATAAAATAAATAAACATTTTTAAAAATTAAAAAAAAACATATTGCCATACAATCAAGCAATTCCACTTCTGAATATATACTTACAAGAACTGAAAGGATATTGAAGAGATATTTGTACACCAAGATTCATAGCAGCAGTCTTCAGAATAGCCAAAAGATAGACACAACCTAAATGTTCACGGACAGATGAATGGATACGCAAAATGTGGTATATACATACCGTTGAATATTATTCAGCCTTCAAAAGGAGGGGAAACCTGACACATGTTATAACATAGATGAATCTTGAGGATATTGTGGTTCATGAAATAAACCAGTCACAAGAAGACAAACACTTAGTGTTTCCATTTAAACAAAGTATCTAGAGTAGTCAAATTCATAGAGACAGAAAATTGAATGGTGGTTGCCAGGAGCTGGAGAGAAGGGCTAATGGGGAGTTCTCATACAAAGGGTTTCAGAGTTTCAGTTTTGCCAAGATGAAAATTCTGGAGACTGGTTGTACCGCAATGTAAATGTACTTAACACTACTGAACTATACACTTAAAAATGCTTATTACAATAGAAAAAAAGTGGTTAGGATGGTAAATTTTGTTATATATATTTTAACACAGTTTTTTTTTTTAAAGTCAGAAGATATTTGTTGATAGAATTAAGGAATGAATGAATATATAAGCTAAGACTGATATTTCTGATAATCATTTACCATTTTAATTCACTGGACTTGACCACTTCTAATGATTACTAGTATTGGGCATTTGTGTGTCTGAGAGAGACAGACAGACAGAAAGACGGACAGTCCTCTACACTGCTCCCAGATTTAAGTTCCTTTTCTGAAGCACAGATCTCATCGTATAATGCCTTAATTTGAAAACCATTGAAAGGGGCACCTGGGTGGTTCAGTTGGTTAACCGTCCAACTTTGGCTCAGGTTATGATCTAACAGCTCTTGGGTTTAACCCCCACATCGGGCCCTGTGCTGACAGCTCGGAGCCTGGATCCTGCTTCAGATTCTGTGTCTCCCTCTCTCTCCGCCCTTCTCCACTTGTGTGTGCTCTCTCTTTCTCTCTCACAAATAAACATTAAAAATAATGAAAATAAGAAAAATAAAAATGATAAATAAATAAATGATTGATAAAGTGCCTGGCTGGCTCAGTCAGTTGAGCATGCAACTCTTGATTTCAGCTCAGGTCATGAGTTCAAGACCCTGACTGATCTCTGTGCTGAGAGCATGGAGCCTACTTAGATTCATTCTCTCCGTCTCTCTCTCTGCCCACCCCCCATTCTATCTCTCTCAAAATAAATAACCTTTATGAAAAAAATTAATAAAGTCCAGTTTATTGACCTTTACTTTAATGGTTAGTTTGTATCTTGTCTAAGAAATCTTTGCCTACCCAAAGTTGTAAACATTTTTTTCTGTGTTTTTTGCAGAAGTTTTAAAAAATATTTAAGTAATCTCTACACTCATTGTGGGACTCGAACTCACGACCCCCAAATAGTCCCATGTTCTACCAACTGAGCCAGCCATGTGCCCCTTACATTTAGGTCTAATATCTACCTCAAATTAATATTAGTGTTTGGTGTGAGGTAGGGTTGAGTCTTTGTTTTTTGTTTTTTGTTTTTTTTTTTCATAAAAATATCAGGTTGATTCAACACTATTTATTGAAGACTTTTTCTCCCTTTGAATTACTTTGGCCCCTGTATTAATTATCTATAGCTGTGTAACAAATTACCCCCAAGATTAGCAGGTTAAAACAGCAATTATTTATTATCTTAGTGTTTCTATGGTTAAGGTATCTGGGCACAGTTTACCTGGGTGCCTCTGGAAGAAAGATTCTCATGAGGTTGCAGGCAAGCTATTGGCCAGGGCTGCAGCTTATCTAAAGGCTTGATTTGATTTACAAGGAGCAGAGTCTGCTTCCAAGCTCATTCATGTGGTTCTGGGCAGACCTTGATTTTTTGCCATATGGGCTTCTCTGCAAGGCTGCCTTACAACATGTCAGCTAGCTCTTTACCAATAGCAAGCCACCCAAGATAGAAAAAGTGTGCCCAAGATGTAAACCAGAGTCTTTTTTCTGTTTTTAATTTTTTTTAATTTTTATTTTATTATTTTTTCAAGTGTTTATTTTTGAGAGAGAGAGAGCCTGAGCAGGGGAGGGGGAGAGAGAGGAGGGGACACAGGATCACAAGCAGGTCCTGCACTAACAGCAGAGAGGCCAATTTGAGGCTAAACCGTGAGATCATGACCTGAGCCCACAGTCAAATGCCTAACCAACTGAGCCACCCAGGCGCCCCAGTCTTTTTTTAAAGCTAACCCCAGAAGTAACACCCTATCACTTCTGTCAGCCCACACTCAAAGGGAAATCACATAAGGGTGTTAGGCAGGAATCATTAGGGTCCATCTTAGAGGCTGCCTACCACAACATCTTTTTTTCAAAATGCAATTGACTAGGGGTGTGTAGGTGGCTCAGTCTGTTAAGCTTACAACTCCCCATCTCAGCTCAGGCCATGGTCTCACGGTTCTTAAGATTGAGCCCCATGTCATCAGGTTCTGCTGACAGTACAGAGCCTACCTGGGATTCTCTCCCTCTCTGCTTCTGCCCATGCACATGCTCTCTTTCTCTCAAAATAAAATAAACTTAAAAAAAAAAATCAATTGACTACATACATTTGGGTCTATTTCTAGGTTCTATTTTGTTTCATTGCCCTGTTTATTTTTCCATACTAATGCCATGCTGCCTTGATTTCTGTAGCTCTATAGTAAGTCTTGAGATCAAATTGTGTGTGTGTGTGTGTGTGTGTGTGTGTGTGTGTGTGTGTGTGTGTTTGTTTTGTTTTGCTTTTAAGTAATCCCTATACCTGACTCAAGGCTCAAACTCACAACCCCAAGATCCACAGTTAGATGCTCTCCTGACTGAGCCAGTCAGGCACCCCTTTCAAAACTGTTTTGACTATTCTAGGTCCTTTGTATTTCCATAATTTTTACAACCAGCTTGCCAATTACTATGAAACCCCCCCGATATTTTATTTATTTATTTAGTTAGTTAGTTAGTTATTATTTATTTATTTATAAATGTTTATTTTATTTTTTTTAAATTGCCTATTCTTTTTTTTAATTTTTTTAATGTTTTATTTATTTTTGAGACAGGGAGAGACAGAGCATGAACAGGGGAGGGTCAGAGAGAGGGAGACACAGAATCTGAAATAGGCTCCAGGCTCTGAGCTGTCAGCACAGAGCCCGACACGGGCCTCGAACTCACAGACCGCGAGATCATGACCTGAGCCGAAGTCGGCTGCTTAACCGACTGAGCCACCCAGGCACCCCATAAATGTTTATTTTTGAGAGAGAAAGAGCATGAGCAGGGGAGGGACAGAGAGAGAAGGGGACAGAGGATCCAAAGTGGGCTCTGGACTGACAGCAGCGAGTCCAATTCTGGGCTCAAACTCACAAACCCTGAAATCATGACCTGAGCTGAACTCAGACACTCAACCAACTGAGCCACCCAGGTGCCCCGAAAACCCCCCTGGTATTTTAATTGGAACTGCATTGACTCCATAGATCAATTGTGAATAACAAATACCTTAATAATATTGTCTTCCAATCCATTATGTGTTCACAATACAGACATCTGACAAAGAACAAACATCTGGAACATATAAAGAAGGCTTATAGCTCAATAATAAGACAGCAACATAATATATTTTTAGATGGACCTTGAACTGACACTTTACAAAAAAAATCTACAAATGGCTAATAGGCATACAAAAAAGATGCAAAATTCTATTGTCATGGAAATACAAATTAAAACTACAATGAGATACCACTCATACTTCCTAGAGTGTCTAAAATTAAAAGACTTGATGGGGGCGCCTGGGTGGCTCAGTTGGTTGAGCATCCACTCCTGACTTCAGCTCAGGTCATGATCTCACAGTTTGTGAGTTCGAGCTCTGCACCAACAGCACAGAGCCTGCTTGGGATTCTCTCTCTCTCCCTCTCTCCCTGCCCCTTCCCTGCTCATGTGCTCTGTTTCTCTCAACATAAATAAATGAACTTTTAAGAAAAAAAAAAAAAGACTTGATAACTAGTGTCGGCTAGATTTAGAGCAACTGGAACTCTCATACATTGCTGCTGGGAGTATAAAATGGTAAAATCCTTTGGAAAGTAGTTTGACAATTTCTTTTTTTTAACCTTTTTTTCAATGTTTATTTATTTTTGAGAGAGAGACAGAGACAGAGTGTGAGCGGGGAGGGGCAGAGGGCAGAGAGGGAGGGAGATACAGAAAATGAAGCAGCCTCCAGGCTCTGAGCTGTCAGCATAGAGCCCCATGCTGGGTTCAAACTCGAGAACTCTGAGATCATGACCTGAGCCCAAGTCAGACACTTAACCGACTGAGCCATCCAGACACCCTGACAACTTCTTTCTTTTTATCTTTTATTTTTTTTCTAATGTTTATTTATTTTTGACAGAGAGAGAGGCAGAGCATGAGCGGGGGAGGGGCAGAGAGAGAGGGAGACACAGAATCCGAAGCAGGCTCCAGGCTCTGAGCTGTCAGCACAGAGCCTGACTTGGGGTTTGAACTCACAGACTGCGAGATCATGACCTGGGCCAAAGTCAGACACTCATCGGACTGAGCCACCCAGGCGCCCCACCCCAACAATTTCTTAAATTTTAACATATACTAGGGTTCCTGGCTGGCTCAGTTGGTAGATGAAGTGACTCTTGATCTTGAGGTCTTCAGATCAAGCCCCACATTGGACATAGAGATTACTTAAAAAATAAAATAAAAAAGAGGTGCCTGGGTGGCTCAGTCGGTTAAGCATCCAACTCTTGATCTCGGCTCAGGTCATGATCTCATGCTTTGTGAGTTCAAGCCCCACGTGGGGCTTTGTGCTGACGGTGCAGAGGCTTCTTAGGATTATCCATCCGTCTCTCTCTGCCACTCCCCAACTCCCTCTCTCTCAAAAATAAAAAATAAACATTTTTTAAAAATAAAATAAAATAAAAAATTTTTGACATAAACCTATCCTATGACCCAAAATTCAACTTCTTGGTATTTACTCAAAAGAAATGAAAACATATATCTTCAAAAAAAGTGTTGTGTAAGAATTTTTATGCCAACTTTATTCAAAATAACCAAAAAGTAGAAATATCTAATGTCCATCAACAGAAAAATGGATAAACATTGATTAACAGTGAGCTATTACTCAACAATAAAAAAAAATGAACTACTGATATATGTAACAACATGGAGGAATCTCAAAACACACGCTGAACAAAAGAAGCCAGAACTATAATAATACACACTATATGATTCCATTTATGTGACATTCTAGAACCAACAAAACTAATCTATGATATACTGGAAAAAGATGACCCAACTTCTTTGCCACTGTCCTCACTGAAAAGTGGGATTTATTTTTCCACCCCTTTGAATTTGGGCTGGCTTTTTGACTGCTTCCACCTATAGAATACAGCAGAAGTGATGCTGTACCAATTTGGGGTTTAAGTCTTTAAAAGGACTAGCAGCTTAGGGGCGCCTAGCTGTCTCACACAACTCTTGATATTGGGGTTGTGAGTTCGAGTCCCATCTTGGTGGAGAGTACTTAAAAAAATTTTTTTTTAAGTTTTTAAAAAAGTGGGCACCTGGGGGCGCCTGCGTGGCTCAGTTGGTTGAGTGTCTGACTTCAGCTCGGGTCATGATGTCACAGTCTGTGAGTTTGAGCCCCACGTCGGGCTCTGTGCTGACAGCTCAGAGCCCGGGGCCTGTTTCAGATTCTGTGTCTCCCTCTCTCTCTGACCCTCCCCCGTTCATGCTCTGTCTCTCTCTGTCTCAAAAATAAACAAACGTTAAAAAAAAATTTAAAAAAAAACAAAGTGGGCACCTGGGTGGCTCAGTGTGCTGTGTCCAATTTCGGCTCAGGTCACGATCTCCCAGTTTGTGGGTACGGGCCCCACATAGAGCCCGCTTCAGATCCTCTATCTCCCTCTCTCTCTGCCCCTCCCCTGCTTGCAGTCTCTTTCTCCCTCTCTCAAAAATAAACATTAAATAATAATAATGATGACAATAGATAAATAAATAAATAAATAAATAAATAAGGGGTTCCTGGGTGGCTCAGTTGGCTAAGCATCTGACTCTTGATACTCAGCTTAGGTCATGATCTCATGGTTTGTGAGTTCAAACCCTGCATTGGGTTCTGTGCTGATGGCACTTAGGCTGCTTGGGATTCTGTCTCTCCTTCTCTCTGCCCCTCCCCCATTTGTGTGTGCATGGGGGGAGGGGGCACGAGTGCACACTCTTTCTCTCGCTCAAAATAAATAAATAAACATTAAAAAATTATTTAAGAAATTAAAAATTAAAAATAATTTTTTTTTTTTTTAAGGACTAGCACCTTCTAGTTCCTCCTTCTTGGAACCCATACTGTGAGGAAGTTCAAACAGCTGTGTGGAAGAAAAACAAAGTCCCTTATTGGCAGTCTTAGCTGCATTCCCAGCCAAGAGCCAATCCCAACTTGCCAGTCATGTGAGTCATCTTGGAAGTGGATTCTCCAACCTTAGTCAAGGCTCTCTTGGCTGATGTCACAGAAAGCAGAGACACAATGATTCCACTAAACCCTAACTAAGTTACAATATTTTGAGCCAATAAATGATTTTTATTGTTTTAAGTCACTAGGTTTGGGGGTGTTTTACATATCAATGAATAACCAAAACATATGGTAATATAAAAATCATATCACTAGTTGCCTCGGGAAAGAAGTGGGATCAGTTGCAAAACACAAAAGGGGATTTTCAGGAATGATGGAAATATCTTGATTGGAGTAGCAGTTATAAGGATATATATATATATATATATATATATATATATATATATCAAAACTGTTGAATCGTAGATTTGAAATCTATATATTATAATGTATATAAATTACACCTAATGAAGTTGTTGTAAACAAAAATAATAACTTTGATGATTCTCTATTAACTAGAATATAAAGACTAAGATCCTCACTTGCTGAGGCACTCTTCACAAAGTAGCCCCAGCCTGAATTCCCAGGATATTCCCTTCCCAACCTTTACACTAAAGCTAAACAAAATGATTTGCAGTTCCACACGGGCCCAGGCTTATTGATGTTGTTCTATCCTCCCGGTATGTCATTCCCCGATCTCAGGCTCCTCAAGTCCTAGTCATCCTGTGACACCCACCTTTCCCTATCCCTGTGCTGAGACTGTCTTAGTCACCACCTGCTCTTGCTCAAAGAACACTTTGTGAGAACTTTTATTATAATACTTATCACATTATAGTGTAAGTTTTTGTTTACATGTTTCTCTACTAGACTCTGACTTTCTTCAGGAAAGAGAAAACTTTTTTTTTCTTTTTAGTGTTTATTTTTGAGAGAGAGGGAGGGACACAGAGTGTGAGCAGGGGAGGGGCAGAGAGAGAGGGAGACACAGAGTTCAAAGCAGGCTGCAGGCTCTGAGCTGTCAACACAGAGCCCTAAGTGGGGCTCCAACCCACAAACCGTGAGATCATGACCTGAGCCAAAGTCAGACGCTCAACTGACTGAGCCCCCCAGGCACCCCAGGAAAGAGAAAACTTCTGATTCATTTTTGTGTCACCATAATCTAAGTACTGGGCAGGTAATAGATGCTCAGTAAATGATTAATGAATTATTATACATTAGCCAGGGGCTCCTTTCATTATTTTACTGGTGTTTCCCAGCCTTCTGTGGTGTAGGTGTCTCTTGAGTCTCCATCCACTGCCATCCTCCATTATCTGCTTTTCCCTCCCTTTCTCTTTCTCACCTTTTGGCAGTCTCTAAAGGCTCACCCAACATCATGGCTGTAACCATTTTCTTCATTACAGATATCCCAAAAATCTGATATTAACAAATGTTTACTGAGCATTAAGGACACTATACCAAAGGCTGGAATACAAGGACTTATAAAAGAATCCAGAGTATGTGAGGATTTGAAGGGTCCTAAACGTTGGAGACAAGAGAGCAAAAAGAACTGAATATCTGCAAGAAACTGAGTCTGTGTGCCCTAGAGAATAAGGAAACATTAAAAAAAATTTTTTTAATGTTTTTTATTTATTTTTTGAGAGAGAGAGCGTGAGCAGGGGAGGGGACAGAGAGAGAGGAGGACAGATATCCGAAGCAGGCTCCGTGTTGACAGGCTGACAGCAGCAAGTCCAATGTGGGGCTTAAACCCACAAACTGTGAGATCACAACCTGAGCTGAAGTTGGATGCTTAACCGACTGAGCCACCCAGGTGCTCCAAGGAAGCATTCTTAAATGGGTAAGTATGAAGGAGAAATTGGTTTGGGGAGAAAAATAATGAATTTTGTCTTAGCCACATTGGGTGTCATACTATTACATTAGAGTGAAACAGTGTTATATTATAAACAGAGATACAGAATTGTATTCATTTTTCAATGCCACTCCCCCCCCCAAAATATATACATATAGTTTTTGCCTTCATGAGACTTATTGAGGTGACAGATACAAATCAAAGGATTCTTTAAATAAATATAAAATTGCAATTTATAATGAATACTGCAAAGAGGAACATACTCCTATGAAATATATATAGCAGGGAGAATTGACCTGCTCAAGGCAGTTGGCAGTGATTGTTCAAGGAAGAGAAGAAGTTGACTGTGGGAGGGAGGGAAAGGGTTCTAAGCAAAGGAATAGCATATGTAAAAGACTATAGCATAGAAATAGAAAGTAGCCTGGGTGGCTTAATCGGTTAAGCGTCCAACTCTTGGTTTCAGTTCCGGTCATGATCTCACAGTTCATTGAGTTTGAGCCCCCAGTTGGGCTCTGCGCTGACACATGGAGCCTGCTTCCAATTCTCTGTCTACCTCTCTCTCTACCCTTCCCCAACTCTCTCTCAAAAATAAATAAACATTAAACTAGGAGAGACCTGAGCCTGTTTGAGAATGAGAAAAGGGAGTGAGGAAAAAGGAATCCATTTAACATGTGAGGGAGAAAAGAATTCATCCAACCAGTTCCCTTGAGGAGATAGGAAACGATGGAATCCAGACACAGGTGGAGAGCACAGACTTAGACAATAAGCTAGTCTTGTCCTCTGAGGTAAGGAGAAGGAGGTGGTGATGGATAGTGACAGTGATTTTTTAGGGGGAGAGGAGTTTGGATGGAGTTCATGGTATTGACCTTTGTCTTCTCAGTAATACTAAGAGCTAACATTTACTAAGCATTCACCATGGCGCTGGCCTAAAAATTTTTATGCATTAACTCATTTAATCCCCACAGCGACCTCATAAGGTGGGTTCTGTTGTTATCTCCATTAACAATTAAAGAAAGAGTCCCTGAGAAGTGAGGTAACTTTAACAATATGAAAAAGGTAATAAATGGCAGAGCTCATTTTTCTCCCCACAAGGTGTGAAGGGAGGAAGGCAATTTGGCAAGATTAAAAGAGGAAGTGGTGAGAAAGGAAGGAAATAGGGAAACTGGGGACTTGAAGAATATAAGAAAGTTTAGAATAGCCAGAGTGAAAAATATGCTACTGAGGAGGGCACTGTTAAATCAGACCTCTCCCAGAGAAGCAGGCGCTTATGTGCTCCTGTGAGAACTCCTCCACTTGAAGAATCCACATCTGAGATTTGGATAATTGCTCACTCAGTTTTAGGTGATTCGGCCTTTCTTTTCAGGTTCCTGGGTTCTGGGTCTACCCATTGGACAGGAGTCTCCTAGTAAAGCTGAAACTGGCAGGGAATTGTCCTATCAGAGCTGGGCCTGAAGCCACCCGCACACCTGGATAATTTTACTGAACCTCGTAAAGAGCATGTTTTATATTGCCATTAGAATTGGGGTCTCAGGGGGCGCCTGGGTGGCTCAGTCGGCTCAGTCGGCTCAAGAGCATCTGACTCTTGATTTTGGTTCAGCTCAAGATCTCATGGTTGGTGAGTTTGAGCCCCATATCAGATTGTACTGGTAGCACAGAGCCTGCTTGGGATTCTTTCTCTCTCTCCCTCTCTGCCCCTCCCCTGCTCTCTCTCTCTCTCTCTCAAAATAATAAATAGTAATAAGCATTAAAAAAATTTTTTAAAAAGAATTGGGGTCTCAGGGGTGCCTGGGTGGCTCAGTCAGTTAAGCATCTGACTCTTGGTTTAGGCTCAGATCATGAGCTCATGGTTTGTGAGATTGACCCCTGAGTCGGACTCTGTGCTGACAGTGTGGAGCCTGCTTGGGATTCTCTCTCTTCCCCTCCCCTGCTCTTGCTCTCTCTCTTTCTTAAAATAAACATACATTAATAAAAATAATAAAGTGAGTTTAAGAGGAAAAGATAATTTCTTGCTGAGCTCATTCCTGCAGCCCTTATCACAGGTAACAAACCTGCTTTTTCTTTTTTTTTAATATATTTTATTTATTTTTGATAGAGACAGAGCACAAGTGGGGGAGGGGCAGAGAGAGAAGGAGACAGAATCCGAAGCAGGCTCCAAGCTGTTAGCACAGAGCCCAATGCGGGGCTCGAACTCACAAACTGCCAGATCATGACCTGAGCTGAAGTCAGACGCTCAACCGACTGAGCCACCCAGGCTCCCTGGCACCTGCTTTTTCAAAACCAAATTTGAATTTGCTGAAAACTTTTTATATGTTCCATAATTATTTACATCACCAAGGAAACTGAAAAATTTACAAGAAGCCAAACTGTCTCTATTCTCTTCCTCAAATGTCAGTGGTGTGTTGGCAAAGATTCCTAGAGGAGTGAGAACAGAAAAGCAGCAACACTAAAAAGCCAAAAACCTCCTCATATAGAGACATCAATCAAAAAATGCCAAAACCCAAATTGTACTTCACAGAAAGGCAAATTGGTTTCAGAATAGTTTCCAGGCAAATTTGCATCATTGCTATTACTTCCTCCAGCAATATTTTTTCACACGAAAACATTGTGAAGAATAGCAACTTCTTAATGATAAATAATTCTTTTGAAGTACGGACATACACAATTCAGTATTCCGGTTCACATGGACATACACACAATTCAATATTCCAGTTCACATGCACAGGTAAAGCTAGTTTGATGAGGTTTCATGACTCACAAGCATAAATACTGGCATAAATACATTACAAACCGGGAAGCCTAGAATTCAGCTATACAACCAATTGGGAAGCAAACTCAGATACAAAGATGTACAGATCCATTGTTCCTGAGATGCGAACAAGGAGCAAACACAGCACAGAATGGAATTGGGTGTAAGAATGTGTCATGTGAATCCGCCCACGGACAACTCTGGGAGCTGTTCCGGAAATGGGAGGAGGCTGTCATCACCTCTCCCTCAGTAGCACCATGTGCTTCAGAAATCATTTTTGTTCTGGAAGTGCATTTTGATATGCCTGCTCCCTTCCCCCATTTCCTTCTTCCCCACTCTGGAAAACAAACTTGAGGCTCACTAACCTCTGCATTTGCTGTCCGAGAAAGGAAGCAGGGTGAAGTTTTGCAAACCCAGGGAAGCAAGGCTGCCCCGGGCATCGCCCAGGCAGGCAGGCTCTCTGACTCCTCCTGGTGGACACGGAGGGAAGGCTAGTTCCTTACAATGAGGTGGAGAGAACGAACTGTAGCCATTTGAGAGACCACCAGCAGAGGCCAGTTCAAAGGGACTGATGGGTAGGTAAGTTTTGACCTACTTCTTTGTTCCTTGTGGACAGACACAAGAGGAGTGATGAATGGCAACATCTAGTCCTTTACTGGAAAAGGAAGCCTACAGTTTCTCTAACCGTACTTTACAAAGGTTCGGTGAAGATAAGCATTGCCTGACACTAAAGCAGACCAGTTGAGAAGGTCAAAACCATTACATTAACAACTTACCACTGCTATCAAGCCGCAGTCCTTGGGGCTTCTCACGTGTCAGCAAATACTTTTTGAAACAGAAGAAGGCAGTGTTCTAATTACTGTTTCTAATCAGAGGCAGCTGTTGTGCATCCACACGAGCAAATAAATCACAGATTGAGGATGACTTGCGATTGTGCCGTTTAACCTGAAGCTCTCTTCATGTCTTTTCAGTAATCATCTATGTTGCCCTGAAGACCCACCAAATGTCTGCCTCTCCGAGCAGAAGAAGATACCTACAGACTATGAAAAGCTGTCTTTCCCCTGTTACTTCTGCTCCTGGACAGGCTAAAACCCTCTGCCTGAGTGTTTACGTCGTATTTCATTCCCTCTCAGTCACTGCGTAGCTACATAGATTTTGGTCTTTACAGTTCTACCAGAGATCAGCTCTTCTTTTCTCAGTCATTTGTTCTACTCTCCTATTGTTAGAGTTATCTCACCAGAATCATACAGAAAGCCCTCCTTCCTACTCCATTATTTATTTCTGTACAAATTTCATGTTAATGCCCCTAACACACATATATACTCACTCGGTATTTATATGGGGTCCAGATGCTCTGGGCCCAACTAGACTTATTCTAAATGGATTTGCAGAGCCTGAATCCATAGCTCTTGTGGAATTTGGCCCTAGAATACTTGCTTAACTAAATGAAGGGAGAGCAAGGCTATGAGTTGTGAACATGCAAGGTGGACCATTGTCCAGAGAGCCAAAAACAAGACCAACTGAGAGGGCAAACTTCATGTCAACCCCAGTGAACAGGTCATTGTTTTCCAAGTTCTTACTAACATTTCCGACTGGCTTAGGAGATCGAGAAATTCTGAAAACATACCAGTAGCACCCTTTCTGACAGTCAGACTGAGGGATTGCCAGCTTGTATGTTGAGGAAGCAATTTCGTCCTAGGTTACAGCCATCACAATGATCACCTTTGTTGTAATTTGCAATATGCAAAGCATTTTATGAGAGCGGATCCAATCTTTGCAGCACTCTAGTGAAAAGGCCCGAGAAAGTGTTCTCGAGTCAAGAGGGTCCACAAAAGAGGACACAAAGCAGAATGAGAGGGAAAAGTCAACAAAGAAAGAGACAAAGTGAACTGTTTTCAGAGAGCTGTTGGTATCTCAACCCTTGTGATATGGGACCCTCTGCCTGCATGGGGGTGCAGGAGTGCAGCAAAGCCACTTGGCTTTGCTAGTCTCCCCAGTTCTGAACTGCCAAGGGTGTTGCAGAGGAAACCCGGGAAGTTAGCCCATAGATCTTCCCAGGGATGGGGACCATGGAAACACTAGGCTTTACCATTAATTAAAACTGCAAGCTTCCTTCCTTATTTTCTCACACAGATTTCATGGGTCACTGTAAAATGTTACCCAGGAATTTGGGTTAATATTGTTATGAGCAGAACTCTGCCTTTCTGCCTTTCCCTCCCGCCCTCACATTCCTATTTTTTTTCTGCTCCTGCTGTTGCTGCTGTTGCTGTTTGCCTTTTTCTCCTCCCTCAGCATCACTCACTTCCTCTCCCTCTTCTGCATGAGTCTTTCTCTCCCCACTCCTCCTCCTCACTGTTTTCTTTCTGTGCTCCTGCAGGAACCAAACAGTTCCACTGTAAGGACTCTGAAACACAAGGAACAGGCTGTGGTTGACCTTGTTGGTGAGTGGAAGACACCACAGGATACCACACTGGTATCCCAGGGCCAGTCAACCTGGGCTGGGCTGGGCTGGAGTTTCCCTGCTGGCCTGTTGGCAGCAACTCAAGGGAGTCCAGATAATCCTAGAAAAATCTCTGGCCCAACGATAGACAGGCAGAATTGATTTTAAGCCCCTAGAAATGTTGAATTGGAATCAGGTTGAATCTGGGACCCCTCATAGCTAACATAGAACATAACCTAAACCTACAAGGAGTCCAATGTGGCCTCCCTCGAGGGCCATTAAACCCTGAGCATAGTCAGGAACTCCCTGGGACGGTGCTGGTGAGAGGGATGTCGGTGCTGGGATTGCAGACTGGCAGGCACACAGGCTACTTCTTGACGGTAGCAATGGGAAAAGCCCAGAAACTTCCTGCTGGAAAGGAATATGGTTCAAGAGAAGCTACTGTACTCCCAAGGATCTCAGGATGGGACAGTGCTGGGCTGAACACATCATCTGCAAACTTCTACTCCTGCGTGGTGCCAAAATGCTGTCTTGAGACCACTGCAACAGTGGTGGGTACATGCACATACCTTCTCCTTGTGGAGAAAGATGCCCTTTCTGGTGCTGGGAGCTGATTACATTCTGGTTTAACATTTGTTTTAAAATATTATAGAAGGGGCACCTGGGGGCTCAGTCGGTTAAGCATCTGACTTCAGCTCAGGTCACAAGCTCCCAGTTCGTTCGTGGGCTCGAGCCCCACGTCAGGCTCTGTGCTGACAACTCAGAGCCTGAAGCCTGCTTCAGATTCTGTGTCTCCCTCTCCCTCTGCTCCTCCCCCGCTCGCACTCTACCTCTCGAAAATAAATAAATGTTGGGGCGCCTGGGTGGCTCAATTGGTTAGGCGTCGACTTCAGCTCAGGTCATGATCTCACGATTTGTGGGTTCGAGCCCCACGTCAGGCTCTGTGCTGACAGCTCAGAGCCTGGAGCCTGCTTCTGATTCTGTCTCCCTCTCTCTCTGCGCCTCCCCTACTTGTACTCTCTCTAAAATAAATAAACATTTTTAAAAATTTTTAATAAATATTAAAAACATTTTTTTTAAAGAATGTCTTCAAGAATGTTTAAAAAAATATGCATTATAAAAGGTAACATTGTGGCCTTATGGAGTCCATTTTTCACTTCCTCACCCCAACTGAGTGGATGTCTGCAGCTAAGAAAAGGAGTTGCACCAGTGAATGGGCAGGACTAAGGCCCATGAGCTAGACCTGAGCTGTGTGAATCACCATCCTTGGGGTTGGAACAAAGGAACTGCCAGAGCAGCTAAGAGAAGATAATCTGAAAGACAAATCTAAAAGGCAAGAAGGTTTTTTGTTTTTTACCCAATTAATAATGATAGTAGAAGTATTTGGGATCCCTAAAGACAAACTGTATGGTCCAGACATGGGCAAAATGGCAATTATCCTGACAGCAGTAACTTCTAGAGAAAATAAGCTGCAAACTGAGTGAGAATAATGTAGTGGAGAGATATGACTTCTTCATCCAAAAAATTAAGAATCTGACTTGAAAACATGGTAGAGACAGAAGAATCCCAGAATCACAGAGCTAAGAAGGAACCTGAAGATTATCTACAGTCCTTTTTGTTTACAGGACTAGGATGTACTGGGGTAGAAGGACTATAGACAGGGTATTTCAAGTCAGAGAGGTAACAGGGGTCAGTAAAGGAAGTCCTGATCCTGGCAACCCCAGCAAAGGGCCAAGGAAGCTTCTGGTTTTTGCAAGATAAGCCTGAAGCCAAGGTGATCCATTTACTAAAGACCCAGATAAGACATAGCACAATGAAATTCCAGACTCTGGGACACAAAACCCTGCCCAAAGCAAAACAGGAATGACTGGGTACCAAGCAAGACAGGAGGGTTCTCTAGCATTCAGGTGGAAAACTAGCTAACAGATCCTGGTCTTCCCAGGATCTGAGGTGACACAGAAAGGAACAGAAGGTAAGAAACTCACAGCTGGGTTCAGTCTTCCCGGGGCTTTTGTGTGCTCTGGGAAAGATCCGGCCATGGAAAAAGTCAACAGCTTGAACATAGTCATAGGATAAGAGTTAGAACAGGGGCGCCTGGGTGGCGCAGTCGGTTAAGCGTCCGACTTCAGCCAGGTCACGATCTCGAGGTCCGGGAGTTCGAGCCCCGTGTCGGGCTCTGGGCTGATGGCTCAGAGCCTGGAGCCTGTTTCCGATTCTGTGTCTCTCTCTCTCTCTGCCCCTCCCCCGTTCATGTTCTGTCTCTCTCTGTCCCAAAAATAAAGAAATGTTGAAAAAAAAAAAAAAGAGTTAGAACAAGCTCTAAATGAGAATGAGGTCTTTGTTTCTTTTTTTGAGATTTTTTTTTAATTCAGAAGAATTCTCTGTGCATATCCCTATGTGTATACTTCTACCTTCTGCCCATATAACATTTGCTTTAAGACAATGATTCTTGGGGCACCTGGGTGGCTCAGTCAGTTAAGCATCTGACTTCGGCTCAGGTCATGATCCCTCAGCTCTTGGGCTCAAGCCCGCATCGGGCTCTGTGCTGACAGCTCAGAGCCTGGAACCTGCTTCGGATTTTGTGTCTCCTCTCTCTGTTCCTCCCCTGCTTGCACTCTGTCTCTCTCTCTCTCTCAAAAATAAATAAAGATTAAAAAATTAAAAAAAAAATAAGATGATTCTCAAAGGGGTGGAGGGTGAGGAGAAGGAAGGGAAGATTCCTTGGGGAGGCAAGAAAGAAGGGGGTAGTAGGTATTTATAGTTTGTAAGATTACCCAGCTGTTGTTCCCTCCACCTCTTTGAGAACCCCTGCCCAAGAAGTCACCCAGAGGGAAGAAGAAAGCAAGCTGCTTTGTGGGGGTCAGCATGCCTTCTGTTGGCCCACCAAGAGGTGTAGCAAAGGGAATATGGTTTAAATTATTACCATGTTGGGGCACCTGGGTGGCTCAGTCAGTTAAGTGTCTGACTCGGTTTTGGCTCAAGTCATGATCTCGCAGTTTTGTGAGTTTAAGCCCAGTGTGAGGCTCTGTGCTGGCAGCCAGGAGCCTGCTTAAGATTCTCTTTCTCCCTCTCTCTCTGCCTCTCCCTCACTCACACTGTCTCTTTCTCAAAATAAATAAACTTAAAAAAAATAAAATAAATCATTACTATATTAATGGTGCATCCAATCGGGAATTACCCCAAACGCCTTTTTAATCCATTCGTGCTGCTGTAACAGAGTATCATAGACTGGGTCCATCATAAGAAACAGAAATTTGTTTGTTTGTTTTTCCATTGGTTATCAAGTGATCTTTTGTTGAAATATTTTCTTTTGTAGCCCTTAACTAGCTGGGCATTCCACTGCACTGCTATTGCCGTCATCTATGATTTCATGAGGGTGGTGGCCATCAACACTGCAGCCCACAGACTGGGCAGTTCCTAGGATCTCTTTGATGGTTCCAGAGAGTTCTCCAGCTAAAGGTCAGTGCCATATCTTTCGGGCAATGTTGACAATCTCATCAAAAGTGATATTTCCACTGTGCTTGTTTTTCTGCCTCTTTCTGTCTCTTGGCGGTTCCTTGAGGGCTTTGACAATCAGGCCAGAGGCAGAAAGTACCATTTCAGTCTGGGCCTGTCTGTGCTACATGGTCAGTTCCACTATAATCCTTAGACCCTTCTAATCACCGGCTGCCTTGGCAATGTCATTACCAACGCTTTCTGAAGACAGTCCCAGCGGACTGATCTTCAGGGCCAGGGAAGACATGGCACGGACTTCGCCACTGGTGTGCCTCAGGTATACGACTTTGATTTCATTGGGGTCGAACTTAGGCAGCATGGTGGAGGCGGCTGGTGTCAGATGCACCTGGATTCGGGACAACCAAAGACAGTTTTACCTTTGCCTCCTCCAAGCCAAAAGCCAAAAGAGAAATTTATCTCTCACAGTTCTGGAGGCTGGGGGTCCAAGGTTAAGGCACCAGCAGACTTAGTGTCTGGTGAGGGCTCACTTCCTGGTTCAGAGACAGCCATCTCCTTGCTGTGTCCTTATATGCTGGAAGGATCAAGGTTGCTCTCTGGAGTCCCTTTTATAAGTGCACTGATTCCATTCATAAGGGTTCCACCCTCATGACCAAATCACTTGCTAAAGGCCTCACCTCCAAATACTCTGACATTGAGAATGAGGCTTCAACATAGGAATTTTGGGGGAATACGAACACTTACTCTTCAATCAACCTCAAAATCACTTTAGCACCACCCCAAGAAGTCCATGTTATTTAAGATATGGGTAGCTTACGGGGAGAGGGCATGATCCAAACTAAATTTTCTCTCCTCTAAAATTAGGATTATTATAAGAAAAAGGTAGTAGAGTTGTCCTTGATTCATTAATTCAGGTAGTCAACAAGCAGTTATTCAAGACTCGTTTTCTATTTCTGCTACAACAAATTACTAGGAATATATAGTGTTTTAAAATAACACACTTCTGGGGCACCTGGCTGGCTGAGTGGGTGGAGTGCACAACTCTTGATCTTGGGGTTGTGAGTTTGAGCCCCATGTTGGGTGTAGAGATTACTTCAAAATCAATCAACCAATCAATCAATCAATCTTAAAAAAAAATTTAATGTTTATTTTCAAGAGAGAGAGACAGAACGTGAGCAAGGGAGGGAAAGCAGAGAAAGAGAGGGAGACACAGAATCCAAAACAGGCTCCAGGCTCTGCACTGTCAGCACAGATGCAGGGCTCAAATTCACGAACCGCGAGATCATGACCTGAGCTGAAGTCGGAGGCTTAACCGACTGAGTCACCTAGGCACCCCAATAAATCTTTAAAATAAAACAAAATAGGGGCACCTGGGTGGCTCAGTCGGTTAAGCCTCCGACTTCAGCTCAGGCCATGATCTCCCTGTTTGTGAGTTCGAGCCCCGTATCAGGCTCTGTGTTGACAGCTCAGAGCTGGAGCCTGCTCCGGATTCTGTGTCTTCCTCTCTCTGTGCCCCTCCCCTGCTTCTGCTCTGTCTCTCAAAAATGAATAAATGTTAAAAAAATTTTTTTTTAATTTGTTATAAAATAAAATAAGACAACACTTATTATCTACAGTTTGGGAGGAAAGAGGATCAGAGTGGGTCTCACTGGGTCAAAGTCAAGGTGTTGGCAGGGCTGCTTTCCTAGAGGCTCCAGGGAGGAATCTGATTCCTGGTTTTTTCCAGTTTCTGGAGACTGCCCACACTCCTTTGCTCATGGCCCCTTCCATCTTCAAAGGCATGTCCAGCAAAGTCATCTCACACAGTCTGATTTTTCCCTCTTCTGCCTCCCTTTTCTATGCACATAGACTCTCTTGATTACATTGGGCCCACCAGATGATCCAGAATAATATGTTCATCTCCAGGGTAGTTGATTAGCAAACTTAATTCCATCTTCAGCCTTAATTCCCCTTTGTCATGCCACCTAACATAGTCACAGGTTTCCGAGATTAACAAGTAGACATTTTTGGAGACGTTACAGTCTGGGTAATATTCCAGGGACTGTTCCAGAGAACAGAAGGAGGACTAGTAAATGGCAAAGTGCTCAGTTTGTTATTGTATGTAAATTATACCTTGACAAAGCTTTAAAAAAGTTAATAGTGTAATATTCAAGACCCTTCATAATGCTTATAATAGTTATGAGTACTACTTACTAAGAGTTTACTATGTCTTGGGGCACCTGGGTGGCTCAATCAGTTGAGTGTCCAACTCTTGATTTCTGCTCAGGCACGGTCTCACAATTCATGAGTTCAGGCCCTGCTTGAGATTCTCTCTCCCTCCCTCCCTCTCTCTCTCTCAAAATAAATAAGCTTTTTAAAAAAAGAGTTTACTGTGTCTTTATATACATCACCAACAGTTACACTCCTTATAACCCTTTGAGGCAGGGGATATTCTATTCCCTTCCTATAGATGAAACTAAGGTTCAGAAAGATGAAGTGCACTGTCCAGGCTTATACCTCTAGTTAGTGGCGGAGGCGGGACTGGAACTTAGTCTGTGTGAACTCCACAGTCTGTGCTCAAACCTCCAGCCTCTTCCTTCAATACATCCTCCACACTCCACCAAGGCAGCCTGTGCTCCAGTTTCACAGATGGTGTCCCCAAACTGCCACATCCACTCCCACAACCATATCTCTAAATGAGCTGTTCTAAAGCTACTACCTCTGAGGAGCCCTCCTCGGCCCCCTCACAAGTCTTCCTGGGATCTGCCAGCTCTACTAACCATTTCTCATAGAGAAGTTTTCAGTCTGTTTTATGGTGGCATGTTACGGGTCACCTTCTTTCACTAGATTCTTCATCTCTCTGAGACTGAGAGCCTTTCTTACTCATTTTTGTATCCCCATAGTGGCTCATCAGTTCATTGTGCACTGTGCATTCAAATGTTTTTTGAGATACTTTGAGTCAAGATGGCTCTGTGAGTTCGCTCTCTTGGCACTCCCTCTGCTGTAAACACATAGCAGGGACAGATAAAACACAAAAAAGAAAACAACAAAATGATAGTGCTGAGCTCAAAAACAAGATTGTAATCTCTGTGGCCCTGAACTAAATAGAAACCTAAAGTCATGAGTAGGACTGAAGCCTCAGGGCTATGAGGATCCTAGTAGAGATGCAGGGGAGGCAGCCAGGCACTTAGGAAACAAAAAGTACTTCAGCCTAGGTCAGGAACTAGAGTCAGGCTCAGTGCTTATAGCAGGGGTTGGGGCAGTTTCTCCACCCAAGGGAAAAGACTGACAGACATAGCTGCTAAAAGAGTTCAGAGATGTAGGGACGCCTGGGTGACTCAGTTAAGCTTCGGATTCTTGGTTTCAGCTCAGGTCATGATCTCGAGGTTCATGAGTTCGAGCCTCGCTTCAGGCTCTGAGCTGACAGCATGGGACCTGCTTAGAATTCTGTCCCCCCCCCCTCCCCTCCCCCACTTGCTCTCTGTCTCTCACAAAAAATAAAAAATTAATAAACTTAAAAAAAAAGAGTTCAGAGGTGTAGTTTATTTGGGTTATAAAGAAAATTTGGGTAAATAATAAAAGATTTAGGGTTGGATGACAATAAATGTAATATATGGCAAAATTAGTAGAGTGAGGGAAGACAACCATGGCAGCAAAATGCAACTGGGAGAGCCAACCAAAAATCCACGGATAACATCTCCATAAACAAGGCATTCTTCTGAATCCACAATTCAAGCTGGCAAGGATAAACCCTGTTAGCTACAAGACTTGTGTGGGATCAGAATCCGTGCAGAGGGAGGCAAAGGGAAGGAATTCGGCTTTCGGCAACCCTGAAAGCAGGCAAACCCCCAATCGACAACTCTCAGGGGAAGCAGGGAGGGGATCCTGCAGAGTCCAGCTCACTGATGAGGACCGTGAAGATGCAATAAAGGTCTCATAGTGACGGGGCAGACTGGGTCCTACAAGCTCTCAGAATTACAAACAAAGCTTCCAAGGCAAAGCTCTTTAGGTCCTCAATAAGGAGAAGCTGCTGGGAATGAAATCCCAGGGACAGGGACAAACACGAAGTGGGTCCAAATAAAAGTAAGGGAGGGAAGCAAGAGAGGCAAATCTCATAAAATATAAGGTTACTTATTTACTGATTTGATTTATTTTAAAGCCACTCTATGAATACAACCAGAAAAGGAGCTCTATTCTAGAACTTGGAACTCTATATTGAAAGAACATGCCATGTATCTGGGTAAATGGATCCAGAATGACCAATAAAAAGACATGGTCTATTGAAACTATTGTACTTGAAAGGAAAACAAATGGTTATTGGCATCCAGGCAAAAAAAGGCCAAGAGGAAAAAATTACATTATACTTTTTTGCTAGTTAACACTTTATCCGGAAAGTAATACAGTAACATGTTTAAGACAATGACAGAAAATGTGAACCACAGATTCAGTAGCCAGCCAAACTGATCTTCAAGTATCAAGGCTAGAGAGAAACTGTTGAGAGTACTGCCAAAACTCAGAGACTGCTGTTCTCATGAGTTCTTTCTGAGAAATCAACCAAAGGAAGACCAGAGCGACATAAAGACTGGCAACTAGATTGCAGTTCCAGGAGTAGCCCAGCTCTGACCACACATAAGAGGTCAACACCTCACACCTTAGGAATATATGGGGGAACAAGATGGAAGGGACCTGGGTCCCTGAATAAGCATCTGGAACAAAGCTGCCTATAAGCCTTAGACTACTATTCACCTCCAGATGGCTGGGTGAGAGTGAAAGAAATTCCTATTTTGTTGGGGCGCCTGGGTGGCTCGGTCGGTTGGGCGGCCGACTTCAGCTCAGGTCATGATCTCGCGGTCCGTGGGTTCGAGCCCCGCGTCGGGATCTGTGCTGACAGCTCAGAGCCTGGAGTCTGTTTCAGATTCTGTGTCTCCCTCTCTCTGACCCTCCCCCGTTCATGCTCTGTCTCTCTCTGTCTCAAAAATAAATAAACGTTTAAAAAAAAAAAAAAAAAAAGAAATTCCTATTTTGTTTGAGCCATTGTATTCTGTAGTCTGTTATATCAATGTACCATATAATTTAATAATGTAGAAACTGGTACATGGAAATGAGGTTGCTGCCATAACAATAATCTAAAACGTAGGGTTTTGACTTATTGGAAAGGTAGCTTGTGACAAAGAACCAGATTTTGAAAGCTGGATATTTGGTGACATATCAGATTTTGGAAAAAATCTTCCCTGTAAAAATGTGGAAGACAGAGACCTATGGATCTTTTAGCTCTAGGGAAAATGGGTGGAAAAAGCCATGTTAGTCAATACTGCCCTTAGACCTGCCAAGCAGGCTCCCTGCCACAGACATTAGCCTGCCTCAGGGAGTCCACGCTTTCATGTGCCTTCCCTTGGGTAGTTGGGAATGGCTGGAGCCAGAAATGCCAACTGGGTGGGAAATCCCAATTTGGAACCAGGTCCCACAGCAGTCTAGGTGATCAGAAATGTCTTCCTCAGAATTTTCTAAACCCATCTCTGATGCCAGGACACAACAACATCACCTAGGTAGAGACCCTGAGCCCAGACTGGACCTGGGTGGGCCCTAAGAACCATTTCTTCCCTTCAGAGCTCTCTCCAAATCTCTACACCCACCCACCCGTACCCAGCCTATAGTTGTTTGTCTTTTTTTTTGAACTGAATTGTTCTTGTCTAGTCAGTACATGGTGCTGGGATTAAACATGCATAAGAAAAACAATTAAATTACCTTATACCATACACAAATATAAAGACTTTGATTTGAAAAGAAAATCTTTAAAACTTTTAAAACAATATTTAGGAGACAAACTATATGACATTGGGGGTAGGAAATAATTTATTTTATTATTTATTTCTTTATAAATAAAAATTTTACTTATTTATTTAATAAATAGGGAGAGGAGGAGAGAGAGAATCCCAAGCTTCTGACAGTGCAGAGCCGAATGCAGGGCTCGAACTCACAAACCATGAGATCATGACCTCAGCCAAAGTCAGATGCTTAACCAACTGAACCACCCAGATGCCCATAGTTTTTTATTTTTTAATTTATTTTTAAAAAATATTAATGTTTATTTTTGTGAGAGAGACACAGAGCACAGGTGGAGGAGGGGCAGAGAGAAAGAGGGAGAGACACAGTCTGAAACAGGCACCAGGCTCTGAGCTGTCAGCACACAGTGTGATTCGGGGCTCGAATTCATGACCTGAACCAAAGTCAGACGTTTAACTGACTGAGTCACTCAGGCACCCCTCATATTTTTCACTTTTTATTATGTATTTATTTATTTATTTTAATTTTTTTTTTTTGCATTTATTTTTGATAGAGAGAAACAGAGCCCAAGTGGGGGAGGGGCAGAGAGAGACAGAGACACAGAATCTGAAGCAGGCGCTGTCACCACAGAGCCTGATGCGGGGCTTGAACTCACAAACTGCGAGATCATGACCTGAGCCAAAGTTGAACGCTCAACCGACTGAGCCACCCAGGCGCCCCTACTTTTTAAATATTTGATTTTTTAGTAATTTCTACACCCAATGTGGAGCTTGAACTCACAACCATGAGATCAAGAGTTGCATGCTCCAGGGGCTCCTGGGTGGCTCAGCTGGTTAAGCACCAACTTCGGCTCAGGTCACAATCTCATGATTCATGAGTATGAGCCCCGAGCTGCGCTCTGTGCTGACAGCTCAGAGCCTGGAGCCTGCTCTGTCTCTCTTACTCTCTGCCCTCTTCAGCTTGTACTCTGTTTCTGTCTCTCTTAAAAATAAAAATAAACATCAAAAAAAAAAGAGTTGCATGCTCCACTGACTGAGCCAGCCAGGTGCCCTGGAAATAATTTCTTAAGTCACAAAAAGCTATTAAGTAAAATATGCAATATATTTGACTACATTAACGTTTACACTTCTGTACAAAAAGAAAAAAAAAAAGTGAAAAGTTGCAACCAAGAGAAGGTTTTTGCCTCATATATAGCTGATATGCGATTGGTCCAGAATACATAAAGGATTTCTATAATTAGTAAGTAAATAAAAATGAGCAAAGACAAATCAAAGAAAGAAAAATCCAGTGTCCCATAAACATTCAAAAAGATGCTCAGACTCACTAGTAATTCAGGAAATAGAAACTAAGACAGAAATGGATTATCATTTCACATCCATTAGGTTGTTAAAAATTAAAACATCTGACAATACTAAGTACTATTGAGATTGTGGACCAAAAGGAACTCTCAGTTACTGCTGGTGAAAATGTTGCTTTTATAGCCACTGTGAGAGCCTGGCAATATCTAGCAGAGTTGGAGATGTGCATTCCTAAAAACCAGCCTGAAACTCTCTCTTGTGTATATAAGACCTAAGCAAAAATATGCATTGCAGCATTGTTCAAATTACAAAAAGTAGAAACCAAATGTCCATCAATAGGAGAATGTGGGGCGCCTGGGTGGCTCAGTCGGTTAAGCGGCCGACTTCGGCTCAGGTCATGATCTCGCGGTCTGTAAGTTCGAGCCCCGCGTCGGGCTCTGTGCTGACAGCTCAGAGCCTGGAGCCTGTTTCAGATTCTGTGTCTCCCTCTCTCTGACCCTCCCCCATTCATGCTCTGTCTCTCTCTGTCTCAAAAATAAACGTTAAAAAAAAATTAAAAAAAAAAAATAGGAGAATGAAATGATTGTGTTGTGATCATACAATGGAGAAGTAACAGTTTAAATGAATGAACTAGACCTACATATCAAAGTGGGTAAGTCTTAAAAATAAATTGATGTATTTTTATTTCATATATGGGTATATGAATATAGTGAAAAGAATAAAACATGCAGGGGAAGATAGATACCAATTTCAAATAATGCATGTCTGGGGAGAGAAAGGAGAAATGGGAATGAAATCAGGGAGTAGTTCCTGGGAGGCTTCCACCGTACCTACAATGTTTTATTTCTTCCAAAGTATCAAAATCAAATATGGAAAAAGACTGAGATTTGTATTTGTCTCAAAACTTTTCCGAGCATTCAAAATATTTTATTTAATGTTTATTCATTTTTTGAGAGACAGAGAGACAGAGCACAAGTGGGGGAGGGGCAGAGAGAGGGAGACAGAATCTGAAGCAGGCGCCAGGCTCTGAGCTGTCAGCACAGATCCCATGGCGGGGCTCGAACCCACGAACCGCAAGATCATGACCTGAGCTGAAGTCAGTCACTTAACCAACTAAGCCACACAGGCGGCCCCAAAATATTTTCTAATTGAAAAAATATTGAGGGTTTGGGAGCTCCTGGCTGGCTCAGTTGGTAGAGGATGTGCCTCTTGATCTCTGGGTTGTAAATCTGAGCCCCACGGTGGGTGTAGAGATTACTTAAAAAAAAAAATCTTGGGGCATCTGGGTGGCTCAGCCAGTTAAGCATCTGACTTTGGCTCAGGTCATGATCTCATGGTTTGTGGGTACAAGCACTGCATCAGGCTCTACACCCACAGTGTAGAGCCTGCTTGGGATTCTCTCTGCCCCTCCCTCACTCAAGTTCGCTCTCTCTCAAAATAAATGGATAAACTTAAAAAAAAAAAAACTTTAAAAAAAGGATTAGTGTCCACCCTATATAATTGTTAAGATTAATGGGGCGCCTGGGTGGCGCAGTCGGTTAAGCGTCCGACTTCAGCCAGGTCACGATCTCGTGGTCCGGGAGTTCGAGCCCCGCGTCAGGCTCTGGGCTGATGGCTCGGAGCCTGGAGCCTGTTTCCGATTCTGTGTCTCTCTCTCTCTGCCCCTCCCCCGTTCATGCTCTGTCTCTCTCTGTCCCAAAAATAAATAAACGTTGAAAAAAAAATTAAAAAAAAAAAGATTAAATATGTTAATATTATAAGGTTATTTTGAAAAACCCCACAAAATGGGGGCACCTGAGTAGTGCAGTGGGTTAAGTGACTCTTGAGCTCAGCTCAGGTCATGATCTCACGGTTTGTGAGTTGGAGTCCCATATCAGGATCTGCGCTGAGAGCCCGAAGCCTGCTTGGGATTCTGTCTCTCCCTCTCTCTGCCCCTCCCCAACTTGTGCTCCCTCTCAAAATAAATAAACAACAACAACAAAAAACACAAAGTAAACAGTTATGTTCACTACCTAAGCTAAAACATACTATGGTCGAGAATTAAAAATAATGAGGTTTACAAAGGACAGGAAGAGTAGCTGGTATGCAGTATGTGCTTGAACAGAGACTGTTAGGAACAATGATTATAGTGTCAAATAGTTTCTAGGTATCAAAAAAGGGGCATGACCTGATTAAAAGAAATAATAGTAGGTTTGGAAGAAAGCTGCCCAGTTCCAACAATATTCACTGTATTTCTAGAAGACCGCTACTGGTGCACTGTGAAAGTCTATTTCCACGAGGTTTGACACTTTTCTCATCCCAAGTTTGCAACTCAGGGTAATGTGAGATAGTGCTGGTAGAAATACATGCTCCATGTTAGGATGGAAGTTTCAGCAACTAAGAAATGATTCTGGCTATCTTTTTTTTTTTTCCATTTGTTTTTTTCTCGGTAGCCCGACGAAGGTCCCTCAAGGTCACAAAAAAGAAAGCATTTCCTAACAAACAATGAAGACTTAAATGTTTTGAGGACCAATATATTTTCAACCATTTTATATATTGATGTTATACATATTTCATTTTAATAAAAGATTTCTGCTACCAGACTTAAAAAATATGAAGAATTGTTTGTTGAAGTGGATTATGGGTTTGTTTGCTTGCTTGCTTCAGCAATTTCCTCGGACTCTTCACCTACAGTTTGGTCAGTAAGCATCTGCAGACCCTGTTTCCGTGTGGCATCCCCAAGGCTCCAGCCACCGGGCTAGGTTTCCGGCCTCCGCTCTGCCCAGATGGCTCCAGCCACCCCCGCCAGCTCTCTCCTCCTCTTCCCTCCCAGGGCGCCTACTGTCCACATGCTCCTTAGCTCTTTCAGCATAAACTCAGGGACGCTTTCCTCGTTTCCCAAAACCTAAGCTCCTAGGGCGGAAAAACTGGAGCTCACAGTTCTTTTATATTCCTCGCGGCCAAGTCAATCCTTCAATGAAATTTTACTCCCAGAAGAGAAAAACCTTGGACCGCTTTTAACAAAGAAGCGCCGGCATCGGCATCGGCGCTGGTGCCCTGTTCCGAGAGGCGGGAGGCCCCACCCAGCTGACCTGGAACTGCCTGGCTCCCCCCCTCTGAGTCTCTGGGCGCCCCCTCTGGGGAAGCGCTCCCTAGGCCGCCGCAGCCCGGTGCCCGCCGGCCAACCGCGCTCCGCCGCGGGCCTGCAGCTGGGTCCCCTCCCTGCCGCGGACAAAGGGGCCTGTGTCCCGCCGCCCCCCCCCCCCACCAGCCCCCCGGCCGAGCCTTTCCCAGCCGGCCGCCGGGAGGCCTCCGCAAAGGCCGAAGCAGAGCGAGCCCGCGCGTGATCCTTCGCGTGGCCCCGCGTGTGGTCCGGTCCCCAGTGGGCCCGCCAAGCCGTTGGGTAGGCCGCGCTAGGCTCCGGCCCCAGTCTCCGCCCCAGGCTTCCCTTGTCAGAAACTCGGGTAGAAGAGCCCCCACCCGACATATCTGGAGCCCCTGAGCAAAGTTCAGGCAAGGCCATCTGACTTGGGCCTTTTGGGTTCTCAAGGGTCAAGATGTAAAATTCCTTTCTCCCTTTTAATGATTCAGGGTCTTTCTCCACTTGTCTGTGTCTTGGGGAGGGGGTGGTGGGGGAAGGGATAGCTTCTTCTTTATGCTTTACCCCAGGGAAAAATAATTTGAGGGAAAGGTGAGAAATTGTGCCTATTTACTGAACCATGGGTCCGTGCCAGGCCCTCCTCTAGGCACAGATCCTTTGTCTTAATCATCAAAAGGATTTGTAAAATAAATATTATTTTCCCATTCTACCTTTCCATTTTTAGAAAACTGAGGTTAGGATTTGGGGCTAAGATGCTGGGGATACTGCAATGAATAAAACAAGATGCTGTGCTCACTCAACTTACATGGGGAGAGGGTGGATAATCACAACTAATTAATTACAAAAGGGGAATGAGAGCCCCGAAGACAAATTCCCCAGGTGCTGAGGGATGGGACTTTATAACAGGCAGAGTCACTGGTCTGGGTTGAGAGAGGTCAGGAAGCTTCCAGAACTGTTGCAGCAGTCTGGGGAACAGGGGAGAGAGATCTGAGGATGCTGATGGCAGGAAGAACCCATTCAAAAGAAATTGGGAGAATGGATTCAATAGGACTTAGAAAACTGTTAGTTGTGGAGGGTGACTAAAAAGTCAATCCAGTCTTTCTACCACCTCTGCCCTCTAAGTCTGGGGCATTGGAAAGAGGAACTAGGTAAATCCCTGGGTTCTTATCCTGACTGTCCGTTCTTGCTGGATGACATCATAGACAAATCACTCTGTAAAGCCTTGGGAGACCTGCAGTCCTTCAGTAGACTGCAGGCATGCTATCCCCTATGAGCTATCCCCATATGCTAACACCTATGATGCTGTTCCTTAAACCTTGAGGAACATTGCAAAAAAATATAAGAGGAGCACATAGGAAAACTACACAATACATCTACAGTAGTCGTGCTGGCACATGGAAATAGAATATAGAGTCTAGAAATTAACCCAAATACATATGTGAACATAGTATATAACAAAAGAAGTACATAAATACATAGAGATGGATTATTAAAGAAGTGTGCAGAAAATATAGATCATTCAGTATACAGTGTTGGGACAATGGATAGCCATCTGGAAAAAAATAAATTTGGATCCATATCTCACTTCTTATTCCAAAATACATTTTAGATGACTCAAAATGAAACAGTGAAAAATAAACTTTAGAAGCACTAGAAGAAAATGCAGGTTTTTAAAAATAATCTTCTTGCATGGGGCACCTGGCTGGCTTAGTTGGTAAAGCATCCGACTATTGATATCAGGGTTGTGAGTTCAAGCCCCATGCTGAGCGTGAAGCCTACTTGAAAAAAATAATAATCTTGCAGTGGGAAGTCCTTTCTAAGTATGACACAAAACCCAGAACCTATACACATACACACTCAAATAACCACAGCAAAAACATCATCTACACCATGTACCACAAAAGAATATTTTCCTTTATATAAAATGAACACTTACAAATTAGTAACAAGGGACCAACAACTTAGTAAAAAAGTCTATGACAAACGGTTCACAGTAAAGATCAAAATGGCTAAGAGCATACGAAAAGGTGCATGACGTATAATAAGAGAAGTGCAAACTGAAATTATAATGAAATACTGCTCTCACTTACCAGATGGACAGAACTCACCTTGGATTCTTGGGTTCTTGGCAGTATCAACCACAATTTAAAATGCAAATTCCTTCAGCAATTTTTCTTTTAGGAATTCTTCTATAGATACATCCCTACAAGTATGCAATGATATGCCTAAAAAGTTCATTGCAGCACTATTTATAATAGCAAAATATTGGAAACAACCTAAATGTTCAATGTTAAGGAGCAGAGATGCATACGTACAGCTAGGGAAAAGTTTCATAATAGAGGCTCTGGAGGGTATACTAGATTTGAATTACATCCATAAAATGGAAACAGTAATTGTATCTACCGCACAAGGTTGTTGTGAAGATTACAGTTAAAATACCGAAAGCACTTAGAACAATATCCAGAGTATACACCATTAGCTATTTACTTACACATATTGTTAACAAAAAGAGCAAAGGGGCAAAACAACATGTACAATAACCTACCACTTGTGCAAAACAAAAATACAAGTGTGTAGGTTATTGAAAATTTCACAAAAAATCAGTAACAGTGGTTGCCTCTGGGAATAGAAACTTAAGAGCTAAGCACAAGGCAACTTATTTTCATTGTCTGCCTTTCTACATGTATTTTTTTAGTATTTATTTATTTTTGAAAGAGCGAGTGAGCAGGAGAGCGGCAGAGAGAGAGGGGGACAGAGGACCTGAAGTGGGCTCCATGTTCGGGCACCTGGGTGGTTCTGTTGGGCATCCCGCTTCGGCTCAGGTCATGATCTCGTGGTTCGTGGGTTTGAGCCCAGTATTGGGCTCTGTGCTGACAGTTCAGAGCCTGGAGCCTGTGTCAGATTCTCTGTCTGCCTCTCTCTCTTTGCCCCTCCCCTGTTCACACTCTGTCTCTCTCTCTCTCTCAAAAATAAATAAACATTACAAAAAAAAAAGTTATTGAAGTGGGTTCCACGCTGACAGCAGAGCCCGATGCAAGGCTGGAACTCACAAACTGTGAGATTATGACCTGAGCCGGAGTCAGTCAGACACTTAACCAACTGAGCCACCCAGCTGCCCCTACCTTTCTATACTTTAAAAATTGTTTACCATGGGTATTTGACATCTATTTGAAAAAATAATATTTTAAAGTAGAAAGATATCAATCAGAAACACATAAAAAGTAATTAAATTTTATAAGATGTAGAAATTAAATTATGCTCCAATCTTTTCCATTAGTGTTATTCTGTTAGAATGATTCTATATTGCAGTCACTGAATGAGTTTGCAAATACTTGCTGCACCCTTTCAAATTATTGATGGAGAATAGTGCTTGCACGTCAAAGTGTGGACCAGAAGCATCAGCACCACCTAAGAGCTAGTTAGAAATGCAGAATCTCAGGCCCCACCCCAGACCTACTGAGTCAGAGTCTACATTTTAATAAGAGTCCCAGGTGATCTGTCTGGGGATCTTGTTTGAAGTATGAGAGGCACTGAGCTAGGTACATTAATAAAAAACAAAAATATAAAACAGAACAAAACCACTGTTCTACTCTTGTCTCTTCTTTCTGACCCCCACTTCTCAAAATCGCTGTGGTTAGATGATTCTGGAAAACACACTGCAGAGTGCAAGAAAGTGCACACAAAATAATCCAACCTGTATGACTCTATATGAACTTTAAAAAGAAGTACTATAATCCATGATGTTAAAAATCTAGATAGAGGTTACCTTTGGGGAGGGGGGAGGAGGCAGAGGCTGGGGCAGGGCCTAAAAAGTTGCTTCTGGAGTGCTGGTAATGTTGTCTCTTGATCTGGTTGCTGGTTATTTGGATCTGTTTGTGAAAAATTCTTAAGGACTGTGCACTTCTGATTGGCATATTTTTTGGGGATGAATCCTATACTTCAAAAAAAAAGGTTTTTATTTATTCTTTCAATGTTTATTTATTTATTTAGAGAGAGGAAGAGAGAGCAGGAGGAGGGGTGGGAGAGGGATAGAGAACCCCAATCAGGGTCCACACTCACTGTGGAGCCCAACACAGGGCTTGATCCCATGACAATGAGATCATGATCTGAGCCAAAGTCAAGAGTCAGACGCTTAACCAACTGAGCTACCCACATGCCCCCCAAAAAAGGTTTTTAAAAACTTCACTATCATGGGGTGTCTGGATGGCTCAGTTGGTTAAGCTTCTGACTTCGGCTCAGGTCATGATCTTGTGGTTCGTGGGTTCGAGCCCTGCATCGGTCTCTGTGCTGACGGCTCAGAGCCTGGAGCTTGTTTCATCTTCTGCGTCTCCCTCTCTCTCTACCCCTCCCCATTCTCTCTCTTCTCTCAGAAGTAAATATTAACATTTTAAAAAATTTAAATAAAAAAGCCTTGTTGGTTAAGCAACCAGCTCTTGATTTTGGTTCAGGTCATGATCTCATGGTTTGTGAAAAGGAGCCCTATGTCAGCCATTGACAGTGTGGAGCCTGCCTGGGATTTTCTCTCTCTCTCTCTCTCTCTCTCTTTCACTTTACCCTCATCCCCCCCCACCCCGCCTCAGTCAAAATAAATAAACATTAAAAAAAAATGCCATTATTATCACCTACCTCAAACCCCTTGATCATGGGGGGCCAAGACACTTGGGGAAAAGAGACTGAGCTGAGAAAATTATTTACACAGATTTAATTACTGGTAGATGACTCTCACTTTGTCACACACACACATACTCATATCATAACTCTTGTACATTTTAAAAGGTACCTAGTACTGACCTGCATTCACCCAAAAGATAATATGATTATGACAGAGCTGTTTAAGGTGCTCTCTGGAATGGTAGGGAGAGAAAAAGCAGTCTTTAGGGGACTCTCTGATTTAGTGCGTTTCAAGCCTGAATTGATTGACCATTCATTAACTACATAACCTTGGACAAGTTACTTATCCTGCATTTCTGTCCTATTGGAGGATGGTAATTATATTCCCATCTTACAGGAATGCTCTCTGTATTAAATGAGATAATACAGACGAAGTGCTTGGCACAGTGCCTAGCACATAACAGGAGCCCATTAATGGTAAATAATGATTTGAGAGTAAAGGTCTCCTCAATCAAGAATTCTCAAACATTACCACACAGATAATCATTACAGGCAGTTAAAGCCAATCACAGCAGGAAACATTCTGAAAGCCATTTCCCTGGAAGTGAATTCAGGTCTTATGATCCACGTGGGAACCAGAATCTGGGATGCCAGCAACAGGTTTTTCAGGATATTTGCTTTCAGAAGCACCCGCCTCATTCCACTGCTCTCAGCCAGCAGGGCAATACCTGTGTCCCTCCCTGTCTTCCCACACCCCTCCACACAGAGAGGGGCCCAGTTCTCACGCCTCCTGCTACATATTCTCAGGAGTTTGCTCTGAAAGCTTCTAACCTAAAATTTTCCAGTGGAAATACTTGGAAGCAAACTTTATGCTCTTATTTCTAATGCTTAAGAGGCATGCCATTCTCTTAGCCCATTTCTTCCCCTGAGTTTCCCCTGGCTCCCAGCAACAATGTAAAGGTGAGAACAAAGGCTCCACACCCAATGATAGAAGGAAAGTCTGACAGAGGGGTAGGAGACAGCCAAAGTAGTCTTTGTCCTTGTTCCAAGAAAAAGAACCTTTCCATAACATTTACATTTTAAAAGATCAAGGGTGGTTATCTCTAGGTGGTAGGATGATTTTCTATTTTCCTAATTGTCTACAAGGACTATGTATTATCTTTATTTATTCTTGAGAGAGAGGGTGTGAGCAGGGGAGGGGCACAGAGAGAGGGAGACAGAGAATCCGAAGCAGGCTCCAAGCTGTCAGCACAGAGCCCAACGCGGGGCTTGAACTCACAAACCGCAAGATCATGACCTATGCTAAAGTCGGACGCTCAACCAACTGAGCCACCCAGGCACCCTATGTATTATCTTTAATGTGATAATATTCTTTGGGCTCTTCTCTAATTACAAAAGCTTTTTTTTAAAGTTTATTTTTGAGAGGAGAGTGACAGAGAAAGAGAAAGAGCACAAGTGGGGTAGGGGCAAAGAGAGAGTGGAGAGAGAACCCCGAGCAGGCTGTGCACTGTCAGCATGGAGCCCAATGTGGGGCTCAAACTCACAAACTACTGACATCATGACTTGCATCAAAACCAAGAGTCGGACATTTAACCAACTGAGCCACCCATGCGCCCTTAATTACAAAAGCATTTTGTGCTCAATGCAAAAAACTTGGAAGGCACAAAGGAAAACAAGTCCCCTTAACTCACATCATGTAAAGATAACAGCTGTTAACATTTTGGCATATGTCTTTCCAGACTTTTCTCTATGTAGAGATGCTTCATTTTTGTGATCTGGAAAAAAGTAAACAGTTAAGAGACAAAGCCTTGAGTCTTTAGTTCTCAATTTTATTTCTGTTTTTAAACAGCTTCTAACGGCTTGGAAATATCCCTAACAGCAAGGGCCTTGCCCCATGCAATCCAGGGGGCTCCCCTAGCAAGGCTGGGGTCCAGGCTCCAGTAACTCCCCCTCACCCACGTCAGCCATCAGGCCTATATTCTCTCTTTCTCTGGAGACTTGGGACAGAAGAGGGTCTCCAGAGAGGGAAAATTGGGACTAAGGGATGGATGCTGCGTGGAAGGACTGAGCTCAGACACAGCTGCCTTTGTTAGTCTTAGGATATTTTGGGATTTGGTAGCATGCTCAGACAGACTGTGGGAGGGCGTAAAGAGGGGCTCCTGGACTCCTCTCTGGCCCCACGCATTTCTGGGCAGGGCCTACAGCACCCCTTCCTCTTGCCAGGCTTAGTGCACTGCCCTTATGGGCTGGGCAAATGGTAGCCTGCAGTAATCCAGCATGCCTTGCTGTGACCTGGTCAGTAAAGCTGCACTTTACTCCTGGCCTAGGCAGGGTAGGTGGGTCATCAGGAAGGGGATAACGATTCAGACCTGAGAATGCCCCACTGTCTCCTACCATAGGGCTTGGGACCCGCCTGTATCAACCCCTTACCAACTCTCACCTAAAGGGAATAATACAAGGGCATCTCTTTGTGAGGAGGAGCAAACCTGGGCATTTAAACCCTAAGCATGGGCAGAGCTAGGCCCCTGGTCAGAAACACCTCAATGCATGCACTAAAGCAGCAGGGGCAACTCAGCCAGAGAGTAGGGGCCCACAGGGCTAGATCTACCCTCCCCCAAATCCTCTCCACACCCATGGTAACCATGGAAACATAACCTCCCCCACTCCTGCCAGCTGCCTGGGTTTAGACAACCAGGCCTGGCCCACCTCCACCCAGCCAAGGCCTGAACTGACACCAGGCAGGCCAGAGTGGCCGCAGGAAGAACTGGGATTGGGCGATTTGGTGAGTCCAGGCTTCCAGCGCAGCTTGGGAGGACTACCACAGGAGCCTCCATGCCTTGCTGCCTGGGCTGGGGTCAGAGAGGGCTTCCTCAGCCAGCGGCGGGCCAGCAGAGCCAGCAGCATGGCTCGGGACGCCCTCTTCCTGTGGGCTAACAGCTACTGTGGGGCAGTAGCCCTTGCTGCAGAAGCAGCAGCCTCTGGCCCTCACTGACGGGGCTTTCTGGCTGCTGCTCCTCCTGCGCAGGCTGCTCAGCTAGCCCCCCAGGGCTGAGGATGTACCGATAGTCACTGGGGGTGCCCCCCATCGCCCCCACACCACTGCCATCCCCAGCCCCGCCGCTGGCCTGGTCCCTGCCAGGCAGCTCCAGGCGGCCTCCCTCCGCAGGCTCCTCGGCTCTCTCAAGGTTGATGTACAAGGGGTCCTGGCTGGTGGACAGCACTGACAGGTGGCCCAGGATGCTCTCCAGCTCCATCCGTAAGCATGTGAAGCTCGGGCGCTGCTTGGGGTCAGCGCTCCAGCACTGGTACATGAGCTCATACCTAGGCAGACAGAAGGGTATGGGGAGACAGTGAGGAGCCCAAAGGGGAAGCTGAGGCCCCTTAAACATACAGAACCAGGAGTTTGAAAACTTTTCTTTAACACACCCATATAAAGCACTTACTATGTATCAGGCACTCTTCTAAGTATTTTACATGTATTATTTAATTCGCACAAATAAATGTGTGAAATAAATGATCCCGATTTCACCAATGTGGAAACTGAGGCCGAGAGAGGTTAAAAACCTTGACTAAGGTCACACATGTAGAAGCAGGTAGAAAGTGAGGCTCCAAGAGTCCCTCCTATGTTATATTGGGAGGGGGCACTAGGAGTGTTTTGTCTTGCAGAACACAGCTTGGAGTCACTGTTATTTTAATGGGAAGGATTTGAATAGCCGCCCTTTGTCCTGAATCCTCACCCACTCAGGCAGACTTAAATCTTCATTGTTCACGGACACCTTTGAACCTAGAAAAGCTTCTAGCCCTCTCCCCCGGGCAGGAACACTTTTTACATACACATTCAGGAGCCTTACAGATTCCCTGAGGTCTTATCCCTGTTCCTGGGGAATGCCTCAGGCTTAAGGAAGAGGAAAAAAAAAAAGAACTCACTGAAAGAGGCTGAGACCAGATCCAGGCAGTGCAAATGCCTGACTCCCTTGTGCCCACAACAGAAGCCCTAAATGCTCCCCACACACTAGCCTTCCTGAGAAGGGCCCCCAATGATGGGAGGAATGGTGCCAGACATCGAGGAGGCCATGGAAATGGTCGGGGCCATGAGTACGTGGCCAGGCTGGGATACATTGTCAAGGCTGTGCTAGGAGCCAACTGGCGCCTGTCCACCAGGCTGCCTGGTAGGAAGCCAGCGCCTGCCCTATTGACAACAGTAGCTCCAGCCTGGGAGGCAACTAAGTTGGGCCTGGTCCCCACTGCTCAGCAAAGCCTCTACAGCTCCAGATCTTCCTTGTGGCTACAGCCACAAGGAGACCTCGGAACCTGCCATGTCCTGAGCTGTGCTGAATAAGTAGGAGGTGTAAGGCCTGGCTAGTGCGCTCAGATTTCCCTCTGACACACAGTCCAGGCTCAGGGCACTTCAAGCTCACTGCCCTAGAGAAACAGGACTCCACCGTTCGGGCTGAGACTTGCTCTACCTGTCCATGTTTCTTGGACCTCTGGTGGTCCAACCCCACAGCAAGAAATAGGGAGCAGATTCCTTCACTGGATCAATGTGGATGCCGTCCTCCCGGTACTAGTGAAAAGGTCCTCCAGGGCGCCAGGGAAACTCTGGCTTGCACAGTGTGGGAAGTAACACTAGAACAAATTCCATTTGGTGCCATGGTTAAAAGGCACATATTCCAAAATCACAGGGATCTAGGTTCACATCCCAACTCATCTACTTAATAGCTGTATGACCTTGGCCATGTTACTTAACCTCTTTAATCTCAGTTCCTCATCTACAAAACGGTGATAATGACAGACTTTTCCTAACAGGGTTAGAGGGGGATTACCTGAAAGAATGCCTGTAAAGTACCCAGCTAATGCTGGTAACACTGTCTTCCAGTCACGAGGGGCTCACAACACTCCCCTATTCAGTGGGTGTATCCCTACCCTGCCCTACTCCCAAAGGCTCCAGGCTCCCAGAAAGGAAAGAAGGCAGTTCCCTTCTCCCCAGGATCTTAGGTCTCTCCACTCCCTCAAGAGGAGGCCAACCTCCCGCCCCCAGCGCCCCCTCCTTGTCTAGCAAGGAATGTGATAGAGCAGCAGTTTTTTCTTGCCCTGATGCAGCCCTCTCTGAGGGGGAGGGAGGGCTCAGCCTAGGAGGTTTTCTTAGACTAGCTGGGGACTGAGAAGTAGCGGGGGTGGGAAGAAGGTGACAGAAACTTGCACTGTTGCTCAACCCTGTACCTTCTGCCCTCAGGGTTCCTGGTTCCTCCTGAAAACTGGAGAAAACATGTAAGAAAAGGTAGAACAAGAAACACAGGATGGGAAAGGGAGAGAGAAAGAAAACAGGAGGTGGCAGATAAAGAGGCAGTTTGGGGTCCCTCTAATGACAAGGACCAAAAAACAAAAGGTCCAATTGAGGTTCTGAGCTCCCAATGGACCAGCAGCTGTGCTGGCAGCCAGCACCTGAACCCCCAAATTCCTATTTCCTCCCAGAATCCCCTTCCCAGGGCACTCACACATCCTCTATACACTCTGGAGGCTGTTTCAGGCGGTTCCCGCCGATGAGGTAGTTGTAAATCTCAGCGTTCTCAATGCCAGCATATGGCGTCTGCCCACGCGTCATGATCTCCCACATGGTCACCCCGAAGGCCCACTGGGAAAGAAGCGAGGTTGGAGGGGAGATGTCATTAGGTTCCCTGAGCTGGGCAGAACCCTAAGACAAGCACATCTTAGAGCATAGAGGTGTTATAAGGGGGCAGCCAAAGCCCAGAGACCTGGCTAGGTCCCTGAGGATTCTAAAGGTCCACCCACGGTCCCTGAGGATTCCAAAGGTCCACCCACACACTGGGCCACACTGCTTATGTTACCACCAGGCCTCACTGTGCTCCCCGGCTCACCACGTCACTGTGCACAGTATACAGGTTGTCAGCCAGGCTCTCCAGGGCCAGCCACTTGACGGGTAATTTGGAGGCACAGCCCTGGCGATAGTAGTCCCCGCTATAGATCTTCCGGGAGAGCCCAAAGTCAGCCACACACACTGTCATGTCTTCTGCCAGCCTGTGAGGGGTGTTGGAGGGTGGAGTCAGCCTTCCCCCATGCTGGCAGCCGTACTAAAATCAGAGTATCTTTGCTCCCCAGCTGTCCCCACGCATAGCAGATACAGTCCCAGGTGAGAACTGACCATTAGTCTTCCTGTCATTAGCTGCTCGTTCCCACCCAAGCCCTCCGGAATTCACATACATGCAATTCCGAGCAGCCAGGTCTCGGTGGATAAAGTTCCGGGAGCTCAGGTACTCCATGCCACAGGCAATGTCCACCATGAACCGGACCAGGGTCTGCAGGGGCAAGTTCTAGTGGGGCAGAAAGAGCAAACTCAGGCTGGATCTGCCCACCCAGCCAGGGCAAGATGAATGGGGTTCCCTGGCCAGAAAGCCTAATGACTGTCCTTGGAATTAATGAAAGGAGGGGGATGGAGGGACTTCCCAAGACAAAGAAGCTTTGGCAGACCTGAGAGAGAGACAGCACCCAAGAGTCAAGGCACTCCTCATGTGGGATTCCACAGATCTCTTCTCTCAGAAAGGGCCCTTGCCCAGACTAAGATGCCCAGCAGGGCTCTGAGGGAGAAGGAAGCCTTCTAGCATAAAAAGGGTAAAACCCAGCCTGCCTTTTCCCAACCAGCTTGATCAGCCCTGCTCACCAAGCCAAATTCTCTCCCAGGGTCTTTGTCCCTTTCCAACTCCTGGCCATTCCACCCCAGGCACTCACAAAGGGATTCTCCCCAATCCGGGAGGCGAGCAGGAAGGCGTGCAGGTCCCCATGCTTCATGAAGGGCAAGATGACCATGGGGATAGGGAGACGGCCTTTGGCTCTGCTTCGGAGGCTCACCCCTGGGGACAAGGGAGAGTCAGAAGCAGGGCACATAAACGTCAAGAGACAGCTTAGGGGTCTGCGTGAGCCTCCCAACTGCTAGGTCCTACCTACCTCTAGCCCTGGCTCTGTTCCTTCTCCATAAGTCCACAGTGGCCTGGTGACTACTCAAGATTTGTCTGCCCCTAGATCTCTGGAGCATCTTCTTGTCCCCTCCTCCTCTGCCTCTGTTCAAATGGGCAGTCTTCATGTGCAGACCTTTGGTACAGGGCCTGCACACTAAATTCCTTACCTGAGTCTGATCAGATTTCAGCCAGGACTCTCCTTGCTATTTTGCTATCTGCTTATTCACCACGTTAAGTCCAAACTTCTCTCCCACAGGCTGCCCTCCCACCTTGGCGGAACACAGTTTTAGCTCTATTGTATATCTGCCTCCCCTAAGAAGGAGCTCACCAACAAGCTTGGCCACATGTGGGTGGTCAAATTCCTTCATGCAAGCCGCTTCCCTGAGGAATTCTTCAATGTCGCTGGAAGCAATGATGTCAGCTGGAAAAAAAGGAGAGAGGGAATGAGGGAGATATGCCCACAATTCTGATCCAAGACTCCTAGGCCTCGTCCTTCCTGGGCTTCCCAGGGGGTTCAGGAAACAGACTGGCATGAGCAGGAGAAACCCCCATGGAGTGGGGCTATCCAACAACCTCTCTGCTTGCTAATGGTCTTCCCTTTGGTTTAGATAGTCCAGAAGCTCAAGCAACCACAGCTTTAATCACCCTGAATGAGCTCAGAGGAGTCACTGCTGATGGCAGAGAGCAAAGGCTAGGGCACAAACTTGTGTGGGTTTATGCCTTTGAATTATTCACGGGGCACAGGCAGCATACTACTTAGTGATGAGTAACTCTTCTTGGAAAGTCTAAGGACCCAGCAGAGCCTGCTTCTGTATCAGTCACCCCTTCCACTCCTCACTCCATGTCTACTACTCTTCACTCACCTTTCAGCATCTTGACAGCCACTTTCACAAAGGAGCCATCCTCTTGCTTCAGCTGGGCCTCCCGCACTGAACCAAACTCTCCTAGGAACCGACCCAAATGACGGTGAGGCCACCTTGCCCTACTGCCTCCCACCCCCTTTCCTCCCAGGTGACCCTCCACAGGGACACAAATCACTAGACTCTGGGGACATTGCAGGAGGCTCCTTTGTCTGCAGCCAAAGGGAGTATGCTGGGAGTGCTCCTCAGTCCTCCTGAGCCACCATTCCTCCAAACATCCCAAACTCAGGCATTTACAAATAGATCCTGTTTATAGGAGCTGCCCTAAATCTACACCCCCAAAGTGACAGGAGCAACCAAACACACCCAGATATGGCAAACTCCACTCCTGCCAATCACTGTGCAGCCCCACACACCTTTGCCCAACATCCGGCCTAGGGTGAACTGCTGCTCTGGGATGAGCACATCCTCCAGTTTGTCCTTGAGTTCATCACTGATGCCCAAGCTGTCCACTGTGGGGAGAGGGGTGGTAAGAAAGGAGAGGGGCCTCTCCTGCTCCTGACTCGTACCCCAGGCTCCACCCTCAGTGCAGACATGAGCTTAGTTTAGCTCTCCCATAGCTGGGGTAGAGACATCCATGAGGGTAGATCTCTGTGTCTTTTCTACTACCGTGTGCTCAGGACTCATCAATGTTCAGACACACTGGTCAAATTAATGAGCTAGCAAAAAGAATGTAGTTAGGGGCTCTCTCCCTCTCTCTCTCAAAAATAAACAAATAAACATCAAAAAACAGGGTGGGTCAGTCAGTTAAGCCTGTGACTCTTGATTACAGCTCAGGTCATGATCTTACGGTGGGGGGATCAAGCCCCTCATAGATGGAGCCCTTTGTCAGGCTCAGGGCTGGGTGTGGAGACTGCCTGGGATTCTTTCTGTTCCTCCTCAGCTCAGGTGAACTCTCTCCCTCTCTCTCAAAAATAAATAAATAAACATTAAAAAAGAAAGGAAGAAAAAAAGACAGTCCATTTTTCCTCCTATGATTCCCCACACTCACGTGTGGCTTCGATGCGCTCAGGCCTTTCCCGATTGAAGGACCGGGCTGCCCGGAAGTGAACGGCTGGCTCCCCCCGGGCCATGACACTGTCAAACGCTTGCCTAAGAAGAAACCCAGGACTTGGAATCAGCTCCAAGATCTACAGTCACCACTTGCCTCTCCCTCCATGTCCTTACCCCCTTACCCGAACCGTGTCTCCTTCCGCCTCTTTCGAAGCAGGATGAGGGCCAAGGCAGCAGCCGTCACTAGGGCTGTCAGCACACCCAGGACTACAGGCACCCAGGATGTACGGCTATGGGGAGGGCCCTGCTGGCCTGTGGGAGACAGGGGGAGTGGCATGAGCTAGGCTGACATAAGGGAGTCCCTTTAGAATTTTCCAGTGATGGCCATCTGGTCTGGTCAAGAGGTTCTCCTAAGTCAATAAAAGTCCCAAGTGGAAAGCAGCTCCGAAGGAAGACCCAAGAGTTCCTACCCTGTCAGTGATTGGCCCTGGCTATTAGGACTTAAAACTCGACCAGAGATTCCTATGCTAGTCCTGTGGCAGGGGGAGGAGAATGACTTTTAGTTTAAATACCAACCCTGGCCTCAACTGCTGAGTCTTTGGGTCTATTAGAGGAAAGGTACTGCCAGTCTCCTTCCACCAGTCTAGGTTGCCCTTGAAAGCCTTGCTCCCCTGTACCCTTCCCCTGCAGGCCTTACCTGCATGGTCATGAGAAGAGACCACCAGTGGCTGACTCCAAGGCCCACAGCCAACTGCATTGGAGACGCACACACGCACAGTCAGGTCCTTCTGGGGATCCCAGCCTGTCAAGTTGGCCCTGGTCCCCTCCACTGTCAGCTCACCCTGCAGCCAGGAAAAGCCCCCATTCCATACTTAAGTCTGAGGAAAAGGCCTCCAGCTGGGGCCTGAAAGTCAAAAAAAGGTCTAGCTAGGAACACAGGAGGCAAGGGACACCGTGGGTTCAGGGGCTTCAGGAACACAACATGCTGGGAGTCATCACATTCCTGCTCCACGCTGCAGAGGCCTCTCCTGAACACAAACAAGGCTCAGTCCTGGCTGGCAGAGGTGGGGGATGGGAGGGAACTAGGCTTGGGATAAGATGGTCTTATCGGCACCCTCCCCTCCCCAATTGGTGCAGGAATGTGCTTCCTGCTTTACAAACAAAGCAGCCACCCACCGGATGCAATCCTAACTGGAGACACCATCCAATAAGGAGGGAAGAAGCCTGCAGGGGGAGGTGGGGAAAAGTGGACTCCCTCTCCCTCGGGTGGTGGGAGGCTGAGCCCACCAAAGTCCCCAGGCCCACCAAGGACGGCCATTCAGAAACTCTAAAGGCCTTAGAGCCCTGAGAGCTGACTCTGGTACACCTGAAGAATGGAAGCTTGTCTCCCCTTACCTGGGTGCCCCTTACCTGGGTTCCGTTGTCTTGAACCCAGGACAGTTTATAGGGTCCCAGGGGGCCTTCCAAAGGGCCCTCAGGGATCACTTCTTCCCACTCCAGGATGAGGCCTGAGTCTGTGCGGATGGCATGGAGGTTCTGAGGAGTGCTGGCTGGGGCTGTACCCGAAGAGAGAAGGCTACTAAGAGCCCTGCCCTTCCCACTATCACTATCCCATGCTGGCCTCTGGAACCAACTCCCAAGAACTACACAGCTCAGAGAGCTACAGGTGGGGTTTAAAGCTTGCCTCCCAGTCCTGACTGCTCTCACTTTTAATCCTGTGGAGGACCAGTGAGTAAAGGCAGGACCCACAGCACCCTGCTAGGTACAGTGCTGCTCTTGGTTACTGCTTCAGGAGCATCCTTCACCACTTCCCCCTCAAAGCCCCACCAGCTTCTTTGCAATTGCTAAGAGAAATACAAGCAAGTTCCTATCATAGGATCTTTGCACTTGCTAAGCCCTCTTCTGCATTGATTTTCCCCCAGTGTGGCTCCTTCCTTATCATTCAAACCTCAGTCTCTTTACGGGGGTATGCCTGGACCACCCTGGGGCACTCTTCATCAATCTTTTCTGGTATTATCTGATCTTTTCTAATCTGCTTGTCTGTTCCACCCCCCCTAGAACTAAAGCTGCATGGGAAGGGAGCTGGATTTATCTAGTTCATAGATATGCAGCAGACACTCACTGTTTGCTGGATGAGGCAGGAACCTCTTTTTCGGGTAGCTTCTCTCTCAAGCAACCTCATTCAGAACTGGAGCCAACATCACCTCTTCCCCACTGGAGACCTGCCCAGCCACTTTGCTAAGTCCCTTACCTAGACCCTTTGTCCGGAAGGGCACCCAGTCAGCATATGGAGAAGGCCCCAAGGCGTTGGCACAGCGCACCCTGAGACTGTAGTTGGTGGCAGGTGCCAGGTCCCGGAGCAGGCAGGTAAAAGGTGGCACAGGGACCACAACAGCCAGGACTTCCCAGTCTCCTGGTGCCTGTGTCACCTACAGAAAAGCAGCAAAGTAACGAGGGAGAGAGCGGAGATAGAAAATGGGATTGTGGCATAGGCATGGGGGGTGGGGGATCTTGCGTTAATGACTCCTCTAAGCCTATCAGCAAACACTTGCAACCCACCCCCTCCCACCGCCCACCACTCCAATAACACACCAGGTTCCACATCTCCATGCATTTGCAAATGCTGTTCCTTTGCTTGGAATGATCTTGCTCGCTCTTTCTAGGAAAGTCCAACTCATCTTTTAAAATTGAGTGCAAATACCACTTTTTCTGTCAAAGACTTTCTCATCTACTCCAGAAAACTCATGCCCTTTTATGCTCGGTTCATAATTGGGTTATAAGAGTTACCATGTATTGTAACCAGTGCAAAGTCTCAGTTTCTCAAGGGCAGAGTAACTGAGAGCCTAGGGGCACCATGAACCAAGACTTCACCTTACATTTTGGGGGCCCAGGGCAAGAGTACAAATGGAGACCCATGTACCATGGGGCTAAATATTTAAATGTTATAAATCAGCTAACAAATTATTAAATAAAATATTCCCTGTCTTCGTATATTGACAAATAAAGCTTCCCAACAACCTGGAAGGTCAGGTTTGCATTTATAAACCTCTGATTCCTTGAATTCCCAAGCCAGAATGTGGTGGCACAAGAAGACGAAGCCTCCGAGCCAAGGGTCTGTACCGAGAGGAACATCAGATGCCCGGGTGTGGACAATGTTGCCTGCATACCCATCCCCCACAATGGCTGCCCTTTGGACTTAGAGGTGCACAAACCAAAGATGGGCCAGGCCCTGGAAGCAGACTGGGGACCATAAGGCAAGACATCCCTAGTATCTAGAATATGGTGTAGTGTGGCAGTTGGGGAAAGGGAAGGGGGTGTCCTCATGATCTAGATAGGCATATCCCCTTGGCTCTACAGACTCCTTGCCCAGGGGCAAGGGGTGCAGCCAAAGAAGGGCCACAGTGGCATCCTCTAAATGGTATAGACCAGAGTAGCAGGGACCTCTCCTGCCAGGGGCAGGGGACTGCCTGGAACAGTTTCAAAGTGTTCATTAAATACCTTTGAGTAAACAGATGAAAATAAGGCTTCATGCATTGCTTCTTGTTTTTGTTATTACCTTACCCAGATTTTCCACTCTCTGGTGTTTAGAACCCCTCAGATCCCCTTGTTCTCTTTGGCATGAGTCAGGGGGTGGGGCATAAGGGTACAGGTATCGCTAAATCAAAGGTTTGGGTTTTTGCCGACATAAGAAAAATCCTTCCAGGCATCCCAAATCTGCTCTAGTGATCTGCTTTCCAGCCTGAAGAATGTACAGGTTAGAGCCAACTTGCCAAGTCACTTGGTTGCCAGAGTACCCTATAATAAGGGACAGTGGGTTGAGTTGTTCCTGATAAGACAGCAACACCTGAACAGGGCTAGAAACCAAGTCCTATGGGCAAATGTAGGTAAAAGTGATACCACCGTGAACAAAGTGCCACCAAGGCAGCCACAGAACGAACATGGCCAGGAGAGTCTGTCCTCACTCTCAGCCTACCTGGACCGTACATGATTGGAGCAGGGCCAGGCCATCAGCACCTGGTGTCCAGGCCACACTAGCATTGCTGCTGGAGAGCTTTGTCACTGTGATGTTGAAGGGGGCTGCGGGCAGTGCTGTGGACAGGGAGTGAGAGTCAGTGCCCTGGAGTTCAGTGCCCAGCAAGGATATGAGAAAGCAGAAGGCATGGGAGTCAAGCCTTGAGTCCCTCCCTAAGGTCTGGAGTTTCCCCCAACCTAACGATGGCTACTCAGCACTCCCAGGACCACAGTAATATACAAGCCAAGCAACCAGTAAGGGATACCTGCTCATACCCAGGAGGGTGCGTTGGCTGGGGAGAGAGGTCGCCTCTCTATGAATCAGGGGCCCTGTCTGACCAAGGAATAGGGTAAGACAGTGGGTGCATGTGGGGACAGCGCCTCCGCCTTGAGAGATACAAATGAGAAGCTGTCCCTGCAGCCATAAGCCATTCCTCCACACACTGGCTCTCTCCCTCCCTTTTCCCTCCCTTTGTGCATACCAACCCTTTGGATCTCCTCTATGAACCTGCTAGGCTGTTTTCCCCAGCCCCATTCCCTCCACAGGGGCTGGCAGAAGCAAGGTTGGGCATGAGCCTTGACCATCTCCTGCTCGCTCCCTCTCTCCCTCCCTCGCAAGGACTCTGCTTCGTGATGGGAAATCTGCTGTGACGTCAGGTTTCTATTCTCATCTCAGCCACGGCAGGGTCTCAGGTGCCCTCACTAGGGATGGAGCTCTGCCAATTAACCCCTCATCCCTCAGATCCCAGCAGGGCTGCGGGAAGCTAGAACACCAAATGACTGTAACTTCATCAGCTGGCTGAGAACGCCCCTGACTCGCCCACTCTCCTTCCCTCCCTCCCTCCCCCCCACCAGTCCTCCTGCCAGTCTTCCTACCTTGAAGGCGAACGGTGGCTGGGCGAGAAGAGGCCAGGCCTTTAAGGTTGTGAGCTTCACAGGAGAACACTGTGCTCTGGGTCACCCCTGAGGCCAGAAAACCTCAGTCAGCGCCCCCAAGCAGCAACTTGCATTTATTCTGGGACCAGGGAAGGGGGATATGTAGGCTCTGGATCTGAGTATCCTAGAAGTCCCTCAAGCCAGAGGGAAGGGCTAAACAATGGGATATGTTGGAAACAAAGGGACTTTGGAATCTAATGCACCTGGATTATAAACCCCAATGGATATAAACCCCATATTCTGGATATAAACCCCAATGCTGGGGCTCTGTCTTCTCATCTCCCAAATGGGAGAATTGTGAGAACCAAATGACGTAACACACATAAATTGCATGGCACAGTGAACACTTGAGGAATGTTCTGCTACTCCCCCCCTACCTCAATCCCACCTCCTGAAGATAGCACAAAGCTCCCTCCCTTTTCTGTTCACTCCTTTATTGCACATTCCAGAGCCCTTCTTTATTTGCTCTATGCAGTATCATTGTTACATTTGCAGATTCTTTGCCTTGCAATAGTTCTCAGTTCTTTATGCATGTGTCTTGTCTCCCCAATTACACTAATTCCTTGGGGGCTGGACTGATGGCTTCTATTTCTTTTGTATTCCCTAGATCCCCCGTGGTGCCTAGCACAGTGTGACGTGTGGAGCAGGAGTTCAGTGAGTGCTTATTATCAGGCTAGCTGTCTGAGGTCCCAACCACATACATCTGGAGAAAACTGAACCCAAACTTCCCTCTAACCTGCTCCAGCCCAGCACCTCCTGATCAGGTCCCGCAGCCCACCTCTTCTCAAGATTCATATCGCTAGGGCACTTGGCACAACAGAACCTGTCCCTCCCACCTTCCAGTGTGTGAGACCAAGCTCAGATTCCCAACTTTTTTGGTCAGTTCAAGCCTCAACCAGGAACTTTAGCTTTATTTCACAGATAAGTGAACCTCACGAGCCTCAGTATGTGTGTGAGGATCTTGGGGTCCAGGTGGGTGTGCATTACTGCTTTGGGTGTATCTGTGTGGAGGTATGGATATAGTTATTTGAGAAAATGTCTAGAAATTTCTGGAAAGGGCCATTAGGAGAGGCGGCTCCTGTATCTTTGTGCTGCCACCCCCCACCTTTCCTTCTCCCTGCCATTCCCCACTCTGCAGCCCTAGACTCTTGTCTTCTAGGCAAGTCTGCCAGACACTCCTCCTAGTTCTGCGTGGGCTGGTTCCTGGCTCCTTCCCTTCGGAGGGGTGGGGGGAATGGGTGCCCCTGGTTCCACACGATTCCATCTCCCAGGGCCAGCTGTGCATGGCCTGGACTACTGTGAAGGACAGGAAGAGGCTCCAGCACCCTCCAAACACACCCAGCAAGATCACCACTAATCGGCCCATCTGCCAGCCTAGCACACCTGACTCAATGAGCTTAGTAATGGTGCAGGTCAGGTACCCAGGCACTGGGGTGCTTTATGGACACTCACAATACCATACCTGGTGATTTACACAGATTTGAACTCTGCCAGCCTCACCACCCCTGCTCAAAGCCCCTCCTGATGCTGCTCACCTGTTACATTTAAAACAGAAGGAGAGGGAGCAGGTCCCCCAACCTTTGTGCCTCCTCTCCACCAGACAATGGTAACAGGTTCAGGGGGACCCACGGCCTCACAAGACAGCTGGAAAGGGGCATTGGGTGGCACTGCCAGATCTTTTGGCTCCACAGTGAAAAATGGCACACCTAAGGAGAAAGGGGGGTGGGGGTGGGGAATGAGCCTTGCCACCTCTCAGTTTTCAACCACCCCAAACCACAAGTTTGCTACCATTTGTAGCCCTCTATGCAGAAGGTCCCACAGGCCCTCATGATTGGGTCAACTGCAGAACAGGCCATCTAGCTGGAGAGGGAGCTTCTCTTCTTTGGGCACCTTAGGAATATACTTTATGCTCTCCTCTTGGGCATGGGAGCTTCTCTCTTCCCAGACCTGCTCTGACAGCCCTTCTCAGAGCAAGAGAGGAGGCAGAGGGTGGGGAGTGGGGGAGGGCCAGAAAGGGAGGGGGAGTGGGCGGAAGCTTTAGCAGAGTTCTGCTGGCAGGCCCCAGATCCCGTTCAGGGCCCTTTGTTACTTTCTTAGTCACTTTGTTTTCCTGGGCTGAACAGCTCTGAGCTCCCGCAGCTGCAGATCCTTCCTCCCCTCCCCCATCCCTCCTGGCCTGGCCACTTGGGAAAACAGGGTCCAGGCCCAAATGGGTGGTTGAGGCTTGTTGCTCAGACAACTGAAACTGACTGCACCCCATAGGTTGTAAGTCCTAGTTGCCCCCTTGGCTCTGAAATACCCAGATTCCAATGGGTATGGTGTTCCAATGTCTGGGGAAGGCCTGGAGCCTGGTCAGTCAGGCCCCAGAGGGAGCTGGGCAGCTCAGCTTCCACCAAGCTTTCTTCTGCAGAGGTGTGGTCACTAGCAGACAGCACCTGCTCCAGGCCAACATGCGCACCTGTGTCCCTGCCTCCTCACCTTCTACCGTGAGCCACACTGGCTGGGAGGTCTCGGTTTCTCCCCCATCCTCCACCTGGCACCAGTACCGGCCTGCATCAGAGCGCTCCACTGACTTCAGGCTGTGGAAACAGGACACCAGGCTCGCCTCCCAGGGTCAAGAGGGGAAGCTGTGCTGAGCAGACTCAGTGGTTCAGCCTGCCCCCACTTCTGGATGTTTCCAAACAATGCCGAGAAAAAAAAAAAACAAAAACAACCCAGACCTCTGGACAGCAGCATTGCCCCAGTTCCCAAGCCCCCCCCATAAAGCATAACCTGCCCCCAGGCTGGCATGCCACACCTTCCCCCACAGTCCTGCACCTGAGGAAGCCAATCCAGTGCTGCTCACTGACTGGGATGTACACCTGATCCACACTCTGGACCACAGCCCCGTCCTTCACCCACTGTATCTCAGGCTCCTCCATTCCCTCCACACTGCAGTTGAGCTTCACCGGCTGCCCCTGAGATACTGTCAGCTTCACCGGGGCTCCCATGAGCTTCAGGCCTGAGATGTGGGAAGGAGAAGGTGTCAGTATGCTTGAGAGGGACCCTGTCTCTGGAAATATCACCTATTCTCTTCCAGAACGTAATTTCTGGGTCGGAGGGCTCATTCTCAGCTAATGGTCAAGAAAGTAGATGTTGGACAGGGTGGGAAGGAAGGTGGCCTGGGCCTTGTCTGGGGACAGGAACATGACAAGCTCTCCAGGCACCATTTCTGCCACTGCCAAGTTCCCCCCAGCTCTAAGATAGTTACCTCTTCCGCATACTTCGCTACTGGGCAATGTTAAGTTCAAGCCCAAACACCAGAAGGAAGACAAGCCAGGCTGAAAAGGTGGGGCATTCTTATACACCTGGGGCAGAGTACTGCCCTGAGAATGACTGCTGCACCCATCTAGTGCAACAGGCGGCCAGCTCTCTGCCCAAGGTCTCAGGCCAGAACTCACACTGCTGCTGGCACCCCCCTACCTCACCCCGCATACCACCTTGGCAAATGAAAGGAGGCTGAGGAAGAGAAGGAGGGGGTGCTCCCCTGAAGTGGAGAACATATGGCTACAGAACCACGTCAGATCAAACACATGGCAGCCTTCCTGGCAGCCACCCGCTCTATTAATACCTGAATGTGTGCAGGGGCGGGTGCTAGGGAGGTAGGAGGTAGAAGGGAGGGGAGGGGCCCTGAACAGGGAGTCCAAGACCCCTGAGCTATTGTCACACCAACAGGAGCCACCCTGTGGAGCACTACCTTCTGCAGGCATCCACACACACAAGCACACACACACACACACACACACACACACACACACACACCCCTCCTGGTCTTCTGGTATGTTTTTAAGCAGAGAGGGGCAGGTGAACTATCCACATAGCTGAATCCAGTCCTGCTTCTTCCTACCCTTTGCTGTGCAACTCTAGGCAAATTCCTGGGCTCCCTAATTCTGAGATCTACCCTTTCAGCTTGTAAATACTTGTCACTCTTCCCCTTCCCTTCTCTGAGAATCTGATATACCAGGGAGTGCTGTCTCAAAACAAGGTGCCAGCTCCATGGCTGCTACTTTAGCCTGTGTCACAGGGCCAGTCACAGGGCAAGGAGGGATAACCTCACACCCCATACACACCCAACAGTCCCAGAGGGGTGTAGTGTGAACTTGGAGATGCAGAGTGCTGTGAGGAGCACTCCCACAACCGGCAAATGCCTCAGTGGCCATGTGGGAACAGGAGGCTAACCCCCACAAAGACCAGCAACCTTCCTCCAACCTATCCTCTCCAACAATCCCCGCTTCAGGAAGGTTTGAGTGGGTACAGGACCTAGAGTATGTACAGATGTTTTCTGTGACCGGGCACCCTCACAGCCCCTGCACCCTCAATGGTGCAGGTGTGCCTCCTGGCTGTTTAGTCCAGCTCCAGTGGTTTCAGAGTGGGACCTTCGTGTGTAGGGTGGACAGAATTGGGGTCTCCAGGACTGGGAGCGGAGAGTAAACATCTAGGTACGTCGAGGCGGGAAAATCCAGTCCCGAACACCCCCCTCTGACCACTCAGCCCACAGCCCCACTCCTTTCCCTTCCACCCGAAGAGCCCCGGACGCCAGAAAGTTGGGGGTGGGGCCCCGGCCCGAGAGCCGGCAGCGGACCCCGCGCAGAGCCGACCCCCCACCCCCGCGTTGCCCCCAATCTCGGCCTTCCAGCTCCGGTCCCCCCACCCAACTCTCCGGCCCGCCCAGGCCCGGGGCTCGCTCGGCTGCGGTTCCTCGGCGCCCACCCGGCCGCGCCCCTCCGCAGCCCCCAGCGTTCCGCCGCCTCCCGACCAACCCCTACCTGCGGCCGCGGGCTCAGCGAGCAGCAGAGCGGCCAGACTCGCCAGCAGCAGCAGCGGCGGCGGCGGCGGCGGCAGCGGCGGGAGCCCCAGCCGCCCCATGCTCCGCCTCAGCGCCATCGGCGGCGACGCCGCACCATGCCGGGCCCGGCCCGCGAGCGACAAGGGAGGAGAGAGGAGGGAGGAGGCACGGAGGAGGAGGGACGAGAGAGGAGGGCCGCGGGAGGGGCGGGGGCCGGTCCGGGGGCGGCGCTGGGGCCCGCGCCTCCGAGACCCGCGCGCGCAGCGAGTCTCGGCGGCCGCCGTCAGCAGCGCGGGGTCCCCGGGGCCGCTGATGGGCCACCGCGCTCCTTCCACAGCCGTCGCCGCCGTCGCCGCCGCCGCTGATTCATGTTCTCCGAGCCGCCGCCTCCTCCCCAACCAGCCCGCCCGCAAGCCTGAGCTCGTACCGCCCCCCCGCGGAGCCTCGGGCGGCTCGCTCCGAGCGCCCACCCTGCTGCCGCCTTCCCGGCCCGCGGCCCGCCCGAGGGCCTCCCCTACCGCGGCGGCACCCCGGGCCAGCTTGCCCAGTGCCGACCCGAGGATCTGCTGGTGCCCGGGTGGCGCAGCCAGCCACGCCCCTCCTTTCCCTAAACACACTCCAGCATCGTTTCAAACCTAGCACTCCTGATCCTGCCGTCAAACCTCGCTCGAGCCTCTACCGCACCCCAATTTTTTGTCCAGGCTCTGATGCCGGAACCTCGTCCCCCCTCTCAGGACATAAAGCGTCTCAGTCCCCTAGATTCCCAACCATCAGAGCCCCGAAATCGTGACTCAAGGCTTCCCCCACTGGACTAACACCCCTTCGTGCTTCTTTCTTGAGGCTTTCACCCAAATTTCCCTTTTCCGTGCGCCATTTCCCACCCCTTTATCTCCAAGATCTTGAGCCTTGGGTCTCGAGTTTTCCAAGATCTTTTTGGTAATCCTCAGGTTTCATCTGACATCCCCATTGCTACTCTACATAGGCCAAAGCCCAATGGCCCATATCTTTTAGGGCTGTCATTCTTCCTAGTTGCTTCCTCTGCTTCTATCCCCCATTCCCTAGGACATGGTGTGGAAGTTGGCTACGTCCTCACAGAATCCAATAAAACATTAGCTATTATTAGTAGACCACCTTGCACACAATAGGCATTCCATAAAGAAACAGACAGATGTCTGTTAAATTAATTCATAATTGCCTCAGAGCTTGGCCTGCCCCACAACCAGTTATCACGGGGGGGATGGCTGTGCTCAAAGACATCCTGTCAGGAAGATACACAGCTGATTCCAAATGCAGCCTACCAAGAGTTTCCCTCCCCTTGCCCTTGCCTCTACCTGTCCCCTGGAGATTACTCCAGAGGGCCCTTCCAGAAGTGCTGGGTAAAGAGGAAGGACAAACCACTTAGCCTCCTGTTTCCCATAGCCACACTGGATCTTATCAGGGATTCTCCTGAGCAGCAGGGGCCTGCCTCTTCCTCCACTTGGCCCCATCAGTGCTTGCTTATTAATTATACTAATGACAACAACAACAGCAGTGCGGGTGGCAGCCTCAGACCCAGCTGGGGGCGCCCCCAGGTGGCAACACAGGGAGAGATTCCAGAAGGGCTGTCAGACTTGGTAGGGGCCTCAAGTCTGGTTTAGCTGAGCACTCTGCCAAATTTCTTGCGTACTGTGGGTGGGCTTCAGGACCTTTCTTAAAGGAAAAGACTTGCTCCATTCCAGAATCCACAGCTTCTGAGTTTGGGCTGAGTTGGATCAGGGTAGGCAGACAACAGTCTGGAGCTGAAGCCAGGTTCGCCAGGGCCATGAGACTGTGGCAAAGTGGCTGCAAGACTGCAGTACAGTGGCTGCTGCAGCTCTACGCTTAAGCACTTGTCACTGCTTGAGGCCATCTCCCCCACCTCTCCTCTCTCCAGGGGATTTCAAGTTTCCCGTGAAAGGCAACCTCCTCCTATTGACTCTGTTTGACATTGGAAATACCTCTCCTAGAGGATGTTGAACCTAGAGCCCAAACCCAACCTTCCACTTTCTTTTCTCCCCTCATTTCCTCCCCATCATTTCCTGAACTCTGACAGGGAATCTCAGCCTAAGGACCATCCTTTCCCATCAGTCAAAATAGGCTTCCTGGATATGTCATGGATGCCACTGCATTCTGTACTCACAGCCTTCACAAACTTCCTATCTCAGCTGTAGGCCTCAGGCACATCTCTGTCACCCTGGGGCAGCATACTTTCCATATGGGGCCAGGAGCCCTGAGTCCCTGCTTCCTCTATACCCGCTTTTGAATCCTTATCAATTCTTAGTATTTCTATTTACAAGGTAGGGGGTACTGTGGGGTCTTGGTCTTCTGACTTGCCAGTTCCCACATAGAGTGCTTGCTTTCCTGAGCCCTCGAAACCCATTCTTCTTACCTATCTACCCCATCTCTCTCTCTCTATGTATCTCTGTCTCTCTCTCTTTCTGGCATGGAACATGCTTAAAGGGTATGTGAGCAGGTGTGATTTTGTGGAAGAAGTGTGTAGGTGGGTAAGAGGGTGTGCATTGTGATGTACGAGGGAGGGTGTGCATTTGTGCAAACTCTAAATGTGACTGACACTTTGTGGGTGGATGGGGAGAAAATGTGTGTGTGTGTGTGTGTGTGTGAGTGTGTGTGTGTGTGTGTCTGAAGGAGGTTGGCTGCCTGTGCAAATTCATGCCTGCAAAATCTCCCTTCCTTTCATAAATGCATTGCTTCGAATGAAACTAATCAAATCAACAGGAAATGTATTTGACATAATGCAGGAGCAGCTGTCCCAAGAGTTCCTGTCCTCAGAACAGTACCAAAGCCAGCTCTGATCTATCCCAGGGGAGTAAGAAGGGGATACAGGGAGAGGAAAGGCCAGCAGCAACCCATTATTATGGATGGAGCTAGGTTGGGCCATGGCATCTCCCTACTTGGGTGAAGTAAGTATCTGCCCACTCTGCCTTTTATGATCCAGGACTGCTCAAGGAGGCCAGGGATAGATAGAGAGGACACAGACAAACCTGGAAATAAAAATAAAAACTATCTGCCCATAGTAGCAGAACTCCCTGATGGCAATTTCCAGCAGTTTCAGGAAGCACCTGCTTCAGCTTTTTTTTCAGAGTTAGGACCTTCCTGTCCTCCCTACTCAGGCAAGAGTGGGTGGACCAAGAAGTAACCAAGGTGAGCGATGGGGTCAAGGTAGTCTCACTGCCCTGTGACCAAGGACCCATTATTTCCCAGCTACTAAGAAAGAATGGATCCTTGGGACCCATTGAGAGTTGGGAAATTCCACTTAGGGAATGGGAAGGTCGAAGACTGTGCTCTCCATCACCTTAGAGAAGGCAGGGAAGGAATCCACTCCAGGGCTTGGAGGAAAACTGCCTGCAGGTGTGAAGCCAGTTGCGCCTGCAAAACAACCCTTGCCTGAAGCTCCTGAGTCAGAAACAGTGCCATTCCTTGCCCAGCTGAAGATGAAACAGAAAGGTAAATCCCTAGGAGAGACCAAACTTGGATGTAGAGTCACAGAGGGACTTTCAAATGGTCAGTTTTTCCCCAAAAGCAAACTTAGGAGGTAGGAGAGAGCAATAAGTTTGAGGTTTCTGAAACAGCAGGTGGGTCTAAACGTGTGGAAGAAAAAATTTGTCCTCTTCAAAATTTCATCTAGGGAATGGGGTGCCTGGGTGGCTCAGTTGGTTAAGCGTCTGACTTCGGCTCCGGTCATGATCTCAGGGTCCGTGAGTTCGAGCCTCACATCAGGCTCTGTGCTGACAGCTCAGAGCCTAGAGCCTGCTTCAGATTCTGTGTCTCCCTCTTTCTCTGACCCTCCCCCATTCATGCTCTGTCTCTCTCTGTCTCAAAAATAAATAAACATTAAAAAAAAATTTCATCTAGGGAATGGCCCTGAAAGGAAGAGTTCCATGTGTAAGGGCCTTTGTCAACTGACAAAGGAAATATATGTGTGAGCGTGAGTATATTTGTTTGAATGCCCTATATCTAGCTGTCTGTATTTCTCTTCTTGATCCTCTTTAACTACAGCCTGGCCAGTGACTTTTTTTTTTTTACTTTTTATTATGAAATATTTTAAATATATATATACGAGACCAAAGTACAGTATAATCCCCAATGTAATTATCACTCCACTTCACTGATTATCTTAGACAATTGTGTTCTGTTTTCCCATTTTTTGTTGTTTTCCTGGAGTTCTTAAAAGCAAATCTTAGCCATATTATTATTTCAGCTATAAATATTACACTGTAGCAGACTTAACAAATAAAAACCTCATCCATATATAAATTCAGTTGCTTATGTATAGAAACATTTATAGATATGCGCATATAATAATATATAGATATATTTCCTTTGTCAGTTGAGAAGGGCCTAAAAGTAAGACACCCCAGTAGCAATGAACACACCTAGCATCCAAATTTTGATTTCTAATCCCACTTCCCAATAAAAGGAACTAAGGACTTTTGGAGAAATGGCTGATTCCAGGATTGGGCATAAAATATACAAAATGATCTCAGAGCATCTTACAGGGCCAAAAAGAACTGCTCAAAAACCCAAACCCAAACCCTCCCCCATCCTCCCCACACACAATGATGGGGTCTATCAAAGGGTCAAATATTTTGAATAAATAAGTTAATGGGGAGCATAGACAAATCTCTCATGCAGAGGAATTACAAATAACTTAGGTAGACACTCCACCCTTAAGGAGAGGAAGCAAGCCTCCACATTCAAGTGTGGGCCACGCAGAGCGACTTCCTTCCAAAGAGGATGGGATTGGAAGCAGGGGTGGTACAGTACAAAGATCTGAAATTTCCTCAGCCAGGCAATTAGGTGATTAAGGTTAACATCAACAGTCGTAGGTCATATTGATAGTAGGTGCCTTGACACAATGTGATAAAAATAGCATTTCATCCCTGTGTTGTTCTTCCCCAAAACCTATAACCCCAGTATTATCATGAGAAAAACATCAGACAAAACCCAACTGAAAGACATTCTATACATTCTACCAGTACTATTCTGTCCAACTCATCAAAAACAAACAAACAAAAAGTCTACAAAACTGTCAACACCAGGAGGAGCCTAAGGAGACATGACAACTAAATGTTCTTATGGAACAGAGAAAAGACATTAGGGTAAAGCTGAGGAAATATGAATAAAATATGGACTTTAGTTGGTAATAATGTATCAATATTGGTTCATTGGTTCTAACAAATGTACCATTGAACGTTAGATGTTGAAAATGGGAAACTGGAGCACCTGACTGGCTCAGTGAGTAGAACACGTGACTCTTGATCCTGGGGTCCTGAGTTCAAGCCCTAAATTGGGGGTAGACTTTACTTTAAAAAACTGGGTGGCTCACTTGGCTGAGCAACTGACTCTTGACTTCGTCTCAGAGTGGAAGGATCCTAGAATTGTGGGATGGAGCCCAGCATTAGGCTCTGTAATAAGTGTGGAGCCTGCTGAAGATTCTCTCTCACTCTCTCTCTCTCTCTCTCTCTCTCTCTCTCTCTCTCTCCCCCTTTGCCCCTCTCCCTATCCTTCTCTCTCTAGAATAAATAATGAAGTAAAAAATAAAAAATGGGGGGCATGCCTGGCTGGCTCAGTTGGAAGAGCATGTGACTCTTGATCTCAGGGTTGTGGGTTTGAGCCCCATGTTGGATAGAGATAACTCAAATAAATAAATAAATAAACTTTATTTTAAAAATGAGGGGCACCTGGCTGGTTCAGTTAGTGGAGTGGACAACTCTTGATCTCAGGGTTGTGGGTTTGAGCCCCATGCTGGTTGTAGAGATTACTTAAAAAAAAAAAGAAATCTTAAAAAAATGGAGAAACTATGTTTTGGGTAAATGGAAACTCTTTGCAATTTTTCTGTAAATCTAAAACTAGTCTAAAATAAAGTTTATTTTTCAAAAAAACACATCCATACCCAATAATTTTTTTAAAAATCCTTAATATCATATAAAACCCAGTTTGTGTTTAATTTTCCCCGACAATCTCAAAAAATGTCTTTTTATATTAGGTTTGTTTGAATCAGGATCCAAAGAAGGGCCACATATTTCATTGATAATCTCTTATGTATTTGTAAATCTATAAGAGAAGAATCTATTATAGAAGAAACTGGGTCATTTGTAGAATTTTCCACAATTTGGGTTTTGTTAATCGTATCCTCATGTTATCATTTAACATGTTCCTCTAACACCCATATTTCCTGTAGATTAGTAGTTAGATCTAGATGCTTCACTAGATTTGGTTCCAATTTTTTGGCACGAAACTTTCTTGGGAAATGTTTTTTACTTCTAATGGTATCACATCGGGGACACGTTATGTCCAGTGGTCTCACTTTTAGTGATGTTAAGGTTTGTTGTTCATAAATTGGCAACCTGATCCATCATACATAAAATCCTAATCAACCTTTCACTTAACAGTTTTGTTTTTTTAATTTATTTATTTATTTTGAGAGAAAGAGAGGGCAAGCAGGGGAGAATGGCAGAGAGAGAGGGAGAGAGAATCCCATGCGGGCTTTGCACTGTCAGTACAGAGTTCGATGTGGGGCTTAATCCCATGACCCTGGGATCATGACCTGAGCTGGAGTCAAGAATCAGACGCTCAACCAACTGAACCACCCAGGCACACACACACCCCCCAATAGTTTAGCGGTCATTAATGATAGTTGCCTGGAGTGATTATTTCATTAGTGGTTGCAAACAATGATTTTCTACTATCAGTCTTCCAGCATTTCTGGTTCCAGTTCTCCTCCCTCACTCCCCATAACTTCTGACCAGGCCCAGGACTATTTTGGACCCCAAAGATGGCTAAATACTAGTAGCTGAAATTTACTGCTGCAGTTGAGACCAAGAGAACTAAAGAATGATTCTATAGAATACTTAGAAATTTGTTAAAAATGCAAATTTGTTTGGGTCCTATCCAAGACCTACTGATTCAGAAACCCTTGAGGGTGAGGCCCAGTAATCTGTTTTAACAAGCCCTCAAAGTGATTTTGATGCCTGCTAAAGTTTAAGAATGAATGGACTAACACTGGCTTCCCTAACATAGCCTTCAATCAAGCAGTGGTTTACTAAGGTCCTATTTTCATGGCCATATGCTGGGTGCTGAGCACTATGGATGCAACAAAGAGGGCCTGGTGCCCCCAAGGAACTCAGTCTATTCAAGAGAATAGCATACATGCTTGTGAAAAGGTGGCCAGTAATAGTTGATAATTGGCAGTGCATTCCCAACAAGCCACACAAGTGGTGCAGGTGTAAGATTTCAAGGAAAGTTCAGTGAATAGACCTGGTTGGCAGGGGTTTTAGAGTTCACTTCAGCTTGGCCTTAAAGGGAGATAAAGACTTTGGGGGTAGGGTGTGGGAGAGAAGAAAGAGGATTTCCAAGAAGAGACACTGCAGTGAACAGAGGCAGGATGCTCAGGAAGGGGATCAGGAGACTTTTCTTCTCTCTCCTCACCACCATCACTCCTACAGTGTTTCTTTCCTTAAGCCTTGCCTTTCCTTTTACATGCTTACCTTCTTGGTCACCCATAAATGCACTGGGGAGGTCACCTTGGTGTTTGTAGGTTGCTGGGTGCTGCCCACAAACTTGGGTGCTGGGTTTAGGATGTGATTATCCAGGCTGGTGAGTGCAGAAGGATCGTCTGAAGTACACTTTGCCTTCTGTCACGGGTGTCGTGTGTGTAGAAGGGCCTGTGTCTGCTGCACATCCGAAGGATGAGTGTTCTCAGTGTTGGCATAGAGTTTACCTGGTGGGGTAGTGCAGGGCAGGACAAGCCGTGCATCTTCCCCCTCATGGGTCCCGAGCGCAAGGGCGTCTTGGCTTGGCTCAGCCGGAAAAGCATGCGACACTTGACCTCCGGGTTGTGAGCCCAGGCTCCAAGTTGGGTGGAGAGATTACTTAAATAAACTTTAAAAAAAAAGGGGGGGGGGAACGGGGGAGTCTTGGGCGCCCCGAATGCAATCCCAGAAAGGGTGGAGCCAGGCCCTGGAAAGGCGGGGCTGGGCTGCGGGGCGGATGTTCAAACCTGGTGGCGGCGGAAGCGTGGCACTTGCGGGGCAAGATGGCGGCGCCCAGGCGATTCTAGAGGAAGTAAGGGTCTGCGCTAGAGGGACGGATTTCAGGGTTCCCCGGGGGAGGACTCTGGGGTAGGGTATCCAGCTTCCTTGTTGGAGCCTCCCTGAATGTATCTGCTCTGCACTGGAGTAGCCGCGGCCTCTTCGGTGTGGAGATCCCGGCCGCGGCCCACCATCAGCGGGCTGCATAGGCTGGGATCCGGTGATTTCTTTGCTGACTCGAGTGGTCCGGGAGTGTCCGCGACCGCAGAGCCCTAGGGGCAGTTGTGAGGCCCGACAGTGTACAAGTCTTGTACTTCTTTGGTGAAATTTATTCCTAAGAGTTTTTGTTCTTTCTGATGCGATTGTCAGTGACATTGTTTTCTTAATTTCATTTCCTGATTGTTCTTTTTGCTGGTATATAAAAATACAGATGATTTTTATATGTTGTTTTTTATAGCCCAAGGTTTTGTTGTTGTTGTTGTTGTTGTTGTTGTTGTTTTTGCTTAATAATTTGAACACCTTTAGGCCAGACATGTTCTCTCCAGTTTGATACAGAATCATTCCTCCTTGGTATGACATTTATCTGCCTGTCTCCTGATGGCATTTTTCTTAGGTTCCCTACAGCTGTTCCTGAAAATGTTTGTCATCCACAGATTGTAAACAACCTTAAGTCGGCAATAAACTTTGTTGTTAGGCTGGTGACATCAGGGAGGGCTATATAGGGAGGGAATGGCAGTAAGGTATGAATGAGAAGAAATGAGTTGATGTGAACCCAAGAAAAGAGTTGTCTCTGATACACAATAAAGAGAATCAGGATTCGCTTGCAGAGGGCTATCAACTTTATTGCTTGTAGGTGTGAATGAGAGAGAATCACCACACCAAAGCAGTGCTGGAAAGAGTTGCTCTAGAGAGGCAGCTGGAGTGTCAAGATGCTGTCCAGACCAAAGCCAGGGGAGTCAGAGGTGGACCTGCTGCGTTTCCAGAGTCAGTTTCTTGCAGCTGGTGCGGCTCCAGCAGTACAACTGGTGAAGAAAGGAAGTAGGAGAGGTGGCGACACTAACCTGGACCATCCTCTGCTACAAGATCATCGGGATGTGGTGACGCTGGACAGTGAGTGGTTGTGGGTGTCAGGCTGAGGAACGAGAGAGGATATGACCTGAACGTCCTCTCCCTCTTCCTGATGTGGTTGGATTTTTCCCCGTCATTATTTCAGACACTGCATAATCTCTGTTGCTGCAGCCCCATTTTACACATGCAGGAACTAAGGTTCACAGAGCTTAAATATCTTGCCCAAGGTGACACAGCTTGAGCCGGCCCCACAGCAACTGCCTTTCTTTCTTTGGCTTCCTCCTGCCCTCAGTCTCTTCCTGGAAAGGTGTGGGTATCCTCACATCTGAGGTTTTTTTTCTTTCCCAGATCTCCCAGATTTGCCCCCAGCTTTGGTTCCTGCTCCCCCGAAGAGAGCCAGACCCAGCCCTGGCCGTCCCCCGCCTGAACATGAGGATCCTGAAGAGAGGCTGAACAGGCACGATCAACACATCACTGCTGTCTTGACTAAGATCGTTGTGCGTCTCACCCTTGTTTAGTAGGACAAGTTTTCCTAGGACAGCAAGGATATTTGGGTAGGGGTGGTGAGCCTTAGGAGTAGAGGGTGATTCAGAAAGGTGGGACTTTATTCCCCCTGCAGTCAGTTTGGGGTCTGCTTTAGAAACACTGTCCCCTAAGAAGCAAAGTGGGTCCATTTCTCCCTAGAGAGAGACTCTAGTCATACAGAATTGGGGCTAGGGGGATAGTGTCCAGTCTGGGGAAAGCTTGATATCTTCACTACTTTGTGCTTTGTTGCTGCAGGAACGAGATACAAGTTCAGTGGCTGTGAATCTGCCTGTGCCCAGTGGTGTTGCTTTCCCTCCTGTGTTCCATCGCTCACAGGAGAGACAGGTAGGCATGGTGCTTAGATGGTGCTTAGGGGACATTCAGATGAGCCTTATAGTGCCTCTTCCTTTTTTTTTTTTTTAATGTTTATTTATTTTTTTGAGATAGAGACAGAGAATGTGAGCCAAGGAGGGGCAGAGAGAAAGGGAGAGAGAGAATCTTAAGCAGACTCCGTGCTATCAACACAGAGCCTGATACGGGCTTGTGGGGCTGAGACTCACAAAATGTGAGTGAGATCATGACCTGAGCTGAAAGCAAGAGTCTGGCACTTAACCAACTGAGCTACCCAGATGCCCCATAGTGCACCTTCCTCAGGCAGAGAATCTGAATAATGATAAGCAACCCTCTTGTTAAAGCAGCACCATGCTAAGCACTTTACACGCGTTACTTAGTGCTCATAACAGCCGTGTAAGGTAGGTATCATTATCCCCATTTCCAGGTGAGGAAACTGAGACCCTGAAAAGATAAATAACTTGTCCAACACCACACATCTAATAGATACAGGAGCCAGAAATCCAACCCAGATTTGTCAGACTTCAAGGCCTGTCCTATAGAGCACTGCTTTTTCTGAGAACTAGGGTTGTGACCCTTGGAGATTAAGCAAGACCCTTTTATCCCTTTGTTCTAGTGGCCTTAGTGTAAAGGGTTTGAGAAGAGGACCGGGTAAGGAGCATCAGTCACCTGGGTTTTCTTTTTGCCCATAGGGGAAGTCAGCAACATCTGGTAAGAGAAGCATCTTTGCCCAAGAAATTGCAGCAAAGAGAGTGTCTGAAGCTAGGGTCCCACCAGTTAGAGAAGTTGTGTCTACCCTGGATCCACTAGAGGGTAAGCTGAGGTTGAGGAGGCTTGGGCTCGGTCTTTTTCTAATACACAATCATAGAGTCACCTTTGGGTATGTGCCTTCTCCCCCTCAAATATGAAGGCATATTTATTTATTTTGTGGGGGGAGGGAGAGGGAGAGAGAGGGAATCTTAAGTAGTCTCCACCCAGTGCAGAGCCCAACATGGGGCTCAATCTCAGGACCGTGAGATCATGATCTGAGCTGAAATCAAGAGTCAGACACTTAACCAACTGAGCCACCCAGGCGACCCAGGAAGGCACATTTAAGTGGCATTTGAGCCATCTGAAGAGGAAGCTGTCCCTTATCCCTACATACAATATTGGGTATGGATGGCTTGGGTCCACATCTGAGTCTTAGGTGCAGGGACAGTGCAGGCCATTATTCGGCTCTAGGAAAAAGGAAGGAGTCAGAGATATCTGGCAGGGACTATAAAATAAAGATAAAGGCCAAGATTCCTTTAATGATGCAAATTATTAACAGAAGAGCTGGAGGCAGGCTTCTGGAGGCAGATGACTGGACATCTAAGAGAAGAGTCAGAAAGTAGGATATTTCTTAGGGAAACATCCCTCAGAAAGGGGAAAAATGAGTGGAGAGGTCACCACCCAGCCCAGCCTATGTTTGTGTTGTGGGGGTGTGGGCTGTGGGGAAATCTTTGCCTGGGAAATCTCTGGGGCCTCCCTCTGTCTCCAGGACTAACGGGATTAGGCTTGGGTGAGGCAGTGAAACTAATCATACACTTCTTCCAGGTGCTGCATCCTGTGAGGCACTCACACCTAGGGAGCAGGGCTACCAGCTTCCATGGGGCAGCCACAGCTTCCAGGGACCCAATCTAGTCACAGGGAAGGGGCTCAGGAGCCAGGACGCTGAGCAGGAAGCCCAGACCATCCATGAAGAGAACATAGCAAAACTACAAGCCATGGCTCCTGAAGAGATCCTGCAGGAACAGCAGCGGCTGCTAGCTCAGCTCGGTATGGCATATCAGTCTTTGCAGCCGAGGCCAGGCTAGGAAGGGACTGCCACTTATTAATGAAGGCTTACTGTGTATGCCAGGCTTTTTGCTGAGTACTTGAATGCATTATTTCATTCTGTCCTCGAATGGTTCCTGTAAGTACTAATTTCATTTACTTACGAAAAGAAACTGAGTCTCATAACTTGAAGAAATTCTCCCTCAGGTCATATGGCTGGTAAAAAACATGGATGAGATGTAAACCTAGGTCTGTGAGGTCTGACAGTCCCTGCTCTTAACCACTATACTGTGTGTCCTGTACTACTCTAGTGTAACGTACTCTAATATACCGTAGTTATGCTCTATCTAGTACGGCTATGACATGTTCTATTATATGACACTCAACTCTGCTATACCTCCCTCCTAGTTTCTATTTACCAAAACAGTAGCACCAAGTCAGTCTTGTTCCAAAGTGTGTATCTAGCACCTTAATAGAGCATACATAGATTAGGTTTCAGTAAATATTTGTGTGTAAATAAATTAGCTAAAAGAGAGAGGAACTGTTCCCCTAAATGCCTTCTCTTTGGCCCTAGTCAACATTCATTCATTTATCCACAGCCACTTACTTTGGGCCTCTGATCTGGAGCCAAGCACTGGGATAGGTGGAAACCTGGACCAGGGGACTGTGAAAGATGGAGAGAAGGGTGGGTGGGCAGGTCCTAGGGACAGGTATGGGTCATTGAAGCCCCAAGAGAGCCCAGGGGGTTCAGGCCAGGAGGAGGAAATGGCTTGTCCTGGCCTTGGCACTCATAGGCAGGCAACATTCAGCAGGTGTCAGGTCTGTACAAGGCTGGGGAGGATCCACCAACACCCACTGTCCCTTCCATCCTCTTCCCTAGATCCCAACTTGGTTGCCTTCTTGAGGTCCCACAGCCATGTCCATGAGCAAGCAGGAGAGAAAGCCACAGAGGAGCAGAGACCAGGAGGACCCTCTGTTGAGTTCACTGGAGAGGAACCCATTGTGCCAACTTCTCCAAGTGAGCCCAGGCAGGAAGATGAGCTGGAGCCAGAAGCCCCAGGTTTGGAAAAAGGGGTACATCTTTTGGGGAATAAAAGTAGAGGGAAGTATCCCTTCTAGGCTTGGCAGATGGGAAAAGAAGAGAATCTTCTCTGTCCTTGACATCTAACATTAATCTTCCATTATCATCTGGAAATCAGTCTTCATTTGCTGATGCATATATTTTTCCTGCATATGCTTCCTGTTTTCTTGCTTTGTTGCCACTCCTTCTCAATCTTCCCTGGTAAGCAGCAGCAGGGCATGATGGCTGAATGGCCCCTCCCCCTGCAGATCATCTCCAGCCTGCCTTTGCAAGAATTGCCCCAGCTCTGGCTCTAGCCACCCTACAGTTTTCTGCCTCTGCTGTCAGTGTTATGAGCAAGATGGCAGGGCCAGGGTGATGATGGGAGAAGAGTTTGACACAGGCCTTACGAACATGCCAGACCCAAAGCAGAGAGGCCAGTGGGAGCACTCATTTCCCAGGACCTGGATTATTTTATTAGTGATTAACAAATGAAGAAATCGAATTATGGAAGCCAGGAGCCTCCTGCCCCTCCATGAGCTCCAGGCCAGCTGAGCAGGTCGGGTGGGGGGGAGGGGGGAAGCAGGGGGGTGTCTTGGGTGTGTGTTTCTGTATCTTGCCCTGCAGAAGCAGGATAGCTGTCCCTCATTGCCCACTCCCCTGCTTCTTGAGAAGGTCGGTACTAGACAGTTGAGAGCTATGTTGTCCCTGATATATGTGGTCTTCCCTTCTTCCTCTGCTCCCTCTCTTTCCTCTTCCTTACCTCCTCCACTTTCTCTTGCCCCTCCCAGCAAATCCTTGGGATGAGCAAGGGGCTAGAGCCCTGGACTAGGTATGTTCTGCCATATCTGAGACACTTGTCCAGTTCCCAGGGGTTCTAGCTACTGGGCCATGCTACTTAACTATAGCTGAAGGCAGAGGCTGCCAGACCCTTGGGCAGAGGTGCATGTGGCAACCGCTGGGTGATGGCCAGGACCCTAGTGGACCACCGAGCTGAGCCCCTTAGGGTTTACTACTCTGCTTCCATCTTCCTAGCTCTGGCACCACCTGTGACGCCCCACAAAGAATGGCTGCACATGGACACTGTGGAGCTGGAGAAGCTCCAGTGGACCCAGGACTTGCCCCCACTCCGGCGGCAGCAGACGCAGGAGGTGAGGAGGGCCAGCTGACCTACAGGGGGTGGAGTGGGCCGGAAATGGGGCTGGGGCTCTTGCACCCAGGACTCAGGCCATTTTCTTCCCCAGAGCTGGAGAAGCATTTCTCCTTTGCGCTCCTCCTCCTCTCCCACCACCCTGCCTGGCCCCTGGGGCCAAAGAAGTTCCATTTCCACTCAGGCATAGAGTCAGGACCAGAGGCCCGGGAGATGGGTGAGGAGTGGGTATGGGTAAGTTGCTGCATCCCCACCCTATAGTCTTCTTTCTCTTCCCGTTAGAGGATGCAGGCCCGATTTAGTCTTCAGGGAGAGCTTCTGGCCCCTGATGTGGACCTGCCCACCCATCTGGGCCTGCACCACCATGGAGAAGAGGCAGAGGTGAGGCATGGGGCCCAGGGAAGACTGGGCAGCTCTTGGCAAATGGAAAAGGACCTCTGGTCAATTGCCTCGGACCTTCTGTGTACTCTATTCCAGTTCTCAGCCTTGGTGTCCATAGGTTATTGGGCTCAAAATGTTTCTCCTCATTCCTTCATATTCCGGTCAGTTTGCCTGAACTTGACAGTTCTATGTCGCCTCGTCTGAGGCTTTCTAAAGGAGAGCCTTGCTCCCTCTTACCTGCTCAGTCACCATGTCTTCCACTCTCTCAGCCATGCCATCTGTCCCTCATGGGACTGCCATACTGATTCCCTCTGGCCCTGCTCAGGCTGTGCCGTGCGTCGGAAAGTTTCCTGGCTCTCTTCTGCTCACAGAATAGTCTTGGCTCTTTAGCCTGGCAAGACAGTCCTCCCACCCTCTATCCCCGCTGCTCCTATAGCTCTGCCTTCCTCTCTCCTGCGCTATTCTGGAGCCCACTTGCCATGTAGGCCGTGTGCTCAAGGACCTCCAGGGCTTATTCTTCAGGCCATCAAAGCTCTACCCAGCCACTGAGACCTCATCACTTTTCCAGGTCCCCCTTCTCTCTCTCTCTCTCTCTCTCTCCTCTTCTCTTGTAAATTAAACACTGATTACTGAATTCTTCCCTATCTGCCTTATGGCATGGTTGCTCGTATGCAAGTCCCATCTTCTTTACCAGTTTGAGGATCCATGGAGAGCAGAGGCAAGAGATATCACTTACTTATCTTAGCCTTCCCCTGGACAACTAAGTCAGTGCCTGGAATGGAGGCATTTCTGTGTATTGGTTGGGGTGCTGCCCTGTGTCCTGGCTGCTGATTTCTTGTCCCTGCCCCAGAGAGCGGGATACTCCCTGCAGGAGCTGTTCCACCTCACGCGCAGCCAGGTATCCCAGCAGAGAGCACTAGCGCTGCATGTGTTGGCCCAGGTCATCAGCAGGGTGAGTGGACTGCTGGCCGGTCCTGCCTGTCCCCACGCCTCCTCCCCCAACCATAGACTTCCCCACCTCCTGCCCTTTTCATTCTGGCCCCATAGCCCATACACCAACTCTCTCTGGGGCAGACTGGGAATGGGATAAACCCAGGGTCATAGGTGGGCAAGTGAAGGGTTTAGGACAAAGACTCTAACTTCTACATCTTCAGCAAAGTTTTATCCTATCCCCAAGGCCCAGGCTGGCGAGTTTGGGGACCGGCTAGTGGGCAGTGTCTTGCGCCTCCTCTTGGATGCTGGCTTCCTCTTCTTGCTGCGCTTCTCCCTGGATGACAGAGTGGACGCAGTCATTGCAGCTGCCGTCCGGGCTCTTCAGGCTCTGCTGGTAGCCCCTGGAGATGAGGTACAACACAGATAGGAGTAGAGCTTTGAGGCATCAGCGTTCCTACTCCTGTTGCTGGACATGCCCTCACTGCCAAGGCTTTGCCAGGCAGAGCAGAGAATGGGTTGGCAGCACCACTGCCTTCTTCTACGGGCCCCAAAGCCCAGCAGCCTTGCCTTTCTGTTCTGGGTGGGTGGCTGCTGCTGCTGCTTTTTCTGGGCCTGACTCCTTCCTCTTCTTCCCACACCTTTCTCTCTCCTATGTCAGGAACTCCTCGATAGCTCCTTCTCCTGGTACCATGGAGCTTTGACATTTCCTCTGATGCCCAGCCAGGAGGACAGGGAGGACGATGAGGATGAAGATGAAGAGGCCCCAGCAGAAAAAGCAAAAAGAAAGAGCCCTGAGGAAGGAAACCGGCCTCCATCTGACCTGGCCCGACATGACATCATCAAGGTAAAATGCTGGGGCAGCTGAGCTGCACCTGTCGCATGACCTCGAAGCGAGCACATCTTAGGCAAGAGGGGTCATCAAGGCCTGGGGCTCAGTTGCTTTTGGCACTGGGTTTATCTCTCTGATCACCAGGGGCTTCTGGCTACCAACCTGCTGCCACGGCTGCGCTATGTGCTAGAGGTGACCTGCCCAGCCCCTTCTGTGGTCCTTGATATCCTGGCTGTGCTCATCCGTCTGGCCCGGCATTCCCTGGAGTCAGCCACAAGGGTAAGAATGAGAAGGAGACAAGGAATGCACAAAGAGCCTAGCTGACCCCATTGCTGACCCTCAGCCTCCCTACTTCCCTACTTCCCTTTTCTTCCTGACCCCCACAGGTCCTGGAGTGCCCTCGACTAATAGAGACCGTGGTTCGAGAGTTCCTGCCCACCAGCTGGTCCCCCTTGGGGGTGGGGCCTGTCCTCAGTTTACACAAAGTGCCCTGTGCCACTGCCATGAAACTACTTCGTGTCCTGGCCTCGGCTGGTAGGAATATTGCTGCCCGGCTGGTGAGCAGGACAAAGGTCGAGGGATGAGGGGCTTAACACAGGGCTGGGTTGGGGGCTAAGCATGGCCTCTGGACTCTGGGTAACTCGCTCATGCCATCTTCCTTTTCTGATCTCTGATCCAGTTGCTTAGAAATGCTGTAGGAACCACCAGCCAGAAACCTAGTCATCTAGATTATAGTGTATCCTATAGGCCTACTTGTGCTTTCGTTAACTGATGGGCCCAGACCAGAAGAGCCACTTACAGATGGGTGGCCATCACCCATAGCCGAGTAGCCCTAGAAAAGGGGTCCAGCAGGTGCTTGCTAAAATGAAGGGGGGGAGGGGCAGAGAGGGAAGGAAGGTGGAGTGGGAGGGAGGGATGGATGAGACAGTTTCATCCTGGTCCAGAGTTAAGACCCTGTAGCATGAGAGTGGCCTGGAACAGGGTTGAGTTGAGCCAGTCTCCATAGTAAGAGAACCTGAGGCTACTTGGGCTCCCTGCTGATTGTGATGTTCAGACTCTCTGCCCTCTCACCCTCAGCTGAGCAGCTTTGATCTCCGGAGCCGCCTGTGCCGCTTTATAGCAGAGGCTCCCCAGGAAATGGCCTTGCCCCCAGAGGAAGCTGAGATGCTGAGCACTGAGGCCTTCCGTTTGTGGGCTGTGGCTGCCTCCTATGGCCAGGGTAGTGACCTTTACAGGTGAGGAGAGACAAGAGTAGGCTCTCTTACAGACCTCTCCGGTTCTGCACTCTGGCCTAATCTGATGACTCAGCCTTGCTCAAGGTTTCAAGCTCAGAGGGAGGCTGAGGATGAGGAAGAGGGGATTCTGGGAGGAATGAAGAAGGCTTGGGGGCCAGGACTAGCCAGAGGACAGTAGAAAAAAGCCGAGTTAACCACATTCTGTGCACAACAGCCTTAGTAGCTTGGTGAAATCAGATTTAAATCCCTTGTTGGAAGGAAGCCTGGAAGGTCTACCCTCGTTCCCTTCAGCCTCCAGCCTTCCTTCCCTCTGAAGCCTTCCAAGAGTGCCCAGCCCTGGAGCCTCTTTCTCCCGAGCCTCTTTAACCAAACTGCAGGTCCTTGGGGCAGTGCCTTGCTTTGTGTCATGTGTCTCCATGTCCAGTGTCTTTGGACACTGAAAGGCAATAATCATTCTCCCCCAGGGAGCTATACCCAGTGCTGATGCGGGCCCTGCAGGCTGTGCCAGAGGAGCTCAGCACCCAGCCCCCTCAGCCCCTGTCTGTGCAGCGGATAGCCTCCTTGCTCACTCTGCTCACCCAGCTGACCCTGGCAGCCAGTAGCACTGTCCCTGAGTCCAGCAGGTACGTTATAGCTCTGAGCTTCAGGACAGGTGGGAGCACTCCTCCAGAGTGAGAGGGTGGGTAGACCTTATGGAGGAGTCAAGGCAGCCAGACCTTGACTGTGACCCCTTTGGCACTCCTGTAGTGACTCTGCTGAGGCCAGTCTGTCGGCCACCCCTTCCTTGATCACTTGGACACAGGTGTCCGGGCTCCAACCCCTTGTGGAGCCCTTTCTAAGACAGACCTTGAAGTTGCTGCCCAGATCTGAGAATTGGCATGCTCTAGGCCCAGTGCCCACTGCCTGCCTACTCTTCCTGGATGCATACTACCAGGCCTGGAGCCAGCAGGTGAGTGTTGCCTGCCTACTTCCTCCATATCCTGGGCGCCTGCCCCCATCTTAACACACCACCCTGTGTCTCCCTCTGTCTCGACCTCTCCACTCCTACCTCCCCATTCCACTTTTTCCTATTCTCCGCCTTTTCCCTCCCACCTTCCTCTTTCTGCTTCCATATCCATTGGAGCTGTCAGGGAGCTGTGTTGGTGGGAACCAGAGAACCCCAAGCAGCAGCTCTGTCTCCCTGGAGACTTCATGCTCTGAGGACAGAGGGTGTCGGGGCAACCTCAGGGTCTTTTCTCTCTCCAGAAGGGTCAGAAGGCAGAAGCCTACAAACACTGACTCTTGGGCTCTTGGAAGTTATGGGCTTGGCCTGGGTACACAGGGTCTAGGAGAATGCATCTCCTTTTGCTGTCAGCTCATTGAGCCCCTTGGTCTTCTAGCCAAGCCTGTGCCCAGGGGATTGGCTTCAGGATATGGAGCGCCTGTCAGAGGGGCTGCTGCTACCCTTACTGCACCCACCCACTCTGGGCAGCCTGTGGGATTCTCTTGGGTATGTAGTGTGCGTGTGTGTGGTTGGGAGGTGGGGGCAGTTGGGAGGAGGCCATTTGACTCCCTGTGGGACTCCTAGATCTAGCTCCCTGGTCCACCCCAAGTAGAACTTCTCAGCCTGAAGGAAACCTGAGTCCCTAGCAAGCAGCACTTGAGGGCTCTAAGGAATGTGGGTACTGGTCCATATAGCCAGGTTCCTGTGGGCCTTGGTCGCAGACCAAGCAGCTCTTTTCTAGCCTGGTGTACATCAGGCCAGAGCCCCCCTCAGCTTCTTCATTCTGCCTCCAGGTGCTGCTCCCCTCTCTGCAACCCGCAGTCCTGTGTTCCGGCCCCTGAAGCTCTCCCCAGCCTGGTGTCACTGGGCTGCACAGGAGGACGCCCCTCTCTCAGTCTGGCTGGCTCAGCCTCACCCTTCCCGTTCCTCACTGCCCTCCTGTCTCTCTTCAACACCTTGGCCCGGATCCACAAGGGGCTTTGTGGCCAGGTGAGACATAGGCACCTGGTTAGGGGTTGGAGGCTGGGGTGGAGGGGCAAGATAGGAGTCAGAACAAAAGGGTGAGGGTATCACTTGAGGCAGAAAGGTCTCTCTTGCCAGCACCCATTTCTCTGAGTTTGGCTGGGGAGGGGGCAGCTACCTGGGGAACTTCAGGAGAGAGATCAAAGTCACTTTAGATCTGAACAAGTTTGCTTTCCTCCAGCTGGCTGCCATATTGGCTGCCCCAGGACTCCAGAACTACTTCCTCCAGTGTGTGGCTCCTATGGCTGCCCCACAACTCACTCCCTTCTCTGCGTGGGCCTTGCGCCATGAGTACCACCTACAGTACCTGGCACTCACCCTGGCCCAGAGAGCGGTGGGTATGCCCCAGCCCCCTCTCCACCTCTGTCCACAACCCTCCCATAATCCCCACCCCTGCAGTTCGTCCCATCTAGATGTGCCCAGGATCTGTACCCTTCAGTATATATCCTCTTTGCATGGACTCTCACTTCCCCTTGCTCTGTCCCCTCTCACATCCCACCCACCCTCCTACCCCTTGCTCTTCTGTTCATAGGCAACAGTCCAGCCAGTTCTGGCCGTCAATGCCGCTCTCCATCATAGTATGGTGTTGGCCCTGCTGAGCCGACTGCTACCTGGAAGTGAGTACCTCGCCCATGAGCTACTGCTGAGCTGTGTATTCCGTCTGGAGTTCCTCCCGTAAGTCCAGGGTTGGTGACATCAACTCAGCCCTTTGAGAGGCTGTTGTGGCTATTGACAGAGCAGCCCTGAGTTTGGAGCTAGAACACCTGGGTTTAATCCTCTTTCTTGCATGGATTGTACTTCACCTATTGGAGCTTCCATTTTCTCATCAGTAAAGTGAGGATGAAGATATCCATGTTAGAGAATTATAATGTGATTTCAGTGTGACTGTATGGCTAAAAACAGGTGCATAAACTAGCTATACTTGAGTAATAGCTAACAGTTACTGAGTGCTAACTTTGCATCTGGCATCTCCTTAAGTATCTGTATTTTAAGTGTTTCACTTGTACTATGAGATAAGTATTGTTATCATCCCCATTTTCCTATGAGGAAACTGAGGCACAGAGAAGCTGCCCCTAAGCAGCTGACTTTAGTATCCATTAGGGGAACAGGGAGGAGCAGGATTGGACCTAGGAACCTCTGGGAAGCCCTGGAGAGCTGGCATGGTGTTCAGAGTGCCGTGGTTCAAACCCTCATTTTTGGCTTTTGGGTTCTATTGCAGGGAAAGAGCATCAGGTGGTCCAGAGGCAGCTGACTTCTCTGATCGGCTGTCCTTAGGGAGCGGCAGGGACTCTGCGTGTGGGCGAGGGGCTCTGCTGGTTCAGGCCTGCCAGGACCTCCCCAGCATCCGCAGCTGCTACCTGACCCACTGCTCACTGGCCCGAGCCAGCCTACTAGCGTCTCAGGCCTTGTACCGAAGGGAGCTACGGCAAATCCCAGCCCTGCTGCTCCCTGTGCCTAAGGAGCCACTGCTGCCCACCGACTGGCCTTTCCTGCCATTGATCCACCTCTACCACCAGGCCTCAGACACGCCCTCAGGACTTCCTCCTGCTGACACAGTAGGCACAGCTATGCGGGCTCTGCAGTGGGTGCTCGTCTTGGAAAGCTGGCGCCCCCAGGCCCTCTGGGCTGTGCCGCCTGCTGCCCGCCTGGCACGGCTCATGTGTGTGTTCCTGGTAGACAGTGAGCTGTTCCGGGAAACCCCAATACAACGTCTGGTGGCAGCTCTCCTTGCCCGGCTCTGCCAGCCTAAAGTCCTGGCAGACCTCAAGCTGGATTGTCCGCTTCCTGGCCTGACATCTTTCCCTGACCTCTATGCCAACTTCCTGGAGCATTTTGAGGCTGTCTCTTTTGGGGACCATCTCTTTGGAGCTCTGGTTCTCCTTCCCCTGCAGCGTCGGTTCAGTGTCACTTTGCGCCTCGCCCTCTTTGGGGAGCATGTGGGAGCCTTGCGAGCTCTGGGCCTGCCTCTGACCCAGGTACTTTCTCAAGCCCAGCACAGCCTGTACTGTACTGGCCTTCCTGTACTGGGCCTTGGGGGTGGTCCTGAGCAGTGGGGAGCTTTGGTGGCCCTCAGGTTCCTTATCTCACTTCTTGGGGATTTTGAGGAGATTAAAAGACTCCACGAAAGGGGTTTAACAGAGTATCTGGCATACAGTACATATTGGATATTATTAACAAGCTACAGCTCGTTGTTCATGTTGCTACAACCTAGATAAGAGACGTGCTACAAACTAACATAGTTCAAAGTTATTCAGATTTTAGATGTTAGGTCAGGATTCAGAAAAGGGAAATATCAAAGTGGGCTTCCCATAAGCAGAAGGCTTTGGGGAAGAGTGAAGATTGACCTGGGCACTGAAGGTTGGATAGAATTTGGATTGTTGAGGATGAAGGACAGAATGTACCTAGTGGAGGGGCGCCTGGGTGACTCATTTGGTTAAGTGCCTCTTGATTTCAGCTCAGGTCATGATCTCACAGTTGTGAGATCTAGCCCTCTGTTGAGTGTGGAGTCTGCTTGGGGTTTTCTCTCTCTCTCTCTCTCTCTCTCTCTCTCTCTCCCTCTCTCTCTTTCTCTCCCAACTCACAAGGTCTCTCTCAAAAAGTAAAAGAATGTACCTAGTGGAATAGCATCAGCAAAAGCTCAGAGGCAGGAAAGAGTAGAACAGGGTAGGAAGAGGGAGGAGTCTAGAACAGATTTTAGTTTAAAATCTTGGAAACAAGGCTAATAAAATCTTAGAGGACCTCAAAAATCAGGCTAAGGGTTAAACTTATAAGCTGTAGAGAGTTACTATTTTTTTAAGGTTTGAGTTTTTATTTTCATTATATCTTATTCTGGTAAACTTTGTGTTTAATTTTTTCTAATGTTTATTTATTCTTGAGAGAGAGAGAGAGAGACAGAGCACAGGTGGGGGAGGGGCAGAAAGAGAGGGAGACACAGAAAATGAAGCAGGCTCCAGGCTCTGAGCTGTCAGCACAGAGCCTGATTCGGGGCTCGAATTCACAGACTGCGATATCATGACCTGAGCTGAAGTTGGATGCTTAACTGACTGGGCCATCCAGGCACCCCTAAACTTTTTTTTTAAAGTTTATTTATTCTGGGGCGCCTGGGTGGCGCAGTCGGTTAAGCGTCCGACTTCAGCCAGGTCACGATCTCGCGGTCCGTGAGTTCGAGCCCCACGTCAGGCTCTGGGCTGATGGCTTGGAGCCTGGAGCCTGTTTCCAATTCTGTGTCTCCCTCTCTCTCTGCCCCTCCCCCGTTCATGCTCTGTCTCTCTGTCCCAAAAATAAATAAAAAACGTTGAAAAAAAAAATTTTAAAGTTTATTTATTTTGAGAGAGAGTGAGAGAGTGAGCAGGCAAAGGTCAGAGAGAGATGGAAAGAGAGGGAATCCCAAGCAGGCTCCACACCATCAGCAGAGACCCCGATGTGGGGCTCGAACTCATGAACCAAGAGATCATAACCTGAGCCAAAATCAAGATTTGGGCAATTAACAGAATAGGTGCCCTATTCTGGTAAGCTTTAAATATTTTAATAAATACATTTACCATGTATATAAAATATAAGTATTTTATATAAAAAAACAAAAAAAATACATTTTTAAGGATTAGTCTTTTTATGTACATATATATTTTTATAAAATTGGGATCCCTGCATAATGTTTTCTTCATTTAATTTTCTTCATTTAAGTTAATATTACATAATAAGCATTTCCCAATCATTAAATATTCTAAGAAATCAACATTTTTTACTATGTAATAATTCATTGTGTAGGTGCATCTGTTTATTTTATCAACCCCTTGGTGGGCATGAAAATTGTTTCTAATTTTCTGCTATTTGAAGTAACACTATGACAAATACCACTGGAGGTAAACCTTATCTCTTTCTTTCATAATCATTTTTTTATGTTTGTTAATTTTTTTTAATTTAATTTTTTTATTTTTTAAAATTTATATCCAAATTAGTTAGCATATAGTGCAACAATGATTTCAGGAGTAGATTCCTTAGTACCCCTTACCCATTTAGCCCATCCCCCCTCCCTCAACCCCTCCAGCAACCCTCAGTTTGTTCTCCATATTTATGAGTCTCTTCTGTATCATCCCCCTCCCTGTTTTTATATTATTTTTATTTCCCTTCCCTTATGTTCATCTGTTTTGTCTTTTAAAGTCCTCATGAGTGAAGTCATGATTTTTGTCTTTCTCTGACTGATTTCACTTAGCATAATACCCTCCAGTTCCATCCACATAGTTGCAAATGGCAAGATTTCATTCTTTTTGATTGCCAAGTAATACTCCATTGTATACATATACCACATTTTCTTTATCCACTCATCCATTGATGGACATTTGGGCTCTTTCCATACTTTGGCTATTATTGATAGTGCTACTATCAACATGGGGGTGCATGTGTCCCTTCGAAACAGCACACCTATATCCCGTGGGTAAATGCCTAGTAGTGCAATTGCTGGGTCGTAGGGTAGTTCTATTTTTAGTTTTTTGAGGAACCTCCATACTGTTTTCCAGAGTGGCTACACCAGCTTGCATTCCCATATGTTTGTTTATTTTTGAGAGAGAGTGCAAGCAGGGGGAGGGGCAGAAAGAGAGGGAGACACAGAATCCAAAGCAGGCTCCAGGCTCTGAGCTGTTAGTACAAAGCCTGACATGGCACTTGAATTCAAGAACCGCGAGATCATAAACTGAACAAAGTCGGATGCTTAACCGACTGGGCCACCGAGGTGCCCTAATCATTTCTTTTTTTTTTTATGTTTTTATTTTTTTAAGTAATCTCTACACCCAACGTTGGGCCCAAACTCACAATCCCAAGGTCAAGAGTCGTATGTTCCACTGACTGAGCCAGCCAGGTGCCCCTCTCATAATCCTTTCTGCATGGAATTAAGAGTGATTTTTTAGAGAGTTACTGGTCCTAAGAAAAGGAACTTTTGAAAGGTTTCATAATATAATCAAGCAGGTGAATGTGACATTTTGAAAGTTTTAGGTACATTAAAGTAGTGGTAGGCAGTAGAAATTCAGTACTGCTTCTTAGTTTCCCAGTTTTCCCAGCTTCTCAGCTCTTTAGTCTTTAACCTTGATCCTTGTGATAGACAGGAATGGATGTCTGTCCAGGACCTGATCTCTGCCCTCATGATTTGGTCCATGTGACCACCAGCCATCCACCCTGTTGTGCAGTGATAGACATTCCACCCTCACCCTCAGCATGTCTCATTCCCCCTGTCACAGTTGCCTGTGTCCTTGGAGTACTATACAGAGCCTCCTGAAGACAACCTGGCCCTCCTTCAGCTCTACTTCCGTGTCCTGGTTACTGGTGCACTCTGTGCACGCTGGTGCCCTGTACTCTATGCTGTGGCTGTGGCTCATGTCAACAGCTTCATCTTCTCCCAGGACCCAAAGAGTTCAGTAAGTTATACTGAAGGGAGGAAGGGAGACTGTGATTGAGCTGCCTTTGGGTCATCTGGGGAGGAGATGAGGGCCAGACAAGGCCAGTGATGGGTACAGCCCTTGGCCCAGTGTCCCCTGTCCCTGTTCTGCCTCTAGGACGAGGTAAAGGCTGCCCGCAGGAGCATGTTGCAGAAGACCTGGATGCTGACGAATGAGGTAGGATGGGGCACATCCTGGAGGGTGGGAAGAGAAGAGGTCTTGGGGCACAGAAATCTCAATAGGATCTCACTACCTACTTCATAAAGTTTCTGCCCCTTTTGCAGGGTCTCCGGCAGCACCTTCTCCACTATAAGCTCCCTAATCCTGCCCTCCCAGAAGGCTTTGAGCTGTATCTCCAGCTGCCCTCTCTGCGTCAGCAGTACCTCCAGAGACTGACCTCAGGGATGCTCCAAAATGGGGAATCAGAGACCTAGTATGGCTGCTACAGATGAAGAGATGGATACGTTCTCCTGGGGTTCACCAACACGGGCCTGGCCAGACAGAAGGGTTTTGTGGCTTAAGCGTGGGCAGGAGACAAGAGAGAAGGCTTGCTTTCCTGGGAGCAGGCTGTGTGAGCTTTTTTGGAGCAGAGTGAGCCCTCCCATTATATCCTGATGTCTGAAACTCAGGATCTGGTCTGTATGGAAGTGAAGGGTAACTTGCCCCTCTCTTGGAGACCAGACAAACTATGTACATGTCTCCTCCTTCCCCTGCCCCAGACCAGATACATAAATCCTGTAGATGTGTACTGAAATAAAAATTTTTTGTATCTCCTGGGAATCTGATTTGGACTGATTTCAGATGTTAGTTCAGGATTGGTATGGAGGGATGGGCTATCCTAGGGGAGAAGCTGGGCTCCTGTGAGAGATGGGAGAGCTGAAAACAGAGCCTATGTCTGGGAAAACAAAAATGTGGGTCCTGGTTCTGCAGTAGAGCTGGGCCAGAGTAATGCTCTTGGGAAGGGGTACTTCTGGAAGGACTCTGGGCAGTCCACTTGATGTATAAGTATCCTTAATGAGGTCGGCATCTTGTCTCCTTATGGTCTGTTAACTGCTATCTGAGATATGAAGAAACCGAAATCAGACTGTGCACTAGCTCTCTCTTCATCTATTTGGGCTGCTGTAACAATACCAAAGACTGAGTGCCTTATACACAACAGAAATTCATTTTTTTTTTTTAAATTTTTTTTTTCAACATTTATTTATTTTTGGGACAGAGAGAGACAGAGCATGAACGGGGGAGGGGCAGAGAGAGAGGGAGACACAGAATCGGAAACAGGCTCCAGGCTCTGAGCCATCAGCCCAGAGCCCGACGCGGGGCTCGAACTCACGGACCGCGAGATCGTGACCTGGCTGAAGTCGGACGCTTAACCGACTGCGCCACCCAGGCGCCCCCAGAAATTCATTTCTGTTCTTGGGGTTGGGAAGTTGGTCAAGATGCTGGCACAGTTGGTCTCTAGTGAGAGCCCACTTCCTGGTTCATAGACAGCCTTCACATGGTGGAAGGGAAATGAGGGTGGAACCCTCATGACCTAATCACTTTCCAGAGGCCTTGCCTCCAAATACCCTCACATTGGGTATTAGCGTTCAACCTACGAATGAGGCAGGGATGGAGGGCACAAATATTCAGTCTATTAGCGTTGTCACACAACACCCCTTCCATTGTGGACTTGAGTGGTAGTAGGTAAGGGCTGGGAAGGAGTGGGTCAAACCATGAATTCTGATTCATTGGTTCATCTCTTGATAGAGTTTTTAGGTTCTTCCATCTGAATTCTAACACTCAAGCTTTCTTAGAGTGTCATTTTCTGTGTGGAATTGCCTATAGTGTGTTTACAGGTCATCAGAGTGAGTGCAGTGTGCCCTATCAGCAGGCAGAGAGAACCCATTTCCCATAAATGGAGCTGCTGCACACAGAATTCTCCAGTAGGTTTATTAAGCAACTACTGCATCTGCAAACAGCAATAGTTCCAAACTCTTCAGGTGTGTTAAATCGATTGCTAGGCAGTACACCAGTGTTCCTGATTGGGTAGACCTAGGGTGAAACCCAAGAATTTGCATCTCTAACAAGTTCCCAGGTGGTGCTGACGCTGCTATCCAAGCCCAAACACACACTTGGAGAACCACTGGCTTACCAGAACCTTACCAAAGAAATTTTGTGACCTCATAGTAGGATACCAACAGAGCTAAATAGGGTCTGAGGACTAGAGTGTTTACAAAATCACTGTAGTGTCTTTATCTAGCACTATATACTCAGAGGCTTCACCAACTAGCTAACTACTGTCACTTCTTTTTTTCCCCAGCACTTTATATTACACACAGGCCTCAGCCTTTAAAATTAGTATTTTGGGGGGCACCTGGGCAGCTCAGTTAAGCGTCAGACTCTTGATTTCAGCTCAGGTCATGATCTCATGGTCCAGGAGTTCGAGCCCCACATTGGGCTCTGTGCTGACAGTGCAGAGCCTGCTTGGGATTCTCTCTCTCTCTCTCTCTCTCTCTCTCTCTCTCTCTCTCTCTCTCTCTCAAAAATAAATAAAGAAAACTTTTTTAAAAATTAATATTTTGGAAAAAGAATAAAGAAGACACAAAACCACCTGACAGTTAAGTAACCTTCACAGTTACACGGTTTCTTGCGGTTTACAGAGCAATCCCCCCTCATATGATTTTATAGGTGGTGGGGAAACCGCCTCAGAACAGTGTGACGGGAACAGCGCCACCCATTGACTAGAAATGCTAGTACTAGCACTTAGATCGTTGACATCAGGATTCAGGCTTTCACCCCATCACAGTAAGAAATTGTACAGAGTTAACACAGGCAATCAATTGTATGAGGTGAACCCAGAGGCGCATGTTTCTGAGAGTATCTGGAGATTCGGCCTTTCAGTTACAAAGGCACTGAAAAGACACGGGTAATGACAAGTAATGCTGCCTAACTTGGGGCTGTTTAAAGAGCACTTCCTATGTGTTTTACACACACACACACCCCACCACCAATGAAGCAGTCACCACACTGCTCCCGATGTGGGAGTTAGAAAGACCTAGAAGCTTGGGCAAGGTATCTAGGGTGTGGCTTGCCATCTTTTTCAGGCTCCAGCCTCAAAAGGGTGGGGGGCACTTTCTCCCCTACCTTGCACTCACCTCATTCTCTGAGACAGCCAGCAGCCAACCCAGTGGATCCAGACACGGAGCCCTTGGATGTGTGCTCCCAAGCCTCTTCCTGAAAGCGTGGGGACCTCCCTGCCCACCTGCCCCACCCTCCCCTCCTGCAGCATGGGAGTGGCCAGGGTCTTAGGTGGGAGTGGCCAGGCAGGCTTTAGGACCATCAGTGTCTAGCAAGTAGCTGGAGGCTCCTATAAGGGGAAGACAGGCAAAGTGGCAAGGTCTGAGCCTACAACCCTCAGTGCAGCAGGCTGAACAAGCCATGGGCTGCTTGAGCTGGCTGCTGCTATGGATTGGAGCCATGCGTAAGTACCTTCTGTCTGTCAAGGAACCACCTGGCTAGAGGCGTCTTCCTAGGCTTGGCAAAAGCAGTGAAGGCAGACAGGTCCTGTGGCTCCCACAGAGGCCTGGAACCCTCAAGGCCAACACTTCTGGGTCAGTGCTCCAGGAGTGGGCCCAGAAGCAAGGTGCATACCTCAATCCAAGGTTCCCAATCTCTCAGCTTGGGAAGGAGGGACAGGCCCTGGGGTCTCAGCACCGCCTGGGGGTGAGACTACCTAGCTAAGTCAAGGAAAGGGTGGGGGGCCTGCAGGAACAATCTCAGGGCAGCCCCCAAGTCATTCACAAGGACTCCCCAGGGGAGAAACTTGCAGAGGTATCAGCCAGCACCCCATGGGGCTTCAGCAACTGCAGTTGGTGGGGGCCTGCTTCCAGTGGCGATAGGAGCATGGCTGCGAGAGGCAAGTGTCTGCATTTGTCTATCTTTGTCTTCTGTCTCCCATTTAACATCCTGCCCCCTCTCCCAACCCTGCTATCTCACTGTCACCTTTCAGGAGCCAGTCTCTGCTCCAGTCACGGTCCCAGGCACCTTTTCCATCATCCTTGCCCCTGTGGCTGCCAGCTCCAAGCCCCCAAGACGGAATATCACCACCCCACCTAGTGGCTTGGAGCCAGCTTCTCCCCTAATTCCCCCAGGTAAGCTCCAAGCTCCTTCCTCCCTTCTCCTCTGCTCACCTTACCAGTCTAGGGCAGGTGCTTATATGACCTTTTCCTCCTTCCCTGCTTCCAGGCACTGAAGGGCCTTGGTTATTCTTCTGCGGGACAGCGGCTGTGGAGGACCCACACCAACTGTGACAAGTGGTACACAGGCAGCAACCTCGTGGCGACAGTGGGGGTCCGAAAGACTCTGAAAGGCGTACATTTGTGGTGGGACAGGGCACTGACAGGTACCTGTAAGTGCAGAGCAGGGAGAGGTGGATGGTGACCTTCCAGTCTGAGGTTCTAAAGTCAGGGGACCAACGGCCTCATGCACACCACGTTGTCTTAGAGTATTCTACAACCATGTGCGCCCTGGAGACTTTGTCCTTTCTTCCAGCAGAACCGGGGGAGGGTGGCAATAGTCTCCACGGAGTGAGCCAGTATCTAGGAGCCTGTTCCCACCAAATGGATTGCCCCTAACCACCCGCGGCGCCAACGGGTGCCTTGAGCCTCCCCTCATCTCCATTACACCTGCTAAAGTAAGTGTAAAATCTAATTTTCTGGTGTGTAACCCTGGGTCTCCCCAACCCTTCAAAATCGACTACAGCCTAAGTCCCTGAGATAAATTCTGGAGCCGCTTCTGTTTCCGACCTCTGCCCCAGGCGGGTAGCCCGACGACCGAAGATGCAGGGGCTGGGGACTGAGCGCCTGCTCTCCGCAGGACCTCAGCTTACGGAGCCGCAGGGAGCAAAGGCGCCAAGAACCACCCGTGGCGGGAGCAGGGCGTCTTCGTCTCCGCCCTCTTCTCCCTTGGTCGCAGGGAGCCGCTTTACATCCTAGTGGGGCAGCGGGGAGAGGATGCCTGTCCCTGAGTAAGCGGGGCCCGTGGGAAAGGGCGGCTCAAGCTCCGCAGGAGTAGGGCTAGGGCTGGGCACTCCGCGGTGTTGAGACAGCCGCACCGCGAAAGGAGCATGGGGCCCCGCTGCATCCGGCGCCCCATGTCCCCAGGGGAAGCCGGCAGAGCCAGCGCGTCTGTCTCGGAGAGACTCGGACCACTGAGGAGCACGCGGCGACGGAGGGGGCCGAAGGGGTCCCGGGGTTGCGGTGCCGGGCGGGAGGCGGCGGGGCGCCACCTACATCTTTCGGGTACGTGTTTGCCTCGGCGCGCTCAGCACCCGCCCTCAGCGCTCCGCGTTGGGGTCCCAAATCTCCTCCTGCGAACGCGCGCACACACGCTCTGCGTCTCGGACTTGGGGTCCCCAGTCCCTGAGCCCTTACTCGGGTGCCTGGTGCACGGGTCCTCCCTCGACGGCTGGAGGGCGCACCCCTGAACGCGCCGCCCACCCCATAGCTGCGCGTCGGCGAGCTGGAGCCACTGCTGGTGGCGGCCGGAGGAGGCGGGCGGGCCTACCTGAGGCGCCAGGACCGAGGCTGCCCCTGAGAAACTGGAGAGCCGCTCGGCGACGCCCGGAAGCAGCGGGAGAAGCGGGGCCGTGGGGAGAGGCGGGCGTGCCCCCCATCTTCGCTGCCAGTCATCTTGCTGTCGCCCCGCAGGTGGAAGGGGCGGCTGGACGTCGCGGGCCGGGCCCCCTCTCCGCAGGCCGGCCGTCCACTGCTGGAGGGGGCGGGGGGCGGCCAGGGCTGCGCAGAGGCCTGGGCTACACTTGGCCGGAGGCTTGGGGGCGGCGGCGGGGCCTGTACTGCGGGGTGGAGGCGGCGGCGGCGGCTACCCGGGCAGGTGCACTCTTGGGGAGGGCAGCTGGGCAGCTCCCAGGGTTAAGTGAAGTGAGAACCTTAGAGTAAGCCCTCTAAAGGACAGGTGGGAAAGGGCTTGAGCCCTGTCCTGGGCCAGAGCAATAAAAGTAATAGCTCTTAGAAAAAAGAGATCAAATAAGTTGCAAGCAGACAGAACTCATACAAGCAGACAGGACTCCCTAGATTTTCATTTAAATCCAGGACTTTTTTCATCACAACAGGTCTCCTTGTTCTACAGCAGCCGCAAGAGCTTAGAGCTGGCTGAGTTAGCAAGCCGAGCAGAGAGGCAGGAAGTCAGGGATAATTTAAATCAGCAGTTCTCAAAGTGTGGTTCCCGAACTAGTAGCATTAGCACCACCTAGGAAGTTACAAATGCGAATTCTCAGCCCCTCTCCAACCTACTGAATCAGATACTCTAGGGAAGACTCCTAGCCATCTGTGTTTTAATCAATCCTCTGGGTGATTTTAATACACTCCAGAGTTTGGAAATCACTGGTGTAAAGAGACAGAGCTTTGGGGTCTGTCTGAGCCATACTGTTCATGAGTACTTTATACACATCTCCATTATCACAAAAATGGAACATACGGTTTGGGCCTCTTCCATTTTATATCTGAGGACATGAAATCAGAGGGTTTTAGGTGGACCAGGAGGTTGCCCCAGCTCAGGTTGTCCCTGAGCAAGGCCTTCAGGTTCCAGCTGATTATGCCCATCCCACCTCCCTGGCTCCTGGCTCCCACTTCTGAGCCGGCAGCACCGGTATTGTAATGCTAGTGTAGAGAGGGCCACAGGGGATTCGCACTAGGGAGACAACAGCTTCCCTACTGTTCCCAAGCCAGTTTCCCATCTGTATGCCCCTGCCCCCCTCCCTCCCTCATTTTGTAGCCAAACACTCTAACACTTTCAGTTTCCAGGCCTCGGAGACTGACATCCTCTGGGTTGATGGAGAAGATGGGGTATCTTTCATACACGCCTGCAGCGAAGGCTTTCTGCAGCCTCTGGCAGGTATTGGCCCCTACCTCCACCCCCCAGCTTTCAGTTGGGTCTAGCCTTCTTCCTCAATCTCTGAGCCCACTCCCATCTGAGCCACCAACTCTGCTCTGAACCACCTGTTTCTTGGACAGCACGGGAGTTGTCAAGAACTGGGTGGTCAATTGTGATGCCAGTATGAGGCCTTCTGGGGTGCTTGTCAAATATCTCCTACTATGAATTCTTTTTTTTTTTAATGTTTATTTATTTATTTTGAGAGAGTGTGTGAGCAGGGAAAGAGCAGAGAGAGAGAATCCCAAGCAGGCTCCATATTGTCAGCACAGAGCCTGGTGTGCCCCTCCTGCTATGAATTCTTAAACTCAATCCTCCAAGCTCCAGGATCCCAGAAGAGGGAGTATATGGACTTGACAGAGTCCTGCAAGCCCTTCCCCTACCCCTTCAATGCCTCTGGTGTTGCTCATTGTTCAAAGTCCAGGGCTAGAGTTAACCACATAGCTGGAAAAAGTATGTCTGTCCCCCACCTTCACCCTGCAGTATCAGTCGTTTTACTCATAGTCATGGAGAGCCACAGAGAGGTAGAGATCTGACTGCTCCTCAACTGTAGTCATGGCCATTGCCAGTGGCAGGCAGAGCTCTGGTTAGCCAAATGCATGTGCCCAGGGGGCATGGAGCTAGCTGCAGGTAACATTACATGCATGGTACAGGTAAGTCCTGCCTTTGTCCAAGGTCTGGACTCCTGGGGCCACGGGCTGGGAGGAGCAGTAGGCTGCTGGGAAAGATGACTGGTATGTGCCAGGCACCATTCTAAGTGCTGGGCAGGAGGCTGGATATGCATCAGTGCATGCTCTGCCCTCAAGGAGCATGTAGTCTAGTGCTCTAGTTTGGGAGGGGTGATATCTACCTATCCACCTATGTACCTACCTATTTCTCTATCTAGATCTAGATTTAGATATCTATTAAAGTGACGATTGCCATGGGAGGTTTAAAATGTTTTAGGAGTTCTCAGAAAGGAAAGATTGCTTTTGTCTAGGATAAATAGGGAAAGCATCATGGAGAAGTTAACAGTTTGGCTGAGTCTTGAGGTCTGGGTAAAATTTGGGTAGGGGGACAGAGAAAAGCTTCCCACTGAAGGCATCTCTCTTTCTCCCTAGACCTGCCCACCTCACCAGGCCCTCTGGTTCTGTTGGTGACTGTTGTGACCTCTACATTGAGCCTCCTTATGGTGTGTGGGGTTCTTAGTCGGGGTAAGCAACATCCAACAGGTATGGCTACCCACCTTGTCACTGAGCTGCGCGGGGTCCCAGGGACAGATGAGGCTGATTTCAAAACCCTTGCTTCTGGGGCACCTGGGTGGCTCAGTTAGTTAAATGTCTGACTTTGGCTCAGGTCATGATCTCACTGTTTATGAGTTCAAGCCCTGCGTTGGACTCTCTGCTGTCAGCGTGGAACCCCGCTTCAGATCCTCTATGCTCCCTCTCTTTCTGCCCCTCCTCCACTAGCACTCATGTGCCCACTCTCTCAAAACAAAACAAAAACCCTGCTTCCAGCAGAGCAGTGGTAGACTCCTCTAGGGTTCTAAGAGTAGAAGTAGCTGTGGAGGCCCAGGGAAAACATTTGCCTTAATGGACATCTGGAGAGATGTCCTGAGCAGAAGGGTAGCAAACAGTGTGGGTATCTTCTTGCCATCTTCTTCAGTGAACCATAAGAAGTGGTAGGGCCTGTGGTAGATGAGGCTGCACGACCCTGAGCTCAAGCTGAGCTACCTTCAAACCTCCACCACCAGGACACCTCAACCTCTACTACTGCCAGGTGGGGTTTGGCCCCGCCCAGCACTGGCCTCTGCCCCCAGGACTTACAGAGGTTTCCCCAGCCAATGTCACTCTGCTCGGGTGAGTTCTCCCCCTCCTTCTGAGAACCTATGCACTCTGAATCCCTCCCTCCTCCACCCCGTTCCCTGCTGTGGTGAATTATGGTTCCCAGAGAGAATCTGGCCTCAACCCCTCTGTGGAGGAGACAGAGGCCAGAGAATTTCTAAAAGACACAGTGACCTGTATAGGTCAGTTGTCATCCCCAGTCCTGGGATGGTAGGGACCCCATGATTTCTTTGGAGCAAGTATCTGCAAGGACATAAGGAAAACCTCATCACAGACTCCCATCCTCACCCTAAGCCCATACCTGCTCTCTCTTCTCCCCTAACTCTGTGCCAGTCAGCATTGCCTCTGCAGGGCTTGTACTTGGGGAGATGCCATGATGCAGAAAAGCCTCAGAGTCCTCAGATAGGGCCACCTGGGTGTATAGGGAGTGGCAAGGGAGGTAAAGGAGGCACTAGACCCTCCAGGACCCTTCCCCAGGCCCAGCCACCCTCTCCCTTCCAACCTGTCTTCCTGCAGAGCACTGGGCCATGGTGCCTTGGGAGAAGTCTATTGAAGGACTGGTAATTGGCCTTCCTGGGGACCCCAATCCCCTGCAGGTGGCTGTCAAGGTGAGAGGGGTGGAACTCCTGGCTCAGGGTAGAGCAGGGCTCCATGGGGGGGGAGGAACAGTTGCTAGAGCTAGGATCAACTGGCCTCCTGAAATGTCTGGGGGAGCTCAGGAGCCCTTTTCCTCCCCAGACCCTGCCAGAACTCTGCTGTAGTCAGGATGAGCCGGATTTCTCACCGCATCAGGTGCACCTGGGCCCAGGGGCAGGGGTGGAAGGTGGGCACTGAAATGCCTGCCGGGACAGCTTCTCTTCACCCTGGAGCTGAGAAGTAGCAGTTCTAGGGATACAGAGCCTGTCTCCACTTTTGTGGAGCCTAGAGCCTGGTTTCCTTCCCTGTCAGTGACTGGGGTATGTGCACCTCCCACACAGCACATTCAGCCATCAGAACATTGTGCGCTGCGTGGGGCTCAGACTCTGGACTGCCCCTCGCCTAATTCTGCTGGAGTTGAGGTCTGGAGGGGACATGAACAGTTTCCTGAGGAACAACCGGCCACACTTGGTAAGACCCTTCTCCCAGCCCTCTTGGCCCATCTAAAGACCCTGTCCATGTGTCCCAAAACAAGCATGGACTAACACACCCTCTGCCCTACCCAGGGCCAGCCATCACCTCTGGCCATGTGGGACCTGCTCCAGCTGGCTCAGGACATAACCCAGGGCTGCCACTACCTGAAGGAAAATCCACAGGTTGGGAGTGATCCTGGCTCAGAGCGGGTGGGGGAGCAGCCCAATCTCTAATCCCCAAGGAATAGCTTTTCCACATAACTTTTATAGAAATAGTTCAGGGTCAGAGCTTCTGAGTTCTGGCAGTGATTTTTTTTTTTTTTTTTTTTTTTTTTTGCCTGCAGGGACATTGCTGCCAGGAACTGCCTGCTGGGCTGCACTGGACTCAGCCCAGTGGTTGGTACTGGGGACTTCAGGATGGCAAAATATGATATTACAGGTGTGGGGTCTGGGGACGCGGGGAAGGCTGCTGCTGCTCCAAGAGATTTACCAGCACTCTGGTGGCATTTGAGCAGCATCTCACTCCCCTCCTCCCTCTGTAGAACCAGTTATTAGGGGTGGGGGTGGGGGGGGTAGGCTCTGCTGCCAGTCAAGTAGATGCCTGAAGAGGCCTTTCTGGAGGGCATTCATTTTCATATCCAAGACAGACTCCTGGTGATAACATGCCTGCCCCCTTCCCTGGCCTTGGGCCACCTTACATGAGGGAAGGGGAAGGCTGTGTCTGATGGGCTTCATTGAGCTTCCCCCACTCATGATGCAGGTCTTTCGGGGTCCTGTTCTGGGAAATCTTCTTATTAGGCTACATGCCCTACCCTGGGTGCACCAACCAGGACATACTGTACTTTGTCACTGGAGGGGGACAGATGGGCCCTCCCAGGGGCTGCCCAGGCCTGTGTGAGTATGGAGTGTTGTCCAGGGACGGAGGTCCTTCATAGCCATGGGTGGGCACAAAATCCTATCTTTCTCCCAGGTACTGTACCATGACACGGTGTTGGCGGCACCAACCTCAGCTGTGCCCCTGTTTTGCCAGCATCTTGGAGCATCTTCAGTACTGCATTCAGGTGTGCCCCCTCACCTGCCTTGACCATCTTGATCTCGAGGGTCAGGAAGGAAGCCATAAAACAAAGCTGCTCCCCTGCCCTTCTATTACAGGACCTGGATGTGCTGAATTTATTCCTGCCAATGGAGCTACTGCCCACTCTGGATGAGGAAAAGGCTTCTGGGCTGGGGAGCAGGTCTTTGGGGGGCCTAAGATTCCCCACGGGCCCAGGAACTGAATCTGGAGAGCTTAAAGAGCTGGATAGGGAGCCTCCTTGGCCCCTGACTGCCCTCTAGTCCCAAGACCCCAAATCCAGGGACCTCCAACCTCGGAAACTTTGGAATCCCCCCTATGACTCTTGGGCCCCAAGGGGCCCTGAAGGTGAGGACTCAGGCAGTGCAATGGTTCCTCCCTGCACTCTTCCTCAGGCTTCTAGGTAGCTTGTTATTCCAGTAGCCTCTGTCCCCTGCAGTCTGTACTGCGTGTCTGGGCCTGTCTCAGAGCTGGCCAGGCACCAGTGGACTCCCCATCCTGGAAACCAGCCCAGGCTTCCTGGAGAAGAGCTTGGACACTCCCAGCCTTTGATCTTTGGGACCAGAGGTTGAAATCGCCTCCCTCAGGAAGCCTTCTCTGGATTACCCTTCCCTCCCCCACCCATAAGTGTCTTTCATCTGGGCAGCCCTCAACCCTACAAATGCCTCTAATAAAGAGTTCTTCTCATACCCTCCAGTGATCTGCCTAGACATGAAGGATGCTAGGGAAGTAAGAAAGGGACCAGAGGAGGGAGGGGATGAGGCCTGAGTCACCAAAGCTGGTGTCTTTGAGTTTTATTGGCAAAGGCTGTCCATTGTAGTGTGGGAGGTTAGACCAATAGATCTAGTGTCTGCGAAATAAAATTCATTATCTGGCCTCTCTAGAGAGATACGCAGCCCCCTCAAGAGAGCTGGGCTGAGGAAGGAGGCCATTGTCCCAGCCAGCCTCCCTACCCCCCCTCCCTGGGTTAATTAGTGCCATCGGTTCTGGGAACTCTGGGGCTTGCTTTGGAGACAGCCCCCTGCTCGTGCAGTGCGTCCCATGGTGGTTGGCACTTGGCCTTCAGAACCGTGTGAACCTCCCGGCACCGCAGGGTTTCAGTCTCTGGCTGCATGCATGGTGTGGACACGGCCGCAGGTCCATCTGTCAGAACCAGGGCCCAGCCTCATCTCTCAGCCAGGCTGGCCAGGATGCTAATGAGATTGTCCAGCCCCAGCAAATAGCCGTCCTCGCGGTTGCCCTCCTCCCAGGGCCGCCGGTGGTCCAGGGTCTGGCCGTCGGGGAGGGGCGTGGTCTTGCCGAAGTCAATGAGCCACACACCGGCGCGATGGCAGTGATCGTGCACGAAGAGCAGCGAACTGCCGATCACCTGTCGAGCCCCACATGGTCAGGCCACGGCCCTTTCCTGGAGAAGCCCCCCATCCTAATCCTGCTGTAGCCCTCACAGACCACAGCTCCCGCACCTGAGCCTACCCCTCTTACCTCGTGCCTGCTAAAGAACTCAGAGACCTCCAGGGTGTCCCGGATCTGCTGCAGGCGGTTCAGATACCTCCTCTGGAGAGAACAGGGTAGGAGAGGAAGGCAAATTAATTAAACACTAATTGAGCCTCTGCTAATATTAGGGGCCACGAAGCATACTTGGCTTGGCAAATACCGTGGTGAGGAAGACACAGGCCCCCAGGTGGGATAAATGCTACGATGGGGGGGGGGGGAGGAGGGAGGGGGAGCGGGTCACGGCAAGGGAGCTAAACCGGATGACCTAGGGGCACCCCTCGTTTTCAGGTTTCCCCGACACCCCAGGGTTCTAGGATCCGGCGCTCACCAGCACTTCCGCATCCCCTTGCACAAACTCCTCGAAGACACGAATCACCTGCTCCCGGCTTCGCGTCGTCTTGAAGTCGGTGCTGCAGGAGCCATCAGCTTTCTGAAGGAGATGGGACAGGAAGGGTCAGGGTCCCCGTGTCTCTCCTCAGCTCAAGGGGAGAGGATCAGACTAGAGCAGCAATACCTCCCAGAACGTTAGTTGCAGGGACGGCAGAAAGGCCGCCAGAGGGTGCCTCGTGGTGGGGGTCAACAACAGGGCAGGTACCGCACGGCGGGGTTAGGGCTGAGGGAGGGACAGGGCTCTGCAAAGCGAAGCGGGACTGGCCCACCTTGATGCCTTCGATGCGGAAGCCCAGTGTGGTGCTGGAACTGATGCCTTCTCGCCACTGCATGTAGCGTGGCTTGGTGACCGCGCGCTGCGCGTGCTCCTCCTCGGTAGGAGCCGCCGGGTCTACCGCCAGCATCTTCTTGTACATGTCCTTCCGCAGCTTAGGCCGCTCGCGGGCTTTGGTCAGCTCCTCTTCCAGGTAAGTCCTGCGGAGGCGCGGGCAGCGGCGGGGCGTAAGACGGCGCACACCTGGACCCGGTCCAGCGCGGCTTTGGGCACCCGGTAGAGCGCTCATCCCCTCCCTGTGTGCGCGCCCAGCCAGGCATGACACGTGTACCTGACGCCCATCTTGCAGTCAAGTACGCAGGGCCCGTCGAAGCCGTCGAGCAGGTCCTGTAACTGCAAGTAGCTCTCGCCGTCGCGCTCCACCACGCCGTGGAAGGCGGGCACGCAGCCGCGCAGCGCGTCCGCCATGAGCCGCGCCAGGCAGTAGCGCTCCGGCTCTGAGCTGCGCTTCAGGATCAGCCCGCTGGTGCCAGCCGCCTTGAAACTCCCTGCAGACTGGCACCAGTTAGCGCTGCCTGGTCCCTTCCTACTCCAGACACCCACCCACCTCACCAGCGCCTGCCCTGTGCTCACCCGTGTGCCCAGCCAGCTGCACCCAGGCATAGCGCCTCTTGAAAGGGCTCATGACGGGCAGATTCACCATGGTCCGAATCTTCTGCCAGTGGCTTTTCTGAAAGCGACACGGTCCAGTGTGCACGTTGGCGTCTCAGCAGTGCTTAAGCCCGCCCTCCTTTGGAATAGGGTCTCCTGCCCCAACCCACCGCAAGTAGCTAGGGCCCCACGGTTCACTCACTCACTCAGTCACTCAGTCACTCAGTCACTCAAGGAAAGTTTATTGTGAGCCTATGTGGAGGACACTGAGATGGGCACAGGGTGATGGCAGATATCCAGCTTATGGACTGTGCTGAAAACAGCCATGAATTTAATGCCAAAGGGCTCAGGTTTGCACCCCACTCCTGCTGCTCTGAGCTGTGTGGGCAGGTTACTAAAGTGCTCTGTCAAGGATTTAGAACTTTCCTGAGCTTGAACGTCACCTGATGGTCACCCCGGTTAAAAAATGCAGACGCTCAGGTCTGCCCCAGGGGGAAATTCTAAGTAGGTCTGGGTGGAGCCAAAAATTTGCATTTCTAACATTGCCTCAGGAGATTCTGGGGCCTGAGAAACAGGCCTCTGAGTGTCAGTTTCTTCATCTATAAAATGGGGAAATAATCACTCTCCCTGGGTTGTTATGAGTAGTAAATGAGGCTTGAGTGTGACAGGCTCCATCCTCCCCAGCCCCATTCCTTGGCATGAAGCAGAAACTGGACAAATTTGGATTCTTGTTTCGTTCACTTTGGACCATTGGCTACTCTTATTTAGGGAGACAAACATGGAAACAAACTTTTGCAAAGGCCCAGGACAGAGAGGCTAGCCTGGCAGGGCCTGGGAAAAGAATGGCTTAGGGCTCCCTGAGACCCTCTTGCTATTCCTGATGCCTTTTCACTCCTCACCAGTTGGCAAGGCTCGGGGCATCCTTGGTCTTGATCTAGACCCAGAAACCTGAGCCTTGAAAATGGGATGCAGAGCTGAGAGCCTATCATTTTAGATGAAACCGGGAAGGAAATGTAGATTTTGGTGTGCTTCTTGCCTCATGACCATGGCTTCTGGCCTCCACCCAATTCAGAGAGCAGCTCATACTCTGGACCTTTCCTTTTCCCACCCAAAACTCATCAGCCCTGTGTCCACCCTCTAAAGTACACAGGTTTGCTCATCCAAACTGTGTGTCTGCTGCCTCCTCGTAGGGGTACTTGCCTCAGAGGAGTTGCATATGTGTTGCAGGAGTTATAGGGCTGGAACACAGAAATACAGCCTCCCTGATCAGAGAGAGTTCCAAGAGGGAGAGGGAGAACTTGGCCTAAACAGGGGAAGTCTGCTGCTTTCCCATGGGGAGGAGATAGGGGTTAGTGACAGGGCACTGGAATCATGCGTTCTGTCACTTTTTAGCTGAGTGAACCAAAGTGAGGATTTCATCTGTGTGAGCCTGTTTCCTCTGGGAGGATAGAGCTGCTGCCATAACACGAGCCACCATTTACTGACCGCCTACTGCCTGCCAGGCGCTTCTCATCTTCCATCAGAAAGCACTGCTCCTACTTTCCTACTGAAGTCCCTACATGGCACACTAGGGTGTGATCACGTGTCCAACCCCCAGGGATCTGGGGGTGTAGCCAGAAGCAGCCCACTAGAAACATGACATCTCTTTCAAAACTCCTTTTTTTACTCTTTAAATACATGCAAGGTTTGCATTCTGCTGCATAATAAATCCAAGTTTTATTATAAAACTCTCCCACCTCCAAATCTTCAAGTAAAATTCCAGGAAGATGTATGCGCCATGTGTATTCAGTGGCACCGTCCTATACCCCCTTCTCCCACTCATGATTTTCAAATCATTCACATGCAAAGCAAGAGCATGGGGTGGTAGCATTATTGCCATTTTACAGAAGGAAATCAAGGCTCAGAGGAGTTAACATCCCCTCACTCCCTGCCTCCAGCCTCCCGGCTTCTGGCTGAAGTTCTCTACCAGCCCAACCTCCTCCCCCATGTCCCAATTACCCCATCAGTTTCCAAAATCCATTCTACCACCCCAATTCCCTTTGGGGGTCAAATGGGACCCTGCATGAGAAAGAGCTTTGTGTAAGATGAAGCAATCTGCAGCCACAAGGTGGGCTGTCTGCTCTCTGGGGAAACACTGAGATCTGCCTGCAAACTCCTCTCTGTTGGCTGGACATCTCTGTCTTCAACCAAAGGAATGGGTTTAATGGTATGGTTTCAGGCAGCTTTAGGGGCCTACTGACAGAAGCTTGGGGACAGTGGGGCCAGAATGGACTTGGAGGGTATATCTAGTTCTGTAGCCACCCCAGGGGAAGAGGGAGACAGCCCTGGGTTAGGTGAGATGGGAGAACCACACCATCCCTTCTTCTGGGATTTTGTGGGAGCAGTGAGTGGGGATGGAAGGTGGGAGGTGGGCCCAGTAGAAGAAGATTTAGTGCCTGCAGTCCTGGGCTACTGTCACTTGATTGATGCATGATAACACAGCACTGATTTGCTTCCAAGCTGAGGTAAAATGGGATCATCACCTATTCTCCTCCAATTTTGTGAGGATCATATCAGCCAAGAGTAGCAGCAACTAAGGCTGGTTCCAGCCATGCAGGTTACAAGGGGGTTTCATCTGAACCCTCCCAGCCACTTCCTGAGGTTGGTAGGACAGAATTTAGTTCCCCTGCCAGTGAGGGATATGGTCAAACACGGAAGGAGTCTATGCAAGTATCAATGAACTCACCACCATCCATCTTAGGGAGCTGCCTCCTCCAGGGAACATAATGCAGATAAAAATGCATGTATTCAAAAAGGCTCCTGAAGAGTCATTCTTTACTGGGTGGGCGGGAATTTTGGCACATGAACAACAGCAAGGAAGATATTTTTGAGCAGGTAAGGCTTTTATTATATGGATATCAAAAAGTAGATTTGTTATTTCTAGCTGGAAACAGGGCCAAAGCCCCAACCTTGGGCCCAGCCTACCCTCCATAGAAGTCTGGGAAACCAACTCACACCCATAGGCTGCCTGGGCATCTTGGGGCAAAAAAACCCAGGAGAGCTGATTATGTGAAAGAGTCTTTGAGGAAGTCACAGGGGCACCTTCTGATCCTCACCCCTGGGGCTAGACAGGGACCATCTCTCTCTGGGAAGGGTTTGGCTGGACATTAGCCTCAGACCCTCCTTTGTCCAAGCTCCATTTGGAAGCCCTGAGGACTCCTGCTTCTTACAGCACACCAGATACTCATCCCCATTCTTTCTGACTCTGGCTCTGGCTCCCTACCTCCAGCCATTCAGTCTTGGGCTGAAGCACTCTGCCAGCCCAATCCCCTCCTCATGTTCCCATTGCCCTATCAAACCAGCACTCCCTGTGGTGGTGGTGGTGGTGGTGGGAGCAATCAGTTTAAATTTATAAAATGATTTGCACTAAGGTATAAGTGACCCACGACTTCACCCTCCCAGGGGCATTTGCTTTTTAGAAAGGAAGTCTGTTAACCTAAATTCTGCTCTATAATTAGTGAAAAGTGAAGTGTGGGAGTTCTGGGTCCAGGACAGGATGGCATCAAGGTCTCTTTACCCATCCTAGAGCACTGAAAGAGGAGAACCAAATGAACAGGAGCCAGATACCCTCCCTACAGCAACACCCCAAAACTGTTTTAAGAGGCAGGCAAGGCCTAAGAGGACAGTCATGCTGGCTGCTCTTGGGGATAGGCCCCCAACTCCTCTCCTGATCTGTCTGGGTTTCTCTGCCCGTGACTTTTCCCTCTTCCAGAAGAAAGGCCCCAGGAAGGAGGCAGGCTGCCCAGTCCCAGGATAGTACCCTGCCGGGAGCCCAGCTCCAGGCTCTGGGCAGGCTGTGTGGTGCTCCTAGGAGCTGGGGAAAGATGTGTCAGGCAGAGGCAAAGTGGAGACTTTCAGGGCCGCCTCTTGCTTCCAGCTATACCATTATCTACCCATGCCCTAGTGTCAGGGCCTGGCAAGCTGGGAGCTCCCGAGCTCTGCTGCAGGACCCTTCTCCCGGCGCATCCTTCACCGTCAGCCAACCGATGGCCTCAGCGTCCTGACCGGGGAAGCCCTGAAGGCAGCCTAGGCGGGCACTCTGTGCCGCTCCCCGACCGGCCGTGAGGCAAAGTCCGCGCCTGGCCCTTCCACGCGGGCGCAGGCAGCCTCTGTCAACACCTACTGGCTTATCTGCCGCCGCCGTGGCTGTTTGCCTTCGGGGAGGCCCCGGCGGGCTGGGGGTTGGGAAGGCCTGGGAGACGCAGCCTTGGAGCTGTAAGGGCCCGCAGCGGCCATCTGCTCCAGCTCCTGGCTGCGCCGATAGAAGGCGAAGCTCGGCGAGGGAGAGGCCGGCCGAAGACGCCTAGGGCACAGCTGCAGCTGGTCTTCGGAGTCTTGACCCCAGGCGGCGTGCCTATGTTGCAGGCAGGATTGGGCCCGGGGCCCTCCTCCGACTGTAGGCGGAAGAGGGAAACGGGGGCGGAGGGCGGGGAGGGGGGGCTTCCCTCCTGGCGTCCTTTCTCCTGATCCCGCCTCTCAGCTGTCAGAGATCTGACCCGGGGAACGGTGCACCCAGAACTACTGCTCCGGATTTCGGAGGAGGTGGGAAAGGAGTCCTCTCACTGCCCCACATTCCACGGCTTTGGAGATTCCTCGATGGCACCCGCATCCCTCTGTGAGCCAGGGTTGTACTAGGAATGATTACGGATCAGGGAGGGGTATCCTTTTCATCCGCGGAGGAGAGAGGGACTCCCCGCACCCTACACCTGACTGCGGCGGGGTGTGTGCGTGTGTGTGCGTTTGTGTGTTCCTGCTCGATGAGACTTTTCCCTCTTGTACCTTACAAACCACGCTGCCTTCTGGAGAATGTACGTCTCAGCGGGTAACTGATTCACAGATCCACTGCAAGTCGTTACAGGGTCTCCTCCGCCTCATCCAGTCCGAACGAGCGGCGAAGCCCGGGTTCAGCAGGCAGAGGCCGCGCCTCAGGGCTCTCCCCACCGCGCCCAGTGTCCGCCGCTCTCACCGCCCTTCTGGGCAGGCTCGGAACCACCAGAGCCTGCGGGACGCCCTTCGCCTCTCCCTCCACTCCAGGGACACTTGCATAACGTGGATCTAGAGCAACTCCTTCGCGTTGACCGCGGGTAGTTATTTAAAGTATTTGGCCTTGGTTAAAACGAGGGGGTCAAGATGGCTATCCCGGGCGCCGCACACCCCTGAGGGGCAGGCATGGGAATGACTTCGCTGCACCCTGGCCGGGGTTATCTGAGGGTCAAACCTCGCACCGGAACAGCCAGGTTACCCGAGTAGGGACTAGTAGGCGGATCCCGCTTTTCAGCCTCAGTTTACCTCCTCCCGGCTTTCCTTAGGACCAGGAAACCCGGGGAGGGCTGCGTCCCACTCCCTACCGGAGCCCCCAGCCCCAAGCCCCTCCCTTCTCTGCGTCCACATCTTGTGCGGGCGCCGGGAGCAGACGGCGGCGGTTCCCGAGCAGAGCCTGGAGCGCCTCTCCACTCCCACTCAGGAGAGGGAAACCGTGGCAACGGCGGGGGGTGGGGCCGCCGCGCGGGAGAGGGGGTGGGGAGAGAGGGAGACTCCTTCACCCCTCTCTCTTCGAGAGTTCGCGGGGCAAGACCAAGCCCCTCCGATCCCTCAGCCCCACTTCGCAGCCAGCAAGTCACGATCTCCACCTCCGCCCTACCCGGTGCTCGCGACCGGTCGCAGACTCCTCCTCCCTCTCTTTCTTAGACGCCCCAGGGCCCGGGCAGCGACCCGCAGGTGGAAGCCGGGTGAAAACTGCCAAGGAGGGAGGTCAGCCCAGCGCGTCCTTGAGAACCCCATGCTCCTGCTAAGCAGGACCCCAGGCGGAGGGAGCTTAGCGCAGAAGTCGGCGCTCAGCCAGCTCAGAGCTGGGTCCGCCGCACGCAGCCCCCGCGCCCCGCGCTGGCCCCGCCCCCGCGGCCCATACCTGACCCACGTCCTCGCTGGCTTCCAGCTGCACGTTGCCGCGGCTCCGGCTTTCGCTGTCGCTCAGCAGATCGTCCTCTGAGTCCTCGGGCAGCGACGAGGAGCCAGTAGAGGAGAGCGACGAGGTGGAGAGGCGGCGCGGCTGCTGCAGGTGTGAGGAGCCCACGGCCGGGAGCCAGCCACCCTCCGGCTCCGGTGGCCCCGGGCTGGTCGGGGGCACGTCCGGCTCCTCAGCTGTCACAGTCAGCTGCGGGATCACCGGGGCAGGGGGAGCCCGCGGAAGCCCGTTCGGGACCTGTCCCCCACGCCTTTTGGCCCCGCGGGCCCGGGGCTCCCCTGCGGCGGCGGCGGCAGCGACCGCCGCGCAGCGCGCCTCGAAGAGCAGGCGCAGCTCCCCGACACTCCGGCGCGGGGCCCGCTCCAACCCCGGGCTGCAGGGCCCCGCGCCCCCCGGCCGCGCCATGCTCGTCGGGCCCCCGGGCAGGGTCATTTCCCCGCACGCGAGCCTCAGCGAAGCCCACCAGCCCGCGGCGCAGCGAGGACTGGAGACGCTCAGCGCCCCCGGCGCGAGACTGCCCCGAGGCGGAGCCTGCGCGGCTGCCCGCCTGGGCCCCGCCTCGGCCGCGCCCCCCGCCCACTCCTTTCACTTTCAGAGAAAGCGCGGGCCTCCAAGGGCTCCCTGTTGCTCCTCCAGGTGACCGGGAAGCTCAGACCTCGTGGACACAAAGTCAGGGCCTGGCCTTCGCAGCCTCTCTGTCCCCGCTCTCGAAGAGACCGGAGGGGTCGCTCCGCCCCCGGGCCCTACTGCCTTGGAGCTGGTCCTGCTCTCGCTCTCCTACCCAGTCCCTCCGGCTCCTTTCCACGATCCATCCTGGGCCAAGGATTCCTGGTCTCCGGGCTTTCCTTCAGCATGGAATGCAAGGCCACCAGCTTCCTGGGGAAGCCTCACCCCAGGGCGTGCGCCCAAGTGGGGACTCTGTCCTGGGCAAGACCTGAGGCTTCTTCCCCCCAAGCTCCCCACTTCTCAGCTGGCAGAGAACAAGGTCAGGGGGGCGGGGCCTGAATCTCGCGGCGAGTCCTGGCGCAGTCCTGGGCAGCATCCCTTGGCTACTGGCTGGCAGGGGCTGTGCCCTTCTGACTCCTTTTTCTGTGGAATTCGGAGCGTGGAGTCTGCTGTGTGATCCTAAGCAAGTCATTTCACCTCCTTGAACTGTTGGTTCTTTTCCGCAGGGTTGTCGTCTACCTCACAGAATTGCTATGAGAATAAAATAAAATGAAAGATGTAAAATCTATACAATATGAGAATAGTTTTAGTGTGGGTGGTAGGAAGAGCCAGTCTCAGGTTCATCACACTCTAGATGTGATCTTTGACGTCTCTTCCCTTTGTAAATTTAGGGAAACCTCACCTGACCCAGAGTTGTGGCTGTGACAGGGTAAGAGAGCCACGACGCTGGCTCATCCGTGGCATCGTGGTGCAGTATTTGGCCACTTCACAAGTTAGTGGTCGGCTGAACTGCAGGGCTGCTTTAAGTAGAGTTTGTATTTCACAGCATTACTTGTCTTCCCCCAAAATGCCACCGGGGAGGATCCCTCCTCAGGTGCCTCGTGCCTCAGGATTGTTGGGGACCCTGTGGGGCAGGTTGCCCCAGAAGGATTGCTTCTGATGCTGATGAAGGCCAAAAGAAGCTCTCCTTCCCCTCATCTCCCTTCAGCTAGATTCAAGGAAGGCCCAGGAGGAGACAAAAGGAGGGTTCAGAGAGAGAAAATGGGAAGCTTCAGCAGAGCAAAAAGGAGAAGGTCCTGGGGGAAGTGATGAAGAAAGTAAAAGTGTGGAAGGATGAGTGGAGGGGAAGGAGGGAAAGAAGGAAATACAGGAGTTTGGCTATTCAGAGAACCTGGGAAATCACATGGCTACTTTCTGTGGGCACAGAGATCTAGAGGAGCCTGGGTGTGTGTGAAGGGTGTACTCTAGAGCTTGATGGCTCAAAAGCCATGTCTCCTGCACTCACTTCCCTCTTTCGGGGCTACCTTGGTCTCTGGTGGGACTGGTACTGCCCTCAGGGTAGGGGCAGGCTGGGGGCAAACCCGGGATGGGGAGAGTCAACAAGGACTCGCCAGAACTGAAAAGGTGGGAGGGAAATGAGAGGAGGGAACATGCACTGTGCACCTGTTAATGTTTGTGATATATATATATATATACACATACACACACTCAAGGGCAATTCTTTTTCTTCTTCTATTAGGCACTTGTCCTAAGCCCAGAAACCAAAGAAGAGCTCTTTGCCATATTTTCCAAGTATCCCTCAGTGGAAAGGTAAGGACAAACTTGGGAATGGGTATTGAAATGAGAGCTAATTTCATAGACTTTTTAGAAAATGTTTATTTATTTAGAGAGAGGAGGGAGCAGAGAGAGAGGAAGAGAGAGAATCCCAAGCAGGCTCCCTGCTGTTAGCATGAAGCCCAATGCAGGGCTTGACCTCACAAACAATGAGATCATGACCGAGAGTCAGCAGCTGCTTAACCAACTGAGCCACTCAGGGGCCCCAATTTCATAGACTTTTAGAGTGGGAAGGACCTTTAGGTGCATCCTGTTCTCCTCAAAACACAGGAGAAGTAACAAAGGAGTTAAATGGCTCAACCCAGGAGGTTACAGTCTTTGCACAAGGCCACACAGCTAGTTGGTGGAAAAGCCAGAGAGTCTTGGCTAGATCCACTGACTTCTATTCCTGTGCCGTGCATACTTTCTTTTATTAGCATCTTATAGTTCAGTCTCTAGTTCCTTATCCGAGGAAGGCAGAGTCTGCCTCCACCTACTACAGGCAGAAAGCATAGGGGCACATACTGGGGCAGAGCCGGGGGTCCCGATATAGCAGTGGGACAAGGTCAGGGGGCTCTCATGTTGTCTTAGTTGAGCCAGGAATGACCTTTCAAATCCTGGAATCATGTTGTTTGTGCCTCAGTTTCCACAGTTCTTGAAGCTGTGAGTAGATGGCTACCCGTAGAGTGCTGTGGAGAAAATCAGACTACTATATAGATGGAGGAAAGGCCTCTTGTGTGTTGCAAAAATGGGAAACGGGGGCATAGAGGAATGTTGCAAGGTTTTGATGGACATGAGGTGGCTAATCTGAGATAGGCCATGTGCGTCTCTCTGCCTTATTCACAAGGCCAGCTATGTGTCTGACGAGAAAACTGATCTCTCTTCTTCTGTGGCATCTCAGTTCAGGGATCCTCCTGTACCCTTGAGGACTTCTCTCTAGAGTGTCTGAGTCTTCACTCCTCTCCATGGCTTTCGGGATTTATCAGGCCTGGGAGCTACATCCCTCCTAGGCAGTAAAGACAGTGGGCACAAAGCTGGGAAAGGGGGAGGCCTGGAAAATAGGGTGTGTGAGGTGAGGGTTTTCTGGAGGCTTGGTTTCATTCCCCAACCTGCCTTATTTAGCTCTGCCCCTCTCTCCCCACCCTGAGGGACAGGAGTAAAGTCACTGCTCGCCATTCCCTGCCAGGCACAGGACTAATTTCTTCTTCCCAAGAGCCACAGGCAGGCCCTTTCACCTGAGGGAGAAAGGACAGAGCACTGCCTTTGCTTTGAGGGACCTTGAAAGCTTCCCCGGAGAAAGCAGAGCCTCTATAGTGTGTGCATGTGTGTGTCTGTGTGTTGGGGGCAGGGTGGTGGCAAATCTTCCTCTGGACCAAGTGATACAGGTTCTTATTCTGGTCAACAACTCCTAGATGTGCTCTGTGAGACCTGGTGTCCTCCAAGGGACTTCCTGACCCCAAGATTCCAATATTTTGTGACAATACCTGTGATCCATTCATTGATTCACAGAGAAAACAAACTTCCCTTGAGCAGTTTCCTCAAACCAGGCACTGTGCTAGGTGAAAAGGATACAAGGAGTAGTTCCTATAATGACCTCCCTTCATTATATGGAATGGTGGTGTATCATTTTACATTGTCTTCTGGAGAAAGGAAACCAGAAAGGACCCATCAGAAAACAGGCCCCAGAGTGCTACATGGCTCTTTTTCCAAGGGGCTGTCACTAAGACCTTGCCCTTTCAGAGGCTCCATGCATCCCAACCATTCCCCATCCTGGTCAGTCTGGGGCCCATCTCTGCCCAGAACAAACTAGAGAGGGCGCTGGAGGGCTGGCCAAAGCCAGGGCCAATGGCAACTTGAGGGCGGGGTTAGAATTGGAGGTCTCCTTCCTCCTGGGAAGAGGAGTGAATGGCTGTTTTCACCTGACAGCCCCAGACCCTTTTCTTTGAGAAGGTTTCTCTTCCTTCCCCATGCAATCTCTGACCTCATTATGGATAGACCTGATGGGAATATTCTGGGATTTCGAGCTAGGCTAGTTTAGCAGGGCTGGGGATCCAGCAGCCTTTGCTGACCCTTCACCATCTGAATCACTCTGGTTTAAAACAAACAAAATGTGTCACCGCGCCTGTGTATGTGCAATAAGAACATTTTCTCTCCTGACACACTTCAGAAACAAGGTTTCCCATCCCTCCCAGGAGCCTGTGTTCCTGTGGTTCTCCCTCCTCCCTCTCTTCATAACTCAGAACCCGCAGGATCTCTCCCGCGGCCTGGTGGAGGCAGAGGGGACCGAGAGCATATGAGGTCAGGGATGCGGCTGCCGGTCGGTCGAAGGAACTGCTCTGAGAATGCTTTGGGTGCCTGTCGGTCGGCCTCTGTCCCCGAGGTCCCCTCCAGGACACCTCCCTGAATCTTGTGCCCGAGGGCGTGGGTGCCTCCCCTAATTCCATTGGTGACCTCTCTGCAGCCTGACTTCCACCCCTGGTGCTAGGCGGCCGACTCCATAAGGCATCCGGTGGCCGGACAAAAAGAGCCACCGGGAAGTCGTGCGCAGGCCCCAAGACGCGGGTGTTGAAAGCCGAGGCCCCGCTCCCAAATCCGGGATGTCGCCGGGAAGCGCATCCTGCTGGCGTCCACGGCTGGAGGTGCGCGCGCACGTGCGGGCAGCCGGCCCCAGTGGGCGAGCCCAAGTCAAGGGTGTTGGCTCGTCCGGGCTGGGCGGCACACTAGCCCTGGGGTGAACGGGCCTACCTGCCGCAGCCGCGTTTCTCTCTGCCTTTGGTCGACCCCAAAGGACTGGGCGCTGCGGTCCGGGGACAGGATGGGAGGGACAGGTGGGACCGAATGCCCCAGAACGCGTCGGCTCCGCTGGACATCCGCTTGCCCCCCTTCCCTCCACCACATTTACTGGGCGTCACCTAAGTGCCAGGTGGCGCTGGGTGCTGCGGATATGCGGCAGACCCAAGTAGCTAACAGGCTCAGGGTGGGGACTCATAAATTATTACCTGGTGAGTGCTGCCCTACATTACCTGGTGAGTGCTGCTCTAGGGAGAGCCAGTAGAAGGTGCTCCCAAACCAGATTGGGAGGGGAGATCAAGGAAGGCTTCCAGGAGGAGGTGACCTTTCGGCTGAGCTCTGTAGGGTGAGGAGGTGTTCTCCAAGGAAAATCAGTGGAGATAGACCAGTGCATTCCAGGTGAGAGGTGAATGTGTCTGCGGCTGAGCAAGACCTGGTCTCCGCCTACACTTTTTTTTTCTTTTTTAATAGTTTATTGTCAAGTTAACTAACATACAGTGTATACAGTGTAGTCTTGGCTTCGGGAATAGATTCCTGTGATTCATCACTTACATACAACACCGAGTGCTCATCCCAACAAGTGCCCTCCTCAATGCCCATCACCCATTTTCCTAGCCTCCCCCCAACCTCTTCCACCCATCAACCCTCAGTTTATTCTCTGTATTTAAGAGCATCTTATGGTTTGCCTCCCTCTCTGTTAACTTATTTTTCCTTCCCTTCCCCTATTGTCTTCAGTTAAGTTTCTCAAATTCCACATATGAGTGGAAACATGTATCTGTCTTTCTCTGACTTATTTCACTTAACAAAACACACTTCAGTTCTATCCACATTGTTGCAAATGGCAAGATCTCATTCTTTTTCATCAGGGGTAGTATTCCATTGTGTGTATGTATGTATATATACATACCACATCTTCTTTATCCATTCATCAGTTGATGGACATTTGGGCTCTTTCCATAATGTGGCTATTGTTGATAGCGCTGCTATAAACTTTGGGATACTTGTGCCCATATGAATCAGCACTCTTGTATCCTTTGGATAAATTTCTAGTAGTGCTATTGCTGGGCCGTAGCGTAGTTCTATTTTTAATTTTTTTTTTTTTTTTGAGGAACCTCTACACTGTTTTCCAGAGGGGCTGCACCACTTTGCATTCCCACCAAAGTGCAAGAGGGTTCCCCTTTCTCCACACCCTTGCCAACATCTGTTGCTTCCTGAGTTGTTAATTTTAGCCACTAGGACCAGTGTGAGGTATCTCAATGTGATTTTGATTTGTATTTCCCTGATGATGCGATGAGCAATGTTGAGCATCTTTTCATGTGTCTGTTCTGCATGCACTTTTCAAACCAGGGTCACTGACAGCTGAAAAAGAAAAAAAATTCCTTTGATATTTTAAAGAAGGCATCGAGATAGTCCTTGTGGGAAAGATCAGAACATTTTCTTAGTCATCTTTACACATATTTTCCAGTTTGGTACTGCTTGTATGTTTTAATTACTCTTGGTGGTGGTGAGTAGGTCAAGCCTCACAATCTTTGAGATTGCTGGGGTGGTGGTGAGGTGGGAGTCTTCTGAGCCACTTTCAGACTGTCCATTCTGGAGAGAACATAAGCAGCAAGGGCAGGCCAAAAAGCAGCTCTGCTTCCCTGGACTTTCCCCAGACCCGCTCCAGTGCCCATGCTCGTAATCTCAACCTGAAAGCAGAATTTCTTGACCCTGGAGGTGGTTGCTGCCAGGAGTTCCTGAACTAAGTGCTTCAGCTTCTGGAGGCTCCGCTGCCCCCCACTCTGCCTGGTTTCCTACAGCTTCCACCTTGTCCCTCAACTCACTGCCCACTCTATCCCAACCCCCCACCCCCGCCACTCTGCCCCTGAAGTCTCTCCTCCCAAGAACAGTGGCCTCTGCTTTAACAACAGCATTATTGAACCCCTTCTGGGGAAAGGTACACTTAATCTTTAAGACCACTCTGACAGATCTTACGTTGTAAAGATGGGAGATTTGTGGCTCAGAGGAGTTAACTAGCTCAGGCCTAGGTAGTTAAGTGGCAGAGCAGGGATATGAACCCTGTACTGAGCCTGCAGTGTCCTGTGGCTCCTGGCTCTCCTTTGGGTCCAGAGCACCGTCTGGAATCCCTAGACGTGCCTATGCTGCGGTAGCTGAGCCCCCACGCAGAGCCAAGAAACTCCAGCTCCAGGTTCTGCTCAGCCAGGACTGGGGCTAGCCTGGGGAACCCTGCAGAGAAGGCAGGCTACCCCTTGGCCCTCTTTTAGTGCTGCTGTTCCCTCCAGCCCCCCAACACTTTCCTCCTCAAGGGAGCTCAGAGGCCCTCAGTGGTCAGTGAAGTCACGCAAAAACTCCATGCTGGAGGTTGATGGTTTCCTAGTTCCCAAGAGGTGCTGGACACTGCCACCCAGGATTACCCAAGGAAAGCTGCCCACACCAAGGCCAGAAGATGAAGTTGACTGACCCTGCACCTCTTGCCCTTCCACATCTCTCTGCCTATGGCAGCTTCCTTTCTGCTCTCAGGTATGCCTGCCCCAAGGCACTGCATCCTGGGAGACGCAGATAGGGCTGTTTTCTGCTCAGAATCCCTGCTCTCTAGGGCCTAGCCAGCCCACTGCTGCCAGCACTCAGGTAGTGGGAGTGTTGATGAGTTGGGAGAAAACCTCATTGGGCACAGCTGCTGGGCGAGCCCTCTCCAGGTGGGTACTGGGACCCACCTCTCCCAGTACCAGAGGCAGGCTTGGACTGGGATCCTACCATTGTCACCTCACACCTTCCCATCTATAAAAGGAAATAGATGATCCAGTATTTTGCTTCCTAAAGCATGGCCAGAAAGTTTTGAGACACATCCTCAGCTAATGAGGGAGTGGAGGCGTTCCAGATCTCCCTAGCTTGGGGGATCGATGAAAGGCTATCAGTATTTTCTCACCAGTCCCTGGGTTCCCTCTGCACACTCATGATAGGCAGGAGACAGCATAGCAAAGGCCAACTGAAAGCTTGGAAGCACCAGCCTCTCACTAGGGCTAGGCAGTGTTATCAGGGCCCTACCTAGTTCTGTTAAAGGTTGCTGGTATCTTCCAAGATAGGAAGTAAACCAGGCCAAGTGGAGGGCTCCCTGGCTGTAGACAACTACCATACTAGAGAAGCTTCTGGGTAACCAGGTTGCTAAAGAGTTGAAAGCAGTCACTTTCACTTTTGGGGGGGGTGTTAGGCTAAGAGAAGGGGAAGGAGGGAAACCAAGCAAAAGAGAGGCTTTCTTGGACTTTGAAAACATGACTTTGAGAGTTGCCACTGAGGATGCAATCCTTGGATTAATTCCGATCCCCTTGTTAAAACAGGGTGTAAAGTTTATTTACAATTATCTGTACAGTTTGAGTGACAGCTCGGGACTTCACAGAAACAGAACAAAAGCATTCTTTCTGAAGGGAAGTTGCAGGCAGACTTTCCCTGCACCTGTCAGAAGCAAGACAGACAAACAGACCTATACATCATGAGCCAGGCATATGGACATTGGCCTTTTTGCCTCTTGGAAGGAAGTGAAAAATGTGTTAAACAGCCTTAGGTGCCGCACCCTTCAACACTGAAACCACATGGAGTGGGGGAGGTGTGGAGTAGGGAGCCATGGCAGCAACTCTCCAGCGTAAGAAATACCTCAAGTGAACAGCCAGGAAGCCCAGCTGGGGGGTGGGGGTGTGGGGGCTGTGGAGGAGGGGTGTGTGATAAAGCCAACATCTTCTGCCTGGTCAAGATCTTGGTTCAGAGGCCCTGCCTCAGTGGAGATTGGAGACAAATTCTCAGTCCTGATTCCAATCACCAAGGAGACGACTCAGGTGACAAGTTGGTTGGCTTCTCTCCTCGCTGTTTTGGCATCTCAGAACGAAACTTTTGGCAGCTGTGTGTGGGGAGGTAGTGGCAAAGTGGCTACAGTGTGATGCAGTTTTAATAAAAATTTTATTACACAGCCATAATGTAATCGACACTTCTCCAAATCCAAATGATACTAAATACAGATCTACATGGTGGATCAGAATGACTCCAGCAAATTATATGGATTCTATAATTTCATGTCTTTTAAAACCAGAAAGAAAAAACAGTCCAGGTTTGTCATGATAGGAGAGGTCCCAGCAGCTTCCAGGGCTCTGCCGGAGTCTGGGCAATGTTTAGCAGTCTGTGATTCCACATTTACACAACAGTCTATAAAGGGTTTCGGTCAATGGACTATTCAAGTATATATGATTTTAATGAGTCCATTGCCCACCTTAGCCCAACCGAACTGCGTCACAGCTACCACAGAGCTATGTTACAGTCACAGTTTACCAATTTTACAGTCACAATACTTTTAAAAAACCATCCATTGCTGTTTTTTTAAAATAAAAAAAGTGTAAACTAAGTTAAAGCAACACCGAGGCTCTACTAAACCCAGAAGAGTCACCAAGTTCATTTTGTATGTTTAAATACAACGTAAGTCCATGATTTCCCATCATCCCACTTCCTTACAGAAAAGTAGGGTGATGAAGTACAAAGCAGAGCTTCTAAATTCCTCTCCCTCTTGTGGGACTCAGCAGCTCTCAGCTGTTTCTTTAGCTTAGTTCTTGGTATATATAGTCAGCTGTACTTTGTTCTGAAAAGATTTGTTAAATGCCACTTTTATTTACACTTGGAGCTTTACACCTGAGAATGATTATCAAGCAGTCAGCTTATCTCTTTTCAAACATTTCATAAAGACATACACACTTCTTTGCTGGCCTCACCCTAGCTGCACAACAATATATATGCTTACCATATATATATGTATACACACACACAAAACTGCACATGCTTGTAACATTTGCAACCTAAATCTTTTTGTGTTCGTTCTCTCCACATTCACGTTGAATACTTTCTCTTAAAAAACAAAACATTATTCTTTCCGAAAGAGCAAAACAGGATCACTAGGAAGAGACAAGAACATGGGGTGGGAAAAAGACACTCTATGTTCAGCCGAGAAGCTGTAGGCTGTACCCATGGGTTGAGCAAGACACCTGCACTGCCTTCTCTGCTACCTGGCCGTAGGCTTCCCTCCCACCTGCCAGGACACAGCCTACAGGGCAGGGGGCAAACTGGGGTGTTTTCTCTGAGGTGGGGGAGGTGGGGGGGGAGAGGATGTGGGGGAGGGTATGTTACACAGCTACAGCAGTCAGGCCTGTTTAGTAAGAAGAATCACATTTAATGAGTTTCTTTCTTGCAGTTTCAGATGCTCATGTACAGCTGAAAAAAATCTGAAACAGCTATAGACCCATGACAGACCGATACAAAGAGTACTGCATTTTAAAAAAATGATAAAAAAATCCACGCACTTACAGACACACACAAACACACACGTACGTACGTACGTACACACACACACACACACACACACACACACTCTCTCTCTCTCTCTCAAACATCCCCCCCTCCCTCCCCACAAATGTACACTTTTTGGAAACTAAATTGGATTTGAAAACCTCTCTTCTGCAGAGATGGGAAGAAGAGAAAGATGAGGAGAGAGGGAGGAGGGCTGCAGGTGCCCAGTCCCCACTCCCTCCACAAGTGTCCGGTGCCAAATGTTCAATGGTTGGGTCCAAGGCAGCCCGCGGAGGAGGCCGCCCAGTGCTGCTGCTGTCGCCCCCAGGGGCTACAGCAAGAATCCCAGCTCCACGCTAATACTGAATGTGTGCAGAGTGGCCAATGAACTGTGCTGGTTTTTTTTTTTTTTAAAAAAAAAAAAAAAAAAGGCAAACACAAATCTAAAGACATGGATAAAACCCAAGAGAGCCCAGGCCCACACTGGGTGAGAGGCCTGGGGGGTTGGTGGGAGATGGTGCAGACAAGGGAGGTCTATACAGCAAATGGTTTATATTACAGATGACTGGCAGTTTAGAGTCTCTTCCCAGTTCTACTGCTGCTCCAGCCCAAAGAGGGCAAATCAAAGGAAAAGAGGAAAGGTGGGACACTGTGATGGGGCATGCAGGGTCAGAAGCAGCAGGCTGGGTGCGCTCAAATAAGCCCTCGCCGTTTTTTGTAGTCTTCCAAGTTTAGAGATCTCCTTGGAGCCCCATCTTTGGCTGGTGGAGCCTTGGAGGTGATGGCCAAAGCCTTTGACTCTGTGGGAAAGAAGAGCAAATTGGCATCTGAGGTGCCTACGAAGTCCTTTGAGTCTCCTGCTTCACTCCTTCCAGTCGGGTTGACTGTCCCTGCTCCCTCCCTGCCCACAGCCCCGCTTACTCTGGCCTCTATAAATAATGATGAGCAGACACCTGCACTTCTTCCCTAAAATCAGGCCTCCCCACTGACCGAGAGAGCCATGTTGCCATCTGGTCCTCAGCCATCACCACTCCCCCCCACCTGTACCTACCTGAGCTGGGAACTTGTAAATCAATCTTCACATCAAAATCATGTACTTTGAACAAATCTTCTGAGAGGTCACTGGCTGACTTAGAATTCAAATCTTTATCCTTTCCCTGACCCTGCAATGTGAAGAGAAAAACTAATTATAAAAGCATAAATACAAGAGGACTTCAAGAAGCAGCGGTCACTAATAGTAAAAAAAAAAAAAAAAAAAAAAAAAAAAAAAAGCTAAGGCCCTTTTCTGATTCCTTCCCTCAGAGGGAGGACAGGAGAGGCCATTAAGGTAGTTTCTTTTCTGAAGCCTGAAAGAGGAGAGGGAAGGCTCATGTCTGTGGTGTGGGGCAGAAAGGGTGGGCTTAAGACAGTAAGTTACTTTCTGACCCAAGATTTCAGGAATTCCTGGGACAGTGTGGACTCCACAGGAAAAGACCTAACTTAGGCAAAAATCTGCTTCTAAATTGGCAGTTTCTCTGCTTAACATTCTAGTTTTCTTTTTTTAAAAATTTCTTTAAAGTTTATTTATTTATTTTGAGAGAGCGAGCCAGCGTAAGAGGGGCAGAGAGAGAGAGGGAGAGAAAGAATCCCAAGCAGGCTCCACACTATGAGCCTGGAGCCCAACTCAGGGCTTGAACTCATGAACCATTACATCATGATCTGAGCCGAAAACAAGAGTTGGACGCTTAACCAACTGAGCCATCCAGGTGCCCCTGACATTCAGTTTTCAAAGAGCTTTCACCTTTACAACGGTCTGATGCTTATGTGTCATCAGTTCCTCCTAGTACCCTGCGGAGCAGCAGGATATAGAGTATTAACCCCATTTTACATAGGAGAAAATGTGGCTCAGAGGGCTAGATGTCAGTTGCCTAAAGCTGTAATCAAGGCCTTAGTTAAGTAGTGGTGTTGGGTTTAGCACTTAGGTTGTCTGACTAAAATTCAGTAGCTGTTTATTACATTTGTAAACAATCAGGACGGGGAAAGGGCTGCAAGTGAAAGGCTATGTTCCTCCAGGTGGGAGAGATCAGGCCCCAATGAAGCCAAGCGTCTAGGCCACAGGACAGTGCTGCACTTGCCTTGCTCATTTCCTTTGGAGCATCTGGTAACACTCCAGAACCGTATTTTGCATTCAGCTGGGCCAATATGGCAGCTTGAACAGCCGGGTCTCTGGACTGAGAGAGAAAATCAAGTTATTTTAGAGATTTAACGCTCATACAGTCCTACCCGCCGACTACCACTAACATCACAAGCACCACAGTGGACCCATCAGCAGCTCAGTGGGGTTTTCCTCAAGGCAGCAAAAAAGAGGCAATTAAAAGCTTTGAAGCCCAGCCCAGGCCAGCCTGGCCCTAGGTGGCCCAGCCCACACATTCCTAACGTCTGCCACATTGGTAAACCCACCCTGCCAAAGGAGGGGTTAGTCCAGACGTTTCTACAAATCCATGCCAGGTTTTCACTACCTATATGTCCTATAGCAAGATAAAAAAAAAAAAAAAAAAAAGAGATAGCCAGACCCAAGAGTTTGAGGCAAGCAAATCCCACTAAGACAACATTATTTTTAACTTCCTTATTAATCTCCTAATGGAATTCATTTTATGTCCTAGAATCTAGGTCCTGACTAAAAACGTCCTCTTTAGGCACTCACATTAGAAACGATGGTAGGTTTGCACTGCCGCCTGGTAAAGGGATCCATCTGTTGGTTTTTCATGTTGTGACTTTCAGCCTGAAACAGAGAGCATGCGTTACAGAACTGTGTCTCTTTCCCCGCCTTCACTTATCCTAGCTTACACATACGTAACAGTCTTTGCAAGAGCTTAAAAGAGTCAAAGTCATGTATCATCCTCTTCTCTTCAAGAACACCAGACCAGATATGGGAGCAACAACAGAAGAACAAAACTGGAAACTGAGAAAGATGAACACCTGTGGAGCAGAATCTATGGGATGGGGAGGGATAAGAAGGGCAGAAGACTGCTGCTTTTCACTATAAATCAATACGTCTTATGGGTCTATGTGTGCACACAAACACGTGGATGTGAAGAGTACATGTTACTTCAATAATTCAAAAAATTAACTGGAGCAAGATGTATAGAAGATTTCATATCATTGTATTAATTAAAATGGTCTTCAGTGATCCAAATAAAGTTGTTTACTCACCACAAGGGCCTTCTCAGACTCTACGATGTTCCACTCCCGGTTCCGCTGGTTGATGTAACTGTGGGTGAGTAAAAGGGTGAGTCAGTCGGTTGGGGAAGGAGGGAGGGAACCACTGAGCCCTGACCCCTGACTCCGGAGCCTCATCCAGCCAGTGCAAGCACAGCATGTGCAAGGCCACGGGCTCACCTGATAACTGTGGCAAAGTCTGTGGGTCCGGGATAGGAGCCCAACCAAAACAGATCTGTAACACACCTGATGGCAGATATGTTCTTGGTCCGCTGGCGGTCCAGGGCCTCTGCCCGTTCCTCTAGCTCATTCAGCTGGTCTTGGATTTGTTTGGCCTTGTCCTGATCCCCCAGGTCCTCAGCCATGGCCTGCACAAGAGAGAAGTGTGAGTTTTTGGCTATGACTGGCTCTGTAACAAGTATCCCCTTACTTTCAGCACAGGCAAGACATCTCACGCAGTGAACAAATGACAGGAGATATGAAAGAACGCTGAAAACAAACTTTACAAATGCAAGGTATAATTCTTATTACAGTAGTAACACCTTGTCATATAGCTATCTGGCTCTGGGCCCCCGGTTGCAGCGATATCTAACATTAATTAACCTTGGAACCCAGGCCCCATGGGGCTGACTCACCCTAACAAGGCTCACCCCATCGTGATGTGAAGAATGGAAAGCCACCCACCTCAGCTGGGTTTGGCAGTATCATTTGTTCAGACCCAGTGCTGATATTACCCTGGGTTCTGTCTTATTACACACGAAACTAAAGGGACTTTCTAGAAAGGGGAACAGAACAGACACAATCAATTTCAATTTATAGAAAGGAAAATGGCCAAGGGATGCTGCCTCACTGCCTGGAAAGCCCTGTGTTGCTTATGCTGGAGCCCAGCATTTCTCCCCAATCCTGACACCACTAACTTAGCAGAGGATGAACAAGTCTGATTTCTACACCTTTCAGGATGAGGAAAGAGGTTCAAATGCAAGTCCTCACCTTTTCCTTTAGCAGCTGAGTCTTCTTCATAGCATAGTTGGGTGGAGCTTTCCTGAACCTTTCTTTCTCTTTTACAATCTGTACCAGAGAGGAGATACCAGCAGTGAGGTATTCCTAAACTAGTTTTGTAGACAGGCTAAATGAGCCCATTTTGGAGGCAAGCAGCTAGTTAAGAGGGGGCTGCTCTTCCTACAGCAGTGTCATGCCCCAGAGAGAGAAAGCGAGTTCATTCCAAGGGATACTATGCTGCTTCCAGGGTCACGGAGATTCTTCTGGGACAGTCTGAAGGAACATGCACCAATAAACAGCAGCAGCCCAGGGACCTGGTACTGTAAGGCTAGCCACTGTCCAAGAGAACAGAGATCAAAGAATTTTACCAAAATGTTTTGGAGAAAGGAAACTCATGAAGGACCAAGCCTAGCAGAATACAGATCCTTGAACTCTAAATACACGTCTTTACTCTAGGATTTCAAATGAGAGCGTATAGAGAAAATCTTAATGAATTATAAATAAAGTAGTAATATCAATATTCTCTCATCCTTATGCAATCCTTATGCAGAGTTAAACATATCAAGATATAGGGAAAGAAAAGAAAGTCATGATCTTCTCTAACACTGGTTCTTACTGAACCTCCAATCTCTGGGGTACCAGGTTTCTTACCTCTTCAATGTCCTGATCATTGAATTTATAATTAAGAGCTTCTTTAATAGACAATTCCTTCTTATTGATTTCATCTAGAGTGGGCAACTGCATGCCAGCAGAGAACATCTAGACCAAAACATGATAAAAGCTTATTAAGGGATTTTAGAGACTTTCTCAGGGTCTTCATGAAAAATTGGTAGGTGCTATCTATCCACTTACCGCCTCTTTCCACTTCATGAATTCACTTTCAGTGAATTCCTGGTTTGAGACAAACTCTAGGCGGAACACTCGTTGGTCATTGCCATGCCTACATAAAAAAGAGAAAGCATCTCCAAGAATGGGTATGTTAACTGCAGTACCAGCAAAACAACCCTACCAGACTGTGAACCACCTATCTCTGTGGTTCTCAATCCTATCTGCCCTTCAGAATCATCTAGGAAGATCTAGAAATTCCAATCATCTAATCATCTAGGAAGATCTAAAAACTCTAATGCCAAAGCATCACTCTAGCTCAACTGAATCAGAATCTCTGGGAGTAGGAACCAGGCAATGAAATTAAACAAACAATACCTCCCAGGCTGTTTAATGGGCAGCCAGGATAAAGAATCACAGCTACCACTGGAAAAAAAAAAACAACAACAAAACGACTTGGCTAGTGCTTCAAAAGTCCATTTATAATAAAATGTTACAATCAACTGGCAGCGAGAATATGAAATACTATGTAGATACTTGAATGACAAGGAAATTCCATTCCTTAGAAAGAAACTGCTTTAAAAAAAAATTTTTTTTTTAATGTTTACTTATTTTTTTTTTGAGAGAGAGAGAGAGACAGAGTGAGAGTGGGGGAGAGGCAGAGAGAGAGGGAGACACAGAATCTGAAGTAGGCTCCAGGCTCTGAGCTGACAGCAGAGAGACCGACACGGGGCTCGAACTCACAAACTCTAAGATCATGACCTCAGCTGAAGTCCGATACTTAACCGACTGAGCTGCTTAGGTGCCCCCCAACTGGCCCTTTTCAAGAAGACCAAGAAAGATGACAGTGCCAGGAGAAGAGAATGGAGACCACAGAGACCAAATTAGGCCATGCTACAGCTGGGTCTATTATCTGTTATTTTCAGTGATCCTGGCAAACTACTTCTATTCCTTTTCATACAGGGTCTCTAGAATTTTCAGGCTCTAAGAGGGCAGGGATTTTCATGTTTCTGCTTTGTTTCTGCCTCTATCCTGATGCCCAGAACAGTGGTGGATAGCAAGCACTCAGTAAATATGTTACTGAAGAGAAACGAAGTCCTGAAAGGTGGCTTGACTTGTCAGAAGATGAGGTTAGTGACAGCCAGAAATAGAAGCAAGCCTCCTGACCACGGTCACCAAGGAAATGCCTGCAGGGCTCTGGGATGAGGGGAGCTTGACATTTTCCTTCTCTATGTCCCACCACGTCTTGTCCCGGATCTCCCCTGTGAGAGGGAGACACCCTACCTTTCCCTACGGGCAAAGGCAGAATATAAGTTTCCCCTCTAAGTCCCCACTGGGCACAACAGAAATTTACTGTAACAAGAAACGTCACACTGGGAGAGAACAACAGCTCCAACAGGCAGTGCCTGTGCTGAGGCTGCCGCCGCCGCACCTCCCCTACCGTAGCTGTAGCCCTTTGTTTGTTCTGGTGCCACCAAGCTGGTAGACCTTGGCGGTTTCCACAACACCCGTGATCTCAGCCACCTAAGTGAAAGGACAGAGACACCAGTTAAAAACAGACTCTTTCAGAGCTCTCCACACCACTCTCTCTGGCTCTCCTGACCTAACTACAAAGAGTGACCCTGCACTAAGAGGAGCCCACAGCTGCCAGACGTTCTGGGCACCTTCCTCAGGTTTACAACCCAGATGGCCAAGCACCAGGCGCCCCACGCACAGAGTGAGTGAGCGCCAGGAGAGGAGGTGGTTAGCCTGGCAGGGCCCATTAGGAGCTTCCCCTCTGACCCAGTCCTCCCTTACTAAGGGGATACACTTGGGATTTCAGAGGTCAGTGTTATCAATCAAACATGAAGACCATGGAGGTCAGTTTCTGTTTGTCAAGCATTCCGGGATGTGGCATGGCTGCTGGTCCTCACAGAAGGAGGTAAACACATATTAAAACCATACAACCCAGGATAAAACAAACAAAAACAAAAAGAAAAAACATCAAACAGCTATGTTCCAGCCATCCAGATCACAGAAGCAGTGCCAGAACTCACAAAACCACCTCTATTAGGTCAGAGGGTGGTTTTTTTTGTGTTTTTGTTTTTAAACCTCAATATAATTCTGTTTCAGAAGTCTCTTGGTATGTAACATGGAAATTTTTCATTTATTTATTTTTCAAATGAACAAAGCTTCCAGATTATGTAACAACCAATGAATACTCCCTTCTTGCTGTTTCCCTTCTTGCTTTTATATGGAAGGGAAATAAAATTATTCTAAATCCAAACCCCCCCACCTTTGGGCTCCAAAGACCGTCTATAGTTCATGCAGAATCTCTGGTCACCTCAGACTGTCATTATTCTATGGGCGTCTCAATTAGAGTCTATTTTCCCATCAAATGGTGGCAGAAAAGTGACAGATCTGTGTCATTCAGCAGCTCCTATTCCAGTTGAGAATCATTATATTTAAAACACGGACAATTGTCCAGGAAAGAAACACCAACCCGGTAAACTGGTTTGCTATTGTGGTTTCCAATGCCAATCCGTACAAAACATCCTGTGACAGTTTTAGCAAAGAAGGGCATGTGACACCAACGTTCCAGCTTATGCCGTGATAATCGAACCCGATTCAATTCCTCGGGTAAGGAGACGGGTTGTGATTTGGGAGGGATCTCTTCTTTCCTGTGAGGAATAAAGGACACTGAGAAAAGTGTTCCTCATAAAAACAGATCAAGATACATAAATACTACCAGTTTCTTAAGACTTGACCAAAGTACATGTGATTAACCACCGAAGAAATAAATGAAGCAACAGGAAAGAGTGGTAATAGAATCCTGTTCCTAATGGTACTGTGAACTGTCTTCAATGACCTGGTCATCCCAGATAACCTATCAGAGTAAGAAAACAAATGGAAGCTCCAAGACGGTCTGAGGATGACATGAAGTCAGTTCCTACCTGCCAGGCCCAGACAAAATGTCCAGGGGTGCAGTTAGCTAAGAGCCAAAGGCAGGAGCATATTTTTGGGGGAACTCAGCTCTGCAATTGAAGGTGCTAAACCAAATCAAAGTTCACCATCCAAACAAGACGATTTTGGAAACTACACTAAGCTTCTTCCCAAAGAACCCACCTAATCCTGACTACTAGACCAAAATATACACAGCTTACTCCTCTTCTTCATCAGATGACGATGTTCTGGATGAGCGGTCTGATTTTTCACTGGACTTGTCATCCTCTTCCTCTTCCTCATCATCAGAGTACACCTCACTGGTTTTTAATGGCTGTTTTTTAGCGAGGAGCTCGGCTAAAATCAAAGGGGAAATGTTTACCCATGTTCTCTCAATAAGAAACTGAAACATCTTTCATACCTGAAAAAGAACTGGGACATGGAGCCCTGTCCTCTGTGGATTGCACTGTGATTACTTGGGTTATATACAGAGGCGAGTTAAACTAGAGTTAAATCATTCAGGCACAAGCCTCAACAGACAAAAAAAGGGGCTGGATGCTTGTTGCTAAGTGGGCAGAAAGCGTCACCAACTCTATGCACAGGTGTCTGTTATTACACTCAAGACACCTAAAGATGGGCAAGAAAGATGGGGAAAAATTTTATGATGTCTTTAGAGGGTCTTGGAGAAAAACTTTACTTTCAATTTAAAGTGGTCTTTTGTAACAACCCAAATGTCTGCACAGGGGAATGGCTGAATCACCTCTAGTACGGCCACCCAAATGGACCACTATGCAGCTATAAAAAAGGAACAAGCCATCACACTAAATCCTGAGTCAGAAAATATTTTTTGGAGGGGCAGACAGTAGATACTTTAGGTTTGTGCTTCATGTGGTCACTATTTCAACTACTCAACTTTGCAGCTGTAGATAAAAACCAGCTATAGACGGAGTGCCTGGGTGGTTCAGTCAGTTGAGCGCCAACTTCAGCTCAGGTCGTGATCTCATGGTTTGAGTGACAGCCCTGCACTGGGCTCACTGTTGTCAGCCCAGAGCCTGCTTCAAGTCTTCTTTCTATCTCCTTCTCTCTCTGCCCCTCCCTCGTTTGCACACTCTCTCTCAAAAATAAACAAACATTAAAAAAAAAAAAAGCAGCTACAAACAATTATGAAACAAATGGGCACTGCTGCTTTCCAATAAAATTCTATGTATAAAAATAGACTAGGGGTGCCTGGCTGGCTCAGTCAGAGGAGCATGAGACTCTTGTTCTCAGGGTCATTAGTTTGAGCCCCATGTTGGGTGCAGAGATTACTGAAATAAAACTTGAAAAAAGCAAAACAGGGCACCTGGGTGGCTCAGTCAGTTGAGTATCTGACTTCAGTTCAGGTCACGATCTCACATTTTGTGAGTTCGAGCCCCAAGTTGGGCTCTGGGCCTGCTGAGGATGCTCTGTCCTCCTCTCTCTACCTCTCTCTGCCCCTCCCCCGCTTGTACTCACTCTCTCAAAAAATCATTAAAACATGAAAAAAAGAAAAGTGACCTGAAACAGAAGGAAAAGAACTTTCAAAAACAAAACAAAACAGGTAGTCTACCAAACACACGTGTGACATAAAAACTAAGGAATAACCTCTAAGATCTATAGTTAAGTGAAAACAGCAAGGTAGAGGAAAGCATGTATGGTGAGCTACCATTAACTTCAGATGGAAGGTGAATCTGTGTTCTTTTATTTAAAAAAAAAAAAGAAAGAATGTAAAAAAATTTTTTTAAGTGGTTGCCTGTTACAGAAGGGAGGCCAAGGGTGAAACAAAGGTATAGATGTTAAACTTCTTTGAATATACCTTGTTTAGTAGCTTTGAGGCTTTGATTTGGAACCTTGTATTTCTTTCCTTCTTTCAAAATTTTTTTAGAGAGATAGCATGCACGTGAGTGGGAAGTGGGACAGAGGGAGAGAGAGAGAATCTTAAGCAGGCTCCATACTTAGTGTGGAGTCCGAAGTGGGACTCAATCCCATGACCCTGGGATCATGACCTGAGGAGAAATCAAGAGTAGGACGCTCAACCAACTGAGCCACCCAGGCACCTCCCACTTTTTTTTTTTTTTTTTTTTAAAGTAAGCTCTACACCCAGCATGGAGCATGAACTCACAACCCTGAGATCAAGAGCCATGCTCTACTGACTGAGCCAGATAGGTGCCCCTAGAACCTTGTATTTCATGTAATCATAGAACAAAATAATAAAAAGTTACCTCTACATATCACGAGCAAAATGAAATACAGTATTCAACTGATAGCACAATCACACAAATATGGAACTGTAACAGGTAACTTTAAAATGCATTCAAAAGACAGACATATAGATCAATGAAATAGCCCAGAAAGAAAACCTTGCATATATGGTCAAGTGATTTACGACAAGGGTGTCAAAACCACTGAATGGGGTTGATACTTTTTGAAAAGTGGTGCTGGGAAAATTGGATATACCATGTGCAAAAAAACCAAAAAACCAAAAAACCAAAACAAAAAAAACAAAACAGAAAGAAAAGAAAATGAAGTTAGATCCTTACTTTACACCATATGTGAATCAAAGGTAAATGTAAGAACTAAAACTATAAAACTTAGAAGAAAGCATAGGGGAAAGCTTCATGACCTTGGGTTTGGCAATGATTTCTTAGATATGACACCAAAAACACAAGCAACAAAAGAAAAAAATTTAAGATAAATTATACTTCATCAAAATTAAAAACTGTATCCACTTAAGGATGCCATCAAGAATAAAAAGAAACCGGGGCGCCTGGGTGGCTCAGTCGGTTAAGTGTCCAACTTCGGCTCAGGTCATGATCTCACGGTCCTTGAGTTCGAGCCCCGTGTCGGGCTCTGTGCTGACAGCTCAGAGCCTGGAGCCTGCTTCGGATTCTGTGTCTCCCTCTCTCTCTGACCCTCCCCCATTCATGCTCTGTCTCTGTCTCAAAAATAAATAAACATTAAAAAAAATTTTTTTTTAAAAAAAGAGTGAAAAGAAACCTAAAGAATGGAAGAAATTATTTGCAAATCATACATCTGATAAGGGATTAATATTCAAAACATTTGAAAAACTTACAACAAAAAACTAAGAACTTGATTAAAAAATGGGCAAAAAGGGTGCTTGGGTGGCTCAGTGGGTTAAGCATCTAACTCTTGTTTTTGGTTCAGGTCATGATCTCACAGGTTGTGAGATGGAGCCCTGGGCATGGACCCTGCTTGGGATTCTCTTTGCCTCTCCCCCATGCCCATCCTCTAAACAAAATGAAACAAAAAATGGATAAAGGACTTGAACAGACACTTTATCAAAAAAAGATACCCTAATGGTCAATAAGTGCATGAAAAGATGCTCAAAAGCACTAATCATTACGAAAATGCAAATCAAAACCACATGAAACACCACTTTATTTTTTATTTTTATTAAAAAAATTAAAAAATTTTTGTTTGGTTTATTTTTGAGAGACAGAGAGACTAAATGTGAGTGGGGAAGGGGCAGAGAGAGAGGGAGACACAGAATCCGAGGCAGGCTCCACGCCTGACACGGGGCTTGAACTCACAAGTTGTGAGATCATGACCTGAGCCAAAGTCAGATGCTCAACCAACTGAGCCACACAGGCACCCCCAAGAAATTTTTTAATGTTTATTTATTTTTGAGAGGAAGAGAGAGAGAGCGAGCTGGGGAGGGGCAGTGAGAGAGGGAGACACAGAATTCAAAGCAGGCTCCAGGCTATGAGCTGTTAGCACAGAGCCTGAGGTGGAGCTCGAACTCACAAACATCGACATTATGACCGGAGCTGAAATCAGACGCTTAGCTGACTGAGCCACCCAGGTGCCCCTGAAGTACCACTTTATACCCACTAAGATGGCTTATATTCAGAAAGACAATCAAGTCCTGGTAAAGATGTGGAAAAAGTAGAACCTTTATACATTGCTGGTGGGAATGCAAAATGGTGAAGCCTCTTTGGAAAAGAGTCAGGCAGTTTCTCAAACACAGAGCTACCATATGCTTCAACAATTCTACTCGTAAGTAAATACCCAAGAGAAATGAAAACATATGTCTACCCAATGACTTATACTCAAGTGCTTACAGAAGCATTATCCTTAATAGTCAAAAAGTGGAAAGAACCCAAATGTTCATCAACAGGTGAATGGATAAACAAAACGCATATATTCATTAATGAACCAATGTGTATTACAACATGAATAAATCTGGAAAAAATTATGCCAAGTGAAAAAAGCCAGACACAAAAGACTGTATGTCACAGGATTCTAATTATATGAAATGTCCACAATAGGCAACTCTACAGAGACAGAAAGCCAATTAGAGGTTGACTAAGACTGGGGAGTGATAGGTCTGGGGGGTGGTGATGGCTAAAGGATACGAGGTCTCTTTTTGGGGTAATGAAACATTGTAAAGTTTATGGAGTTTTACTGCACAGCTCTGTGAATATACTAAAAGCCACTGCCTGGTACACTTTAAATGAGTAAACAGTATACCAACTTTGTTATATCTCAATAACACAGTTATAAACAAAACAAAACAAACTTCTGCTTTCTGATTCTGAAATGGACTTATCAGTATGAAGCTCACAAGGATAAAATTTATCTTTTAAAAAAGATCCAACCTCTGTGTACTGAAAAGGCTTAGAAATCACCACCAATCCAGTAGCATGAGCACTCATGAGGAGCATGAGTGGGGGAGAGGAGGGAGAGGAGGAGGGAGAGGAGGAGGGAGAGGGAGGGAGAGAGAGAGACAGAGAGAGAATCTTATGCTGAGCATGGAGCCCAATGGGGGGCTTGATTCCACAACCCTGGGATCATGATCTTAGCTGAAATCAAGAGTCGGATGCTCAGCCTATGAGCCACCCAGATGCCCCTAAGATGGGACAATTTGAGAATACATAATAATTGCAATGGATTAAAATACACAAAAGTATGTTTAAATCCATTAGTTCACAAGGATATTCAAAATAAGCAAACAAACCTCGTTGGTCACCTCTGGAAGTTGCTGAGGTACTATCTCAATCTGTTGAAAACTAGTAAATAAAGGGGGAGAAAAATCAACCATTTATTCTGCCTTTCCTATACAAAACGTTCCTGATGATAACTAAAGAGCTGATGAGAAGTTTACAGAGGTAAGTGAAGAAAGAAGACAATAAATGAAGAAAGAATAACAGATTAGAATATCATTATTTTGTAACTCATAATGTATTAAAACAGCTAGGTAATGATTATCAGTGGCTGTGGGGAAAGAATGTACGACTATTTCCAATTCTTCACCCTTCTCTGTACCCATGCCCTTTGCCATATGTCTTGATAGTCCTCTCAGCCATTAATGATGGGCCTGGTCATGTGACATGCTTTGGCCAATAAAACATGCACACACCTGACACTGTGCCTGCCAATTCCAAGTCTAAGGTCTTAAGAAGCATCTCATGTTTCTGCCTGCCCCTATTACACTTCTGCCATCACCATGAGAAGAATGTGCCCTAGGTATCATCATCATGAGAAAAATGTGCCCGAGGTCAGAGGAAAAACAGATAGGTATAACAGACCTGGTCCCAACCTGCAGCCTGGAGACAATCCAGGCTAACTTGTACATCAGGCAACCCTCTGCTGAACTGCAAATGCATGAGCAGGAGCAAATGAGTACTTACGAGTTTGGAATAGTCTTTCATTTCACATTATTGTGGTAAAAGCTAAGTGATAGAGCTGGTAATATCATAAAATGAGAGACAATAAGATATTATGTGTCTCCTGATGGAAGAATGTAGCACCACCCAAAACTTAGCTTTCCCCCAAAAAACAAAAACAGAAACAGAGCAAGTTTGAATTTGTCCAGTTTTCTAACTAGAAATTACAGGAAATTCAAGAGATTAGAGCAATGAATTTAATACCACTGATGGGATGTACCCAGCATCTGAGAAACTACAGAACAAATGACCTAGTTTCTTCAAAATAGGCTGCAAGGGGGAAAAAAAGAGATGTATAGGAAAATCTATACAGATTAAGTGACTTCAGGGACATATTCACAAATCACAATGTGTGGATTTTGTTTAAGATCCTGATTCAAACAACCAAATTCGTATTAATGATACAACAACTGAGAAATTTGAACACTGACTAGATAATTGAGAATACTGAGAGTCACTGTTACTATTTTTTACATGTGATAAGGATATTGTAGTATGCTTAAAACAAGAGTCTTTATCTTTTAAAGCCACATATGGAAATATTTATGGGTGAAATACAATGATGCTGTGATTTACTTCAAAATAACCCAATAAAAGAGGGGAGTATAGATTTAACAAGATTGGTGATGAGTTGATTGTTGAAGCTGGATGATGGGTTCATGGAGGTTCATTATACCATTCTCTGTATGTGTTCAGCATTTGCCATAATAAAAAGCTAAAATGGGGGGCGCCTGGGTGGCTCAGTCGGTTAAGTGTCCAACTGCCGCTCAGGTCCTGACTTCATGGTTTGTGAATTCGAGCCCAGCATTGAGCTCTCTGTTGTCAGTGGGATTCTGCTTGGGAGCTTCTGTCCTCCTCTCTCTATCCCTCCCCCCGTGGTTCTCTCTTTCTTTCTCTCTCAAATTAAAAAAAAAAAAAAAAAAAGCTAAAAAGGGGGGGTGTCCTAAAAGGGGGAGACATAAAAATGGGCACCAAAAAGTCAAATCATACAATGAGAGACACAAAGTAGCCATTACAACATTTTCCCCACTGACCTGTTCTGTTCTTTCGTTTTTCTCGCTCTGCTTTTAGCTCTTCCATGGCTTGAGATTTCTTATCTAGTTTCTCATCCCGTTTGGAACGCCGTTCCTTGTTGTGGGATGTTACCTGGGAAGGGAAAAATATGTAGGATGGCTCTTTTTATTAATAGCTAATGACAACATTCTCTATACCTAACGATTAATCATTCCATTTTCCAATGTGAATCTATACTGGCTCTAGAAACTGAAGCTTGTTTAAGGGGAGAGAGCATCCCCTAGTGGAAAAAGAGAATAGAGCAGTAAAATCAGCCCCCCCCGTCTTACCTGCTTGACAATCAGAAAACCTAAGAATTACAGGAATAAACACTTTCTGGAAGGACGCCCTAGATCACAGCTAATATTTTTTTTGACGCTGTCAACAAAGCTTTTTGTGATGAATGTAGAGACGACTAATTTTCACAGCTACATTTATTACCAAATCCAGGATAACATACACCTGAGTGAACATCATAACCAATCTGGCTACCTGGGACAGGATGTTTATCAACTTTCCCTTAAGGGATGCCCACCCAGCAGTGAGTTCCTTTTTTAAACGCAGACTTGAGTAAACAATTCCTGAGGAATTGAACAGCACAGCTAATGGTGAAATGGTATGTCCAGAGATTAATGAACCTATAAGATAAAGACAAGTTTTGCACTAATTGAACTAGGCTGATTTATATAAAACCATTAAAAAAAAATAAAACCATCTTTTACATACACACACACTCAAAGCAGAGGTTTATTTTTTGGGTAAGCAAGAACCACTGAATTTCCTACCTGAGATTCTTGAATCTGTGTCAGCTTTTTCTTTTCCTGCTCCTCTTCTTGTTTTTTCTTTTTTTCTTTCTTTTCTTTCTTTTTGGCTGTTTTTAGTTTTTTCCTGATTTCAAATCTGGTTAAAAGGTATTTGGTTTTTAGATGGCAATGAAATATTCACAAAAACCGATTTCTATTAGATACGAGAAAGGAACTACCTAGGGGGAAGGAGTTAAACTTTTGGTTTCCTGCAAGAAAACTCCAATGTTCCTCATAAGTACATTAAAAATATTGAACCTAAGTACACCAAACATAGTTGAAAGCATTAAGTTGGAATAGACTTAAAATCAGAGAAAATATTTAGGATACTGTTGTATCCTGTTGGTAACACATAGCTCTTCTTCAACCTTCACATAACAGTTGATTTCTGGATAAGTGTAATGATGTCCTATTGGAAACAGAATGAAACCACAGAGAGCCACTGTCAAATTTTAAAGGTGTTCAGGAAAAGGCTGTATCTTAAAAACACCATTCTTGGGATGCCTGGCTGGCCCAGTCAGTAGAGCGTGAGACTCTTGATCTCCGGGTTGTAAGTTCAAGCCCTATGTTGAGTATGGAGATTACTTAAAAATAAAATCTTTAAACAAAAACAAAAGAAAGGGGTGCTTAGGTGGCTCATTTGGTTGAGTGTCCGCCCCCTTATTTTGGCTCAGGTCTGGTTGTCACAGTTCATGAGTTCGAGGCCCCACATTGTGTTCTGTGCTGACAGTGCAGAACGCAGCTTGGGATTGTCTCTGTCTGTCTCTCTCTCTCAAAAATAAATAAACCTTAAAAAAGGGGGGCGCAAAAAAACCCCACCACTCTCCATCTTTCATTAGGAAAAATGCCACACCGCCACCTCCACACCAGCAAACATAATGAATAAACATACTATTGTCTTTAACAAATGATAATCTAGGCTCCTTTCCTATAACAAAAATCAGGCTTTTATAAAACAAAACTATTTTTTTTGTACGTAAATATAAGGAACATTATGGAAGGAATAAAGGAATATAAGAAACACTAAACTCTTTCCATAACCCTTTAAAATAACCCCGTCAATTTTTTAACTTAATTTTTAACACAGTACACAAATTTCTTTTGTTATGTCCTTTTCATTCATAATTAAGGCTGTTAATGTACTTTTATAAGGGAATATAAAAGAGAACTGTTAATGAATTTACTGCTTAAGATTCTCTTTCTCCCTCTGCCCCTCCTCCACTCATACACTCTCAGGTGTGTGTACGCATGCCCTCTCTCAAAAAAATAAATAAAAAATAAAAATAATTAAAAAAAAAGAAGATGGTGGCCGGCTGGCTCAATTGGTAGAGCACGTGACTCCTGACCTCAGGGTTGTGAGTTCAAGCCCCATGTTGGGTGTAGAGCTTACTTGAAGAGGAAGAAGAGGAGGAGGAGAAAGAGGATGAGGAGAAAGAGGATGAGGAGAAAGAGGATGAGGAGAAGGAGGACGAGGAGGAGGAGGACGAGGACGAGGACGAGGACGAGGAGGAGGAGGAGGACGAGGACAAGGAGGAGGAGGAGGACGAGGAGGAGGACGAGGAGGAGGAGGAGGAGGACGAGGAGGAGGAGGAGGAGGACGAGGAGGAGGAGGACGAGGAGGAGGAGGAGGAGGAGGAGGACGAGGAGGAGGAGGAGGAGGACGAGGAGGAGGAGGAGGACGAGGAGGAGGAGGACGAGGACGAGGAGGAGGAGGACGAGGAGGAGGAGGACGAGGACGAGGAGGAGGAGGACGAGGACGAGGAGGAGGAGGACTAGGACGAGGAGGAGGAGGACTAGGACGAGGAGGAGGAGGACTAGGACGAGGAGGAGGAGGACGAGGACGAGGAGGAGGAGGACGAGGACGAGGAGGAGGAGGACGAGGATGAGGAGGACGAGGACGAGGAGGACGAGGAGGAGGAGGAGGAGGAGGACGAGGAGGACGAGGACGAGGAGGACGAGGACGAGGAGGAGGAGGACGAGGACGAGGAGGAGGAGGACGAGGAGGAGGAGGAGGAGGACGAGGAGGAGGAGGAGGACGAGGAGGAGGAGGACGAGGAGGAGGAGGACGAGGAGGAGGAGGAGGACGAGGAGGACGAGAACGAGGAGGAGGAGGAGAACGAGGAGGAGGAGGAGGAGAACGAGGAGGAGGAGGAGAAGAACGAGGAGGAGGAGAAAGATTTCAAATCAGTAACTTAACCTGTACCTTAACAGAGTGGAAAAAGGAGAGCAAACTAAATGTAAACCAGGCAGAAAAAAAGAATTAATAAAGATTATGGCAGGAATTCATGAAACATGGAATTGGAGTACAATAGGATAATCAATGAAACCAGAAGTTGGCTATTTGAAAAGATCAACAAAACTGATAAACCTTATCTAAATTGGCTCAGATAAAACAACAAAAGATTCAAATTACTAAAATCAGGTACGAAACAAGAGACAACACCATCAACCATACAGAAATAAAAAAGATACCATAAGGGAACACTATGAACAACTGTATCGCAACAGTAGGTAATTTGGATGGAATGGGAAAAATCTCTAGAAAGCCAAAAACCATCAAAACTGATTCAAGAAAAAAACAGAAAAATCTAGACTGATCTGTAAGAAGAGATTGAAATAGTAATTTTAAAACTTCCCACAAAGAAAAGCTTATGCCCACATGGTTTCCCTGAAAAATCCTCCTAAACATTTAAAAAAGAATTAACACCAATTCTTCACAAACTCTTTCAAAAAAAAAAAAGAGGAGGGGCGCCTGGGTGGCACAGTCGGTTAAGCGTCCGACTTCAGCCAGGTCACGATCTTGCGGTCCGTGAGTTCGAGCCCCGCGTCAGGCTCTGGGCTGATGGCTCGGAGCCTGGAGCCTGTTTCCGATTCTGTGTCTCCCTCTCTCTCTGCCCCTCCCCCGTTCATGCTCTGTCTCTCTCTGTCCCAAAATAAATAAAAAACGTTGAAAAAAAAAATTAAAAACAAAAACAAAAACAAAAACAAAAAAAAAAACAAAAACAAAAAAAAAAAAGAGGAAACACTTCTCAAATCATTCTGTGAGGCCAGTATTACCCTGACACCAAAACGAGACAATGACATTAAAAGAAAAGTATAGCTTAATATCTCTTATGAATAATGACATAAAACTCAACCAAACAGCAGAAAATGAAACCCAGCAACTTATAAAAAGGATGATATACCATAACCAAGTGGGATTTATCCCAGATATGCAAGGTTGATTCAACATAAGAAAATCAATCATTGTAATATATCGATTATTAATAAAGCACAAAAATCTCGCAACTATCTCAACAGACCCAGAAAAAATTTTTGACAAAATCCAACAACCTGTCTTGATAAAAACTCTCAACAAACTAGGAATAGAAGGGAACTTCTTCAAATGGACAAAAGCCATCTATGAGAAACCCACAGGTAATATAACACTTAATGATGAAACACTGAACACTTTCCACCATAGATCAGGAATAAGACAAGGATGCTCTCACTCTTCCTCCTCAACATGATACAGGAGGACAAGAAAAATAAAAGGAATTCATATTAGAAAGGAAGAAATAAAATTTATTTTTAAAAATTAATTTTAATGTCTTAATATTTATTTTTGAGAGAGAGATAGAGAGGGAGAGAGAGGGAGAAAGTGTGAGCAGGGGAGGGGCAGAGAGACAGAGAATCCAAAGCAGGTTCCAGGCTCGCAGCTGTCAGCACAGAGCCTGACTCAGGGCTGAAACTCACAAACTGTGAGACCATGACCTAAGCTGAAATTGGACCGTTAACCAACTGAGCCACCCACAAGTCCCCAAATTTATCTTTTTTTGCAGATTACATGATCTTATGTATAGAAAACCTAAAGGAATCTACTAAAAACTAATAAATGATCTCAGCAACTTTGGAAGGGGAAGGATCAATATACAATAATTAACTGTATTTCTATATATTACAAGGAGCAATCTGAAAATGAAACAAAGAAAACAATTCAATTTATAATAGCATCCAAAAGAATACAACATTTAGGAATAAACTTAACAAGTGCTAGCTTTCTACACCAAAAACTGTAAAACAGTGTTTAAAGAAATTAAAGAATACCTAAATAAGTAGAAAGATACCAGGTTCATGGAAAGAGTTAATATTGTTAGGATGGCAACATTTCCAAATTTGATATATATACAGATTCAACACAATTTCCCAACTGTAAAAATCCCAACTGCTTTTTTCACTTTTGCAGAAATGGACAAGCTGATATTACATATTTCATATGGAAATGCAAAGGGCCCCACACAGCCAAAACAATTTTGAAAAAGAAAAGCATAGTTGGAGGACTCACACTTCCCAAGTTAAAAATGGACCACACGGCTATGGCTACAGTAAACAAAACCATATAAGACAGACATACAGATAAAAAGAATAGAACTGAGAGGTAACAAATAAACCTATATATGTAAGGACTGATTTTTGAAAAGTGTGTCAAGACTGTGGAAAGGAAGAGTCTCTTCAAGTGGTATTGAGACTAACTGGATGCCTAGATGCCAAAGAATAAAACTGGATGCCTACCTCACAACACATAAAAAAATGATCTAAAAATGGATCAATGATCTAAAACCCTAATAAGACTCTTGGGGTGCCTGGGTGGCTCAGTCCGTTGAGCATCCGAGTTTGGCTTGGGTCATTGTCTCACAGTTTATGAGTTCAAGCCCCACACTCGGGCTCCCTGTCAGCACAGAGCCTTTTATGCTACCTACACACCCTTAAACAAAAAAATTTTTAAAAGAGGCAGCCCTACAATAGGTGAAGAACCTAACAAGGATCTCATTACTGAACATAGGATCTCACTACTGGTGCTGTTGGTTATAAAATGGGATGCTAATGGTGTTTACATATAAAGATCGTTATTAACATTAAATGAGATCCACATAAAGACTTATTAAGTGAAAAGGAGAAAGTTACTGAGTTACACCACTGCACTGTCATATAGCTAAACAAATGAACTACAAAAAAAAAAAATCTCAATTTTCTGTGTATGGCTCTGAGCTTCCATCTTATTTATCATTTCTGTAAACATTTCCTCTAGTCACTAAAAAAAGGCACTGACTCAGTCAATTGCCTCATTCATATAAGGTGAAAAATATAAAAACCAAGCTAGATAAGCCACCCCTTACTCTGGAGTTACTTTGTGATTTTAATATAGGGCTTTGATGGCCTTATAGAAGATCCTCTGCTCTCTACACTACAGAAATACAAACTTTAAGTCATCCCTAACCATCTGGGCAATTCCAGCAGTTTCTTCTGTCCTGTTTGTTCCAAAACAGGTAACCTCAGAAGCATTTATACTCAAAACAAATGTCTATTACTTGCAGCTGACTGAAAGCCAAACATTCTTGCTTAGGATAACTTACTATACTTAATATGGTCTCCACAAGGGAACCCAGGCTCCCAGATGAAATGGAACTAACTGCTATCAGAACAAATTCTGTTTTTCTTTCATGACATTAAGTAGGCAGAAAAGGTTCCTACTTCTGAGGACAATTTTATCTCTAGAGACAAAAAGCACGTTTATTTATTTATTTAAAAAAAATTTTTTTAAGTAATCTCTACACCCAACATGGGGCTTGAACTCACAACCCCGAGATCAAGAGTCACATGCTCCACTGACGGAGACAGCCAGGCGCCCCAAAGCATGTTTATTTTTACCGTGAGATTCTGTTATGAGATAAGGAAGAACTTTTACCATTTAAATAAGGCAAAAGTAATTCAGAAAACAACGAAGCAGCTTTTGACTATCAAAAAGCAATTTAATGTTTGAGACTTTAAAAAAAAATACATAAACCATGCTGAAAAGATGGTCAGATATGTAACTCAGAAGTCATAAGAAGTTCTAAGTGTTGGGGCGCCTGGGTGGCGCAGTCGGTTAAGCGTCCGACTTCAGCCAGGTCACGATCTCGCGGTCCGTGAGTTCGAGCCCCGCGTCAGGCTCTGGGCTGATGGCTCAGAGCCTGGAGCCTGTTTCCCATTCTGTGTCTCCCTCTCCCTCTGCCCCTCCCCCGTTCATGCTCTGTCTCTCTCTGTCCCAAAAATAAACGTTGAAAAAAAAAAAATTAAAAAAAAAAAAAAAAAAAAAAGAAGTTCTAAGTCTTGAATCCTGGGATGATGGGCTGCAAATGTGAATTTTGGAGAATTATTTCATCATTAAGAAGTCACAACCTTACCTTTTTTTCAACACCTCCCTCTTCTCTATGCGGTTGAACAGTTCTTGCTCTCGCTCCTTCTCTGTCATCTGCTCCAGACGGGCCCTGTCTTCCTCATCACCCATGAGGTCTTCTCCATAGCCATCATGGAACTCTTCATCTTCTGAAGAAGAGTCTGAATCTGAACTGGAGGAGGAGCTGTTGCTATCAGAGTCTGACACTTCACCTACAAGGCCAAAACGCAAGATTAGGTTATGCTACAGAAGACTAGGGCCACACAGGGGACCCCCTCCCCAACCCAGTGTTGATAATCACTATCACCCCTGCTTTCTTCTTTTTTTTTTTTAATAATTTTTTTTTAACGTTTATTTTTATTTTTGAGACAGATAGAGACAGAGCATGAACGGGGGAGGGTCAGAGAGAGAGGGAGACACAGAATCCGAAACAGGCTCCAGGCTCTGAGCCATCAGCCCAGAGCCCGACGCGGGGCTCGAACTCACGGACCACGAGATCATGACCCGAGCTGAAGTCGGACGTTTAACCAACTGAGCCAGACAGGTGCCTCATATGCCATTGAATTTTTGAAGAGTATAAGCCTGAACTATCTAAGAAAATTCTGTGAAGTGATAACGAAAATACTGTCTATCTGAACAGAAGCCACGTGTGGCTACTGAGCAATTGAAATATGGCTAGTACAACTAATTGAAAAACTCAATTTTAAATTTTATTTAATTTTTAATTCAAATTTAAATAGATTCTGTTGTCAAATGTTCTCCAACTTGGGCTGGCTGGTTTCAACAACAAACTATTCAGGTTACGAATTTTTGGCAATAATCCATAAGTGATTTTTAAAGTATCTTTTTAAAATATTTCATCAGGAAGCACCTGACATATGTTTGTTCTATTAGTAGTGGCAGTAATTTGGATTACTTGGTTAGGTAGTATCCCCCAGATTTTTTCCTTTGTAAAGGCACCCTTTTCTCCTTTGAAGTTAAGAAGATACTGTGAGACTGTGTAAACAGCTTGTTCTCCAACAAACTTTCATCCAGTGGTTTTAATACAATTCTTAAGTAAAGCAATTGTTACCATGATGGTTGAAAAACAATGATCTTCTATCATTTCTTCTACATCTATTAGTTAGCATTAAAAAAATTCAGTGTTTTAATGAGTCATGACACTGACTGGTGAATTCCCAATGAAACTGGATCTTGACAGGGTAAGCGGTGATGGAAAAAGGCAGTATACATTACAAATGAGTATAAAGTTAAACTAGCAATTTAATAAGAACTCTGCTTGACTCAATTTGAGCAAACCTTCACAGGCATGTGCTTAAAACCAGGTTGGACTAATTCTATACAAGCCAGTTTGTACATACATGTTATTTCTTTTTTTAAAAAAAAAATTTTTTTTTTCAACGTTTATTTATTTTTGGGACAGAGAGAGACAGAGCATGAACGGGGGAGGGGCAGAGAGACAGGGAGACACAGAATCAGAAGCAGGCTCCAGGCTCTGAGCCATCAGCCCAGAGCCTGACGCGGGGCTCGAACTCACGGACCGTGAGATCGTGACCTGAGCTGAAGTCGGAAGCTTAACTGACTGAGCCACCCAGGCGCCCCCATACATGTTATTTCTTAAAAGAAATGTAAAGTTTATCATTCTAGTCTTGGAACAAGTTCACTTTCATTCTAGTATTAGCAAAAATTCTGGACTTGATTTCAAAATAAGAACATTAAAAGAATTTTTTTTTTAATCTTTATTTATTTTTTAGAGAGAAAGAGAGAGAAAGCAGGGGAGGGGCAGAGAGAGAGGGAGACAGAATCTGAAGCAGACTCCAGGCTCTAAGCTATCAGCACAGAACCCAACACAGGGCTTGAACTCACGGACTGTGAGATCTTGACCTGAGCTGAAGTAGGACGCTCAACCAACTGAGCCACCCAGGTGCCTCAAGAACATTTTTTTTTTTTTTTTTTCCAAACGGAGTTTGTATCTGGTTCAGGGATTTTCCTCCCTGGCCAGACTATGCATATGTAAAGGAAAAGAAATGAAAGGGGCGCCTGGGAGGCTCAGTCGGTTAAGTGTCTGACTTCAGCTCAGGTCATGATCTCGCTGTCTGTGGGTTCAAGCCCCGCATTGGGCTCTGTGCAGACAGCTCAGAGCCTGGAGCCTGCTTCCGATTCTATGTCTCCCATTCTCTCTGCCCTCTCCCGCTCTGCTCTGTCTCTGTCTCTCAAAAATAAAAAAACATTAGAAAGGGGAATACACTCAGGGTACAGCGGGTTAAGACTCTAATGCAGGAAGTCCTCATGGGTTTCCTGGATGGGCTTCAGGGGTCTCACTAACCCTTTGGAATTGTATCTGTTTTCCTTGCTTCATTCAGATTCTCAAAGGATCCATGACCACTGAAAAGGTTATGGACCACTGCAATAAAGACAGGGCGATGAGGGGCGCCTGGGTGGCTCAGGTCACGATCTTGCGGTCTGTGAGTTCGAGCCCCGCGTCGGGCTCTGTGCTGACAGCTCAGAGCCTGGAGCCTGCTTCAGATTCTGTGTCTTCCTCTCTCTCTGACCCTTCCCCGTTCATGCTCTGTCTCTCTCTGTCTCAAAAATAAATAAACGTTTAAAAAAAAAAAAAAAAGACAGGGGCGATGCTGTAATGCAGGCCCCTTTCCCCCCCCATTTCTGACTCTGTAGCTTCAACCTGGCAAGAGTGGGGGTTCACCCCCAGGTCTGGGCTGCTTGGCTCACCTTCCTCAGGGGCTGAGCTCTCAGCAGAACTGTCTTTATCCGAACTGCCTGAGGAAGCAGTTTTGTTGGCTTGTTTCTTCATGGTTCCTTTCTTCTCTATTTTTCTGGCCTTTCCTTTCTTCTTATTTTTATTGCTCCCAAATGTCCACTACAAGCAGAAAAGAAAAAGGAAAACTGAAACAGGCACTTTATTGGGAAAAGCTAGAAAAGTCAAGAGTTGAGTCTCTGATATTCATCAAAATGATTGCAAGAGTCTCTACTATTTTTGACCCAAAACAAATATACTTTATATGAAGAACGGTATGGACTTTCGAAACCCTGGTTTTAAAACTTCAGAACTCCCAATTTGTAATTTCTGAGAGATAGTAGATAATGGATATAATCAACATAAAATTTAAGTAATGTTATTTTTTTTAAATCACAACAGAAATACAAAGATGTGAAACTTCTGGCAAATCAACTGAACTAAGTTGGTACAAAACACAACTTCTAATGCTTCCTGTGGCAGAGAGGGAAGTAATTGCTAGGGGTTGGTATGTGTGGGTTTTATACACAGGATGGTTTAATTCTGGAATGGGTCCCAGGAAGGCAGGGAATAAAGCTTGTTAGCAGGAGAAAACTGTACAAAGCACAGAAAGGATAAGGGCCGATCCCTGGCATGGATGGGAGCACTGGTACCAACTGCAAGGAGGCAGAGAGTAGACTGTTAAATATATATACATGTGTTTATTTTTCTTTTTTCAACCTCAATATATAACACTACAACATGACGTTTAAATTGTATCATCAACAGGAGATGTTACGTCTAAATAGAAGGATCTTGAAATTTGTGTTATCAAATAACAGGCAGGTAATACACAATTACCTCAAGGCCAATAAAATTGCCTTCATCAAGCACTTTAATTATAAAAAGACTATGTGATTACTTTAAAAATTCACAAATACTATTTGGTTATATTAAACCATACCTCTTTACTTTATGTACTACAAAAAATAATCCTTGTCTTTCCAGCATCACATTGAATAGATCTGGTATTAATATAAAATGTCTACATTTACTATTTAACAAAGTCTTTGCTTCTTCTATAATGTAATCATAAATTAATCTTCTACCTCACAACAGTTAAGATCAGAAGTAAATTTATTTTGGAGGTGTATTTTAGGGGCAGGGGGAGGGATAGTTCTGATGGTGTTTCCATCTTAGAAATATTGCTGTGGGTGCCTGGGTGGCTCAGCTGGTTAAGCACTGGACTCCTGATTTCAGCTCAGGACATGATCTCATGGTTTGTGAGACAGAAACCAGCACTGGGCTTTGAGCTGAAAGCGCATGTGCTTGCTCTCGCTCTCAAACAAACTTAGAAAGAAAGAAAGAAAGAAAGAAAGAAAGAAAGAGAGAAAGAGAGAGAGAGAAAGAAAAACGTTCCTTCTGAGCTATTCTTTTTTTTTTTTAATATTTATTTATTTTTGGGAGAGTGCAAGTGGGGGAGGGGCAGAGAGAAAGGGATAGAGGATCAGAAGCAAGCTCTGTACTGACAGGGTGACAGCAGTGAGCCAGGTGTGAGCCTCGAACTCATGAACTGTGAAATCATGACTGAGCCGAAGTCGGACACTCAACTGACTTAGCCACCCAGGTGCCCCCTTTATGAGCTATTCTTAAGAACCCACACACCGCCAGATAAAAATATTGTGAAGGGATTTTAATCTTTTGATTTTTTATTTTAATTTACTCTTAGTTATTTTAATTGCTACTTATTTTTGTACTTAAGAGTTAGGAAGAAGGGAAAAGTGGGGGAAAAAACCCAGCCACATGTTCTAGAATGATATATTAAATGAATGGACAGCAACTCTCCTTTAGAAGTGAATTTATCTCTCAAGCTTTAACATCTCAACACCTACATCACTATTTAGAAAGAAATCCCAATGCTTCTCCTCTGAAGCCTACTTTTCAACCATTTCACATTTTAATCACTCAAGGAAGATAATTTTTAGGTCAGTGTGAAAGAATCCAAAAGAGGCCAAAGGGTTCAATTTCTTAGTTAACTGAGTTAAAATGTATCAACTTCCTATGCTGACAATATGTATCTTTCTACAGGCAATAATGCATAAAACACCTTTTGTACTGTCTTTGGTAATAAGAAATAGCACAACAACAAACGTAATAGGTAGTCAATATTTATTGGTTGGTTATGAAACCTCTTCCAGTGTCTTGGCCCTTTGTACTTCTACCACTGAGAATAGGAAGAGGCTGAGAGGGTAAAGGTTAGCTACCAACATCACACATGTGTTAAGGGTGGCTAGGTCTTGGGGCACCTGGGTGGCTCAATCAGTTAAGTAACCAACTCTTGATTTCAGCTCAGGTCATGATGTCGTGGTTCATGAGAGCAAACCCCCTATTGGGCTCTGCACTGACACCGTGCAGCCTTCTTGGGATTCTCTCTCCCCCCGCCTCACTCTACCCCTCCCTGGCTTGAGCACATGTGCACATTCTCTCAAAAATAAAACAGTAAATATTACCAAAAAAAAATAGAAGAAAATAAAATGTTTCACTTAAAAAGGGCTTTCCTGACCTGGCTAAACCTGAGCAAGCAAAGGGAACCTCGTTTTTTTCCTTCCTACAATTTCAAAAGAAGTGAGACAATAAAGCGACCTCATCTCCCATGACGCTGACTCAACAGGGTCTGTCATGCCACTGGTGAACAACCAAGTTCATTTATATGTGACAGGGTTTTAGGGGAATTGTAATACCGTAGGTGACTTTACTTTAAAAGATACAAATTCTAGGGGCGCCTGAGTGGCTCAGCTGGTTAAGATCTGACTCTTGATTTCAGCTCAGGTCATGATCTCACAGTCATGAGATTAAGCCTGTCAGCCTCCGTGCTGATAGCATGAAGCCTGCTTAAGATTCTCTCTCTCCCTTTCCCTATGCTCCTCCCCTGCCGGTGTGTGTGCAAGCTCTCTCTCTCAAAAAAAAAAAAAAAAAAAAAAAAAGAGAATTTTTTTTTTTTTCAAAGAACACAAATTCTTACAAATGTGCCTTTCAGGACTGAGAGGCTGGACTAAGGTGTTTGTATATTTACTTTCTAAAAAAGTATCCAATTTTCGATAAATCTTTAAAATCGAATTTTAGGGGCGCCTGGGTGGCTCAGTCGGTTAAGCATCCGACTTCGGCTCAGGTCATGATCTCACGGTTCATGGGTTCGAGCCCCGCGTCGGGCTCTGTGCTGACAGCTCAGAGTCTGGAGCCTGTTTCAGATTCTGTGTTTCCCTCTCTCTCTGCCCCTCCCCCGCTTGCACCCTGTCTCTCTCTGTCTCAAAAATAAACAAACATTAAAAAAAAATTTAAATTAAAAAAAAATAAATAAAATCGAATTTTATTTTGGGGCACCTGGGTGGCTCAGTCAGTTAAGTGTCTGACTTCAGCTCAGGTCATGATGTCACGGTTTGTGAGTTTGAGCCCTGCATCAGGTTCTGTGCTGACAGCTCAGAGCCTGAAGCCTACTTCGGATTCTGTGTCTCCCTCTCTCTCTGCCCCTTCCCTGTTCATGCTCTGTCTCTCAAAAATAAATAAAGATTAATAAGAAAAAAAATTTTAAACCTATTTATTTTATTTGAGAGAGAGAGACAGTGTGAGTGGGGAAAAGGCGGAGGTGGGGGGGAGGAGAGAGAGGGAGAGAATCCTAAGCAGGATCCATGCCACCTGGTCAGCACAGAGCCTGACTGGGGCTCAAACCCAAAAAACCACAAGATCATGACCTGAGCTGAAACCAAGAGTCCAACCCTCAACTGACTGAGCCACTTAGGAGCCCCAAAATCTAATTTTAAAAACAAAATATGTTCATTATATGAACCTTTGAATACACAGGAAAGCATTTTTAAAGTTAAAAAAACAACAACAACAAAAAACACTTGTAGTTCACCACCCAAACATAAACAATCACTTAAAATCTGGGGGCCAGTCTCATTATTACTCATGTATTATTATTTCATAGAGAAAGACTTCAAATGAGTTCCAATAATCTTCCAAAGATTTTTTTTCTGGAGAATAGATCACATTTATTTTTGTTATTTTATTTTATTTTGATTCCAGTACAGTTAACATACAGTGGTATATTAGTTTCAGATCACATTTGTCACATTTTACATTTACTCTCATAAACCATAGGTTCCTGAATGTTTCTGGTCTAAGCACCTATTTAAAATATTTACTCAGCATCTCTTCTCCCAAGATCACAGTCTCTGATAAACCATAAAGGACAGTGTCAAGGCTTATGGCAAGCGACATCAATACAGAAATATCTTAGTCCAGTTATATTGCCCAGAAGCTGCTCCCCTGTCCCTGCAAAAGCCTTACTCTGTTGACTCTAAGACAGAAGGAATATTCTTTTACTGTCAGAGTGTGGTAGGTAGTAAATGGAAGTCTAAAGAGTAAAGGACAGGATTAAAAGGGATACTCTTAGGCTTTCCCCATCCAGCAGAGAGTACAGGAAATGATGAGGCATTTTAAAATTTGTTTTGGGAACTGTGACTCTACCGAAAGGCAGGCTCTGCCCTGAACCTGAAAATGCCCTAAAATGCACCACACAGAAGGCAAGAATGAGAAGATGAATTCCTGCTGATGGGCATCTGAGTACAAAGGCCAGGGCACCCCCCAGTGACAGGTGCTCAGAAACAATCTGGGAAAGGGCAAGGATATGTTACCAGTCAGGACTGTCATATACATGACTTCCTGTTCTCTCAGGCATTCTACATGGAGGTGGGCTGACACACACCACCAAGAAAGCATCATGTATGCAGGCAGTCAAGAAAACCTAAAACAGAGACTGGAATGAAGGTGTTTTCTTAACTACTAAAAGAGATTAGCACTTTGACTCTCACTGATGTAATAACTACTATAATGGCAGCATTATCTAATGATATAAGGGAGGTTAGTACTACAACCCTGTGCCAGCCTGAGTATGTGAGGGTGGTATAAGCAGGTCCTACTCTGAGAAGCAGCTGACCTCACTGGCACCCAGCTGACAGACAGGAAAGAACATGGGATGGCAAGTGGTTGCTTTGGACTTGGATAGATGGAGGTGCTGAGGACTTTGAACATCCTGAGGCAGAAAAGCAAAGAAACTTCAAGATTTCAGAGAGGCTGGGTACCTGGATGGCTCAGTTGGTTAAGCATTTGACTCTTGATTTTGGCTCAGGTCATGATCTCATGGTTCGTGAGCTCGAGACCTGCATCAGGCTCTGCACTGATGGTGCAGAGCCTGCTTGGGATTTTCTCTCTCCCTCTCTCTGCCCCTCCCCTGCTCTCGTTCTCTCAAATTAAATAAATTAACTAAATAAACTTAAAAAATAAATATATTTCAGAGAGGTTATCTCTAACGGGCAAGGAAGATCATATTCTAGGTCTCAGAATCCAGAGTAGAAACCACTGCAGGCCAGTTACTCTGAAATGAATTTACAAGTAAAATGAAATACACTGAGGTGAGTAGTATTCAAGAACAGTTGGGTTAGTGATAAACCACACTGGAATTGGGGGTAAATGGAATTCAGCCCTAACCCTCAACCTGAGACTACTTATCTCTAAAGTAGAAATAATAATACTGCCTTGACCACCTATCAGGGTGGTTTGAGACTCAAAGGAGACAGAATAAGAGAAGTACACAGCACACTCCAGAATCCAGGAAGTTCTATATTAAGGTAGGATACTACTATTTTATGATGGGAAAAGGAAATCAGAACTTCTGTTAGCCTGTTTTCACAAGTGAAATAGGGGAATCCAGATGATCTCTATGACTGCGTGGGTTTTTAAAGGTGTAGGATTCTTCATAAACTGAGCGTTATACTAAGTCAAAGCAACTATCTAAAGGATTCTGTAATCATTATTCTAGACCTTGACAGTGGCCAGCAAAGAGGTATATGGGGAGGACATAGTTCCTGATTTATGTTTTTTTTTTCCCCCTGAAGGTAGATAAGGGTCAGAAGAGTTGAAAAGTAAATGCAATGTAATAGAATATTAAAGAGTATGAAAGATATAAAGAATATGAAGGATAGCTTGGCTTTCTTTTTCCTTCTACTGTGTAATTAATCTGACAAAGTACAAAAGATACTACTGTATTCTGTAATCAGGCATCACATGTATTTAACTGGAAAACAGAGAATCCCTAAACGCAGTCACAAAAACTTACAGTCTGGTATAGAGACAAAAACAAAAGTGAAACAGAAGTCATAAAAAAAAAAAAAATGTGAAAGATAATCAGTACCTCCATTCCACTGTTTGGTGGAAGTGTCAGAATGTAAACAAGTCTGAGCAAGTGGTCCATGAAAATCACTTCATTTTTCCAAGTTCTAATGATGAGATTTTATGGTGTGTAGATAAAAGAGGTGCTATTGCCTGGTTATCTACATAGCCAAGAACCAAGAAGTACGTTTAAGGGAGAAAAAAAAAAAAAAAAAGAAGGCTGTAAGCAATCCAAATAGCTGTTGCTAAATTCAAACACTAAAGCAGAGTTTTCCAACCTAAACTCTAGAGGGTCACCTGGTCTCCTGACCCCAAAGCAGATCAGATGCAGGAAGATGGGAGCAGAGAGACTACCAAGAGGGGAGAACGATGGCCACTTCTTACCTACGTTAACAGAGGAGAAAGAAAAGGCATAAAATGCATAAACTACACAGCTCAGTTATTTTCGAAGTCCATATTTCACAATACAACTGCCATTCATAATAGTTGACTAAATCAGCAAGAAAAACTATGTATACTAATACCTATCAAAAATTTCTTCCTGATCATGGTATCTCCCCTGCCAGGTAAGTATTCAAAAATTTCTTCAAGTATAGTGATTTTATATTTTAAATTTTCAAAGATTTAGTTTCAGTACTGGGGTAATTCGTCTATGTGGAGCATCTTGTTCCAGAGATATGCTGTGTACAAAAACTTCAATAAACCAATATACACACAGGGAAATATTAGCTTAGCAGTGAAGGCCTTTCTTGAGAGCATGTGCTAATTAGGTATTACCTGTATGGTAAAGCGATCACAAAATGCTCTTGGATAGCTAAGTCAACTTCCTAGAGAAGCTGTTACTAAATTAATTTAAAAGTAAATAGTTCATCGTATAGGTAAAAGAACATCATGGGATGCTTGGGTGGCTCAGCTGGTTAAGCATGTGACTCTTGGTTTCGGCTCAAGTCATGATCTTGTAGTTTTGTGAGTTTGAGCCCCGAGTTAGGATCTGTGCTGGTGGCGTGCAGCCTGCTTGGGATTCTCCCTCCCCTACTCACACAGTCTCTGTCTCCCTCAAAATAAATAAATAAAAATTAAAAAAAAAAGTAAAAGAACATCAAACTGTTATAGTATACAAATACTGGAGGGGCACCTGGGTAGCTCAGTCAGTTAAGCATCCAACTCTTGATTTAGGGTCAGGTCAGAGCTTGCGGGTCATGGGATCGAGCCCCATATCAGGCTCTAGGCTGAGAACACTCTCTCTCGCTCTCTGCCCCTATCCTGTGCACATGCTTTCTCTCTCTCAAAATACATAAACTTAAAAAAAAAAAAAAATACTGGAGGAGCACCTGGGTGGCTCAGGAGGTTGAATGTCTGACTCTCAATTGTGGCACAGGTCATGATTTCATGGTTTGTGGGATCAAGCCCCACATCAGGCTCTGGGCTGACAGCTCAGAGCCTGCTTGGGATTCTCTCTCTTCCCCTCTCTCATGCGTGTGTGCGCTCATATGTGCTCTTTCAAAATAAACAAGCATTAAAAAAAAAAATACTAGAACCAGCCAAGAGATAACAGAGTGGGGAAAAAAAGCAAAACTAAATCCAAATGAAGGAACCTGAAAGATCAGATAAGAAAAAAAGAGAAGGAAGAAGCTTCAGAAAGAAATACAGTAGAGCAAAATGAAATGGGAGAAAAGCAAGAAGAGCAAAGTCTTCGAAAAGGCAAGTGGGGGCATAACCACCAGCAGGAAGATGGACAGAAGTTCTGGGGAATAAAAAACAGGTGTGACAAGTACTGAACTACAGGGCTGAGCCAAATGCTTTTATTTCTCAAAAATGTTGAAAACAAGACTATACATGAAACTTTTAAAAATAATTCTTGCTTAGGCAGAGGGTATTAGAAGATAATTCAGCTATCTCCTTACTTTGACTAATGTAGTTTTATTCAACTCTGAATAAAAAAGGATTTTCTTGGTTTTTGATGTGATTTTTACAAGCAAGAAAATTGAAGCTTCCTTATCTAGTTTCAGCTGTTTCTAGGAGATCCACTGTGCTTTTTTAAGATTTTTAAGTAATCTCTACACCCAATATGGGGCTTGAACTTACAACCTCAAGATGAAGAATCACACGCTCCACCAACTGAGCCAGCCAGGCACCCCAAGATCCACTATGTTTTTAAAAAGGATTCTGAACTACTTGATTTAGGACTCAGTTCCTCCTAACAAATGGACTTTTTTGTTTGGGCCTTTTTTTTTTTTTAAACCTCATCTTGTCAATGAGCAATTGCTAGCTCTCTCCTCCTGACCTTGTTATTTTTCCTCTCTGCCACTCCTGTTTGCACCCTTACTGGCTCTTTCCCTATCAAATGCTTTCAGGGACAGGAAATGACAGCACCCAAACATCACACTATAGCACTGTGACCTACCTACCACTGAGCTGTGCGTTCCAATTTCCCAGCTTGGTCAATATAAACCTTACAGAAAGAGTCCTGCTTCTTATTTTTACATGTGCCCCCAAGATATCACTGAGAATAATCTCTTCACCAAAAAATAATACACAAGTATATTCTCTTTCATTAAATTTAGGTTTTCCTCCCTGCAAAGATACTATATGTGAAACATCTACTACTCCCTCCCTACTTGCACCTTACACTTAATGTACAATGTGCCCACTTTTTTCTGCATAGGAAATGTCCATAACTTCTCTTTATCCCCCCCCGCCCCCACACCTTCCCCTGCCCCAGGTCAATTAGCTAGATACTTTCAGGCTTTAAAGTCAGGGCATGTCTCTTCTTATAACAAACCACCCATTAACCTTCTAACTCAGTTGTTCTTGACCAGTTTTCTGTCCTAGCAAATCTGAGGGGACCAACATACTTCTATCTGTATTCATGGCTTACTAATGACAATAAATAATAAAAGAGATGGAAGGGGAGAAAGGATGGGAGATGTATTTAAAAAAAAAACTCCAGAGTAGCCTCTGGTACAGAGTTCAGATCATAGGCTCCCCACCTGAGAAATGCTACTCTAACGATCAAATTTCAAAAAGGCTAGGTCATAAGGATATAAGTGCCATAGCAGAAATCAAAAGACATAGTAAATTAGTTTAGTATGTGAAGTAATACAAAGATGTGTAAATATTTATTGTGAGAGAGGGAAAAATAAGAGGCTCCATCTCAAACTTCACATTCTAAGGATCTCTCAGAAGTCCCCTACCGACCTTGGAATATCTTTAAGGCAGCCATAAATCTGAGTTCACAGTAATACCACTGAGTTTTCCAGTAGTTGTCAGGATTTTAAAAATATATATTTTAATCTTTTTGGACAGTTCGCTTAACTGTCCAAAATAACGAAATACTCACCCTAACTTTGAGGTGATCTGTGCTAAGCTATTAGCTTGGGTGAAAGACTGATGATAATGCAAACCAAAGTGGCCCCTTTCAGAATGACTATGTTATAGAGGATGCTATTCCCAGTGGGGTGGGGGAGAAAGTGAATGGAGTAGAGTTGCCAGCAGCAGGTGGGCCTGGGACCCGGAGGCAACAGCAAGAATTAAGAACTTTGTGAGGGAAAGTCACTCAAAGTTTCATTCCCCACTGAGCAGGGGGCAGCTTGTGTCTCGGCTTTTTCTCTAATAAGTGCATAAATTGTTGGGTAGCATTCTAAGGTGAGGACATTCAGACTTGGTTAAGGAGCTGTGAATGACAAAGGGAACCATAAGCTGTAAAGGTTTTTATAGACGCTGGATGACTCTAGTAAACGTTTTGGACTCCTCTAATGCAGTGGGGTTGACACAGACTCTACCCTCCCGGTAGAAGCAGTTAAAAAGGATAAGGGGACTCCCTACAATAAGTGCATACCTGGGACTCTGATCTAAGACAGGAATATGGAGAACCAAATACCTCAAAGGATAGTTATTGCTTGTATCTTAAGAAAATGCAAAGACCAAAAACATATTACAGGGTATTCCAGACTCAACACGAATTCAAACTTCACAGGATATTGTCAGGGGGGTGGGGAGTGGAGGTGGGGGACAGACTCACAGAAGCTGACTTTTGTAACAGGAAAAATAAAACTAGTTGATGTAGGAATAGTGGGAAAGGGAATTATTTCAGGATTTTCCTGTACTGTCTAAATATTTTTTAAGAAAAATGAAAAAGCAAAAACTTATTTCAAAGAGCCCACTGCTTTTCTAACAGATTTATTTTACCAATTTGAGAGGAATTATAGTTCCACCATTAAAAATAAACAGAAAAAAACTCACACTCACTACCTCTTGCTGTGGAAAACAATTTTAGGTCTATTAAATTATTTAAGATTAAGAGAACTTAACTACAGTCGACCAGAATGCAATCATTCCTAATTTAACATATGCAGGGCACTGGTAAACACTGTTCTGTTAATTAAACTTCATTATAATAAAAACATGTTTTACTTTAGTGGAACTTTAAAACAAAGTAAGTACTCCATTAAAAATATTTCCTAGCAGAAAGCAGGAAAAAACCTCTCTGACCTCAGCCGCAGCAATTTCTTACTTGACACATCTCCAAAGGCAATGGAATTAAAAGCAAAAATGAACTATTGGGACCTCATGAAGATAAAAAAGCTTCTGCACTGCAAAGGAAACAATAAAAACTAAAAGGCAACCGACAGAATGGGAAAAGATATTTGCAAATGACATATCAGACACAGGGCTAGTATCCAAAATCTACAAAGAGCTCACCAAACTCCACACCCAAAAAACAAATATCCAGTGAAGAAATGGGCAGAAAACATGAATAGACACTTCTGTAAAGAAGACAACCAGATGGCCAAGAGGCACATGAAGAGATGCTCAATGTCGCTCCTCATCAGGGAAATACAAATCAAAACCACACTGAGATATCACCTCACGCCAGTCAGAGTGGCTAAAATGAACAAATCAGGAGACTATAGATGCTGGAGAGGATGTGGACAAACGGGAACCCTCTTGCACTGTTGTTGGTGGGAATGCAAACTGGTGCAGCTGCTCTGGAACACAGTGTGGAGGTTCCTCAAAAAAATGAAAAATAGAACTACCCTATGACCCAGCAACAGCACTGCTAGGAATTTACCCAAGGGATACAGGAGTACTGATGCATAGGGGCACTTGTACCCCAATGTTTATAGCAGCACTCTCAACAATAGCCAAATTATTGAAAGAGCCTGAATGTCCATCAACTGATGAATGGATAAAGAAATTGTGGTTTATATACACAATGGAATACTACTTGGCAATGAGAAAGAATGAAATCTGGCCTTTTGTAGCAATGTGGATGGAACTGGAGAGTGTTAGCTAAGTGAAATAAGTCATACAGAGAAAGACAGATACCATATGTTTTCACTCCTATGTGGATCCTGAGAAACTTAACAGAAGACCATGGGGGAGGGGAAGGGGAAAAAGAAAAGTTAGAGAAGGAGGGAGCCAAACCATAAGAGACTCTTTTTTTTTTTTTAATTTTTTTTAACGTTTATTTACTTTTGAGACAGAGAGAGACAGAGCATGAATGGGGGGAGGGTCAGAGAGAGAGGGAAACACAGAATCAGAAGCAGGCTCCAGGCTCCGAGCTGTCAGCACAGAGCCCGACACGGGGCTTGAACTAGTGAAGCACGAGATCATGACCTGAGCCGAAGTCGGACACTTAACCGACTGAGCCACCCAGGCGCCCCCATAAAGAGACTCTTAAAAACTGAGAATAAACTGAGGGCTGATGGTGGGTGGGAGGGAGGGTAAAGTGGGTGATGGGCATTGAGGAGGACACCTGTTGGGATGAGCACTGGGTGTTGCATGGAAACCAATCTGACAATAAATTTCATATTAAAAAAAAATATTTCCTGGGGTGCCTGGTGGTTCAGTCCGTTAAGCGTCTGACTCTTGATTTCAGCTTAGGTTATGATCTCATCGTTCAGCAGATTAAGCCCTGAGTCTGCCTCTGCGCTGAAAGTATGCAGCCTGCTTGGGATTCTCTCCCTCCCTCTCTCTCTGCCCCTCCCTTGTGCTCTCTCTAGTTCTCGCTCTCTCCCAAAATAAATAAGTAAACTTAAAAAATATATACATTTTCCTAGACTGCAGGGTTTGAGATTCAACAGAAAGGGGATATCTGGCCTCTCTCCAGGAAATTACTAAAAGGAACAAAGTACTTACTTTATTTATTTATTATGATAGAGACAGAGCGTGCACATGCGAGTAGGGGAGAGGGGCAGAGGGACAGAGAATCTTAAACAGGCTCCACACTCATCATGGAACCAGATGCAGGGCTCAATCCCATGACTCTGGGATCATGACCTGAGCCACACTCAAGAGATGGGACACTCAACCAAATGACATACCCAAGGATGCCTGAAAAAAAATATTTTAAATCGAAAGAGGAACATGTAGGAGGGCTTCAAAGAACTTTCCCCTTGTCTCTCTCTTCCATTAAAGTTCTAGATCTTTTAGGGCCTTTTTTGGTGGTAGACAGTTTGGGAAAGTCACCTTGGTTTAAACAATGAACAGCTGGATTTTCTTCCTTAAAAGTTACAACCACCACTCTGAGGGCATCAATTCAATCCATCCAAAGAAAACTTATCTTGCTAAAGTATTTCCCACTAACATATGGCATTCTTTTTTTTCTTTTTTTTAACTTTTTTTAAGTAGGCTCCACACCCAACGTGAGGCTCAAACTCACAACCCTAGGATTAAGAGTTGCATGCTCTGCCAACTGAGCAAGCCAGGTGCTCCTAACATATGGCATTCTTGACAGAATTTCTCTTTCAGGGGGGCTCAGTCAGTTAAACGTCCAACTCTCGATTTTGGTTCAGGTCATGATCCCACGGTTAGTGAGAGTGAGTCTTACACTGGGTTCTGAGAGCACAGAGGCTGCTTGGGATTCTCCATCTCTCTCTGCCCCTCCCCTGCTTGCAAGCAGGCGCATGTGTGCATTCTCTCTCTCTCAAAATAAATGAACGTCTAAAAAAAAAATAATTTCTTTTCTAACACGAACATGGAAAGAAAAAGTTGAAATAAATAAATATAAATAATAAAATAACAAATAAAATAAAATAAAATAAAATAAAATAAAATAAAATAAAATAAAATAAAACAAAGAGATGAAGACTAACAGGCTGTGCCTCTTCTTTTGCAACAGGGCTAGAAATAAGCAAGTAAACAATGGCCACATGTGCTCTGTAGAGGGGCCCACTAGGTAAATGACAGTACAAATCAGGACCCTCAAATACTACTCAGTCTCTGGGGCCAAGCCCCTGCACACCCACCTCATCATCGCTGTTGGACGTCTCAGAGTCTGAGGAGGCTGCAGGCTGACTCACAGGTGGCTCTTTCTCCTCGGAATCACTGCGCTTCCGCTTTGCCAGGGACAAAAGCTCCTAACAGGGCAGAAGTAGACACATGAATTTTGTTCAACAGAGAAAAACATTCAAGGACAAGAAATGCCCACCTTCCCTAGATCTCTTCTACCTCTTTGTGCTTTCCATCGAAAAATGTCACCATGGGAACTTTTACCACACAAACAAAGTGCCAGTATTCCTAAGCATTAAAGAAATGTTTTCAAAAATCTGCCCCTTTCTTCTTAATGGGAAATGTATGTCTGAAATGGAAAAGTGACTAGAAAACTGAACTGGAGGGTACCCCCAAATTGCAACCTGCTACATAAGCACCAATTCTGAGGAACTGATAGAAGAACCATGTTTTCAAAGGTAATCTGCTCAGTGATCTTACTGGTATAGTTAACTAATACTCAAAGCATCCTCTTACTGTAATTCATGGGAAAATTAGCATTTGTGGGCTGTTCTGAATAAGCTGACAAACTCTAAGGTTCTAAGATCATTTCTTATTTTGAATGCTTGAATCAGAAAAAACGAGGTATATTTTTGGTGTTTAATCCCAAGTCTGATAACAAGCAGTAAGTGTGCTGGCTTCTACATGAGAATCCTAATTTGATAACCCAAATGTTTCCATTCACCACCTCTGCCTTGTCCTGGTCATTGTGACAGATTAGAAGGGGAATGATGTGCCAGTAAGTGTCATGGCTACAACCAGAATTTGCTCTCTTACATGGTTCCTTTCTCCAGTTACTTCTTGCCAACTCAGACCAGTCACCCAAAAATGCTACAAAAGGAAACTTCTGTTTCTTGATCTCTGTAATATCAGTACCAGTCCAATGTTATACTGTACTTACTTGGCGTCAGGTGCTTTTCTAAGTATCTAACATTTAATATGACAACCTTGAGGTAAGTTCTTTTATCATTCCCATTTGAAGATAAAGAAACCAAGGAACAGGAAGGGTTAAGTAACTTACCCAGGTAATACAGCTAGTACATGAGAGAGCCAGGATTCAAACTAGTGGAAGATAGAATCCTAGCTCCTAATTCAGTCAAGGTCTACCAGTCTAAAACATTTTTTCCCTTCTGCCAAAAAAGAGAAAAATACAACTAATAAATACTAGCAGTATTATTTCCTGATGATGATGGTGCTATACAATTATACGTCAAGTGCAAAGATGGATTTTAAAATAATAGACTGCTACAAAGTATCTATTTTCCTCTTCCAGTCTCTTTCTATTTTAGGAGTATACTCTCCTTGGCCAGAATGAGAAAATGACCTTCTCAGATTAACAGCTGACCCACTCTCCTCTTCATATGCAGTCATGAAATGTTACTCTTCTCATTTCATTAACGAGAGCTAGCATACCAACTTTATGAAAAGACTGAAGATGGTAAGAACATTCTACTTATTCACTCCAAAATAGTAACTTCTATTTACGAAATGCAAATTACAGCAATATGTGTATGTGTTTATGGTCTTTTAAAAAACTTGAGGGGGTGCCTGGCTGGCTCAGTCAGTGGAGCAAGTGACTCTTGATCTCGGGGTTGTGAGTTCGAGCTCCACACTGGGTGTAGAGATTACTTAAAAATAAAATCTTTAAAAAAATTAAAAACTTGAGATATAATTTACATAAAGTACACTTTATCCTTTCTTAGGTATACTGTGAATTTTGACAAATACTTACAGTTTAACCACTCCCACAATCAAGATATAGGGCAGTTCCATCATCCTCACAAATACCGCTGTAATTTGCATTTGGTCAATTGGAGTTACAGTTTTGGTGTTAAAAAAAAAAAGACTGTTCTTTCAGGAAATTAATGCTCTTTTCAGGAAATTACTGCTCTTCATATCCTTTCCTCCATCCCACAACAACCACAGACCTGTTTTCTGACCCTACAGACAGATCTACCCATTGTAGAATATCATATAAATAGAATCATATAGTATATAGCCTTTTGAGTCTGGCTTCTTTACTTAGCAAAATACATTTGATATTCACCCACGTGGCGGTATATATCAATAGTTTATTTCTTTTTATTGTTAAGGAGTATTCCATCATGTGGGTGTACCACAGTTTATTTACCAGCTGAAAAACATTTGGGTTGTTTCCATTTTGGCATAATTCATGTTCATATACAGGTTTTTGTGTAAATGTAAGTTTTTATTTTACTTGGGTATATACCTAGAAGGGGGATTTCTGAGTTACATGGTAATTGGCAGATGGCCTCTACTATTATCTCCCTTGCCACATTACCTTAATGCAAATTTATAAAATTCAGAAAGATTTCTGATAAGTTATCTCTTTCCTGAGGTTCACAAATGCACTAGAAATCTGTTTTAACACCAACTCACTATAAAAGGGATTTGGATACCTAGCAATCAAATCCTACCTTGAAACATTAACTATTACAAGCGGCAGGCATCCATTAAAAGTTACTGTAACTAAAGTGTTAAAATGTTAATACTGCCTTCCTGTTAAAGAAGTTCCACTCTAGAGGCGCCTGGGTGGCTCAGTAGGTTGGGCGGCCGACTCTTGGTTTTGACTTGGGTCATGATCTCATGGTTCGTGAGTTCAAGCCTGGCATCAGGCTCTGTGCTGTCAGTGTGGAGCCTGCTTGGGATTTCTCTCTCTCCCTCACTCTCTGCCACTCCCATGGTAGAGTTTATGCTCTTTCATCAACAAACAACTGCATCTGATAGACACAGTCCCTCTTCTCCTAAGACATTCAATATCATATTAACAATAGTATGGGGACAGCAAAGACCTTCCTAACAGTGTGAAAGACACCCTTTCCACAAGTTAAGAATTGCACAAGAAGTTAATGGGGGAGCACATGGCAAGGCTACTCTACAATTAAGTCCCTTAGTCTACTGAGGGCTTGTCAAGTACAGCTCAACAGACCAAGTACAACGGAAAGTCTTTCCAACATGCGTACGTGAAGAGACCATCATCAGATTTACTACTTGTAGGGGATGACAGATCCAACACATGGACTTGAAAAAGCCAATCTAAAACTGATTCATGCACATGCATGGGTCCAGCTGCAGCTCTCTCCTGCCAGCCCGATTCAACTGTACCATGCTGGTTGAGATGTTTCTGTGTGTCCAGCGGTTCTTTCTCACCACTGCCCCTGTGTTTCATCTCATCCAGTGAAAACCTTCCGACTTATCGCAGTATTTGTCTAAGGGGATGGCAGTCAGGGGTGCTAGCGTGTAATATCAAGTTTAAGATGAACTAAAGATCTGCTTAAATTAAGGCCAGTGCCCAACATAGTATACGTATGGCTGTGCAGGATACCACATCTGGCCTCTAGAGCAGTTTCCTCAACTTGCTTAAAAGCGATATTTAACATTAAATCAGATTGCTAAAACCAAGACACTAAAATAAAGTAAGTCTAACTGCACTAACGTAATGTTTATTAAAATAGCACCATTCCGGTTAAGATTAGAATTCTAATCCATCAATACATGAAGACTCGTAAACCTTAAGATTTCATTCCCCAACCCCATCACTCACACTGCACTTTTTGTGATGTTATGCTGGGATCGATCAGTAATAAAGCAACTTACCTCTCTCTTACTTACTTAAAGGAAATTAAATCTCCTCTCTTTAATCAAATCTCCCATGATCACATGAAAGTGGGATACATAGTCTGCACCCCACAAGTGAGAATAAAAATCTACAGGGATAAGCCTCAGAGGTTTTTATGGCTAATTAGCATGCTGAACTCTTTCTCACTTATTCATTCCACAAATATAACTACTGTAAATAATTACTACCGGCTAGTGTGACCAAACATCTTGGTTTGCTCAGGACTGTTGTGGTTTTAGCACTGCAAATCCTGAAAACTCTAGGAAATTCCTCAGTTCCAGGCAAACAGGGCAAATGATCACCCTATTACGAGTACCTATTATGTACCACCAAGCCCTGTAGACAGTCATCAAAAACGACGGGGCACCTGGATGGCTCAGTTGGTTAAGCGTCCAACTCTGGCTCAAGTCATGACCTCATGGTTCCTGAGTTCGAGTCCTACATCGGGCTCTCTGTTGTCAGCACAGAGCCTATTTCAGATCTTCTGTCCCCCTCTCTGCACCTCCCCTGCTCTCTCGCTCTTGCTCTCTCTCAAAAATAAGTAAACATGAAAAAAAAATTTTTAAGATATATAGTCCTTGACCTCGTGGAATTTAAAATTGAGTGAGGGAGACAGACAATAAACAAGAAACAATTCACTATATCTTATGATAAGTGCTAAGAAGAAAGTGAATCAAGTGAATGGGGAATGTATCAAGATACGGTGATCTGTGGAGGCTTCTCTGAGGCAATGGCATTTAGGCTGAGACTAGAAACTCTGAAAGAGGAAAGAGAGGGGCAGTTTTCTGGACAGAGATCTCCAGATGGAATAGCTAAGGCCCTGAAGCTGGCAACAGCTTGGTGTATTTGAAGAACTGAAAGAGAACCAGTGTGACTGGAGCTTAGCAGGCAACAGGGAGAATGGAGTAGGGCTGGTGAGAGGTAAAAAGAAACCAGATCATTTCAAGGTTTATAAAGCAGTATCAGGAGCATGCATCTTATCTGAAGGCAATGGGGAGCCATCAAATTGTTTCAGGGGGAGTAACCACCTTCAGACGGTTTTTAAAAGAGCACTCTAAATGACAGAGGAACAGACCAGAGGGGCCAGGGTGGAAGTGCAGGAAGGAGTCAGAAGGAATCCAGAGCAGTGTCATCAGAGTGGATGGTGACCTGGATAAGGACAGGGAGAAGAGGGAGGACTAGAAAGATACTGAGGGAAGAGCAGTAATTCACACAGGTTTAAATTTGCGATGTTAATTCTTATTCTTTCTTTCCTATCAAAACTGTAGGTAGAATAAGATTCCAATGGTGGACACTGGTTTACTTTTCAGGAGTAAGAAATGGAGCCATTGTGTGTATGTACGTTTTTGAGACAGGGAGGTATTTCTGGTTTGTTGGCAGTGTTTCAACAAGCATCTACCATTTTTTTTTTAAGCATCTACTATTTTTATTGAAAGAAAACAAATCAAAACAATGAACATATACACCAAAACCCTTCTGAAGTAATTCCAAACTGGGAGTATAACAATCCTTTATGTTTCTCATGATTGGCACTAAATGTGGCAACATACCCTTCATATTTCCAGCCAAGTAATTATAACTGTAGATAAAATACTGAGTTCCATATATGTCCACAATGTTATAAAATTGACAAAATCACTTTTCAGCCTGTTCAAAATGTACATTAAAAAAATTCTATTGTGGGGCGCCTGGGTGGCGCAGTCGGTTAAGCGTCCGACTTCAGCCAGGTCACGATCTCGCGGTCCGGGAGTTCGAGCCCCGCGTCGGGCTCTGGGCTGATGGCTCAGAGCCTGGAGCCTGTTTCCGATTCTGTGTCTCCCTCTCTCTCTGCCCCTCCCCCGTTCATGCTCTGTCTCTCTCTGTCCCAAAAATAAATAAACGTTGAAAAAAAAAAAAAAAAAAAAATTTAAAAAAAAAAAAAAAAAAAAAAAATTCTATTGTTACTTGTTCTTATCTAGTTCCCTCTTCTAATATACTTTTTAAAAATTTTTTTTTAACGTTTATTTATTTTTGAGACAGAGAGAGACAGAGCATGAATGGGGGAGGGTCAGAGAAAGGGAGACACAGAATCCGAAACAGGCTCCAGGCTCTGAGCTGTCAGCACAGAGCCCGACGTGGGGCTCAAACTTACGGACCGCGAGATCGTGACCTGAGCCGAAGTCGGCCGCTTAACCGACTGAGCCACCCAGGCGCCCCTAATATACTTTCTAAGCAATGCACATTTCTTCTACCCCTTAAAGGGATATTAGTATTAAATCAGAGGGGTTGGAGCAAGAACTCCCAAACTGACACTATCTCCTGTCTCTAACTCTTCTGTAACCAGAAAAGTCAAAAAACTTTCCACCGTGGATATGCCAAGAAGCATTTGCATATTTAACAAAGGTTTATTAAGTGCCTACTCTGTGTCAGGCAGGCATTAATATTATTATTTTTAAAAATCTTCTCTTTAGTGGCACCTGGGTGGTACAGTTGGTTGAGCGTCTGACTCTTGATTTCAGCTCAGGTCATATCATCTCAGTTCGTGGGTTCGAGCTCCATATCAGGCTCTGTGCTGACAGTGCAGAGTCTGCTTGGGATTCTCTCTCTCCCCCTCCCTGCCAGCCCGTGTACATGCTCTCTCTCTCAAAACAAATAAACTAAAAAAAACAAAAACAAAAACAAAACAAAAACCCAAAAACCTGGAGAGACAGGAATATAGAGAAGATTTTTTAAAATGTTTATTTATTTATTATGAGAGTGGGGGAGGGGCAGAAAGAGAGGGAGAGACAATCCCAAGCAGGCCCCATGCTGTCAGCACAGAGCCCAACGCAGAGCTGGAACCCATGAACCTCAAGATCATGACCTGAGCTGAAGTTGGATGCTTAACTGACTGAGCCACTCAGGTGCCCCTCCAGCTTTTTTTTTTTAACGTAGGCTCCACGCCCAACATGGGGTGCGAACTCATCACCCCAAGATCAAGAGTCGCGTGCTCTACCGACTGAGCCAGTCAGGCCCCAAGCACACATTATTTTCAACTACCCACTTGACATTTCCACTTAAATATCTCACAGACAACTTTAATCTCTACATCCAAGAATGAATCCATTTCTTCACCTTTTTTTTTTAACGTTTATTTATTTTGAGAGAAATAGAGAGAGAAAGAGTGTGCCCACGCAAGTTGGGGGAGGGGCAGAGAAGGGGAGAGGATCCAAAGTGGGCTCTGCACTGACAGCAGAGCGTCCCATGCAGGGCTCGAACTCACAAACTGTGAGATCATGACCTGAGCCAAAGTTGGACGCTTAACCAACTGAGCCACCCAGGCACCCCCCCATGCTCTTTACCTTTAAACCTGCTCTTTCCCAAGGTTCCCCATCTCAGGCCAGAACCTCCTCTTCCTCACCTTCAACATTCAATCATCAAGTCCTCTCATTTTATCCTTAATATTATGTCCAATCAAATCTCCTTTCTGCTGTCTCTGTAAGTACCATACCAGTACAAGTCAAGCATTCATTTAACAAACATTGACAGGGTATCTGCTGCATACCAGGCACTGTCCTAGGTGCAGGAATACTACAGTGAACAAATCACCTTGCCTACCTGGAACTTCCATTCTAATTGAACTTCTGCTCTACACCATCTCTCACCTGAACTCCTCTACCACCTAACTGGTGTCCCTTCTCTAGGTTACTCTCCACATAACAGACCGGGAAAACTTTTTAAAAGACGAATCTGAACACCTCTTCTGGCTTAAAATCCTTCAGTGATTTCTCATTACCCTCAGAAGCAAGTCCAAAGTCCTTAAAGTTGCCAACATGGCCCTACCAACAACTTTAAAACTTTTTAACCTCAGCCCACTGTAAGATCAATGATACCTCATGAGCCAGTATACAAGAAACATAGGTTTCAGAAAACAATACTCCTTTTTACAAAGTCTGACACATGATGTTTTCTTTTTTAAAAAAATTTAGTTTTTAAAAGTTAGTATCTATACCCAACATAGGGCTCAAACTCACAACCCCAAGATCAAGAGTCATGTGCTCTACTGACTGAGACAGCTAGGTAACCCTGATGTTTTCTATTTGATTCAATTTCATTTTCGTTTTTAATGCTGGTTGTGATTCATTAAACTGACTTTTCCATCTTCAAAGGGTCCAAATAGAGACTACTGCAGCTTCATTTGTACCTTCTCTCTCCAACTTGTTATATTCCAGTCTCTGTGTGTTTTCTTTCAGTTTCATTAGGGTGCTAGGTCCTTCCTGCCCCAGTGCTTCTGTGCATGCTGGTCCCTCAACCATGAACACTCAACATGTCTCTGTGCTCTTTGGTCTCCTAATCTTTTCCTTAACACATATTCCAGGTCTCAATTTAACTGTTACTCCCTCCAGGGTCACACTCTCACAATACCCTTGCTCTTCCCTCATAGCCTCTAGCAAAACTGAGGAAGTGACTCTCTGAGTGAGCAGCGTTTGCCCTGCCACAGGCTCAGCCCTGCCCTCCCCTCCCCTCTCCTCTCCTCTCCTCTCCTCTCCTCTCCTCTCCTCTCCACTCCACTCCTCTCCTCCCATTCCCCCACCCCTCCCACCCCCCACCTTTCTCTAAACTCCCTGAAGGTGGAAACTGTTTCCGTTTTGTTCACTCAGTAATTGCTCTGGTGCCTAGCACTGTCTAGCACATTTACTGAAAGATAAACAATCTCTGCCCTTGAGGAACTTACAGTCGAGGAAGGGAGCAATAAGTAGTACGCCAACAGATTTGGGGGTGAAAGATCTGTTTTGACTTTTTCTTAAAAGCCTCTCTGTTAAAGCTCCCATGGGACTCTATCTTCTCTGCACAGAAAAGGTGAGTGAAATTAGCAAAGGAGTTACATCAAGCTGAATGCAACACTATGACACAAATTAAAAAACTTCAGTAGTCAACAGTGACACTTCTCACAAGTTCTTCATCCTAGACTTCTACCAAATTCTGCTCTAATATAAAGAAGACTATATGAAAGGCACAACTTTTAAAGTTCCCAACTTTTATGGGGAAGGTTTACGGAAGGATACTTTATAACAATGGTATTTTTTACATATGTCTAAAGATAACTCCTTAGAAAATACTTAGGGGCCTATTCTTTCAAAGACAAACTTAATTATTGCTACTTCAAGTATCATGAGCAGAGAAAAAGAGGACATGACAACATAATCACCATTTGAAACAAGAAAGGAAATTATGAAATAAAGAGTTCTAGTATGCATGTAGCTCAATTTTTTTTTCTTGAGAAAGGCAGAGTAAAGTTTTTATAAATACTGAGTTGTATTGATCTGAATAAAGAACTCTTATTACTTTATTACCTTTGGATACTTTCCATTTTCTAAGACCCATTGCATAAATATTATTCCATTAAGAGTGACACACATTATTTCCATGGAAGTACATGATGGGGTAAACAAACAAACAAACTAGGTTTGTCTCAAACTCTTTTCCAAGAGGTGCCAAAACCAAGTATCTTCAGGATTTGCAATTCTAAAATGTTGAAGAAAGGGTGTGCCCAACATAAAAAAATAAGGTCACTAACAGGTCATATGTTAAAAGAAATCCTTCAAATTCTCAAAGGTCTGAGTTTTTAAAATCTTTTAAAGTTAAAACAATTTTAAACTACTTTGATTCAGTTACTACACACCTTCCTTCCCATCATGAAGAAAGGAAAAAGAAACAGGCCTCAACAAAAAGTATCCCAACAATTCAAATAGCTTCAGAGATTTAGAAAAGCCAACAGCTTTGCCATCTCAAACATCTATGTTGAGTTTCTTCGGTTCTGCACACACTATGGCCGGGACAGGAAGCTATTTCTCTCCCAAACAAACTACTTAGAGTGTCTTATTAAAAAGATTAACTTGCACGCAGACAGCGGTCTCAATCATTCACAAAAATAAGTACCTGGGCTGTTCCTAGTAAAAATGCAGAGTCAAGGGCTCTATCCAAAGAGGGTCTGATGGGAGCCTCTGCAAAGTACATTTTATTTATTTATTTTTTTTTTTTAATTTTTTTTTTTCAACGTTTATTTATTTTTGGGACAGAGAGAGACAGAGCATGAACGGGGGAGGGGCAGAGAGAGAGGGAGACACAGAATCGGAAACAGGCTCCAGGCTCTGAGCCATCAGCCCAGAGCCTGATGCGGGGCTCGAACTGCCGGACCGCGAGATCGTGACCTGGCTGAAGTCGGACGCTTAACCGACTGCGCCACCCAGGCGCCCCTGCAAAGTACATTTTAAATAAGTAACTCAGGCAGCTTCTGACACAGGTGGTCCTCCTCCCACCACCAGGAAGAACCTGTATAGAAGGCTCACCTGCCTCACTTTCAGCAAGGACTAAGACAGATGTAATATTTCTAACATAATGGCTTAGGTTCCCACCGGGAAAACCCAGGGACAAAGGACCTCCTTTCTAACTGTGCTTCACTCACACTAGACCTCAGATTTGTAACAGTATGGTCTTTTCTACAAGAACCTTACACTAGACAGCAAACATGATGTTACACCCCCAATGAAGACCCAGAACCAGATGGAGCAGCCCAAGGTTATCTTGATTATAAAGGCCCAGGATGCATTTATTTTGTTCTGAGGATTCCAAAGACCCCCAAACCAGCCTGACTTGGGACTTCTGCTAAAGGTCTCTGGTGATAACTTATAGAAGGCAGAGATCTTTGTTTTTGATTCCTCTGAGAGTCTGACACAGCACTGAATAGATAGATACAAGGCACTGGTGCCTCTGTTAGGATGTGCAGGGAAAGGGAATTTTGATCTGGTTCCCATCTGATAAAAGAATGCCAATGAGAGTGGTTGCAGAGGAAAAAGTTGAAATTGCTGTTAAATTGTATTAGGTATTACTTAGAAATTTTATGCTAATTTCTTTTTATAAATAGATAAAGCTGGATTTAAAGTTGCAATCCCTTCCAGTGTCTACTACGGATAGGCTCTTTGTGGATCAGGTAGAACCTCTCTATCAGAAAAGGAAACTCTCAATTCATTTCATTTGTTAGAATTCTGTGGAAAATCACTACGGACAGAGTAATTTGCAGCTTAGTTCATTCATCATCAGTCTCAGAGTGCTTTACTAAGGAAGCGCCCAAATAATCTTTTTAAGTGATGTAACAATATTCTCCAAACTATTCAATGGACTTTACAAACATGGATTCTAGCAACATGGAAAATGACCATGAAACATCATTCTCATTTTGCACTATAAAAAATTAAAAGACTAACAGATTAAGTTGGTATAGTGAAGAGTATGGGCTTTGCAGTCGTGCAGATACGGAGTTCAAATTTCAACTCTACCACTGGCAAGTTGTGTGAATCTAGGTAAGTTACTTCTTCAATCTCCATTTTCCTCATATGTAAAATTGAAAACATGGTACCAACTTCACCATCATTTGAAAACGTGACAATGTAAATAAACTACTCAATTGAGGTTGACTAGTTCACCCCAAACACTATGTAAATGGTAGCTGATGTTATTATTAGAAATACCTACATTTCTAGATCAGAAAAAAAAAGTTCTAATCCTAAGTGCCAGTCTAAAATTATCAACCAAACTTTTCCAAACCAAGAATATATTTTTTTCCAAGAATATATTTTTTATATTTTTGTAAATTTCAGGAGCCTTTCAGTTCCTACCCCCAAACAGGTTTTCCTCCTTTGATAAAGCCCCACTACTTTCCCACCTCCTTACCACCATTTTCAAAACAGTCCTCTTTTCAATACATTTTCAGTCCCCCCCCCAAAAGTCCACCCCTTTCATGCCTTAATACTTCAGTCCTGAGACCTGTGGCCTAATACAAACCCCCCAACAAGCCATTTATACAAAAGCCTTAGTTTGCAAGTGCTTGTACCAATATTAATTCTTACAAATACTTGATCCTTGTAATAGCCCAATTAGATACTCAAGGTTAATGTTGTATCTAGATTTTACAGTTACAGCCAAAAGATACATAGCTAAAAAATAGCATGGCCAGCCTGGAACTCAAAATTTCAGATTCTAAATTCACTACTCTCTCTACTCAACTTATAAAGCTACTACTTCTTGAATATTCTTTCTTCATACCATTTGTTCACAAAACATGGCAAGAATCCTCTTTGAATCTTCTAGTATCACTAGAGCACTGCTATAAAGGACAGCTCCTCCCTACAGTATTTTCTAGGATATAAAAACAATTCAACCTTAAGACAGTGAGACCAAAAGTTACTTTCAATGGCTCCTGCACAATCTTCAAATAAGAAAGAATTCTGGGATGTTGCATGAAAAGAGCCCAGAGGCCTCAGCCATAGTCCTTCCATATCCTTCTATATATTTCTCCACTTATGCCCACTTTCCTTCTCCCAAGAGTTTTCTTCGGTCTGACATCTCAACAAGGACCCTTCTCAACCACAAACGACCCTAGTTGCCAAATAGATTTGTGCCTACAGCTAAGTCTTTCTCGTCAAGCACGGCAGAGGTTCCCCGGAAGGTTTAAGAGTGTCTCTACTCTCGGTCTACACCCCTTGTCTGAAAAACTTCATCTTCCAGAGCCCACACCTTCTCGCCCCCCACCCCCACCACCCCACACTCACCCTTGCACCTCCTCCCAAATCTCCCAGGCTCCTGGGTTGGCGGGCAATACTTCCTATCTCTCCGGGCTCGGATCGCCCGGCCTGCAGCCCGCCGCCCGCCGCTCCGATCTGGCCCCAGCAGATCACGGACCGGTCTGGTTCCCGAAGCCAGAGGCCCACCAGCCTGGTCCCTGCCCCGCCTCCCGGCCCAAGGCGCCAAGTCCTCGGGGCTCCTTCTCCAGGCCCCGGCCGGACTCCGAGGGCCCCGGGCGCTGCGGGGAACACAAGAAGGAGGTGGCAGCGGAGGTCAGGGCACGGGGCGGGCCGGGAGCTCGGGCCGGGAGGCCCCGGGCCCGGCCAGCTCCCGGCTCCCGTGGCCCGGACTCAGCCCTCCCGCTCCGCCGGCCCGCGCCTCCGCGGCCTGCCCTCACCTGATCGAGGTTCTCATCGCTGCCGCTGTCCTCCGTGTCCGAGTCGATCACGACGCGGCCTTTCCGCTTCTTTACCATGGTGGTCCCCCGGCTCCCACGCCGGACGCCGCCCGGACTCCCCTCTTGCCCGCCTGCCAGTGGGACCGCCACTGCCGCCGCCGCCGCCGCCGCTCGACCCACACAAAGGCGACCGCGCATGCGCGCTCCGCTCCGCCCCTGGCCCCGCCCCCCGCTCGTCGCACGCCGTTCGCCGGCGCCCGGCACCCCGCCCTACCCCACCCCCGACGCAGCGTGGGAGGCGGAGCCCCGTACAGGGCTGGGTTCCGGGCAGTGGACAGTGGTCCCATACCCTGCGCGGGCGCCGGGAAACCTTGGGTGTGTCTCTTCTACCGGCCCGAAGATTGGTGTGCTATGTACCGATCGTGGACGGGGCCTGCGAGCATCTGGGTCCTCTCTGACAAGTCTTTCAACTGGCCCACACTGATTGAATGTCAGGGCGATGTCAGGGACCTCCCGCCTGGAAGACACAAGTTGGTTGGACCATCTTGAAGGCATCCGTCGGGGATTAAGCCTGCCTACCTGGGTTGTGCAAGTGACACCTGTGCTGGAACCTGGAGGATGCATCCGAGTTACCCAAAAGAAGACTAGAAGGAAGGATGTTCCAAGCAGAGAACCGCGTGGACAAAGGCCCGTAGATAATTGAAAAAAAATTGGGTTCAGGGACAAAGTTCATTATGGAACACAGAATATGATGTATGTGGAGGAACGCAGCGGCCACATTATTCAGTGCCTAATAAGCTATAATCAGAATCCTGAACTTCAGTATTGAAAATTTTTAAACTGAAGGATGACGTTATTAGATTTGTGTTTTAAAAAGATTACTCTGAACGCAGTTTGATGAATGAATTAGAAGAGAGGGAGCCTAAGGGCTAGGAGACCACTTAGGCTGTTGGAGTCATTATGGCAAGAGATGATGGTGCCCCAAAGTAAGGAAGAGGCAGTGGAAATGGAGAGAAGTGGATGGATTCTGGATAATTTGGAAGACAGAATTCCCAGGAATTGAATATTAGTTGGAAGAGGGGTAAGACGAAGTCCAAAACACAAATAATGCTTAGAATTTGGCTTAGGAATCTAGTCTTCGTGATGGTGAGTGGGTGCTTCATCAAGATAAGGAACATAAGTGTAAAGGAGGTTTGGGAGACTGGTGTATGCAGGAAATAAGTTCAGTTTTTTACCTGTTGAGGTTAGCTGATTAAAAGGACAACTTCAGAGACACCTGGCTACATCAGTAGATAGAGCATGCGACTCTTGATCTTGGGGTTATAAGTTTGAGCCCCATGTTGGGCAGAGAGATCACTTAACAGAAAAGGGCAATTTCAGAAGTGATTTCTTTGTGGGATTTTGAATATAGGGTAGAGAGCATAAGCAATAAGAATTTGAAAATGTTCTCAAAACTTTTTGGGAGACCATTAATTCTTTATTCTGGTAGTGAATTTAGGAGGTAGACCCCAGTCTTCTCTAGGCATTACTGGGCACAGGCAAGTTGATGAATCCTTGCTCTCTGGCTCCCTTTTTCTTTTCCCTTATACTGTATAAATTTTATTTTCTCCCATAAGTTACAATACATGTCACAAACATGCATGCTGTAAAGTGATAGTAAAAGAAAATATACCAGGCTTAGAGGAATCCCTGGAAGTAAACACATACTTAGATGTCCAATTTGCTTCCAGTTAGCTTGAAAATGTGTTCAGGATTAAGGTAGAGAAAACAACCTAAGGCCCAATTACCTCTTTACTCCAAAAGATTTTTAATAAGATATAACCCCTAGACCACTCTCCTCCAACATATCCTTGGAACTGAGCCCATGGCCAGAATGACTCAAAATGACCAGGCTAGTTTCTAGCCACCCTGAATTTCAGTGGCTTTCTGCAAGGACCCTCTTTAAATGTGTTAATAGAAGAAGACCAGGAGCACCTGGGTGGCTCAGTTGGTTAAGTATCCAGACTTCTGCTCAAGTCATGATCTCACGGTTCATGACTTTGAGCCCCACACATAGGGCTCCATACTGACAGTGGGACCCTGCTTGGGATTCTTTCTCTGCCCCCCTCTCTTTCTCTCTCTCAAAAAAATAAACTTAAAAAAAAAAGTCAATGTCCCTTGACTGCAATTAACAAACATATGTTCTAGGGCACCTGGCTGGCTTAGTTGGGATAACCTGTGGCTCCAATCTTGAGTTCATGAGTTCAGGCCCCATGTTGAGTGTAGAGATTACTTAAAAACTCAAGAAAAAAGGGTATGTTCTTTCTTTGAGTGAAATCTGTTGATTTCAATCTTTCTGTGAGGGATCTTCTTTTTTTTCTTTTAATTTTTTTAATGCTTATTTATTTTAGAGAGGGAGGGGAGGGGCAGAGAAAGAGGGAGGCAGAGAATCTGAAGCAGGCTCGGTGCTGACAGCAGAGGCTCAGCGGGACTCAAACTCAGGAACTGTGAGATCACAACCTGAGCTAAAGTTGGATGCTTAACCAACTAAACCACCCAGGTAGCCCTTCTAATAATTCATGGGCTGGAGTTGGTCCATATTGAGCCTAGACGGTGTCTAAATTGAATGAATAAATATGCTGTGCTCTAAACTTCCTCTTCATTTGGTTCCTGGAGAACCCAACCTGTGAAAGTTTTCCCTCAGTAAATGAGAATAATGATAATACCTGCCTCTTTGGGTTGTAATAAGGTTTAGATTAGTTAACATATGTAAAAAAGTGCTGAGAATACTTCCTTGCATCAAGTAGGCCCTGGCATAGAGTAAGCCCTCAATAAATGTCAGCTAGAATATTTTTTCCTGATTGTAAAAATTATTCCTACTGGGGCACCTGGCTGGCTCAGTCCATAGAGCATGCAAATCTTGATCTCGGGGTCATGATTTCAAGCCCCACGTTGCGTGTAGAGATTACTTTTAAAAAAAGTATTCCTACTGGAGTGCCTCGGTGGCTCAGTTAAGCATCCTGAACTCCGCTCAGGTTATAATCGTACAGTTGGTGAGGTCAAACTCCACATCAGGCTCTCTGCTGTCAGCACAGAGCTTGCTTTGAATATTGTGCTCCCCGTGCTTGCTGCCCCTTCCCACTCATTCCTTCTCTCTCTGCCTCCCTCAGATAAATAGATTAAAAAAAAAAAAACAAAAACAAAACTTAGGGGCACCTGGGTGGCTCAGTCGGTTAAGCAACCAACTTTGGCTCAGGTCATGGTCTCGTGGTTTGTGTATTCAAGCCTCACACTGGGCTCTGTGCTGACAGCTTGGAGCCTCGGGCCTGCTTCAGATTCTGTGTCTCCCTCTCTCTCTCTGCCCCTACTCTGCTTGTGCTCTCTCTCTCTCTCTCAAAAATAAGTAAACATTAAGAAAAAATTTTAATAAAATAAAAAAAAATTTTAACTTAAAATATTCCTATTTATTGTAAATAAATTGAAGGACAGAAAAGTATAAAGGAGGGGTGACTGGATGGTTCAGTCAGTTAAGAGTCCAACTCAGGCTCAGGTCATGATCTCATGGTTCATGAGTTCGAGTCCTGCATCTTTGCTGACAGCTCAGAGCCTGGAGCCTACTTTGAATTCTGTCTCTGTCTCTCTGCCCCTCCACTGTTTGTGCCCTCTCTCTCTCTCTCTCTCTCCCTCCCTATATATATATATATATATATATATATATATATACACATATGTATATAAATCTCAAAAATAAACATTTAAAGAAAAATTTTAAATAAAAGTTAAAGAAAAGTATAAAGGAAAAAGAACTATGTAAAATTCTACCATCCCAAGATATCCACCCACTCTACCAAAACAACTGTTTGCATGTGCATATATTTATTCAACACATACTTACCAAGTACCTACTATATGCCTGACCTCAGGCACTGAGCTAGATACTGAACAAGATGAATAAGTGATCAAGACAAGATCCTTGCTCTCAAGAGCTTACCTTTATACACACGCACACACATTACAAAAGGCATGCACTTAAAAAAATATTTTTTTAATGTTTAGTTATTTTTGAGAGACAGAGACAGAGTATGAGCGAGGAAGGGGCAGAGAGAGAGAGAGACAGAATCCGAAGTAGGCTCCAGGCTCTGAGCTCTCAGCACAGAGCCTGACACAGGGCTCAAACTCAAAAACCATGAGATCATGACCTGAGCCAAAGTCGGATGCTTAACCAACTGAACCACCCAGGCACCGCACTAGGATGGTGCTCTTAACGACCGTTAGCAGTTCTGTGCCTCTCCCTGGTCGGGTAGACAAGCAACTACAGCCTGCTTACCCAAGGCAATCAGAACCAGCACAGTGGAAATAACTTTAGTGTAAAACAGGTGGAGGAGCGAGATCATACATGTGGTCAAGACGGGGTAGGGAGGTATAAACATAGTAGCCAAAAGTGGGTCTAGGGATGGGAGGGTTTTCTAATGCCTTTCCAGGGCTGCAGGAGAGGGGCCCTGAGCCCCTAGTCACAGTCTCCTGCAAGCCCACGAGTGACATTCTAGACTTTCATAGTTTGGAGAAAATGTCACTTCACAGCCTCCAAATCCATCTGCATCGAAGCCCCTGTTCTCTAAGCAGCCCCTTAATCCAAGAAGGCTTTCCCTCGTGGGGATAGACTGTATTGCTTGGCAGACAGACATACTGCTCATGGTAAATTGTTAGTCAATATTATAAATCATTCTGTCTTTGGTTAGTAGGACTGGTTTACCAGAGCCTGATCACTTTTCAGTGATAAAATGAGCAGGCAGACTTTGAGGAGAGGTGGCCATCTGGGGAGACTCTGAGCTCAGTGTTCCCTTCAGCATAATGCCATGCTTTTCTCTCATGGCTCCTTCCTCTTTCTCCCCTCTTACTTCTCTGCCTTGGACTGGATGACTGTCTTTTTCAACCTGAAATCATCCTCCAATACCCCATTGTGTGAATTAAATCATATTTTCCTACCCACTCCTCTCATGTACTTCCGTGTTTCTGTATTACTCCAGGAGTGTGGCATGGTAAAACTCCTTTGCTGCACTGTGGATTGATTGATTGATTGATTTAGAAGAAGAAGAGAAGGAGAAGGAGAAGGAGAAGAAGAAGAAGAAGAAGAAGAAGAAGAAGAAGAGCCTAAAGGAGGAGGAGAGAGAAAAGAGGAAAAGATGAAATCAAAAGGGAAGGAAGAAGGTAAATTCCTCCTGTATTGAGGGCAGAGCTTAAGGCCAAGGTTTCTTTCAGTGTCTCCTCTAAGCTCTTTCTTTATTCATTCAACAAGTGTGTTTTTTGGATGCCAGGAAGTGCTACATCTGTTTCTAGGTTTTGTTCCCTTGAGTAAAATATAATTTGGAGAGTTGCGGGAGAATATGAGCCTGTTTCAACCATTCCCAGGCCGTTTTAAATTTATTTTTTTATTAAAAATTTTTTTAATGTTTACTTTTGAGAGAGAGAAACAGAGAGACAGAGCATGAGCAAGGGAGGGGAGGGCAGAGAGAGAGAGAGACAGACAGACAGACAGACAGAATCTGAAACAGGCTCCAGACTCTGCACTGTCAACACAGAGCCCAATGCAGGGCTTGAACTCAACAAACCGTGATATCATGACATGAGCCGAAGTCGGATGCTCAACCAACTGAGCCACCCAAGCACCCCTAAATTTATTTTTTGAAATAAAAAATTAATGTATATCGATTATAAATAAGAAATATAAATACAGAAGTTTATAAAGTAAAAAAGAAGCTCTCATCCTCATTCCCCTTCTCTTCCAATCTCATTCCCCAAGAATAACTCCTAGGACCAGTTTGGTATATATTGTTCCAGGCCTTTTAGGACACATGTGTAAGCACATCCAAAAGCGGGATCATGCAACATGTACTATCCTATAATGTAACCTCTCCCAGCAGTGTTAGTCTGGCCTGACAGCCAGGCCAAGGGGGCATAAAGGAGTCAGAAAACACTATGTGAGACTACAAGTTAACGTCTACCTCCATCAGCCTGAGCACATGACTAAGTTGTACATATCCAATGAACCTGGGGCTTCCTTGCATGTAAGTGTTCCCTCTGGTGAGTGAGAACTGATTTTAAGATGTTATGAGTTCAGCCCTCTCTCTGGCCTCTCTCAGTATAGCTGCATGATTAATAACCTTTGGTTCCTACCTTAGCACACATAACAGATGTGTATATTTGATATGTACATACCCTGATGGGTCCTTTGTACTCAAAAAACCCCCACAAAACCCTCTAGAAGGTATGTCAGAATGCCAGGAAGTGAACAGTATGTTTCCATAAGGATAACCTTATATCTTTAAATTTTTTTAAATGTTTATTTATTTTTGAGAGAGAGAAAAAGAGACAGCACGAGTGGGGGAGGGGCAGAGACAGAGAGATACAGAATCTGAAACAGGCTCCAGGCCTGTCAGCTGTCAGCACAGAGCCTGACATGGGGCTCGAACTTGGGAAGAGTGAGATCATGACCTGAGCCGAAGGGGGATGCTCAACTGACTGAGCCACCTGGGTGCCCAAACCTTGTATCTTTAAAATTATTTTTATAGGGGTACCTGGATAGCTCAGTTGGTTGAGCATCTGACTCTTGATTTTAGCTCAGGTCATGATCCCAGGGTTGTGGGATCAATCCCTGCATCAGGCTCATGCTGAACATGGAGCTTGCTTAAGATATTCTCTCTCTCTCTGCAGCTGGGTGGCTCAGTCAGTTAAGCATCAAACTCTTGATTTCAGCTCAGGTCATGATTTCGTGGTTCCTGACATGGAGCCCCATGTCAGGCTCTGTGTGACAGCATGGAGTCTGCTTGGGATTCTCACTATCCCTCTTTCTCTGTCCCTCCCCTCCATGCACATGTACTCTCTCTCTCTCTCAAAATAAATAAATAAACTTTAAAAAAAAAAAAAGATTCTGTCTCTCCCTCTGCCCCTCTCCCCCATTTGTGCTCTCTCTAAAAAATTTAAAAAATAAAATTATTTTTGTAATTATTTGTCAACTTTTTTAGTATGATTATTCTTGAGACCTATATCATAAGTGTAATTCAGAAACACTAATACAAATGAATTCCATACTTTAAATTCTTTTTTTTTTTTAATTTTTTTTTTTCTTCAACGTTTTTATTTATTTTTGGGACAGACAGAGACAGAGCATGAACGGGGGAGGGGCAGAGAGAGAGGGAGACACAGAATCGGAAACAGGCTCCAGGCTCCGAGCCATCAGCCCAGAGCCTGACGCGGGGCTCGAACTCACGGACCGTGAGATCGTGACCTGGCTGAAGTCGGACGCTTAACCGACTGCGCCACCCAGGCGCCCCCATACTTTAAATTCTTTATCAAAAGCCAAACTTGTGGCTTATTTAGCAACAACCAGGATTCCCTGACTTATTACATTCTGGTGTCAAACATTCAATTGAGCACCTGCTCTGTGCCAAGCACTGAACTGGGTGCCAAGGAAACAAAGACGAACAACACATCATCCCCATTTACGATCTAATAGAGTGGTTACTGAACTTTACTGAGAAGCACAGCCAAGCTTACTTTCACTCGTGGAAAGTCTGCTGTGGATGTCAGAGACACTCTGGGGCAACTGTCCTCTTCTTGTTGGATTAGTGATGCGGGTTGTTTCGATGCTATGGTGCATCCATCTCAGTATACACTTTCACAGTAACTGCAGCAGGGGAAGAGAACGTTGGATGGTCTTAAAACTGAAATGAAACACTGGCCTGAAATTGATAAATGTCATGTCTGTTCACAATCCATTGGCTAGAACTACTTGTATAGTATGGCTGCCTAATTGTAAGGAGGCTGACAGGTATAATCCTCCAATATGCCTGGAGGGGTAGAAAACCTGGATGGAAAACCCTGGAAAATTCTACCTTATTAATATGTGTGTATACACTTGCTCATAACAAATTTCATTTCTTTTTTTAAGTTTTAAGATTTATTTATTTTGAGAGAGACAGAAACAACACTAGTGGGGAGGGGCCGAGAAAGAGGGATACAGAGAATCTCAAGCAAGCTCTGTGCTACCGGCACAGAACCTGATGTTGGGCTTGAACTCATGAAACCGCGAGATCATGACCTGAGCCGAAACCCAGTGTTGGACACTTAACTGACGGAGCCACCCAGGCGCCCCGACAAATTTCATTTCTTACTGTGGGTCACAGTAAAAAAAAATCTTTGAGAAACTACTTTACTCCTTCCCTTTGCAGGGTCCTCACCACACCCTGCAATCCAAAGAAGTGCATAGAGTTGCCAAACCTGCATTCAGAGGCCAGTTCTACCACCTCTCTGCTTCTGTGGACTTAGTCGGGTCACCTAACTTCTCTGAGCTTCATTCCCCTCAGAGGTAAAAAAGTATCTGCCTTACAATATTGTGGTAAGGCATAAAAGACATGATATAGTAAATATCTGGGTCTAGGCTTGACTGTGGGTGTTAATTTAGTCAATAGAAATTGTCACCGTTCTGCCAAGCAGAATTCTTACATTTCTCCAGATATAATGTCTGTTGCATAATGCCATGCCTTTGTGCATGTGTGCTTCCTTCTCTGGGTTGATTTTCCTCCTCTCTGCCTGTTAAATGCTTTATCATTCAACACTCATCATGTCCTTCCCCTCAGAACTATTCCTTAAGGTGAGCAAATAAGCAGATGTGATACAAAGTAGTGGATAATGAGCATGTACCCTGGAGATAACTGGCAGTCATGGTGTGAATCCCAGCTCCACCATTTCACCAGCTATGATAGGCCTGCGACCAGCAAGTTACTTAACATCTTTAAGACTCAGTTTACTCACCTGTGAAGCAGGTTTAATATTAGTACCTACTTCGCAGGACCACCGTGAGGATTAAGAGGGAAAATGCCCCCAAAATGTTAAGTTCAATGTCTGGCCCATAAGTGTTCATTACACTCTTCATGACCCCGTCCCTGTATCTGGTACCTGCCTCTGCTAGAATTCCTCTCAAACTGTGCTGCTATTATTCGTTTGGTGTCATGCCCTATACTAGACTATGTCTTGCTGAGACTGTCCCAGAGTTCAACAATAATAGCTAGGGTTTTTTTTTTTTTTGAACACTAATAAAAAATCCTAAGAAATATGCTAAACACTTTACATATATTATGTCAATTAATGTTAATTGGAAAGTATATCAAGGTCCTCCTACCTACTAAGGTTGGCCAGGACCGGACAACACTTTTGCCTCTTTTCTCTCTGCAAGATAGGTAACTGCAGGGCTTTACTCATTCATGTCCTGATGCACAGCAGCTACGATGTCCTCTGGTTCCACGTCTCCAGATGATACTTTTAAGGTCCATCTCACTTTGAGTGAGAAGGTCTCTCTTTGCAATGGCTGTTCTTGGTCTGCTTCACTGTGTTTCTTTTGTCATGTTATCATTTCAAGGCATTTGGCTGCCTTATGTCTATAAAAAGACCGTCCTCTGTTGGCTCCATTTCTAATTTGGATGGGTTTTAGTTTTGTTATGAACAAAGCTACAGTTAAGTTCTGGCAAAGCCCACTACCTGGGTGCTCCTGGGAGGCTAAGAAAGAAGGCAGCGCAGACCTGGCTGGATTAACCAAAATAATAATTTCTCTCAACCCTTTGTCTTTATTCTCTCCCATAATGCCTCCACCCTCTCTTTTGCCTGCCATTCTCACATCCTTCCTTCTTGATTTGATCAATTTCCCTCCCTTCAGCCTCCCTTTCCCCACTGCTAAGGAATACCCATGGGGTTTCATACACTTAAACAGTTAATGAATAGGGAAATGCAAATCAGAACCACCATGAGATATCACTGCACTTACTTTAGGATGGCTCTTCTAAAAAAAGAAACACAAACAGAAAATAACAAGTGTTGCTGAAGAGGTAGAGAAAATGATTCTTGTGCATTGCTGGTGGAAATGTAAGATGGTGATTTCTCAAAAAATTTTTAAGTAGGCTCCATGCCCAGTGTGTGGCTTGAACTCATGACCCTGAGATCAAGAGCCTCATGCTCTACTCACTTAGCCAGCCAGGTGCCCCGATTCCTCACATCTTAAACATTAGAATTACCATATGGGTTTAATAACCAAAAGAGTGAAAGCAGAGGCTTGAACAGATATTTGTACACGTATGTTCACAGTAACATTGTTCACAATGCGCAAAAGGTGGAAATAAGCCAAGTTGCCGTCAATAATGAATAGAAAAACAAAATGTGGTAAGTACATGCAATGGAATATTATTCACCCTTAAAAAGGAAGAGAATTCTGGCACATGCTACAGTACGGTTGAACCTTGAATATATTATACCAAATGAAATAAGTCAGACACAGAAGAGCAAATATTGTATGACAAGGCACCCTGTCATATACTTTAAAATATAGATCTTTGGGGCCCTTGGATGGCTCAGTCTGTTATGTATCCAACTCTTGATTTCGGCTCAGGTCATGATCTAATAGTTCATGAGATCGAGCCCTGTGTCTGGCTCTGCGTGGACAGCACAGAGCCTGCTTGGGATACTCTCTGCTCCTCTTTCTCTCCCTCTCCCTCTCCCTCTCTCTCAAAATAAATAAATTTTATAAAAATATAAATAAAAAATAAAAAAGCTCTTAACAAAAAGAGGTTGGAAATGTATTCTGGGATTTAGGGAAGATGAAATTGTACATAACTCATATCTGAAACTAAAAAGAGTCAGTGGTGGAGGCAGCTGTGGAAGGTTCAAGGCGGTAGGATAACCAGGCAAGTGTCAGTCTAGAAAAGTCAAAAGCAGAATTTCAAGAAGTAAGAGGTGGTGGAATGGAAACAAGTGGTGGGGGAAACTTGGAAAAGCCAATTAATTGTATTCGGTGAGGCCTTTTGGAACCTTGGAAAAGACTGGAATTAATTGCCGGGGGTTACAATTCATTCGAATACTTGCTAAGAGCTTAATTCCTGCTAGCACAGTGCTAATTGCTGAGGACAGAAGAACAGCATAGTTCTGGACCCAAGAAGCTCACAGAGTGGCAGAGGAAGTGAGAAGTGAATACTTAAGACACAATGTTGAAAGTGCTTAAACAGCGGTGTGCAATGGATACAGAAGTTCTGGAGAGTGGGCGGCCCCATTGGGCAGGATTTGGGTAGGACTGGTAGGACGGTTTGCTGTCCAGGTGCGTGGTGGGTCTCCAAAGATTCCGGGGGAGGGGCGATTCCGAGGAGATCCAGTCCTCTGAGGCCATGGGCAGCTTTTAGGTGCTTGCGGGGAGAGGCGGCAAGAGGGGACTCTGGCGCCCGGGGGCGAAAGGACGTTAGCAGTATTTGGGTCCTGTTTGAAAGATGAGAGGTAGAATTTGCAGCCTGAAGCAGGGATGCAGAAAGGGAAGGAGAAAAGCGTCTCTACACTCTCCGCCACTTTCTCACACAGGGCAGAAAAGATCAGGAGGGGGTAAACGGAGCCCTTTGGGAGGCTGTTCGACCAAAAGCCTGAATTCGCCGGGCTCCGGAAATCTTGTTTCTCTTCTCCGGACTGCGCCTCGGCCGGAACTCTAGTGCCCTAAGGTCTGGTTTGGCGCCGGACTGGAAAAGCAGACGGACGCACACGAAGAAAGTGGAGTACCCGGTGGGGAAAAGCGGAGATCCGGGTGGAAGTCACTCGCGCGCTCCGGCGGGGAGGCCAGCAAGCACCGGCAGGCTGTTAGCGCGTCCGGGACGTGGGAGGGCCACACAGCCCCAGCAGGTGAGGCCTGACAGGGCTGCCTCTCCGTGGCACGGTCCCGACCGTTCCCCCGAATCAGATCCGGAGTTAAAACACAGGGGTCGAGGGTTAGTTTTGCCACTTACTAGCTGTATGACCTCGGTTAATTTATTCTTGGAACCTCCGTTTCCTCGTCTTTGTAATGGGAACAGTTATAGCACCTCTCTCAGGGTTGTTGTGAGGAGTCAATGAAATATACTTAGAACAGTTTCTGGCACGTGGTAAGCCCTGGGTATATAATCTTTACTAAGACTACTCTCTTTTAGCTCAGTGGGTTCCGTTGCCGTCAAAATTCATCAACTTCGGCACCGGATCATCCATTTGATGGGTTTTACTTTATGTTTATTGGTAAAAATACAAAGCAAAATTTTATAATTAAATTTATGTTATTAGAGAAGTAACAGCACTATTAAGAATGTGAAAAATAGGGTGAATAATGTTACTCATAATCCCATCCTATATACAGCTTTAAGCCTTTTTTCGCCACCCAAAACTTTTTTGTCTCTGCATTTTTATGCTTGCAATATTTGTATATATGCAGTTTGGATTCCTCCTTATTTGCCACTTAGTAGTGTAGCCTATGGTTGGGGTTCTCGAGAATCTTTTATGATTGTACAAATTCCATTTTGTAGGATTATCATTTGTTTCCCAAATTCCTTAATATATAGAGATAAAATTATTTAAGCACAATCGGTGAGGGAAATTGAAATATTACCTTTGATTCCAGGACCTCAGATCAACTGTTTTTAATTTCCTGGTTCCCTTCTTTTTTTAGTCCATGTGAAAATATACTGTTTGCATGGTTTTCATTTATTCAGCAAACATCATTGGGCATCAGTTATGTTTAAGCCATGGTCCTTATGATTAAGGAGGTCACACTAGTGAGGTAGACAGATAAAAGTGATATTCTAACATTATGTAAGGGCGAAAGAGGGGTATGCACGGATTGTCAGGAGAATATGGAGGAATAGTAATGTCATTGCCCCCTGGTGGAAGGCAACCAGGAACATGACTATAGTTGAACATGAGCTTATTACTTCTTACAGTGAGAAAAAACACATACCATAGGAAACCATGTAACATCTAAGTAAGAGAGTGTTAAAAGGGATTTATTATTGGATTTAGGTTTGTGTTAAGTGATTTGGGGGAAAGTAGTCTGGAAGTGGAGGTAATTCTATGACTGGGAATGTGAAGTCTTATCTATCTAGTGTTAGGCTAATGCCATGATTGGTCAACATATACCAGTCATTCAGGGCACCTGGGTGGCTCTCGGTTAAGTGTCCAGACTCTTAACTTTGGCTCAGGTCATGATCTGTTTGTGGGATCGAACCCTGCATCAGGCTCTGCACTGACAGTGAGGAGCCTGCTTGGGATTGTCTCATTTCTTGCTCTCTGCCCTGCCCCCCTCACTCACAGACTCTCTCTCTCTCAAAATAAATAAACTTAAAAAAGATATGTTAGTCGTTCATATTAGCCAAGATAGTAGAATATTTGGTCATTTTTGTGGCTTCAACAGTGGGTTTTTTTTTTTTTTTTTGGTATGTGTTCAGACAGGATTACAGTTGGTCTTTTTTAAAAATTATTATTATTTTTTTAATTTTAGACCGTGCACAAGCGGGGGAGAGGGGCAAAGGGAGGGAAACTGAGAATCTTAAGCAGACCCCACACTCAACACACAACCTCACAAGGGGCTTGATCCCATGACCTGAGCCGAAATCAAGAGCTGGACGCTCAGCTGACTGAGCCACCTAGGTGCCCCTACAGTTGGTCTTGATGGAGCTGAGGTTATTGCCCATGGATATGAGGCAATAGATCGGGACTTGGGCACATTTTGGAGGGCCTTGTGTTTGAATTTCTGGGGAGGAATTGCTGACTTATTATAAGGGGAGTGCAGTCAGATTTAGACAAATCCCTTTTGTTGCCTGTCAAAGGATAGATCGGGAGAAGTAGAGGAGATCAGAGTCAAGGAGATGTGTTCGAATTTTGCTACTTAAAGAGTATCCTATGGACCAATGACAAGGGCATCGTTTGGGGGCTTGTTAGAAATACAGAATCTCAGGCCTTATCCTATACCTACTAAATCAGAATCTGCTTTTAAAGTGATTTAAGAAAAATTTTTAATGCTTATTTTTGAGAGAGAGAGAGAGAGAGAGAGAGAGACAGAGCACAAGTGGGGGAGAGGCAGAGAGAGAGAGAGAGAGACAGACAGACAGACAGAATCCGAAGCAGGCTCCAGGCTTTTAGCTGTCAGCACAGATTCTGATGCGGGGCTCAAACTAATGAATCGCAAGATCATGACCTGAGCCAAAGTCAAAAGCTGGATGCTTAACCCACTGAGCTACTGAGATGCCCCAATTCATAAGCACTTAAAGTTTGAGAAGCCCTTTGTTGGGAAGTTACAGTAGTCCTGGTAAGAAGCAATAAGACCCTGAACCAAGACACCGGTTGAGGAAGTGGGGAATTGTGGAGGTATTATTTAACATATATTACAAGTCTCCTGCATGCCTGGCACCATCCTGGGAGCTGGAAGTACCACAGTGAGGATGGTCTCCCTCGCCAGACTGGAGTGTCTTGATGGAAGAGACTAATGAAGAAATTGTAGTAAACTGTAGTAGGGAAAGTGTAAGCCCAGGATGCAGTAAGATTACATTAGAGGGATGCAGGTGCTGGTGAAGTTGAATCGTCAAGGAAGGGTTCTTGGAGGGGTAAGGGATGTTGAAGCTGAGTTCCAAAGGATAAGGTAGCTAGGCAAAATCTGTGGAGGGCATTCCTGGCCTAGGAACAGCAATCAGCCAAAGACTGAAGCCCAGAGAAGGGAGTATTGGTTGGCACTTGGTGGACCACAGGTGTTTAGCCAGGATTGGAGTAGAGAGTGGGATGTGACTAGAGGTGAGGTTGGGGAGATGAATGGAGGCCAGATGTGGAGTCTTCTAGACCCTGTGGAGAAAGTTGGCCTTTATTCTGAAGACCATGAGGGAGTCCCACATGTGTTTTAATCAGAGAAGATAAGTGATCAGTTTTATGTTTTAGGCCCTTCTAGATGCTGAGAGGTGGGATGAGGTAGAGGTGGTGGCAGCAAGCCTGGAGGCAGGGAGCAGAGTGCAGTGTTCTAGAAGAAAGAAAGTGGTGATTCCCCTGATGTGAGGAATGAGGGAGGAGGGGCACTCTAGAAGATTGACCACTCCTTGGTTGTAGTTAGGGTGGTCTGGGCGCCATTTAGTTGTAGACTACTAGGCAGTTGAAGCAGGTGAGCCAGATTGTTGGATTTTGGCATTTTTGAGGCTCTTTTTTTCTTTTAAGTTTTTAGTGTTCTGTTTATTTCCTCATTCAGCACCATGTTCTGACTAGTGGATGAATTTTTGTTTTTGTTTTTCCTTTCTCCTGGTCTTTGGGCCAAGATAGGAGAAAGACAAAGAAATTGGCATTGCAACTTTTATTTCCTCTTAGGGGTAGCTGGAGTAAGTAGGAGAGAGAACTGTTTAGCCAAAGTTGTTATTTTACTAGAGCTATAGAACTTGTGTTGCTGATGTTTTTACTAGAAGCAGCAGCATTTAGTGGAAGGACTCAAGGCTAGGGTTCTAATTCTAGCTTCCATTCTGATTAGCAGTGTGAGCTTAGGCAAATCATTTCATCTGTTGGTGTCTGTTTCCTAGAGAAAGAAAATATCTCCCTGGCTTGTCTTACAGGAGCCTTGTGTGCCTTAAATGAGATAATATATGCCAGGTGGTTTGAAAACCTTACTGGATCAGAGAACGCTCTTGTAGCCTTCATTCCATCTGATCTTCAGAAGAATACCTTATGGTAAGTAGAGGAGGTGTTAACACAGCCTCACCCCTGAGGAAATGGAGGCTTCAAAAGATTATAGCTTTACCAGAGGATAAAGAGCTTTATTAGGTTTAGCCGTATGAAATTGCCAATATTCACAATGTTCATAACCTAGTAAGTGGGCATGTTTTCTGACTCCACATACAATGTACCCTGTAGTCCCTGTTTGTATAGATGAAGTGCTAAAATGTTGTCAGTTATCCTAGGTCTTGGAGTGAATTAGTTCAGTATTTTATTTTAGGTATCAATGATTTCTTTAAAAATCCAGCATAAGAGCACCTGGGTGGCTCAGTCGGTTAAGCGTCCGACATCGGCTCAGGTTGTGATCTCAGGTTTGTGAGTTAGAGCCCCACGTCGGGCTTTGTGGTGACAGCTCAGAGCCTGGAGCCTGCTTTGGATTCTGTATCTCCCTGTCTTTCTGCCCCTCCCCCACTCATGCTCTGTCTCTCAAAAAGTAAATAATCTTTAAAAAATTAAAAAAATAAAAATAAAATAAGAATCAGCATAAAAATTTGGTTTAAGGTCAACACAACCTTTTGAAGTACATACTTGAATTATTTTGAGGTAATAATTAACTCCATGAAGTGGGCCTGTGTTTCTCTTCCTCTTCTCATTTTTTCACGAGGCAGGGGGATACTTTCTTTATATACTGCGTAAACAGGCTTATGTTCATAGTAGGCCCTGGGGAAGTGTTTATAGAATTAGAAAATAAGTTCATGAATTTCACAACACATGTCTTTGTTGAATTTGAAATTGTGATGCAGTCATTGCTACCCTGGTAACTCTTCAATGTCTTTTCCTTTCTAGGTGGAATTGAGCTATTTGCTGAAGCTTCTTTCCTTTGTAGCCCAGGGAGAAATTTACATTTTATCTTACTATGGCTTTGGTTCACAAGTTTCTGAGTAGCGCTTATATTTTCAGAAAATGCCTGAAGCCAAGTGTTTCCTCATGTCCATTTTTGGGTAATCGCTTTGCAGACTATTGTTCTAGTAGTCTTCAGAAACCTGTGGCTGCTCCTGGCAAAACCTCTCAAAGGAATACTGAAGGGGATTTGCAAGGACATCACCAGAGAGAAGTTGCTTTGGATATAACCTCTCCAGAGGAAAAGCCGGAAGTTAGTTTTGATAAGGCAATTAAAGATGAAATAAAGAACCACTGTAGGCGTTTGAAGGATGATATTGTGAATTATTGGATCGGCCCTGAAGGCCGCCCTCAGCATGAGGTCTTGCTGGAACAAGCCAAGGTTGTCTGGCAATTCCGTGGAAAAGAGGACTTAGATAAGTGGATGGTGACTTCTGATAAGACAATTGGAGGCAGAAGTGAAGTGTTCCTGAAAATGGGCAAGAATAATCAGAGTGCACTGCTGTATGGAACTCTGAGCTCTGAGGCGCCTAAAGATGGGGAAAGTGGCCGCAGTGGGTACTGTGCAATGATATCCAGGATTCCAAGGGTAAGTGAAGTCCCAGAGCCTCAGTTTTCCAGTGAACGGGGGTGAATTTCATTGTAGTATGAACTGTAGCAGATAGCTTTTTTTGTTTTTTAAACAAAATACTTTTTTTTTTGAAGTTTATTTATTTTGAGAGACTGAGAATACGAGTGGGGGAGGGACAGAGAGAAAGGGAGGGAAAGAGAATCCTATTGCGCCGCTCGAACTCAGGAGCTGTGAGACCATGAACTGAGCCAAAATCAAGAGTTGGATGCTTAACTGAGTCACTCAGTTGCCCCTACAGATAGCTTTTGTTTCTATGAGTGAAAACACCTGGTAGGTCATCTGTGTCAGTGGGGTTAAGTAACTACAGGGCACATGTGTAAAGCAAAAGCATAAGGGGGAAGCGGTTCCTGAGGAGGGGGCACTTGTTTCTGGGCATCACTTTGGGTCAGGGTGGGACATTCTTATGTTTGAGGAGCTCTGAGAAGTCAGACATTTGAACAATGATCTCGGGAGATATGCGTCTTCTCTAATAGACCACAGTCCCTGTGATGGCCAGAGGTTCATTAGGGTGGATGTAGGGTCAGCATGTAGTTTTTATTTGTTTTTTTAAGTAAACTTTTTTATTTTAGAAAAGTTTTAGTTTTACTGAAAAATTGTGCAGATAGTACAGAAGGCTCCATATGCCCCTCACCCACCTTCTCCAATTGTTGCTATCTTACATTGCTTTCGTACATTTGTCACAATTAGGAAACCAACATTGGTACATTACTATTAACTAATTCCAGACACTATTTGTATTCCAGTAGTTTTTCCACTTGTACTTTTTCTGTCCCGGGATCCCAGCCGGGACACCACATTATATCTAGTTGTCATGTCTCCTTAGGCTCCTCTACCATGTAATAGTTTCTTAGTCTTTCCTTATTTTTCCTGAGGATTTGAGAAATCCTGGTCAGGTAGTTTGTGGAATAATCCTCAATTTGGGATTTTCAGATGTTTTTTCTCCTTGTAAGACTGGGTTTTTGGTTTTTTAGGAAGAATACCACAGAGCTGAAGTACTGTTTTCATCACATCATATCAGGAGTACATGCTAGCAATGTGACTTATCACTGATGTGTTAACCTTGATCCCCTGGTCAGGATAGTGTTTGCCAGATTACTCTGTTGTTACTATTTGTTTTTCTTCTTTCCATACTCTTCTTTGGAAGCAAGTCACTAAGAGCATCCTACATTCAAGGCATGGGAGCAGGGCATGGGGTTAAGTTCTGTCTCCTTAAAGGGATGGTATTTTCATATATTATTGGGTATTCTTCAGAGAAGAAGTTTTGTTTTTCTCCGACTTTATTTAGTCAGCCAGTCATTTTGTATGGACTCGTACTTCGGGTTATAATCCAGTGCTATGTTATTTATTTTGTTGCTCAAATTGTTCCAGCTTTGGCCATTGGAAGCTCTTTCAAGTTGGTTTTTGTCCTTTTGACATGCCTCCATTTTTTTGTTTTTTAGAACTTTCTGGCACTATAAGATGCTCTAAGCACATTTTGTATTTTCTCTGTCCCAGACCTAGAACTAGCCATTTCCCAAAAGAGCCCTGATGCCTTTTTTTGGAGAATGGTATTAGAAACCCAGATCTGGGTGCTGAGTATTCTTGTTGCTACTGGGTTGACAGTACTTCCAGGACCTCTCAATGGACACAGCAGGAAATACAGGGATGTATACCAATCGTGGAAACACGTCTGTAACTATTTCTGTACAAGCCAAATAGGAGTTCATACCGTGCTGACTCTAATATAGTACCATGTGGTTCATTTTCAGCTTCTCCCTCTTATCTATAACTTCGTACTGTAATAATGTGAGAAACCTGTCTCCCATTAGTTACCATCAACTTAACCTGTTAATTCAACCCCAGTGTACATGCAAAACAGTTTCAGAACTTTTAAATTTTTTTAATTAAAAAAAATTTATTTATTTATTTATTTATTTTTAATGTTTGTTTTTGACAGAGAAAGAGAGTGTGAACAGGGGAGGGGCAGAGAGGGAAGGAGACAACAGAATCTGAAGCAGGCTCCAGGCTCTGAGCTGTCAGCACAGAGTCTGATGCAGGGCTCAAAATCACAAACTATGGGAGGGGCGCCTGGGTGGCGCAGTCGGTTAAGCGTCCGACTTCAGCCAGGTCACGATCTCGCGGTCTGTGAGTTCGAGCCCCGCGTCAGGCTCTGGGCTGATGGCTCAGAGCCTGGAGCCTGTTTCCGATTCTGTGTCTCCCTCTCTCTCTGCCCCTCCCCCGTTCATGCTCTGTCTCTCTCTGTCCCAAAAATAAATAAACGTTGAAAAAAAAAAATTAAAAAAAAAAAAAATCACAAACTATGGGATCATGACCTGAGTCAAAATCGGATGCTTAACCAACTGTGCCACCCAGGCGCCCCAGCAGTTTCAGAACTTTTAACCCATAACCCTGTGAGAAACAACTTTACCAACTAGAGTACACTGGGTATATATAGTTTCCTTTGTCTTTAGTTTTACAGTTTCCCATCAGAGCATTATTTTCTAGAGTTACTTAGGTTAGCTCCTTTGTCTCACAACCAGTCTATGGCTTTTTGCAAATTTGCTGACTGGGTGTTGTTTCAGGGCTACCTGGACAGGCTCTCATGCCTGGCCTTGGCCATAGCCTCTGGATGTTTGCTTGGCTATTGTACTCTAAGGAGAAAGGCAAATGTTAGTTACCAGGGTCCCTCTCTCCAGATAATGATGAGAAAGAAAGGTATGTGTTCTTTCAGAGACAAGTATGCATATAAAGATTTTTTTTCTTTCCAGTGCCTGAAATCCACAGAATGGATTTGGTCATTCCACAGTGGAAAATAATTCTATGGCTGGATAAACACTGCGGAGTAATGAAAATAGGCGATACAATTTATTAAGTGTGCCTTGCCAGTCCTCTTGCTACTTTGTGTGTGTGTGTGTATATATATACATATATATATATATATACACATGTACATATATATACATATATATGTATACATATATATATATACATGTACATATACATATATACATGTATATACATATATCCCTTTAATTCCTCACAACAATCCTGTAAAGCGTGGTCATCCTAATTTTATAGATGAGGAAACTGAGGCTTTGGGAGAGTTAACAACTTGTCTAAAGTTACACAGCTAGTAAGTAAGATAGTTCATATCTGAGCACTGCTATTCTTGAAATCAGATTATCTTTGAGAATGCTGTAGATAAACACCTTTTTATTTTTTTTTTAAATTTTTTTTTTTTTTCAACGTTTATTTATTTTTGGGACAGAGAGAGACAGAGCATGAACGGGGGAGGGGCAGAAAGAGAGGGAGACACAGATTCGGAAACAGGCTCCAGGCTCTGAGCCATCAGCCCAGAGCCCGACGCGGGGCTCGAACCCACGGACCGCGAGATCGTGACCTGGGTGAAGTCGGACGCTTAACCGACTGCGCCACCCAGGCGCCCCGATAAACACCTTTTTAAATTAACACTAAATTCCATTTTCCATGAGAGACAGTATAGGTAGTTGTTAAGAATACAGATTTTGGAGGGGCACCTGAGTGGCTCAGTTGGTTGAGTGACTGCAGCCCGGGTCATGATCTTAACAATTCGTGAATTCGAGCCCCGCATCGGGCTGTTTGCTGCCTGCTTCAGATTCTGTGTCTTCCTCTCTCTCTCTCAAAAATAAATAAACATTAAAAAATTTTTTTTCTTTTTAAATATAGATTTTGGAATTAAATGGCACTGGATCTACCATTTCCTAGTTGAGTGCTCAGTTTCTTCATTTGTAAGCTGGAACATAATGATAGTACCTATCTCAGAGGGCTGTGAGGATGAAATTATGCATTCACAGTGTTTACGTAGGTTTTCAGTGGATGGTAGCTATTGCTATAAAATAGCGATTTTAAAACTCGAGCTCTTTCATAGTTTTCTGATTTATAGGAAGGCAGCTGTCGCTGCCCACTCAGAATCCATTACTTGATAGGACCAGGGGAAAAAAAGGTACATACAGCAATTCATTTCCATTCATTGATACATATGAGTGCCTACCACATATCAACACTGTCCTGGGCCAATCATGTCCTGAACATTACCTTTGAAGCATAAATACGGGGCACCTGGGGGGTGCATTTGGTTAAGCGTCTCACTCTTGATCTCGGATCAGGTTAAGAGTTTGAGCCCTGCGTTGGGCTTTGTGCTGACTGTGTGGAACCTACTTGGGATTCTCTCTCTTTCTGCCTGTCCCCCAATTGTGCATGCATACATGCTTTCTATCTCAAAATAAGTGACCATTAAAAAAAAGAGAAACATAAATACTATGTCAGTATTTTATGCTAAAAAAATAATCCCCAGATTTATCTGCCTCCTTATGGTAGAAGGGCAAACTAGGTAGAAAAATGCCAGTGGATCCTTTTGATACTTCAAAAGATGACTAATTTTGCTAGTGGTGGAAAATGAGATGAACTTAATTTTCCTTTCTGCACCTTAGGGCCCTTTCGAGAGAAAGAGGTCTTATGATTGGTCCCAGTTCAACACTCTGTATCTCCGTGTACGTGGAGATGGTCGGCCTTGGATGGTGAATATTAGACAGGACACGGATATAATCCAGAGGAAGAATCAAATGTACAGTTACTTCATGTTCACCCGTGGGGGGCCCTACTGGCAGGAGGTCAAGGTAACAGCATAAGTCTTTATTGTGTATGAAAATGAAGTCTTTTGAAATCATGGCTATCCTGTAGTTTTTGTTTTGTTTTTTTTTTTCCTTATTAATCCCTTTTGGAAGGTGTGGAAGGAGAAAGAAGGAAGATGATCTAGGGGTGAGATTTATATAAGTGATTTTTTCTTTAATTAATATAAATGTTAGTTTCCTAACCAGTAAATATTTCTCATAAGGATATGGCCGGGTCCATGGTAAATCATGGGTACATCTCTGCTCTGTGCCCAAGTAGATGTTTCTTCTTAAGTTTCCACCACATCCCCTCTTCCAGGCAAATCTATTAAGCTAGTATCCCTAGCTTAGGAGAAAGTCTTCTTAGGAGCAATAAATACTTCATATTTTACAATCAAAATTTTTATTCATTTTTTGGTAATATAAGGCACTGTTACTTTGTGAGAGTAAGCTTTAAGAAGGTAAAAATGTTCACCTAGAGGAAAAGAGGTAGAAATTAAGGGAATGAATTTCAATTTCCCATTCTTTTCTTCTGTCTACTGAAGGTTTTTAATACATAAACTCCAAAGAAAGTCCCTGTTTTGCTTATACTTAAACCTAAGGGTCATTCTAGATTGCTTTCTCCCTTACCCCACATATAGTCTGTTTAGCATATTCTGTCACCTGTACTGTACCTAGAGTCTGACCATTCTAGCCATCTCTCCCACTCACCCTAGTCCAGGCCTTTGGATTTACTACAGCAACCTCTTCATGGTTTTGCCCCCTAAAATTCACTTTCCACTCAGCTGCCAGAGTGATCTAACACATAGTGCAGACTACATCAGTCACATGCTTAAAACCCTCCAGTGGCTTCTCATTGCAATTAGAATAAAGCCCAAACTCCTTAACATGGTCTACTGGGCCTACAGTATCAGACCCATCTTTATCCTCAGTCTCCCTGCCTACCTTCTTCCTCCATACTGGCCCCTTTTCTGTGTATCACACCCAACAAGTTCACCTCCATCTCAGAGCCTGTGTACTTCATGTTGTATCTGCTTGGTAGGCTTTTCACCTGCTTGTTCTTCCTTGTCATTCACCTCTCAGCTCAAAAGGCCTCAGAGATGCCTGACCCCTGTAGCTAGAGTTGTATCCTCTAACCCAGTCACTAACACTACCCTGTTTACTTTTTTCATAGAACTTATCACTAAGTAAAATTATTTTGTTCATTCACTTGTCTCTTTATTATCACTTTCTACCCTGCACCCCTGGAACATAAATTCTGTAAATTCTGAGAGCAGGAACCTTGTCTGTATTGTCTCCCCTGCTGTCTCCCCTGCACCTGAGCAGTGCCTAGCATATAACAGACACTTGATGCATATTTCTGCATTAATATAGTTACATAAGCAAAAAATTACTACATATGTAACACGTGTATACGAATAGTATATATAACAAATTATTATTACTTTAAAATGTTTAGTTTTGAGAGAGAGAAAGAACACGTGAGCAGGAAAGAGACAGAGAGAGAGGGTGACAGGATCTGAAGCAGGCTCTGAGCTGTTAGCCCAGAGCCCAAATAAGGGGTCAAATCCATGAACCATAAGATCATGACCTGAGCCAAAGTTGGATGCTTAACTGACTGAGCCACACAGGCACTCCAATATAATGAATTATTAAAACTAGGATTTCATACAGAAAATTTGGAAAATCCCGAAAAGGAAAAAAAATTCACCACCACCCAAAGGTAAAATACTTCTGGTGTGTACCTTCCAGATCTATCTTTCTTTCTTTCTTTTCTTTCTTTCATTCATTCATTCATTCATTCATATCCAAGTTAGCATATAGTGCAACAATAATTTCAGGAGTAGATTCCTTAATGCCCCTTACCCTTTTAGCCCATCCCCCCCTCCCATAACCCCTCCAGCAACCCTCTGTTTGTTCTCTATATTCAAGAGTCTCTTATGTTTTGACCCCCTCCCTGTTTTTATGTGATTTGTTTTTAACATTTATTTATTTTTGAGAAGAGAGAGAGCATGAGTGGGGGAGGAGAGAGAAAGAGGGAGACACAGAATCTGAAACAGGCTCCAGGCTCTGAGCTGGAGCCCCCCGACGCAGGGCTCCAACTCATGGACTGTGAGATCATGACCTGAGCCGAAGTCTGACGCTTAACCGACTGAGCCACCCAGGCGCCCCTGTTTTTATATGATTTTTGTTTCCCTTCCCTTGTGTTCATCTGTTAAATTCCTCATATGAGTGAAGTCATATGATATTTGTCTTTCTCTGACTAATTTCACATAATACCCTCTAGTTCCATCCATGTAGTTACAAATGGCAAGATTTCATTCATTTTGATTGCCAAGTAATACTCCATTTTGTGTGTGTGTGTGTGTGTGTGTGTGTGTGTGTGTGTGTGTGTAGACACATACACACGCATGCGCATACACATATATTACCGCTTCTTCTTTATCCATTCACTCATTGATGGATATTTGAGCTCTTTCCATGCTTTGGCTATTGTCAATAGCCAGTGTTTACTGCTGTAAACATTGGGGCGAATGTGCCCCTTCAAATCAGCATATCTGTATCCCTTGGGTAAATACCTAGTAGTGTAATTGCTGGGTCATAGGGTAGTTCTATTTTAATTTTTGAGGAACCTCCATACTGTTTTCCAGAGTGGCTGGACCAGTTTGCATTCCCACCAGCAGTGCAAAAGAGATCCTCTTTCTCCACATCCTTGCCAACATCTGTTGTTGCCCGAGTTGTTAATGTTAGCCATTCTGACAGGTGTGAGGTGGTATCTCATTGTGGTTTTGAGTTGTATTTCCCTGATGATGAGTGATGTTGAGCATTTTTTCATGTGTCGGTTGACCATCTGGATGTCTTCTGTAGAGAAGTTTGTCTTTTGCCCATGTCTTCACTGGATGATTTGGTTTTTGGTTGTTGAGTTTGATAAGTGCTTTATAGATTTTGGATACTAACCCTTTATTTGATATGTCATTTGCAAATATCTTCTCCCATTGCATTGGTTGCCTTTTAGTTTTGCTGATTGTTTCCTTCCCTGTGTGGAAGCTTTTTATCTTGATGAGATCCCAATAGTTCATTTTTGCTTTTGTTTCCCTTGCCTCTGGAGACATATTGAGTATGAAGTTGCTGTGGCCACGATCCAAGAGGTTTTTCCTTGCTTTCCCCTCTAGGATTTTGATGGTTTCCTGTCTTACATTTAGGTCTTTCATCCATTTTGAGTTTGTTTTTGTGTATGGTGTATGACAGTGGTCCAGGTTCATTTTTCTGTATGTCACTGTCCAGTTTCCCAGCACCATTTGCTGAAGAGACTATTCCATTGGATATTCTTTCCTGCTTTGTCAAAGATTAGTTGACCATACTTTTGTGGGTCCATTTCTGGGTTCTCTATTCTATTGCATTGATCTGTTTTTGTGCCAGTATCATACTGTCTTGATGATTACAGCTTTGTAATACGTCTTGAAGTCTGGAATTATGATGCCTCCAGCTTCAGTTTTATTTTTCAAGATTGCCTTGGCTATTCGGGGTCTTTTCTGGTTCCATACAAATTTTAGGATCATTTGTTCTAGCTCTGTGAAAAATGCTGGTATTATTTTGATAGGTATTGCATTGAATATGTAGATTGCTTTGGGTAGTATTGACATTTTAACAATGTTTGTTCTTCCAATCCAGGAGCATGGAATGTTTTTCCATTTTTTTGTGTGTTCCTCAATTTCTTTCATAGGCTTTCTATAGTTTTCAGTGTATAGATTTTTCACCTCTTTGGTTAGATTTATTCCTAGGTATTTTATGGTTTTTGGTGCAATTGTAAATGGGATTGATTCCATGATTTCTCTTTCTGTTGCTTCATTGTTGGTGTATAGGAATGCAAGTGATTTCTGTGCATTGATTTTATATCCTGCGACTTTGCTGAATTCATGGATCAGTTCCAGCAGTTTTTTGGTGGAATCTTTTGGGTTTTCCAAATAGAGTATCATGTCATCTGTGAAGAGTGAAAGTTTGACCTTCTCCTGGCTGATTTGGATGCATTTTATTTCTTTGTGTTGTCTGATTGCTGAGGCTAAGACTTCCAATACTATGTTGAATAACAGTGGTGAGAGTGAACATCCCTGTCTTGTTGCTGACCTTAGGGGAAAAGCTCCCAGTTTTTCCCATTGGAGGATGATATTAGCATTGGGTCTTTCATATACGGCTTTTATGATCTCGAGGTATGCTTCTATCCCTACTTTCTTGAGGGTTTTTATCAAGAAAGGATGCTGTAAAAGGAAACAACCAACAAAACTAAAAGGCAACCAACGGAATGGGAAAAGATATTTGCAAATGACATATCGGACAAAGGGCTAGTATCTAAAATCTATAAAGAGCTCACCAAACTCCACACCTGAAAAACAAATAACCCAGTGAAGAAATGGGCAGAAAACATGAATAGACACTTCTCTAAAGAAGACATCCAGATGGCCAACAGGCACATGAAAAGATGTTCAGCGTCACTCCTTATCAGGGAAATACAAATCAAAACCACACTCAGGTATCACCTCACGCCAGTCAGAGTGGCCAAAATGAACAAATCAAGAGACTATAGATGCTGGAGAGGATGTGGAGAAACGGGAACTCTCTTGCACTGTTGGTGGGAATGCAAATTGGTGCAGCCGCTCTGGAAAGCAGTGTGGAGGTTCCTCAGAAAATTAAAAATAGACCTACCCTATGACCCAGCAATAGCACTGCTAGGAATTTATCCAAGGGATACAGGAGTACTGATGCATAGGGGCACTTGTACCCCAATGTTCATAGCAGCACTGTCAACAATAGCCAAATTATGGAAAGAGCCTAAATGTCCATCAACTGATGAATGGATAAAGAAATTGTGGTTTATATACACAATGGAATACTACGTGGCAATGAGAAAAAATGAAATATGGCCCTTTGTAGCAACGTGGATGGAACTGGAGAGTGTGATGCTAAGTGAAATAAGCCATACAGAGAAAGACAGATACCATATGGTTTCACTCTTATGTGGATCCCGAGAAACTTAACAGGAACCCATGGGGGAGGGGAAGGAAAAAAAAAAAAAAAGAGAGAGGTTAGAGTGGGAGAGAGCCAAAGCATAAGAGACTGTTAAAAACTGAGAACAAACTGAGGGTTGATGGGGGGTGGGAGGGAGGGGAGGGTGGGTGATGGGTATTGAGGAGGGCACCTTTTGGGATGAGCACTGGGTGTTGTATGGAAACCAATTTGTCAATAAATTTCATATATATATATATATATGTATATATATATATATATATATATAAAGAAAGGATGCTGTATTTTGTCAAATGCTTTCTCTGCATCTATTGAGAGGATCATGTGGTTCTTGTCCTTTCTTTTATTGATGTGATGTATCACATTGATTATTTTACAGATCTTGAACCAGCTCTGCATCCCAGGTATAAATCCCACTTGGTTGTGGTGAATAATTCTTTACTGTATTGTTGGATCCAGTTGGCTAGTGTCTTGTTGAGAATTTTTGATTCATGTTCATCAGGGAAATTTGTCTATAGTTCTCCTTTTTAGTGAGGTCTTTGTCTGGTTTTGGAATCAAGGTAATGCTGGCTTCATAGAACGAGTTTGGAAGTTTTCCTTCCATTTCTTTTTTTTGGAACAGCTTCAAGAGAATAGGTGTTAACTCTTTAAATGTTTGGTAGAATTCCCCTGGAAAGCCATCTGGCCCTGGACTGTTGTTTTTTGGGAGATTTTTGATTACTAATTCTATTTCTTTGGTGGTTATGGGTTGGTTCAGATTTTCTATTTCTGCCTGTTTCAGTTTTGGTAGTTTATATGTTTCTAGGAATTTGTCCATTTCTTCCAGATTGCCCATCTTATTGGCATATAATTGCTCATAATATTCTCGTATTAATGTTTGCATTTCTGCAGTGTTGGTTGTGATCTCTCCCCTTTCATTCTTGATTTTATTTATTTGGGTCCTTTCCTTTTTCTTTTTGATCAAACTGGCTAGGGGTTTATCAATTTTGTTAATTCTTTCAAAGAACCAGCTCCTGGCTTCATTGATCTGTTCTACTGTTTTTTGGGGGAGTTCGATAGCATTTCCTGTCTTGTGCTGGGTTTGGGTTTTATTTGCTGTTCTTTTTCCAGCTCTTTGAGGTGTAAGGTTAGGTTGTGTATCTGAGACCTTTCTTCCTTCCTTAGGAAGGCGTGGATGCTATATTCTTCCCTCTTATGACTATCTTTGCTGCATCCCACAGGTTTTGGGCTGTGGTGTTATCATTTTCATTGGCTTCCATGTACTTTTTAATTTCTATTTTAACTTCTTGCTTAGCCCATTCATTCTTTAGTAGGATGTTCTTTAGTCTCCAAGTATTTGTTATCTTTCCAAATTTTTTCTTGTGGTTGATTTCAAATTTCATAGCATTGTGGTGTGAAAATATGCATGGTATGATCTCAGCTCTTTTTGTACTTGTTGAGGGTGATCTATTCTGTGAGGGTGATCTATTCTGGAGAATGTTCCATGTGCACTTGAGAAAAATGTGTATTCTGCTTTAGGGTGAAATATTCTGAATATATCTGTTAAGTCCATCCAGTCTAGTGTGTCATTCAAAGCCATTGTTTCCTTGTTGATTTTCTGTTTAAATTATCTGTCCATTGCTGTAAGTGGGGTGTTGAAGTCCCCTGCTATTATGGCAGTGAGTTTGTTTGTGATTAATTGATTTATATATTTGGGTGCTCACACGTTTGGAACATAAATGTTTACAATTGTTAGGTCTTCTTGGTGGATAGACCCCTTAATTATGATATAATGACTTTCTTCATTTCTTATTACAGTCTTTATTTTAAAATCTAGATTGTCTGTTATAATTATGGCTACTCCACCTTTCTTTTGAAGAATTTTTTTTTTTCAACGTTTATTTATTTTTGGGACAGAGAGAGACAGAGCATGAACGGGGGAGGGGCAGAGAGAGAGGGAGACACAGAATCGGAAACAGGCTCCAGGCTCTGAGCCATCAGCCCAGAGCCTGACGCGGGGCTCGAACTCACGGACCGCGAGATCGTGACCTGGCTGAAGTCGGACGCTTAACCGACTGTGCCACCCAGGCACCCCGACTCCACCTTTCTTTTGGTGACCATTAACATGATAGGTGGTTCTCCATCCCCTTATTTTCAATCTGTCTAAAATGGGTCTCTTGTAAACAGCACATAGATGGATCTTGTCTTCTTATCCATTCTGTTGCCCTGTGTCTTTTGATTGGAGCATTTAGACCATTGATGTTTAGAGTGAGTAGTGAAAGATATGAATTTATTGCCATTATGTTGCCTGTAGAGTTGGAGTTTCTGGTGGTATTCTCTGGTCCTTTCTAGTCTTTGTTGCTTTTGGTCATTTTTTGTTTTGTTCTGTTTTGTTTTGTTTCATCTTTCCTCCCATCAGAGAGTCCCCCTTAAAATTTCTTGCTGGGCTGGTTTAGTAGTCAAACTCCTTTAATTTTTGTTTGCCTGGGAAACTTTTTATCTCTCCTTCTATTTTGAATGACAGCCTTGCTGGATAAAGAATTCTTGGCTGCCACTGTTTTCTGGCCTGCCAAGTTTCTGTGGATAGGCCTGCTGTGAACCTGATCTGTCTTCCCTTGTAGGTTAAGGACTTCTTTTTCCCTTGCTGCTTTCATGATTCTTTCCTTGCCTGAGTATTTTGTGAATTTGATAGGCCTTGTTGGTGGTCAGTTTTTGTTGAATCTAATGAGAGTTCTTTGTGCTTCCTGGATTTTGATGTCTGTGTCTTTCCCCCAGGTTAGGAAAGTTTTCCACTATGATTTGCTCACATAAATTTCCCTTTTTCTCTCTGTTTGTCTTTTAGGACCCCTAGGATTCTGATGTTACTCCTTTTTTTTTTTTTTTTTTTTTAAATGTTTATTTTTGAGAGAGAGAGAGAGCGTGAGAGCATGAGCGGGGGAGGGGCAGAGAGAGAGGGAGACACAGAATCCAAAGCAGCCTCTAGACTCTGAGCTGTCAGCACAAAGCCTGATGTGGGGCTTGAACTCATGAATTGTGAGGTCATGACCTGAGTGGAAGTCAGATGCTTAACCTTAACACTGAGGTACCCAGGTTTTCCCGATGTTATACCTTTTTAATGAGTCACTGAATTCTGTAATTCTTATTTTGTCCTCTTTTGCCTTAGCTGCCTCCTTTTTTTCTACGTCATTATTCTCCATAAGTTTGTTCTCTATATCACTGATTCGCTGCTCTGCCTCATGCATCCTTGCCACCATGCCATCCATTCACGATTGCAGCTCAGTTATAGCATTTTTTTTATTAGATCCTGACTAGCTTTTACTTCTTTTATCTCCACAGAAAAGGATTATAATCTATTTTCAACTCCAGCTAGTATTCTTAGTATTGTGATTCTAAATTCTGGTTCAAACATCTTGCTTGTATCTGTGTTGATTAAGTCCCTGGCTCTCATTTCTTCCTGTTCTTTCTTTTGGAGTTTTGTCATTTTGAAGGAAGAAAAGGAATTAATAAAGTAAAAAAAAGAAAAAAATTTAAAAACAACACAAAGAAATCAAATGAAGGATGGTAGATCTTAGGTGTGTTTTTGTTTGGTTGTTGAAAGAGCTTGATAGAGAAAAAAGGGAAAGATAAGAAAAAAATGGGAAAGAAAAAGGAAAATGTTTAAAATTTGAAAAAATGAATACAATAAAGTAGAATAAAATGAAATGATGAAAGTAAAATAGAATTTTAAAAATTTACAAAAAAGTAAAAAATATCGTAGAAAAAATTAAAAATATTTTTAATAAAAATGGAAAATAAGTTCTTTCTCTTGTATTCAAGAAAAGAAAAAAAATTGAATAAAAGGGCCAGCGAACAGAATAAAATACTATTGAAATTACATCTGGTTTCCTGTAGAAGTCAAACGATGAAGCACTTTATAATCTGTAAACTAAGCTGGTGGAGAGACTTGTGTTCCTGAAGAGCACGGTTGGCCTAGTTAGGTGGGGCTTAGTGAATGACTCTGTTCTCCACTACATGGCGCTGCTTGCCTTACTGGGGTGGATTGTTGTGGTGTGTGCAGGCGTGTGGGGTGAAAATGGCATCACCCATTTCTCCCCAACTAGCAATCAAGCATCCCTCCTTGGACTAGGGATTCTGTCCACTCCCCACTTCTACACTGTCCATGACCAAGCCGTCAGGCTGCTAGGTGGCACCTCCCTCCTGAGTTTTATCTCAGATGGGGCTGTGTTTCCCAACACCTCACTTCTAAGGGACTGCAGCTTTGACCTGCTCAGACCCTCTGGGGGAGGGTCTCGCTGAGCAATGCCTGGGTTCCAGCCTGCTCCTAGGAATGTTCTACAGACTGTGCTGCTGTCGATGCCCAGAGACTGCAGCTGAGTGCCAGCCCATCCCAGAAAGTTTGCATGATTGTGTAGCAGCAGTGTTTTAGGGATTATGGTAAATAACAACACACATCTGGCACCAGGCTTCACCCTTAATGACCTTGTTCCAGCACCAGGGAATGTCGTTATTCTCTGGGGTCCTTTGGGACCTTTGCCTGTGGGGAGGCTGCACAGCCTCTACCAAATGTCTTCCCAGAAGGGGAACCGCCTCTCCTCGTGTGGCCTGAGGACCCCTTGAACCTCACTCTGCTCCTGGGGATTCGCTCTTCCCACCAGAGCTCCACCAGGTATCCAGCTATGAAGTTTCAGACTCTGCACTCCTGCTGTTTAGAGTCTTAATGGAATTTAAGCCCTCTCCTTTCTCCCTTTTTTGTTTAGACCCTTGTGGCTGTTTCCACTCTTCCTTTTTCTCTGCAGCTGCTTTTGGAGGGGGGTGCTTTTCCTATACTCTCCCCCTGTCTTTGTGCTCTCTCTGCCAGCAAAAACAGCTCCCTGCCCTTGGTGGTTTCTCTCTCCTCCATTTTACCTCTCTGCACTGCATACCTTGCAGTTCTGTGGTTCAGGTTGTGCAGATTGTTGTGTTAATCCTCAAATCAGTTTTCTAGGTGTGCAAGATGGTTTATGGTTGATTTGGCTGCATTTCAGGGATGAGAGATGCAAAAAAAACTTCCATGCTTTTCCGCCATCTTGGCCCCTCCCCCCAGATTTTTCTGTTTCCGCCTCAAAAAATTTTTTTAACAAAAATGTTATTGTGTCAGTGCTGTTTTATAACATATATTGTTCACTGAATTTCATATGCAACTTCCTGCTGAGATACATTTTTATATCATTTTAAATTTCTTTATGATATTTTACTATATAAATAGAAGACAGTTTAGTTAGTTGTTCCTCTATTACTGGACATTTAGATTGTTTTCAGAGATTTTCACTGTTGTGCCAAACTCTGAAGTAAATATCCTTAATTATTTTCTTGGGATATATTCTCAGAAATAACATACCTAGAATAAATGGTATGTACATTTTTTAGGGCTTGCACACTGACAAATTATTCTCTGGTATTATTGCTATTTAATTGTTAACAATTACTTTCTTCCTTGAAAATACATGTAGTCCTAACTTTGGCCAGAAAGAATAGTTGTTTGCAACAGCTCTCTTTAAATTATTAAGGGAAAGTGTTGGGGAAGAGATTTTTTTTTTTATCGAAGTGTTATTGACCTACAATGTTAAATTAGTTTCAGGTATACAACATAGTGATTCACCATTTATATACATTACTCAGTGCTCATTACAATAGGTGTAGTCACAAGAGGTTTTTAATTAAATGTTACTAATTGCTGTTAACTTCTGCATGAATAATTCTCTTTTAGTAAATAGAAGTGAGATGCTTAAGTATTTACTCTGATTACAGGGAGAAAACAGAGGAAAATGATGGAAAAATTATAAAATTTAGCTTACTGTCCCTTGGAAAGAGAGAACAACTGTTCATCCTTTTCTTTTTATGCAAGCTTTTAATGCAAGATTTAATGTTTCTTCTTAGCTTTTTTATCCAGCTAAAAAAAATCCAGTTCCTTTGATGTAGACAGTGTTCTTAGAGAATTGTTGTCAAAAAGATAGAAGAGATTAGTTTGAGGGGACAGTAGGGTGGATGACACATGTTCCTTGAATGGCAACCAGGTAGCCTTGATTCCATTTCCAAAATATATTTTGAATAATGAGGTAGATGAAGTGTGAAACTAGGGTGCAAAATGAAAAATTGATGGGGGGGCCCCCCCCCCAGGTTTGTCTGACAGGAATGAAGAGAGCAGGTGAAATAGGGTGTGACTGCATTTAAATCTGCTATGTGAGCAGTGTGATCTACTGCAGTGGTGGGTTGGAATCTGAGCTTTGAATTGAGACTTTTATGTCCACAAGTGTTTTTGGTGATAAGTAATCTGAACAGCACATTAATTTTTTGGTTCACAAGTCAAAAATCTAAAATGATGTACAGTGAGAAGCCTCACTCCCACTCATGTCCCTGTTGACTCTTCCTGCCCATCCGCTCTAGGGAGCCGCTCTGTAGTTTCTTGTGTAGTTGGCAGTTTTGTTATGCAAATATAAGCAAATGTGAATACATGTTCTTATTTTGTCTAATTTTACTCAAAAGTATAAATAACAAACTTTGTACATCTTTAGTGGTTTTTTTTTTTTTTAATTTAAATCCTAGAGAGCTTCCCTGTTGCTTTGTGGAGTTATTTTTCATTATTGTTATTTTGTTTGGCTTTAAAAAATTTTATTTTTTGGGGCGCCTGGGTGGCGCAGTCGGTTGAGCGTCCGACTTCAGCCAGGTCACGATCTCGCGGTCCGTGAGTTCGAGCCCCGCGTCGGGCTCTGGGCTGATGGCTCAGAGCCTGGAGCCTGTTTCTGATTCTGTGTCTCCCTCTTTCTCTGCCCCTCCCCCGTTCATGCTCTGTCTCAAAAATAAAATAAAACGTTGAAAAAAAAAATTTTATTTTTTAACGTTTATTTATTTTTGAAAGAGAGAGAGAGTTGGAGGGAGCATGAGCAGGGGAGGGGCAGAGAGAGAGGGAGACAGAATCCGAAGGAGGCTCCAGGCTCTGAGCTGTTAGCACAGAGCCCAGTGCAGGGCTCGAACCCACAAACTGTGGGATCATGACCTGAACCAAATTTGGACTCTTAACCGACTGAACCACCCAGGCACCCCTGGCATTTTCTGTTAAATGGAATTCCCATAGTTGATTCCTGTATTAATAGACACTGGGTTGTTCCCAGTTGCTGTGGTAAATTGTTTTGTTTTAAGTTTATTTTGAAAGGGAGACAAACATGAGTGGGCAAGGGGCAGAAAGAGAGGGGGAGAGAGGGAATCCCAAGAGGGCTCCACACTCTCCACACAGAGCCTGATGTGGGGCTTGAATCCGTAAACCGTGAGATCATGACCTGAGCTGAAATCAAAAGTCGGATGTTCAACCTACTGAGCCATCCAGGAACTCCCCAATTGCTCTAGCAAATTTTTTGTTATTATTTTTTTGAGGCTTTTAAAAAATTTATTTTTATACTGTGTATTCTGTCTAGATTTTTCTTAAAAACATTTTTTTAAACATTATTGAGAGACAGAGACAGAGCATGAGCATGGGAGGGGCAGAGAGAGCGGGAGACACAGATTCTGAACTAGGCTCCAGGCCCTGAGCTATCAGCACAGAGCCTGATGTGGGGCAAAGTCACACACCGCGAGATCATGACCTGAGCCTAATTTGGATGCTTAACTGAGTCAGCCATGCGCCCCTTAATTTTTTTTTAATGTTTTTATTTTTGAGAGAGAGAGAGAGAGACAGAGACAGAGCACAAGTGGGGGAGGGGCAAAGGGAGAGGGAGAGACAGACTCTGAAGCAGGCTCCAGGCTCTGAACTGTCAGCACAGAGACCGATGTGGGGCTTGAACTCACAAACTATGAGATAATGACCTGAGCCGAAGTCGGACCCCCAACCGACTGAGCCACCCAGGCGCCCTAGATTTTTTTTCCTAATACATTGTAGAGGTCTGCCATTGCATCCTGTGTAGATCTACATGAAAAGAAGCAGCTGTACAGTATTGAATTGTGTGGATGCAATGTAATCTTTTAACCATTCCCCTATTTTTCCTTTTTTTTTTTAATTAGAAAAAGCTGTACCATTACATATTTGTCAGAGTCTATCTGTAACATAAATTCCTAAAAGTGAAGTTGGTAGGTCAAAGTTACAGCATTTCAAATTTTGCTAAATATTGCTGTTTTCTGTTGCTGTGAGCGATTACCGTAAACTTAGCAGCTTCAAAAGACCCACATTAGCTCACAATTTGATAGGTCATGAGTTGGGACTTGGTATGGCTGAGTTCAATGCTCTGGGCCTTAGAAGGCTAAAATTAAGGTGTCTCCTGGGCTATATTCCTTTCTGGAGGCTCTGGGGAAAAATCCACTTACAAGCTCATTAAGGTTATTGGCCAAATTCAGTTCCTGTGATTGTAGGACTAATGTCCTGGTTTCTTGACTGGTTGTCAGCTGAGGACCACTCTCAGCTCCAAGGAGCTGCCTGCATTCCTTGCCATTTCGTTTCCTCCACCTTTAGAAGAAAAAGTGGAGGATCTCCCCCACTGAATCGCTGATGCTTTTAGGCTCTTTCACCAGTGCCTCCTATAGGCTCAAGTGATTAAATCGGGCCTACAGTGGATAATCTTCCCTACATTAAGGTCTGCTGCTTTAGGACCTTACTTGTGCACAGTCCCTTCTCAGCAACAGAGGTTAGCATGAATACCTGGAAGAGGGTGTGTGTATACAGAAGGGGGCTTCTTGGAATCCTCCTAGACTCTTGCCTCCCAGTTGCTGGCCACTCTAAGAGTTGTACCAATCTGCACACCTACCTGCTGTATACAAGTGGGCCCATTTTCCCTCTTCCCCGTGTTTCTATTGGTTATTAAACTTCAGTTATTTGTGAAAGTTTTGTGTTTAAGATATTAGAATTTTGTTCATAAATGTTACACATATTTATCCTTTGTCTTTGCTGTCAGAAGGTTAAATTGTACTCTACTGTATCATTTTTCCTTTGGGATTTCTGGCTTAGAAAGGTTTTTATCTGTTTTCTTCTAATACTTCATTTTTTAAAAAAATGTTGGTTTATTCTTAAGAGAGAGACAGAGACACAGAGCCTGAGAGGGGGAGGGGCAGAGAGAGGAGGAGATACAGAATCTGAAGCAGGTTCCAGGCTCTGAGCTGTCAGCACAGAGCCCAATCCGGGGCTCGAACCCCCACCAACTGTGAGATCATGACCTGAGCTGAACCGATGGAACCACCCAGGAGCCATCTAAAGTTTTTAAAATTTTTTTTAAAGATTTATTTTTGAGACAGAGACAGAGTGCAAGTGGGGGAGGGGCAAAGAGAGGGAGACACAATTCAAAGCAGGCTCCCAGGCTGTGAGCTGTCAGCACAGAGCCTGATGTGGGGCTCAAATTCACGAACCGTGAGATCATGACCTGAGCCCAAAGTCAGATACTTAACTGACTGAGCCACCCAGGCGCCCAACTAATACTTCATTTTTAAAAAATGTATATCGATGATCAAAATGACTAGCCACTTGTCATAACTGCATGTATTAGAATTATAACGTTAGAATTAAATAACATTAGCATTAAACTATTATTGTTGCAATTCCATACAACTGCCTCACTTGCTGACATTTGAGATGTTAAGTATATGGCTTCTTTTTCAGATTCCTTTCTCCAAATTTTTCTTCTCTAATCAAGGAAGAATCCGGGACGCCCAGTACCAGCTTCTGCTTGATAAGGTAACATTTTCCTGTACTTTCACTCAGAACTGTTCCCTTTAGTGAAACAGAACTCCTGTGAGGATCATTTCAGTTCATTTTTGAGGGCTGGCAAATGAAAGCTAAAAATTCTTGAGGCCATCCCTGTTACTCCCATATGGAGGTTGACTCAGACATATCTTGTGAGCCAAACCTCCATCCTGCAGGAATTTCCTATGGTCGTCATCATTTCAGCCTGCTCACATTTTATTTTAGCTCCAAAATAGTGAAAAGTATTGTAGTTTAGGAGGGCTACAAGGAACCTCCATTAGACATACATGCTGACCTTACCAGTCTGAAGTGGCACTACTTTGGAGAGGGAAGAGAAAGTAGAAGGTAGAAAATCAGCCCTGCACTTATCATTTGTTACAGTATTTGAGAACTCTGGTGTACTTGCTAAGGGCTGATAGTGTCAAGACCCAGCTATGTTAAATTCTTTTTTTTTTTAACGTTTTTGAGAGAGTGGAGAGTGAGCCCTGCGCATCCATGCTAGCAGAGAGAGAGGGAGCTGTAGAATCCAAAGCAGGCTACAGGCTCTGGGCTGTTAGCACAGGGCCCCATGTGGGGCTTGAACCCATGAACTGAGAGATCATGACCTGAGCCGAAGTCGGACGCTTGACTGAGCCACCCAGGTGCCCCAAGACCTAGTTATATTAATCACCTCAGGAACTTCAAAACTCCAGGAATGGTATCAGTATATGAGATTTTGATCAATTTCTGTATTTTCAATGTAGATCTCTTCTGTTGGATTCACCCTGGCTGATAAAGTGGATGGTCCATTCTTCCTGGAAATAGATTTTATTGGAGTTTTTGCTGATCCAGCCCACACAGAAGAATTTGCTTATGAAAATTCTCCAGAGCTTAACCCAAGACTTTTTAAGTAGTAGAGATGGTATGGTAATTTTGTACTACCAAACTGCATAGTATCATCCATGATGACAGAGACAAAATATTTAACAGCTTCCCATTAACGGCTGGTATGTATTCCCTGAGACAAAGCTAAATGCTGTTGCCAAGAAAGGCCCCATAGTGGGAGACACAGCATGAAACCAGGTTCTAAGCTGCACTTCAGCTTAAAGAATGCAAGTCCCGATGTGGAGATAATAGGTAAAGAACTTAACTGTTTTGGATTAGAATGATTCCTGTTAGGAACTATTCCTGCCCAAGTTGGTATTGTCAAAGCAGGGTGTCTCTAAGATGATTGTTGATGTCTTTATCTCTCTCTGTTCCTCATAGGTTTCTTGTGTTTTCTAATCCACCATTTGAGGAAAGGAGACTGTTAAAGATTGCTATACAATTCAGTGATTTTTTAGTATATTCACAGAATTGTCAATCCTTACCATAAGCTAATTTTAGAAAATTCTATCAAGCCTAAAAAGAAACCTTAATTGAGTGCCCTTTGCAGGCACTCATTCTCCCAGCCCAGGTATCTATGGATCTACTTTCTTCATGGGTTTATCTTCTCTGGATATGTCTCCTACAAATAGAATCCAATAATATGTGATCTTTTATGTCTGGTGGTTTTTCATTTAGCATAAATGTCTTTGAGATTTATCCATGTTATATCATGTTATGGTGTACCAAAAAAGAATGAGGTACTAATAATTTTTAATCCATTCATCCATTAATGGACAGCTGCATTTTCTCTACTTTTTGGCTACAATGAATAATACTGGTGTAAATAGTGCATACAAGTTCTTGTCTGGACATGTGATTCTGCTTCTCCTGGGTATATATATACACCTAGGAAAATTGCTGGCTCATATGGTAGACACATATTTAACATAATACCAGTCTGTTTTCCAATGATCTCTACCGTACTAGCAATATCTGAATATATTCAGCACCGAGGAATATATCAGTGTTCTCTGGGCTCACATATCTAACGGTAAGTATAACAGAATTGGTATGTGCTGTGAAAAAATACAGAAGGAAGACATGATCATTTCTTAGGGTGGGAAGAGGTGGTCAGGAAAGAATGCACAAGGAGGACAAGTAGACACCTGTTAACATCTTAGCTGGTCAACTCAATCTTGGAAGCCAATTTATTTACAAACAATCCATCTACCACCATGAGAAAACAACTATGAAAATCTTAATTAGTACAAAGCTCAGAAGCTCCACTTAGGTTCAACAAGCATGGCTATGGTGCTAAGCAAATCACCTTTTTCCATAAAGTGAGTAAAAGGTCAGTTTCACAGAGCATAATGATCCTTGAAGCAGCAATCCTCAGATTTCAGTATGGCCCTGTATGTTTTTAAATAAGCAAGGCTAGAATGAGCAATAGAGTTTTTAAGAGTATGTTGAGTGACAGATGCCAATTATATTAAGTGATCTGAACTAATGTGCATAGGTAACCAGATACTTCACATAGGTAGAATATTAATGCCATAACAAACCCAAATGGCCCCCAGTTTGATCAAGACTACTAGATTCTCTAGAGGAGCAAGAAGTTAACTTTCTCAGCTTACCTTATTCATAACTTTTTATTGGTGCAATTTCTACTAAATCTTGTGGTAGAACTACCTACCATCAGGGTAAATGCTGTTGCCTAGAACAGGATTACAATTAATATTAGAATCAGCACACGGAACTTGACATGAAAAATCTAGGTCAAGAATCTATAGGATGAGTCTCAGTTCAAAAGTGAATTGTACAGAGACTTAAGTAAAAACCACGTCAAAGAATATGTGAGCCTTAAAGTTAATAACGTCTTCAGAGATGTAGCATGTTAAGAATGCACCGACACTACATAAATAGTGAACAAAGAACAGAAAAAGGTTTTTTGACTAAAGCGGGGAAGACAGTAGAAAAATATTTACAAAAAGTGTTCAGAATAAGGTAATATTTACAAGACATCAAAAAATTAATCTTCAGCCATAATGAGGCCTCTTCGAGCTCCCAAAACCTTTGCTTTCTTCTCCTTTCGTTTTTGCTCATGTTGCTTCCGTTGTTCTTCCCTAAAGAGGCACAGGTACACATTAGGCTCTAGTGAAGCTCAAGAATCCACCTGTTGTCACACTCCTGTCCAAGCTTACACTGACCTCCTGCACACTTGCACAGAACACACTGTCATCGGACACTGTCCTCTATTTAGTGGCTTGTCTGATAGAAGCCATATCTGTAAGTCATTTGTGTTAAAGGGCTACAAACTGGTATTTTTCCTTTTATGTTAATGCGGCACCCTACAATTAAGCATGAAACTGGGACAGAAGGCACTTTGGTGCCTTAATTTGTTTTAAATGAGAAATCTCTACTTTTGGAAGTTAGAGGTCAGGCTCAAAATCATATAGTGTGGTGAAAATACTTGAACCATAGTCTACTGAATTAAGCCACTGTACTTTTCTGTAAGGAACTGGGGATTCAGACAGGGGGAGTCAGGATTAATGATTTTTTTTTTTTAAGTTTTATTAAAGTAATCTGTACACCCAATGTGGGGCTTGAACTCACAACCTGGAGATCAAGAGTTGCATGCTCTTCTGACTGAGCCAGCCAGGTGTTCCTATGTTAACAATCTTAACAGCAAAGTTAGTAAAGGTCTTGGTGGCAGCTGGCTATAGGCAACTCAGATGATGGGCAACCCTGCATCAGTAGAGTTTTATTTGGGGAAATGACTCCACCAGCACCTGCCGCAGCCCACTGCAAGCTCTGGCTTTAACTTGGTTTTCAAGCAGAAGGAAGCAGCTTAGGATCATCCTGGGATCTCCCCTAGTGTAGCCTAGTAACCCAGGTTTCCCTGGGAGTGAAGAATTACATCTATCTGTATACTTAGGTGCTCTGGGCACTTGGATTAGGGGCTGGAGGGTTGTCCAGGTGTCCTGTTGGGGCCAATAGGTCATGTGAGAGAACAGTGTCCCCTTCTGTATCACCTACAGAGCTTTGTAAACAGTGCAGTTACTTGGGCCTCACCTCCCACTTACTAAATTAGAAACCATTGTGGTGGGGCTTAGGCACCCATACTGTTAGGCAGTTCTGTATGTGATTCTACTCCTACTCTTCCTAAATACCACTATTATCAAAACTTTCTGTCCCTCAGAGGCTTTCTTTTTATCTATAGTCTTTCAACATTAAAAGAACTATAGACCTGCATAATTATGTACTCACCGAGTCTGGAGAGGAGGTTGTTTGTAAGTTTTCTTGTGGAAGCTAACTCTGTTTACATGCTCCTTCAGAGAATTCTTTTCTTTAGATTGTCCCCATGGTTTCAGTTTTCCTAGTTTAGGAAAGACAAAGAGTTAGGAAGATTCTTGTATTTATAGTCCCAATTTTATTCTCTATCTGGGACTACTCCTTTTCAGTATTTACACTTTGTTTTTATAGATATTTGCCAGCATAGTTCTATTAGCTTCAATTTCATATTCCACAGATCCAATTTGCATTTTTTTCTCCTAAAAATAAAAGTATGTCCTACTTTTTAATCCTTGGAAAGTCACAGATAGTCCTCATACTACAAAAAAAAAATCTTAATACTAAATCCAATTACATAGCACATTAAAAAAAGCCATCACAACCAAGTAGTTTATCCCAAGGTTAAACATATTTAATATTATAAAGTATTTCATCTAGGAAATACAAATCAAAACCACACTGAGATACCACCTCATAATGGCCAGAGTGGCTAAAATTAACACATCAGGAGACTATAGATGCTGAAGAGGATGTGGAGAAACGGGAACCCTCTTGCACTGTTGGTGGGAATGCAAACTGGTGCAGCCGCTGTGGCAAACAGTGTGGAGGTTCCTCAAAAAATTAAAAGTAGAACTACCCTATGACCCAGCAATAGCATTGCTAGGAATTTATCCAAGGGATACAGGAGTACTGAGGCATGGGGGCTCTTGTACCCCAATGTTTATAGCAGCACTTTCAACAATAGCCAAATTATGGAAAGAGCCTAAATGTCCATCAGCTGACGAATGGATAAAGAAGATGTGGTTTTTATATACAGTGGAATACTACTTGGCAATGAGAAAGAATGAAATCTGGCTATTTGCAGCAACATGGATGGAAGTGGAGGGTATTATACTAAGTGAAAGAAGTCAGAGAAAGATACCTTATGTTTTCACTCATATGTGGATCCTGAGAAACTTAACAGAAGACCATGGGGGAAGGGAAGAGGAAAAAAAAAAGTTACAGAGAGGGAGGGAAGCAAACCATAAGAGACTCTTGGATACTGAGAACAAACTGAGGGCTGATGGGAGTTGGGGGAGAAGGGAAAGTGGGTGATGGGCACTGAGGAGGCCACTTGTTGGGATGAGCACTGGGTGTTGTATGGAAACCAATTTGACAATAAATTTTAAATAATCCTTGCTCTCTCGGGCTTACTTTTCAGTGGTAGAGGTGGATTATAGTCAGGTAACATGTATCAGGTCAAAGTAACATGCTATGAAGAAACAGAAAACAGCAGTGTGTGAGGCAGGGAAGGGAGGAAAGCCCTCTGAGTTGGTGACAGTTGAGTGAATGCTGCATTAAAACAAGGGAGGGAGCTGTGCAAAGGGGTGTGGGACTAGTATTCTAGGTGGACCAGAGGGATAACAAGTTCAAAGACCTGGAGGTGGGAATGAGCTCAGTCTGTTTGAGGGGGTGAAACACCAGTGTTATTGGCACAACGTCAGGGGAGGAGGTGATGAAATCAACTTGGGGGAGAGATGAGAACTCTTAGAGGAGGTTCTGAGCAAATCAGTGACGTGCTCTGATCTGTTTTTCAGGTTGGAGTGGGGCCTAGAGGCTATTCCAAAAGTCTAGGAGAGATGATGATGACCTGGATGAAAGGGAGTTGCAGTGGAGGGTGAAAATAGTTGGGGTCAAAGATCTATATCAAAGGTAGAGCTCAAAGGACCAGCTGATGCACTAGGTATGGGGTCTAAGAGAGCGAGAAGCCAGAGGACTCCTAGGTTTCTCCCTGACAACTCAGTGAATAGAGGTGCCAGGGCCACATATGGGAAAAAGAGGGGAGGGCTGTGGGGTGAGAGGAAAGTAGTTGTTTTGCTTTTGGACTACAAATGACTTACCTCTAAATAAGATTTGTTTACTAATTTAAAGATAAACACTATTGGACATGATTTGTGGGAAGTCTTCATGTTTAAAGTAATTTTAGAATCACTGCAAGATACAGATACTTTAACATATGCCCAATTTATATGGGCATTTATATGGCCAATAAAGGTCCCAGGTTGTTGGACTGGCAGATTCCAGCCTGGAATCACTTGAAAGTTGTAAAAAAAACATTCATTTACCCAAAGGCCAATTTCCAAGTTTCTTGATTTTGCCTGAAATTTTCTTTGCCCTAACACTGATTAGAAGTTATGTCTTTGGATTAACAAAAATGTAGGTGAATCATTTAGTATTTGCTTAGTGGACAGTCTTTTAATCATGGGTCATGTGGGCCCACGGGGAAGGAATTCTAGGGGGTCAAGTGTGAGAATCTTTCACATCCTCAGATCTGCAGAACTATTTAATCTTAAGTCTATTGCATGTCTTGTATCTCAGAACATTCCCACATACCTTTGTGTGGCTCGTAGTTGAGGGGACGAGACAGACTTGCTTTGAGATCAAATATTGGTTTCTTGTTGGAGACTGGAGTCTGTGCTGCTTCAGTTGTCAACTTGAATGGGGTAACAACTACAAAACCAAAGAACAACCCCCCCCAGGGCTTAATTAGAAAAAAGATCTATAAAGTTCTTTATTGAAGTACCACTTCTCAATATTAGGAATATCATCTATAGATCATTAGTTTGGTTAAAAAGGAAAAGGGGGAGGGGCGCCTGGGTGGCGCAGTCGGTTGGGCGTCCGACTTCAGCCAGGTCACCATCTCGCGGTCTGTGAGTTTGAGCCCCGCGTCAGGCTCTGGGCTGATGGCTCAGAGCCTGGAGCCTGTTTCCGATTCTGTGTCTCCCTCTCTCTCTGCCCCTCCCCCATTCATGCTCTGTCTCTCTCTGTCCCAAAAATAAATAAAAACTTTGGAAAAAAAAGGAAAAGGGGGAAAAAAGAATAACCAAGGAAAGCTAACCACTGAGATTTGCTTGTGACCAGCTCCCCAAATAGTCTCAATATTATGGTATTTCCTAGGGTCAGCTGGGTGTTGAAAATCCTGTTTAAAGAAGTGGGTAAATTTTCACCCTGTGTCCCTGATATTATTTATCCTTTAAAAATATTATACATTAGGGGTGCCTGGGTGGCTCAGTCGATTGAGCGTCCGACTTCGGTCGTGATCTCGAGGTCTGTGAGTTTGAGCCCTGTGTCAGGCTCTGTGCTGATAGCTCAGAGCCTGGAGCCTGCTTTGGATTCTGTGTCTCGCTCTCTCTCTCTCTGCCCCTCCCCTGCTCATGCTCTGTCTCTGTCTCAAAAATAAATAAAACATTAAAAAAATTAAAAATATTATACATTAGTAGTAACATTTTCTTTCACACAAATAGATATAAAGCCTGCAAGGAACCTTATCACATATAGATGAAAAGATCCGTGGCTCGGTTGTTATTTAATAAAACTTATTAAAAGATGTGAATTCTTTAAAAAAAATTTTTTTTCTTTAACATTTATTTTTGAGATAGACAGAACGTGAGTGGGGGAGGGGCAGAGAGAGAGGGAGACACCGAATCCGAAGCAGGCTCCAGGCTCTGAGCTGTCAGCACAGAGCTTGATGCGGGGCTTGAACTCAGGAACTGTGAGATCATGACCTGAGTCAAAGTCAGACGCTCAACTGACTGAGCCACCCAGGCGCCTCAAAAATGTGAATTCTTGTACCATAAAGTTAATACACAAAGATGGTAGGACTCAGCCCAATTTGTACTAGAGTTGGGCACATTTTATAATTCTTTTCCATCACAGGCTGCACTTGGCTATTGTCCTATGTTAGCACTTGCGTATATACATGAATAAGCCACCAGCGTCTAGGACCACTCAGTGAAATCCAAAAATCACAAAACCCCTGTGCTTAAGAGATCTCATTGTGTCACTATCAGGTGCCAGTGGTGGTGGGAAACACTGGGGCTGCCCACAATGCTGATGAGAGTTTAAATGGGTACAATTCAACCTGTACAGTAGCCATCTGCAACCCTGCTAACCAGCAGTCCATCCTAGGTCTACAGAAGCTCTTATATGTGTATGGGAGACATGGTTAATAAGAATGGTCCTAACGCTATACATAATAACAAAAGTTGGAAATATCCACATGTCCATGAGGAGTAAAACAGATACATTGAAATACATCCGTACCAGTGAAGATGAATAAACTTTAGCTCATTTATCAATACGGATGGTTCTTGAACATTATGCTGAGTGAAAGAAGCAAATCACAGGGAAAAGAAATCATACAATTTTATTTCCTTTACATAAAACTATCTGTTAGGGAAAAAACTATCCCATCCTAACTGAGCACACCCCTGAATTACCATGAGGAGAAAGCTCTGAATATGGTAAACATTTAGTTTCTGCCTCATGTCCTTATCTGTGACCATTTCTGAGTCCTTTCTCATTACGAGGTAAGGGCTGCTACTGTGTGACCCCAGCTCTCTGTAAAATAACACAGTCGTATCTTAGCCAAGTCCACTCCATTTTTAGTACTGCCCTCTGCCCAGTCCCCTTTCTCCCATACTGTAAGATTTAGAATGTTATATGGACTGGTGCCTAGATGGCTCAGTCAGTTGAGCATCTGACTCCGGCTCAGGTCATGATTTTGTGGTTCGTGAGCTTGAGCCCCACATCCGGCTTGCTGCTGGCAGCACAAAACTTGCTTTGGATCCTCTGTCCCCCTTTCTCTGCCCCTCCCCCTATTGTGTGCTATCAAAAATAAACATTTAACAACAACAAAATATAATGTTATATGGAATGTCTGCTTGCTGGTGTAAATTAAAGGTTAGAATGGGAATTAGCTCATTTAAGGAGGAATCATAAACTTACTGTTCCCACCATTTTGGACCCTTTTAAAATATAGTTGTCAGTCTCTCATGATTCTATCTTTAAGGTATGACGAAATTCTCAACAGTCTCCACACTGATTATTATCGACACTGTACTCTCCTTTGGTCTGAAGCTCTAGCTGGATTGCTCTAGTCTTGGACAAGCAGGCAACTCTTTCTATGTGATCAAGGCTCTCTCCTGACACATTTAGTAGGACTCTCCGGAGAATCTTGACATACTTAATTCTAATACAAGCCTCAATCTGCTGGTGGGACTTTTTTAAACTTCATACCACTATTGTAGTATTCTTTTGAAAACCAACTGGTCAATGTAGGTACTAATTAAGTAGACTTTGTGTAGAAGAGTATCCATATGGCTTATTCTGGCTTACACAATCTACTGGTCCATAGTGCGGCATTTATTCCATGAACTCTGGAATCCTGTTTCAGAGTCCCAGAGGATCAAACAGAGGCTGTAATGCATACTCTGATCCTCCTTCTCATCCCTGAGTTCGAGAAGGAGCTGAATGCTCTTCAGGGAGGGTTACCATCTTAGGACTCCTCCTAGACAGGATGGAGTCCTCAGGTGGTAATCACTTTTTTTGTTTGTTTGTGTGTCTGGCATTTTCCTCACCAATATAAAATGAAAAATATGCTATGGTCAAATTTTTGCTTTTGATTTTATGGATATGGAGTAGCTTTAAGTAAACAGATATAATACTTAATTTCAGGAAGTTACATGCTTAAAGATGAACGAGAGTTTTTGTTCTGTTTTACCAGAAGCAGAATTCCCCTTTGTGGTCTTCAGCTTGCATGTCTGAAGCACAGCCTGGCCTTTTGGGGTACTCCCAGACATAGTCACATGCGGAGACTTCCTGGCTGGAGTCTTGGTCAGTGACCGTTTATGCTCATTATCTTTGGTAGCAGCTGAAAACCTAAACAGGACAGTGGGGTACAAGACATTAGTGCTTATGTCAAGAGTAACTTGTATCATACACACACCTGTCACCAAGTAGCAAAAGGACTCAATAAATATTTATGTGAATGAACCTCTTTTGCAGAGTAAACATTTTAAAACACTGATACTAAAGCAAATCATTTATCAACTTTTCTGGTAAAATATGGTGTTGTATTCTCTGCTCTCCTTGCCTTGACCAATACAGGACAAGGCAAAGCTCAAAGGAGCTACCGGGGGGGTTCAAGTTACAGTTTAGGAAGTACTTTCTCCTCCTGATGATGTCAAGTCAGAGGGAACAGGAGACTGCTATGCCAAATAAGTAACGGGAACAGATCTTACATCTTCCTAGAAGAATGCCATTTATTTGAAATGTACATAAGCCCATTGTCTACTCTTGGCAAATTGCCATAAAGACATTTCACTGTTTCTATGATGCACAGTTTTTCTACATTTTAATGTCTGAACTTGGGATGTGTTTAATAATTTGTAACACATCATAGCTGGCAGTGATTTTTTCTTTTTTTTAACGTTTATTTTGAGAGGAAGAGAGCACAAGATGGGGAGAGGAAGAGAGAGAGGGTGATAGAGAATATCAAGCAAGCTCTGCACCATCAGCACCGAGACCATTGTGGGGCTTGAACTCACAACCCGTGAGATCACGACTGGAGCTAAGAACAAGAGTTGGACACTCAACCAACTGAGCCACCCAGGTGCCCTGGCAGTGATTTTTTTTAGTGGTCCCTAAGATAATGGTGAATCTCTGGTTGATGGGGTCCTTAGATTCAGTGAAATTCAGAAAGGACAGATATTAATATACATGGTGGTGATGGTAGAATTAACAGATGAGAACTTCTGGACTTCTACTAAAGATACAGCGGTAATCCTGAATCAACCCTCAAAATTATTACAAAACATTTTACAACACAGTTAAGAAAACTGAATGTCAGGAGAAGTGCCGTGAAATCCAGGCTGCTCTGTATACTGCAGTGTAGCAACAATTTACCCCTGACCATGGTGTCCTTAAGTAGTATTAAATACAATCCAAACTGCCAACTATAGCTACCTCATATTCCAAGCTAACTCAATAAATAGAATTCTAAACATCAGGGCATTTTTAAACTCTAAAAACTACGTCAGGGGTGCCTGGGTGGCTCAGTCAGTTAAGCGTCCGACTTCGGCTTGGGTCATGATCTCACTGTTCATGGGTTCAAGCCCCGCGTCGGGCTCTGTGCTGACAGCTTGGAGCCTAGAACCTGCTTTGGATTCTGTGTCTCCCTCTCTCTCTGTTCCCCCCCTGCTCTCACTTTCTCTCTCTCAAAAATAAATATTTTTTAAAAATTAAAAACTATGTCAAATAATTGCATGTGTTGGGGGAAGTGTTACCAGGCACCACCTCTATTAGATGCTGCAAATGCCCTTGAAAAAGGAGAGAACCAGGGATACGTAGCTGACTCAGTTGGTAGAGCGTGCAACTCTCAATCTCAATCTCAGAGGTGAAATCTCAATCTCAATGTGGGTTTGAGGCCCACATTGGGTGCGGAGATTAAGAATTAAAAAAAAAAAAAGAAAAGAAAAAGAAAAACAACAACCTAGGAATAAATTTAACCAAAGAGGTGAAATATCTATACAATGAAAACTATAGAAAGCTTATGAAAGAAAATGAAGAAGACACAAAAAAATGGAAAAAGATTCAATGCTCCTGGGTAAGACGAACAAATATTGTTAAAATGTCAATACTACCCAAAGCAATCTACATATTCAATGCAATACCTATCAAAATAACACCAGCATTCTTCACAGAGCTAGAACAAACAGTCCTAAAAATTTGTATGGAACCAGGTAAGACCCCAAATAGCCAAAGCAATCTTGAAAAAGAAAACCGAAGCTGGAGGCATCATATTCCCGCACCTAAGATGTATTACAAAACTGTAATCATTAAGACAGTATGGTACTGGCACAAAAACAGACATTCAGATCAATGGAATAGAATAGAGAACCCAGAAATGGACCCACAAATGTATGGCCAAATATCTTTGTCAAAGCAGGAAAGAATATCCAATGGAATAAAGAGAGTACCTTCAGCAAGTGGTGCTCGAAAAACTGGACAGCAACTAGCAGAAAAATGAACCTGGACCACTTTCTTATACTATATGCAAAAATAAACTCAAAATGGATGAAAGACCTAAATACAAGACAGGAAGCCATCAAAATCCTCGAGGAGAAAGCAGGCAAAAAACTCTTTGACCTTGGCCACAGCAACTTCTTACTCAACACGCCTCCAGAGGCAAGAGAAACAAGAGCAAAAATGAACTATTGGTACCTCATCAAAATAAAAAGCTTCTGCACCACGAAGGAAACAATCAGCAAAACTAAAAGGCAACCGATGGAATGGGAGAAGATATTTGCAAACGACATACCAGGTAAAGGGTTATTATCCCAAATCCATAAAGAACTTGTCTCAACACCCAAAAACCAAATCATCCAGTGAAGAAACAGGCAAAAGACATGAATAGACACTTCTCCACAGAAGATATCCAGATGGCCAACTGACACATGAAAAAATGCTCAACATCACTCATCATCAGGGAAACACAACTCAAAACCACAATGAGATACCACCTCAAACCTGTCAGAATGACTAACATTAACAACTCAGGCAACAACAGATGTTGGTGAGGATGAGGAGAAGAGGATCTCTTTTGCACTGCTGGTGGGAATGCAAACTGGTGCAGCCACTCTGGAAAACAGTATGGAGGTTCCTCAAAAAATTAAAAATATAACTACCCTATGACCCAGCAATTGCAGTACGAGGTATTTACCCAAGGGATACAGATACGCTGTTTTGAAGGGGCGTAAGCACCCCGATGTTTATAGCAGCCCTACTGACAGTAGCCAAAGTATGGAAAGAGCCCAAATGTCCATTGATGGATGGATAAAGAAGACGTGGTATATATATACATATATATGTATATAATGGAGTATTACTAGGCAATCAAAGAGAATGAAATCTTGCCATTTGCAACTATGTGGATGGAACTAGAGGGTATTATGCTAAGCGAAATTAAAGAAAGACAAATATCATATGACTTCACTCATATGAGGACTTTAAGACATAGAACAGATGAACACAGGGGAAGGGAAGCAAAAATAATATAAAAACAGGGAGGGGGACAAACATAAGAGACTCTTAAATATGGAGAACAAACTGAGGGTTGCTGGAGGGGTTGTGGGAGGGGGGATGGGCTAAATGGGTAAGGGGCATTAAGGAATCTACTCCTGAAATCATTGTTGCACCATGTGCTAACTAACTTGGATGTAAATTAAAGAAAACAAAAATGTTTCGGTATTAAAGAAAAGGGGCCTGAACATCTTCATCTCTGTGATGCTTATACTTGATGGCTATCTTGCTATCAGGAAAGGCACAAGAAACAAGAGGGATCAATGAGGCATGATGGCCATGACACTGTAGTACCCAATGGGTTATAATATTTCTACTTTAGGATGAGTCAATTTAGTTCACTGCATTGAGAGATTTTCTGTAGGAATTTAGCTTCAACTTTACTTTTAAGTCAATGGAAAATTTTTATGTATCTTTGCAGGCATGCATTAAACTAATAAAATGAATATCCATATATATTTTCTATCTTATGAACCAAATATGAGCTTAGAGAAATTTGATAAAATAAGAAAACAGAACACAAATTTAAAGAAAGAAAGATTAGAATTTATAAAAACCATCTGTTGATCTTTCTGTTCTGATCCTCTTTGCCTTCTTTTTCACCAACATTGAAACACATTTGATGTCATCTACCTGAAATGTACAGGAAGCAGTAAAGCTTTGAGATCTTGTCCTCTTCTTACCTGACATTCATTTTAGTTGCTGACAGAACAGGACGCTTGGTGGACCCCTTCCCGCACAAGGTGATGCAGCCTGCGGCCCCCTGCGAGCGTTGCTGGCTGGTGGGAGTACAAGCCACAGGGAATCTTCCCCTGAGAGGAACTGGGGTCGCCACTTTTCCCTTAGTGACAGGAGGCTTCTGAAGAAAGACACCCACAACCTTGTTCAAGTTTGGCTTCTTAGAGGATACTGTCTCCAGAGCACCCCCATTCATCCCCTTGTTCTATCCCAATTTTAACCCCACTTGTTATCTTTCCTTCTCACCACCTCATCCTATTCCTACCTGCCAGGTGGGCAGTGCCTTGCAACTTGCCTTGGTATGGTAACTGAGTTAGGAGTAACTTCTGGTTGTGCTGAGTCATGTGTGACAGAAAGCCTTTCCAAGCCACCATGAACCCAGGTATTTTCTGACTAGAGGATGTGGCTAAACAATCCCCTGTGGCCAGAAAGGAGGATAAGTAGCTTCCCTTGGACATATGGTATCTTTGAGAAGGTGATACGCAGTTTATTAAATATAAACTTGAAGAACCACCTATTACATAATTAGCATGAGTAATCTACAAGTAACTCCACCCCTACCCCAATTATCCTCCAGTGGTTTCTTAAAAAGTTCTTTAAAGAACAAACAAAGAAACAAAAAAACTAAAACCAAATGAGGGAGAGAGGGAAATGCTCCCTTTGAAATGACTGGGAAGAGTCCTCCTACCTTATCTTTTTTTTGATATTGTCAAGGCACAAAGAATAACAATGTCTTCCTATCATTAGTTTAAACTCTGTTGCAAGCAGAAGAAATACAACTTTGTTAACGGACAACAGTGGTGGGACTACTGAAATTTTAAGATAGAAAAATACTGATTATATCCTAGGAAATAAAGCAGTAAGAGAATTATGTTAACTTCTCATCTCAACATACAAGCAGAAGAGATTCTTAAGTGAGACAAAGTTAAAACCAAAATATTTACTAAGTACACATCTGTACCATAAGCCAAGAGCCCAGGTTAGACGTAACAAGCACGCTCTTCTATTTAACCATACTTTTTATGTCTATCTTTCCCCAAAGATTCCCAGTTTCCATGCTGTGTCTCCTCACAGTTCACCTGGTGTCAGGACCATCAACTCTACACCTTTGTTTGAGCAACTTAAATTGTAGAAATGATCCTACTAGCCCTTATCAATCTTTCTGACTTTTTCTTCAGGTAGAATATTATACCATTGATTGTAGTAGTACTAATTCATTTTGTTAACAATGCATGTAATCAATTCCTCCCTTTCTTTTACCAATAAAAATCCTCTTCAGTCTTAAAGCAAAGAGCTCAATCATACGTCTACACAAAGATGTGGGTTAAGGATTAAATATAGGGTTAAATAATAAAAGCAGTAAAAATAAATAAGAGCTCATTTTTATGATTTTTGGAATAGGAGGGACATAGCAAAAAAAACTCAGACCCTTAAAAGGAAAAGGTGGGTAAATTTAAAAAAAGCCTTTCACAAGATAAAAGACACCATTAATATAGTTAAAATATAAACTGTAGGAAAGTACTTGCAATATATTATAGCATTAATATAAATGGGTAATAAATGCATTAAAAATTGAGAAAAGGGGCGCCTGGGTGGCGCAGTCGGTTAAGCGTCCGACTTCAGCCAGGTCACGATCTCGCGGTCCGTGAGTTCGAGCCCCGCGTCAGGCTCTGGGCTGATGGCTCAGAGCCTGGAGCCTGTTTCCGATTCTGTGTCTCCCTCTCTCTCTGCCCCTCCCCCGTTCATGCTCTGTCTCTCTCTGTCCCAAAAATAAATAAACATTGAAAAAAAAAATTTTTTTAAAAATTGAGAAAAAAATTCACCAAAAAACCCTCAGCCAATTATAACATATAAACATATAATGATGAAAGAAATGCTAATTCAACTGGGATTTTTTTCATATCATATTAATAAAGATTTTAAGATTTTCATCATTTCCACTGTTGGTAAAATAAACATTCATCTCGGGGCACAATGTTTCTGATGTTTGTAGAAAAAACCTTTGGTGACTAAGTCAAATAGGTTTCCCTGCTCTAATTATCCAAGTCAAGATCCTGTCTAGGATCTCTTATTTATGATTATCTAACACTATCCAATGACCAATCCCAAAACATGTCAACTGTTAATAACAACTTCCTATCAGCTATACTGAAGTCACTGTAATTATTTTTTATTTTCCAGTTTCCAAACAGATCATACCAAATAACCCATGATAGATCTATTCCTTGTACAGTGGGGAGTGGGCATGAGATTTTAGAAATAAACTCATTCAGATGGGGTATCAGTAAAAAATAATTTACTCATGTATTCAACACATCTTCAGGCCTACACACAAGTTTCTGATTTAGGTAGTTGTTCTGCCCTTAATTTTCACCTGGAAATTAATTCACCCATATTACGTAGTATAGACAACTTGAGTTTCAATCAAGTATTTAAGTAGACCTAGCTTCATGGTAAGGGAAACAACTAGCCCTGCTGCAGGCATATTTGCAGCTAGCTCATGCGTATACAAAAAAAGGAACTACATGTCTACTTTCTGTAAAGCATCAGTATGGACCTCCTGTCCAGGTATTCAACCCTTGCTAAAGTTTAAGAAAATGTTACTATGGGACACTGAGTATCTCTTGTCGGATTCTCCACCCAGGGTGTTAGACGGAAGCATTCAAATGCTATGGCTTGGCTTTGCCATTGTTAACTGGTTGATAAATGGTGTCTTCAACTATGTAACAGTGGTTTTATAAATAGTTTAAATGAATGTTTGTTACTGTAGATTCAGCTTCTCACTAAGAAGCTTATGGTTTATGTTTCTTTTTTTTTTTTTTTTAACTTTTTTAATGTTTATTTTTGAGAGAGAGACACAGAGTGTGAGCAGGGGAGGGGCAGGGAGAAAGGAGACCCAGAAATCAAAGTGGGCTCCAGGCTCTACAATGTTAGCACAGAGCCCGACATGGGCTTGAACACACAAAATGAGATCATGACCTAAGCCATAGTCGGATGCTTAACCAACTGAGCCACCCAGGTGCCCCATTAAAAAAAATTTTAAATTCATCACCCAGTGTGTTTCTCTATTGGCCTATGTATCAGGAAATACAAAACTCAACGGAGTGACTGATACAGCAGACACTGTCCCTGCTAACAGTGTTCATGTTCTGCCCCTTTTATTATTTTTTAAAAGATATTATCAGAGTTTGAATCTTTTAAGTTTATTTGTTTATTTTGAGAGAGAGAGACAGACAGACAGAGACAGACAGCATGAGGGTGGGAGGGGCAGAAAGAGAGAGAGAAAATCTCAGTGCAGAGCCCAATGTGGGGCTTGAACTCATGACCCATGCAATCATGACCTAATCCGAAATCAAGAGTCAGATGCCACTGAAGCACCCATCTTGTTCTGCCCCTTTTAAATCAATTTTATACTGTTTTGTGTTGTAACACCACAGACTGCCTCCAATTATTTTTAATAAGCAGGTTGTGTGTATTATTAAATTCGAAAATAAATGTCTCCCAGCCCTCTGAGTGGCACCTCTTTAATACCAGATACCATGTAAGGCCATAACAGGATGTCATCAACTCACTGCTCTGCTAACTCAACCTCGAGGCTGAGTTCACCTTTTCTTACTTGAAGGGACCTTGAGTCCAGCAGGACCTGTAGAGGGGCCCCCAGGGAGCTCAGTTATCAGGAAGCCTCTAAGTTAGCCAGTAAAAGTGATTCACTTCCTTTTTTTTTTTTTTTTTTTTAACATTTATTTATTTTTGAGAGAGACAGAGCATGAGCCCAAGAGGGGCAGAGAGAGAGAGGGAGACACAGAATCCAAAGCAGACTCCAGGCTCTGAGCTGTCAGCACAGAGCCCGATGCAGAACTCGGACTCACAAACTCGAGATCATGACCTGAGCCAAAGTCGGATGCTTAACCAACTGAGCCACCCAGGCACCCCTAGAATTCATTCTTTATAGTGAGGACTCCCTGTTTAATTTGGAGAGTTTTGAAAATTCTTATGGTGGGGGGAATCAATTTCAGATGATAAATATACATTAAACTCAAATCCATTCCAATGGTAGAGTAATAAAAAGCTGGCTGTATTAGCTAAGGTACCAAGATTAAAATCAAATGGTTCAGTACCATTAAGAACATAATTTTAGGGACACCAGGCTGACACAACTGGTAAAGCATACAACTGTTGATCTCGGAGTTGTGAGTTTGAGCCCCATGCTGGATAGAGATTAAAAATAACAACAACAAAAAGTAAAAAAGTATACGATTTTATCGGCATACCTTCAGTTCATTAAATGAATTGTGTTCTTCAAAATGTTTCTTTTTTCTCTCAATATATTGATCAATGGACTCCATTTCCTTAAAACGAGCCTCATGAAGCTTCTTAAAGTCTAGAATGTTCCCCAAAATATGAAAGTTAGTAACAAGACAATTCCATTTATTCATCTTCCCCTTGTCTTTCTGTTAATACTTATTTTCTTCTCTGCATCCCTGTCAACTTCACCATCATCTTTGCTAAAACTTTAATTTCAAATCTTTTAGTTCTTGGAAAGTCAGGAACAAATTATATTCATCTCATAACCTATCAAACACTTACCATTTTTCCATTGTCCATTTTACTCCTGATATTTGGTTTAATCCAGAGAATAAGAATAATAGGTTTGCCTCCCCCCTCACCAATTAATCAAATGGCTGCCTTTCCTTAGTCATAAATTTGACATTTTATAATGCTTAGAAAGCTTGAGATCAAGGATTGACAAACCTTTTCTATAAAAGGTCAGACGGTAAATATTTTTGTCTTTGTATACGTATGTATACGTGTGTTTGTGTATGTGTATGTGTATGTGTGTGTATATATGGTAGAAATCATACCATATGTGGCCCCAAAGACAAAAATATTAACTGTCTGACCTTTTATAGAAAAGGTTTGCCAATCCTTGATCTCAAGCTTTCTAAGCATTATAAAATGTCAAATTTATGTGTATGTATGTGTGTGTGTGTGTGTATATATATATATATATATATATATATATATATATATATAACCCTTTAAACCCTTTATAATCCTTTAAAACCATAAAAACCATTCTTAGCTTAAGGGTTTTAAGGCAGGCCATAGTGGGCAGTACTTGGCTGATCCCTGCTTTGTGCTATTCTGATTAAGAATATCCTAGGGGCGCTGGTCAGTCTGAAATCTTGAGGTCATGTGTTCAAGCCCCAGGTTGGGTGTAGAGGTTACTAAAAAATAAACAGTAAAAATAATACACATAAAAATATCAACATTAAAAAAAACAAAACATAAACTTTCATTCTACCTAGATTTGCTGAAGGTCAAATAAGCTCATGTTATCTCTGTTCCAATTTGTTAACAAAAGGATGACTTAAAGTGATGGTTAATTTTGTCTGTCTCAAAGTTTCCATGGGTAATTGTTCAGATAGCTTTCAAAGTCTTTGGTAACCTAAAATGTTAAGGTTTTGCTTGCATGATAAATTCAGATTGAATTCATTGGATATCTAACCAGATAGAGGCTAAAACATGAATTACTAGATACAGGTTTGTACTTGTTGCAAAAAAACTAAGGATATTTGGAACTGTTTAAAAACATGCTTTGTGCTTAATGGATTCATAAGTTCGCCATCTAAAAAAAAATTCTGATGTAACAGAGTTCACGATTGGTTACTACTTAGGTTTCACTGGAGACTAAGGTTTCTAAGAGTTAAAATTCTGCTAAATGTAGTTAAAGCTGATAAAAATAAGAAAAGCAACTCTGTGTGTAGATAAGTAGGAGATATGAAAGAAAAATATAAGAAATGTAAATGTATTTTTGTTGAAGGTAAAAGTAAGTAACTTTGTCCTAAATGAGACTGGTTATTTGGAGCGAAAGGACTTGGGACAAAATCTAAATGCAAAGAAAAGTTGTAGAAGGTTCGTGAAGGAAAATCTTTAAAAAGAAATTTTATGTGTGGTCAGGACAGAGTAAGGTTAAAATAAATGGATTTTAAAAGTACACAGGGCTAAGATTAAAATTCCTTCTTTGATCCAAAGGCTGGGAAAATAATGGCAATACTCTTGATGCCAGCCTTCAAATCCTCCACATTTGTGTTGTTCTTGTTTAGCAGAGGAATGGATGCCTCTGCCATATGACGGATGGGTGATATATGAAGGGCTTTTACTAAGATACTAAACTTAACCCACTGTATGCCAAAAATGGATATCCACATGGCCGAAACATATTCATGTGGGCATTGTTGAAAAAGGCAGGGAATAGACCTTGACTTTGGCCCTTTAACCCCTTCCCTCAATGGCCAATGATTAATATATAAGTTACTGTTGGGCCAAAATAAAATTAGTACATTCTATGATGACCAGCAAAGTCTTGCTTGGTCACAGTCAGACTTCGGCTCAGGTCATGATCTCATAGTTCCTGAATTCAAGCCCCGCGTCAAGCTCTGTGCTGACAGCTCAGAGCCTGGAGCCTGCTTTGGATTCTGTTTTGTTTTGTTTTTACTAATTGGGTAAAGGCCTTCCCCTACAAGACAGAAAAGTCACAAAAGTAAGAAAAATTCTGCTTTATAAAATAATACCCAGGTTTGGCTTACCTAAAAATTTGCAAATTAATTATGGTAAATGGCTGCCTTCACTCTTTCTCTAGAACTCCTGGCTCTTAAAAAAGTTTTACACATTAAAATAAAGTAGACTGTCTGCTTATACTCAGCCAAAACTCTAAATTAAACACCTCACAGGCATCAGATGCTTTAAAAAAAATTTTTTTTTAATTAAGTTAGGGCCAAACTCTTGGAAAAAGAGCCACCATTGATTACTTACTGCTCCTGCTTCTCTATCATTTGGGTTATGAGACACTCCCTGACATACGTTGTTTACAAAGTCAGGGTCTCTCCTAGATTATTTGACAGGTTTGGAAACTGTAGACATTAGCTTAAGATGCCACCTTGCTGGTCAGTATCATCTTTACCTTGTGTTTTTCTCTTTGTGTCTGCTAATGTTTATGCCGCCTTCCTGTACAACTATACTGTGGGCCACGCGACCAACCTTTGGGTAGACTCTAACTGCTGTACCCCTACACCATCCCTTGTCAGCTTGAAGAAGCCAGAAAGTTCATTGTTCCTGTTACCTAACAGTAGTTACAGGCCCTATTCCAGGGGAGAAATAAATAGGAAAAGAGTTAATATTAGGCAGGGAGAGATAAGGGATCTTCAGGGAAAAAGACTGTAGCTGCAAATCGGAGGCGTCCCCCCACCGCCCCATTATCAAGGGCATAAAGAGGGGATCTAAATGAGATAGACAGTCTAATCCTAAGACAACAGATGCGGGCCCTTGGGTCTACCCTAACCACCTTACACCAGTGGGTCAGGGAACGAGTACCTATGAATCTGACCACAGATGCTCACCCCTTTAAACCAGGAGATGCAATATGGATAAAGGAATGAACTGTTCAACCCCTAAAACCTCTCTGGAGGGGACCATTCACTGTCATTTTGTCCACCCCTATTGCAGTAACGGTAGTAGAAGTGGGTCCCTGGATTCACTACAGCAGAGTGAAGCCAGCATCTCAAAACTGGGAGTGCATTCCTGATCCATCAATACCATGCAAGCTGACCATACGGAAAAAGCAATCTGCAACTCTGGAGCCTCCAGGAGACTGCAGCCCTGCTTTAGTCACTCTGGAAGCTGACTAATCCACACATGGCAGAAGCTACAGGAGTTGATGGTACAATGAAACAAAAGACTATCCTTACCTTCTCTATGTTTCCTTACTGTGATGCACTGTCACGCCTTGTTTCTCACTATTATTGTGATTTTTGTTCTACTGAGGCCACCACAGCCAGCTAGAAATGTGGTGAGAAGTTTCTGTTAACACTCACCTTCCTTTTGTGGACAGGATACTTCGTTGGTACCAACATGGGGAAATGATGGCCGTAACAGACTAAAAAAATTAGATCCCCAAACTTTATAGTAAAACAAAATACCCCAGTCCTACTACCAGGGTTTGGCTTCTCAAAAGCCCAATTATTGGTAAAAACTGTCTTGCCTAGTGGAGAAAAAGTTCATCGTCATCTCTGTTAAAAACTTAACATGCCTAGGCCAAAGATTTTATAACTCAACTGCCAGAAAAACCCAATGGTGGGGGACCCCAGATCACCTTGAGCCAGATCCCCACCCCTTGTCTAACTTCTCTCATCTCTGACAGGCCTGGGACAATGTCATCGTAGCTATCAAACGGCAGGCCCCAGGTGGACCATACTAGATATGTGGAAGGACAGCCTATATAAACCTCTAAACCAAGATGATGCTCTTTGACCCTAAGTAGAGGGGTCCAAACATCAAAGTGGGGAATGTAGTAGGGTCCCCTCCCTAAGGAAAGAAAAAAAACCTCAAGGCAATCTGGCTATATGCCTACGTGACAATAGCCACGTTCAGTTCTTTGGGTACGAACCCAACTGAGCGGTGCCGGTAGGAATAAAGTTGCTTCCTGGAAAGAAAAGCCTTGGTATCACTACTCTGTGCAAGAATTCTGCTACAGTTACACTAATCAACAGATTTTCAATGTACATGAGACAGCCTTCTATTGGAAAATGTCATCTAGGACTTTCACAGCTAGACAGAAGTCAATGCTTGGCTTTAAAGCTTCAAAGGACAGGGGCACCTGGGTGGCTCAGTCAGTTGAGCGTCCGACTTCGGCTCAGGTCATGATCTCATGGTCCGCGAGTTCAAGCCCTGCGTCAAGCTCTGTGCTGACAGCTCAGAGCCTGGAGCCTGTTTCACATTCCTTGTCTCCCTCTCTCTTTGCCCCTCCCCCACTCATGCTGTGTCTCTCTCTGACAAAAATAAACATTAAATAAATAAATAAAAATAAAGCTTCAAAGGACAGGTGGACTCTCTCATTAGAAGTTACTGCAGGACAATTGGGTGGCTCAGTCAGTTAAGCATCCGACTTTGACTCAGGTCATGATCTCATGGTTGGTGAATTTGAGCCCTACCATCGGGCTCTGTGCTAACGGCTCAGAGCCTGCTTCAGATCCTCTGTCTCCCCCCCACACTCTCTCTCTACCCCTACCCTACACATGCTCTGTCTCTTGGTGTCTCAAAAATAAAAATACATTAAAAAAAAAAAGTTACTGTCTGGGGTGCCTGGGTGCTCAGTTGGTTAAGGGTCTGACTCTTAATTTCGGCTTAGGTCATGATCTCAGTTTTTGAGTTTGAGGCCCACATTGGGCTCCACATTGACAGCACAGAGCATACTTGGGATTCTCTCTCTCCCTTTCTCTGCCCCTCCCCCACTTGTGCTTTCCCGCTTTCAAAATTAAAAAAAAAAAAAAAAAAAGTTACTCCAGCTGGTGACTTGAAGTTGAAGCCAATGCTTATTTACCATGTGAAAATCCTACGGCCGTTAAGAATTATATGGCACTTACTCTGCCTATGGTCTATAAATGGAACATAGCCTTGATGATAGCACATCTGTTCACAACATGATTTACTGAGTATTTTAAGCCTAGTATTGAGACCTACTGCTCAGAAAAAAAGATTTCTTTAAAAGAGTGACTGTTTATGGCAATGTACCTGGTCACCCAAGATCTCTGTGGGAGATGTACAAGATTAATGGTAGCTTTCTTTCTTTCTTTCTTTCTTTCTTTCTTTCTTTCTTTCTTTCCTTTCTTTCCTTTCTTTCCCTTTCTTTCCCTTTCTCTCTCTCTCTCTCTTTCTCTTTTTAACATTTATTTTTGAGAGAGAGGCAGAGGGTGAGTGGGGGAGGGACAGACAGAGAGGGAGACACAGAATGTGAAGCAGGCTCCAGGTTCTGAGCTGTCAGCACAGGGCTCGAACTCACCAGCTGTGAGATTGTGACCTGAGCCCAAGCTGGCCACTTAACTGACTGAGTCACCCAAGCGCTCCAGATTAATGGTATTTTAATGGCTGCTAACATAACATCCATTCTGTAGCCCATGGATCAAGGAGTCATTTAGACTTTCAAGTCCTATTTGAGAAATACATTTTGTAAGGTATAGCTGCCATAGACAGTAATTCCTCTGATGGACCTGGGCAAACTGAAATCCTTCTGGAAAAGATGCACCACTCTAGATGCCATTAAGAACATCTGTGATTTGTCGGGCAAGTAATCAAAATATCAACACAACCAAGTTTGCAAGAAGCTGATTTCAACCCTCAAGGATGACTTTGAGGAAACTTCAGTGGAGGAAGTAACTGCAGATGTGGAAACAACAAGAGAACTAGAATAAGTGGAGGCTATATACATGTAACTGAATGGCTGCAATCTCATGATAAAACTGTAATGGGTGAGGAGTTGCTTCTTATGGATAAGAAAGTGGCTTCTTGAGATGGAATCTACTCCTGGTGAAGATGCTGTGAAGATTGTTGAAATGACAATAAAGGACTTAGAATATTCCATAAACTTAGTTGATAAAGCAGCAACAGGGTTTGAGAAGATAGACTCCTCTATTTTGAAAGAAGTCTATTGTGGGTAAAATGCTATCAAACAGCACTCACTGCTACTGAGAAATCATTCGTGAAAGGAAGTCAACTGATGAGGCAAACTTCACTGTTGTCTTATTTTTAGAAACTCCATAGCCACTCCAACTGCCATACCAAGCATTCAACAGTCATCAATACCGAGGCCAGACCCTCCACCAGGAAAGAGATTACTACTCGCTGAAAGCTCAGATGATAGTTAGTGCTTTTTAAGCAATAAAGTATTTTTAAATTAAAGATATGTGTATGTTTTTTTGAGACATAATGCTATCACACACCTGACAGACTACAGTACAGTGTCAACGTAACCTTTACATGCACGGGGGAAACAAACTCATTTGATTCACTTTACTACAATAATTGCTTTACTGCAGTGGTCTGGAACTGAAGCCACAGTATCAGATATGTCTGTATCAACCTGATGAAAAAGGTGGTATAACCCACTCCCACTGTAAGCTGAGGAAGTGAGTTTACTGAGGATAAGTTGCCCGTGGTCTCACAGTGAGAATATTAGAGAATGAGAATGCAAGCCCCAGTTCCAGCATTCAAGGTTTCAGCTGTTCTGGTGCACCGCCTATTTGGAATTAGCCTGAAGGGGCCAACTATTACTTTGTTTCTTTGTGTGCAAAACTTACTTGGAGTAGTGCTTACAGTTCTTTTATTTTTTCCAGGTTTGGAAAATCCATCTGTGTAGAGAGGCCTCTTTTTTTCCGAAGGAACCTTTGAATCTTCATTACCTGAATCCAAAGATACACAAATGATGAAAGATTCCAAAACAAGTTCTTCCAATTAAGAAATATCTAGAAGTTAACATGGGGCATTTTCATTTGACAGGGTCTGCCAAAGTGGTGGAAAAAATGAGCACAAAGAATGAGTTACAGCATCACTACAATTTTAGCTCATATGCTTCAAGTAGCCAAAAATTTTATGCTTCCTGTACAGAGGTTATATAAATATATCAGAAATTTAAGAACACTTTTTCAAAATTTTGCTATGAACAGATTATTGTTTTAACAAGAATGATACAATCACAAAATCCCAGGGCACCTGGCTGGCTCAGTTGGTGGAGTGTGCGACTCTTGATGTTGGGGTTACGTTCAAGCCCCACATTGGGGTGTAGAGATTACATAAAAACAAAATCTTGGGGCGCCTGGGTGGCTCAGTCGGTTAAGCGGCCGACTTCTGCTCAGGTCATGATCTCGCGGTCCGTGAGTTCAAGCCCCGTGTCCGGCTCTGTGCTGACAGCTCAGAGCCTGGAGCCTGTTTCAGATTCTGTGTCTCCCTCTCTCTCTGACCCTCTCCCATTCATGCTCGGTCTCTCTCTGTCTCAAAAATAAATAAATGTTAAAAAAAAAAATTACACAATCCCACCAACCGAATAAACACCATTAGCATTTTGACATATTTCCTCAGGTCCTCTGCTTCTATACTTGTTTTGTTTTTGTTCTTTAAAGCCAGCTGAAATCATGGTGTATACATTTGTGACTTTCCCTCACTGACTTTCCCTCCTTCACCACTTTCCACATTCTGCCATCTTTTCAATTTGAGGCAATCTACTAAAAAATATCCAGGGGTGCCTATGTGGCTCAGTCAGTTAAGCGTCCACCTCTTGGTTTCAGATCAAGTCATGATTTCATGATTAAGGAGTTCAAGTCCCACATCTGGCTCAGGGCTGACAGAAGGGAAGCTGCTTGGGATTCTCTCTCTCCCTCTGCCCCTCCCTTGCTCTCTCTCAAAATAAATAAACATAAATAAATATCTCTATCTCTATCTATCTATCTATCTATCTATCTATCTATCTATCTATCTATCCATCCATCCATCCATCCAAGTGGATTTTCAATAAATGGTACTTATTTATAAATATGTCACTCATCCTGAAGGTGACCCAATACATCCATAAAATATACAAGAATGACTGGATAGAACATGAGGACTGCAGGGGCTTCTGCTTGGACCTTGGCTCTAAAACCAGAAAGGAGGGGCGCCTGGGTGGCGCAGTCGGTTAAGCGTCCGACTTCAGCCAGGTCACGATCTCACGGTCTGTGAGTTCGAGCCCCGCGTCAGGCTCTAGGCTGATGGCTCGGAGCCTGGAGCCTGTTTCCGATTCTGTGTCTCCCTCTCTCTCTGCCCCTCCCCCGTTCATGCTCTGTCTCTGTCTGTCCCAAAAATAAATAAAAACGTTGAAAAAAAATTAAAAAAAAATAAAACCAGAAAGGAAAAGTTCCATGAAATAGAGGATAGAGTCAGAATCACTCCTCACCAGATTATTATAAATAAAATATTATAAATAGAAAAATAGCAATTTCACAAGGAGCAACTTACCAGTGTGATAACCTGCTAACAAGCCACCACCTGTGCCTTCTACGGGTGCTGATGGGAGGACCACCCTGCGGGATTCCTACCCTAAGTGCATGATCCAAATCTAAACCTCAGCACACATTAGACAAACCAAGGCAGAGGACTTCCAAAACTGGCCTATGTTAAAAAATATACTGTTAAAAAACTATTAAAAAATTTATCTGTTTGGTTGACTAGGCAAAAGGTCTTTGTACCTGTGTCTGGAGTAGGCCAGAAGGAGTTGATGGACAAAATATGGACTCTCCTCATCAAGAAGCAATCAACTACCCTAAGCTTTCCAGCTACCACTCTTACTCTGGTTTTTCCACAATACGGAAGAGGTCTCAAAGGCTTAAACTTTTGCCTTCATTGTAGACACTTAGGAGTTCTACAGCATGGTGTTATGGGTTGAACTGTGTTCCTCAAAAAGTTATGTTGAAGCCTTAACTTGTAGTAACCATGATGTGACCTCAAGAAAAAGGGTCTATTTTGTGGTACTTTGTTATGGCAGTCCTAGGAAATGAGTGCACATGGCTACCCCCCAGGAATTTCAGGGTTTTTTTTGTTTGTTTTTTTGGTTTTTTACTTATTTGACATACCATCTGTTCTACCTTTTCCTGAGGAAACTGCATTCTCCTCTCCTTGGCTCTCGTCTGGTGGTGAAGGAACTTCTCCAACCGTTCTGAGTTTCTGGTTTTCCTGCTTCTCTTGACTCTGGAATTCAATGGGATCACTTATCTTTATCTCTGAATGATCCTGGTACAATTTTAAAAGGGAATGAATTATTTAAATAAGAAGTCACCACTGCCTTCCAAAAATAGGCACCCAAATTGCAAAGAAGGAAGACAAGTAGGAGAATTAGGTTTCTGAGTGACAGATTGGCTCTTGAGAATGTGAATTTGGGAATAGGACATATGAGGGACCACTGAAAAGCATAAATGGCAAGATTAGATCTCTTAGGGATGAGAAATTAACAAATAATCTAAATGGATAGTCTAATGACTGAGGGAGTATACAGAGCTAGAAAATAAAAATTAGGACTATGTCTTGTAAAGTTATATTTGCATAAGAAGATAAAAAAGAAGAATAAAATCAGAGTCCTCTCAAAGCAAGTGAAGCAAGTGAAGGAAGCCCCTGGCTAATCATATGACTATTCTGCTGAAAGATCAACCCAAGAGTGATCACTAGGTCTGAGGCCAGTTGAAAAGAAAAAAAAAACCCACCTTATTTGATGCTGGTTTTTCTTTCCTTCTTACTTACTACTCATCATTAAGTGAATACTTTCATATTTATTCAACAAATACTTAATTTGTGCTTAATCCTTAGTAAGTGCTTCCCAAGAGCCAGTACTCAGAGTGTGATGAGGACCAGCTTAGACCTGGGTCTGAGCTTTCATGGACCTCACAGCATGCAGAATTTACAACCATCTGGTACCATAAAGGAATTCAGAGAAAGCTTCGTAAGAATACACCAATTTTGACACAGGCAGTGCCCAAAATGTTCACACTTCTATTCACCTGGGAGTCAGGGTTTCTGTGGACTGTCCTGCGCCTTCTCCTCATTTTGGTGACATGGTCAACTGGCAACCTCTCAGCTTGTTCCTGGCTGCTGACCTGCATCTCAGCCTCATCACAAGAGGATGCAGAAATTTGACTTCCATCCTGAAGAGAAAGACATTAATCTGCCATGTCCTATTTTTAGAGTTATGATGTTCACGAAGAATCAGAATTTAAACTGAATAAAAAAACTATTTTACAAAAGGTAATTTTAATACTCTGTTGTACTGAATTATAGTCCAGGACAAGAATTTTAGAGTATTCCAAAAGAAATAATCAAATTTAACAACCCCAGCTTGAAAAAAATAGTGTAAGAAAGCATTCAATGTTTTCTTAGTGTGAGTAATTAAGCCAATTAGCATTAATTTTTTGAGTATATGCTATTTGACAGGCAGTATGCTCTAACTAATAATTACAGCTAATATCACATCTTTACTGGGCTTAGTGTTTATACAGGTTATCTCATTCATTCCTCAAAGCCTAGGACATAGGTAATAACATTATCCCCAGTTTACAGATGGAAAAATTGAGGCTCGGAGTCCAAAGTAACTTGTCAAGGCCAAAATAAGGGAGTAAGGTAAGAACAGCACCTGTACAACCATAAACTAAAAGTAAAGAGCTAAATTATCACAACAGTGTGATAAAGGTACCAAAAGATAACATACAAACTTGCTTATTTTATAAGAACTCATTGAGGGCCTGGGTGGCTCAATCAATTAAGCATCTGACTCTTGATTTTGGCTCAGGCCATGATCTTGCTGTTTGGGAGTTCAAGCCCCATGTTGGGCTCTGCACTAACAGTGCAGGGCTTGCTTGAAATTCTCTGTCTCCCTCTCTCTCTGTGCCTGCCTCTCTTTCTGTCTCTCAATAAATAAACATTTAGGAAAAAAAAACCGCACAGTATAATATTTGCACTTATTAGTATTAATGGCGGAAGAATGGATTCATTATTCAACACATGATACAGAGACAACGATGCTTTTTATCTTTGTGGGGAGGGCAAGGAATCTTAGTTCTTTCACACCAAAAGGAAATGTGGATGGGTACAAGATTTAAATGTAGAAAGGAAACTATAAAAGCACTAGGAAATTGGGGTACGTGGGTGGCTCGGTTGGTTGAGCATCTGATTTCAGCTCAGGTCAAGATCTCACAGCCCATGAGTTCGAGCCCCACATCTGGCTCTGTGCTGACACTTCAGAGCCTGGAGCCCTGCTTTGGATTCTGTGTCTCCCTCTCTCTCTGCCCCTCCCCTGCTCACTCTCTCTCTCTCTAAAATAAAATAAACGTTAAAAAAATAATTAAAAAAAAAAAAAGCCCTAGGAAACAAAATAGGTGAATATATTATCATGAGTATGAGGAAGGCCTTCTTAAACATGTTCTCTTACCTGAAGACTATAAAGGATAGGCTTGATCTGTTCCTGGCGTTTTTGTTTTTAGAAAAATTCAAATGTTTTGAAATAAACTAGTATTATACACATACGGCTAAAAAAAAAAAAAAATCCAGTACTGAAAAGATTATAATGGAAAGCAATTGTTTCTCTGCCCTACCCTTCCCATTTCTAGGGCTTAACTTCAGGTAGTCACTTGTGTATCACTCGTGACTTGCTAGTGGGATATTCATTTGTATTTTCAGTCGCTATGTTTAGTGCCTCTCATACACTGAAATCTAGCTCCTGCCCCACTCTCACCTCCCATCTTCTTCCTGACAGCACGCCACCACCTCAGTCATTCTACGAGTCACCTTTGCTGCTTTAAAGATTCTAAGCCTTTCAATCTTGTCTCACAACTACACAGTATATCCTGTAAATTCCAAGTGCCGCATCCTTATGCTTCCCTTCATTCTGTCCTCCTTTTCTCACTCACTGTCATCTATTTCTCTTTAAGTTGTGAACATTTATAGCTTGTTACATAACCTTAATTGAACCATCTGTTCCTTGTCTGTGTGCCCGGATTCCAAGAGCTAACAAATCATTAAGTTCTTAAAGCTTTTGTTGTTTTCTTGGTCATCTCAGTCTCCTTTAGGGTCTTTTTATTTATCTTAAGCTCTCTCACACTGGTGACTGGTGCTGTCTATCCTATTTCAAAACAAGGAAGACCTCACTAGAGGCTTGGATGTGTGGGAGGGCCTGTTACCTGGTGCAATCTGATGTACAAGGGTCCTTAGGTGGGGAAGAAGCTATTATGTAGAGGAATCCTTGAATGCCAGAAGGCAGAGGACTTTGCTTAATAACACTGACTTTCCTTACTGAGAAACCTTCCAATATTACAAACTGTAGTTTGTAGTGACACCTGGTGCTCTGCTTGTGGAAGTGGTGGGGTGAATGTTTTATATCCTGATTTTTCAATCCATTTCACTATGGTGCCTGGACCCCACCCCCTGAGAGTTGGTTTGGTTGGCCTGGGTTTGGTAAGACCTATGTATCAGCATATTTTATTTATTTTGAGAGAGAAAGAGTGTTAGTGGGGGAGGGGCAGAGAGGAGGAGAGAAGGGGAGAGAGGGAGAGAGAGAGAAAGAATCCCAGCAGGCTCCATGCTCAGTGCATAGCCCGACACAAGGCTCAATTGAACGACCCTGAGATCATGACCTGATAGGAAATCAAGAGTCAGACACTCAAATGACTGAGACACCCAGGTGTCCCAATTTATCAGCATTTTTAAAAATCTCCCCAAATGATTCTCCCATACATCCTGCAATAAGATCCATAATATAAAACAAATTTATGGGGAGGCAAAGAATAAGAAGGTTTTGAGAATGCCAGGTTTTATAGGTAAAACATTACAGAAGTAAAATAGTTCCAAGTCATAAAAGGTCCAGGATATGCCAAGGAAGAGGATGGCTGATGAAGGGTGGGAAGCAAAGTTACAGGAGTGAGGGAACAAGCAGGCAAGGACAGTAAAGAACATCCAGATGGACCTGTGAATTCATTCCAAAGAAAGTCAGGGCATGAGGGGATGAGGAAGACAGCAAGACAACAAATACCAGAAAGCAACCAGGGAGTCAGCAAGTGACAGCTGAAAACAGATAAGCATAAATTCAAAGAAACAAGGATACATGAGAATAGGAAGATGCTATCTGTATCCCACCTCCCAACTCCCTGGATAGTCACGGGGAAGCAAAAGAAACTGCTTCCACTGTAAAAGTGTTGCCCTTGGGTTACCTGTATTGCTGGAATCTAAAGAGATACTTTTTTTAAGTTTACTTATTTGTGAGAGACAGAGTGACCGAGTGAGAGAGCAGGAGAGGGGCAGAGAGAGATGGAAAAGGAGAAAATCCCAAGTAGGCTCTGCAATGTCGCACTGTCAGTGCAGAGCCCCACAGGCGTTTAACTGACTCAGCCACCCAGGGGCCCCAAGAGATGCTCTTAAAGTACTTATTTATCTCTCCCACAGGGACTCCCTTATTAACAGAGTGCAAGACAGGTCCCCTAATTGTCCTTTTTTTTTTAGGTTTTAATGTTTATTTATTTTTGAGAGACAGAGAGGGAGGGAGGGAAGGGCACATAAGCATGGGGGGAGGGGCAGAGAGAGAGAGAGAGAGAGAGAGAGAGAGAGAGACACACACACAGACAGACAGAATCCAAAGCAGGCTCCAGGCTCCCAGCTGTCAGCACAGAGTACCACAGGGCTTGAACTCACCAACCTCAAGATTATGACCTGAGCCAAAGTTGGATGCTTAACCAACTGAACCACCCAGGCACCCCCTTAACTATCCTATTTAGAAGCCTGTTAGCCCAACTCCCAGAGATTGCTTATTTTTCTTTAATGTTTATTTTTGAGACAGAGATAGCACAAGCAGGGGTGGGGCAGACACAGAGAGGGAAATACAGAATCTGAAGCAGGCTCCAGGCTCTGAGCTGTCAGCGCAGATTTCAACATGGGGTTCGAACCCACAAACCATGAGATCATGACCTGAGCCAAAGTCAGAGGCTTAACTCACTGAGCCATCCAGGCACCCCTGAGATTGCTTGTTTTAATCCCATGCATTTTATGTTAGTCTGGGAGGCTGACAGTGATCAGGAAGGGTATGTTCATTCCTGAATGCACCATGATGTACCTATAATACACTTGTCTAAATCCAAGACTGATGAGGTGCACCTGGTTTAGACAACGGAATCCTTGGCACACAGCCACACTAACCCACATACAGCACTTCGCCAACCCATATAGTTAAGGCTGACCTACAGTGTGAGAAAAAGGCTTCCAAAATGTGCCATGGCCCACTCACTCAGATGTGATCCATACCTGTGCACTCCCTAGGTGATGATTTGGGGGGGTCTGGAAGTTTGCACATCTGTCAATCCTTGGTAACATTAATGATCTCTTTGCCATGCATTTGGACTGTGTTGACTCTTTCTGTAGCCTTAGTAAATAAACTCTGTCTATAACAGGTCCCATCAATCTAAGCCCACTATTGATATATTAAGAATTCTTGGGGCTCCTGGGTGGCTCAGTTGGTTGAGCGTCTGACTTCAGCTCAGGTCATGATCTCAGAATTCTCTCTCCCCACCCCACCCTTGCCCTTTCCTCTACTTCCTTGTTCTCTCACGATAAAGTAAAAAAAGAATTCTGACTTAGGAATTCTTTATCTGATTCATGCTTTTGTGAATTTTTTTCAAAATGAAATGGCCCAAAATGCAGAATTTAAAAATAGGATAATTTTAAATTTCGTCCATTAATTGTTATCCAAACTAAAATCTTGATTTCAAATGGCACTACAATCAAGTTTCCTATATATGGAAGCGAGGGAGGGAGGAAAGAGATGGGAAGGGAGGGGAAGGGCAAATGGGAAGATGGGGGTACAGGTGCGGGGGGAGAGGGGGCAAGAGGTGGGGGCAGATTGAGAGTAATATGATGTAGAATCTTAAAGCTAGAATTCAGGGGCGCCTGGGTGGCTCAGTCGGTTAAGCGTCCGACTTCGGCTCAGGTCACGATCTCGCGGTATGTGAGTTCGAGCCCCGCATTGGGCTCTGTGCTGACTGCTCAGAGCCTGGAGCCTGTTTCAGATTCTGTGTCTCCCTCTCTCTCTGACCCTCCCCTGTTCATGCTCTGTCTCTCTCTGTCTCAAAAATAAATAAACGTTAAAAAAAAAAATTAAAAAAAAAAAGCTAGAATTCAAAATTAATCCTTTTTTTTCTGTTTTAAGTTAATTAAACCAGGAGCCAAAAGAATTTTAAATATTAATAGTTTTAAATGTTTATAACTTGGAATATAGTTATAGAGATGACAAATACAGAGAGGGGAAAAATTACATTTTCGGTTCATTTTTATATTTACCTTCATTTCCAGATAGATTATGGATGCTCTTCAAAGCCCGGGGCCTTAAGGCCTTTCCCTATTTTCGTCCATTTCAAGTTTAGAATCCTGGCTCTGTCAAAACCTTTGGTGTAGGTCTGAGACAGCCAGGACAGGCTCTCTCCCATTAGCTCTGGTTTACAGTTCACCACACAGGGCACTTTCACAAGCCCTACTCACAGACCCTTTGACTCTTAATATTCAATTCAGCCAAGCAGATGTTATTTCCATTTTAAAGAACAGAAAACTAAGAATCTAGTCATTTGAGTTTTCCAAGATGACACAAAAAGAAATGACAACTGCTATTTAACCTGGATTTTTCGGGTTTCATATCCTGTTCCTTCCCTGCTCATACCAGGCTAGTTCTTGTAATGATTGCCAACTAATAATTAACCTTTGCATTTGTACAAGAACATCTTATTCAACAGATTACTTGCTATATGCAGTTTCTCTATAACAAACAGTTATTATGAAAGGATTTATTATTACCAGTAATTATCTCTTTGGGGTAAATATCATGTCTTAAGTCATCACTTATTAACTAAATATAATTGTTTTAATATTTAATAGGTGATAAAAATATTACTTACCTGATTCTCATTTTCTTTTTTTGCTTCATGTTGAAGGTGGGCTTTCAAGGCTTTTAATAATTTGCCTGCCTGCAGGAAGGTTAAAGACTTTATCAGTAGGGCCAAAAATCAAGTAAGCAAGAAAGATAATAACCTATCTTTCCCATTTTTGAGGACAATTATTCTCCTGGTCTTGTATTCCTCAAGGCAGCCTCTGGGCAGCCTCTGGGAACAGAAAGATGACCAACACAGAATTGGCCCCACATAGATTTCACACCAGAACGGGGAAGCGAGACAGGGAAAGAGGAAAGGACCACAGAGGCACGGGGCTAAGAACCAGCATGGGGAGGCCTAGGCTATTGTACAGAAACACAAATGGGCACAGTCACCAAGATCTGGACCACGAGTCAGGATCAACTTCAGGAGGTAACCAGACACACCAGTTCTAAGACAAAGACATGATGTCTGTAGCTGCTGAGGTGTGAAGGATGAACAGGACAGCAGTGGCTACAAGGAAGAGGTAAAGAAATCACATGGGAAGGCAAGAATGAGGGTGGTTTGTGGAACTTGAATTCAAAGTGGCCAGAGCATGGAGCTGCTGGAGGGATGGTGAGAGAGGACCCTGGGAAAGTGGGCAAGGACCAATCCTGCCAGGCCTTATAAGCCTCTTGAAAATACAAACTTTACCCTTAGAGTAAAGGGCATTGTCTGAAGAGTCCGCAGCAGCACAGGTTTTTACCAATTTTGCTTTATTCAAAATTGTCCTACGCTGGTAGGACATTGTGCAGGATGCACTTGATAGCAGGAAGACAAAGTCAGGAAAGCATCTGGAAAGCTGTTGTAGGAAACTAGAAAGGACTGTGGCCTGAACTAGAGCAGGGTTAAGGCAGTATGGACAGATTCAAAACCTTTTTAAGAAGTAAAATCAGTATGAACATAGGGGTTGAGGAATAGTGAAACTTTATTACACCTAGGTTTCTGGCTTGGGCAGCTCATGGAACATGGTGGGGGTCTCTCAGATGAGGAATGCCAAATACAGGCAGGCTTAGAGAGGAGGATGGTTAAAGGGCTCCTGAGGAAAGGGACTCCTATTTTCTCTTTCCAGTCCAGGAAACCTCCCATTCTTGAAAGAGAACTATCAATCTGATTGGTTATGTTTTCTTGTGCTGTAAAAGATCAAGCATATTGGTTATGTTGTCTTTTCCTCCTCCTCCACTCAGCCAGGCAGTTGAAAATCAGAGATTTCCTTCTCAAGGTGGGCTCAGCCACCACTTCTCATACCATTTATCATTGGCCATGTGTCCAGGAGAGAACAGCAGAGATCCAGATTTGGTTTAGGCTTTAGGGGACAGGAGAGGCTGCGCTTAGGGTGTGAAGCCCATCCTCCAGCCCGGTTCACCAGTATGCCCTATAAGTTATTAGTCACCATACTGGCTAGTAATAGAGTGGTACCTATTTTCTACTTGCTGTTGTTTCTTGAACCTAAGGGTCTTCTCTGTGAAGGGGATGATTGGCATGGCAAAATTGAGGCATTCTTGGTTCTTCTATCAAATTTTTGCCAACCACTTTATTGGGTTTTATCTTTTTTTTTTTTTTTTGGTGGTGAGAACACTTCACCTAAGATCTACCTTAGCAAAATAATAATAATAATAATAATAATAATAATAATAATAATAATTTAAGAGGTAAAGAGAATGTAAGCTGGGGGAGAGGGGCAATGGGAGAGAGAGAATCTTAAGCAGGCTCCACGCTCAGCACAGAGCCTGAAGCAGGGCTCCATCCCATGAGCGTGAAATCATTACCCGAGCCAAAATCAAGAATCGGACACTCAAACAACTGAGCCACCCAGGTGCCCCTAGCTTAGCAAATTTTTAAATATATGATACAATATTGTTTGTCATAGGTTCGAAGTTGTACAGGTTTCCAGAACACTCCTTAAAATGCCATGAAAATACCAAGCTTGTGATAATGATGAAACGAGGTGCCTGTGGCAGAGCCAAGTCAGGGCATCTAGCTGACTGATGTTATGGGGTGATGCTCACAAGAACCAAGCAGGAAGTGCAGGTGTTAGTATATACATGCATTCCCTCAACAAGCACTTATCATGCTGCACACTGTCCCAGGCACTGGAGAGAGAGTGGTAAATTGGACAGACAAGGTCCCCGCTCCCCAGGAACCTCTACTGATGGACCAGTGAGGAAACAGACTTTCTTAAAGTTTCATTTAAAAAAAATTTTTCCCCCAACGTTTATTTACTTTTGAGAGACAGAGTGTGAGTAAGGAAGGGGCGGAGAGAGAGGGAGACACAGAATGCAAAGCAGGCTCCAGGCTCTGAGCTGTCAGCACAGAGCCCAATGCAGAGCTCAAACTCATGAACTGAGATCATGACCTGAGCCCAAGTTGGACGCTTAACCGAATGAGCCACCCAGGTGCCCCTAAAATTTCATTTCAAGAGAAAGAGAGCTCCAATGGGGAAGAAGGGCAGAAGGCAAGGGAGAATTTCAAGGAGGCTCCATGCTCAGCACAGGGCCCCACATGGGGCTCGATCTCATGACCCTAGGATCATGACCTGAGCCAAAGAGTCAGACACTCAACTGACTCCTGAGCCACCCAGGTGCCCCAGCTGTTTTCTTTTTTAAACATTTACCTCCAAATCAGGATCAAACCAAGTATGTCACCTTACATTTGCAGGAGTCTGGATTTTATTTTAGGTGTGAAGGAAGTCAATCACCTTGATTACCAAGAGACTACTACAGTGAGTCAAGAGTACAGGTGGGAAAGCAGCAGGCTGAGGCAGTGGTCAAGGGAAGAGGGTGTGTGGCCCAGGTCTGCAGCACTGGAGATGGTGTCCAGATGTCAGATTTCAGGAGTAATTGGGAGGAAGAGGCTACGAGGATGGATGTGGATCATGAAGAGAAGAATCAAGAGTGTTCTAATGTGAGACCCCACTAAAAAGGAGAACTATAGATCCATTTCCCTGATAAACATGGATGCAAAATCCTCAACAAGATATTAGCCAACCAGATCCAACAATACATTAAAAAAATTATTCACAACGATCAAATGGGATTTATTCCTGGGATGCAGGGCTTGTTCAATATCCGCAAAACAATGTGATTCATCACATCAATAAAAGGACAAGAACCATATAATCCTCTCAATAGATGCAGAGAAAGCATTTGACAAAATATAGCATCCTTTCTTGATAAACACCCTCAAGAAAGTAGGGATAGAAGGATCATACCTTGAGATCATAAAAGCCATATATGAACGACCCAGAGCTAATATCATCCTCCATGGGGAAAAACTGAGAGCTTTCCCCCTAAGGTCAGGAACAAAACAGATGCCCACTCTCGCCACTGTTATTCAACATAGTATTGGAAGTCTTAGCCTCTGCAATCAGACATCACAAAGAAATAAAAAGCATCCAAATCAGCAAGGAGGAGGTCAAACTTTCACTCTTCGCAAATTACATGATACTCTATAGAAAACCCAAAAGATTCCACCAAAAAACAGCTAGAACTGATTCATGAATTCGGCAAAGTTGCAGGATATAAAATCAATGCACAGAAATCACTTGCATTCCTATACACCAACAATGAAGCAACAGAACGGGAAATCAAGGAATTGATCCCATTTACAATTGCCCCCAAAACCATAAAATACCTAGGAATAAGTCTAACCAAACAGGTGAAAAATCTATACACTGAAAACTACAGAAGGCTTATGAAAGAAATTGAAGATGACACAAATAAATGGAAAAAGATTCCATGCTCCTGGAGAGGAAGAACAAATATTGTTAAAATGTCAATACTACCCAAAGCAATCTACATATTCAGTGCAATCTCTATCAAAATAACACCATCATTCTTCACAGAGCTAGAACAAATGATCCTAAAATTTGTATGGAACCAGAAAAGACCCCAAATAGCCAAAGCAATCTTGAAAAAGAAAACCAAAGCAGGAGGCATCACAATCCCAGACTTCAAGCTATACTACAAAGCTGTAATCATCAAGACAGTATGATACTGGCACAAAAACAGACATTCAGATCGATGGAACAGAATAGAGAACCCAGAAATGGACCCACAAACGTATGGCCAACTCATCTTTGATAAAGCAGGTAAGAATATCCAATGGAATCAAGACAGTCTCTTCAGCAAGTGGTGCTGGGAAAACTGAACAGTGACATGCAGAAGAATGAACCTGGACCACTTTCTTACACCATACACAAAAATAAACTCAAAATGGATGAAAGACCTAAATGCAAGACAGGAAGCCTTCAAAATCCTTGAGGAGAAAGCAGGCAAAACCTCTCTGTCCTCAGCTGCAGCAATTTCTTACTTGACACATCTCCAAAGGCAAAGGAATTAAAAGCAAAAATGAACTGTTGGGACCTCATCAAAATAAAAAGCTTCTGCACAGCGAAGGAAACAATCATCAAAACTAAAAGGCAACCAACAAAATGGGAGAAGATATTTGCAATATCAGATAAAGGGTTATTATACAAAATCTATCAAGAACTTATCAAACTCAACACCCAAAAAACAAATAATCAAGTGAAGAAATGGGCAAAAGACATGAATAGACACTTCTCCAAGGAAGACATCCAGATGGCCAACCGACACATGAAAAAATGCTCAACATCACTCATCATCAGGGAAATACAAATCAAAACCACAATGAGATACCACCTCACACCAGTCAGAATGGCTAACATTAACAACTCAGGCAACAACACATGTTGGTGAGGATGAGGACAAAGAGGATCTCTTTTGCACTGCTGGAGGGAATGCAAACTGGTGCAGCCACTCTGGAAAACAGTATGGAAGTTCCCCAAAAAATTAAAAATAGAACTACCCTATGACCCAGCAATTGTACTACTAAGTATTTATCCAAGGGATACAGGTATGCTGTTTCAAAGGGACACATGCACCCTAATGTTTATAGCAGCCCTATCGACAATAGCCAAAGTATGGAAAGAGCCCAAATGTTCATCGATGGATGAATGGATAAAGAAGATGTGGCATATATATATATATAATATATAAATATATATAAAAAATATAAATGTGTATATAAAAATTATATATAAATACATAATATTTATATATATAAATGATTTGTATATATTTATATATATAAATTATTTATTTATATTATTTATATATAAATTATATATATTTATTTAAACATATGTAAATATATATCATACACACACACACACAATGGAGTATTACTCGGCAATGAAAAGGAATGAAATCTTGCCATTTCCAACAACATGGATGGAACTGGAGGGTATTATGCTAAGCAAAATTAGTCAGAGAAAGACAAATATCATATGACTTCACTCCTATGAGGACTTTAAGATACAGAACAGATGAACATAAGGGAAGGGAAGCAAAATTAATATAAAAACAGGTAGGGGGACAAAACATAAAAGACTCTTAAATATGGAGGCAAACAGAGGGTTATTGGAAGGGTTGTGGGAGGAGGGATGGGCTAAAAGGGTAGGGGGCATTAGGGAATTACTCCTGAAATCATTGTTGCACTATATGCTAACTAATTTGGATGTATATTAAAAGAGTGTTCTAATGTGGGTCTCAATCATCTACTGAGACTGGGAAGAGATCTTAATTGTTTTGAAGTGGCCATGCTGTTTAAGATGCACTTAAAGATAGGAGTCAGCACCTCAGGAGAGAGGTCCCACCAGAGATATGGAGTCATCAGTTCAATATGAATTTAAAGTTATGATAGTGGATAAGGTCACCTGGGGGAAAGCACAGTTAGAGAAAAGACACAACTCTGGGGCACTCTGCATTTAGAAATTTAGCAGAGGAAGAAGCAAGAGAGAAGGCTAGAAGTGCTGGTAAGATAGGAAAAAACTTAACATCAAATAAGCCTACAAAAGAAGTGGTTTAAGGAAAAAGGAACATTAGATCCTGCCAAACAGCAGAGGAAGATAGAGATGAACTGTATGCTTGGTAAGGTGCAGAGCATGGTGGCCTTGGTAACAGCAATTACAGTGAAACAGAACAGAGAAATCAGGCAGCAAATGAAGGACAAGGGGTCATGAGAGAGCTTTGTTTTATTTTAAGATGGGGGATATTAAGACCTGATTGCATATATCATCGAAATGAGCAACCAGAGTGGGAGAAACTGATATAGAAGAGAGGAGCTAACTGCAGGCACATAGCCCTGGAAGAGGGAACAGGATCCACAGCACAAATGGCAAGGCTGCCCTCACACAAAGGCAGAGTTCTTGGAGATTGGGGACAGGCACAGGATGGCTGGATAGTCTGATGGTGGAAAGAGGAGTTAATTCTTAGCTGATTGTGTCTATTTTTCCATGACCTATGAGGAAAAGTCAAGTGAGGGAAGGGAGCCAATTTGAGGTGAGAGGATATGAAATAATGGTCCTCAAAAATAGAGAAGTTAATGACTACCAAGGGAGTATAGGGGAATCAAATGCTCATTTTATGATTTATGGTCATAAATTTAAGTTCAGTCAGCAAAGTCAGGGGATTTTCTTCAGGCAGGGTCGGCTGGTTAGGTACAAAGATTAAGCACCTAGCCAGGTTTAATCAGGCTTGGAATTTGGGCAGGAGAGGAAGGGGAGCTACAAGAGAATGCAGATGGCGCCAGTCTTTGTAATCTAGGCTTGTTTGTGAGCAGGAAAGCCAGGGCAGGAGTGAGAAGGACCAGTGGCCACACAGTAAATACCAGTAACTGACTCCTTCATTGAGACACTACTCTCAATGGTAAAGCACAAAAAAAGGGCTAAGATTTTTTCCTTCTAAATTTATTTTGAATGTTACCATTCTGATGGAATTTATTTAAATCTTATTCTGTTTAGTGTTTTCAAATAATCAAAAAAGGGCTGCCTGGGTGACTCACTTGGGTAAGCATCTGACTCTTGATTTCAGCTCAGGTCATGATCTCAAGGTTCATGGGATCGAGCCCCTTGTCTGGCTCTGCGCTGACAGTGCAGAGCCTGCTTGGGATATTCTCTCTCTCTCTCTCTCTCTCTCTCTCTCTCTCACTCCGCCCTTCCCCTGTTTGCACACACAGTCTCTTTCTTTTTTTTTTTATTTTATTTTATTTTTTTTTTAAATTTTTTTTTTCAACGTTTATTTATTTTTGGGACAGAGAGAGACAGAGCATGAACGGGGGAGGGGCAGAGAGAGAGGGAGACACAGCATCGGAAACAGGCTCCAGGCTCTGAGCCATCAGCCCAGAGCCCGACGCGGGGCTCGAACCCACGGACCGCGAGATCGTGACCTGGCTGAAGACGGACGCTTAACCGACTGCGCCACCCAGGCGCCCCACACAGTCTCTTTCTAAATAAACATTAAAAAAGTTTTTTAAATCATCAAAATGATCATCTAATCTTGATCACTGCTTAGAGCAATTTGTTCATATTTTGCTTATATACTCTGAACTTAAAAAGCCAACTGATTTAACAAGCTCCTAAGCTGTACAAATCGTAAATAATTTAAAACATTTTAGTTATAAGAAGTTACAATCACATATAAAGTTGAGAGCATAGTCTAATGAACTCCCATGTATCTATCACCCAGTTTCAACAATTATCAACATTCTGTTGTTCTTACTTCATCTTATTACCCTCTCTTTGTCCTAGAATATTTATAGCAAATCCCAGGTGTCATAACATTTCACCTGTAAGTACTTGGCATGTATTACAAGAGAGAAGGCCTTAAAAAAAAAGGGAGGGGGGGCGCCTGGGTGGCTCAGTTGGTTAAGCGGCCGACTTCGGCTCAGGTCATGACCTCGCGGTCCATGAGTTCGAGCCCCGCGTCCGGCTCGGTGCTGACAGCTCAGAGCCTGGATCCTGTTTCAGATTCTGTGTCTCCCTCTCTCTGACCCTCCCCCGTTCATGCTCTCTCTGTCTCAAAAATAAATAAACGTTAAAAAAAAAATAAAAAAAAAAAAAGAGGGGGGAACATAACAATACCATAATACTCCAAAAAGTTAACAATATCTTAATACCTAGTCCAAGTTTAATTTTCGTCAACTGTCTCAAAAGTCTCTTTTTATAGTTGGTTATAATCAAGTAGTGTATGGTCAACTTTGGGGAAACAGTACCTCTCAAGAAATATTTATTGAGGGGTGCCTGGGTGGTTGGGTCAGTTGAACATCTGACTCTTGATTTCGGCTCAGGTCATGATCTCAGGGTCATGGGATTGAGCTCCACATCCAGCTCCGTGCTGACCATGGAGCCTGCTTAAGGTTCTTTCTCTGTCCCTCTGCCCTCTCCCCTGCTTGCTGTCCAAAATAAAAAATAAATTAAAATTTTAGGGTGCCTGGTGGCTCAGTCGGTTGAGTGTCTGACTTTGGCTCAGGTTGTGATCTCACAGTTTGTGGGCTTGAGCCCCACATGTGGCTTTGTGCTGACAGTGCAGAGCCTGCTTGGGATTCTCTTTTCTCTCTCTGCCCCACCTCCCACCCCTGATCGTGCTCTCTCTCTTTCAAAAATAAACATTTTAAAAAATTTAAAAAACCTATTTATTGATACCTACTATGTGCCAGATACTGTGTGCTAGAAAGGCAATGGGGTCTGTGGTGGCCTGAAATACTTTACTATGCCACTCTATAAAAACAGGTGACTAATCAGCTAATGCAGATTAGGTGCCTCAAGAGACTACAGGTGAGGCTTTTAGGAATCTATCTCTCTTGGAATAGCTCTTTAGAGATCCAAATGGTTGTGGGGCCTTAATGTCATCCAGAGCTCTGAACTCAGCAAGCCTCCACTGTAACTCTCTTGCCACCCTCTAGGGCATTAATCTAGCACTGCCAAGAAGTGATTGAAAATAATTATTCAGCATCTCCTATATAAAATGCACTGTGCTTAGTAAGACTTCCAAGGAACATGGATGAGATTCTTGTTCAAGGAATTTAACTTTTAGTGAAGATAATTTAATACACAAATAACCAGAGGTGAAAGCCTAAAAGTGCTCAAAGAGAGTACTTGAAATTAAACTGCGTTAAAAGCACACAGAGTTCCTGGAATTACTGGGGTAGTGGACCTATGGCCAAGGAACTGAAGAGGAGGAGACGAAGTGCCAAGTCAGTGATATTTCTGATGGACTCTGAAGAGCATTTGAAAGTTATTAATGCAAATAAAGAAGAGGGAAAGACAAGGGGATATGGGGCCAAAGGATCAAAATTAGCAAAGACAGAAAGATGGACAAAGGTGTCAGGTGTTCAGAGACCAGTACAGTTTGGATGCTGTCTTGGATAAGATTCCAGCTAGAATGCAGAAAGCTGATGGGATTTAAGGTAAAGAATTAAGGCTTTATGAAATAGTATTGGGGAGCCATTAAAGACTAAAGCTCAGAAATATCTCCAAAGACACTCCTTTATTTAATTAAGCCCCAACAAGTACCTGGGCACTAATTATTTTGTTTTAATCACTTAAAACCATTTGTAATACCTAATTTAGGCATTCACTCTGTAAATACCACACCCACACCCTGCAGAACAAATCTCGAGTACCCTAAGAATTTTGTGTGAAAACTCCACCGAAGAATATATAAACCCCACTCCCAAAATGAATCCGCACAGTTCCCCCTCAACGTTTTACAGCCTCGGAGACAAAATTCCACAGTACGTCCAATAAAACCAAAACAAACAAACGCTTGCGAAGTCAAGGCCTATGTGAGCCCCCAGAAAAGTCAGCCTCAAAATAAGGTGAATACTATGGCTCCCTCTCCGTTTGCCCAGCTGGAGGGACAGCTGCCTCATTCCCCGAGGTTCCCGTTCGGTCTCTTCCCACCACCTCTCCGAGAACGCTCAACCTGTCCCGCGGGTTACCTGCTACGTACCCTCAGGTTAGCCCGGAGGCCCAGACTCTTGGCCAAATTCTGCAGGTCGCTGTATTTGAAGGTGTCCAGCTCCTCAAAGGAGGGTACAGTCATGTCGAGCTGCATCCAAGCGACCTGGATAGCACGGACACTCTAAACTAAACAGCGCCGCTCAAAGCTCTGGCGCCACTTTGAGCGTTGACTAAACCGAACTTTTATAGAGAGTTTAAATTGAAAATGCTGTACTTCTATTGGTTAAAAATGTCTTGAAGGCGGGGTCTCCTGGCGTTGACCAATAGAAACGAAGATTCCCCTCCCAGCAGGCCTGCGATTTCCCCCCACGCCTCATTAACACTTTGGCGCCGAAGGGCGTGCCCAGAAAGCGTGTGCAGGGCAAAGCCTCGGCTCACGGTGTCCAATGAGGATACAGGAACCGTGTGTGGGCGTGGTCAAGTGTCTGTTCGAAGCTGAGGCGGGGGCTGCAGAAAGATGGCCGCTCGGCCGAGGCGGCGTTGTCACTCACTTTATGCGATGCTGTCGCAGGGTAACGTTTGTGATGGCGCCAAGAATTCAACTGAGGAACTCTCTTGTACAACTTCTATGGAGTGGGACACGCAGGTGGTGAACGGGTCCTCGCCGCTTGGCCCCGCAGGCTTGGGGGCGGAGGAACAGCCATGCAGACCGCAGCTGCCGTCGTGGCTGCAGCCCGAGAGGTGCGCCGTGTTCCAGTGTGCACAGTGCCACGCAGTACTCGCTGACTCTGTGCACCTCGCCTGGGACCTGTCGCCGTCCCTCGGGACCGTGGTATTCTCCAGTGAGTGGGGACAGAGTCTGAAGAAGACAGGAGGAAGGCGGAGAGGGTGTTACCGCTTTGTCACGGGATGGTTGAGAGCAGGGTGGTGAAGAAAATGGGGTGAAGATTTGTAAGGAAATTAACGCCTTTGCCAAGAGTGGGGGCAACTTTTCATGTTTTTTGTGGCCATGGTGAATCTGTTTGTAGCGGGTAGGTTTTCCTTTTCAAGGCTTCACAGGTATTCATTCTGATCTCTATTTATTTACCCAGGAGTCACAAACAACGTGGTTTTGGAAACTCCCTTCCTAGTTGGCATTGAAGGTTCGCTCAAAGGCAGGTATGTACTGAGAGTTCTCTTTTGGTTTCTAGCCCCTATATTAATAACACGGAGAAGCGGGGAACCGACGTGCACAAAGGAACAAGAAAAGTTTATTCTATCCATACAGTGTATTTGAGGGATGTTCCTTTTACCTGTTTGAGACTTGTAGGAACTTGTCAGTGAAATGGAAAAGTTGGTTGTAGTTGTGTGCACATTTTAACATCTTTCTGAGGGCCACATCTCCCTAGTGGTTTGTGCAAGGGAAGTGAGGCTAAGAAAGTAATGTCCAGTAGGGAAAAAGGGAGAAAAGTACCTTTTGGTGTGTAACGAGAATCACTATAAACTACAATCCTTTGAGATAAGTAAAACTTTTAAATTTGTATTTTATCTGCAGTTCGTAATAAGCCATGGCAGGACTAATTCTTCTGTAACCTGGGAACCTGGGGAAAAACACAAGTTGAATGTTATGTACTTGAATACTGCAGGGCAAACTTTGCATCCAGTCTCTGCTGTGATCTACAAGTGAAAACAAAGTACTCAGATAATTTATTATTAGAAGGCTCCTCAATTTTGAATGTTGCCTTTAACGGCAAGACAGTTCATTCTGACCACAGTTTGGTTCAGTTTTTGGGTTAAAGTATGGGAATTGTTACTTTACCCAGTAATTGGAAAGAGCTTTGCAGCTCCCTTTTCCCAATTGAAAGATACTTACCAGAGTGTCCTCTTCCCACCTAAAGGGAACAGGTAGGAAAAGAGTGGTGGCTTGCTTGGAATTGGGTCATTTGGGGCCAGAAGCAGATGTTCTCCAAATATCTTCTTAAAGTAGGATAAGGCATCTAGGCACATGGTATCCAGTACTGTGACCATTAGCCACATGTAGCTATTGAGTACTTACAATGTGGCCATCCTGAATTGAGAAATGCTATGAGTGCAAATATACACTAGATTTTGAAGACTTAATACAAAAAAATTAATAGTTTAAAAATATTGATGACATGTTGAAATGATATTTTTGATATATTGGGTAGCATAAAATGTATTAAGGCTAATTTCACCTGTTCCCCTGAATTTAACAAGACTAATAGAAAATTTTACATTACTTATGTGCCTCACATTATGTCCCTTTTGGGCAGTACTGATGTAGATGGTTTAGAAAACACTGGAGGGAAATTCCCATGTGTTTGTATACTTTTAGAATAAGGAGAGCCATGGGACTTGGTAGGAAGAGATTTATTATCAGGAAATGGTTCCTGTGATTATGGAGGGTGAGAATTCCCAAGAGCTGTAGTTGGCAAACTGGAGACACAGGAGAGCCAGTGGTTTAGATCTAGTCCAAGTCCACAAGCCTGAGAACCAGGAAAGCCAAAGGTGTAACTTCCAGTCCAAAAGCCAGAAGGGTCTAGACAGAAGAAGAGCCTACTTTTCAGTTCAAGTCCAAAGGCTAAGGAAAAAACCAATGTTCCAGCTTAAATCAGTCAGACAAGAGGAGTTTCCCCTTATTCCTGAAAGGGTGGGTTAGCCTTTTTGTTCTAATTCATCAGACCTTCAGCTGATGAGATGAGGGCCATCCCAAATCAGTCTACTGATTCAAATGTTAATCTCATTCAAAAACACTCTCACAAACACGTTCAGAGTATTTGACCTAACTGGGCACCATATGACCTAGTTAAGTGGACACATAAAATGTAACTATCACTTGTTACTTGGCAGCCACACGCATTTCCTAAAACCATACGAGACTGCAAATAAAGACAATACCAAGGTCATAATCTAACATGTTACAACTGTCCTGCATACAACTGAAAACATACTAATCCCTTCTCTGGAAGAGGAAATAAAGTCCTTGAGTGATGTTTACATTTCTCCTTGATATCTCATAATTTATACTGTAAAGTAAAATTAATAATAAATAGTTTGATATAGTATGATATAATAGTATGATCTTATGTTACACAGTAAGGGAATAAGAGAGAAGAAAAGAGATAAACATGCAAAAACACAGACATACTCATAACTAAGGAGGAAATACTCATGACAATCACAGTCCTCATTTCTGTAACTGGTTACTAGGTCATAGCTGATATTTATAACTAACTTCTTCCACTACCCATATATATCCCCTTGCCTTCAGCAAGCACTCAGCTGGTCATAGTTCTTTGGTGTGGTAATGCATACCTTCATTTTGAAGGACTTGAGCCATTAGCAGACTAATATTCAATGAAATATGTTATATTGCACACACAAGCATATTTTGGGAATTTTTTTCACATTTTGCTCTGTTCCATATATTAGTTTCTCTGAGACATTTTTCTATAGGTACTGTAATTTGTCTGATACCATTAATTCCTGCATAGGAATTAATTTAAATTAATGCAACTTTCTTTCTTTTTTTTTTTTTTAAGTTTATTTATTTATTTTGAGAGAGAGGGAGAAAGTGGGAGAGGAACAGAGAGAATCCCAAGCAGACTCTGCACTGCCAGCGCAGAGCCCAATGGGGGGCTCAAACTCATGAACTGTGAGATCATGACCTGAGCTGAATATCAAGAGTTGGATGCTTCACCGACTGAGTCACCCATGTGCCCTGATGCAACTTTATTTCATGGCTTGCTTTTTGGTTACTATACTCACAAATATACAGTACTACATGTGTGGTATGGGACTTAATTTACCAATGAATTTGGGATATTACGTTTATTTTTTTTAGTGTCCGTTGACATGAATTTTTTTTAGTCAAGTGATTTTTATACTCTATTAATGCAATTTTACTGCATAATATATTATGTTTACAAAAATAATTTTTTCCTGTATCAAGCTACTTTAAAATTATTTTCAAGGGGTGCCTGGCTGGCTCAGTTGGAAGAGCTTGTGACTCTTGCTCTTGGGGTGGTGAGTTCAAGCCCCATATTGGGGGTAGAGACTACTTAAATCAATTTTAGACTGAGAGAGAAAACACACGCAGTAGAGGGAGAGGGAAAGAATCTTAAGCAGGCTCTGTGCCCAGTGTGGAGCCCAACATGAGACTCGAGCCCATGACCCTGAGATCATGACCTGAGCTGAAATCAAGAGTTGGACGCTTAACTGACTGAACCACCTAGGAACCCCAATAAGTAAAAAATTAAAAAAAAAATTGTTTTCAGTACATGCATGATGAAACACACTTAGTTTTTTCTTAAAACATTTCTTTGTATTATTTGAATATGTCTTACACACCAGCAAATATGGTTAGTGACTTACCCAAGTGGTGTAACTGTTTCCTCATCCAGTAATCTTGAAGAGGATAGAAAAAAAATAGATGCCTTGGCTAGGGTAATAGGATTTCTTCCCCCCCCCCACTCTATTGGCATTTTGTCTGGGTATTTTTAAGTTAATTTTTTGTTACATCTGCATAAGAAAATTCTTGATTTGAGTTCTATTAATTGTTTAAAAAAATTTTTTTTTTCAATGTTTATTTATTTTTGGGACAGAGAGAGACAGAGCATGAACGGGGGAGGGGCAGAGAGAGAGGGAGACACAGAATCGGAAACATGCTCCAGGCTCTGAGCCATCAGCCCAGAGCCCGACGCGGGGCTCGAACTCACGGACCGCGAGATCGTGACCTGGCTGAAGTCGGATGCTTAACCGACTGCGCCACCCAGGCGCCCCTCTATTAATTGTTTAGTAAGCCCCAATCAATTTAATTATTTTCCTTATACTGGAAATTGGTTTGATGGTAGCTAATTTGTATGGTTATGTGTAGTTTGTGGGGTTTTTTGTTTATTTATTTATGAGAGAGAGAGAGAATCCCAATCAAGCTCTCCTCTGTCAGCACAGAGCCCGAGGCTCCTGAGATCCTATCATGACCTGAGCTGAAATCAAGAGTCAGAGGCTTAACCTACTGAGCTACTCAGGCGCCCCTGGTCATGTATAGTTTTATATGTTTAAATATTAATCTGATTAGTTAGCTCTTTTTCTGCTTTTCAAATGTAAATTATTCTATTGAACTGACAATTATACATCCATAATTGCTTTTGTGGCCAGAATCCACAAGAGAATCTGTAATCTAGGATGTAATTTTATTAAAACCTGAGTTAACCTTTTGTGAATGTGACATTTCTTCAGGCTCGGTCCTATTATAGCATAGTTTTTAGGAGACATGGTTTCCAGAGACTGGTTATTTTATATTTGTTCTCTGATTTTTTTTCTTACCCATATTCCATTTTTTCCTCTAGCATTTACAACCTTTTATTCTGTACTTCCTGTGGGATTCCCATTGGTTTCCATTTGTATTCTACCCATGCTGCTCTGGCTGCCTTGAGAGGTCACTTCTGCCTTTCCAGTGACAAAATGATATGGTGAGTAGACTTAGATATTCTTTATCAAATACATGTTAAAAGAACTTCCTGAAGGGGCGCCTGGGTGGCGCAGTCGGTTGAGCGTCCGACTTCAGCCAGGTCACGATCTCACGGTCCGTGAGTTCGAGCCCCGCGTCGGGCTCTGGGCTGATGGCTCAGAGCCTGGAGCCTGTTTCCGATTCTGTGTCTCCCTCTCTCTCTGCCCCTCCTCCGTTCATGCTCCGTCTCTCTCTGTCCCAAAAATAAATAAACGTTGAAAAAAAAAAAAAAAAAAGAACTTCCTGAAAAAACAGAATGTGTGTACCAAAGAAAATGCTAAAGCCAGGCATTGTCGTTTACACAAAAAGATGGGCAGTGGGACCAAAATAAAGTCTCATAATGTTATGCTCATTTTAGATGTCTTGTAATCATACCATGTCTTATTAATCATACCTTGGAATAAATGAGAGGATATTCTTTCATTATAGAAACTTCTGGAACATAAGCTTTTGCAAAATAATGTTGTAATAGACACTTACTGATTTGTGCCCAGCCTCTGTTTCTCTCCCCATAGAGTGGGACCTTGTATCCTTATTTTTATCATGTGTGATAGATATCATTCCCAGGTGATGGGATCAAGAATGAATACCTCACCTAAGCTAAGCAAATTAGGCTTTCTACTCTAGGAATTTGAAATAAGGACCCAGAGACATTGGTCATTTGTAAATGGTACTGGTGCTGAAGTTGGGAAATGAAAGCTCTAGGTTTAGGATAGCTATTTTCCATGTTGTACATGTAGATGCAGAGAAATCTTGTCTGGAGAAAAGAATGATGCAGATAGATACCCACAGGAAGGTAAAAAAAAAAAAAAATACTGACCATGTGGCCTCATAGAATCAGACAAAGTACACTACTTATTATTCCTTCTTATGTAGTACTTTGGATATTTCTTTATCTTCCTAATACTACTTTCGCTTAAGCTTACTTTTATTTATTTATTTATTTATTTAACATGTATTCATTTTTGAGAGACAGAGACAGAGCACAAGCGGGGGAGGGGCAGAGAGAGAGGGAGACACAGAATCCGAAGCAGGCTCCAGGCTCTGAGCTGTCAGCACAGAGCCCGACGCGGGGCTCAAACCCATGAGCTGTGAGATCATGACCTGAGCCGAAGTTGGACGCCCAACTGACCCACCCAGGCACCCCTACTTTTTTTTTTTAAAGCTTATTTTTTTAATGTTTATTTTTTGAGAGAGTGCACACGTGTGCAAGCTCAGGGGAAGAGCAGAGAAAGGAAGACAGAAGATCAGAAGCAGGCTCTGTGCTATCAGCACAGAACCTGATGTGGGGCTCAAACTCACGAACCCCTGAGACCATGACCTGAGCTGAAGTCGGACACTTAACCAACTGAGCCACCCAGGTGCCCCTCACTTAAGCTTTTTTGTTTATTATAACAAATTGAAACATCTATTATAGTCTTTTCTTGATCATTTAAAAAAAAAGTGGGGGAGGGTTGCCTGGGTGGCTTAGTCGGCTGTGCGTCTGACTTTGATTTCAGCTCAGGTCATGTTCTCATGGTTCGTGATAGAGCCCCATGTCAGGCTATGTGCTGACAGTGAGGAACCTGCTTGGGATTCTTTCTTTCCCTCTCTCGGCCCCTCCCCTGCGTGTGCACGTTCTTTCTCTCTCTCAAAAATAAATAAACATTGGGGCTCATGGGTGGGTCAGTCAGTTGAGTGTCCGACTCTGTTTTGGCTCAGGTCATGATCTCACAGTTCGTGGGTTCGAGTCCCACATCGGACACTGTGCTGGCAGCAGGGAGCCTGCTTGGGTTTCTCTCTCTCTCTGTCTCTCTGTCATAAATAAACATTTAAATTAAGTAATTTAAAAAAATAGCCATTGATGACCTACTTTATGTGTTTATGCCAGATATTAAGCTTACCTCACTTGAGTTCTTAATAGAAGAACACTGGGTCTCAGAGAGGGGAGCTGAGATTTTAATCTGTCTTAACACTAAAACTCATTTTCCTTTCATTAAACATGAAGTTTCCTTTTTCTCTTTTTATGTTTTTACTTATTTTTGAGTTAGAAACAGCATGAGTGGGAGAAGGCCAGAGAGGGAGAAAGAATCTGAAGCAGGCTCTGCACTGTCAGCATGGAGCCCATTGTGGCTCAAACTCACAAACTTCATGACCTGAGCCAAAATCGGACCCTTAACCAACTGAAGCACCCAGATGCCCATCCTTTTTCTCACTTAATGTGCTTAGATAGGTGTTTCTAGGTGAGTTTTGGGTGACTAAACAATAAAACTCATAAAGCCCATCTTTCATTCACAAGGTTGTTCAATGTGCATTAGGTATACTATTTGTTCCTCCGTGCAATTTTTTTTCTTTACTGCAAATTTTCAACAGAAAATATATACTTCAGATGGATTGATAACTTACTTTCATTTTCTAATTTCTTAAGTAATTTCTTTAAAAAAAATTTTTTTTAATGTTTATTTGTTTTTGAAAGAGAGAGAGAGAGAGAGACAGAACACAAGTTGGGGAGGGGCAGGGAGACAGGGAGACACGGAATCTGGAGCAGGCTCTAGGCTCTGAGCTGTCAGCACAGAGCCCAACACAGGACTTGAACCCCCCAGACTGCGAGATCATGACCTGAGCCAAAGTTAGACCCTTAACCTACTGAGCCACCCAGGCACCCCAAATAAGACCTAAGTTTAAAGAGGGTGAAAAGTTATTTCTAACTGTGTGCTATTAGTAACCTCAAGTCTTCTTCAGAAAGTTATAAGTAGTTGTTCCAGGTGAGCTGTAATTGAGTTTTTGCACAAGAAGTTAAGTTTTTAGTAACAAAAATTTTTAATGTAAATTTTAAAAGTATAATAGGATTTTAAGTAATTTCTTTAAAATAAGGAGTTGGGACTCAAAGGTCAGTATATTCTTTCTGATTAAGTAGAAATTAGGAAAGTATAGGTAGCACAAATCTGGAAAGATAATAAATCTATGTCTTTGTGTGTCAGAATGAATTTGGTTGCTAGGAAAAATTAAACCTGACTGATGGTGGCTTTAACAAGTAAGGGTGGGGGTGGTTGGCCACCCCAAGAGTCTTCTAGTGGCTTAGCCACAATAGAGCCCTCGGTGAACATCTCTGGTTTTCTCAGCCTTTTCTTCTTGTAGGCTGTGACAGTTATAAGCATTACATTCATAGACAATAGCATCCCCAACTGGAAGGAAAAGGATATGGGAAATGGGAACACAGTGAATGGTCTCTTTAGCAAAAATTTCCTTATTATTGGCCAAACTATGTCCCATGATTGCCTTAAGGCAGGAGAGCAAATATGTGACAGTGGAGAGTAAGATTGGACACTTGGCTCAGAGCAGTTATTATTCATCTCCTACTATTGGGCATACTCCTGCCCTAAATGAAATCTGGGTTCTGTTAGCCAAAAACAAGTTAGGAATGGCTACTGGATAGGCAACCAACAGTGTTGTCACAATATGATTACTTTTCTTCTAACTGCTACACGATCTACTGGTGGACTGTGAAGCTTATACTCATCAGAATTCCTCATAGGCCCCTGGTTTTTGTCTTTAGTTTGTTGTGGGGTTATTTTATCTCCTGGCTGGCAAGGGGTGAGATAAGACACACAGTCTCTCTGATTTCTTACTTGAGGATTTGTTTTTCCTAAAAGACACATTATGAATGCTGAAATGGAAATCTGTAAGAAGGCGGTCCTTGCCTGACATGTTATTTTAGAGGGCAAGTTTGGTTCACTAATAATCTTATCTGTAGTATGATACTAATATTTTCTTTATATATTTTCTATCCAGCTATCTCTTAAAAACAAAGGCCATAGTAAATGCATCTGAGATGGATATTCACAACTTATCTCTACCAGAAAAGATTGCAGAGGTAAAATTTCATGATGGTTGTATATTTACTATAATACAGGCATACCTCAGAAATATTGTGGGTTCAGTTCTAGACCACCAGAATAAAACAAATACCATAATACAAAGCAAGTCAGATTAATATTTTGGTTTTCCAGTGCATATAAAAGTTATGCTTATACCAAACTGTAGTTTACCTAAGTGTACAATAGCATTTTCTAAAAAAAACAACATGCATACCTAAAAATTCTTTGGTAAAGGGACTAAATAGCAGAAGAAAAGAGAAAGAAGTAGAAAAAATGTCCCAGGAAATAGTTGAAAAATTCCCAAATTTGATGAAAAACATATTTCCATATCCAGAACCTCAATGAGCCCCAGGTAGGATAAACACAGAAGAGATTTATTTATACCCCAACATATCATAGTAAAAATGTGGACAAAAAAAAAATCTTGAAAGCACCAATAGAGAAATGATTCACCAATCCAAGGGTATCCCCAAACAAAGGAGAGGCTCTAGAGTTACTTGTTTAAGTCATAGTTCCTGATGAATTTTGATTGTTTTTGTATCTTGGATGATAAAAATGAGATATAGTGTATGGTGCAAATTATGTCAGAAATAAGACTTTTGCTAACCCAACTTCAACAGATAATCCTCCGTAATTCTGTATTTCATATTTTATGCTGAATAATACCACTAAGTTTGGTTCTAGATATAGCTATTCATAAGTGAAAGAACTATTGAAAATTGTCTAATTACACCAAGCATATGTTCTTAACAGGGCTACTTTTGAAGACCATTGGCAGAATATCAAACAAAAGCATTTGTTACCGGAAACAAAGGAAAAAAGTTAGATTCTTGCCACTAGGAAAGGAAAGGAAGACTAGTTGATGCTTCTCTCCGTAAGCTTTCTTACTCCACCTTATTCTTGTCTTCCTTTCCAGTATTTGGAGTTTAAACCTGGTGATAAGAGGTAGATAGGAGAGAGACTGAAGCAGTGACACTCAGCAATGGCTGGTTTTTTTTCACATGAACTTTGTATCTAAGGATCTCATTGTGCTCCGAGTTTGTACCATAAAGTTCTTTCAGAAATAGAAGAAACATATTTATGAAATATGTTGAGACATTGCCAACTCCCAATCACTAGTTTAAATTTGAAATGGCTTTTAGAATCACCAAATTGAGTGTTAAGCTTAAGATGCCCTGATACCTATTTATTTTTCTTCCTAGCTGAAAGAGAAGATAATGTTAACTCATACTCACTTAAATTCACTGATGAAGATTCTGAAGGAAGTAACTCCTGACCAGCCCAAGCCAGAAAACTGATCCAGAATCAGAGTTTAAGTATTAGGGTTGGTAAATAAATAAATTAATAAATAAATATATTTTTTAAAGTATCAGGGTGAGTCCTTGTTGCTATCTTCAACAACAGGTGCTGTTTGATCAATTCGCAAGAAAGATTGGCTTCAAGAATGGATGAGAAATGTGGTTTATTAGGATTTTGTCTAGGCCGATTGTCCAGATGATTTGTGAAGCCTGTTCTAGAAGATGAGAAACTAAAGAGCCTTCTGTCTAGCTTTTGTTTGCTTGTTTTAATGTTTATATATTTTGAGAGAGTGAGCAAGCATGAGCGGGAGAGGGGCAGAGACAGAGAATCCCAAGCAGGTTCCACACTGTGCTGTCAACACAGAGCCTGGCATGGGGCTGGCTCCCACAACTGTGATATCATGACCTGAGCTGAAATCAAGAGTCAGACACTTAACCAGCTGAGTCTCCCTGGCCCACCCTGTCTAGGTTTTATAGCTATTTGTCTTAAGAACTTATTTTAGCTTGTAAATTTCATAAATGTTTATTTCTGAAACTCTCTTTTGCTGCAAATTTAGGTTGATGGGGAGACAATGTCCCGTGAATGCTCTGATATAAAGATGTGCAGCTGTTAGGTAAAGACTGAGAAACCACTTTTTTTCTTATGTAAAATACAGGTACATACATATTTTATAGGTAATATTCAATAAGTTAACTGGAAAATATACAATTTATCTCTTTTCATTTGTAAACTGAGCTTAACCAGGTAATAAAGGAATGATAAACATCATTCACCAAAATGCTGTTTTTTCATATTTTGCTTTATGTAGCACATGGGCTCAGTAGCTTATCATATTATTCAATAAAGATATTATACTAGCTTCTGGGGATAACAGTTAAGCCAAAACAGCCACTCTCTACCTGCACAGAGCTTATTGTCTCAACAGAGATGGACATTCAAATAACCACATGAATACATGTGAAATTACTAGTGTAGTAAGGATTTTGAAGAAAAGGGACATAGAGCTACAAGCACATACAGCATGTAACGGACCTGGTCTGGAGGTCAAGAAAGACCTCTGAGGAAGTGACATTTCAGCAGTGGTCTTACAGAGTAGGAGGTAATAAGGTAATGGAGGGAGAAACATGTGCAAAGGCCCTATAAGGTCCATAAAAGAAGGCCTGCAGGAGTTACACCAGTGGTCAGAAACCAGCGGTGTGAGGACTTACTGTCCTCCTGAAGGATGGTGGTTATCACAAGAACAGTGGAAGCCCTTGAAGAATTTTAGAGGAGGCCTGTGATAGGATTGGTTTTACTTTTGTAGAACCTTACTATGGTTGTCTTGTGCAGCATGGGTTATAGGCTCAGCAAGCAGACCACGGAGGGACTGGCAAGAGCACAATTGAGACATGATATAGCCAGGTTGACTTGGTTCAGCTGTAGCTAGCAGCATTTTTAAAAAAAAAATTTTCCATTTTATACTACATAAAGGACATTTCCCTTTAAAAGTATTTTAAATTTGGGATGCCTGGGTGGCTCAGTTGGTTGAGTGTCCAACTCTTGATTTCGGCTCAGGTCATGATCTAGAGCTATGGGATCAAGCCCTGTATCTGGTTCCACACTAAGCATGGAGCCTGCTTAAAATTCTCTCTCTCTCTCTCTCTCTCTCTCTCTCTCTCTCTCTCTCTCTTCTGCCCCTGCCCTGTTTGCACCCTCTCGCTCTAAAAATTAAAAATTTTAAACAAAATTCTGACTTGCTTTATGCTTTTGAGTTGCAAAATCTGATTCCATAAACAAGGGTGAAACCTCTGGCAACAAATAGTACCAGAAAAACTCTTATTTTCTACTCAAGAATGAGACATAAGAAATTAATACTGTATTGAATTATCCTGTTGTGTGTGTGTGGGGGTATGTTCTTACGTAGCTATTTTCCATAACCTCTGGATTTGCTGATTTGGCAGACAAATAGAAATTTAAATGCTCGAACTTTACGTCAAATTAAGCTGGCTGGTTTTAAATAGGTTTTTTTCCCCAAATACAAATTATGTGCTTATTCTAGAAAAAAGTTCAAACATAGATGTATGACAAAGAGTGAAAACTACACTTCCTTTCTACCTTTGAAAAGCATGGGATAGCAAGCCAGAAAGTGAGCATGCTCTGGAACCAAACTATTTGGATTCCTATCACAATAGGATAGTGATACTTCTAGTGATATTTTGGATACTTCTAGCCATAATTGTAAAGAATTTACATAAGCTCTTCTTATAAAATAGGGATTAAAAACTAGGGCTGGTTTTTCCCTCTTCTGGAGATGGCATCATAGGCATTCACAATGGTCCAGCATTTGACATCCCATCTTATGCTGTCCTACAATACAGCCTCTAACAAAACTTAAGGTGTCCCAAACCCCTGGAATAGAATAATTTACTGTTACATCAAGGAGATTGGGAAAGCATCAGAATCAGCGTGTGGTGTGTGTGCTCAGGCTGGCTTCAAGGAGTTCATGCTGTGAGACCTACAGTTCTTATGAGGTTGTCTACAAGGAGAAAACAGCAGGGCCTAGGGTGGTTCCACATGTGCTAAGTGTGTTTGTGATAGGATCAAGCATGCTTTCCTTATTAAAGAGCAGAAAATCATTGTGAAAGTGTTGAAGGCACAAGCACAGAGTCAGAAAGCTAAATGAAAAAATGAAGCTTTTTGGTCTGGGGCGTCTGGCTCTCAAGGTCATCATCTCATGGTTTGTGGGCTCAGGCCCCACATTGGGCTCTGTGCTGGCAGCATGCAGCCTGCTTGGGATTCTCTCTCTCCTGCTTCTTCCTCTTGCTTTGTCTTTCAATATAAACTTGAAAAAAATTGTTTAAATCAAAAGGCTTGTTCTGTTAAAACAAAACAAAACAAAACAAAAAAACTAGGGCTGGGGGCACCTGGGTGGCTCAGTTGCTTAAGCATCCTACTCTTTATTTCGGCTCAGGTCATGATCTCGGTTTGTGAGTTCAAGCTCTGCGTCAGGCTCTGCACTGACCATGCGGAGCCTGCTTGGGATTCTCTTTCTCTGCCCCTCCCTTGTGCTCTCTCTCTTTCAAAATAAATTTAAAAAACCAAGAAACTACGGTTGTAGTGAAGAGTAAATGAATTAATGAATACATCTAATGTAATTACAGCAGTGCTTAGCACATACTAAGTGTTCAATAATCTTTATGCATGTGGATATACATATATAGACATAAAGGCAGTTATATCTTTCACATTATTCTACCATCTGCTTTTCTCAACTTTCCATACCAACCCATATGCAAATTATTTAGTATCTGCATGATTCAATGATATGAATATATCAGAATTTAACCATTTCTTATATTGGATCCTTGTATATATCTTTGCATAGTTGTACTGGTATTTCTGTAGAAGTGATTACTAAAATGGGCCAAAGGGCATATGCATTTATAATTTTGATATTATGCCTTCCATACACTAGTTGATACTCACAAATGGCTGAATTTTTAAACAACCCTTTTAAATGATACTTTTAGGTGGTATGAGTCCCTATGAAAGTCTAACAAACATCAATGACTGATATTAACAAATTCTAAGGCTACTTTGCTACAGTTTGTTACTGAGCATTGTATATATATTGAATAAAAGTATTTTCAGAATTCCATATAGTCATGAGAATAAAACTACATACTAAAGTTCCTCCTGAGTTGTAAGCATTTAAGCTCCTGAGTTAACAGAAACTATTTCCACTTTTGTAATCCCAACATCTAGTACAGTACCTGGGAATGGAGTATATCAGTATATATCAGTGTGTTAGTCAAAAATCAAAAGAAGGATTACATTAAGTAATCGTACCTCAAAAGCCACATAGCTTTTGTTCCTCTCCATTTGACAAGAGCCAATCCCAAGGAAGTTTGTAACATCTACTTTTTAAATTTTTTAATGTTTTTTTAATTAATTTTTGAGAGAGACAGAATGCGAGTAGGGGAGGGGCACAGAGAGAGGGAGACACAGAATATGAAGCAGGCTCCAGGCTCTGAGCTGTCAGCACAGAGCCTGACATGGTGCTTGAACTCACAAACTGTGAGATCATGACCCGAGCGAAAGTCTGAATCTTAACCAACCTAGCCACCCAGGAACCCCTACTTTCTTTAAACTTGAAAACACTTTCCCCTAAATTAAGAAGCATCTCTTCTTACAGTGTTAAGCCTCTTTAGTTAAGGTAGCTAATGTTTAAATACTCAATGTAAAAGCATTTTAAATGTGTTATATATTTCAGATAGGAAGGATTCTCTGAAATAGTTTTATCATTATTGTACTTAGCTCAGTAATTCCTTACCAGAAACTAAACATTTGTTCATACCTAGCCCTAAAGGTGGGAATGACAAGAGTTTAAATGGGATGCCTCTTTGTTCAAATGGCTGCCAGTCCTCTTGGTCTACAGCAGAAACTGCTACAATAGGTTATCGACACCCAGGTCTTTTGTCTTTTGTGACATCTGGAGCCTACCTCAGCCTACGTCTCTGGTTTGGTTCCTCCCACCTTAGTAATCTGCATTATTAGAAATTACCTCTTCCAAGTAATGAGTGACACACAGTGAAGTTTCAGTGCATTCTCAGCCCATGCTGCTTTATTGCCAAAAAATATATATATACACACACACAGGTACAGAGTTTCCAACTCGTATAGCAGTTCCCTTTTACATCAAAGAATAACATTTCTTCTGAAATCCCAAGGATGCATAGATTAAAAAAAGCAAGCTGCCTTTTGTAATACTTTCAACATTCAATGAAATCCTTTTAACATTTTACCAATGGTGCAAGTGAAGAAAATGCAGAACAGCAAGTAAAAACAACTGTACTTGTAGGACAGTAAATAAAAATATGTGAATGATACCCTAATATGACTGTAAAGGATGTGTGGTTTTAAGGTAAGTGCCAAGATTATTACTGTTGTTGAAGGGCTGACGATAATGTATTGCCACAATACTGTTCTTATACCTGGGAGAAAAACTGATGGCATGGCATACTATCACCAAAGGAGAAAAAACCTTTTGAAAATTGCAACCTCAAGAGATCTACTTTGATTTTAAAGGAGGTTTAGGAGTTGAGTTCCTAGAGAAATCTGTGATGCTTGGTTTTCCAACTATTTTAATATGCTTTTGTGGAATGGGAACAAAGAGAAACTTTCTTCGTATCTTTACTGGTTCCACTGGTTGACAACATTATCAGTAAGTGGCAAAGAGAAAATTTATATATGGGATATGACATCTCACTTCCTGTACTTAAGTGGAGACTAAACACTGCAATGACTATAAGTAAAATTCAGTTCTGAACTACTAGAAAGTCACAATTTCCACTTAAGCATTCCTAAAGGTATTTAGACCAAAACCCCACAGCAAAAGGTTAAAATGACTTTAGAAAAATTATTTTTCAATCAAACATGAAACTTGGGAGAGGCCTAGTGAGAATCATCTATTCTAATTCTGAATTCTCTTCTGTTTAAGCCACTCAGATATGAATTCCATTTGTACATTATTTTTCACGATCATTTGCACTTATAACGGCTATTTCTAAGGAATATTCTCAGAAGTTTTAAGCTATCACAATAAACTGATCTATTTTCCACATCAAGTAAGAAAATGAATGGCAAGGATTTTTGTTGTTGTTTTTATGAGAAAACCTGTTCCTGTTCACCTGGGATCAAAAGCTTTAGGCAACAAATTATGCAGTCTAAGCAAAAGATCATGGATAAAGCCCTGGCTATAAATTTTAAAAACACAATACATTTATATAATATAGTAACAAAAGAGAACCCAAGTCACAGATTTGTCAACATTTTTAGCACTGTTTCTACAAAATCGAACAGTCTCCTTTGCGGGAACCTTTATGACTGGTCAGTACCAGTACCATTCAGAAGAGTTGGCTGGTTACCTGAAAATGCTGGAATATCTGAAATAGGATACTGAATTCCAAGATACTAGTTTTAAGAGATCCAAACTTAAGCCACATAAATTTTATCAGACAAATCCCCATACTTAACATTACTTTCTATAATCTACACTGGTATTCCCTACTTTCCTACGCTTTCTGAAACTCTGCACCTTTCTGATTACTAGAGCCATAGCAGCTTATTTATTTATTCCACATGCTTAGTTTGTGCCTTAGTTTTGTTTTTAAACATGCTTGGGGACTAAGGGAAGCAGGCAAGAGGTGAGAGGGTGAGCACTGTCATGCTCTCTATTCCTGACAGTTTGAATGTCTTGTGGTCGCCCCTGTTTATCTTCTAGCTCCCATTTTCAATGGAAGTTATGATAATCTTTAATTAGAAAATGAAAACGAATAATCCAAACAGTAAATTCAGGCTATTGGTTTAAGTCTCTATTGCTTCATTAATAAATGCATATATATATATGTATCTACTAGTCACCATATAACACTGGACATTTTCAATCATGCATTAAAATATTAGTACTCTAAAATCAGAGTTACAGGCCTGCCACTCTTGGTTGCTTCCACTTTCATTCAGACCCAGTTTTAATAAACATGCAGAAAAGACCCCTTGATTCAGAGGAATTAGGAAAAATAACAAGCATGCATGCCAAATTTCAACTGAAAATGTGGGTTAATAAAGTGATTGCTTAGAAATGCAGGCAGGGCAGGTGCTCCACATCACAATGCTATCTCAATAGAGGTACAAAAGTCACACACAAAGAGGTTAAAATCAGGACCACTACTCAATTATAAAAGGCTTAATTGCAAATCCTGGCCCTTTTGGGTAAAGAATGATGTAAAAACTCTGGGAAAAGAAAGAGAATTGAGCAGTTAAGTTTTCTTGGCCATTTATTGACACCTATAGCATAGAAGAGCATAGGTGGTGTAGTGATGAAGATGTTTTTAGGCAGAATGGTTTCTGATTCACATTAATGAGCTTTATCTGCACAGCCCCCTGGGGAAAGAGAGTTTATGAACAGCAGAGCTAATAAAATGTAAACTCAAAATCAATGCCCTGAAATTTAGCATAGACTTCTGCTTTTGAAAACTGTTGACCAAGGGATCCTTCCAAATAGGGTATGGTTAATAGCCAAGCAATGTTCTAAATAAACTAGAAGCGATTTGCTTGCAACAGCAGCACCATGAGAATGTAAACTCCTGGAGGCCAAGGGTCTCTTCATATTTTGCATATCACAGGTACACAAAGAGTAAACATGAGACCACAACATTAAAAATAACTGCATACTCAGAGACTACAAAAACTTGTAACACATTTTAGCATTTACAACTATAACGTGGCTGTTAAGAGTAGTCTTTAATTGTTCTAAGTAACTAAGTTGACATTACTATAATACACAGCGGTGTCCTCATGATCGTGCAGATGAGTGAATATTGCTTGGTTATTCCAATGTCTCTAACACCAACTGCTGGCGTAAGACATTAAAAGAGGAGCTATAATCAATTTAATATAGCCTTCTCCCCATCCTTTGGAGTTGCCATATAAGAATTAAATATTCAAGAGGCACTATTTTCTTAAATCCACTCCACTTTTAGTTTTTTCCCTGGGAAAACAAGGGAACATAGACCCAATCTTTTCAAGGAACTTCAAGGTGCTAATGGCCAAAATGAACTATTCCACTATTATAGCCTGATGTGAGGTGTGTGATTCCCCAGATCAAGAAACTAGTTTGCTGGGCTCTTTATTAAATTAAAATAAACAGTCACAGGCCAAAGTCCTCAGCACAACTACATCAGACAGGGTTTTAAAAACCAACATACTGTGTTTGGCTATTCCCTTCAATCCTTTGCTTTACATCTTTAAATTCTAACTCCCCTACCACTCCCTTACCACAGCCATAAGGAAAACCCAGCTATCCAAGTTCTTGGCTTGTTTTTAAGCCAAACATACACACACAACAAACTTTTCATTTTTTAAAATGCACCCGGAAAACTAATGGAGAAAAGAAGAGGTGACAAACAACAAAGTCTGCTATTCTGTAGATGCCTGTTGCTGACAAGAACATCAAGCAAAGTCCCCACATGATGGCTTCAGTGGAGCTACATCAGTAGTATATTTGTTTCCAGGTTAACCACTAGAAAAATTTCATTCAATGGCTCTAACCCTCTGCTTTAGGAAACAAATAGGGTCTCTAACCTTTAAACTTACACAAAAGTTGCTAATTCTCACACAATGATATATTCATATACATTCAGTTTTATAAGTACCTTTTATATGTTCTTTGTCTAAAACATCTTTTTCCTTTTGTGCAACTCTGTTGATCGCAGAGCTTCACAACCTCAAGTAATAATATTTATTCAACTGTACAACTTTGCTAATACAATTTACTATACATGCAAAACTGTTATTGCTACTAAAATTCTACCTCTTGAAAATTATTCATTTTATGGCTTTTATTTTTTATTTTTTGCAATAGGAAGTATCCTTTCCTATATACTGTGCTATTTTGATATTTTGCATTCATTACCTTTTCAGAGGTATTTTTAAAAATGTTTAAATGCTTTTCAGAAATGGATTCTCCCAGGTAATAAACTTCTTGAGCCAAGAGTACAACTACTTTAAATACACTATGAGAATCTAAACCTGGGTCCCTGGATATCTGCTGCTGCAAAGTCTATTTGTTTAAGCTTGCTTCTGTACAGGAGACATACCTCATTAGTTTTGCATTTCACATCATGGTAACTGTAGAACCTGTGTCAATAAATCCTGAACTCTCAGAATACTGAGTTTTAAAAATCACCTCAGAAAACTGCCCTTTCCAAGTTCTCAAGGCAGCTTTTAGAGGTAGGAATTTCTCTTCCACAGAAAGCTATCTTAGGCTTTCAGAACAAAACTTTTATTTCCACAAGGAAAGTAGAAAAAAGTGAAAGCTGTCTGAGGTGGCTTACTCTATCTAACCAAGCAAAATAGATAGTTATTACAGGGCAACCTGGGTAAGCTCTATCTAGCTACATTCCAATTCTCATAAAAAGGTCTGGAATCCCATCAACACACAATTCAGATTCTGAAACAGGAAAAGCCCGTGACAAATTAATGAAGGACACTGAACTACTGACCAGTGTTCTTCGGTAACAAGTAGCATGCTGCAGACAGGAAATGTAAATTGTCTGCAGATTAGAAAAGCACTTGATTAACATAGCATCTGAGTAAGACATGCAAAATATAAAAGAATTTCTTGATGCAAAAGGAGTGGATTAAATAATAATAAACCTACGAGACACACAGTGTGAAAACAACCTAAGAACAGTTTCATCTCAAACAGAGCAAAAAAGCAGAATCATGAAATGGGGACTCATTTTGATTTGAGGCTTCTTAAGATACAAGGGCAGCTGGTTTCCAGCTACCTCAGAGAAAGCTTAAATAACCTCAAACATAGTATTTCACATTGTGATCCCACATTTCTATTCATAAATGAGTCTTTTTGGCCTTAATCGTCTTTCCCCAGAGAGAAGATCACGATTGAGATATTTATGAAAAAAGAAAAGGTCTCAATTTTCCACTCATTTTACACTATTGGTTATTATCAATAATTCATCCTGAAGTTTAAATTATTACTAGGCTCATGCACTAACCCCTAACATGGCACTACAATATGCTACCAAGCACTAATGCTTACAAAACTATACACATCTCAAAATGGAAGACATTGGTGATTTTGTTGTTCTTAAACAACTTGTAACATTTGTCCACAAGTATTAAAATATACATATATATATATTTCTATTGCACATATCCCGTTTTTGTTGAACTTTTTAAAAAGAAAAACGGCCAGGTGACATGGATGAACAAAGGGAACGAAATAGGCATATTCTCGCCTAAAATTACAGCCTTTGCCATCAAGAAGGGGACAAAATAGACCAGGGGAGGGGGGGAACGTAGGTGTATTTAGTAAACCCTGGGCTAGTACAATTGGCATGTACCATTTTGGTAGATGCCATCTGGTGACGACAATTAAAGATGCAAGAACAACTTGAATGAGATCATTCAGCAGTGGTTCTTTTAGGTATGAAATAAAAAATACAAAGCAAATGGAGAAGATGAGTCTGATACATATTCAACAAGTGGGCCAGAGATGGTTTCACTGGTGCTGACCGTACAGAGTCCCTATCCCCTGGGCCAAATGACCCTACCCAAAACACTGCAAAAAGGACACAGGGCAGATGGATAACAGACAACAGAAGATATAAATTCTCAACATACCAGTGAGATTCATGTATGTAGGTTCCATTCTGTCTTTAACAATTCCAAAATACTAAAGGAAAATATAAGTTGGCTAAGAAGTCAGAGAAAAATTTAAGTTACCTTTATCCGAAGTTACTTCTATGCTTTACCACTCAGTATTTATCTTCAAAGGAAATTATACCTTATCTATATTACGTGAGTATTTTACTAAAAAGCTTTCTTATGACAATTCAAATAGTTTGACCAATTTAGCTAATCATTAAGAGTGCTCAACATTTCCCATTTTTGGTCATTTCTATCACTGCTAAATTTTGGTAAATCTGCTCTAAGTTTTCAGCATCACAGCATGTATGGCCCTAGGCAAATTCCCTAAGTCACAGACAGGATCTAAGAAAATGTGTTCTTAATTGCATCTAAGAAGTTTTAAGTTCTCTCTCACAAAGACCCATACGGTTTTATTCTTTTTATGTAAAGACCTGACAATTCAGACACTGGTCCTCTGTTGATCTGGAAGCAAGAACAGCTTTCTTTACACAATAGTCTGTTCATCACATGGTGCAGGTTTTAAGAGAAAGAAGGAAAATCCGTATTTCTTACTGAACTATTTTTCTTGTTTGAGGTTTTTTCCAGACCCTGAACTTCTTCTAAATCAACCACAAGTTTGGGAACATTGCTTTTGAGGTCCATTCTCTGATGAGAAAGTTCAGTTCCAACTGCGTAAAGTTACCTGAGTCCCAGACCTGACAGCCTCACCTAGAAAAACAAACTAAACACTTGAGTACCCACCTTGGATCAAAGGAAAAAGGCTATTTAAATTTTTAGAAAAATCAAGCTACAGAATGTAAAATGCCATGAAGTCAGATGGAGCTGCATAAGGCATTTTTGCTTCTTTTTCTCAGGAGAAAGGAATCTTATGGAAACTCTTCTCATTCCCCTGCCCTCCATTCCTCCATGTCCAAAATTGAAGGCAGGTCATAATGTAGGATCCACCATTATTTTCTGAACAGAAAAACCACTTAAGCCACTCTTCTTCCTGCCTTAGCAGTATGGAAAACCAAGTCTCAAGTGTTATGTAAGACTGCACAAAAAAGAATGAAGTAATTTGAAATATAACAGCCTCTCATCTGAGCTAGATGAACAGGGTTCCATCACTGGACTTGAAGTTGTTTTGTTTCCTTTTCCAACCTTTCAGTAAATCCAAGCATGGATTCACAGGGTTAACAAATGCATAATGTGGTCCAAAGACTTCTGAGACAGAAGCCAACAACAGCTTCCTTCTCTAAGAGAAAAATCCCTCTTCTCATCAAAATGTAGATTTACACATGTGAAAATGTGTAGTTTACAGAGACTCTGTTAACCCTGCAGTATCTTGTCTTTATGCTTCTTTATTACATCAAAGGTTTTATTGCAAAATTAGACCTTTGTTCTTTTCCAGCAAATGTACTTCACAGGATGAATTTAGATATTTAATATGTTAATTTTTAAGCATCTCTTTCATTTCATATTAGAACACATATTTGGAATTTACTCTTGCAGATTCAACTGTGCTTATGACAGTGGCTGAAACTGGAAGACATTAAAAAAAAAACCCTTATGTCATCCATACTTGCTATTTATTTAGTCTTCTTGTTTGGAACAAAAGGTAAAGAATTTAAAAAATGCCAACATCTAAGCACCTGTTTGAAATTGAACATCAGCCCCAGCTTCCAAAATAATTTCTTTATAATTAAGCAAAAGCAGAACATGCATGTCAGTTGCTTCTTTCTTCCTGGAGTGCTCAGCAAGACGACTGCATCCTAGGAGCTTCTCTATGTTGAATCTGAGAAGTGGAACCAAAAGAAAAGCAGCTTTTTCCAATCCAAATCATGGAGGTAAAACATGTAGAGAAGAGATATCCACATTTCAAGAATAGGGAAAGTGGCTGGGTAAAAGAAGAAGGACTACCTACTCCAGGAGAAACACAGAATACCTGGAAATACAAAATAAATTAAAAACAGGGAGGTTAAGACAGGTACTTCTGCATGAGCTTACTTTTAAAAATATTTAAAAACACATAGAAAATATATTTTAGATTACACACTGTCTAAAAGAAAATGTCCAACCATAACATTGAATTCAGTATTGTCATCAGAAAAGCAGAAGCATTAGTCAGAAAAAATATATAAGCACAACAGAAAAAAATTACATTTATATAAAAACTTGTATTATAAAACAAGACACACACATATCCATTTCCTATTATGCAAATGGAGTAAGGTGCCTCAAGTTTTTATAGCCCTGATTCTACACAGAACATGTGTGTTTAAAAGCAAATAAACCTTAAAAAAATAATAAAGTAATAAAAGCAGCTGTACTCCCAATTTGATAGAACTACTTGTACTCAAAGCTGTATCATCTTACTTTGAAAGAAAATTTTTTTTAACGTTTATTTATTTTTGAGAGACAGAGACAGAGTACAAGTGAGGGAGGGGCAGAGAGAAAGGGAGACACAGAATCCAAAGCAGGCTCCAGGCTCTGAGCTGTCAGCACAGAGCCCGACATGGTATGAACCTATGAACCAATAGATCATGAGCTGAGCCAAAGTCGGACGCTTAACTGACTGAGCCACCCAGGCACCCCTGTATAATCTTTACTTTGAATTATCTTCAACAACTTAAGACTAACAGTGAACAATAAAAATTTTGTAAAATAGAGGCGCCTGGATGGCTCAGTCTGTGGAGCATGTGACTCTTGATCTCAGAGTCGTGAGTTCTAGCACCACGTTGCCTGTAGAGATTACTTAAGTAAATAAAACGTAAATTCTTTTTTTAAAAAAAAATTTTTTAGTGTTTATTTATTTCTGAGACAGAGCATGAGTGGTAGAGGGACAGATAGAGAGGGAGACAGAATCCGAAGCAGGCTCCAGGCTCTGAGCTGTCAGCAGAGAGCCCGATGCGGGGCTCGAACTCACAGACGGTGAGATCATGACCTGAGCCGAAGTCGGTCGCTCAACGGACTGAGCCACCCAGACGCCCCAAACTTAAACTCTTAAATACAAAGAAGAGGGGCACCTGTGAGTTTGAGCCCTGCGTCAGGCTCTGTGCTGACAGCTTGGAGCCTGCTTTGGATTCTGTGTCTCCTTCTCTCTCTGCCCCTCCCCCACTTGTACTCTGTCTTTATCAAAAATAAACAAATGTAAAAAAAAAAAATTTTAGAAAAAGTACAGAGAAGAAACTGAGGGTTGATGCGGGGTGGGTGGGAGAGGGGGAAATGGGTAATGGGCATTGAAGAGGGCACTTGTTGGGATGAGCACTGAGTTTTGTATGTAAGCAATGAATCACAGGAATCTACCCCAAAAACCAAGAGCATACTTTACATACTTTATATGTTAGCCAATTTGACAATAAATTAAATTAAAAAAAAAAAAGAAAAAAGACAGGGCGCCTGGGTGGCTCAGTTGGTTAGGCGCTTGACTTCGGCTCAGGTCACGTTCTCATGGTTCATGGCTCAGGCCCCGCGTCGGGCTCTGTGCTGACATCTCAGAGCCTGGATCCTGCTTTGGATTCTGTGTCTCCCTCTCTCTGGCCCTCCCCAGCTCATGCTTTGTCTCACTCTCTCTCTCAAAAATAAATAAACATTAAAAAAAAATTTTTTTAATTAAAAAAAAAAGAGAAAAGAAATGCAACTTATTAGATAAAATCAACTTGTATCAAGTTTGAGAATACTTTCATGGTACTGTTACTAGAGAGCAACAAAACTAACACTGTAATAAATGAGGTTTTGTGATTAAAAAAAAAAGAAAAATTACTTAATACACAGTGTTGCCAAGAATGCGATGAAACAAGAACTATCTTAGGCTGGGACAACCTATTAAAAACATTTTCTGTAATGTGTAGAAAAACATGCATAAGGTAGATCAGAATTGCACTGTTTGTAATTATAAATAACAGTAACATCCCGGATGACCTTCTAGTCAGAACTGGCTACATTAATTATGGTACTTGTAAGCAGTTGGATACTATACAGCAGTCAAAAAGAATAAAAAAAAAAGCTCTCTGTGTATTACTATGAAAATTTGGTAAGAGAAGCAAAAAGAAAAATATGGATCAAAGTTTGTCATATTCTCCTTTTTGGATAAAAGGCAAGAAGTGGGAAATGTCTTTGTATTTTATTTTATTACTATTTTTTTTTTGTATTTGATTTTATATGTGGAAAGAAACTCTGGAAAGGTACATAAGAAATTAATAAAAATGGTTTTTTATTTAGTAGTAGCAGCTGCAGAAACTGAACCAAAAAAAATTAATAACAATAATAATAATAATACTTAAAAAAATGTTTTTGTAAAATATAACCACAAGTAAAACAATGTGTACTATACCATGGTCACCAAATAGAAGTATGTAAAAATATCATCAGTTCATTGCTAAATATAACACTTTTTAAACTGCGAATATGTGTAAAAGTAAATCAAACAAACAAGGACAATATTAATGTAATTCCATGTACATGAGGTACCTAAAACAAAGTAGAAGAGGTAACTAGGGACTGGGGGAAGTGGGGAAGGGAGTTAATTAATTTCTGCTTGGGATGATTAATAAATTCTGGAAAGAGTGGTAGTGGTTACACAATATAAATATACATTTTTAAAAAAATGTTTATTATAAATACACTTAATGCCACACAATTCTACATTTAAAAGTGGTTACAATGATTTATCTTATGTATTATTTTACAATAAAAAACATGTAACAAATGCTTATGAAAAGCTGAAATAAATTAACTTACAAAAATGGCCAATAAGCAACTGGCTAACTCGTCTTCCTGGGCCTCCATTTTTACTATGTCACATAAAAAAAATACCTCAACTCTAAACTGAATTTGAGTAACCCAGGTTGAAGACAAGACAAAGTCTTAAATCAAAAATCACAAAAGGAAAATTTAAACTAACTTTCACATGGGGTTCCTGGGTGGCTGAGTCGGTTAAGTGTCAGACTTTGACTCAGGTCATGATCTCATGGTTCCTGAGTTCGAGCCCTGCATCAGGCTCTCTGCTGTCAGTTCAGAGCCCACTTGGAATCCTCTGTCTCCCTTGTTCTCTGCCTGTCCCCCTGCTCACATACACATGCTCTCTCGCTCTCTCAAAAGTACATAAACATTAAAAAAAAATTCTCTAAAATAAATTAATTTTCACTATTTGTAGATGAACCAAATAGTGAGCACCAGGGTGGCTCAGTTGGTTGAGCAGACTTCAGCTCAGGTCATGATCTCAAGGTTTCTGAGTTCGAGACCCACATCAGGCTCTCTGCTGTGGGCGCAGTGCCCACTTCAGATCTTCTGTCTCCCACCCCTCCCCCTCCCCCTGCTTATTCTCTCAAAAATAAAATAAACATTAAAAAAAATAATAAACGCAAAACTACTTTTCTGGGGGGGGGGGAACCCTAAAGACTCCACCAAAGAATTACTAGAACGTTATGATGTATGAATTCAGTAAAGTCTCAAGATACAAAATCTGAGAATACAAAATCTGTTGCCTTTCTATATACTAATAATATATAGTAATAATATATATAATATTTAGTAATAATGAAGCAGCAGAAAGTAATTAAGAAAACAATCCCATTCACAATTGCATCAAAAATAATCAAGTACCTAGGAATAAACTTAACCAAAGAGGTAAAAGACCTATACTCTGAAAACCACAGAACAGTGATGAAAGAAACTGAAGAAGACACAAAGAAATGAAAAGACATCCCATGCTCATGGACTGGAAGAACAAATAGTTAAAAAAAAATTTTTTTTTTAATGCTTTTATTTTTGAGAGAGAGACAGAGCTCCAGTGGGGGTGGGGCAGAGAAAGAGGGAGACACAGAATGTGAAGCAGGTTCCAAGCTCTGAGCTGTCAGCACAGAGCCCAATGCAGGGCCCAAACCCACAAACCTGTGAGATCGTGACATGAGGTGACATGAGCCGAAGTCAGACAACTGACTGAACCACCCAGGCACCCCTTGAAGAACAAATATCGTTACAATGTCTATACTACCCAAAGCAATCTACAGATTTAATGCAATCCCTATCAAAATACCGACAGCATTTTTCACAGAACTACAACAATCTTAAAATATATACAGAACATAAAGGACCCTGAATAGTCAAATCATTCTTGAAAAAGAAAAGCAGGGGCGCCTAGGTGGCCCAGTCGGTTGAGTGTCTGACTCTTGCTTTCACGGTTCATGAGACCGAGCCCTGTGTTAGCTTCTATGCTGACAGTGCAGCCTACTTGGGATTCTCTGTCCCTCTCTCTCTGTCCCTCCCCTGCTTGTGATCTGTTTCTCTTTCAAAATAAATAAATAAACTTGAAGAAGAAGAAGAAGAAGAAGAAGAAGAAGAAGAAGAAGGGAAGAAGAAGAAAAATAAAAGCGAAGTTCGAGGCATTACAATTCTAGACTTCAAGTTTTATTACAAAGCTGTAGTAATCAAAACGGCATGGTAGTGGCACAAAAACAGACAAATAGATCAATGGAAGAGAAAAGAAAACTCAGAAATAAACCCACAATGATATGGTCAACTAGTCTTCAACAAAGAATATCCAATGGAAAAAAGTCTTTTCAATAAATAATGTTGGGAAAACTGGACAGCTACATACAAAAGAATGAAACTGGACCCCTTTCTCTTATATATATATACATGTACACACACACACACACACACACACACACACAGGAGCACGAACATGCACAAGTTGGGGAGGGGCAGAGAAACAGGGAGAGAGGGAGAGGGAGAGGGAGAGAGGGTGAGAGAGAATGAGAATGAATCCCTGGGCAGAGGCTGATGTAGGGCTCGAACTCATGAACCATGAGATCATGGCCTGGGCCAAAGTCAGACACTTAACCATCTAAGCCACCCACATGCCTCTGGACCACTTTATTACACCATACATAAAAATAAATTCAAAATGGATTGAAGACCTACATGTGAGACTTGAAACCATAAAAATCCTTGAAGAGGTTAAAAATTTCACTGACATCAACCACAGCAACATTTTCCTACATATGTCTCCTACAGCAAGGGAAATAAAAGCAAAAATAAACTACTGGGACTATACCCAAATTAAAAGCTTCTGCAGAGCAAAAGAAATAATAAACAAAACAAAAAGGTAAACTACTCAATGAAAAAAATTTTTTGCAAATGACATATCTGATAAAGAGTGCCAAAATATATAAAGAATTGATACAACTCAAAATACCAAAGAAACAAATAATCCAATTAAAAAATGGGCAGAAGACATGACTAAACATTTCTCCAAAGAAGTCATGACACATGAAAAGATGCTCAACATTAGTCATCATCAGGGAAATGCAAATCAAACTACAATGTGGGGCACCTCTGTGTTGCTCAGTCAGTAGAACATCCAACTCTTGATCTCAGGGTCATGAGTTCAAGCCCCACATTAGGCATGGAGCCTACATTAAAAAAAAAAAATCTACAATGAGGTATCACCTCACACCTGTCAAAATGGCTAAAATCAAAAACACAAGAAACAACAAGTGTTGGCGAGGATGTGGAGAAAAAGGAATCCTCTTGCACTACTGGTGGGACTGCAAACTGGTGCAGCCAATGTGGAAAACAGTATGGAAGTTCCTCAAAAAGTTACAAATGGAACTACCTATGATCCAGTAAATGCACTACTCAGTATCCACCCAAAAAGTACAAACACACTAATTCAAAGGGATACAGGCACTGCTATGTTTATAGCAGCATTATTTACAATAGCCAAATTATGGAAGCAGCTGAAGTGTCCATCAACAGATGAATGGGTAAAGAAGATATAGTGTATATATACAATGCAATATTACTCAGCTATAAGCTTAATGAAAGCCAAAAAGCTGAATAAGCCAAAAAGAATGAAATCTTGCCATTAGCAACAATATGGATGGAGCTAGAGAATATAATGCTAAGCAAAATAAATCAAAGCAAGACAAATACGTTGTGATTTCATTCCTATGTGGAATTTAAGAAACAAAACGAATTAGCAAAGGAAAAAAAGAGACAAACCAACAAAGACTCTTAACTATAAAGAACAAACTGATGGTTACCAGAAGGGAGATGGGTAGTGGGATGTGTGAAATAGGTGATGGGGATTAAGAAGTGCACGTGCCATGATGATCACTGGATGATGCAAGAAATTGCTGAGTCACTATATTGTACATCTGATCCAATTATTATATTGTACATCCAATATAACACTGGATATTAATTATACTGGAATTAAAATAAAGGCAAACATAAATTAATTCAGAATCAAATCAGGAGAAAGAGAATTACAGAATTTGCATTGATGCAAAAGTAGAAGTAAGAGTAAAAAATACAGAAGAACCACAAAGGGCCTTTAGAACACCACAGGCAACAGAGCTGTTTCATTATATAAGCTTACTCAGGCTAATTCAAATTTTGCATCAGTCATTAGACTGTTCTGTAGTTCAATTATAATGACAAGATAACTGGTAGTAATGTTGACGAAGAAAGAAGATACAAGCTAGTTCTTTCCAGGAGTAAATATGCTAAAAGAATTCTACGCAAACCAAACACCAAAGAAGCCTTTAAAAAGAGCACCTTTTCTGGGAATGCAAACTGGTGCGGCCACTCTGGAAAACAGTATAGAAGTTCCTCAAAAAATTAAAAAGAGAACTGCCCTACGAACCAGCAACTGCACTACTAGGTATTTATCCAAGGGATACAGGTATGCTGTTTCGAAGGGACACACGCACCCCAATGTTTATAGCAGCACTATCAACAATAGCCAAAGTATGAAAAGACCCCAAATGTCCATTGATGGATGAATGGATAAAGGAGATGCGATATATATATATACAATGAAGTATTATTCGGCAAACAAAAAGAATGAAATCTTGCCATTTGCAACTATGTGGATGGAACTAGAGGGTATTATGCTAAGTGAAATTAGTCAGAGAGAGACAAACATCATATGACTTCACTCATATGAGGACTTTAAAATACAAAACAGATAAACATAAGGGAAGGGAAGCAAAAATAATATAACAACAGGGTGGGGAACAAAACATAAGAGACGCAAATATAGAGAACAGAGGGTCACTGGAGAGGTTGTGGGAGGGGAGATGGGCTAAACCGGGAAGGGGCATTAAGGAATCTACTCCTGAAATCATTGTTGCACCATGTGCTAACTAACTTGGATGTAAATTATAAAATAAATAAATTATAGAAAGAAAAAAAGAAAAAAAAAGCCCACCTTTTCTTAATAGGGAACATATATAGAGTGTCTTATAAATAAATTCCTTTAGGGGCACCTGGATGGCTCAGTTAGTTAAGTGACAGAGTCGATTTCAGCTCAGGTTGTGATCTCACAACTAGTGGGTTCAAGTCCCATGGTGGGCTGTGCTGTTAGTGCAGAGCCTGCTTGGGATTCTCTCTCTCCCACCCCCGCTCTGACCCTCTACTACTCATGCTCTTTCTCTCAAAATAAAGAAAATTAAAAAAAAATTGCTTCAGCAATACCTTCTAATAAAAATGTATGGGGGCGCCTGGGTGACTCAGTCGGTTAAGTGCCTGACTCTTGGTTTCTATTGTGGTATAGTAGTTGGGTGTCAAAATAGTGACCAACTGAATGAGAAGGAAGTGACAGTGAGGGACTTCTGAGACAAGGTCATGGAGGGGGCTATGACTTTTACATTGTTCTCTTGGACTGCTTATTCTGGGAGAAGCCAGATGCCATGGACATTTAAGCATCCTTAGAGAGGCTGACACTGGCAGGAATAGAGGCTTTCTACCACCAGTATGAATTTATCAGCCATGTGAATGAGCCACCATGGAATCAGATAACTGTCACCCCAACCAATATCTTGACTGCAACATTAGAAAAGAACCCAAGCCAGAAAACCCCAGCTAAACTGCTCTGTAAGTCCTGACCCACATAAACTGTGAGAGATGATACATGTTTCCTGTTGTTTTTATCCATTGAGTTTTAGGTAATGTGTTATGCATCAATAAATAACTAATCCACTTTACTTCCTCTAAGGACAGGAAGAGTAATGTATTATGGGAGTTTAACACTCCTTTCTTACTTCGCTATGTAAATTCAGAACACATTTAAAAAATACAATGCATATCCTTATTGTTCCAGTTAAGTTTTGTGTTTTTTTTTAATGTTTACTTTTGAGAGAGAGAGAGAGTGCAAGTGGGAGAGGGGCAGAGAGAGGAGACACAGAATCCTTAGCAGGCTCCAAGCTCTGAGCTGTCAGCACGGAGCCTGATGTGGGGCTTGAAATCACATGCCATGAGATTATGACCTGAGCTGAAGTAGGATGCTTAACTGACTGAGCCACCCAGGAGCCCCAGTAGTGGAATTTTTACTTACCTTTTTTCAACTTCTTTTGGTGGTAAAATACACATAACATAAAATTTATCATCTTAACCCTTTTTAAGTGTTCAGTTCAGTGGTATTAAGTACATTCATATTGTTGTGCAAGCATCACCACCCCAACCGTTTTAACTTTTTTCATTTGCAAAACTGAAACTCTGTCCCCATTAAATTAAGAACTTCCAATTTCCCTTTCTGAAGTCCCTGGCAACCAACACCCTACTTTCTGTCTCTATGATTTTGACTACTCTTAAGTACCTTTTATAAGCAGTATATATTTTAATCCTTAAAGCAGCTGTACATTGAATGATTCCCATGTAATACAATCAAGGTATAGCACTAAGTAGATGTTCTGAGTTGAAATGTGTTCTCCCCAAATTCATAAATTGGAATCCTAATGCCCAGTCCCTCAAAATGTGACCTTATTTAGAAACAGAATCACTGCAGATATAATTAGTTAAAATGAGGTCGTATCAGGGGCAGCTAGGTGGCTCAGTTAGTTGAGCATCCAACTCTTGATCAGCTCAGGTCATGATCTCAGAGTCCTCAGATCAAGCTCTGCGTTGGGCTCTGCACTGAGCTTGGCGCCTGCTTAGGATTCTCTCTCTCTGTCTCTCCTTGCTCCACATGCACATGCACTCTCTCTCTCAAAAAATAAACAAACATTAAAATGAAGTCATACTGGGGCACCCTAGTGGCTCGGTCAGTTAAGTGTCTGAGTTTGGCACAGGTCATGATCTCGCAGTTCCAGAGTTCGAGACCTGTGTTCAGATATGTGCTGACAGCTCAGAGGCTGGAGCCTGCTTCAGATTCTGTGTCTCCCTCTCTCTCTGCCCCTCCCCCACTCACACTCTCTCACTCTTTCAAAAATAAACATTTAAAAAATAAAAATAAAATAAAATGAGGTCATACTGGAACAGAGTGGGCTCCTAATCTAACATGACTGGTATCCTCATAAAAGAGAGAACTTAGAACACAGACACACTCACAGGCAAAATGCCACGTGAAGACTGGAGTTATGCTGCCACAAGCCAAGGAACCACCAAAAATTAGAAGAAACACATCCTTCCCTAGTACCTTCAAAGGAAGTATGACCCTGGGGTGCCTGGGTAGCTCAGTTGGTTAAGTGTCTGACTCTAGATTTCAGCTCAGTCATGAGCTCATGGTTCTTGGGATCAATCCCCATGTAGGGCTCTGAGCTGACAACAAGGAGCCTACTTGGGATTCTCTCCCTCCCTCTCTTCCTGACCCCAATACCCCCACTTGCTCTCTCATCTCTCTTGAAATGAATAAACTTAAAAAAATTAAAAAGACAAGAAAAATAAATAAAAAATAAAGGTGTACTGAAAAGCTTTAGAAATTAAAGATAAGAATACCAATATTTATCTATAATTAAAACTTAAGTAAATATATTCGAGGAACACCTGGGTGGCTTAGTCAGTTAAGCCTCCAACTTTGGCTCAGGTCATGATCTTACAGTTCATGAGTTGGAGCCCCTCAATGGGCTGTGCACTGACAGTGCAGAACCTGCTTGGGATTCCTTCTCTTCCTCTCTCTGCCCCTGTCCCACTCTCTCTCTCAAAATAAATAAATAAACTTAAAAAAAAATAATATATTCTAAAATCTGCCTAATAACATTTATATTTTATCAGTTGATCTTCAATCTAATTAAGTCTGTACCTTTTTTCCTTTATCCAATAAAAATTACTAGTTTGGGCAAATGATCATTTTTTTCTTTTTTTATACTTAGTACACTGATTTTGTTGAGAATATAAGATTTAACTTAAATGTATATAATTTCTAATCACTTGTGATGCTCATTTTCTGTTGAAGCTTATTGTTCCACTTCTATCTAGCTATGTTTTGAGCTGCTTAAACAGTATCTGAAAGCATTAGCCACTATTACTCACTTGCCAAATCCTGAGTTCAGAATTTTATTTTCTTCTCGAGAGGAATATAAAAGCACCTGGAAGCCAAAGAAAATGTTCTTCCTGTGATAAGGAAAAATAAAAAAGAGCATTACAGAAAGGATACAGCCCTCACTTGTGCTATATGCCTCTGGGGGCAAAACTATTCCAATGAACCAAGGTATTTTAAAAAACATCACTATCAAAAACTACTCAAAAGGAACAGAAAATAGTTACTCTCTATCTGCACTGGCCCTCATTTTATACAGATTTTATAATTTTAACTAATTTCAAAACTCTTGGATCAGTGGTTCTCAAGTTTTCAAGGAACACAGTTCCCACTGAGAATCTGATGATGCTATGGTCCCTCTTGTCACAAAAGACCTGTGCTTTACTATAGATGACCACACCCCTGTTTTAAGGTAGGAAGGAATAATGTTCTATTCCTTTCCTCTGCCCCATGTATCTTCTTTCTTCTTCTACATGAAATCGAAGGGAAAAACAAACAAAAAACAAAAAAACAAAGACTCCTGAGAAAAGCAAGAGAAAGGTCTTATTTAGAAGCCATTTCTTTACCTGATATTTCCAGCTTTGCTAAATCAAGAGGCAGCAAAGACCATACCAGAAACATTCATTCGTATTGTGACATGTCAGTCGAACCAACGTGCCAATTTTAAACAGGCTTCACCAATTCTGAAACCTACCTGTTCGGTGACTTTCGAAGAATTTAACTGAAAGACCGAATGAGAGGTTATAAAAACCCAAATTACAAAGAGACCCCAGACACAAGAACCGAATACTGAGAGTATTACACTTCGCGACCCCACCACATCACACAAATTGCGTTCTAGTAATATCTCCAAAACTCTCATTCTCTCTATAAAAGATAAATAAATAAAAATTGTACACCGACTTTTAGCTCTTGGAAACAAACAACGGTGAATTCTACCGAGACCTTGAGACAGCCGACATTAATGCGCCATTAAGCCACTACCAGGTCATGCAAGGACAAAGGTGCTTACTCGCATCTTAAAGTTTGAGAGATGGGAGTGGGAACGAATGGATAGGTAACAAGAGAATGTGAATGATACACACAAATTAAATCCCGGGGTGGGGGGGCTTGTTACACCAAATCTCAAGGTCAACGGAGAAGGGACTCTAATTATTCAAGGCCGCAACAAGCCTCGATAGATGTCGGAGACTCACGCAAAACAGCGGGCAGGAAGCCGTGAGGCGAGGGATATAGATAAATCAATAAAATAAACATATTCTTTAAAAGATAAAGCTTTGGACAACGCAGACGCTGGCAGATATACACCCGCGTGGGTGCAGTCAACGAGAATAAGCGGAAAACACAAAGGCAGCCAAAAAGAACCGAGAAGGGCATCGGCGGGTCGAAGTGTCGGTGAGACACACCCCGGAAGGCTAGTACCACCGCCCTGAGACGGCGCAGAAGGAAATCCGTGTCAGGCCGATGCCCGCGCCAGCAGCAGGCAGGCTCTGCGCGCTCCCGTCCCCTATCGGACTGGACCGCGCCACCTCCTGCTAGTTCCCTCATCGCCGGCTTTCTCGGCTTACCTCGCACCAGTCAGCAGAAGCACTCGACCGTCCGGGGGCCTCTCCGCCCCCGGCCCAAAGGCCGGTTCCCGGCGGTGCGCCTCACTCCGCCATCTTCACTCCTTCCCAAACCGCCAACCCTGCGGCAGCTGCTTCCCAAGCCCCGCCCCCGTCTCTGCCATTGAGTCCTCACTGGATAGCGACTTGCGCAAGCGCCCTCTTTTCCCGCTGTAGGTTGGACGGAATGTACGTCAATCAATAACGCCGGCCCATCTCTTTTCCATCTCTCCTTTTGTCGGATTGGGTCCCAGGGTTGAGGTATTAGGAAAAGACGTTGTTGTAATTCACTTGTTAGGAATGTAAAATTATTTCCACGTAGAAGATGTGTCACTTCTTGGAAGGGTAGTCTGGTTAGGCCGTATGACTTTTTAAAGCCACCGTTAGGTTCAACTGTACTGCTAATAATTTCATTCTCGGGCCGGGAGCTTTTAATCCTGCGCATGACACCACACCTAGGCAGACAATTTAATAGCTCCAGTTTCTATCTGACTGTCTGACCTGTTTCTACTCCTAAAGGGTCCAAACATCAGACCGCTGTTTACAGCTCTGGTAAGTACACGAGAGCAGATTAGGGTCCTTCTGCCGAATGTCATACGTTATAACTGACAGTTTTGTTGCTTCCTACACTCAGCTGTAGGGCTCTTCAGATATTTTCTTCAAGGATTGTTCCGAGAGGCGGGTAGGGTGATTAGAAGTTACTCTTAGGCTGTGCGGCAGAGGGCTCCCGTGTAGGAGGTGTAGGTCCTCAAACACCAGTACGACTGTCAAACGGGCTGCTTTCCGGAAGAATGGATTCCTAAGGCTGCACCTCCCTGAGATACAATTTCCAAAGTCCTCGGATGGAGCCAAGGAGTCCTATTTTTACAGAAACTTATAAAGGGCAACTACGGGAAAATCTACTGTTAATATCATACCTAATGGTGAGACTTCATACTTCCCCTTTAAGATCAGAAACAAGGCAAGGAAGGACACAGGCTCCCTTCACCTCTATTCAACATGGTACTGGAGGGTGTGTGTGGCCAGTGCAAAAAGGCAAGCAAACAAAAGGCATCCAGATTGGAAGAAACAAAACTATCTTTATTTGCAGGTGATGTGATCCTCTGTAGAAAATCATAAGGAGTACACACACAGAGGAAAAACAAAAACAAGACTAATGGAACTTATATGTTTAGTAAGATTGCAGGCTACAAGATCAGTATACAAAAATCAACTGTTATTTCTCTACATTAATAACAAAAAAAATGAAATTAACAACGCATTCACAATAGCGTCAAAAAGAATAAAATACTTAGGAAAAAATTTAGTATAACATGTTGAAGATTTATACACCAAAAATATAAAACACAGCGAGAGAAATTAAGATCTAAAAAAGTAAAGAGACTTTCCATGTTCATGGATTGTTAGACTCAATATTAAGATAACAGTTCTCAAATTGATTAGATTCAATGCAATACCTAACAAAATCGTAGCACTCTTTTTTTTGTAGAAACTAACAAGCTGATCTTGAAATGTATAATGAAATATAAAAGTCCCAGAATAGCTAAGACAATTTTGAAAAAAAAAGTCAGAATTATACTACCAGTTTCAAAACTGACTACAAAGCTATAGTTATTGAGACAGTGTAATATTCATGAGAATAGGACTACAGAATCCATAGAATAGATTTGAGGATCCAGAAACAAACCCTTTGATTTATAGTCAAATTTTTAAAGTTTATTTTCTTTGAGAGAGAAAGTGTGAGTGGGGGAGGGGAGAGAGAGAGAGGAAAAGAGAATCCCAAGCAGGCTCCTTACCGTCAGCGCAGAGCCTGATGTGGGGCAAGAACCCACGAACTGGGAGATCATGACCTGAGCTGAAGTTGGATGCTTAATTGACTGAGCCACCCAGGCACCCCTATAGTCTTTTTGACCAAGATGTCAAGATAATTAATTGGGGAAAGAGTAGTCTCTTTATTTGTTTGTTTATTTTTTATGTTTATTTATTTTTGAGAGAGAAAGAGACAGAGCATGAGCAGCGGAAGGGCGGAGAGAGAGGGAGACACAATCCAAAGCAGGTTCCAGACTCTAAGCTGTCAGCACAGAGCCCAGTGTGGGACTCAAACTCATGGACAGAGAGATCATGACCTGAGCCGAAGTTGGATGCTTAACCAACTGAGCCACCCAGGTACCCCTCGGATAGTCTCTTCAATCCAGGATATTGGCAGGGTCGATTGATATTTAACTCAGTTATTAAAATATTAAAATGCTTCCACACTTGCTCTAGAGTACCATTGTCCCAAACCCAAGTTTTCCTTGCCTGCCTCCTCTTACATTCAGGACTCTCCCGAACATACCTTCTATCAGCAACCGAAGGGTTTACTGCCCAGCATAGCAGAGGATCTCTGGGACTCAGCTTTAACCGTACATTCTGATAGATCAGTGCAGTACGAGCTAAAAAATATTTTGAAAATCATTCCCCAATATAGATAGTTTTCTTCCTAGGGCACTGGCAAATAGAAAAGAACCAAATACAAAACCATAAAATAGTGTCAACAGGGATTATACAGAGTGTTTCTCATTTATTTCCTCTTCCTAACAATCATGTCCTTCATGTTTAAAAATTCTGCAGATATACCTATATGTGTTCCTATAAACAAACACACACACACACACAACAAAAACAAAAATAAAAATAAAAACTACTTTTGTAAAATACTGTTATATATACATGGAGAACGTAGTAAGTATGTTATGAACCAATTAGGCAGGAATTCTAGATCATCTGGGTAAACCTCTGTTGTAAGTTACTAATTCTGCAAGATTCCTGACAAAAATGTTTATTAAAGATTTTGCTTAAGCAATTCTAGCAACTAAGGGCTAAGGAATGCACTAGTATTGGCAGTATCCTGTTCCTCATTTGAATAGTATTATAATTATTAAGAAATTCTTCCTTGGGGCATTGGGCTAGCTCAATCACTGGAGCATGTGATTCTTGATCTTGGGGTTATGACTTTGAGCCCCATGTTGGGGGTAGAGATTACTTTAAAAAATAAATTTGAATTTAAAAAATAAATTCTAGGGTTGCATGCTTGGCTCAGTTGGTTAAGCGTCTGACTCTTGACTTTGGCTCAGGTCATGATCTCACAGTTCATGAGTTTGAGCCCTGTGTTGGGTTCTGTGCTGACATCATGGAGCCTGCTTGGGATTCTCTGTCTCCCTCTCTTTCTGTCCCTCCCCTCTCTCTCAAAAATAAATAAACATTAAAAAAAAAAAAAAGAAACTCTTCCTTACAACAAGTTGGAACCTATAAACCTACCACTTCCATCCACTGTTAATAAATCTTATATATAATGCTTAATGTGTCAGGCACTCATTTACTCTTCATAACAACCCATGAAATTGATACTGTGATCATCATCATCTTAACAGTTGAGGAAAAGGACACAGAAGGGATATGTGAATCACTGAAGTTCATGTGCCTGATTAAGGGGCAGAACGAGGATCTGAACCCACCTAATCAGTTTCCAAAGTCCATGCTCTTTTCTCCCCCTAAGTCTATGCTCTTAAATTATACATTAGACTACCTAATTCTGTCATCTAGAAAAATAACATTAGAGCCTTTCAAGAATATATACTTAACTACCTGGATATAGCTACTTTCTTTTCTTTTCTCTACCTTAAAGCCTCAGTGCCTACAATTGCCCAAGACAGTAAGTTGTCCCGAACCCCTCACCACATTGTTCCTTGGGAATACATCAGTTTGTCAATGACCTTAAAAGGTGATGGTCTTGGGGGCACCTAGCTGGCTCAGTTCGAAGAACATGTGACTCTTGATCTTGGGTCGTGAGTTTAAGCTCCACAAGGGATGTAGTGATTAAATAAATAAAACTTAATACATAGGTTTCTCTTTCTTGCCATCTCTCTTTTTGGCTTAAATATAGGAATTGATATTTATGCTTATTAAAAATCTAGATTGCTGGGGTTGCCTGACTGGCTCAGTCAGAGGAGCATGTGACTCTTGTTCTCGGGATTGTGAGTTCAAGCCCTATGTTGGGTGTAGAGATTACTTAAAAATTAAACCTTAAAAAAAAGTCTAGATTGCTGGAGAGTAAAATGATTTAGAGTATCCACTCTGCAATCAGAGTTCCTAGGCTTGAATCCACGCTTTACCACTAACTAGCTGTGTGACTTTGATCTTGGGAAAAAACCATTTAGCTTCTCTGTGTCTTAATCCCTTCACCTGTAAAATGGTGATAATAATGATAACTTGCCTCCTACGGTTGCTGTGGGGATTAGAGTTAACATCTGTCACATACAGAACAGTACCTTGCACGGGGCGCCTGGGTGGCGCAGTCGGTTAAGCGTCCGACTTCCAGGTCATGATCTCGCGGTCCGCGAGTTCGAGCCCCGCGTCGGGCTCTGGGCTGATGGCTCAGAGCCTGGAGCCTGTTTCTGATTCTGTGTCTCCCTCTCTCTCTGCCCCTCCCCCGTTCATGCTCTGTCTCTCTCTGTCCCAAAAATGAATAAACGTTGAAAAAAAAAATCTAGAACAGTACCTTGCATATAGTAAATGCCACATAAATATTAGCCACTATTGATTGAACACAAACTCTTAAGATGATTTAGTCTCTATTCTTCCATGGAGGGACTTGTATTAACCATTTTTACAGCTTTATGTTACTTAAAAAAATTAGTAAACATCACACTTCTATGTCTTTGTCCTTGGATGCTGAAAAGGATTGGATGATAGAAAAGTGCATGGCATGACAGATTTCCCTTAAATCCAATACTTTTATTTTAAATCTTTTATTTTAAACAGCTATATTGAGCTATAATTCACATACCATACCATCCACCCATTTGAACAGTACAATACAATGGCTTTTAGAATATTCACAAAATTGTGCATTCATCAACACAATTTTAGAATATTTTCATTACTCCAAAAAGAAACTCTATACCTCCTGGCTGTCACTCCCCAATCTCCCATCCAGGCCTTGGAATCATACAGTATTTATCCTTTTGTGACTGACTTATTTCTTAGCATAATATCCTCAAGGTTCATCAATGTTATAGCATGTGTCAGAATTTCCTTCCCTTTTAAGGCTGAATGATATTTCATTGTATGTATATGCTATGTTTTGTTTTTCCATTGACGTGTCAAGAGGCATTTAAGTTGTTTCCACCTCTGGCTATTCTGAAAAGTACTACTATGAACATGGGTATATGAATTATCTCTTTAAGATCCTGCTTTTAATTATTTTGGGCATATGCTGATAAGTGGAATTTCTGGATTGTATGGTAATCCTATTTTTAATTTTTTATGGAACTGCCATACTGTTTTCCATAGCAACTGCATCCATATTACATTCCTACCAACAGTGCTCCAGGGTTCCACAACTGGGTTGTCTTTTTACTACTGAGTTGTAATTTATATGTTGTAAGTACAAGTCCCTTATCAGAGATATGATTTGCTAATATTTTCTCCCATTCTTTTCACTTTCTGTATGGTGTCCTTTGAACCACCAAAACGTTAAATTTTGATGATGTCCAGTTTATCTACTTTTTATTTGTTGTACTTTTGGTGTCCTATCTGAGAAACCATTGCCTAATCCAAGGTCATAAAGATTTATGCCTATATTTTCTTCTGTAAGTTTTAGCTCTTACACTTAGGACTGGATGCATTTTGAGGTGGTTTTGTTTTGTTTTGTTTTAATGGTGTGAGGTAGGGATCCAACTTTATTCTTTGCATGAGGATATCTAGTTGCCCCAGTTATACCAAGACTGTTGTCTCCCCCATTGGATTGTTTTGGCATTCCTGTTAAAGATCAATTGATCATATATGTGAGGATTTATTTCTAGACTCACAATTCCAGTCCATTTCTCCATAATCTATTCTTATGCCAATACCACAGTGTTTTGATTACTCTAGTTTTGTAGTAAGTAAATTTTTAAACTGCGAAATGTGATTCCTCCAATTTTGTTCTTCTCTTTCCTGAAAAAGAAAAATGTTCTCTTAACACCGGTATTTATTTATTTATTTATTTATTTATTTATTTATTTTTGACAATGATCTTTTAGATTCTTGGTGCATGATTATTCAACTACCATCTTCAAATACAACTATAATATAATCAAATATTCTCCATCTTCAACATATAAATACTTATCTCATTGATCTGATGTATAAATTTAACAACTGTTTGAAATAAGTGGAAGGAGAATAATTTGGCATATTCAATTATTTGCCAAACACATCAGCACCCTGGTTACCATCAAATTCTTTTCCATGTCTTCACAAACCACGTAATGACACATTCTAATATTTTCCCAAGGAATAGCAGTGTCTGACTGGCTCAGTCAGTAGAGCATGCAACTCTTGATCTCAGGGTTGTGAGTTCGAGCCCCACATTAAATGTAGAGATTCTAAATAAATAACCTTAAAAAAATAATAAAAAGTAAAATAAAATTTTCCCAGGGAATAATGTCAAACAGATGAGTGGATCATTAATGAAATCTTCTCTTTTCCCCTTTTGCAAACTTTGCTGATATCTGCCTCTTTCTGTTCTCTAGCCATCCCCCAATATCTATGATATCTCATAGATTAGAACTCCTGGGCACAGGTGAGGAGTGCACAGAATACAGTTATTTTTTGCAAACACACATTGTATGCTACCCAGATTTGTGATTCTGTCTCTACATCTGCCAGGAAGAGGCAGCAGGCAGCACAAAATACATCCAAAATTTAGCACATGCATTCTTCTGAAAATGAGTTTTATTCAGAAATTGAGTCAGTTCTTTTTTTGTTTTTTTTTTTTTTACGTTTATTTATTTTTGAGACAGAGAGAGACAGAGCATGAGCGGGGGAGGGGCAGAGAGAGAGGGAGACACAGAATCGGAAGCAGGCTCCAGGCTCTGAGCCATCGGCCCAGAGCCTGACGCGGGGCTCGAACTCACAGACTGCGAGATCGTGACCTGGCTGAAGTCGGACGCTTAACCGACTGCGCCACCCAGGCGCCCCGAGTCAGTTCTTAGAAAATGTTTCATAAAGGGGCACCTGGGTGGCTCAGTCGGCTAAGCATCTGACTTCAGCTCAGGTCATCATCTTCTGGTTCATGGGTTCGAGCCCTGCATCGGGCTCTGCACTGACAGCTCGGAGCCTGGAGCCTGCTTTGGATTTTGTGTCTCTCTCTCTCCCACTGTCCCTTTTCCACTCATGCTCTGTCTCTCTTGGTCTCTCTCTCAAAAATAAATAAAACATTAAAAAAGTGTTTCATAAAATAATGGAAGTCTCCATGTCACCTTTCTCCCAGCTGTCATTCTGCAGAGAATATTTTAATAACTACTAGAAATTTGCTCTTCCATTATTGGCAGAACCACAACTCCTACCCTCAAGAAATTCAGCATCATGGAGAATAATGCTTTCTCTCCATAATCTATACAGTTGTTTGCAGATATAAGCCTCTAACCCATGTCACCATTTGATGTCACTATCATTTCTTTTTCAAAAGTGAGAAGGAAAAAGATGACATCTGTATAAAATCAGACAGGAGTCACTGAGCTCAACCAGGGCACATAGCATTGAGTACATAGATTCAAGTACAGCCTGAATGGCATGAAGTAATGTTAAAAATTTCTTTTTAATATCAGTGATGTTTCACTTAATTTCTATTTTATTGAAGTTTACACCCATAAAAACCAGCACTTTTTAGACCCTTCTTAATGACTTGAGGTCTTTTTTATAAACTCATGCTGCAATGCCTTCGGGGTTAATGACCTATTTAGGATTAGTCTACACAGGACTGTTTACTGAGCTATTTAGTTTTTTATATGGTCTCCTTTGTCAGGAGCCCTTCCTGGTTGTCAGCATACTATTTTTTACTGTAGCCACAAGACTGCTGTTCCTATGGCCATGATCAGTAACATTAAGTTTTCTCCAAAACGGTCGCTTCATCTATTTTGCACTTTCACTGAATCCTAACATTAGATTCAACGTGAAACAAAACTAACACCGTGCAAGTCACTGGAATGAACTTTTGAGGCAGAGGGATGGGAAAGGACAAGAGGGTATTGTGTTAGAATTTGTATGACTGATTCCAGCTATTATTACTGCTTTGGGTCCTGTAGCATGCCATTAAATCTAAAAAGAGATATTCGTACCCTACAGACAAAGCAGTCACTGAGTCTTAAAAGACATGAAAAGCCGTGTAACAACAACTGGGTATAATATGTCACTGAGGCTGCACAGGCATGACGGGGTGGACAACTTAATATCATGCAATAAACACACAGCCTACTTTTAGAGGTCTTTTCTGTATTTAAAAAGCCAGGGAGTCAAGAATAGAAGTGGAATCCTACCTGGAGTGAATGGAAAGTGACTGAAGTAACAAAGCTGTGCCCAGAGACACACAGTACACACCCCTAGGATGTGAATGTCCCCACATCCTATGTCCAGGCAGCAGTAGAGCAAACGTGCATTTGATAGTACAGATGTAAACCTGAATAAAGGAAACACGGTTTGGGATTTCAAACTTGAAGAAGGGGACTGAGTTCTATAAAATTCTTAGAAACTCATGGACAAAATCAAGTTATTTTGTTTTAACCACAAGTATTTATTGATGGATCGAAGAATACAATTTTAATGGAACAGTAAGGCACAACTGTGGATTCAAACAGTTTGCTATACAGCCAAAAGGAGGAAAAAGCCATAAACTTAGGAACTTTAAATATGCAAGTCAAGGAGCCTCTGAAGTACCTCTCTAACAGACCAGTGTCAGAAAATTCTTCCCTTTTATACATTTCCTATAATACATCACTTGATCACAAAGTTAGACCGATACTTCATTAAGAATTTCTTAGTCATTTATACTTGAGTCATCCAGCCTGGCCATTCCTGTTTCCCACCCTTCCCAATCCCTTTGCAGCATTTCTGTTTTTAAGCAATTCCCTTCCTGGATAGCCTTCCAAAGCAAGGAAACAAGCAAGCAAGCAAGCAATCAATGAGTCAGAGAAAATCGGCCAAGGGCAGATATATAGACATAAAGACTCATAAACAGATGTTAGGATGACAACAGCCTGATTCAGACAGGTCGATACCAAGCTGGATAGGCAGAGAAGTTGCTCTGGCTCATGCAAAAGCCTATAATGCCACTTCAGGTCGTGCCACTGGTGCCAGACTCCTTGTTTCCAAGATATTAGTGGTTTACAAGAGGAGCTAGGAAGTCAACGTAACCAGGTAGCTAATAATAATACATTCAGTGCTTTGGACCTCTTTTAGGAGCCGACTATGGCTTCCAGCATTAATATTTGCCAACGGTAAAATTCAGAGAGAATTTTGTGCAAAACATCAAGACACTGAAGATAACCTTTAAATCTCTTGGACTGGGATGAATTAGGCACTTCCATTACACTAATCTTCCAGTTTGGAAATGTGAAATGAAAAACATTCCAGGGCACATAACACTGAGGCATAAACCATGCTGCAGAAGTGGGGACATACCAGGCTTTTAGAATGCCCAGGCTCCTTGTTCAAAAAGCCATGAGAAAGGCCCCAAGCATATTGGCAGAGCAGCCATTCTGGTGGTGATGATGCCCCCAAACTAAATAAACCTGCAGGCATATGGCTATTTTCTGAAGAGTCAACACTGTACTAACATGAGTAGCCACGTAGGTGTGTATATTGATAATCAGAGGCCAGAGGTAGAGCGACCTGGGCAAGCCACCTAGCACACTTGGCTCTACACCTCTCACCAAAGCCACTACCTTACAAGAAGAACATCCCCAACCAACGGCCCTTTGATGACAGAGCAGAGTGCAGGGGACCAGAGATGATCATTTTTCTGAGAGAAATGTTGGTTATGGAAAACCTCCTGGAGAGGCAACATCCCAGAGACCCATTTAAGAATGAAGATAGACAAAAACTGCCAGACCACTGCACTATCCTGCCAAGTGAGAAATACATTTAACAGGCATAGCTTAGGGTGCCAAGTAGAACAGAGGGACTGAAGCTTAAAGAAAAGCAGAGAGACTGAAAGACAAAGTGAATGATCTGTTGGGTGAGAGAGAAGTAGAAAGCGAGGGATGAAAAAAGATATAAAAAAAAGATGAAGGAGCATGCCAAAGCCTGGCTGGAGGGAAGGCAGCACGGTTTCATCTATATCCAGTGAAAGAGCTTTGCTGGTTGGTTCTTGGCAGGAGTCCCTCTCTCATTTTCTCAGACTGGATGGACATGTGGCATTCAGCAGCAAACCAGGGGAGATGGTATTTAGAAATGGAGATAACTGGCGAATGATACTGAACAGAAATAGACGGGTGTACCATTCTGTAATGCCCTGTTTATACACCAAAGGCAGGTTTGTGTTGACAGACCATATTTGGGGTTCTCATGCAACAGCAGTAGTACTTTGGGAGAAGGCGGAATAATGGGGTGGAGGTGGGGCTGGTGGTGAGGAGGACTCTCAAGTTCCAGTTCTTAAATACTCAAAAGCAAGAACAGTTTGGTCTCAGTCCTTTAGTGAAGAAATCGGATGCTCATTTTCTGTTCTACGTCCACCTTCTCCAAAACCTGGAAAAAACAAAACAAAACAAAGCCCAATTACAGTTATGCAGGTCAAAAGAGGAGATACTGTCCCAAGTTCTTATCTGAATGTTTTTCTCCCTCCCTCCTGTACAACAATTTTAAAGCTTTTCAACATTTTCAAACCAAGAGGTGACTGACTGACCTTAACAAACTCTGTAAAAGAGATGGCGCTGTCCCCATCCTGATCAGCCTCCTGGATGGTCCTGTCTGCAATGCTGCCCAGCTGCTCATCTGAGATATTTACTCCGACCATCATACGTAGCACCTGCAAGACCAAAAGCCAGGAATTACAGGAGACTTGGGGGGTCAGGGGAACTCTTTTATGAAGATTAAAGGAAAATTCACTCCCACCCTCTTTTCCTTTGATGTCCTTAAATACAACGGCCAGAAAGCTGACACCCTTGTCTTCTCATCTAGGCCATTCTAGATAAAGATGTGAGCAGAAGTCTTTGGCAAGGTCACTGGAAAGGAAGGCAAAGTTTCACTGGGGGAGAGTTGTTTGCATTCTGCTCTTCCCGTTCTTCCTGTCTGGAATATAAATATGATGCTTTGGTGGCATAGCAGCCATCTTGCGACTATGAGGTGAAAGTCGTATGTGCTATGCATGCCAGAGCAAGAATACAGAAGCCTGATTCCTGGACGTCACTCAGGTACAGCACCAACCCAGATAATCTATCCCAAGATTTCTTACTGCATGAGGCAAACTAGTTCCTTATTGGTTTAAGTCAGTTTGGTGGAGCTTTCTAGGAACCCCACATGAATGCAGTAGTCCTCTTTGAAGCAGCGGATTATATTAAACCAGCTATTTCTCAAGTATAACCAAGAAACATAAAGACCCTTGAAGGCTTAAATACTAAACCCTTCTTTTGAGAAAAATAACAAAAATATTTAACGGGCTATAGTAAAGAGAATTTGAACACTGTTTCACCAAATTTGTTTCACACATAACCAAGAACCCCCCTCCCCTCAATTCTTTAGGGCATAAATATACTCTGGAAATTGCTACTTTAAGCACAATAAGCAACCGTAGTGATACGAAACGAGGGACAGGGTGCTTTTGTGATGCCTCACATTACTGTAGTCAGCCACCTCTGTCTTCAGAGATAAGAGTTGAGCTTTTCCACAAGAAAGAAAGGCCTTCCAGCCCAGCTGTTCACAAGCCTTCCTTTCCCCCACCTCTTACATCCTTATCCAATCTCATGACACAGACTTTTAAAAGTAAATTACAGGATTTTCTGAAAAGAAAAAAAGAGCTGAAATATGGATTTGCATCAACACTGGTTATTTCTTTTCACAAACTGATTCTTGAAAATTGGAAAGTGTACGTTTGGGGTACAAATTGTACCCCAAATTGGGGTACATATTGAAGGATTAATAGAAAGAGGCAATCCTGGCAAAAATAATAAATGGACAAGTCATTTGCCATCTTCCCCGATCGTCTGTGGCTGACTAGACAAATTCATCCTCAAATAGCACCTTCTTCAGATCTGCATCCAATTATTCCTGAGGTGTTTTATTTTTAGAATTAGAGAACTGCATTGGGCATGTGTGCTCTGTGGGGATAGGAGTGGTGTTGTCTGAGGAATCACTCATACAATCTGTTCAAGAGGACAAGAGGGTCTAGAAGTGGCTTGATCCAGGTCCCAGCGACCAGTGGCCCATGTAGTCGTCCAGGCCTCTGTGCCCAGTCAGCTATCCACAGTGACACTGAGGGCTGTAGTTGAAGTTCATTAGCAAACAGGGCTTTCATTATTCCCACTTGGTTAATATCTGCTAAGGTTTGTTGTATATTCCTTTCATCAGTGTAAGAAAGCTCCCTTCTATCTGTTTTTATGTCTTTTTTTTTTAATTTAATATGTAAAGGTTCATAAATTTGCATGTCATCCTTGCAGGGGCCGTGCTAATTAATCTTCTCTGTATCATTCCAATTTTAGTATATGTGCTGCCAAAACGAGCACTTTCTATGACTTCTTAAAAAATCATGAATGAGGGTGCCTGGCTGGCTCAGTCAGTTGAGCATCTGACTCTCCATTTCAACTCTTGATTTAGGATCGGGTCTTGACCCCAGGGTTGTGGGGTCGAGTCCTGCACTGGGCTCTGCACTGAGGGTGGAGCCAGCTTGGGATTCTTTCTCTCTCCCTCTGCCCCTCTCCCCTGCTTGCGCTCTCTCTCTCTAAAATTAAAAAAAAAAAAAGGGGGGGATGCCTGGGTATCTCAGTCAGTTAAGTGTCTGACTCTTGATTTTGGGCTCAGGTCATGATCTCACGGTTTGTGAGATCGAGCCCCGCAATGGGCTCTGTGCTGACAGCATGGAGCCTGCTTGGAATTCCCCACCCCCCTCTCCCTCCCTCCCTCCCTCCCTCCATCCCTCCCTCCCATGTGTGCGTGCTCTCTCTCTTTCAAAATAAATAAATAAATTTTAAAATAAAAAAAAAGGATTTAGGGGTGCCTGGGTGGCTCAGTTGGTTAACTGTCCGACTTCAGCTTAGGCCATGATCTCACAGTTCATAAGTTTGAGCTCCATGTTGGGCTCTGTGCTGACAGCTTAAGCCTGGAGACTGCTTCAGATTCTGTGTCTCCCTTTCTCTTTGCCCCTCCCTGGCTCACGCTCTGTCTCTCTCCCTCTCAAAAATAAATAAATTAAAAAAAAAAATTAAAAAAAATCATGAATGGATGATGAATTTTGTCAAATGCTTTTATTCTGTGGAAAAGACCCATTTTTCTTCTTTAATCTGTTAATATGGCAAAGTATATTAATTTTCTAATTAAAAAAATGTTTTTAATGTTTATTTTTGAAAGAGAGAGAAAAAGAGACAGAGAGTGAGCAGGGGAGGGGCAGAGAGAGAGGGAGACACAGAATCTGAAGCAGGCTCCAGGCTCTGATCTCTCAGCACAGAGCCCAATGTGGGGCCCGAACTCACAAACTGAGAGATAATGACCTGAGCCAAAGTCAGATGTTTAACAGACTGAGACACGCAGGCACCCCTTTTAATTTTCTAATTTTAAACTAACTTTGAATTTCTGATATAGACCCACCTTGGCCAGAATCCAATATCCTTTTTATACACTGCTGGATTTAATCTGCCAATATTTTGTTTAGGATTTTTACATCTATGTGAATGAAAGGGATTGTGCTGTAATTTTCTTTTCTTTTTTTAAAGTTTGTTTATTTATTTTGAGAGAGAGAGACAGCGAGAGAGAGGGAGGGAAGGGCAGAGAGAGACAGAGAACAAGAGAATCCCAAGCAGGCTCCGCTCTGTCAGCACACAGCCTGACATGGGGCTTCAACTCCTGAACCATGAGATCATGACCTGAGCTGAAATCAAGAGTCAGATACTCAACTGACTGAGCCACTCAGGTATCCCTGTAATTTTCTTATGCAGTCTTTATAAGGTTTTCACATCAAAGTTATGCTAGCCTCATAAAATGAGTAGAGCAACTATCTTTATTGCAGTATAATTGGTATACAATAAACTATACATATTTAAAACGTGCAATCTGTTAAGTTTTGACATATGTAGACACACATAAAACCATCACCACGATCAAGATAATGAACATATCTGTCATCTCCAAGAGTTCAACCAGGACTTTTTATAAAAATCATACTAGAAAACAACCACTCAGTCTTCCCCTAGGAGAAACTCACCACAAACTTTTAAATATCCACTGAATGAATAGTTAAGAATTGCATATCACCAAATATTTTGGACATGGAAGTGTCCAGGAAGATGAAATTTGTTTTCTTCTCACTTTGGTAACATGTTCATATCCTCTTCCTGCTAGGGTAAAACTAGTTCTCTGTCATCTCGACAGCTCATGAACACATTTGTCCTCAAGTCAGTTTGGCCCTGAGGAACACTCTGGTGGCACTGACTGGCATTCTGGCCATATGATCTCCCCACTCCCTGCCTCTGGCTTTTTTAAAATCCTAATAATAGAAAATAAATCAACCCACCACTCCAAAAAATCTTTCTGGCAGCCAGATCTGGGCCACAGGATGAAAACATTCAACTATAGAGCAACTGCCTCTGCCTTTTCTCCTCAGAACTCAGAAGCCCATATATAGCAATTTTAAATAAACTCTTCTCATTGAAGAACGATATCCCCAACTCAAAAGCAAAGAACGTTAACATTGACCTGCAGACTGTTTTGAATTTTGTGCTCAGACACAGAAATATAGAAATACCTTGGGTTGGTCCTTAATTTGGCCTGAGTAATCTTCAGCTTAGAAGACTTCTCAGGACACTGAGTGAGTTCAGATTTACTTCAGGGTGAGTGGAAACCACTTTACTTTTTAGGTGTATCTAGAAATAGAGAAATCTCCTCATGGAAATTCCTGAATGTGTTAGCCTCCTAGGGTCCTCCAGATTCGTAAGTATTAAAGAAAAGAGAAAAGGAGAACTTTCTCCCCTCTAACTGTGTATTTAAGGAAGGCGGGGAGGGGAAAGGGAGGGCAATGCTAAGAGGATGAAATGCTAGTAGTCACTGCTAGTGCAAAGACAGGGAATTGTCTTCAGAAGCAACAAAAGACAGTGAGTAGGTGGCTCAGTGTACACTGGCCCAGCAATAGCTCCTTGACTGTTATGTCAAGGCCAAGGACAGACGAGACAGCAGCATTTACCCAAGTGTCATCAGAATTACCTGGATGTCAATAAGCTGACGTGACAATAACTCAACTATCTGACTTAGACCATCTCGCAGAGTTTAGCTCTGCTGGTCAGCACCCAAAAGACATTTAGTTAGCTTTTAAATAGCAGAGACATCTGTCTTTGAGAACTCAATGAGCCATTTCAAGTTTCCCCAGGTCATCTGGCTCTGACTTATAGTTAGGACAGGATTCTGCACCAGCAGGTGGCAAATAAATGCTTAGTGAAAGAAAGAACAATTCCTGCCCAAAAGAGTAAGCAGGCAGAGGCCCCAACAGTTGTTCGCATGCATGGCAGCTCTCCCACCTACCTGTAATAGCTCATCACGGGAAATCTTGTCATCTTTATCCAAATCATATAGTCGAAAAGCAACTGGTAGGGAAAAACAAAAAGTTACTGGAAATTCAGTAGTGTTTTGCCCCTTCTCAAGGAAGTAAATATGTAAAGGACGCTAGACAGAAATTTGACAACAAATAGTTTTTTAAGAGCAGTGGACATTACTTCTAGAGCTTTTAAAGACAAAACACTTAAGAAATTAAAATGCATCTCATAATTGATGGCATCCTAGCCTTGATAAAATATGTCCCTTCTTCAGGCAAATCAGAGAACTTAATAATAAAAAGAAACAATTGCGTGTCCTTTATCTTACCTTAGAATGTTTAAAAAACAAACAAGCCCATTAGTAGTTCTATACATGAGGTCATCTCACAAAACCCATGCACCGCTCACAGGGTGCCAGCCTTAGGTGCCACGCAGGCAAAGAAGCAGACTATACAAAACAGTGCTCTGGGAAAATGGCCACTTTGGGAAATTTGTGCCAAATTTCAAGTCACTGTCTTCCATGCTGGAGCCCTGAAAATAAAGAACTGCAGCTGCAAATAAAAATGCTGAGAATCTGATGGTCTCCTGGCCTTAACATGTTTCTCTCCTGTTAATAATAAATATGTTTTCTGGAAACTAGGATATGTAAGAGACAATTCATGTTGCTGAAGAGCTACCACTGCATGATTTTACTGGCACTATGAAAAATCACAATGAGGAGGTGACTGCCTTGTAATTATAGCTGAACGGAGTGCGGTTTTGAGGCTTGGATTCGCTTACAGTATGCCACTAACGTTTTTTATTTTGGGTAGGGTGCTGTGAATACTAAAAAGCCAAAATCCACTTCTCTAATTATTAAGATACAGATTTAGGTCTTGTCCTCAGCAGCTCATGAGCTAGTAGAGGAGAGCAACACACACTACTCACTTCACTACATTTGCAGTGTTATCATACATCTGAAATGCTGGGGAACAAAACGTACGGCACGTATGCCTTTCTGGTTCAGTAACATTTGAACATAGTCTTGAAAGACAGACAAATCTGATGACAGATGGCATTCTAGGCAGAGCTCACACTAGGTACAAAGGCATGAGAACCCGGATGAGTATCTACAAATTTAAACATCACCCCTCCTCCACTCCTTACTGCTGCCAAAAGGAGGCGAGTCCACTAAACGTTAAAAAATTTTAGAAAAATCTAACCTGCTTGTTATAAGGTACATATTAGAATTCTAGAGGAGAGGGGCGCCTGGCTGGCTCAGTTGGGAGAGCATGCGACTCTTGACCTCAGGATTGTTGAGTTCGAACCCCACATTGGGTGTGGACATAACTGAAATAAACTTTTAAAAAATTCTAGAGGGGGAAATAACTGGGAAAGACTTTCTCTGATGTGTTTTCTCTTAATTTGGTTAGTTGATTAACTATCTTTACCAAATTTGAGAATTTATATGCTTAGGAGGTTACTATTTTTTTTAATTAAAAAAATTGTTTTTAATGCTTATTTATTTTTTTAATTTTTTTTTGAGAGAGAGAGAAAGAGAGGGACTAAGTGCGAGCGGGGGAGGGGGAGAGAGACAGGGAGACACAGAATCTGAAGCAGGCTACAGGGCACAGAGCCCAACGTGGGGCCCGAACTCGTGAACCACGACATCATGACCTGAGCCAAAGTTGGCCACCCAAGTGACTGAGCCACCAAGGTGCCCCATGGAGGTTTCGATTCCAAAGGAAAGGAGACCAAGATCATTAGTATTCCTAAAGGAATATCTGTTTAAAATATTCCCCAAAGTGAAAACACAGACACACACATACCCCTGTACATGCTGTCAAGTTTCTAAAATACATCAAATGTGTTACCTATTAAGCAATCTTCAGGATGATTTCAGAAGGGAAATCTATATATAACCCATATATAGTTATGCTATATAACCCATAAATAACTTTCTGAATTTTTTTAAACAACATTTTTTTGTTTCTTTTTTAAAACAACCATTAATTTTCATTTTTTAAAAAGTAATCTCCATGCCCAATGTGGGGCTCCAACTCATGACCTTGAGATCAAGAGTCGCATGTTCTACTGACTGAGCCAGCCAGAATTTTTTAATCAGGTACCTGTTATAAACACACCCCTTTCGGGGCACCTGGGTGGCTCAGTCGGTTGAGCATCCAGCTTTGGCTCAGGTCATGATCTCATGGTTTGTGAGTTTGAGCCTGGCATCGGGCTCACTGCTGTCAGCACAGAACTGGCTTCAGATCCTGTCTCTCCCTCTCTCTGCTCCCTTCCTGCTCGCGCTCTCTCTCCCTCTCTCAAAGATAAGTAAACATTAAAAAAAAAACAACCCACCCCTTTCTGCCAAGGTATTTACAGAAGCTAGAACTGTTAATTCTTAAAACCTAGCTGCCAAGGACTGAAGGTTTCTATCCCCCCAATCCCGACCAAAATTCCTATGTTAGAACCCTCAATCCCCAATGTGATGCTACTAGGAGGTGGGGCCTTTGGGAGGTAATTAGGGTTAGATCAGGTCATGAGGGCGGGGCCCTTGTGATGGAATTAATGCACTTATAAAAGGAGGAGACAGGAAATCTCTCCTTCTGTCTGTCTCCACCTCTTTCCCCATGTGAGAATAGGGCAAGAAAAAGGGAGCCCCTTCTGGGTGAATCAGGACACTCGCCAAAGAACCTGACTATGCTGGCCCCCTGTTCTCAGACTTCTAGCCTCCAGAAATGTGAGAAATGTCTGTTTAAGCCACCCAGTCCATGGTATTCTATTACAGCAGCCTGAGCAGACTAAGACATCAGGTAAATTCAGAGATTACCTGAAAGGACCTTTCAGAAAAAAAATGCAGCAATAGTAGTTATTTCTTAACTGACTTGGATTCCAATCAGGCAGTTCTGGCCCTGAACCAGCAAACACATATTTCCCAAGATAACAAATGATCAAATGCGCAAATGACCAAGCCTTTTTGTTAACAATGCTCTATTTTCTCTTCTCATCTCTCCCTCTCTTTCTCTCTTTTTTAATTAAGTAGGCTTCATGCCCAGTGCAGAGCCCAACACAGGGCCTGAACTCACCACCTTGAGATCAAGACCCAGGACGCTTAACTGAGTCACCCAGGCACCCTTCCTCTTGTCATCTCTCATCTCCCTATTCTTGGTCCTGTGATTTGGACTCCCCTAATCTTGAGCTGTCCATGGCTTTAATCTAGTTCCATGGCTTTAAATGCTTTCTAGCACTCATGATTCCCAAATGTGCAATTTCAGCTTCGACCTCTCCTCTGAGCTCCTGACATGGATGTCAAAGCAATATGGTGGGGTGCCTGGGTGGCTCAGTTAGTTAAGCATCAGAGTCTTGATTGCAGCTCATGATCTCACCATTCTTGAGTTCAAGCCCCATGTCAGGCTCTTTGCTGACAGGGGAGAGCCTGCTTGGGATTCTCTCTCTTTGTCCCTCTCCCACTTCTCAAAATAAATAAATAAATTTAAAAATGACACTTTAAACAGTGCTGGGCACATAGTAGGAGCTCAATAAATGTCACCTCCCTACCATTACCTCTCTGCCCTCCTTTCTCACCACTCACTTCTTTCTTGGGACAGCTGCGTTGTTCTCTGAACAGATCAAGTACTCATGGACCCTACTTGTTCCCTGTGCCTAGAGCTCTCTTGTTCTCTGCATGGCTGGTTCATTCTTAGCTCAGAGAGGCTTTCACTCACCACTCCTTGTATGCAGTGACATTCCCTATCACTTTTTCATCTCACCTTATTCATTTCCTTCACAGAACCTGCCACAGTCATAAAGTCAAAAGATTTATTTCTTCGTCTGTCTTTTCCCATATATAGTCTGACTCCCTTATGAGATCATAGCTCTATGAAAGCAAAGACCTTATCTGATTTATGCATCATTGTATCATAGACCTAAATTAGTACCTGGCAAACAGCACTTGCTCCAATATTTGCTTAATGAAAAAATCAAATGAATGATTTTAGTCAAATCTTTACTTTTTAATCATTGATTCTTCTTTCTTTCTTTCTTTCTTTCTTTCTTTCTTTCTTTCTTTCTTTCTTTCCTTTCTTTCTTTTAATGTTTATTTTTGTGAGACAGACAGATCATGAGTGGGAGAGGGGCAGACAGACGGAGACACAGAATCTGAAGCAGGCTCCAGGCTCTGAGCTGTCAGCACAGAGCCTGACGCGGGGCTCAAACCTATGAACCATGAGATTATGACCTGAGCTGAAGTCGTGTGACTTAATCGACTGAGCCACCCAGGTGCCCAATTCTTCTTTTTTTAAAAAAAGGCTTTGGTAAAATATACATAAAATTTACTATTTTGACCCTTTTACAATGTACAGTTAAGTACATTCACATTGTTGTGTGACCATCACCACTATCTACTCCAGAATTTTTTCATCTTCCTCATGAAACTCTGATCCATTAAACAATAACTTTCCATTTCCCTCTATCCCTAGCTTGACAACTTTTTCTCTATGACTTTGGGCTACTCTAGGAGCCTCACCTAAGAAGAATCAAACAATATTTATCCTTTTGACTTTTTTTTTTTAAGCATAAGTAGATTCATCCAAGTAGCATGTGGCAGAATCTCCTTTTTTGAGGCCAAATAATGTTCCACTGTGTGTATACAATGCATTTTGTGTACCCTTTCATCTGTTGGTGAACATTTGGGTTGCCTCTACCTTTTAGCTATTGTGAATATGCTGTTCACTATTTCTTCTTGGCCACTTTCCCTAATTCCACTTTACCAATACTCCTATCATCCAAATAAAATAGCTTCACGCAGACAACTTACTTCCCTTCCCACATCATTCATTATGAAATCACTAGGAGGCCGGGGTGGCTCAGTCGGTTGAACATCCAACTTCGGCTCAGGTCATGATCTCATGGTTCCGTGACCTTGAGCCCTACGTAAGGCTCACTGCTTTAAGCACAGAGCCTGCTTTGGATCCTCTGTGCCCCTTCCCCGCTCATACTGTCTCTCTCAAAAATAAATAAAACATTTAAAAAAAGAAATAATAAAAATTAAAAAACGAAATCTTTTAAGAAGACAATTAGAACATCAACAGGGAAGTTTATAAACCTCTCTCCTACCTACCACACCCTGGACCACCACAAGGTGGGGTGAACCTTTCATGTAGGACATTACAACCTCACTGATCTGAAGAGGAGATAAAGCAATTAGTAACCTTTCCCAAAAGACAGACAGAGCAGTAGTACTATGTGTGCTTGGGTATAGTTCAGCCTTGGGGGTTTCCCTTGACATTCTTTCACTGCAGCATAAGAAAGAAATAAGACAAAGTGTGCTCTCAGAGCTCCTGTTCTGTGTAAAAGATGGATCGTAACCAAACTTGGTTCCAGAAACTCATATTTTAAAGTAATACACCTCCTATGGAAGGGAAATGTGTCTTAGTGGCAAATATATCGCTAGATATACAATGTTCAGTTGCTCTCAGTCTACACCAGGAAGCGCCATCTTGCTGCTTTCATAGCTCTGTGGGAAATTCAGAGAAAACCAATATATAAACATAAGTAGACATCCAGGACTCTCCTGTAGGTTTGGTTTCATCGATCTAATTACATGAATGTGATCTCAACAGATAGGCTGCAACAGAATTCTTTTTCTTTTTTCTTTTTTATTATTCTATCTCATACTAAAGTTTGCCATTTCTGTGGCATTCAGATCTTCCTCCTTCCTAACAGACTCTCATCTACAGCTGTCTGTCTCATTTCCATGAGATGTGAACAGGGAAACACATAGCCTAGTTGTTGAAAGCCATCATATGACCATGAGGAGCCATGCCTTTGGATGAAGCAGATCCTAAGGATGGCAAAGTAGAGCAACAGAAAAAACACAATAAACTCTGACACTTGCCTCCCCTGACTTGTAAAGTGAGATAATACATTTAACTTATTGTCCAGTCCAGATGAGTCAGCTAAAGGTATCCTAACTGATACACCAAGTAACTTCCAAATATGTTTGGAATATTTTCTTTGGGGTCAGTGTGAACTAATGTACTTAGACCACAGCAATTTATAAAGGAAATAAACTACAAAGAAAGGACTCTGTAGATGTGTTGCATAAAATATCTGGATCAAGCTATGGGAATCCAAAGCTAATGAACTGCAGTTTTTTTCTCTTCTTACTATTATCTGCTTGCTGAGTAAAAGGTCTATAAGGCAGAAATTTTACCACAAGGGGTTCAATTTGCTTTACGTACTTATCTGTTTCTTCTATTGCGGTAAAATACACATAGAATTTACCATCTTAACCATTTTTAAATGTACAGTTCAGTGGCATTAAATACATTCACATTGTATAATCATCACAACCACCCATCCCTGTAACTCTCTTCATCTTGTAAAACTGAAACCCTACACCTTTATTGTTTTTTTAAAATGTTTATTTCTTTTTTAGAGAGAGCACAAGAGCACATGCAGGGGAGGGGCAGAGAGAGGGAGACAGAGGATCTGAACTGGGCTCTACACTGACAGGAGAGAGCCTGATGCAGGATTCAAACTCATGAACCATGAGATCATGACCTGAACCGAAGTAGGACGCTTAACCAACTGAGCCACCCAGGCACCCCCGTATACCTTTAAATAATAACTCCCCATTCTCCCTTCCCCCTATCCCTAGCAACCACCATTATATTTTCTGTCTTTAAGATTTTGACTACCTCTAAGTCCTCATAGAAGTAGAATCATACAGCATCTTTTCATGAGTAGCATTATGCCTCAAGTGGTATAATGTTGTAGAATATTTCAATTTTCTTCCTTTTCCAGGCTGAATAATATTCCCATGTATTTATATAGCACATTTTTGCCTACCCATTCATTCTTGGATGGACACTTGAGTTGTTTTCTCATTTTAGCTATTGTGAATAATGCTAAGAACATGACTGCCTGTACAACTATCTCTCCAAGATCTTGCCTTCGATTCTTTTGGATATATACCTGGAAGTGGAAGTGCTAAATCATATGGTAATTCTATTTTTAATTTTTTGAGGAACCACCATACTGTTTTCCATAGTGGCTACACTATATTACATTCCTGCCAACAGTGGACAAGGGTTCCAATTCCTCTGTATCCTTGTCAACACTTGTTATGTTCTGTTTTTATTTGTTTTTTGATAGTACCCATCCTAACGGGTATAAGATAGTATCTCATTATAGTTTTTGTTTGCATTTCTCTAATAATTAGTGATGTTGAACATCAACATCATGTGTTCGTGGGCCATCTACAAAGCCTGATGTGAAGCTCAAAGTCACGAACCGTGAGATCATGACCTGAGCCAAAACCAAGAGTCAGACACTTAAGCTGAGCCAGCCTGGTGCCCCCAATTTCTCTAATTTTTTAAATGTTTATTTATTTGTTTTGAGAGAGAGAGAGAGTCAAGCAGGAAGGGGCAGACAGAGAGAGGGAGACACAGAATCCAAAGCAGGCTCCAGGCTCTGAGCTGTCAGTACAGAGCCTGGTGACGAGCTCGAACCCACGGACTGCAAGATCATGGCCTGAGCCGAAATCTGACACCCAACCGACTGAGCCACCCAGGTGCCCCAGATATAGCCCTTAAAACATTCATTTTATGAGATTTAGCCCAACATTTTTCAGGTTATCAGTATCTCTTCTGGCTCTGATTCTGTGGTGTCTTGTATTCATTATGCCTACAAGTTTACAGTCAACCAGAAACTTGATATATTTGCTTATTTCAGATTCAATGAAAGTCACTGATGAAAAGAACAACAAAAAGCGAAAAGAGCCCTGCAGCAGACCACTGGGAACCTCTTTCTGGTCTGACACATATTCATACCTTTTGGGTATTCTAACCTACTGCTCCATTGTATACAACAAAATACTGACAAAGACTTTATTAAGTGTTTTTCTAAAATCTATTTTACATTAACAAATGCCATGAAAGAAATACACAAAGAGAAACATGTGGAATGTGTTTCTCTATTGCTTTCACCAATGTACTGTTGGCTGTTTTTTCTTTTTTTTCTTACTTATTTTAGAGTAGAGACTCACAGGAAGTTACAAAAAAAAATACATAGGAAGGTCCCATATACTTTTCACCAGCGTTCCCTGATGTTTAATATCTTGCGTTAACTATAACATACCATCAGAATCAAGAAATCGACAGTGGTACAATCCACAGAGCTCACTCAGATTTCACTGTGTGTGTGTGTGTGTGTGTGTGTGTGTGTGTGTAGTTCTGTGCAATTTTATCCACCTATGTAGTTTTGTGTAACCATCACCACAGTCAAGATACAGAGCTGTCTGAAACAGATTCACAAATACAGAGACAAAATAGTAGCTGCCAGAAGGGAGGTGGGTGAGGAGATGAGCAACAGGTGAAGGGGATCAAAAAGTACAAACTTCTAGTTATAAGTCACAGGGATGTAAAGCACAGCACAGGGAAAATGATCAGTAATAATTGTAATAACTTTGTATGGTGACAGATGGTAACCACACTTATTGTGGTGAGCATTTCATAAAGTATGCCATGCATACATGACATTATGCATTTGACATAAATGTCAAATCACTATGTGGTACACCTGAAACTAATATATTGTATGTCACCTATACTTCAATAATAAAAAAGATAGACAGCTCTAATGTTACACAGCCTCTAATGTTACATCCTGTTATTTAATATATAATACAGAAGCACATAAGCCTACATATTTGACTTTATGCATTCAAAACTATTCTGAGATAGCGTCAGTAGGATTCACCAGACCGCCAAAGGAATTCATGACTTGAAAAAACTATAGCCCATGCTAGAGAGGGAATTCAGGTAAAAGGTTTGTGTTAGGTCCGATGACCTTTAAAGTCTCCTCTAATCCTGGATTAGAAAAGCAAGCATAGTTTCGTGGAGCACAGAATGTCTCTTAACTGTCTTCTCCTTAACCAACTCACTTGATTCATGGACGCTCCCCTTCCCTCTGCAAACTGTCCGAATAGATGGGGTGGCTCACTGCATACTCGTAGCTAATGGGCAACACCTGAGTGTCTACTCCACCAGCTGAAATGGATGGTCACCAAGAGTCAGATGTATCCACTGCCCTAAAACTGTGCTATGTGTACTTAATTTAATAAAACTATATAATAAATACAAAGTGAAACATGTACGTGGAAACAAAGTTATTGTTTTTACGAAAATTAGATTACTTCTGAAAGGCTCAAAATTAAGTTACTGAAAAAAAAAACAACAACAACTGCTGCTAAGCTAAGTGTGGCAGAACAACTGTAAAAGATTAAGGAAAAAATGTAAACACCAGAAAGATTCTATTTGTGGAGTGCTTTACAAGTATCTTTAAATTCTCTTTCCACTTGAAAGAAACTGCAACCAGAAACCCCAGACTATACATTATGGATGTGCTTTATACAAAAACATCACACGACTCCCATCTGCAGACTTTTATGAAAACAAAACAAAAAGTCTTAGTCCTTCATCAAAAGATTGGGCAGTGAATGTGTTTTCAAATATTTTAAGGTAAAATAAAATGTTAAATCATGTATACTCTTCTATGATTCCATGCCATAGCTGGCTTTTTCAATTATTGATCAAGTCCTGGTCTGACCACATTGAATAAGAAATTTTCTATTATGCTAATGCCAGAATCAGGCAAACATGTACTAAATATACGCTGAAACTTAAAAATAAATTGTTTTTTGATGTTTATTTTTGAAGTAGAGAGAGACAGAGCGTGAGCAGGAGAGAGGCAGAAAGAGAGGGAGACACAGAATCCGAAGCAGGCTCCAGGCTCTGAGCTGTCAGCAGAGCCATGAGATCATGACCTGAGCCGAAGTTGGACACTTAACCGAATGAGCCACCCAAGCACCCCTATGCTGAAATTCTTAAAACGTTAAGACCTAGGCTTTGTCTCAAGTAGTATTTAGTCTTGAAAGGAGAAATGGGAATTCACTAACAAACATAAAGTATTCCATAAATTTGAGAACAACTCATTAGAGTTCTATTTTCTTCTATACTGTTTTGTTTGTACTTAAGTTTTCTGCTCTTCAGTAAGGTACCCAATATTGTGGTAAAGAAGAATAGTATTTTGCTATTTTGGTTCAAAAATCTTTCCTGTCCTATATAACAAAATTTATTTCAGTGCTTCTGAAACTCTTTACCAAGACAGGAGTGAAGTTATAGTCCTATAGCCAGGGAGATCAGAGGATGTAGCCCAAAGGCCATAAATTAAAAGTTTCAGTTTCAATTACCCATGTTTCGTTTTTCGTTTCTTTTTTTTTCTTCTTAAGTAATCTCTATGCCCAACATGGGGCTGGAACTCATGACTCTAATATCAAGAGTCACATATCTACTGACTGAACCAGCCAGGTGCTCTGCACCTTTCAAATGTATGTCAATTTGGCATTATATTCTATGATTTATCTATATTTATTTCCATATTAAAAAGCCTTTTATTTTACTATAAATCAATAAAATCCAATATAAACTTGATGGGCCCCATTTATTCTGTGGCTTCAAAGACCTCTCTGAATACCACTGTACACTCTTGCAAGAAAAGCTTGGGCTCATCAATGCAATACAATCTCAATTTCAACTTACGTTGAATGAAAAGAGAAATTCAATTTCAATTTCTGGAGAAGTGTTGTAAGGGATTGGGCAATACCATACATGAGCCAACAAGGGCAGAGGGAAATATAACAAGTGTCCAAGGAAAGGAGGCAAGAGGCATGGGGACAAAAGTTAAATCTTGCACTAAGACAGCTGTCTACCCCTACTCCTACCCCAGTAGCAACCAAATTCTAAGATAGGCTGAGGACTGCCATTCTTCCTTACAGGTGGGGCTGGGTTTTATTCACTGTTGTTGCTCTAGCACTTACACACTGCCTGGCACATGGTAAGCATTCTATGAATTTTAAGGATAATATCAGCAGCTAACTCTTACTGCCGGGCACTATTTGAAGTACCTGACATATTACAATTCATTTTATCATTACAACATCCCTATGTGAAATCCCGTAACATCCCATTTTACAGAAGAGGAAACCAAAGCCCAAAGTTTTTAAGTCATTTGCCCAAAATCACATGGCCAAAAAGGGGTAGAGCTGAGATTCAAACCCAGTCAGTTTAATTTCAGGGTCTGAGCTCTTCATCACTATACTCTTGTAAATGCTTCTTCAATGAATGAATGAGTAAATACATGATTTGTAAGAAATGAAAGCAAATATTTTAAGGCAGAAAACTTTATCTCCTTACAGTGCAGTTTGTTGCTTCGGCTATTGAGTGGTTCTGGTCCATTCACATCTTTGCTCTTTTCATTATCCTCAATGGGTCGAAAATGAGCCAAAGTTCTCATGAATCCACGGAAGTTTACCTGGTCCTCTCTGATTGGGAAATGGAACAAACAGAATACCATGTCAATCGGGGTAATTCTTTCCTAGGAATTCAATATGCTGGCAACAGTTTTAGCTAGAGTGGCCTTAAAGTCCATTTAACGAGGTCTTTCCCCATATGCATGATTCTTTAGGATTCATAAAATACCTTTATTAAGCATCAACCCAACCTTGTGAGATAGGTATTATTTTTCCCACATTATAAATGATTAACCAGACTTGGAGAGGTAACTGAATTTAGCAGGGTCAGAGTCATCTACTGATGTTTCTTGTATCTCTTTTCCCAAGGAGGATTTTGAGTAGCACCAAGGCTACACTATCAGGCAAGCCAGGACTTGAACTCACTGCTGTAGTGGGTTTACAGTGAGCAGTAAATTAGCCATGTCAACCCAATGACTCCCCAGCCACCTATCGTGTTTCCCCTGAAATCACATACACCTATACCACATATTTTAAGGTTAAGGCATATTATGGAAAAGCAACTTCTAAAATAAATATTTTGTTATAAAAGCAATAAATACATTTTTGGAAATTTGGGGGGAAAATAGAAGGAAAAATACCATTCCTAGCTCTATCAATCAATTATAATCATTAATATATTTTCTTCCATTTATTTTTCTATGCATTCTGGATAATTGTGTACATACTGTATGCATACACAATTTTCTATCCTGTTTTAAACTTTTAAGCATGTCTCCAATCAACATAAACACTTTGAAACATTTTAAATGTCTGCAAAGTAATTGTGTTACTTGTCATGATTTTATTATTCCCTCATAACTGGATAGATTTTTTTTCCCCATTTCTCATGATTATGTTTGGAATACTCATATATAAAGCTTTTCTGGTACTTACAATTAGAGAAAATTAATCATGCCACAGGCAAATCAGTAACCCTATGAGAAATAATTGTAGGGGTGCCTGAGTCTAAATTATGGTTGAGCGTCCGACTTTGGCTCAGGTCATAATATCGCAGTTCTTGAGTTAAAGTCCTGCACTGGGCTGTCTGCTGTCAGCGTGGAGCCGGCTTCAGATCCTCTGTCCCCCCCATGCCCCTCCAGCATGCGTGCTCTCTCTCAAAAATGAATGAACATTGGGGCGCCTGGGTGGCTCAGTAGGTTAAGCGTCCGACTTCGGCTCAGGTCACGATCTTGTGGTCCGTGAGCTGGAGCCCCGCGTCGGGCTCTGTGCCGACGGCTCAGAGCCTGGAGCCTGTTTCAGATTCTGTGTCTCCTTCTCTCTCTGACCCTCCCCCATTCATGCTCTGTCTCTCTCTGTCTCAAAAATAAATAAACGTTAAAAAAATTAAAAAAAAAAAAATGAACATTTAAAATAAACTTATAAAAAGAAGAAAGAATTCTAAAACTTGAACGATGTTATTTATTTATTTATATTTTAGAGAGAAAGAGAGAGTGTGCACACACAAGCAAGGGAGGGGCAGAAGGAAAGGGAGACAGAATCTTAACCAGGGTCCATGCTCAGCAGGGAGCCTGATGCAGGGCTGGATCCCATGACCCTGGGATCATGACCTGAGCTGAAATCAAGAGTGGGACACCTAACCAACTGAGGCATCCCATTGCCCCCAATATTCTTTAATTAAAGGAGAATATCCAATGTGATATGGTTACTTATCTAAGGTAGTCATGGAAAGAATAGGTTGTCTAGTTCCTGTGGCTACCTAAAAGTAAATCCCACTCTTTTCTTGCCCCATTGAATAGTTGTCATACGTCAAGTCTCTCAAGTGCCAGGCAGAAACACGCTGATCAGACTGTCTAAGGATGGAGTTCAAAAGCTAGCTCATGAGCTCAATGTACTCAAAAGAATGACCATTAGTTTTTCAAGTTAGCTATATATTGCTAATGGAGCAGTATCTCATAAAAAAACATAAGATCTAAGGAATCAAGTAATATGGAATAAGATTTGAGTTATATGCCAAAACAAACAGGTTAATAAGTACATATATTATTGACATATGACTCAAAGGTTAAAGGAAACTAAATACTAATGCTCCATTTTCAAATCTCATTAAAAAAAAATTCCACTTGCATAAGAATAGAGAAGAAACAAAAAACCCAGAAACCAAATCTCTGTATCTTATTAACAGCAAGAAGCAGAAGAGAAGCTTGTTAAGAGCTTAGTGGTGTAGCCCAGTGTGGGCCTCAACTTCCTCATGTGCACCTGCCTACTGTCTCTAGCAGAATGTTACATAGGATGGCGGCCAATACTGTAGTCACAACAAAGGTGGTTGGGCCTTATAAAACAGCTTCCCAAGAACCGCTTCTTCAAATAATCAATGGTCACCATGGAACTCTGAAAAAATTGTTGGCAAAATGATTCTACTAGGCTTACTTTTCATTCCAAAATGTTTGGATACAAAGCACAGTTGTGAAAGTTATCTCTGGACAGGGTCAATGTTCGGTATGGACTGAAGAGGAAGTGGAAAAAAATGCAAGAATTCAGCACAAAAACCACACCTGAAACAAACAGGGTAATTTCTCAGGGAGAGAAAAAGGAGAAAATGAAGACAGGCAGGAGATTCTTCATGGTCAACATGAATCTGAAGAGAGCAGGTCTCAGTTTGATTAGATTCGTGTCCTCAAATAAACTAGCTGCTAGTCTTTCCCCTCTGTCACTCAAATGTACTAAATGCCCAACTTCACAACTTGCAAATTCCTTTGCTCCCAGTCCAGAGTTCTAAAATTTCCTCTCCAGGTATTTTATCTGATAGTATCCTCACTGACACTTAGTCTCATTATTAAGAAACTGGCAACCGCTGAACTTCTTAAAGTCCTTTTGGGTCATACAGATAAGTTACAAGGAACCAGGAAGAAATTGTTAAAGAGATTACTTAAAACAATGCATAATAAGCTTTATTCAGAAAAAAGTACCTAATCAGATGGATAAATATTTACCCAGTACTTTGATGGCAGTGTATTAAGTAGTGAAGCATATCAAAAGCCGTTAGACCAACCTAAATCTATTTGACAAACTGTGTGTGGTGGAGAGAACTGCATCCTTAGCCAATGTTGTAAAAGAAAAATAAAGGCTGTGAAAATGTTCCACATTAAAGGAGGCCAAAGAGACATGACAACAGACCCAGACTGGATCGTGTATTGGAGTGGGGGTGGGGGGGAGTGCTATAAAGGATATAAAAATTGGCATATGATTGATCTATTGAGATAAAATAGGCAATGGGAGAAACAGGTGAAGATGGTCAAAGGGTACAAACTTCCAGTTATAAAATGAATAAGTTCTGGGGATGTAACGCATGGCATGGTGAGAATAGGTAACAGTATTATATTGTATACTTCAAAGTTGCTAAGAGAATAGATTATAAAAGTTCTCATTACACAAAAACAGTCCCTATGTGAGGTGATAAATAGATGAACTAACCTTATTGTGACAATCATTTTTCAATATATACATATATAAAATCACTGTGCTGTACATCTTAAACTTATTCAATGTTTATATGACAATTATATTTCAAAAAAGCTGGAAAAAAGAATAAAATACATAATATTTTATACTAATATTCCAGCAGCTGATAGGTGCTGTAGGTATAAATTACACATAAGATTTCAAAGACTTAATATTAAAAAAATATAATGTATTAATTTAAAAATATTGATTATATATCGTATGATAATATTTTATTTTTTTTTTTTTTAAATTTTTTTTTTTCAACGTTTATTTATTTTTGGGACAGAGAGAGACAGAGCATGAACGGGGGAGGGGCAGAGAGAGAGGGAGACACAGAATCGGAAACAGGCTCCAGGCTCCGAGCCATCCGCCCAGAGCCCGACGCGGGGCTCGAACTCACGGACCGCGAGATCGTGACCTGGCTGACGTCGGACGCCCAACCGACTGCGCCACCCAGGCGCCCCCGTATGATAATATTTTAAATATATTGGTTAAATAAAGTATATATTAATGAAGTTAATTTAACTTGTTTATTTTTTATTTTATGTGGGTACTAGAAAATGTCTAATTACATATGCGATTTGATTATATTTTCATTGGCTTGAACTGAGAGAACACATGCAAATGAGGCAAAATGTTAACAATGTAACAACAGATAAGTCTGGGAGTTCTTTGTATTATTTTCAATTTTTACAAATTTCTATAAATTTGAAATTATTTCCAAATACAAGTTTAAAAAATTTTAGTTTTACATTAAAGATAAACATAGATTAAAGACAGAAGTTTGAAAACAGGCTTATATACCTATTTGAAATTTAAAAATGGGAAGGAGGGTAGAAGAGAAGAGATCTTCTAGATATGACTAAGTTAAGGATGCCCAGTATAATCAAGAGGATCACGGATCTGAGATGACCCAACCAATATCATTATTTCAGATTAGCCTCAGAAAGGAAGCCCAACAACTGCAGGGACTCACCCCTCCGGAAAGAAGGCATTGATGATCCGGTCCCCCAGTGGGTTGATGGCAAGTTCTGGAATCCGTTGGAAATCTTCCCGGCTGCCAAGAGAATCACCTTGAGTTAGAGATTATTGGCCCTTAGCAGGAACTCCTTTAGTCATGCCAGAGTACAACCTAGCAAGATCATTACCTCATGGAATTTACTTCTGTGGCAAATTATACCAAATAACTGCAAAGAATTGCACTTTAGTTGCTGCCAAGTGTTTCTCACACCAACTCAGGAGTGGAAGAGGCCAGATTTGACTATGCCACATTCCAGTGAATTCAGCACACAAGTTACGTCAATAAACCAACTGACGAACAAATACTGAGCTGTCCCTGTAAATCATTCTTTGAACATTACCATTTTGTACTTGGTTATTAGGTATGGAGAGTGAACAGCAACGCAAAGTATTAAACAACACAGAGTCTGTGGGAGGTAGCAAAAATTCTGTACTCTCGGTGAGATCTACAGCACCTGTGAAAGGCAAGGAATTCTTAGGCAGTGTCCAAGGAAAGAATAAAATGTGACAACTAACTGATTTTCATACTTCCTTGCTCCGATTCTGGCTCTTCTTCCATTTCTCCTACCGACTCAGAGCTAGAGAAGTATTTAAGTTTCGAACCTGGCAAGGGCAATCATCTTCTCACAGCTTGGAAGTTACACTGAAGTGAGTATTATTAGCTGCCATTCACTATATACACATCATGTGTCACTCTGTTTATACACATTATCTTGTTTCTTCAAGGCGTTTTACCTGTACCCTTTTAGAGCTGAGGAAATTGAGAGTCAGTGAGATAAAGTAACTTGCCCTGTGCTACTGAAGTAGTAAGTGGCAGAACCAGGATTTAAATCTAAGTCCCTATGTCAAAGCACATGCTCTTTTTCTTAAAAAACACACACTTCTTTCCCATATTAAACTTGCTGAAAGAAAGGTGCTCTCCCCAAAAATGTTCAATAAGTATTTTCTAAAAACTTCTTAGCTGATATCCTGTGCCAAGAACATAAAGCTGTCTAGAACATATCTGTGCTGTATTCCTCAAAAATATGAATGTCATGAAGGACAGGGAAAGGCAGAGGATTGTTCCAGATTATAGGGGACTAAAGAAATGTATAACTGAACTCAATGCATGATCCTTAACTAGGAAAAACATTACTATGAAGGATATTACTAAACCAATAGGTAAAAATGGAATACAGGCCATACAGAACATGGAATTACATAATAGTACTATATCAAAATGCTTGATTTCTTGACTTTGACATGAGAATGTCCTTGCAATAGGAAATACACACTGAAGTATGTGGCAAAATGTTAACTGCTAAATCTGAGTATCAGGTATGTGAAAGTTCTTTGCATTATTCTTGGAACTTTCCTGTAAGTTTAAAATTATTTCCAGATAATGGGGTGCTGGGTGGCTCAGCCAGTTAAGCGTCTGACTTTACCTCAGGTGATGATCTTGCAGTCTGTGAGTTGGAGCCCTGTGTCAGGCTCTGTCCTGACAGCTCAGAGCTTGGAGCCGGCTTCAGATTCTGTGTCTCCCTCTCCCTCTGCCCCTAACCCACTCGCATTCTGTTTCTGTCTCTCTCAAAAATAAACATTAAAAAGAAAGAAAGAAAGAAAGAAAGAAAGAAAGAAAGAAAGAAAGAAAGAAAAGAAAGAAAACAATTTCCAGATAAAAAGTAAAGAAAAAGAATAATATAAACTTGAATAAACCTGATTCTTGCCTTCAAGATGTTTACTAACAGAAGAGAGAGACCTTATTCCTCTACCTGCTTTGTACTAAATGCTAATGAAATGTCCCTATTTTATCCAGGAGCCTTCAATGCTCTTGTTCCTCTTAGAATGGTTTAACATTTAGATGGTGCTGAATTAATTCAAGAAGCTCATCTCCAGCACAACTGGTGGTGACACAGGTAGAAACTGACCTGGGAACTGAGCACAAAGCTCTGGAACAATAACTCTGAATTCTAATCTCACCCCCACCCCCCTTCTTTTTAAGTTTATTTATTTTGAGAGAGATAGAGACAGAGAGCAAGCACGGGCCCCAGTGGAGGACAGATAGAGAAGGAGAGAGAGGATCTGAAGCAGGCTCCATGCTGTCAGCAAAGAGCCTGAAAGTGGGCCTCGATCCTACGAAGCATGAGATCATGACTTGAGCCAAGATCAAGGGTGGGACGGTTAACCAACTGAGTCACCTAGGCACCCCTGGATTCTAACTTTCCTTGATTCCTTAGGGTAATAATTTTTATATCAATGAATGAACCAGAAGAAGCGATTCTTAAGATAACTGGGTTGCTTAGGATGATAAAAGATAAAGGAAACTAAGGAGGTCTTGATTATTTAATTCAACAAACGTACTAAGCTCTTATTACATAATTTATTCTGTAATACAAAGTCCACATTATCACCAAAGTGGTTCTTCTTCTTTGACACAGGTTAAGAAACAATAACTACTTCCTTCTAAATAAAGATTAAGGTTCATTTGAATTTCATAGCCACATACCTCAGTTTAATGTCTAACAAGCTGAAGTAATTTTAGCTGAAAAAAGGCACAGTTTAAATACCAGGTCTAGTATCAGGTGGAGAGTACACAATCAAGCCTGAACTTCAGTCTCAAAGGGGATCTAGACTTGGACTTCCAATGTCAGTAAGACCTAACCCTGTCCTTTGACACTTTTTAAAAAAATTCTACTCCTGGAATTTAGATTGTATATACAATGCAGTTCCATAAGACCAAGAGGAATACTATTGATAGTATCAAAATGAAAATGAAAGAATAGAAAATAATCGTTTGTAAACTGTTAAATAAATATACAGTTTATTTTTATTAGTTGTTCTATAGTAGAATGGAGATCAAGGCAATTTCTCTAAAACAACTTCTTAAATTTGTCCACTAACACAAACTTAATAGAGAAAAATATATCCTCTAAGCAGTACACATTCTACATGTAAGATCTTGTTCAAAATTTGTGTGTACATTAAAAAAGCATGCCAATATTATAGTCTATCTCATACCTAGGAAAATATTCCTCAAAGATATTTTAAGAGAAGATACATATATATATATATTTAAATTTTTTTTAATGTTGATTTATTTATTATTTTATTTGGGGCGCCTGGGTGGCTCAGTCGGTTGGGCGTCCGACTTCAGCTCAGGTCACGATCTCGCGGTCCGTGAGTTCGAGCCCCGCATCGGGCTCTGGGCTGATGGCTCGGAGCCTGGAGCCTGTTTCGGATTCTGTGTCTCCCTCTCTCTGCCCCTCCCCCATTCATGCTCTGTCTCTCTCTGTTTCAAAAATAAATAAACGTTAAAAAAAATTTTTTTTTAACGTTTATTTATTTTTGAGAGAGAGAGAGAGAGAGAGAGAGGGAGAGAGAAACAGAGTGTAAGCAGGAGAGGGGCAGAGAGAAAAGGAGACACAGAATCTGAAGCAGGCTCCAGGCTCTGAGCTGGATCCTGAGTACAGATCCTGACACAGGGCTTGAACCCAGAGAACCACGAAATCATGACCTGAATCCAAGTTGGGACACTTAACCAACTAAGCCACCCAGGTGCCCCAGATATGATATTTTTTTAATGTTTATTTATTTTTGAAAGAGATTGAGCAGGAGAGGGACAGAGAGAGAAGGGAGCACAGAGGATGTAGAGTGGGCTCTGTGTTGACAGCAATGAGCCTGATGTGAGCCTTGAACTCATGAACCATAAAATCATGACCTGAGCTGAAGTCAGACTCTCAACCGACTGAGCCACCCAGGTACCTCAAGAAAAGATATTATTATTAGAAGTAGGCAAGTCTGAGAACAGAACCATATAACAGCATTCTTTGTGGCCAAGAAATTCCCAGTGAGAGTGGTTTTCCAGACCTTCACCGGCACAGTGATGTTTGAGAGACTTTTAGTAACCAGAAGTGCCAGCCCTCTACACTGATCTTCACTGTGCAGGTTCCTTCTCTTACTTGGAGAATTAGCCTTACAGTAAACTGTTTGTATTTCAGGATCCTGGGTCGATGCTTAGATGACTTATACATAATGAGGACATTAAAATCTGTTAATAGGACACACTTGTGGGAACATATTAAGAAATGTAAAAGCATTCCATATTCAAGTGATATAATAGAAATAAGTTATTATTTATATTTAACACAGAAATAATTTCCATTATTTAAAGCACATAATTAATATTTTAGTTTATTTTTTTAGTAATCTCTATACTTAAAACCCCAAGATCAAGAGTCGCATGCTCTTCCAATTGAGCCAGCCAGGCACCCCCATTTAATTAATATTTTAAATTAAATTGATAATATAATTTTGTTGTTGTTGTCTTGATAATAGACTGATTTTCTGTTTTTAATGTTTTACTTTATTTTTTAAGTTAATTTACTCATTTTGAGAGAGAGTGTCTGTGCAAAACTGGGGAAGGGTAGAGAGAGGGAGAGACAGAATCCCAAGCAGGCTCTGCACCATCAGTGCAGAGCCCAGTGTCGGTCCCAAACTCACAAAGCATGATATCATGACCTGAGCCAAGCCCAAGAGCTAGACACTCAAAGAACTGTGCCACCCAGGCTCTCCATAATAGAATTATTTTCATGTAAAGTGTCAATAAGTGCCAAATCTAAACTTTGTTAGTTGTTGCAGCATTCCAGGGCCAGATTGGCTAATCTGCAAGGCTACGTGTGACCTCTGGTTGAATATGTTGGGCACACACACATTTACCTTCTCTCACTCTCTAAAACCCCCTGAAATGTCAACAGAAACACACACGTTATCAGAATATATCCGTGACATAAACAATCAGGGTGGGAGGCGTGTGCTAGTAACCAAGCGACTGTGACAAATTCTGGAAGTAGAAAATAAGTGCAAATGTAGTGACAAGTAGTCAGAGGAGGGCCCACGAAAAGGCTGCAACACAGCTGAGAGCCATTCTGCCCTGCAGAATCTCAGCAAGGCACCACACTCAGGACTGCCAGGTAAGGGAAGCCACATTCAGGGTAATTACAGGAATTTTTAAAGAACAGGCCAGCTGCCCAATGCTGCCGACGCCCATCTTAACAATATAAAACCATTTGATCTGTTAGGAAAGAAATGGAAAGAGCTACCTGGGCAGGGCTGAATTCAAATATGAGAAGTTGGCCTCTGAGGAACACAGTCCTTTTATTTGAAGAAGGGAGGGGGGGACACCTGGGTGGCTCAGTCGGTTAAGCGGCCGACTTTGGCTCAGGTCATGATCTCGCAGTCCGTGAGTTCGAGCCCCGCGTCGGGCTCTGTGCTGACAGCTCAGAGCCTGAAGCCTGTTTCAGATTCTGTGTCTCCCTCTCTCTGACATGAATGGGGAGCCCATTCATGCTCTGTCTCTCTCTGTCTCAAAAACAAATAAACGTTAAAAAAAAATTAAAAAAAAAAAAAAAGGAAGAAGGGAGGGGGGGATCTGTACCCTTGCTCCTTGACCATATACCCTAAAGTGAGGTCTACCAACTGGCCCTGCTCAGAGAATAGAGGACTTGAAGTCAGCCCTTCCATCCAGGAAAGACCTGTGGTGAAAGCAACCACAAACAAACCCATGCCAATTTTCTATAGTAATCCATGCAGGCTTTTTCATAAATATAAATGGACAACCAAAGTTCACCCAATATTTTGGGAAAATTAATTGCACAAAAGAGTAGGATCAAGATGAATACAGATAACAATTCAGGGAACACAAGAAAGTTCTAAAAGATTCTAATAAGTAACCCCGTAGACATTTGATAAGCTTTTGCATCTATAAAGCAAAAATAAGTTACTATGATAGAACAGAGGTCAGAGAAAAGAGAGGTCTTTAGAAATTAAAAATAGGCTGTGGACTAATAAAAAAAGTTCATCAAAATGACTGAAAAATAAATTCAAGGATTTCCTTCAGAAAGCAAAGGAAAAAGTCAAAACAGCCAGGAAATATGAGTGAAAGTTGAGTCTTTGTGGTCCAGTAAGCAGCCAACAGATAAGCCATAAAGATCAAAAAGGAAAAGAGAGGGGAGGAAATAATAAAAGAAATAAAAGAAGAAAACTTCCCAGCTAATGGATGTATTTTTAGATTGAGAAGGTTCACCTAATACTGAGCAGTGAATAATGAAAAATAACCCACAAAAAGGTACATCTTTGTGAAGTTTCAGAACATCAAAAGGAGATATTTAAAGGTTTCAGAAAGGAAAATTATCTGCTAAAAGAGTGAGAATTAGACTAGTATCACAGTTCTCATCTGTGAAACCTATTCTGAAATAACTAATACCAGTGTGTACAAGGAAGTGCTTGTCTGGGACACTGAAATCATCTGTCCTCTGAATAAAGTCAAACAAGAAAATAAACCTTAAAAAGCACTCAGTGTTTAAGCAGATAAACAGCTATCACTCAGGACACAATCTCCTAAAATTTACAGGTAGTCTTTTTTTTTTTTTTTGTAATCCACTCTGACAAATTGCTGTCTTTTAATTGCTATATTATTTTTTTATTTTGTTTTAATTAATTTTTTTAAATTACATCCAAGTTAGTTAGCATATAGTATAACAATGATTTCAGGAGTAGATTCCTTAATGCCCCTTACCCATTTAGCCCATCCTCCCTCCCACAACCCCTCCTGTAACCCTCTGTTTGTTCTCCATATTTAAGAGTCTATTATGTTTTTGCCCCTTCCCTGTTTTTATATTATTTTTGCTTCCCTTATGTTCATCTGTTTTGTATCTTAAAGTCCTCATATGAGTGAAGTCATATGCTATTTGTCTTTCTCTAATTTCACTTAGCATAATACCCTCTAGTTCTATCCACTTAGTTGTGAATGGCAAGATTTCATTTTTTTGATTGCCGAGTAACACTCCATTGTATATATATATATACCACATCTTCTTTATCTATTCATCTATTAATGGACATTTGGGCTCTTTCCATACTTTGGCTATTGTTGATAGTGCTGCTACAAACATTGGGGTGCATGTGTTGGAGAAGGGAATAAAGTACACCAAAGATGGCCAATGGGGCTAAAACAAACTCTGGTCTCTAGCTTAGAGACCTCTCCTCTGGGTTCTTCCTCCTTTGTTTGCTGCGCGTGCGAAAACCCCCACAGATATGGAAGATGACAACTATAAATTACCCTCCCCACTTGCATTTGGCACTCAGATCTTTGGAGAAACAGTCTCCTGTGAGCCCCCCGGTGTTAAGTAAATCTCTGATCCACCAAGATCTCCAAATGCTACTGCTTGGTTTTTCCACCAGTGTTCCAACCTGGTTCTGTAACACATGTGCCCCTTCGAAACAGCATATCTGTATCCCTTGGATAAATACCTAGTAGTGCCATTGCTGGGTCATAGGGTAGTTCTATTTTTAATCTTTTGAGGAACCTCCATACTGTTTTCCAGAGTGACTGCACCAGTGTGCATTCCCAACAGGCAGTCTTTTTTTAAGTGATATGTAACAACACAGCCAACAAGCAATTCCCAGTAAAAACTTTCTTGCAGAGTTTAGCTGGTTTGTACTATCCCCTGTAGTCAACCTAAACTGCATGATTTAACATCGAGGAATATTTTTCATCATGGGATTATTTCAGAAAAAGTATTTTTTTTAATGTTTTTATTTATTTTTGAGACAGAGAGAGACAGAGCATGAGCAGGGGAGGGGCAGAGAGGGAGACACAGAATCTGAAGCAGGCTCCAGGCTCTGAGCTGTCAGCACAGGGCCTGATGCGGGGCTTGAACTCACAGACTGTGAGATCATGACCTGAGCCGAAGTTGGATGCTTAACCGACTGAGCCACCCAGGAGCCCCCAGAAAAAGTATTATGTGACAAAGAGTCAATATTAAAATTGCTAAAAACAGAGGCTATTTTTCAAGCAAACTTTTACCAAAGTATAACATACCTACAGAAAAAAGCACAAATCACAAGTATTTGGCATGATGACTCTTACCAAGTAAAGATTATAACCAGTACCCAAATCATGAAATGGTTTATGATCTGTACCCAAACACCTCCTTCATGCTCCTTTGGTCTCTACCTGCTCCCCTCCACAAAGGGTCATCACTATCCTGACTTCTAACACCACAGATTAGATCAATACAGAAGATATTTAAACAAAAGAAATCATCTTTGTATTCAGGTGCTGATCAGGCTCTCATCTTGACCTGACCTACAAAGGACCACTTCAAGACCCCTTACAGGACAGATGCCATTTCAGGAAGATCAATTTTAACAGCAGTGGTAGAAACATTTGACCTAAAATAACGGCCTCTGAAGAAAATGAGATTTGTGAGGTTATGGTATATTTTTACATTCTATGAAATATCTGGAAGGTGATCCATGTAAAAAAGTCTACAGGAAAATTCCAAAAATCAATTTGGTAAATACTGTTTATAATACTCCCTTCTTGAAGAGGCCCAATTCACTTAAGCATATTAAAGATGCCAGGAAAACCCATAAAAAAGAAGCCTGTTAAACCTTGTTTACCAAGCTTTGCACAGTTCATTTATTTAAAAAAAATTTTTTTTTAAACATTTATTCATTTCCTGAGAGAGAGTCAGAGTGTGAGTAGGGCAGGGGCAGAGAAAGAGGAAGACACAGAATCCAAAGCAAGCTCCAGGCTCTGAGCTATCAGCACAGAGCCCCACACAGAACTCAAACTTACGTACTGTGAGATCATGACCTGAGCTGAAGTCAGATGCTCAACCAACTGAGCCACCCAAGCACCCCGTATTTATTTTTTTAATGCTTATTTATTTTTGAGAGAGAGAAAAGGAGACAGACAGAGCAGGAAAGGGGGAGGGGTAGAGAGAAAGGGAGACACAGAATCTGAAGCAGGCTCCAGGCCCTGAGCTGTCAGCGCAGAGCCCGATGTGGGTCTCGAACACATGAACCGTAAGATCGTGACCTGAGCCCAAGTCGGACGCTTAACCAACTGAGCCACTCAGGCGCCCCAAGCTTTGCACAGTTTAGTCGATAATTATGTTTCTTCTTTTTATGCAACATCTATTGGCAGACCAAGGAACTGGTATTCTATAAAACATACTTTGGGGCAAATCTCTGAAAGCACTTTGCAGAAGCTCAATTCCTAATCAAAGCCTTCCAAAGTTTCTGCTTTATGTTCCCAGTGGGACTGACACTACAAAAGAATACAAATGCTGTGGATGATACATGGTATAGCTTCTGACTCTGCTGAATTTGGCTTCAGCTCCCAGACACGGGAGCATCATGGAAGAGGAAAGTAAAGAAAATGTAGAAAGGAAAATATTTCTGCCAAAAGCCTTCTTAAGAAAGTAGATCCTATTCTAGGAAACAAAAGATTGGTCACTTGCATTTGGCTGAGTACCCTGAAAAAGTCAAGACAGGACTTGAGCTGGGTTTGGCAGTGAAGGCTAGAAAGAACTAAATTATGCTATACTACAGAAGATTTTAGAGTCTAGCAGGTATTCTCTACGGCTAGAGGGAGTAGAAGAGAAGACGGGGCTGGGGAAGAGGGTAGAATATCTAAGGGATGGCCAGAGGCGGAGATGGTAGTGTCAGGAAGCATAGCCAGAGCAATGCCCTGATAGTAGGTGGGTCCAAAAAATGGTTTACATACAATATGCTATTGGTTTACTGTGTAGTACAATCGGGTAATTTCCTCTTATACTCAAGGCTTGGGATAATCCCATATTTTGATTCACACCACATGGAGATCAAAGCACAAATTTAAGATCTAGGGCTTTGTAAAACTGAGTACAAAAAATCAGTTAGATCTAGGTAACTAGGAAATAAAAAAATATCGCATCACTTTCTACCACCTCTTCCCCAACCAAGAATGTGTAAAACCAGCACTGAGAACAGTACCCAGCACATCACAGACAGTCAATAAATACCTATCAGATGAGTAAATTAGTTCACTGGCTTTCCATAGAGTATGAAATGGTGTTTTAGCAATTGAGCAAATCTTACCAAGATTTAAACATTTGTTTTTTAACCTTTATTTATTTTTGAGACAGAGAAGACAGAGCATGAACGGGGGAGGGTCAGAGAGAGAGGGAGACACAGAATCTGAAAACAGGCTCCAGGCTCTGAGCCACCAGCACAGAGCCTGACGCAGGGCTTGAACTCACGAACCGCGAGATCATGACCTGAGCTGAAGTCGGACACTTAACCGACTGAGCCACCCAGGCGCCCCAAATCTTACCAAGATTTTAATGAGTAGGTAACACTAGTTGACACCTGCAAAATTTTCACCCTAAGAAGAAACAACTCCTTTTATGAAAGTCTTTCCATTGTTTTCCTGCAAATAATGAAAGTGATCAAAACACACAACGACATTTACAGATCACTCAGTTTCCACAAAGAAGAAAAGGACTCAAAATGCATGTGAATTCTAGAACTTTACGTAGTGGTTAAATCTGAATTTATGAGGAAGATGTAAACCTAAACTCAAGCAAATTATTCAAGTATTAGAACTGAAAGAAAAAAAGGATTTTAGTCTGATTCCTTTTTTTTAAGTATGTGTATATATTTAAAGTTTGTTTATTTATTTATTTACTTTTGAGACAGAGAGAGGGGGAGACAGAGAGAGAGAGAGAGAGAGAGAGAGAGAGAGAATATATCCCAAGTAGGCTCTGAGCTACCAGCGCAGAGAGCCTGATGTGGGGCTTGAAACCATGAATTAGGAGACCATGACCCAAGCCAAAACCAGGAGTTGGATGCCCACCTGACTGAACCACCCAGGCAGCCCCTGATGTATTTTTTCAAGTACAAATGTACATAGTCTCTTCAACCAATGGTGCTAGGATAAGTAGACATCCACATGCAAAAAACTAAAGTTTGACTTTTACTTCACACCACACACACACACACACACACACACACACCCATACACGATAACTCAAAATGAATCAAAGACCTAAACAGAAGAGCAAAACTATACAACTACTAGAAAAAAACACAGAGGTAAATGTTGATGACCTTGAATTTGACAATGGTTTCTTAGATAGGATACCAAAAGTACATGGACCAAAAAAAAAAATTAGATAAGTTAGACTTCATCAAAATTTAAAACTTTTGTGCTTCAAAGAATACTATAAAGACAATGAAAAGACAAGCCACAGAATAGGAGAAAATATTTGTAAATCATATATTTGATAAGGGTCTAGTGTCTGCAATACAGGAAGAACTCTTGGAAATCAACAACAACAAAAGACAAACCAATTAAAAAATTGGCAAAGGACTTGAAAAGGCATTTCTCCAAAGAAGACATGCAAACAGGGTTGGGGGGTGGGTAAATGGGTGATGGGCATTAAGGAGAGCATTTGATGGGATGAGCACTAGGTATTATATGTGAGTGATGAATCACTGGCTTCTGTTTCTGAAACCAATACATTGTTAACTAACCTGAATTTAACTTAATTAATTAATTAATTAATTAAAAAACAAAAAAGGTCAACCATGAAAAGATGCTCCTTATCAATAGCCAGCAGGGAAATGCAAATCAAAACCACAATGATAAATCATTCATACCCACAAGGATCGCTAGAATTAAAAGACAGATAGTAAGTGTTGGTGAGGATGTAGAGAAGTTTGAACACTCAATACATTGCAGGTAGGAATGTAAAACAGTGCAGCCTCTGTGGAAAACAATTTGGTGTTCTTCAATAAATTAAGCACAAAATTAGTATATGACCTTCAATATTACTCCTAGCTGTAAACCCTATGAGAATTAAAATATATATTCACACAAAATGTTCACAGTAGCACTATTCATAACAGTCAAAATGTGTGAAAAACCTAAATGTCCATCAACGTATCAACGGATAAACAAAATGTAACATATGCATATAATGGAATATTACTCAGCCATAAAAAGAAATGAAATATCAATACATGCTGTATTATTTAACCTTGAAAACACCATGTTAAATGAAAGAAGCCAGTCACAGAAAGCCACAGATTGTATGATTCCATTTATATGAAATGTCTACAGAGAAAACAATAGATTAGTGGTTGTCCCTGGAATAGAAAGTGACAGATTAGGGGTGCCTAAGTGGCTCACTCAGTTAAGCATCTGACTTTGGCTCAGGCCATGATCTCGTGGTTCATGGGTTCAAGCTCTGCATCAGGCTCTGTGCTGACAGCTCAGAGCCTGGAGCTTGCTTCAGGTTCTGTGTCTCTCTCTCTCACTGCCTCTCCCCAGCTTGTCCTTGTCTCTCTCTCTTTCAAAAATAAACAAGCATTAAAAAATATTAAAAAGAAAAAAAAAGTGAGTGCTTAATGGGTGTAAGGTTTCCATCTGAGGTGATGAAAATGTTCTGGAACTAGATAGTAGTAATGGTTATACAACATTATGAATCCAGTTAAGGCCACTGAATTGTGCACGTTAAAATGGTAAATTTTATATTATGTGTATTTGCCTCAATAAAAAAAAAAAAGAAGAAGAAAAAGCACCCAGTGTGGTCTTTGCACATGGTAGATATTCCATAGTTGCTGACTTTAATGACTAAAAAGCATGATTTGAGTCAATCCCAGCTTCTAGCGATTTGGCCCTACACAAACACATCTCTATGGATTTATCACAATTCTCTAGCTATTCTGTCCAAGGATTATGTACAAAGGCTTAACAACTATATTTCTTCCCCATTTATACTACATCCCACAATTGTGCTAGAAGTCTTCCAAAGAAGTCTCAAACTACTTCTTGCTTACTGTCAGCCACTAGAAAAGCTACTAGCTTTTGGTTAGTCAAAGCTATGCTTGCTATTGAGAGTTAGGTTGGGGGCTAGTGGTAACAAGATATTTCATTGGACTACGATAAGATGATTACAAATATGAAGTGGTACAACACCACATTACTCTGAAATCATATACTTAACTCTAGACAGGAGTTTCTCAACTTGGGCATGTTTTATATTTAGGAAGAATAATTATTTGTCATGGGAGGGCCTATCATGTCTGTTACATGACATTTAACAGCATTTCTGACCTCTATACACCAGACATCAACAGCAAGCCCTAGTCATGACAATCAAAAATGTCTCCAGACATTTTATCACCCAGGGGCAAAAGACCCTCAGCTGAGAACCACTGCTCTAAAAAGTATTTTTTTAAATGTTTATCCATTTGAGAGAGAGAGAGAGACACAAAGCAAGAGCGAGTGGGGGAGGGGCAGAGAGAGAGAGCGGGACACAGAATCTGAAGCAGGCTCCAGGCTGTGAGCTGTCAGCACAGAGCCTGATGTGGGGCTCGAACTCATGAACTGTGAGATCATGACCTGAGCTGAAGTCAGACATCTAACCAACTGAGCCACCCAGGAGCCCGGAGAACCACTGCTCTAGACTGAAACATTGAACATCTTATCTAACATTAATATAAATAAACTGATGTATCCTAGGGTTATAGGGTTGGATTGGGAAATGAGAAGAGAGGACAAAACAATCTAGACCACCTAGGTAGTTCCTAGGAGCAGCATGAAGGCTGGCTGCCCAAATCAACAGAAGTTAAGAACAAAGCAACAAGCACCTAGTGATAAATGTAAAGCCACTGTTCTGCTTATTTAACTCCCTTGTGAATCGATGGTGCCCAAAGACAGTGAAGAACTTGTCCCTCCTATCTGCACTCTGGATGCCTATTATCTCTGCCCTGTTCAGACATTGCCCAAAAATAAAGAGGAAATACAGACAGAACTGCCTACCTGAGAGTCCCATTCTCTCCTTTGTCCAGGCTGGTGAATCGGCTGTAGAGGCGGGTGATCTGACTGTGGGAAACTAAAGAAGACAAAATTAGTCTTAGTTGGAGAAGTCACCCTCCACTCAAACTCAACTCGAGTGTGGACCTTCAGAAACCAACTGCCTTTCTGGTTCTAGTGCACCATATACTTCAAAGAGAGTAAATGGGGATATGTCTCAACTGTAACTCATTTCTAGTGTCAAAACAGGAATTTTAAAAGCTAACAAAAGAATGGAGTTAGAAAGTACATAAATCAAGAGCAAAACAGACTCTCAGGAATGAAGTCTAGTCTTCATTAGGACTATATATTAAATGTCAGGTGGTTAGGATTTAACAAAACAAAGCCAAATTTAGTTTAAAAGGAAACTGTGGGGTGCCTGGGTGGCTCAGTTGATTTCTGCTCAAGTCATGATCTCATGGTTGTGGGATCAAGCCTTGTATTGGGCTCCGCGCTGACAGCCCCGAGCCTACTTGGGATTCTAAGATAAGACAAAAAGAACAACAACAAAAAAGAAATTGTGAAACTTTCACCTTTTCACCTGACTCAGAGACTATGAAAACACATGGTTTGATTAAAAACACATACCTATTAATCAGTATGATGTTTCGGGCTGGCAATGCCAGGTCGGTAATTTGTACTGAATTAAAGACTGGGGCAGATTCTGTTTTTATTTTTTTTGTTTTAGTTTATTAACAATTTTATTTTTAAATAATCTTTACACCCAGTGTGGGGCTTGAACTCACAACCCCATGATCAAGAGGTGCATGCTCCACAGACTGAGCCAGCTGAGCACCCTGGGGCAGATTCTATTTTTAAAATCTGGTTTGCTCCTGCACAAAGCATTAGCAGCTTTCTTTTCCCTCAGGACTGACATTTAGGTAAAAGACCACAGGGTCAGGTCAGCCTCTTTTCTGTGATTGCAAGAGCTCCACTGAGTTTCCAGTAAAGGAATGGGCTCTGAGAAAGCAAATTAGGCAATCTGTAAAAAGTTCAGCTTATCATCATACGACATCTACAAGGAAGCTATTGTGTTTGTCATTTTTTAACTCAAGCACGAGCTGGCAATTAAAATGAGGTAATAACTGCAGGTACACAATGAGAATTTGAAAATGCCAATAGGAATTTCTGGGAAATAGTTTTGTTTCCTGGCTGATGGGAGGTAGCAGGGGAAAAATAGGTAAGAGTTATCAAAGGAGAAAAGAAAAGAGCCAAAAAGGGTGTGGCAAGTGTGGACTTTGTCCTAGGTTGTGCTTTCAGGGGTTTAAAGGGGTGACTGGAGGAGTTCTGATAGTAGTCCTCCTCCCCCCAGCTCAACAAAATCTGCTTGCAGTTTAAGGAACAATGGGACAAAGCAAACCGGGGCACAGCGGGAGAAGCAGGAAATGAGTGGCCTAGAGCTAGGATGAGAGGACACACTAGGGGCAGCTTGAATTCTTCAGCATCAGGTTTCACCCAAACTGGGCTCTCGGGTAATAGCTCTCTAGAGAGCAGAAAAAGAGAATCAATCCCAGCCAGCGCAGAACCAGCAGAGGTCCAAGCACTGAGGAAGCGGCTGTGGACCTCCTGCCAGCCGGTGCTTTCTGGTGGGGGTCAGGCTGACACCCTGACTCCGTTCGTGGCACCACTGTCCACCAGTGAGGGGCGAGCAAAAGGGGCTGTCAGGAGAACTAACCTCATCCCGGAGAGGAAAGTGTTTGGCAAAGTGTCTGGCACAGGGTAAGCACTCCAGGTTAAGCACTAATCATCATCATCCTCACGTCGTGAACCTGAAAGTACAGTATTGCTGCTGCACTAATTCATCTCTACCCCTCTCCTGACTCTGGCAGCCATAGCCATTTTCTTCAGGAACCTGACCTGTTTACCCGGGCTCTGGCCGAGGGCCTCAGAGGTTGCTCTGGAACTGAAGTTCCCTTTAAGTTTAACAAAAACAAGTCAGTTGAAGAATGACTAACTTTCCTCAAAGATTTTTTAAAGAACAAAACTTGTTCACAATCCCAACACCACTGTTTTCATTTCTTTATATACCATCTAATATCAGCCACTCGTACACTTTACTAGTTGTAATAACTTTTCATTTATTAACTCATAATTTTTCTATATTGCTTTAGAGTCCTTTTTAAGAACTGCAGAATATCTAGTCCACTAGATCAGTTTTTAGTACTAAGAGTACTATATATTTCAGACTACTTTCCTTAAACAAGCAAAATATTCAATCGTATTTCTTTTTGTACTAGTTTTTTTTTTTTTAAGATTTTATTTTTGAGTAATCTCTATACCCAACGTGTGTCTCAAACTCACAACCCCAAGATCAAGAGTCACATGCTATTCAGACTGAGCCAGCCAAATACCCCTTTTTTTAATTTGAGAAAATAATCCGCACACATTATCATAAAAATGGAAATAGTATAAAAGTGTACACAATGAAAAGTCTCCGTTCTCACAACCAAGTTCCCCAGTCTTCCTTGCTAGAAGCAAACACTATTACCAATTTTTTGTAAATCTTTCTTGAAATTCCATGTATGTATATGTAAGTATGTATAGCTATTAACACAATTTTAAAACTGGCAGTAATGTTGTCATCTAGTCTAACTACTTCACCTAACAAATAAGCTATCAGACATCTTTCCAACATAGATCATCTCAAAGAACTGAGCATTGAAATCTTTTAAAGTAGGATTTTGAGGGGCACATGGGTTGCTACGTCGGTTTAAACATCTGACTTCAGCCCAGGTCATGATCTCATAGTTCCTGGGTTTGAGCCCCGAGGAGAGCTCTGTGCTGACAGCTCAGAGCCTGAAGTCTGCTTCAGATTCTGTGTCTTCCTCTCTCTCTCTGACCCTCTTTTGCTCACATTCTGTTTCTCTCTCTCTCAAATATAAACAAACACTAAAAAAAAAAGAAAAATGTAATATTGAAAATTCCCTTAGTAAGTTTTGGTATGGTATTACATCCCATATTTCAGAAAAAAAGATCAGCTTATGGCTGGTTTCCTTAAAAATATGGAACATTTCATGAATTTTCGTCTACCATAAATCTGTTACCTTCCAGGAGAAATGTATCTGTATAGAAATCAGTGGAGAAATGAACAGCCAAATATCAACTTCTAACATAACTCAGTATGGTCAGATCACAATCTGTCTCCTAAACTTCAGAAGTAATGTTTATTAACAAGAAGAAGAAGGAGAAGAACAAGGAAGAGGAGGAGGAGGAGGGGAAGAGAGAGGAGGTGGGGGTGGGGGGGGGGAGAGAGCAAGCTTTAATTTAGGTGCTAAATCCACCATGACACAGAATATAAAGCAATCTCCAAGGTGTAGAGCTCAGAGCAACTTCAAGAAGCAGAAAGGAATTGGAACTGCCACAAACGAAGGCATGACAAGTTTCCAGGAAACTATTTTCAACAGAAGGCACTAGGCTAATAGGTCAGGTGTCCCAAACCTGCACCAATTCTTGGTAACCCAAAGGAAGTCTCTGGAGTTGATCTCTCAGAAAAGGCTGTGTACATGATCATGTCTTGAATGAAGCAGTATTTTTCTCTACTAATGGGCATTAATTATTTTATGTTGTTGAAAAATTACTTGAAAGACCTTGCCAATCTTCCTGACTACAAACCTATCTATCATCGCTGCCTCATGCTTAAAGGAGGAAGGCACTTCAGAGACAGGCCAAGCATTAGGCAGGAGACAGAGGGAAGAATAAAATGAAAAGGGAATAAGAAAAGTATTTTTCCCTTGCCTTTATCCTAAATTGTAATGCAGAAGAACAGACTGATAACCTAGGTAAAGCATTCTAGTGTAACTAAAGGTAACTCCAGATGAAAGATTGAGAAGTTTAAGTCTGAACTCCAACCATTCCTTCTGAACACTCCACACTCCAACACTTTCCATTTCCCCTGACCTCAAGAGGTGGCCTACTCTCTAAGGAAACCTGAAGATTAAAAGAGACTTAAAAGGCATTAAAAAAAACAAAACAAAAACCTCTACCTTATAATTGGGGAAATTTGAATATGGACTAAATGGTAGATAACATAAAATTGTTGTCAATTTTTCTTAGGTATGATATAGTACTGAGGTTACATAGGAAAAAAAATCCCTAACCTCAGGAGATGCATGCAGAAATATTTAGCAGTGAGGAGTAATATCTGCCTTTCAAATCGTTCACCAAAAAAACCCCAAACAAACAAAAAAACAAAAAAAGAAAACCCACAAAAAAAACCCCCATAAATACATATATATGTATATACATATACATTTATTTATACTTATTTATTTATTTATTTATTTATTTATTTATTTAATGTTACTGTTGAATTGAGGTGGAAGGTATATGGATGTTCATTACACTACTGTTTAAGTTGGTTGGGGCAAATACAGAGCTTTACAAATTACTGAACCTCAAACCAGCTAAAAGTGTTAGTTATATGTGCATTTCAATTTCAATAGGAACCAGAAGATAGCACCTTCAGGCGACAAGGCTTGGCAGGTGAGGGCCATGAAGAGGTCTTGCATCCTTAGACGGCAACGGCATGAAGTTGAATTTTCACTTAGATTCTAGCCCAGGAAATTATTCTCAAGCAATTGCCTTTGTCATGCTGTGCTCTTTGCCCATACAGAAAAACCTACCAGTACACCTTTTCAAACAAAGAAAACCTCACCAGCCACCTTCCCCATACCACATGACACATACTGGAACTAGAGACTAAAATGACTGTGGGGTGCCTGGGTGGCTCAATCAGTTAAGTGTCCAACTCTTGATTTCAGTTGAGGTTGAGCCCCACATCTGGCTCCACACTGAGCATGGAATCTGCTTAAGATCCTCTTTCTCTCCCTCTGACCCTCTCCCTTGCTTGAGCACATGCACTTGCTCTCTCTCTCCTTAAAATTAATTAATTAATGTGCATTCATTACTACTCCATTGGTTTGGATTGTTTCTCACAGATAAGTGGCTATTTTTAAAAGATGGTTTTAAGCAATCCACAGCCAGTTTATTGCTACAGTTAAAAGAACTAAGTGTGCAGATTATAGAAACTCCCAAAACCCTTGTGACTTTCCCCCATGACAAGTTTTATTCAACTGAGTTTTAATTTATGAAAATGTGGAACTGTGAAAGAAGGTAACAGAACAAAAAAATATATAGCAAATGTTTTATGACAACACAAAATGTTTTATTCTTTAATTTTTATTTATTTTATAAAGCTTTATTTATTTAAGTGATCTCTATACCCAACGTGGGGCTCAAACTCACGACCCCAAGATCAAGAGCCAGATGGTCTACAGACTGAGCCAGCCAGGTACCCCCCAACACAAAATGGTTTAAAGTTTTTTTTTTAAGTCAGTACTTTGTTGTTGTTGATTTATTTTGAGAGACAGAGTGAATGGGTAAGCCACAGAGAAAGAGGGAGAGACAGAGAATCCCAGGTAGGCTCTGAGCTGTCAGGTTCTGAGCTGTCAGCCAGATGTGGAGCTTGAATTCGAGAACCATGAGATCATGACCTGAGCCGAAACCAAGAGCTGGTCGCTGAACCTACTGAGCCGCCCCCAGGTGCCCATAAAGATGTTATTGTCGTTGTTTTTTTAATATTTATTTTTGAGAGAGAGAGAGAGAGAGAGAGAGAGTATGAGTGTGGGAGGGGCAGGGAGGGGCAGAGAGGGGAGGGCAGAGGATCCCAAGTGGGCTCCACACTGACAGTAGACAGCTCTAGGCAGGGCTCGAACTCACAAAACTCAAGATCATGACCTCAGCCGAAGTCACATGCTCAACAGACTGAGCCACCTATGGGCCCCATAAATGTTTTACACGGTGTTTTTTAAACTGTTAGAAACGTCAAGATTTCTATTCCTTTAAAAGTTTTATTTCTATAGAGTTGAGAAAATAACATTTGTACTCGATTCCTAGACCAATGTCCCCTGAAAATAGGAAATGTATACAACGCTATCACCTCCCCACTTACATAGCTCTACACATAGTTTTATACTAGCACATGCAAATATTTTGCCAATAAGATGATTCTTATCTACAGTTCAAAATAACAGCTGACACTCACCTGGTAATTCAATTATCAGGCACTATTCTAAGTAGTTTACATAATTTATTTCATTTAGTCCTCAGAGGAATCCTATAAAGTAGGTACTATTATTCTCATTTGAAGATGACAAAACTGAAGCTAACAGGTAATTCTTACCTAGAATTAGTTTGCCAGACATTTAAGAGATTAAATTTCAAATACCGGCTAAACCAGTTACACTTGAATTCTAATCAATTTAGACTTCTGGAAAATATGTTTAAATATAATCATTAATTCCAATGCAAACCTTTCATATTGAATATAAAGTCAGTTTTCCTCAGTTATGCTACATTTTCTTACTGGCAAAGGAAGTAGTGAAATGCCTTACTACTTGTCCTTAACTTGAAAGTGTTTCTGATTGATAGTTCCTCAAACTCTTAACGGAACAAGAAGCAGACAAAAATTGGACAAATTCCACTTCTCCACTTCACCCTCAGGTATCTGTTTTTAGTCATCTAAACCTTCTGCATCATGCTAAAATTACTGCTTTAAAAATCAACTCTGCTGTTAGATACTAACCAGATAAACTGATTGCTCAACTCCCAGGGCAGAGGAATGACTCTGTAGCAGGCTGAGGGACAATGCTCTTGGAAGCCACCCAAAATGCCCTAGGTTAATTTACCTAAATCTAATCCGTTCATGCATTCATCAGGGCCCAATTCCTGTCCTCCCCAAGACCAGCCCACAGACTCGTCTTCTCTGACTGCTGGAGGTGGGTGGCACATAATTTCAGCTACATTATGTCATAATGCTAATCATAACTCTTAAAGGCATCTTTTGTCGGTATTTGCTTTGAGTATCTGGCATAGTACAAATACAGATAATGCAAAAAGTCAGTAACCTGTTGTTTCATTAGGCTTTCTGGTTCAAGGTACGTTTGCACTGGTTGTGGTTGAGAATCTCAGTCAGGCTTGATTCACTTTTTGGCAACTAGGAAAACAGCTCTTACAGGAATATGTAGTTCTGTTTCTCCACAAGCCACACAGTAAAATAATTTAACAGTTCTATAGCAGTTCAGGACCTTTCCATTTGGTCAAATGTAAATAAACCCAAATGGGATTAGTGCTCCCTTCATCTTGAGGCAAAAATAGCTTTTTCTCATCCACACTATGGCTTACATTTCCTCATTATGTGACTTTCTATTTTAAGTATGAATGCTTTAATTCTGGTGTCACCTTAGACCTAAAGTAGTTCCAGTATTTCTAAGTGTGGCCAGAGCTCAAGGCCACAAAATTTAATAAAATGTTTGCTGACTCCAAATTGCCTGTATTTCTACTCTTGGGAGTCTGATTGAGTCATAAAATGACCATAAGGTCAAGTGGCCAAACAAGTATTACACATTATAACCAGCTAACTACTTTCTGTCATTCACCCAAAATCAGTAGGGAGTGTGCTCATCATCCTTAGAGGTCTTTATGGAGAGACTATTGGCCATATGATAGAGGATGCTGAAAGCAGTAAACCAATCTGACAACAGCTAGATAACATCCCTTCCAACTTGAAGATTCTCGACAGTTAAATTTGTCAGAAAACATAGGAGAGCATTCAATTTCTCTCAGGCTACCATTGCTTGAGTAATTCTGTAGTTCCCCCAAGAATCCTTCAACATTACCTGTTTATGGGCCACTGAGTTACTTACTGGTCACCTCATTATCAAAGACAGGTTATCATGAAGAGACCGAGCTCAGACACATAACTCATGTAAAACACAAGAGTCATAAAGGATTATGGAGAAAATATTCTATGCATTATCAAGAGCTATACAAAAATGTGTGGGGCACCTGGGTGGCTCAGTCAGTTAAGTGTCCAACTCTTAATTTCGGCTCAGGTCATGATGTCATCGTTCATGGGTTCAAGCCCCAGGTCAGGCTCTGCACTGGCAATGAGGAGCCTGCTTGGGATTCTCTCTTTTTTCTCTCTCTCAAAATAAATAAATAAACATTTAAAAAAAAAAAAGTGTGATGGTGTTACACAGAGCTTCTGAATCCCCAAAGCCCTGTTGACCCTATGTTCTGGTTAATGAGGAAGAGACTGGACTATAAAAAATCAGTTCCTAGTACAAATTTACACTGAGATTTTGGAGCACATCCAATTTCCATAGCAAATGCATAAAGTACACCAGCGTAGTAGAAATCAATATATCTGAAATTAGAACAACAAACGTCTTCAGTGTAAGCAAAAACTGATGGTCACAGTATACGTGCTTTTTTCCCCACAGGTCCAGAATGAAAGAAGTCTCACACTCTCAGATCCCTGATTCTTTAAAGGTCTCCTGTCACTAGGTCACGTCTTCCAAAGCCTTGCTATATGATCTTGCTTTCTAAACTTATTTTTACAGTTGTGGAAAGAATTTATTTGTGATTTCTCATAGTCGACAGTGGTTTTAAGTGCTTGCCCAAAACCGTCACAGGAACGGAGTATGTTTTCTACAGGATCCATCCAGGGCTCCTGAATTCGAGGTTGGTGCAATGTAGGATAAAGCAAAGGAGTTGGGGGCGGGGGGGCGCTTTCATGAGCAGGAAGAAGAGAAAAGAGCGGTGCCTGTGCTCTGAGGATGATGGGGACTCCCGTCTTGAGGGGAAAGGACAGCCCCACAGGAGCCTGAGCCCACGGCTCTAGCCCTCGGCCACAAAGCTCCAGAGCTGGAGGCTGCCCAGGACGCCGGCAATCTCTGGGCACCCCAGCTCCAGACCTCAACGACAGCCGTCCTCGGTTCTGAGACCAGCCAGAGGCGCCCGGCCACGTTCCCACCCCCTACCCGAACTCACAGCCAGTCTCCTTCTTGATCTCCTCGAGCTCTTCGTCCCGCAATAACGTGGAAGCCCGAGACCCCATCACCGAGCCGGAAGCTGCTCCGGGAGCAGGGGCGCCTGAAGCGACAGCGGCGACGGGAGAGAGGGAGGGAAGGGAGAGAGGCCCAAGGGTCAAGAGACGAGAGGGCAGTGTTCTTACTGCGGACCAGGGAGGGAACCCAGAGGTGGCGAGCGGAGGAGGGCGGTCCGAGGACCAACCAATTAGGAGCGAGGCTGCACCCGGCGCAGAAGTCGACGTTGACGCTTTTAGCTCCAGCCCCGGAATGAATCAGCCCAGCGCAGGGCCGGGTATTCCTAAGCGCAGACCACGCCCCCGGAAGCATGATGCTACCGGCCTTAAAAAGGCAATGCCGCTCTGGCTCTAGCGACCGCAATTAAAAGGGCAACGTCGACGACCCACAGTTTTACAACAAGCTAACCTGAAGCAGGCAGCGTAGGCAACCCGTTTCTCGCAGAACTCAAAAAGTGGAAATCCCACCCACAGGTGGAAGGGACTGCAGAGAGAAACAAAAATATAGACAAAACGTCTCCTGGGGCAACGCTAGGGTGTGTCTCTTGAGAACTGCATGCTGGGAGTTGCACCTCCTTTTTTCTGGAGGCCCTCTCACCTCCTGGCCGCTGGGGACGCTCGGGAGTCAGCTTCAGGGCTGCGTGCCGATTGGCTCCTTGGGAAACAGCAGGCACCCCTGGTTGCGTCCCGCTGGCGTCTGGTCCTCGGTGTGGGTGTTCGGCGCCGCGTTTTTCGGTTTGTTTTCGGCACTGTCTTTTGGTAACCGCCAACGCCAGCGTAAAACTCTCCAAGAGTTCTTCCGTAAAAGCAGCCCATTCTTTTTTAGCTCAAGACTGAAGCTCGAGGGAGTCACCATTTGCGTGAAATTGGGACAGGATTTCCCAAACTTCCCTTCGGGGGAGAAAATAATCTATCGGCGGACGAGATTAAATTCTCAGCGTATGGTCTGCCATTTACTTGAAGTTCTTTATTTTTGCCTTAACAATGAGGAATTTTGCATTTTATTTTTATGACATTGTTTTCTGGAAAATGTTTAAGCCATCCGTTAAATTAGTACACCCTCTCCGGTGAACCAGTTCTTTTCCTGTGGCTTCAATGCCTTTTCACCCCCTCCCCACCCTTTGAGTGTTGCTTTGTACAGAACCCCTTTGAGATGCGGAAGAACCAAATTCTGACCACTGTCACTTAGTATCTACACTACTTTTAAGCTTTACCTAAGGTTTTGACGATTGAGCATGAGGCCAAGGTTCTAGTCTCAGTGGGTAGTTTCCATGGTTGACTTGCTCTTGTCTGATCTAGTGTTGTCTCTCTTCAACTGCTCTGACATGGCAGCTGGATTGGTCATGCATAAAATTGTAATAGTTCTAACGGTTTAGTTAGTAAAACTGCCAAATTCTGGAAATGTTACTAATGTAGAAGAGACCAGGAGAAATTAGATCCCAGAGATTTCTGGGTGAGCAGTTATGGCAGCATGTATTGGCAAGTATTTTGCCAATATCAGTTTTTTGGTTTTTTTTCCATTTGCTCTTTAAGAGTTTTTGGTTTGTTGGTTGGTTGGTGTTAAAAAGATAAATGTATATGCCATTTAAAAGCCTCTAAATGTTCTGCTTGTTCCATTTAGCTAAGCAATGAAAGGTAGTATTACCTCATTGTATAGACCAAGAACCCAAACCTTGCCTGAAGTTTTATGGTTTTCAATTTCCCATGTATAAATTAGAGTTGGTGCTTGCAATGGTCCTTTCCCCATTATCATTCTAAAAAGATGAGTGAGCAAAACTGAATTAATCTCGTGTTTTTATTTTTCTTGTTCCTTCCAGGTATGGGAAAAGGGAAAATAACCTCATTCCCCCAAAAATATTTTTAAAATCATAGATCTCTTTTATTTTCAAGTGGTTGGACACTTAAAGAAGATTGTTTGAAGACTGCTTTTGGAATCAAATAGCATGGATCCCAGCAGCGACTACCATTTCCTCAATCAGATTTTGTGGAGAAGGGTGAAACTCACATTGGTTTGTGGCATCTTTGAGGGAGTACTCCAGCATGTGGACCCTAACAAGATTGTTGTCCTGAAGAAAGGTCTCATTTTATTTCTCATCATCTTCTGCTTTTTAAGAGATTAATAGCTAAGTTTGGGTGATGGCTCTGGGCTTCATTAGCAACTGGGAGAGAGTCATTCCTAGTCTAGGAAAGAGGTAGGAGGAAGATTAGAATGCTATTTTCCCCGACAGAAAACATGGCTATATATGCTGGCTTGTCCCCACTTCTATACTTTTATTTACATGATAGTGAAAATTTTCAATGTGTAGATTCTTTTTTCATTGGGTACTTTTTAATTTCTTTCCATATGTGTCTTGAAATTAAAAATCATCACTCGATTCGATAGAATTCCTTTTGGCTTCAACAGACAAATTCACAAATTAATTTTTCTCATGCAAAAACAAGTGTAGAGATAGGCTGCTGAGGAATAATGCAGTGACTCAAAGATGCCAGGAGGGACCAGGTGCCTTGTGCTTTTGCCACCTCGGTGATCATCTGTCATCATCATGGTTACAAGGTAGCCTCTATATCTCCCAGCTTCAATTCTGTTCATTTTAAGGGTTGCAACTCAGGAACAGCCAAATGGAAGAGATGCATTGGCAAAATTATGTGGGAAGGGGCTCAGAATTTCCATGCCCTCTCTGGGTGTACCACCCTCTTAGTTCCTACATGTGTTCACCTTGAAAGTCCAATATATAGTTTTTATTCAGCTAGAATATTGACTTGCTAGGATAGTTGTTTCCCTGAAAGAAGTTTCAAGTTCACAATTGAAGCTTGTATACGTGGCATTTGAGAGATTAGTGTTATTCTTAAGCCATGTTATAAGTTAAAATAGACCTTTGTGGACTAGGGTGGGACTATACCACACTTTTGCAGTATAGTAACTCATTCAGTAATCATTTGTTTTTTTTTTGTTAATTTTGCTTTTTAATTTATTTTAAGTAGGCTGCATACCTAACATGGGGCTTCTACTCATGACCACGAGAGCGAGAGTTGCGTGCTCTTCCAGCTAACCTAGCCAAGCATCCCTCAGTAATATTTTATTGATAGTTTATTTTATTGATTTATTTTGATATGGATAATATTTTATTGATTTATTGCAGGTACTATGACAGATACCAGGGATATAGATAAGAGTTACATGGTCGCTGTCCTCAAAAAACTGAGTCTAGTAAGGAGACAGATAAGCAAGCAGAAAGCTATAATGCAGTATGATATCCTCTTCTGATAGAGGGAAACACAAGATGCCATGGAAACACAAACGGTTCAGTTAATTTTTTTTAAGTTTATTTATTTATTTTGAGAAAGCAAGAGCTTGTGTGTGTGGAAGGGGCAGAGAGAGAGGGAGAGAGAGAACCTAAGCAGGTTTGCACTGTTAGCACAGACCCCAGTGCAGGGCTTCTACCCACAAACCATGAGATCATGACCTGAGCTAAAATCAAGAGTCAGATGCCCAACTGAATGAGCCACCCAGGTGCCCCAAAGTTTCAGTTAATTTAGATCTGGGAGTGGTAGAGTTAGGATAGTAGGGAAGGTGTCCCAAAGGTGAGTGGGATTTAGCTAGGTGGGAAAAGAGTGGAAGGTGTTTGAAGCCAGTCATTGTCAAACTTTAGCTGTGGATCAGAAACACCTGGAAGACTTGTTAAAACACAGATTCCTGGGCCCCCCTCCCAGAGATTCTCATGTAGTGAGACTTAAGAGTGGAGAAGTAGACATGGGACTAATCAGAAGGCCTTAGCATATCATAGCATTTGGACACTTCTGAAAGCAATGAGGAACAATTTGAAAGACTTTTTTCTTTTTTAATTTTCAGTAGGCTCTAGGCCCAATATGAGGTCTAACTCCCAGCCCCGAGATCAAGAATGGCATGCTTTACCGACTGAGCCAGCGAGGTGCACTGTAATTTGAAAGATTTTTTTAAGTAGGAGGCATCTAAGTTTTCAAGCTTGTTGCCTGAAATGTTTAATCCTGTGTTAGTTGGGAACAATGCTCAGCTACTAGAAACAAACTCAATCCAGTGGCTCAAACTAGGAGTTTATTCTCTTATATAAAAGAAGACAGGCATCCCAGTGCTACTGTGACTCTCCCCAGAGTTGAGGGAGATCCAGATTTTTCATCTTTCTGCTCTGCCATCTTTAGCCCATGCCTTTAAACCTCAAGATCATGTGATGCCTGGTAGAAGTTACAGGAGGAAGAGGACAGAGAGGTAGGGCAGTGTTCCTCCCAGCTGAGTCAATCCCCTTAAAGAGATGCCCTGGAGGTCCAAGAAACCACTCCTGTTTGTGGAGAGACTAAGCAGTTTGCTAACTTGAATAAATGGCGTTGAATGGACAACGATCAGGATATGCCACATAATTGTTCAACAAAGTGTTCAGTCTAGATAAAATATAGACTTTAATTATATAGTCTTTAATTATACTGATTTTATATAGTTGACATAGTAAGTTAGGTATGTTATATGCTTTTTTTAGTTAACACAATAACAAGCTTTTGCTGGTGTTATTTGAAACTCCAATTTAATGGCCAAACATTTTATTTTATTTTATTTTATTTTATTTTATTTTATTTTATTTTATTTTATTAAGTTTTTTTTTCATTTTTTTTATTCCTCGAATTCCGTTTAGTTAAAATACAGTATTATATTAGTTTCAAGTGTACAATAGAGTGATTCAACAATTCTATATACACAACCCAGTGTCCATCATGACAAGTGCACTACTTAATCCCCAACAACTAAATAACCCATCCCTCCATCCCTTCCCCTCTAGTAACTATTAGTTTGTTCTCTGTAATTTAGAGTCTATTTCTTTTGTTTTGTTTTGTTTTAATTTTTATTTATTTATTTTTAATTTACATCCAAGTTAGTATATAGTGCAACAGTGATTTCAGGAGTACATTTCTTTTTTTTTTTTTTTTTTTTTTATTTATTTTTGGGACAGAGAGAGACAGAGCATGAACGGGGGAGGGGCAGAGAGAGAGGGAGACACAGAATCGGAAACAGGCTCCAGGCCCCGAGCCATCAGCCCAGAGCCTGACGCGGGGCTCGAACTCACGGACCGTGAGATCGTGACCTGGCTGAAGTCGGACGCTTAACCGACTGCGCCACCCAGGCGCCCCAGGAGTAGATTTCTTAACGCCCCTTACTCATTTAGCCCATCCCCCCTGCCACAGACCCTCTAGTAATCCTCTGTTTGTTCTTCATATTTAAAAATCTTTTATGTTTTGTCCCGCTCCCTGTTTTTATATTATTTTTGCTTCCCTTCCCTTGTGTTCATCTGTTCTGTGTCTTACAGTCCTCATATGAGTAAAGTCATATGATACTTGTCTTTCTCTAATTTTGCTTAGCATAATACCTTCATTTTTTTTTAATTGCTGTGTAAAATACATACACACACACACACACACACACACACACACACACACACACACCACACCACATCTTCTTTATCCATTCATCCATTGACGAACATTTGGGCTCTTTCCATACTTTGGCTATTGTTGATAGCGCTGCTATAAACATTGGAGTGCATGTGTCCCTTTGAAACAGCATACCTGTATCCGTTTTATAAATACCCAGTACTGCAATTGCCGGGTTGTAGGGTAGTTGTATTTTTAATTTTTTGAGGAACCTCCATACTGTTTTCCAGAGTGGCTGCACCAGTTTGCATTCCCACCAACAGTGCAAAAGAGATTCTCTTTCTCCGCATCCTCACCAACGTGTTGTTGCCTGAGTTGTTAATGTAGCCATTCTGATAGGTGTGAGGTGGTATTTCCTTGTGGTTTTGATTTGTTTTTCCCTGATGATGAGTGATGTTGAGCATTTTTTCATGTGTCAGTTGGCCATCTGGATATCTTCTGTGGAGAAGTGTCTATTCATGTCTTTTGCCCATTTCTTCACTGGATGATTTGTTTTTTGGGTGTTGAGTTTGATAAGTTCTTTATTGATTTTGGATACTAACCCTTTATGTGATATGTCATTTGCAAATATCTTTTCCCATTCATTCGGTTGCCTTCTAGTTTTGCTGATTGTTTCCTTTGCTGTACAGAAGCTTTTTATTTTGATGGGGTCCCAGTTATTCATTTTTGCTTTTGTTTCCCTTTCCTCTGGAGATGTGTTGAGTAAGAAGTTGCTGTGGCCAGGATCAAAGAGGTTTTTGCCTGCTTTCTCCTCAAGGATTTTGATGTATCTTACATTAAGGTCTTTCATCTTACATTTAGGTCTTTCATCCATTTTGAGTTTATTTTTGTGTATGGTGTATAAAGTGGTCAAGGTTCATTTTTCTGCATTTTGCTATCTAGTTTTCCCAGCACCACTTGCTGAAGATACTGTATTCCATTGGATATTCTTTGCTGCTTGGTCAAAGATGAGTTGGCCATATGTTTGTGGGTCCATTTCTGGGTTTCCTATTCTGTTCCATTGATGTGAGTGTCTGTTTTTGTGCCAGTACCATACTGTTTTGATGATTACGGCTTTGTAATACAGCTTGAAGTTCGGGATTGTGATTCCTCCTGCTTTGGTTTTCTTTTTCAAGATTGCTTTGGCTATTTGGGGTCTTTTCTGGTTCCATACAAATTTTAGGATCATTTGTTCTAGCTCTGTGAAGAATGCTGGTATTATTTTGATAAATATTGCATTGAATATGTAGATTGCTTTGGATAGTATTGACATTTTAACAGTATTTGTTCTTCCTATCCAGGAGCGTGGAATATTTTTCCATTTTTTTGTGTCTTCCTCAATTTCTTTTATAGGCTTTCTGTAGTTTTCAGTGTATAGATTTTTCACCTCTTTGGTTAGATTTATTTCTAGGTATTTTATGGTTTTTGGTGCAGTTGTAAATGAGATTGATTCCTTGATTTCTCTTTCTGTTGCTTCATTGTTGGTGTATAGGAATGCAAGTGATTTCTGTGCATTGATTTTATATCCTGCAACTTTGCTGAACTCATGAATCAGTTCTAGCAGTTTTTGTGTGGAATCTTTTGGGTTTTCCATGTAGCGTATCATGTCATCTGCAAAGAGTGGAAGTTTGACCTCCTCCTGGATGATTTGGATGCCTTTTATTTCTTTGTGTTATCAGATGGCTGAGGCTAAGACTTCTAATACTGTGTTGAATAACCGTGGCGAGAGTGGACATCCCTGTCTTGTTCCTGACCTTAGAGGAAAGCTCCCAGTTTTTCCCCATGGAGGATGATATTAGCGTTGGGTCTTTCATATATGCCTTTTATGATCTCAAGGTATGATCCTTCTATCCCTACTTTCTTGAGGGTTTTTATCAAGAAACAATGCTGTATTTTCTCAAATGCTTTCTCTGCATCTGTTGAGAGGATCATATGGTTCTTGTCCTTTCTTTTATTGATATGATGAATCACATTGATTGTTTTGCACATATTGAACCAGCCCTGCATCCCAGGTATAAATCTCACTTGGTCTTGGTGAATAATTTTTTTAATGTATTGTTGGATCTGGTTGGCTAATATCTTGTTGAGGATTTTAATAGCTAAACATTTTACAGTATAGTTTTAAAAATATTTACTATAGGAACACCTGAGTACCTTAATTGGTTAAGCGTCTGATTTTGGCTCAGGTCATGATCTCATGGTTTGTGATTTCAAGCCCTGTGCCAGACTCTGCACTGGCAGTGTGGAGCCTGCTTCATATTCTCTGTCTCCCTGTCTCTGTGCCCTGTGTATACACACACACTCTCTCTCTGTCACTCTATTTCTCTCTCAAAAATAAATAAACATTTTGTAAAAAAATAAAATAAAAATATTTAGTGTATTTTATAATTATAAAATAAAATTTTTATTTGTAGACTATATATACATTGTAACACATTATGAAGTACAATTTAATATTGTTATATATATGTATATATATATATAAGCATACTTATATATATATATATATGCATTTTTTTTTAATTTTTAACGTTTATTTATTTTTGAGACAGAGAGAGACAGAGCATGAACGGGGGAAGGTCAGAGAGAGGGAGACACAGAATCTGAAACAGGCTCCAGGCTCTGAGCTGTCAGCACAGAGCCTGACGCGGGGCTTGAACTCACTGACCGTGAGATCATGACCTGAGCCGAAGTCGGCCGCTTAACTGACTGAGCCACCCAGGCGCCCCTATACGCATTTTTTTTAAGTAGACTTCATGCCCAGCACGGTGCCCAATGTGGGGCTTGAACTCATAACCCTAAGATCAAGAGCAGGACACTTAACTGACTAAGCCAATACTTGGTGCTCCAATACTTGTTATAATTTATAATTATTTTCTTAGGAATAGTTCCTACAAGTGAAATTACTAGGTAAAAGTTATAGATATTTTAAATATTTTTGATGCATATTTCCAAATAGTTTTTCTAAAGGGTTGTGCCTTTCTACTTCACTACTAGCTATGTGCAAGTGATACTCAGTAACATTGGATATTTTAAAAAAAATTGCTGATGTGTATCTTTCCTAAATTCTTGCTAGTTTTATAGGTAAAAAGTGCTATTTCATTTTGGCCTGTTTATAAAATATTTCTAAAGAAGTTGAACGTATTTCTCTACACTTGTTTACTAATTTTGTATACTATTTGAACAAAGCAGGAGTATTTTCACTATGACGGCAGGAAGGATTGAAGTAGGGAGAAACTATAGGCAGAGAGCATAGACAGGGAACTAGTTTGACAACCAAGGGATCCAATAAAGGGAAAATGATAGTGGTCATAGCTAAGGTTCAGCAAGGAAAGGAAAAGAGAGAGACAGATTCTAGGAATACATAAGAGATGGGATAAGTAACCTGGTAATCAATTGGATAATTAGAGAGCAATGGAAAATGACTCCTACATTTATGACTGACTCAGAAGATTACATGTATAGTACTATTATTAACTGATAGAAATGGGAAGAGAAAGTTTGTTGGTTATACTGGGAGGAGGTAATGATTTCAGTTTGAGAATGTTACAGTCAGTCTCCTAGGAAATGTGAGTGGAACTGAGAGAAATAATCCATGTTGTAGATATAGTGAATGTTGGGGGTGCCTGGCTAGCACATTTGGAAGAGCCAAATGACTCTTGATCTCGGGGTCATGAGTTTGAGTCCCACATTAGGTATAGAGATTACTTAAGAAAACATGGTGTCAGGATGTCAGAGGTGGTAGAGGCGGGTAAAGAGATTGGGAGGAGCAAATGAGGGAGACAGCGTAACATTGGTTAGGAGTTGTGTATTAAAATAACTGAGGCCAAGGTTTGAATCCTGACCCTGTCTTTTCTTAGTAGTGTGACCTTAAGTTATTTAACTTTTCTGAGTCTCACATTCTTCCATAACAGAGAGAATGAAATGCCTGTCTCGCTATGTTACTGGAGAGTCAAATGTGGGCAAATAATTAGCATGGTGCCTAGTTCAGTATGCTCAGTATGATAGCTCTAGGAAATTAGTAGGAAAAGAACTAAACTTGAAGTGTGTCCTATAAGGCAAAGAAGAAAGGAGAGAACAGTATTGTCAAAGGATACATGGGAGACAAGGGTGATAAGACTATAAACATTTTTTTTTTTTAGATTTGAAAAATAGGCAGTTGGTGATTTTTGACCTCAGTAAGAATATATTCAGTGGAATAGTGAGGGTGAAACTCGATTATTTTGGATTGCTGAGCAGCATGGAAATATACAACTGCTGGGAGCACTTCCGTCTAGAAAAGTGACACCAGGGATGCCTGGGTGGTTCAGTCAGTTAAGCATCCAACTTTGACTCAGGTCATGATCTCATGTGGGTTTGAGCCCCACATTGACAACTCAGAGCCTGTAGCCAGCTTCAGATTCTGTGTCTCCCTCTCTCTCTGCCCCTCCCCATCTTATGCTCTGTCTTTCCCTCTCTTTCTCAAAAATAAACATTAAAAAAAATTAGAAAAGCGACATCATTTTAGACATGACATCTAAACTTTTCCCTAACTCACCTATCTACTCACGTAAGAGCTCTGTATTTGAGCCAGGAGTTGGATTATTGTCCTTACCAGTACTTGTGAGCGTGTAGCATGACAGGAAACAGGGTGTGGACTCTAGAAGTACTCAACTGCCTTAAAATTTTATCCAGAATTAGGTGGAAAAAAAAACAACAATAGTAATATAATAAATAGATAGTCCTTAGCCTCAAGAGCCTTAGAATAATTCTTGGGAGAAGTTGAAATTCACTCTGCTACCACTGCCCTTTAAGTTCCTCTTGGACCATTGTTCCCTCTGTTCTTTTTTTTTTTTTTTTTAAGTTTATTTATTTATTTTCAGAGAGTGTGAGTAGAGGAAGGACAGAGAGAGAAGAGAGAAAATCCCAAGCAGGCCTCGTGCTGCCAGGTGTGGAGGCCAACGCAGGGCTCAAACTCACGAACCATGAGATTAGGACCTGAGCGAAAGCCAAGAGTTTGTTGCTTAAGCAACTGAGCCACCCAGGCACCCCCAATCTGTTCTTTATACCACTTGTTACAAGGCTATAGCTTTGTAGTTCATTATTGATTCTTCATTTCTTGGGGGAAAATAATTTGAGGATTTTTATAAAACTCAGATGTGGCACTTTTGGGGGGCATTATTTTCTTAAAATTTTAGGAAAATATTATCTTTTTTAATAACTTAATGAATCATTTTCTGTAACAGTGAAGAATGTGGAGACTGGTCGAAGTGTTCCAGGAGTGAAGATGTTTTTTGGGCACGAGATTGTGAACGGTGAGAGGTGCATGTTCCCTGACTGCAGGGATTGGGATTTGCAGTAGCAGTAAACTCACGGCTCCACCTCATTCCAACATTTGAAAACATATGAGATGTTGTATTGCCTTTAATATTACATTTATGAATTTTAAAAATATTTTTTAATGTTTATTTTTGAGAGAGAGAGAGAGACAGTGTGAATGGGGGAGGGGCAGAGAGAGAGAGAGAGAGAGGGAGACACAGAATCCGAAGCAGGCTCCAGGTTCTGAGCTGTCAGCACAGAGCCTGATGCGGGGCTCAAATTCACAAACCATGAGATCATGGCCTGAGCCGAAGTCGGATGCTTAAATGACTGAGCCACCCAGGTGCCCCTGCGTTTATGAACCCTTAAAGTTGGTATTTGAGAATTGACCTTCATCTTACTTTCTCGGAGGGTACTATGAACAGAACAGTTCTAGAGAATTTTAATCATCTTAATTTTACAATGTGAGGACCACTACTGCTTGTTACTAGAGACTCAGACTGTAGGCAGTTAGGAATCTGAACAGAAAAGAATCTTGCTCAGCAATTAAATTTAACAGTACAGATTCACAGTACATTTGCAGTCCCTTATCTGAAACCTGAGGACCAAATGTTTCAGAATTCACAATTCTGCATTTTTGGAAACCCTAACACCAACTAGATACTGTTTAATATTACATTAACATTGGAAGTGGGTCTGGGAACAACTCTGTAATAAAACCGGGAAACTGCAGATAATGCTCCTAAGTGGAATAAAATAGGAATATAAATAGTATGTCAATTCAGGTTTTGCTGCCAAAAAGAGATACAATTTTTGGTTTTCAGAGATTTTTGGATTTTGGAATTGCAAGAAGAAGCTCTGTTTTTTATTTTGTTTTTGTTTTGTTTTTCTGTTTTTGGGGGTTTTTGTTTGTTTATTTTGCAGCTCTCTTCATTTCTGCCAGCAAAAGCCATTTAGCAAGAGTAGGTCCACTTGTTTGTCAAAAAAAGAGTAGATATGGAAGCTCTTTTGGTCAGTGTGCTTCCAAAAAGCCAAATAGGATAAGAGAAAAGGGGAGCAAGAACTGTTCCTCCTTTCAAGAAGTCTAAAGCAGAAAGCCTTCCAAGGAAGAGTAAAGATCGATGTGGGGAGAACGGGAGATCAGGGACCTCGTGGAGCTGTTCATTTCTTACCAGTGGGGCAGATATGAGGAAAGGGAAGGACTCCTGTAGATGACAGATTACTGCTGTTTGAAAGATTACTTTGTTTTGTGAGAGTAGAATTCAGAGAGATGAAAGTCTCACCAAATTAATGACTGCCAATCTAGCCCTACTTCAAGGCAGCCAGCTATCTGTCCTTTCTCACTGAGTATGCTACTATAAACACTCTCTGTCCCTTGAACACCTTTTTGTAATGGCTGTGATGGTGGTAGTAGTAGTGGGATTCTTTCTTTAAAAAAAATAAAAGATTTTAAGTAATCTCTACACCCAACATGGGGTTCAGACTCACTTCTGAGATCAAGAGTCACATGTTAACAACTGAGCCAGCCAGGTGCCCCATAGTGGGATTCTTTTTTTTTTTTTTGAAACTAGATTCCTTTTTTTTTTTAAATGTTTATTTATTTTTGACAGAAGAGAGAGACAGAGCATGAGCAGGGGAGGGGCAGAGAGAGAGGGAGACACAGAATCCGAAGCAGGTTCCAGGCTCTGAGCTGTCAACACAGAGCTCAATGCGGGGCTCAAACTCACAAACCGTGAGATCATGACCTGAGCTGAAGTCGGACCCCCAACCGACCGAGCCACCCAGGCGCCCTACATTCCTTTTTTAAAGTTCATTTTTTGGGGCGCCTGGGTGGCTTAGTCGGTTGGGCGGCCAACTTCGGCTCAGGTCATGATCTCGCGGTCCGTGAGTTAGAGCCCCGCATCGGGCTCTGTGCTGACAGCTCAGAGCCTGGAGCCTGTTTCGGATTCTGTGTCTCTCTCTCTCTGACCCTCCCCTGTTCATGCTCTGTCTCTCTCTGTCTCAAAAATAAATAAACGTTAAAAAAAAATTTTTTTTAAAGTTCATTTTTTTATTTTGAGAGAGAGGGGGAGAGAAAGAATCCCAAGCAGGGTCTGCACTTAACGGTACAGACCCCAACACGGGGCTCAGTCTGTGAGATTACTACCTGAGCCAAAACCAAGAGTCAAATGCTTAACCAACTAAGCCACCCAGGTGCCCCTATGTAGTGGGATTCCTAATTGTGTTCTATTAGCCTTTGCCCTGGATCAAAGCTCTGGACTGCAACAAAGCTAGGCTGTGGATGGGTTTGCAAAGAGAGGCAAAGGAATCACTACTACTATCTCCCTAACTCAAGAGAGGGCTAACCACTGACCAGCTTTGTGAACTGTACATGTGGATTTCATCTCTTCCTAAATTCTTTCTCAAGACTTGGCGTTTTTTCATAATTTTTAAGTTCAAAGGGCAGTCTTCTCCTACTTTTCCCTGTGTTTCAGTCAGCCACGGGTTGAGACTTTTTCCACTCTCCCTGAAAGGCACTTTGAATAAAAATTATTAAAGTGATAACTAGAATTTAAATAAAACCTCAAACAAACAAAAATAAATTTAAATGGGCCCCTAGGTGACTCAGTTGGTTGAGCATCCAACTTTGGCTCAGGTCATGATCTCACAGCTCTTGAGTTCGAGCCCCACATTGGGCTCTGTGCTGACAGCTCAGAGCCTGGAGCCTGCTTCAGATTCTGTGTCTCCCTCGCTATCTGCTTGTCTGCTGCTCATGCTCTGTCTCTCTCTCTCTCAAAAATAAGTAAACATTAAATTAAAAAAATAAAATGAGGGGCGCCTGGGTGGCTCAGTCGGTTAAGCGGCCGACTTCGGCTCAGGTCATGATCTCGCGGTCCCTCTCTCTAACCCTCCCCCGTTCATGCTCTGTCTCTCTCTGTCTCAAAAATAATGTTAAAAAAAAATTAAAAAAATTAAAAAAAATAAAATAAAATGAAGAATAATAATTGACTACTCACTATTTTCAATGACTTTCACTTACTCTGCCCAAGACTCAACACATCTAGATAGTGCAGGGGAAGGAGACATTTGGAACATAGTATGGCCCCTTAGTGGATTTTCTCTGACTAGTACCTATGTATACTTAATTGACTCTAAAATGCCATTAATTATAAAGTGCACTATTAAAAAAATTTTTTTTAATGTTTATCTTTATTTTTGAGACAGAGACTGAGCATGAGTGGGGGAGGGGCAGAGAGAGAGGGAGACACAGAATATGAAGCAGGCTCCAGGCTCTGAGCTGTCAGCACAGAGCCCGACGCAGGGCTTGAACTCTTCAACTGCGAGATCATGACTGGACGCTCAAGTCAGACGCTCAACCGACTGAGCCACCGAGGTGCCCCCGTGCACTATTACTTTTCACATCCTAAGAAAGAAAAAGCTGCCAATTAAACTGTCATGTGCACTTATTATAAATAATACCAGTTTCAGAGCTGTTTAAAATGTACATCTTAGAATCAATAATAACAATATTGCCTGCACTGTTAGATTAAAAATAAGTTGTTTCAGAATCTGTGAAAGGTTTCTCTCATATTTTTTTGGTGATTTCTAGTCTAGCTTTTACTGCTTTTACTGTCACTGAACTATTTATTAAGGCAGCAGTCTGTGAGATCTGTGAATGATTTGAGAGAAAACATCCAAAGAGTACACAGTGTGAGGAAAGCTGTATCAGTGGTGGGAATGAATAGGAAAGAAAATCTCTGGAACCAATCTGCAGAAGTACAAAGGTGCCCTGGAACAAAAGGGTAAAGAGAAAATGTAGAGCGCATTCTATTCCTTCTAAATGACCAAGGAAGCTAGGTTGGCAGGGAGATACTAGGTATCTTCAGTACTTTGGGTAGGCTTTTCTGCTCTATTTATTGCTGCCTGATGAAGACCTCTATGGACTAACGTTTCATTTCCAATTACTGTTTGTGATACCTCATTAGACTGTGGGTGGAAGGGGAGTGGTTAATTGCTTTCAGATTGGACCCTCTGTTGGAATCCATTTGGTTATTTTACAGTGGAACTGCTGGATGAAGTGGAACAAGGTGCAGAGAGAGAAAAGGCATCTTCTGTTAGGTATGATGGAGTAATTTTCTTAATTGTTATCTTACCCAAATGTATACATTAGGGTAGAAAGCCTTATCTCTAATTCATGATCTAAATAATTCCTCAAATGGCCTGAGGTAATAGAAATGAGAAGAAATAGATGTTTCTTCTATCTTTTGATGGCACCTTTAAATCAATGTGTGGCTAAATCTGTGTAAGGCATCAGCAAACAAAGAACAAGTTCACCTGAGTGTTGTTTTTTGTAAGCATAGTCTAAATACAGAAAGAACAAGGATGGATAAAATGAAAGGTGAAGATCTAAACATATGTGAGCCTTCTTCTCCTGTCCCTGAGTCACCAACCACCTCTCTGCTGAATCACCTCAAGTATAGCCCATCAGGTAAGTACTGGGGCTCTGAATTGTCTAGGCTAGCTCTATCGTGGTCTAGAACTCTTCAGAGTTGACGTAACTGTGAGTCAAGGTTCTGTATGGAATGCTCAGCAGGGCCATTGCTTCTAGGCTCTGAATTAAGATAAAATACTGTGATTCATTTATTTATTTAATATTTTAGGATGTACTATATACCAGACATTTAGGATACTGAAGTGTAGTATCTCTGCCCTCGTTGAGCTCCATTATAGGAAGCAGACACTAAATAAGATAAATCAGTATAAAATATGCTGGTGCCAAATGCTAAGGAGAAAAAAAATAGAAAAAAGGGAAAGAGTGTGTGAAGAGGGTGGTTTTACAATTTTAGGGTGTTTAGGACAGGCCTCACTGAAATGGTGACATTTGAGCAAAGGCCTGAGGAGATGAAGGATTGAGCAGTGTGTATCTGAGGGAAATGTTTTTTAGGCAGAAAAAAGAAGAACTACTAAGGCCCTGAGATAGGAACGTGCCAGGATCTTGAAGGAATAGCAAGATCAGTGTAGCTGGAGCAAGGAGAAAGATAGATGAAGTCAGGTAGGCCTATCATGGAGGTCATTATAGATCATTGAAGAGACTCAGGCTTCTACTCTGAAATGAGAAGAAAAGCCATTGGAAGATTTTTGGTTTTATCATTTCTCTAATGACTAAGAATGTTAAGGATCTTTTCGTGTCCTTATTTTCCGCCTGAATATTTTTGGTGAAATGTCTGTTCATATCTATTGCACATTTTCTTATTGGGTTGTTTTATTATTATTCAGTGTTGGGAGTTCTTTATATATTCTGGATATAAATCTTTCCTCAAATATGTGCTTACAAATATTTCTGCAAGTCTGTAATTTGTCTTTTTATTCTCTTAAAGTATGTCTCAAAGAGCAGACATTTTTAATTTTGATAAAGTAAAATTTATACATTTTTTCTTTTATGGATCATACTTTTGATATCAAGAAGTTTTTTCCTCAGTCACAGAGGTTTTCTCCTATGTTTTCTTCTAGAAGCTTCATGATTTCAGCCTACATTCAGGTCTAGGATCCATTTTTACTTAATTTTTGTACACGATGTGAAGTATGGATCAGCATTTGTTGTTTTGTTTTGTTGTTGGATGAGAATAGCCAATTGTTCCAGTACCCTTTTTTGAAAAGACTGTTATTTTCTAAATTACCTTTGCACCTTTGTCAAAAATTAGTTTTCTATATATATGTAGGTTTATTTCTGGACGCTATATTCTGTTAGATTGATCTATTCTGTTAGATTGATCTATTTTCTTGTATTTATACCAATACAAGACTATTTTGTTTATTGCTTTTTTAAAAACTGTTTTGTTTATTATTGATTGATGATAGATCTTAAAATCAGGTAGTGTTAGTTCTCCAACTTTGTTCTTCAAAGTTGTTTTGGATATACTATGTTCTTTGCATTTCCCCATGAATTTTAATTTTTTTAAATGTTTATTTATTATTGAGAGACAGAGAGACACAGAGTGTGAGCAGGGGAGGGGTAAAGAGAGGGGAAGACACAGAATCTGAAGTAGGCTCCAGGCTCTGAGCTGTCAGCACAGAGCCGGATGCGGGGCTTTAACTCACAAACTATGAGATCATGACCTGAGCCGAAGTCTGTTGCCTAACCAACTGAGTCATCCAGGCTCCCCTTCCCCATGAATTTTAGAATCAGGTTGCCAAAAAACCTTTGAAATTTTTACTGGGATTGCAATGAAATTAGTAGATCAGTTTGGGGAATATTGGCATCTTAACAAAATTGAGTATTCCAGTCTCTTAACCCCGTGTATCCATCCCTGAGATCTTTAATTTCTCAGCAGTGTTTTGTAGTTCTCAGTTATAAGTTCTACACATCTTTTGCTGTATTTATCCCTAAGTATTTCACATTTTATATTATTATAAATGACATTTAAAAAAATTTCTACTTCCCACTGGATAGTATCGAGCAGAAGAATAACATGATCAGAATTTTGTTTTAACAAAGTTATTCTGGATGCTATATAGATCCTGAGAGAAGGACAAAAGTAAAAGCATGAATACCTGTTAGGCTATTGAAATAATTTTAAGACGAGTTGATACGGTAGCTTGGACCTTAGTGGTAGCAGTATCTTAAACAGTGGTGGAATTCTGGATGTATGTTGAGGCATAGCCAATACAGTGTACTGGCATGTTAGATGGGGATGTGAGATAAAGAAGGGAATCAAGGATGAGTTCAGGGATTTTGGTCTGAGTAGCCTGAAGTATGGAGAATGATTTAACTGAGATGAGAACCATGCTGGGTGGAACAGATTTGGGGAGATGATTAAGAGTTTTGGTCCACTGAAGTCTGAATGTAAGCCTAGAGATGAGGAGAAAGGTCTGACACGGAGATACAAATGCAAGAGTTAGCCCATAGATGATATTAAAAGCCTTGAGACTAGATGAGATCACCAGAAGAGTGAGTATGGATAGAGAAAAACAGGTGTGTGGACTGTCCTATGCCACTCCAAAGTTTTAGAGGTTGGAGATGAAGAGAAACTGTATGTTATGTTATACCTCTAAGTATTTAAATTGCATGATTTAAAAACGTAAGTAAGGACCCAGAGAAATCCAAAAGTATGGGCTATGGCCCATCTCCAGGACTGACTTGTTTTAAAGCATTATTTTTTTTTAAGTTTATTCATTTATTTTGAGAGAGAGAGCCTGCACAAGCAGGGGAGGGGCAGAGAGAGAGAATCCCAAACAGGCTCCACGTTCTCAGCACAGAGCCCAACAAGGGGCTTGAACTCACAAACTGTGAGATCATGACCTGAGCCAAAATCAAAAGTTGGTCGCTTAACCGACTGAGCCACCCAGGCACCCCTAAACTGTTATTTTTTTTTATTATTATGAACATCCTTTTAAAAAGGACATGTCTAGGTGAGTGTATGACTTCGGCTCAGGTCAGGATCTCGCAGTTCGTGAGTTTGAGCCCTGTATTGGGCTTTGTGCTGACAGCTCAGAGCCTGGAGCCTGCGTCGGATTCTGTGTCTCCCTTTCTCTTTGTTCCTCCCCCACTCCCACTCTGTCTCTCTCTCAAAAATAAATAAAGATTAAAAATAATGATTTTCGAAAAGGGCATGTCTTAAAATATTGAAGACATAAATCTATGAGGAGGGAAACATTACTGGATTTTCACAGGAGATGATTAAATAATCTAATTCATCAGATTATCATTGGTGGGGCTTTTGTTTATTCTCATTTGAGAAACAGGATGCTAGAGTGTTCACTGTGTAATGCGCTGATGCAGGTGATAATGAAATAACATTAGACCTTTGAGTTGCAATAGAGGAGGAATTTATGAGTATGGCTAAAATTAGTGGGAGGGCAATTCTATTGCTAGAGAAGACAAACATACCTATTACCATCATTCTCCTGCAGAAGAAGAGGAGGTGACATACACAGTCATTGATCAGTTCCAGCAGAAGTTTGGTGCTGCAGTAAGTATTTACCTTCCTACTATTGTCTGCATGTAGGTATCATGTTTATGTCTGATAAATTGGTCTCTTATTAAAGGATCATTGATATTTTCCCTAATAATTCAACAAAATAGGGGCGTCTGGGTGGCTCAGTGGGTTGGGCGTCCGACTTCAGCTCAGGTCATGATCTCACAGTCTGTGAGTTCAAGCCCTGTGTCGGGCTCTGTGCTGACAGCTCAGAGCCTAGAGCCTGCTTCAGATTCTGTGTCTCCCTCTCTCTCTGACCCTCCCCCGCTCATGTTCTGTCTCTCTCTGTCTCAAAAATAAATAAGAACATTTTAAAAAATTAAAAAAAATAACAATTCAACAAAATATATGAGTGCCTGCTATATGCCAGGCCTCGTTCTGAGGTCTGGGGTAAATAATAATAAAGACAGGGGCGCCTGGGTGGCTCAGTTGGTTAAGCGTCCGACTTCGGCTCAGGTCACGATCTCACGGTCCGTGAGTTCGAGCCCTGCGTCGGGCTCTGTGCTGACCGCTCAGAGCCTGGATCCTGTTTCAGATTCTGTTCCACTTATTTCACTTATTTCACTTGTTTCCATTGTCTCCCTCTCTCTCTGACCTTCCCCTGTTCATGCTCTGTCTCTCTGTCTCAAAAATAAATAAACGTTAAAAAAAATTAGAAAAAAGATAATAATAAAGACGAAGTTCCACCCATCAGGGAGTTTATATTTTAATGCAAGAAAATAAACAATTGCATATTACCCGGTGAAAAGTGCTATGAAGAAAAATAAAGTGTGGTTTGAGGAGTAGAGTGCAAGGAGTTCCTATTTTATATAGGGTGGACAGAGAAAACCTCTGTGAAGAGAGGACATTGGAACAGAGACCCCAAAGAAGGGAACTAGCTATTGGATATTTAGGTAAAGAAGTTGAAAAAAGCGTAATTATCAAGTGCAAAGACTCTGAGGATGAAGCACACTTAACTTGTGGAGGAACAAACAGCAGGGATGCCAGACCACAGTGAAGAAGAGAGATAGGAAATGGAAAGGGTCAGGTGGAAGATCGGGCAGGGCATTTTGGACCATTATAAGGATTCTGAATTTGACTTGAGTAGGATAAAAAGCCATTGGCAGTTTTAGAGGTGAGTCAGATATTTTTTTTTACTCCTATTTAAAAAAATTCATTCTAGATTCTCTTTTTAGGCATCTATAATCATATATTCAGACATGACAGTAACTATTCAGCCTAGCGTACAGTTCACAGATGGACTTCAGGGGAGTCATTAAGCTTTCTGTTTAGATGCAAGCTTATACTTGTGCATGGGTGCATTTTTTTTTAATGGGAGAGCATTAGCTTTCCATGGATTCTTTTTTCTTTAACCACTTAAATGAGATGTAGTTCACATGCCCTAAAATTCACCAATTTAAAATGTATAGTTCACTGGATTTTAGCATATCTATAGAGTTGTAAATATGTCACAAAGAATTTGAAAACATTTTCCTTTTTTTGAAGTTTTTTTGTTTTTGTTTTTAAAGTAATCTCTACACCCAATGTGGGGCTGAAACTCACAACCTGAGATCAAGAGTCACTCTACCAACTGAGCCAGGCCAGGCACCCGTAGACATTTTCGATACCCCCAAAAGAAACCCTACACTTGGTAGGTGTCACCGCCATTCCTCCCCAGTCCCCAGCCCTTGGCAGCTTTTCTGCCTCTATGGATTTGCCTGTTTAGGACATTTTGTATAAATGGAGTCATACAATATGTAGTCATTCGTGACTGGCTTCTTTTGCTTAGCATATTTTCATGGTTGATGTATTTTATAGCATGTATCAGTGTTTCACTTATTTCCATTGCCATATAATACTCCTTTATATGGATATACCATATTTTATTTATCCTTTCACCGTTTGACTTCTTCCTACTTTTTGGCTATTATGAATAATGCTGCTATGAACATTCATGTACAAGTTTTTGTTTGCACATATATTTTCATTTCTCTGGGATAGATACTTACGAGTGTAATTGCTGGATCATCTAGTAACTCTGTGTTTAACTTTTTGAGAGTCGACCATTGTTTTCCAAAGGTGCTATACCATTTCACATTGCCACCAGCAGGATATGGGGGTTCCAATTTCTCCACATTCTTACCAAAACTTGTTATCTGTCATTTTGATTGTAACCATCTTAGTGGTGTGAAGTGGTATCTCATTGTGGTTTTGACTTACATTTCCATGATGTATAATAATGTTAAATGTTTTTCATGTGCTTACTGCATATTTATATGTCTTCTTTGGAGAAATGTCTATTCCCTTGCCCATTTTTTTTTACATAGGCTTCACGCCCAACTTGGGGCTTAAACTCATGATCCTGAGATCAAAGAATCACATGCTTTACCAATTGAGCCAACCAAGTGCCCCTCCTTTGCCCATTTTTAAATTGAGTTATAAGAATTCTTTATATATCAACATATTCTTTGAAGGGTCAAATGATAATAACAAAAAATAAGGTAAGAACCTGGAAATTTGAAGAGGTTGTTGGAAATTCTTGTCAATAGGGAAATTCAGGTTTTGTTTTCAAAGTTCTGCAGCCTTCTTGCTATTGCCTGAGGATGGAACTAAAATTCAGTCCCTTTTTTTAATCATTGATGAAAGATACTCAATGCAGAACACTCTATGCTCTCTAGAGGAAGATATCATGCTAGTGAAAGTTACCGTGTCCTTCTATTCTTGAGTAATTTGCCTGCCTGTAAAATGGGGAGAATCTTGTATCATATAGATGTTTTCATAGATTATGGATTAAGGATTTTAGAAGTGTATAATGTTTTGAAATAGGATAAGATTATAGATAATTGAAGGACCAGCATGTGTTCTTGGAATACCGTGACATCAGTTTTGAGTCACTTAATGAATCTAAGACTTTAAGGGACCTATTGAGTTCTTGTTTCTCTCATTCTGAACAGTATATACTGTGAGACTCAGCCACTATGTGAGTTCCCTTCTGGTAAAGTAAATTGCCTGTGTCAGGGCAGTGTTCTTTGCATGAGGAATCTGGTCATAAGGACAGAACTCTTTTGGGGGTTCCTGGGTGGCTGAGTCGTTAAGTATCCAACTCTTAATTTCAGCTCAGGTCACAATCTCATGGTTTGGGAGATTGAGTCCCACGTCGGGCTCTGTGCTGTCAGCCCAGAGCCTGCTCAGTATTCTCTCTCTCCCTCTGTCTCTCTCTGCGCCTCCCCCTGTTCACTCACACACTCTCTCTTTCTCTCTTAAAATAAATAAATAAACATTTTTAAAAAGATAGAAATCTTTTGCTATAGTATCAGTGATAACAAAAGGTATCTGAGTTTTCAACTCTTAGCATCTAGAATATGATTTATTTTCCAGTTGTGTAATAATTTTGCAAAAAATAAAAAGAGGATTAGAAATGTTCAGTGTTGTGCGTGCATGTGTGTGTGTGTGTGTGTGTGAGAGAGAGAGAGAGAGAGAGAGAGAGAGAGAAGCAGACTTGTGTTTTGGGTAAGTCAAATTTTGTAAGTTTAGAAAACATTATCCACTTTGTTAATTGCTAGCCATTTTACTTGTGCCATTCATGATGTCATAATTGGAACATTTATTCCCTAGAGATTTTCTTCCTTTTTCTCACCAGATGCTTCACATCAAGAAGCAGAGTGTCCTGAGTGTGGCAACAGAAGGTGCTAATGTGTGTCGTCATGGGAAGCTGTGTTGGCTTCAGGTAAAAGACACTTTAAACTTTTTATTTTGAAATAATTGTGGATTTACTGGCAAATTAATTTTAATTGTCTTCTTAACGTCACCTCAGTGTCACTGTCCTATAACTTGTTTGGAATGTCTTTTACTCTTCTAGTACTTTCTCTTTTCAAAAGGAAAGATGGGCACCTGGGTGGCTCAGTCAGTTGAGCGTCCAACTCTTGATTTCAACTCAGGTCATGATCCCAGCCTTGTGGGATTCAGCTCCAGGTTGGGCTCTGCACTTAGTGGAGCCCAATTGGGATTTCTTTCCCTCTGTCCCAACCCACCCACCGCTCATTCTCTGTCTCTAAAAATTAAAAAAATTTGAAAAAAAGGAAAGAGCTTCTGTCACTTTATAGGTTCACTTTTATAATCATCATTGCTGTGCTCATCAAGGCTCTGTTTGAGGTCTTCTTTCCCAGCTCTGTTCTCTCACCTTAGATCTATGAAGAATTTCAGAGGCGGCTGGCTGGCTTAGTGAAGTGTGTGACTCTTGATCTTGGGATTGTGAGTGCGAGCTCCACGTTGGGTGTAGAGATTACTTAAAATAAAATCTTTAATTTAATTAATTTTTTAACGTAGTCTCTACACCTAATGTGGGGCTTGAACTTCCAACTCCAAGATCAAGAGTCATGTGCTCTACCAACTGAGCCAGCCAGGTGTCCCAAAAATAAAATCTTAAAAAAAACCCACACAGACACGTGAAGAATTTTTATTTTACCTTCTGGTTGGTAGCATTCCACAGCAGTATTCTGCCACATTATTTTCATTTTCATGGACCTGGGAGATGCCAGGTAAGGATCCCAATTATGTCAAAAGATGTTTGTAGTGAGCCTTGAAAAGTTATAGGATGGGCTTTGGATCAACCTCGGCAGCATCAGTTTTTAAGGGGGGGCAAGAAAACAGGCTGAATATTCTTTGAGTCAGGAACTACCTCTACCTATTGAGATTATCAATTTTATTATTATTGGCTATCTGCCCACTTCTCAGGGTTACAATGAAGTATGTATCCTAAATAATTCAATTCAAAATATGAAAAAAATTATGTGAGAACCTAGTCTCTTGGCATCATTTTATGGTGAAAAATCAGAAACCACTTTAGTTAACAATAGGAGACATTACTGTAGATTTGATAGATCTTACACAGCTGCCAAAAATTGATGACGAGTACAATGTAGAAAAATGTTTGAAAAGTTATGAGTGGAAAACAGCAGGATATAGAACTGAAGGCATATTCTCAGAACCATATACATTGTTTGCATATGAAAAATGGAAAGGAGCAATGTGTGGCATGTATTGGTTCACCGAAGAAATGTCTAAGCTATACATGCTCCTAGTTCTGTTCTAGTTGATATATGTGCAGTGGTGAATCTGTTCTCTCACAGAGTTTATAGTCTAGCAGAGAATTACTCTCCAAACTTTTATAATGTGCCTATTCAGTTCGTATAGTTAAGGAAGTAGAGAAAACACAGGGAGTGTCTATTTTAAGTGTCATAATTTAGCAGACAACATGAAAGATCTGAGAATGGGTGCCAGGTAGGCCTGGAAATTGTAGCTATATCAACAGCTCCTAAAATGACAAAGATGGCATTAGACTGCCATGTCGCTGGCTCTCTAGACCTTATTTGATCTCTCTTTGCCTTCATTCTCTGACTTAGTAGATTATCCAGCAATATAGTACTGCCTTTGTGACCTTCATGATCAGAAACAATCTGAAATTCTTATAATTGTATAAAATTGATCTAAAAAGCCACGTTTCACATCCTACCATTTGTGGCACTTTATTTGTTGCCTTTTTAAAACTGCTAAAGGGCAGAGATCTTGTCTTATGAGTAGTATTTTTTTTCATCTTCATTTATTTGAGAGAGAGTATGTGCGTATGTGCTTGGGTTGGGGGTGGGCAGAAAGAGAGGGAGAGAGAGAATCCCAAGCAGGCTCCTCACTGAGCTTGGAGCCTGATGTGGGCCTTGACCTCACAACTGCAAGATCACCACCTGAGCCGATACAAGAGTCGGAGGCTCAACCAACTGAGCCACCCACATGCCCTTTTTATGAGTAATTTTATGTAACATCTAACACAACCATGCATATTATGAGACTCAGAGAAATAGCATTTTTTGTTATTAACAATGAAATGCTGTTCCTTCCCTTTCAACCTATAATCCTTGGATTGCTAAAATGCCATGCGTGAAAGGTAAAACATTAAGTTTGAGACTGTAAAAAGCAAAAAGCTAAATCCACTAGCTTGTGTCTCTTTCTGTTCTTTTGAAAAATCAGTGATAGTTTTTCTTAGATTATTTTAAACTTCTTTTTCCTAAGAATCACTGAGTGCCTATTGTTTACTTTAAAAGTGACAAAGAGGGGCATCTGGGTGACTCAGTTAAGCGTCTGACCTTGGCTCAGACCATAATCTCATGGTTTATGAGTTCGAGTCCCACATCTGGCTCTGCACTGACAGCTCAGAGCCTAGAGCCTGCTTTGGATTCTGTGTCTACCTCTGTCTCTTCCCTGCCCCGCCCCTGTTTGGGCTCTGTGTCTCTCACTCTCTCAAAAATAAATAAACCAAAAAAAAAAAAAAAAAAAAAAGTGAGGATGTGAGGAGTGCCTGGAGGCTCAGTCAGTTGAGTATCCAATGCTTTTTTTTAAATTTTTTTAAATGTTTATTCATTTTTGAGAGAGAGAGACAGAGTGTGAGCAGGGGAGGGGTAGAGAGAGAGAGGGAGACACAGAATCTGAAGCAGGCTCCAGGCTCTGAGCTGTCAGCACAGAGCCTCATGTGGGGCTCGAACCCACAAACCCTGAGATCATGACCTGAGCCAAAGTCAGACAGTCAACTGACTGAGCCCCCCAGGCACCCCAGCATCTGATTCATGATTTTGGCTGGGGTCATAATCTCGTGGTTCATGGGTTTGAGCCCTGTGTTGGGCTCTGCACTGGCAGTGAGGAGCCTGCTTGGGATTCTCTCTCTCCCTCTCTTTCTGCCCTCTCCCCAGAGACTGTCTCTCTCAAAATAAATAAATAAAACCTAAAAAAAAATAAAAGTGAGGATGTGAAATATTTTATCACATGTCTTTCTTGATCCTCAGATCCCCTTCCCTAGTTCTTTTTTATCCTTTGTATGTCTGGATGGTCTTTTGTAGGTAGCCACAAATAGCCGAGTTTACTTATTTGACATTTTCCTTCTGGGAAGTCGTGCTTTCAACAATGGACTTCAGATGGTATTAGAAGACAAGAGAATTTTGAAGGTGAGTGTGTAAGCTGATTCCTCAGCTATTAAGATTAGCAACCAGGTTCTAATTACTCTGTCTTTGTCTTCTGATTCCTTAGGTTATCCATGATTGTCGTTGGCTTTCTGATTGCCTCTCTCATCAGTATGGAATTTTGCTGAATAATGTCTTTGACACACAGGTACATGCGGGGAAACCATAGATTCAGTCCAGCATATATAGCTTTTATAGGAAATAGGGCTTATCTGATGAGTGATTGAATTGTTGTGTGTGCCTCATTCTTGTCCACTTGTCATTTGGTGAACTGTGAAAGCACTACAGAAAAGTTACTTAAAATTATTTAGGATTTTTTCCCCTCATTTTGCTCCAGAATTTGTCAAATAAGAAGCAAACTCTGGGGCATCTGGATGGCCCAGTTGGTAGAGCATCTAACTCTTGATCTCAGAGTCATGAATTTGAGTCCCACACTGGGTGTAGAGATTACTTAAAAAATAATAATAATAAAATCTCAAAATTAAAAAAAAAAGAAGCAAGCTCAATATTCTACAGCATTCAAAAACTCAAAGGATTTGGAGGTCATTCAGAAGCCTGACATGAATCACTTAATGTGAGGTAAATAATCACATCTGTGCCTTTAGCACATATGTATCAGTTAGGATTGATGGCTAGTCAGCATGTAGCTCAGAGAAGCAGGTTGTCTTAGATATGCCCCCAAAGCCTATTCTAGGCCAAAAATAGCCTGAATATATGTGGTTTTTCTCTGCTCTAAAGAACTCTAGAGAAATAAGAAATCCTTAGTTTATACTAACTAGCTCTTAGAGCTCATGTGTGTTTCTGGTTTGGCTGTGAGAATAGTAAAACCACTAGTTTTCATTATGTTTTCTTTAGGTTCTTCTAGTCTTCTAGGTTTATGCCAGTTAAAGGGACATGTTGAATACATAAGCCTAGTGCCTTTGGAGAGGTTTAAGATAATGAGTTAGCCAGTTATCTTTTTTTTAATGTTTACTTATTTTTGAGGGAGAGAGAGAGAGAGAGCACATGCACATAAGTGGGGGAAGGGCAGAAAGAGAAGGAGGCAGAGGATTCAAAGCCAGCTCTGCACTGACAGCATTGAACCTGATGTGGGGCTCAAACTTAGGAACCGAAATGTGAGATCATGACCTGAGCTGAAGTACACACTCAACTGACTGAGTCACACAGTCATCCCTCATTTTATTATTATTATTATTATTATTATTATTATTATTATTACTATATTTTAAATAATCTCTATGCCCCAGCCAATTTAAAGAAATTTTTTTAAATTTATGAAATTTATTGTCAAATTGATTTCCATACAGCACCCAGTGCTCCAAAAGGTGCCCTCCTCAATACCCATCACCCTCCCCACCCTCCCACCCCCCCCATCAACCCTCAGTTTGTTCTCAGTTTTTAAGAGTCTCTTATGCTTTGGCTCTCTCCCACTCTCACCTCTGTTTTTTTTTTTTTTCTTAAAGAAATTTTTAAGTTTATTCACTCAGAGAGAGAGAGAGAGAGAGAGAGAGAGCATGCACACGTGTGCGTGTAAGTGGGGGAGGGGCAGAGAGAAAGAGGGAGAGAGAATCAATCCCAAGCAGGCTCTGCACGGTCAGTGCAAAGCCCAATATGTGGCTGGAACTCAGAACTGGGAGGTCATGACCTGAGCTGAAGTCAGACGCTTAAATGACAGCCACCCAGGCACCCATATTTTTTTTAATTTTAAAAAATTTTTGGGGTGTCCGGGTGGCTCAATCAGTTAAGCATCTGAGTTCGGCTCAGGTCATGATCTCACAGTTCATGAGTTTGAGCCCCGCATCAGCCTCTGTGCTGACAGCTCAGAGCCTGGAGCCTGCTTTGGATTCTGTGTCTCCCTCTCTCTTTGCCCCTCCCCTGCTCACGCTCTGTCTCTCAAAAATAAACATTAAAAATTTTTTTTAAATAAATAAAAAATAAAAATGTTTAAATTAAAAAATTTTTATTTTAGTGAGGGAGAGTGTGGGCAAGTGGGGGAGAAGGGCAGAGGGAAAGAGAGAGAGAGAGAGAGGGAGAGAGAATCTTAAGCAGGCTCCATGCTCATCAGGGAGCCCAGCATGGAACTTAATCTCATAACCATGAGATCATGACCTGAGCCCAAATCAAGAGTCAGATGCTTAACCAACTGAGCCACCCAGGTGTCCCCTAGCCAATTATTTTTAGCAGATATTCCTAAAAGTTCAATTTTATGTTGTTAAATGTAGTTCATGTTTGCTCTTTATATATCTGCTCATGATGAACTTTATACCATTTCTCTTGTTTACATGTTCCTTGGACCTTCTTTCAGGATCTTTCACTATATGGAGATTATGTCTGGCTTCCTCCAAAATTTAAGAGAGAAGGGTGCCTGGGTGGCTCAGTCAGTTAAACGTCCAACTTTGACTCAGGTCACTATCTCCTGGTTTGTGAGTTTGAGTCCCCACATCAGGCTCTCTGCTCTCAGCCCACTTTAGATCCTCTGTCTCCTTGTCTCTCTGTCCCTCCTTCCCACTTTCTCTCTTCCAAAAATAAATATGTACATATAAAAAAAAAGATTCTCTGCCTCTGCCCCTCGCCTGCTTGTGTGCACACATACGTGCGTGTGTATGTGTGTATGTGTGTGTGTGTGTGCGCGTGCTCTCTTTCAAAAAAAATTAAGTGGTGCCTGAGTGGCTCAGTCAGTTGGGCATCTGACTCTTGATTTTGGCTCAGGTCATGATCTCATGGTTTGTGGGTTTGAGACCCTCACTGGACTCTGTGTTGGCAGCGTGGAGTCTGTTTGGGATTCTCTCTCTCTCTCTCTCTCTCTCTCTCTCTCTCTCTGCCCCTCTCCTGCTTGCTCTCTCTCTCTCTCTCTGTCTCATAAATAAATAAATAAACATTTAAAAAATTAAAAAATAAAAACTTCTTTAAAAAAAATAAAATGTGGCAGGGGCACCTGGGTGGCTCAGTCAGTTAAGCATCTGACTTTGGCTCAGGTCATGATCTCACAGTTTGTGAGTTTGAGCCCCACATCGGGCTCTGTGCTGACAGCTCAAAGCCTAGAGCCTGCTTCAGATTCTTTGTCCCCCTCTCTCTGCCCCTTCCCTGCTCATGCTCTGTCTCTTTCTCTTCCAAAAATAAATAAACATACATACATACATACATACATACATACATACATACATAAAATGGGGGTGCCTCGGCGGCTCAATCAGTTAAGACTACGATTCTTGGTTTTGGCTCAGGTTATGATCTCACGGTTCATGAATTCAAGCCCTGCATCTGGCTCTACACTGATAGCGAGGGGCCTGCTTGGGATTCTCTGTTTGCCTCTCTCTCTGCCCCTCACCCACTCATTCTCCATCCCTCCCTGAAATAAATAAACTTTGAATTAAATTAAATTTTTTTAATGTAAGAGAATTTCTCATTGTTCTCCTGAGGCCATCAGGCTTTTTTTTTTTTTTTTTTTTTTTTTTTAACATTTTTATTTATTTTTGAGACAGGGAGAGACAGAGCATGAACAGGGGAGGGTCAGAGAGAGGGAGACACAGAATCCAAAACAGGCTCCAGGCTCTGAGCCGTCAGCACAGAGCCCGACGCGGGGCTTGAACTCACGGACTGTGAGATCATGACCTGAGCCGAAGTCGGCCGCTTAACCGACTGAGCCACCCAGGCGCCCCAACTTTTTTTTTTTTTTAATTTTTTTTTTTTCAACGTTTATTTATTTTTGGGACAGAGAGAGACAGAGCATGAACGGGCGAGGGGCAGAGAGAGAGGGAGACACAGAATCGGAAACAGGCTCCAGGCTCCGAGCCATCAGCCCAGAGCCCGACGCGGGGCTCGAACTCACAGACCGCAAGATCGTGACCTGGCTGAAGTCGGACGCTTAACCGACTGCGCCACCCAGGCGCCCCACCAACTTTTTTTTTTTAATGTTTATTTTTGAGAGAGAGAGAGAGAGAGAGAGAGAGAGAGCACAAGTGCAAGAGGGCAGAGAGAGCGAGGAAGACAGAATCCGAAGCAGGCTCCAGGCTCTGAGCTGTCAGCACGTTAGGCTTCTTGATTAGACCCCATATGGAGACGTTGGCATATCTTTCCATATTTTCTTTTCACGTTTCCATAGTACAGGAAGCAAGAATTCAGAATTTTTCCAGTTTTTTCCCTTTAACACAATGTATTGATTTCCTATTGCTTTTGTAACAAATCACCACAAATTTAGCAGCTTAAAGCAAAATAAATTTGCTCTTTGACGGTTCTGGAGGTCAGCAGTCTGAAATCATTTTCACTGAACTAATGTCAAGATGTCAGCAGGGTTGGTTTCTTTTGGAGGCTCTGAGGGGAGTCTCTTTCTTTGCCTTTACAGGTGTTACCTGTATTCTTTGGCTTGTGGCTCCTGCCATCTTCAGAGTGCACCACTGCAACCTCTGCTTCTATCACCCGATCGCCTTCTCCCGTGACTATAATCAAATCTCTCTGCACCTCCCTCTTATTGTTACATTTAGGGCCCACCCATATAATTCAAGAGAATCTCCCTACCTCAATATCCTTACCTTAATCACTCCTACAAAGTCATTTTGCCATATAAGATAACATTGACAGATTCCAGGGGTTAGGATATGGATGTCTCTGGGGGCCATTATTTAGCCTGCCACACACAGATTAAATAATATGTCCAATTCTTAATTTTTTTAAAAGATTTTACTATTTTTAAGTTATTTTTACACCCAGCATGGGGTTTCAATTCACAACCTTGAGATCAAGAGTTTGCCTCCCAGTCGAATGCTCTACCAACTATGCCAATCAGGTGCCCTTCCATTTCTTAATTTTATTCGCTTTCCTTACCAACACTTTCCCAGAGTTGCTGATAAGTAATACAAACACTTATTGAAATTTATTTTCCTTTCTCCATTGTCTAAAGGCACCAAAGAGTAATAGATAACTGTAAGGCAGGCAAATAAAAGGAGTAGAAGACAAAGTAGACAAGGATACATTAAAGTTGGGTGATCCTTTTCCTTTTTTTTTCCTCCTAATTTTTTAGAATAAGTTGACTGAACATCTTTTCTGTTGGCATTATCTATCATGTGGGTCTTTGGGGAAAATGGTATTTAATGACATTTTTCTAAATATATTTCTATTTATGCCATGAGATAGGTCTCTATAAATATTCTATATTGTACAGACAAGTCTTTTTTTTTTTTTTTTAATGCCACAGGTAGCAGATGTCCTTCAGTTTTCCATGGAAACAGGTGGCTTTCTTCCAAATTGCATCAGTTCTTTACAGGAGACTTTAATCAGACACCTTAAAGTAGCCCCTAAATATCTCTCCTTTCTGGAAGAGAGACAAAAATTGATTCAGGTGGGTATTAAAGAATGTCCCATATGACATTAATTTTTTCAAGTGTTTTGTGAGCAGGATTATCATCATATTATATAGACAACTGACAGTTGTTATGTAAGCATATGAGCATTGCCAAAATCTTAATTGTTTCAAATGGAAATAGTTTGTGATCTCAAGTGAATAAAAGCCAGGATTCAGATTTGTACTCTGAAATAAATTTGCAATTCTCCAGGGGAAGAGAATTCCCATATTGTTGGGAATATGGATTAAGGTGATGGAAGAAAAATCATCCCAATTATTTCTCCAAAAGTAAGGTAAATTTTCCTTAGTTCCTAATAGCTCTGCCTACAAACTTAGGTCATGACTATATTGGCCTCAGTTTCGGTCCTATAATTAAGTCTACTTCAGTTTTGAATGAGAAGTCCTGATTGATTGATGGATCAATTGATTGATCCACCTCTCTCTTTCTCTCACCCTCCCACTCCATCTTTTCCCTCTAACATACACACACTCATACATACATGAATTGTTTGTGTATATTTTCGGAAGGCTAGCCAGAGTGTGAAGATAGAAGATAATAACTGAAGAAAATGACAGTAACTCCTAAGCAACTCTTGAATAAACATTTACTTTCTTTAAAGTTTTGCTTATTATTCAGAGAAAATTGTTTTGGTGTTTCTAGGAAAATCCAGAAGTGTGGTTCACACGACCTCTTTCACCATCTTTACTGAAAATTTTGGCCCTAGAGGCTACCTACCTACTACCCCTTCGTTTGGTACTCCTGGATGAGATGATGTCTGACCTAACCACCCTTGTGGATGGTTATCTAAACACCTATCGAGAAGGGTCCGCAGATCGCCTGGGAGGCACCGAGGTAGGTACAGCTGTCTGTGACTGTATTTTTAGGACTTCCACTTCTGTCTTGGTCCTCGTGGAGGGCACAGTGATGCCCACTTTTCACAGCTACAGCAAATCCTGAGGCCAACTTGGTAATAAATATTTTTGAAGGGGCTATAGCTTGGGCTTAATTCATCTCTTTGAGTACTTTTTCACAATATTAAGTTATGTTCTGTCAAGGAATGAATAAATTTAAGATTTAATTACTAATTTTTAAGAAGCCAGCATAATGTAACAGAACTGTAGACCTGGAGTTGGCAAACTATAGCCCTAAGGCCACGTCTGGCCCACAGATTGTTTTATGCAGCTCGAAGGTAAGAATGGTTGTTATAGTTTTAAAGGATTGTTTAAAAAAAGTGTATGCAACAGAGAGCATTTGTGGCTAAAATATTTATTATTTGGCTCCTTACATAAAAGGGTTACAGTCTGCTGCTATTAGCCATTTTCACTTAGGAATACTGAAGCAAAATCCTAAATAAAGTAATAGCATTTTTGGTATGATCCCTACTTAGATGTATTATACTAATACATCTGTATAGTATGTATTAGTATCTTTTTACGTGCTGCTGGTTTCTGCTTTACTATTAGCAAATTATCCATTTTACTGGAACAAACAAAGTCTTATGATTATCTCATGCATGCTGAAAAAAATGTAACTTTCCTGTATTTTGCTGTCACTGTTTAACAACAACAAAAAATTATAAAAATTCTTGCATACCTGGTTTGATTGGAGAATTTAAATATCTCTCATTTATCATCATAAAACTAAGGAGTTTTATAGCTTTATTTTGTTCTCACTGTTTAGTGCTGAAAAAATTTGGTAATATTCTATATACATTACTGATTAAAGTTGGAATGCCTGATAAAACATATATCACAAGCAAGAAGTCTACATAATGTTTGATTGGGAACACTAACAGCATTCCCATTAATATCAAGAAAATACAAAAATTGTGACTACCACAACTACTTTAACATTTTTTTGAAGCTATTAGCCAATTAAATTTGAAGGAAAAAAAAAAGACAAACTACAAAAATTGAACAGGATGAATCACAATTATGCCTGGCCTATGATACAACTGAAAACTGAAGAAAATCAATGGAAAAAGATTACCACAAAGGAACAATTTAGTAAAATGAATACTGATATAAAACGTGATAGCTTTCCTACATCCATACACACAGCAAGAAAACATAATGGGAGAAAACATCCACTTATATGATTGTAACAAAAGGTAGAATACCTAGAAATAAATATTATAAGAAATGTGAAATATAGAGATAAAGAAAACATTAAAATATTACTGAATGACATAAGAGGACTTAAATGAATGGTGACACTATTTTTAGCAATCAGTTATTCCTGAATTAACTTTTGAATTTACCTCTATTCTAAGAAAAATATTAACAGCAGCTTTATTTTTGCAAACTATGATTGTAGTGTTTATAAAGATCAATATAAATAAGAATAATCCTGTCAGCAAAAAAAAAAAAAAAGAATAATCCTGTCAGCTATGAAAACATTTAAGTCTATATTAAATAAAACAGGTGTGGGGCGCCTGGCTGGCTCAGCCAGTAGAGCATATGACTCTTGATCTCGGGGCTGTGAGTTTGCCACTTTGGGTACAGAGATTAGTTAAAAACAAACAAACAAAAAATTAAAAATTAAAAGTTTGTGACTGGTACGTGTGTAGGCAGATCAATGGAAAATAGTAGAGAACCCAGCAGTAGCTCCAATATATATCTATCGGTATGGTTGGGATAAAGGTAGAATTTCCAATTAATGATAAAAAGATAATTATTCAATAAATGGCTTTAGGCAATTGACTAACTATTGTAGGGGAGGAGATCAGAGTTGGATTACTATTTCTTTTATTACCAAAGTAAACTCCTTGGATCAAGTATTTATGTAAACAGTGAGATTATAAAATTATTAGAGAAAAAAGACTTAAAAGAAAATTATTTCACAATAAGGAATGCTTTTCTTCCCCCCACCCCAATTCATTGAGGAATAATTGATAAAATTAATTGTATATAGTTAAAGTGTACATTGTGAAAATTTGCTATACATATACATTGTGGGAATCATTATTGACACTAAGATAATTAACACATTTGTCACCTCATATAGTTAACTCTGTGCGTGTATGGTGAAAATGCTGAAGATTTGATCTCAGCAACTTTCAATATACAATACCAAATTATTAACTATAGTTACCATACTGAACATTAGACCTTCAAAATTTATTTTTCTTGTAACTGAAAGTTTGCACCCTTTGACCTACATCTCCCTCTTTTCCCTTCCCCCCCCATCCCCTTGCAACCCCCATTCTATTGTTTCTATGAAATCAGCTTTTTTTTTTTTAATTCCACATATAAGTGATACCATACAGTATTTGTCTTTCTCTGTCTGGTTTATTTCACTCAGCATAATGCCCTCTAATTGCATCAGTGTCACAAATGGCAGGATTTTTTTCTTTTTTATGGCTAAATAATATTCCATTGTGCGTGCGTACGTGGGTGTGTGTGAGTGAGTGAGAGAGAGAGTAACATTTTTTTTATCCATTCATGCATTGATAGACACAAGTTGGCTCTTATGAATAATGCTACAATATAAAGGGAATGCAGATGTCTCTTTGAGATAGTGCAGTCATTTCCTTTGTATATATACCCAGATGTGAGATTGTTGGACTGTATGGTAGTTCTATTTTTAACTTTTTAAGGAATTCCATACTGTTTTCCATAAAAGCTATACCAATTCAATTTCTATTCCTGCCACCTGTGCATAAGAGTTCCCTTTTCTCGGGGCGCCTGGGTGGCGCAGTCGGTTAAGCGTCCGACTTCAGCCAGGTCACGATCTCGCGGTCCGTGAGTTCGAGCCCCGCGTCAGGCTCTGGGCTGATGGCAGAGCCTGGAGCCTGTTTCCGATTCTGTGTCTCCCTCTCTCTCTGCCCCTCCCCCGTTCATGCTCTGTCTCTCTCTGTCCCAAAAATAAATAAACGTTGAAAAAAAAATTAAAAAAAAAAAAAAAGAGTTCCCTTTTCTCACATTCTTGCCATCATTTTGATAATAGCCATCCTAACAGGTCTGAGGTGACAACTCATTGTGGTTTAGATTTGCATTTCCCTGATGATTGGTGATGTCAGATACATTTCATATACCTATTGGCCATTTGAATGTCTTCTTGGAAAAGACGTCAATTCGGGTCCTTCGTTCATTTTTAAATTGGATTACCATTTGCTATTTTGCTACTGAGGTGTATGAGGTAATGCCTTTCTATGTAATGCAGAAATACTCTGAAATCATAAAAGATGAATAAATATGAGTTTAAAATTTTTGTTTGGTGGAAATACTGTGAAGAAAGTCAAAAGGCAAGCAACCTGGGAAAAATTATTTGCCTCGTATAACAAAGAGAACATTTTCTTAATATGTTCTTTATTGTAGCATTTATGTAATGACAGAATACTGGAAACAACCCAAATATCCATCTATATGGATTTGGTTAAATAAATTATGGCATATCCATACAGCCCTTAAAAATGCTACTATAGGGGCGCCTGGGTGGCGCAGTCGGTTAAGCGTCCGACTTCAGCCAGGTCACGATCTCGCGGTCCGTGAGTTCGAGCCCCGCGTCGGGCTCTGGGCTGATGGCTCAGAGCCTGGAGCCTGTTTCCGATGCTGTGTCTCCCTCTCTCTCTGCCCCTCCCCCGTTCATGCTCTGTCTCTCTCTGTCCCAAAAATAAATAAACGTTGAAAAAAAAATTAAAAAAAAAATTAAAAAAAAAAAGAAATTGCTTTTTAGAAAGTGCCCTTGCTAAGGCAATTGGGACCACAGGTTGGAGGGAACACTTCTAATTGTGTAATCTTTATACATACACACACACATGCATAACACACAACACACACACACACACACACACACACACACACATAACTGTGGATTCAAAATATTTAAGTTAAGGGGCGCCTGGGTGGCTCACTCGGTTGAGCCTCCAACTTGAGCTCAGGTCATGATCTCATGGTTCATGAGTTTGAGCCCAACATCAGGCTGTGCACTGACAATGAGGATCTTGCTTGGGATTCTCTTCCTCTCTCTCTGCCCCATTCCTGTGTGCTTGCTCTCTCTCTCTCTCTCTCTCTCTTTCTATTTTCTCAAAATAAATAAACTTAAAAAAAATTAAGTTAAAATATATTTGTTAATAATAAAAAAAATAGTACTACTATAGTTGAATACACTAGAGGGAGCTATAAGAACACATTTGAGTTGATCCTCACTTACTAAATACTTTTAAGTGTAGTGCAAGTGATTTTAAGGACCATATTTAGAAGTTTGGTTACAGCAGACTTGTGTTGTTTTCTTTTCTTAGCCTACATGTATGGAGCTTCCAGAAGAGCTTCTTCAACTCAAGGATTTCCAGAAGCAGCGCAGAGAGAGAGCTGCAAAAGAATATAGGGTGAATGCACAGGGACTCCTAATAAGGACAAGGGTACATCCAAAGAAATCAGTGCCAGAGACAGCAGGGAAAGAGGGAAAAGTAGGGTTTTCCTTACTTTGTAAAAGTTCTGTACTAGATGAAACTCATCATGTAAATTTGCTGAAAGAAGAATCTAAGAATAAACAGACTTCAACAGAAACTCAACATGTACCTCCCATGAAGGAAGAAACCAACGAGGATTCTATCAATAAACTCATTTGCCTTGAGTCAGAGAGGCTAGAGGACCAGAGAATAGCTCAAAAAGAACACAGTAAGACACCCAAACAGGAGTTTCAGGCAAGTTTATCTTTGAAAGAGGAGATAGAACAGTTACTGATGGTGCAAAACCAGGAAGATCTAAAATGCACAAAACAAGATATTTCAGTGTCTCCTTCCCTTCCTCAGGAAACCAGAGTCTCTCCAAGTGACACCTTTCATCCTTTTAGAAAAGCCGTGTTTCCTACGTTTCCTCCCTGTCCAGCCTTGGAGAAAACTGATTCTTGGATAAATCCCTCTCCAAATCTGTCTTAGAAATGTGCGATTTGTTTTTGAGACCATGAAGGTGGCTCACTTCTTCTACCAGCAGTACCTTCCTCAGAGCTTAAGTTTGTCATGTTGGAAATTTAGTTTTGCCTCAGTCACGAAGGAACGCCTTAGGGAAAATGATATTCTATTGCTTACTTCTACATGCCTGGAATTTGATTAGAATGGGAATGAATAAGTTAAATAATGGAAAAAGTAAATTTTTTTATTATGTCACTGTGTGGAAATATTCCCGGTGGTCAGAGCAAATTATTTCTCATAATTTGGGTTTGGAGGATTTGAGGAGGGGAAAAATCTCGGGCTTAGTATCTGGAAGCTATATGCTTTTAAACTTCTTGTTTTGTTTTTGTTTTTTTGTTTTTATTTTTAATAATTTAAGCTCTGTGCCCAACCTGGGGCTCCATCTCACAACCCCAAGATCTGAAGTCACATGCTCTACTGACTAGCTAGCCAGGCACCCCTACTTTTAGACTTTTGTTGTATTTTTTGGTCTGAAAAAGGTTGGTAAAACTTTTGCCAATAAGTTTAAAAAAATTGGGAACTGATAACTTTACCAGTACTTTTTTCCTTAGTACATTTTCCTAAAATATTAACTTTAATTTATCAACTGTACCTCAAAAAAGCTGAGAAAATACCGACTTTTTAAAAATTTTAATGTTTTGTCTGTGTCATAGACAGACACTAGTTAATGTTCTTAACAGGCATCAGTATCCCAGTTTTAATTTCTTTTGATTCCCTTTACTTTTAGAAGGTTTTGTCCATTTTTGTAAGAAAGCAGGGGCTTCTTTTGAGTATGTTTATTATGTAAACTTGAAGTTTGATTCCCCTCTTTTGCCTGGAGTTGGTATACTTTTTTTTTTCTTAATTTAAAAAAATTTTTTTTTCATTTTAAGTAGACCACACCCAATATGGGGCTTGAACTCACGAACTTGAGGCTAAGAGACACATTTTTCTACCAACCAAGCCAGCCAGGCACCCAGTTGGTATACTTTTTTAGGGTGAAAGGAAGGCAGCTTGTACGGAGCCCTTTTTATATTGAATACTTGCAAGGTGCTCACGTTCTATTGTATACAATAACCAATAAACCTGTTTTGGCATTGGATTATCTCTTTTCTTCGTTTTATCACAGTAGGAATATGTTAGAATATGTTTGGATTTCTCGGTCTGGAGTCCAGTCTAGAAATCTGTAAGTTGACTCTCATACAGGTTCTATTATTTATTGTGCTTGTAGGAAACTTAGGGACAGTCTACAATTAGAAACATCCTTGTCTGCACTCACTGATTCTATTATGAGTGCCATTGAAAGACTAGTTGTGCCCTTCCAAACTCCAAAGCCCAGATCTAGTCTAAACTCAAGATGAAATCAGGCCCAAGAACAGTCAGGCCCAACAGCCCTGCTGTTGCTGTGTCTCACTTTTTCCTTAGTTTAGAAGGTCATGTGGGGCCAAGATGGCTTCTGCTTCATCTTGGGTAAATACATCTTCAGATGTATTTCAGATGTATTTCAGAATGTGGTTAATCTAAGTTTACTCTGGAAAGGGTCTGAATTCTTGTAAAATTCCTAGAATTGATTTAACTTCTTATGGAACTATTAAATTACTACACACAACATATATACATACAGGCTACAAACAAAAATGAAATATTCTTCATATTCAAAAAAAGCTTTTTTGTTTCATTATGTTTGTTTTGGCTGTAATTTAAAAAAAATTTTTTAATGTTTTATTTATTTTTAAGACAGAGAGTGACAGAGCATGAGTGGGAATAGGGCAGAGAGACAGGGAGACATAGAATCCAAAGCAGGCTCCAGGCTCTGAGCTGTCAGCACAGAGCCCGACACAGGGCTCGAACTCATGAACTGTGAGATCATGACCTGAGCCGAAGTCGGTCACCCAACCGACTGAGCCACCTGGGCACCCTGTTTTGGCTATATTTAAAAAGAACTTTTGGGCTGTGTTAGGCCTTTGTTGTGCTGCTCAATATGGTAGTCACTGGCTGTACGTGTGGCTATTGAAATTTAAGATTAAATTAATTAAATTTAGAAATTCAGTTCCTTGGTTGGACTTGCATATTTCCAGTATTCAGTAGTCCCATATGCCCAGGGACTATATAGTATTGAATCTCACAGATGGAGAGTATTTCCATCGTTTGAGAAAGTTCTTTTGGACAGTGCTAGTTGAGAAGTACTTTGACTCCCAGAACTAAATGAAAGTTTTGGGTTTCATCACAGTATTTTCTCAGTGGACACTCATATGCCTGGAACTGCAGTGTTCTCCACATCCTCATTCTAGCCTGGAGTGCCAACCTAAACCCCATGTATGTGCCCAGCTCCTACTGTGAAGTTCTCTTTTGGCTAGAGTGAAAAACCCATGGGGCACCTGGGTGGCTCAGTTGGTTGAGTGGCCCAACTCTTGATTTCCTCTCAGGTCATGATCCCGGGGTTGAGGGATTGAGCCCTACTGGGGCTCTGCGCTGAGCATGGAGCCTGCTTAAGATTCTCTTTTCCTCTGCTCCTCAACTCTGTGTGTGAATGCACTTGCCCTCTTTCTCTCTCTCTCTCTCTCTGTCTCTGTCTCTGTCTCTCCCAAATAAATAGATAAATAAATAGAGTGAAAAATCCCTGTGTTGTTCAAGCCCTGTCAAGTGCTATGTGCCATTACTCGGACTTCTTGTCTCCATTTGCCCAGAATTTTGGGAAATCCTAGGTTCTTATTCCCACCCACCATTGACTTCTTTAGTTACTCTGTATTTTTCTAGTTGAGAGTTAATAAACTTACCAAATGGTTTCCCAAACTCTTGGGGTCTTGCTGCAGTTTATACTAATTTCCCGCATCTCTTGTACTCAGGTCTGACTTCTAATCTCACCTTTCTGTACATGACCTACAATTAGAACTTCTTATATGTAATCTGACCCTTTTACTTTGGGAATTAGGAAACAGAGTTCAATGACTTCCCCGGACAAAAATGCACAGGATAGAACCAGAGTTGTTTCTTGGTCTATTCAATATTCTTTCACCTATATTATGAAAAGTCACTGCAGCAGCTTTGCCTCCAATCTTGCTGTGGGATTGGTAAATCCTAACACGACACAATAGAATTTTAATGCCCTATAGACCTCTCATTGTTTTGATACAAGGCAAGTGCCACTAGCCAGCTGAGATGAGGCCCCTGGGTAAAGTAGGGGGCCTCTGGGTATTTAGCAAGGTATACTTGCTAGGCATTTATTATAGTAGTAACACAAATAAATACCTTACAGGAAATTTAGAGAATAAGGAGAAAAAAATATCATCTCACATTATATAATCCTTCCTAGTATTTCGGTGTTTTTTTTTCTTTTTAATTTTTAAAACATTTTTATTTATTTTTGAGACAGAGAGACCGAGTGTGAGTGGGGGAGGGACAGAGATAAAGGGAGACACAGTATCTGAAGCAGGCTCTGGGCTCCAAGGTATCAGCACAGAGCCCAAAGCAGGGCTTGAACTCACCAATGGGAAGATCATGACCTGAGTCCAAGTCAGATGCTTAACCAACTGAGTCATCCTGGCGCCCCTTGGTGTTTTTCTTTGAATCTTATTTCATTCTCTTCCTCTCTCTCTCTCTCCCCCTCCCGGCCCACAAACTTGAAACAGTCATAACTATAATGTAAATACACTTAGTTTGTTTTTTAAGTCATATATTTTTCCATTTCATTATCCTAACAGACAACATTTTTAGTAGATGTTTAATTTTATTTTGCGAGAGAGAGAGAGAGAGAGCGAGTCTGTGGGGGGCAGGCGATGTTGGGGGGGGAAGAGACAGAAAGTGAGAATTTCAAGAAGGTTCCATGTACAGTATGGAGCCCGACTTGGGGCTCAATCCCATAACCCTGGGATCATGGCCTGAGCTAAAATCAAGAGCCAGATACTCAACTGACTGAGCCACCCAGGTGCCCCAGTAGATGTTTACTTTTATTTTTATTTGTTTAGTAGATGTTAAATTTTAATATTCATGTACTATTAAATAGGATTTGGAAAATACAGGAAAATAAAAAATTTACTCTTATTTCTCTAACCCAACAGTAAAAGCACTTTTGTTAATTCCAGTGTTTATGCATAGGATTTTGGCTCCTACACAGTTGTAATCATAGATATGTGAATATTCTACTTTATGAATGTCTTCCTATGCTGTTGCACAACTTTGTAAAGATTTTTTAATGACTACATAATATTTCTAAGAAAATGCTGTATGGTTTATTTAACTATATTGTGATATATTCAGCTTGTTTCCAATTCCTTATTTCATGCTTTTTAAAGCTATCGCAAAGCTTTTTCTATGTTTTGAATCATTTTGTTACAGTGAAATTGCAGAAATAGAAACAGCAGGTCAAAGAGGTTTTCTTGTTTTTGTTATTACAAAAATTTTTTTAAACCTCTTGCTAGGGGTGCCTGGGTGGCTCAGTTGATTGAGCATCTGACTTCGCTCAGGTCATGATCTCACAGTTCGTGAGTTCAAGTCCTGTTTGGGACTCTGTCCTGACAGCTCAGAGCTTGGAGCCTGCTTCAGATTCTGTGTCTCCCTCGCTCTCTGCCCCTCCCCTGCTCACACTCTATCTCTCTAAAAAATAAATAAACATTAAAAAAAAATTTTAATGGAATGCAAGCTAGTGCAGCCACTCTGGAAAATAGTATGGAGGTTCCTCAAAAAACTAAAAATAGAACTACCCTGTGACCCAGTAATTGCATGACTAGGCATTTATCCAAGGGATAAAGGTGTGCTATTTTGAAGGGACACATGCACCCCCCTGTTTATAGCAGCACTATCAACAATAGCCAAAGTATGGAAAGAGCCCAAATGTCCATCAATAGATGAATGGATAAAGAAGACGTGGTATATATATACGTGGTATATATATATATATATATATATATATATATATATATATACACACACAATGGAGTATTACTCAGCAATCAGAAAGAATGATTGCCATTTGCAGCTATGTGGATGGAACTGGAGGGTATTATGCTAAGTGAAATTAGAGAAAGACAAAAATCATATGACTTCACTCATATGAGGACTTTAAGAGACAAAGCAGATAAACATAAGGGAAAGGAAACAAAAAGAATATAAAAACAGGGAGGGGGACAAAACAGAAGAGACTCATAAATATGGAGAACAAACTGAGGGTTACTGGAGGCGTTGTGGGAGGGGGGGATGGGCTAAATGAGTAAGGGGCACTAAGGAATCTACTCCTGAAATCATTGTTGCACTATATGCTAACTAATTTGGTTGTAAACTTTAAAAGATAAAAATTAAAACAAGTTAAAATAAAAAAAAATTTTTAAGCTCTTGCTAAGTTACTTTCCAAAAGTGTTAACCAATTATATTTCCACCTCCAATTTTTGTAGTAATGATGCATCATTGAGAACATTAGATTTTTTTCTTGAGAGGCATGGCATACTTATGACCTTTAAAATTCTAACTTCTTCATTTATAAATGCAAAGTTTCCTGTCAAATTTTATAACTTACCTGCATTGGATATTATGAAAATTAATGAAAACATAAATATTTGGGATGTTTGAATCTCAATAAATGTCCCTGATCTCTAAGTAAGGATAAAGTTACAGATAAAATATTTAAATCATAGAAACCCTAAAATAAAGCCAAAGTCTATATACTCATGATAAAAAATATCTTTGAAATGCCTTCAGAGCTCTCTTTAGAGATATTATAGAAAGAGATGTTTATTGTTATATGAAACAATCTTAGCTAAATTGCTAGGTTCACCCTAAGACAAAGTTTGATAAATTCTTTTCCATATTCTCTTAGGATGTGAGCCGGATTTGAGCCAGTGACTCTACAATTTAATAGACCTCCTCAAACAGGAAGAGCTGTCAAACTGTAATCAGGGCATAATCAGCAATCTGATCTTAAAATAACATAAGTCATTGCAAAAAGAAAAAAGTCTAGACTATGCTTCAATTTAGTCATGAGTAGCATTTCTTAAACAATGAGAAGGAATAGAAAATATCAGAGTGTATTGCACATAGTAAGGGAAAATATTGTTTCGTGAAACTCTTTTTCTTGGTTGTATGCCTGGGGTAAGTGTGCGTCTATTGCTGGTTGCAGTAAAACAAACAAACAAAAACAAAACTATTAAAGATAAGCACAGAAGGAAATTTATATCATTTTTTTTAATTTTTAAGTTTATTTATTTTGAGAGAGATAGAGACAGCATAAGTGGGGAAGGGGCAGAGAGAGAGGGAGACCAAAAATCCCAAGCAGGCTCTGCACTGTCAACATGGAGCCCGATGCAGGACTCGAATTCATGAAACCATGAGATCATGAGCTAAAACCAAGAGTTTGGACGCTTAACCAACTGAGCCACCCAGGCGCCCTGGAAATTTATATCTTTATTTACCTAGTAAACATGGAAGATCTTAAGTCAATGATCTCAGCTTCTATCTTAAACTGAAAAAAGATTAGTAAACATGAGGTAAGTAGAGGATAAAATGAGTAATGTTAAGAGTAGAAATCAATACAATTAAAAGTAGACAGAAAAATCAATAAAACCAACACCTAATTGGCTGAAAATATCAATAAAATTGCTCGACTGTTAACTATATTGACCAAGATAAAAAATGAAAAAAAACAAAAACACAAATCACCAATATCAGGAATGAAAGAGAGATCATCAGTATAGATCATACATATATTAAAAGGATAACAGTGGACTACTGTGGACAGTTTTGTGCCCTCAAATTGAACAATTAGTCGAAATGGGCAAATTCACTGAAAAACACAAACCACCAAAATTCAGTGAAAAGCACAAATCATTGAAAAACATAAATCACCACATAGAAAACCTTAAAAGAATGTTTGTAAAATTTTGTTTTAAAGATTTTATTTGAAGTTGGTTTTGCAAGATTGTTATATTTCTGTATGAATGTATTTTTGAAATGTTTATTTAGAGAAAGAGGGGAAGAGAGTGCACGTGTGAGTGGGGAAGGGGCAGAGAGAGGAAGAGAGAGAGAATTCCAAGCAGGCTCAACACCGACAGCGCAGAGCCCAACGCAGGGCCCAAAGTCATAAATTGTGAGATCTTGACCTGAGCTGAAATCAAACGGTGGTTGCTTAAGTGAACGAGCCACCCAGGTGCCCCTGTATGAATGTATTTTTTATTGGAATAATATAAAAGAATTTTTATTAAAAAAAAAAGACAATGGGGTGCCTGGGTGGCTCAGTCGGTTGAGCGACCGACTACAGCTCAGGTCATGATCTCACGGTTTTCGAGTTCAAGCCCCGTGTGGGGCTCTGGGATCTGTGCTGACAACTCAGAGCCTGGAGCCTGCTTCTGATTCTGTGCCTCCCTCTCTCTCTGCTGCTCCCCCTCTCATGCTGTCTCTCTCTGTCTCAGAAATAAACATTAAAAAAATTTTTTTAATAAAAATAAAAAAAGACAAGAAATAGAAAACCTGAATAGGTCTAAGTCAGTTAAACAAATTTTATTCATAATTTGAAACTTTCCCTAGAGCAAACTTTGTACCCAGTTAGCTTCACTGGTGAATATCTAAGGAAGCAATAATAGCAATACTTACAAGAAATAAAGAAGGAGGAGTCACTTCCCACTTCATTTTATGAGGCCATGAATAATGATATTACTCTGATACCAAAACTAGACTAATATTGCAAGGAAAGAAAACTATACTCCAATATTCCTCACAAACATATATGTAAAAATCCTTAACAAAATATTAGCAAATAGAATCTAGAAATATATAAAAAGGATAATACATCATGACCATTTGGGGTTTATTCCAGGGACACAAATATAGTTTAACATGAAAATATAATCCATGATATTAACAGAATAAAAGAGAAGGACCATATGATTGTCTCAATAACTACTGAAAAATACTTTGGATAAAAATATACATCAATTCATGGTAAAACAAAACAAAACAAAAAACAAAAACAAAAAAAACAAAAACCTCTCAGCAGACTAGAATTAGGTGAGTACTCCTTTTACCTAATAAAGTGCTTTTAAAAAGCCAAAGGACTAGGCAACAAAAGAAAAAAAAATAGACAAATTGGGCTTTGTGATAATTTTTAAAATTTGTACATCAAAAGACACTGAAGAGAGTAAAAAGGCAACCCACAGAATGGGAGAATAGATTTAAAAATCATATCTGAGGGGTGCCTGGGTGGCGCAGTCGGTTAAGCGTCCGACTTCAGCCAGGTCACGATCTCGCGGTCCGTGAGTTCGAGCCCCGCGTCAGGCTCTGGGCTGATGGCTCAGAGCCTAGAGCCTGTTTCCGATTCTGTGTCTCCCTCTCTCTCTGCCCCTCCCCCGTTCATGCTCTCTCTCTCTCTCTACCCCAAAAATAAATAAACGTTGAAAAAAAAAAAAAAATTTAAAAAAAAAAAAAAAATCATATCTGATAATGGATTCATATCCAGAATATATAGAGAACTCCTAAAATTCAACAATGAAAAAAACCTGACTCAAAAATAGGCAACAAGCTTGAATAGACATTTCTCCAAAGAATATATATAAATTTCCAATGAATACATGAAAAGATGCTCAATATTGCTAATCATTGAGAAATGCAAGTCAAAACTACACTGAGATGCCACTTAATTCCCATTAGGATGGCTACTATCAAAACCCAGAAAATAGGGGTGCCTATTTTCGATAGAGTATGCAACTCTCGATCTTGGGGTTGTGAGTTTGAACCCCACAAAGAGGTAGAGTTTACTTAATAAGAAAGAAATAAGGAAAAGAAAAGAAAAGAAAAAGAAAGAAAAGAAAGGAAAATATCAAGTGTTGGTGAAGATGTAGAGGAATTGGAACCCTTGTGCACTATTGGTGGGAATGTAAAATTGTATAGTTGCTGTGGAAAACATTATGGTGTTCTCAAAAAGTTAAAAATAGAATATCAAATCTCCTTCAATTTTACTTCTAGGTATATACCCAAAAGAATGGAAAACAGGGTTTTGAGAAGATATTTGTGCCCCATGTTCATACCAATATTGTTCACAATAGCTAAAACATGGAAACAACCCAAGTGTCCATTGACAGATGAATGAATAAGTAAAATGTGATATATTATACAATGGAATAAGATTTAGCTTTAAAAAAAGAAGAAATTCTAATACATGTCACACATGGATGAATCTTGAGGACATTATGCTAAGTGAAATAAGCCAATCACAAAAAAACAAATATGCGCTATCTAAAGTAGTCAGAATCATAGAATCAGAAAGTAGATGGTGGTTGCTAGGGGCTGGGGAGAAGAAGGAATGGGGAGTTACTGTTTATAGCTATAGAGTTTCAGTTTTCCAAGATGAAAAGAATTCTAGAGACTGATGGTAGTCATGTTTCTACAACAATATGAATGTATTTAATACCAGTCCCCTGAACATGTAAAATGAACAAGGTGGTAAATTATATATGTATTTTATCACATTTCTTAAAATTGGGGGGAAAACCCTATTACTAACATCACATGTATAATATTGAAAGCCTGAATGTTTTCCACATATCATTGAGAGCAAAGAAAGAATATATGCTGTCACTACTTTGACATGTAATGTAGTTACTAAGTAGTGAAATAAGGCAAGAAAAACAAAAGCATATAGATTAGAAATTGAAAAAGTAAAATTGTATTATTACATGACATGATCAGGTGCATATAAAATACTAAAGAATCTACAAAACGCTACTAGAACCCATAAGTTAATTTAGCAATGTCACAGATACACTGTCAATATACAGAAATGTGAATATACAAAAAATACTATCAAAGAACAATCAGAAATTGAAAATTTAAAAATAGTACCATTTATTATAATGTCCAAAAGCGTGATATCCTTGATATGTTTAATAAAATATGTTCAAGACCAGTGCATATTGAAAACCACAAAATGTTGCTGAGAGAAATTTAAAAAAATGTAAATAATATTTTTTTCCCTTTTTTCAGGGGGGAATGTTATTCCTTTATTTAGGTCTTAACTTCATACAAGAATATTTTGTAATTTTCAGTATATAAATCTTGTATTTCTTTTGTTAAATTTATTTCTAAGTATTTTATTCCTTATACTATCATAGATGGAATTCTTTCTTTTTATTAATCTATTTTTTGAGTTAGTTAACACACTGTAGTCTTGGCTTCAGGAGTAGAATCCAGTGATTCATCCCTTACATATGATACCCAGTGCTTATCCTGAAAAGTGCCCTCCTTAATGCCTGTCACCCATTTAAGCCACCCCCTCCAGCAACCCTCAGTTCTTTCTTTGTTATTTAAGAGTTTCTTATGGTTTGCCTCTCTCTCTGTTTTTATCTTATTTTCCCTTCCCTTCCCCTATGTTCATCTACTGAGTTTCTCAAATTCCACATATGAGTGAAATCATAGGATATTTGCCTTTCTCTGACTGACTTATTTTGCTTAGCATAATACACTATAGTTCCATTCATGTTGTTGCAAATGGCAAAATTTCATTCTTTATCATCACCAAGTAGTATTCCATTGTGTGTGTGGTATATATCTATAGGTATAGGTATAGGTATAGGTATAGGTATAGGTATAGGTATAGGTATAGATATAGATATAGATATAGATATAGATAGATATACACCACATCTTCTTTATCCATTCATCAGTTGGTGGCCATTTGGGCTCTTTCCATAATTGACTATTGTTGATAGCACTGCTATAAACATTGGGATGCATGTACCCCTTCAAATCAACATTTTTGTATTCTTTGGATAAAATCCTAGCAGTGCAATTGCTGGGTCATAGGGTAGTTCTATTTTGCTTTTTTGAGGAACTTCCATACTGTTTTCCAGATTGGCTGCACCACTTTGCATTCCCACCAACAGTGCAAAAGGGTTCCTCTTTCTCCATATCCTCACCAACATCTGTTGTTTCCTGAGTTCTTAATTTTAACCATTCTGACTGGTGTGAGGTGGTATCTCCTTGTGGTTTTGATTTGTATTTCTCTGATGATGAGCGATGTTGAGCATCTGTTCATGTGTCTTTTGGCCATTTGGATGTCTTCTTTGGAAAAGTGTCTATTCATGTCTTCTGCTGTTTTCTTCACTGGATTATTTGTTTTTCATGTATTGAGTTTGTTAAGTTCTTTAAAGATTTTGGATACTAATCAGCAAAACAAAAAAGCAACCAATGGAATGGGAGAAGATATTTGCAAATGACACATCACACTTTTTTGTTTCGTTGATTGTTTCCTTTGCTGTGCAGAAGCTTTTTGTGTTAATGAGGCCCCAATAGTTCATTTTTGCTTATATTTCCCTTGCTTCCTGAGCAAGATCCAATTTTATTCTCATGCATGTTGCTGTCCAGTTCTCCTAGCACCATTTGCTAAAGAGACTGTCTTTTTTCCATTGGATACTCTTTCCTGCTTTGTTGAAGATTAGTTGGCCATATATTTGTGGATCCATTTCTGGGTTCTCTATTCTATCGCATTGATCTGTGTATCTGTTTGTGTGCCAACACCATACTGTCTTGATGATTACAGCTTTGTAATACAGGTTAAAGTCTGGGACTGTGATGTCTTCATCTTTGGTTTTCTTTTTCAACATTACTTTGGCTACTCAGGGTCTTTGGTGGTTGCATACAATTTCAAGATTGTTTGTTCTAGCTCTGTGAAGAATGCTGGTGTTATTTTGATAGGGATTGCATTGGATGTGTAGATTGCTTTGGGTAGTATTGATGTTTTAACAGTATTTGTTCTTCAAATCCACCAGCATGGAATGTTTTTCCATTTCTTTGTGTCTTCTTCAATTTCTTTCAAAAGCTTTGTATAGTTTTCAGCATACAGATCTTTTACCTCTTTGGTTAGGTTTATTTCTAGGTATTTTATGGTTTTTGGTGAAATAGTAAATGAGATCAATTGCTTGATATCTCTTTGTATTGCTTCATTTTTGGTATATATCCTGCGACTTTGCTGAATTCAGGTATCAGCTCTAGCAGTTTTTTGGTGGAGTCTTTTGGGTTTTCCATGTAGAGATACTTTCATGTCATCTGTGAACAATGAAAGTTTGACTTCTTTTCCAATCTGGATGCCTTTTATTTTGTTTTGCTGTCTCATTGCTGAGGCTAGGACTTCCAACACTATGTTGAACAACAGTGGTGAGAATGGACATCCCTGTCATGTTCCTGATCTTAGGGGGAAAGCTCTCAGTTTTTCCCCATTGTGAATGATATTAGTTGTGGGCCTTTCTTTTCTTTTTTTTTTTTTTTAATTTTTTTTTTCAACGTTTATTTATTTTTGGGACAGAGAGAGACAGAGCATGAACGGGGGAGGGGCAGAGAGAGAGGGAGACACAGAATCGGAAACAGGCTCCAGGCTCTGAGCCATTAGCCCAGAGCCCGACACGGGGCTCGAACTCACGGACCACGAGATCGTGACCTGGCTGAAGTCGGACGCTTAGCCGACTGCGCCACCCAGGCGCCCCAGTTGTGGGCCTTTCATGTATGGCTTTTATGATATTAGGATATGTTGCTTCATATCCCGGCTTTCTTGAGGGTTTTTATCAATAAAAGACGCTATATTTTGTCAAATGCTTTTTCTGCATCTCTTGACAGCATCATGTGGGTCTTCTCTTTTCCTTTTTTTTAATGTTTATTTATTTATTTATTTATTTATTTATTTATTTATTTAGAGAGCATGAGCACACATGCTCAAGCAAGGGAGGGCCAGAGAGAGAGAGAGAGAGAGAGAGAGAGAGAGAGAATCCCAAGTAGGCTCCACTCTGTCCACCCAGATTCCCATGCAGAGCTTGATTCCATGAACTACAAGATCATGACTTGAGCCCAAATCAAGAGTAGGATGCTTGGGGCACCTGGGTGGCTCAGTTGGTTGAGCCTCCGACTTTGGCTCAGGACATGTTCTCATGGTTTGTGGCTTGAAGCCCTGTGTTGGGCTCCATTCTGACAGTGTGGAACCTGCTTGGGATTCTCTTTCTCCCCCTCTCTCTGCCCCTTCCCTGATCACACTTTCTCTCTCAAAAATAAATAAACATTAAAAAAAAAAAAGAGTACCTACTAAGCCACTCGGGTGTCCATAAGATGTAATTAATGGAAAATATGGAAATAATTAATGGAAAATATACCATGGCAGGCTTAGTATTCTTAAGATATCAGTTATTTCCATATTGATCTATAGGTTTATTACAATCACAGTCAAAATCCAAGCAAATTTTTATTTGGAAATTGACAAGGTGATTCCAAAATTTATACGGAAATGCAAAGGACTTAGATTAGCTAAAACAACTTAGAAAAGGAAAAATAAAGGTGGAGGATTTGCACTACATCATTAAAAACATCATCATAACAGTGTGGTCTTGGTTTTAGGTAGTCATAAAATCAATGAAAGAGAATATTGAGCCCAGAAATAGAGCACCACATATAAGCTATTTATTTTTGACAAAGGTGCCATAGTAAATTCAATAGGGGAAAGAACTGTCTTTTGAACAAAATTTTGTAAAAACAACTAGGTATCTATATGAAAAGAGGAAGCCAGTCCTTATCTCATAACACACAAAAACAACTCAAAATGAATCACAGACCTAAATGTAAAAGCTAAAATGATAGGGGTGCCTAGCTGGCTCATTTGGGAAAGCATGTGATTCTTGATCTCAGGATCATGAGTTTGAGCCCCCCATTGCGTATAGAGTTTACTTAAATATAAACTTTTAAAAAAAGCTAAAATTTAAAAAACAACAAAGGAATCATAGAGAATCCTCATGACACTGAGACAGACAAGAATTTCTTAGGAAACAAAATGCCCAAACCATAAAGAAAGAAAACAAAACAAACATGACTTGGATATCATTTAAAATCTAAAAGTTCTGCTCTTTGAAAGATACTTCAGGGGCCCCTGAGTGGCTCAGTTGGCCAAGTGACCGACTCTTGATTTCAGCTCAGGTCATGATCTCAGGCCTAATATTCCCACCAGCGATGTATGAGAGCTCTGGTTGCTCTATATCCTCACCTGTATTTAGTGGTGTTAGTTTTTGTTTGTTTGTTTGTTTTGTTTTTTAATTTTAGCCACTGCAGTGAGTGTGTGGTGGTATCTTGTGAGCTTAATTTGTAATGAGATTGAGTCATGCATCAGGCTCCCTGCAGGGCATGGAGCCTGCTGAAGATTTTCTCTCTCCCTCTCTCTCTGTCTCACCCCTGCCCATACTCTCTCTCTCTCCCCAATTTTTTAAAAATATAAATAAAGATACTTCAAAGAAAATGAAAAAGCAAGCCACGGACTGGGAAAAAGTATTTGCCATACATATATTTTGACAAAGGATTTGCATTTAGTATATATACAAAAAATCTTGTAAGTCAGTGAGACAATCTAACTTAAAAATGGACAAAAGATTTGAACAGAAACATCACAAAAGAAGATAATGAATGGCCAGTAAGCACTGTATTATATTATATTGTATTGTATTATATTATATTATATTATATTATATTATATTATATTATTTATTTCTGAGAGATAGATGGGCTGCGAGGGGGGGGGAGAGGCAGAGAGAGAGGGAGACCCAAAATCCAAAGCAGGCTCCAGGCTCTGAGCTGTCAGCACAGATCCTGACGTGGGGTTTGAAACCATGAACTGTGAGACCATGACCTGAGCTGAGGTCGGAAGTTTAACTTACTGAGCCACCCAGGCACCCCAGTACCATATATTATTCATTCAGTATTAATTATCAGAGGATACAAATTAAGCTCACAAGATACCATCACGCACCCACTGCAGTGGCTAAAATTAAAAACAAAAAAACCCCACAAAAAAACCTAACACTACCAAATATAGGTGAGGATGTGAAGCAACCAGAACTCTCATACATTGCTGACGGGAATGTCAAATGGTACAAACATTTTCAAAAAAGTTCTGGCTATTTCTTCAAAGTTTAATATTCATTTACCATACAATCTAGAAATTCAACTCCTGGGTATTTATGCATCAATAAAGTTGATTTTTTTTCAGTTCTAAGAAAGGCTGACATCATCAAGTGTTGTAGGATATGGAACAACCAGAACTATAAAATGCTTGTAACCACTTTCGACAATGGCTGTCAATTTCTTATAAAGTTATTACCTGCTTCTAGAGATTTATTCCAAGAGTAGTGAAAGCATATACCTACACAAAGACTCAGACACAGATGCTCATGATAGCCTTATTTTTTTAAGGTTTATTTAAAAAAATTTTTTTAATGTTTATTCATTTTTGAGAGAGAGAGAGAGAGAGAGAGAGAGAGAGAATCCCAAGCAGGTTCCACACCATCAGCACAGAGCTGGATGCAGGGCTTGATCCCAGGAACTGTGAGATCATCATCTGAGCTGAAATCAAGAGTCAGATGCTTAACTGGCTGAGTCACCCAGACACCCTGATAGCCTTATTCTTAATAGCCCTAAACTGGAATCCAAAATTCCAACCATAGGCACTTGGATTAAAAAAAAAAAGTGGTATATCCTTATAGTGGACTAGTACTTAGCAATAAAAAGGGACAAGCTACAATGTACACAACCTGAACAACTTTCAAATATTTTTGCTGAGCAAAAGAAGCCAGATGCAAGAGTGCATACTGTGTCATTCAACTGAATGAAGCTCTGGTAAAAACAAAACTAATCTATGGTAACACAAAACCGATCAGTGATTGCCTGGGAGTAGAGGTAGGAGTTGAGGATTGACTACAAAGAGGCATAGAGAATTTTTTTCAGGTGAATGGGTGTTCTATATCTTTATTGTGATGGTGGTTATATACCAGTGTATACATTTATTGAAACTCACTGAGCTGTACATGCATAAATATTATTGTATATAAACTGTGCCTCAATAATTTATTTTAAAACATTTGGAAGCCACTGTTCTAGTGGGTATAGGGGAAATAATCGTTAGGATTACAATAGTCTGTTAAGTGATACCAATGAACAGAAGCAAATATATGTTGCTAATTGTGAGAAATAAGGACGATGATTCATTTTCAGAAATACCAAATAAAAGCAGTGCTGTCTAGTTAACGATAGGTTTACAACCTGTTGGGAAATATGTACGAACATACTGATCAATTAATCAACGTTATTGATTGAGTCCCAAACCCTTAGACACTTCACTTCCTAGTTCTTCTTCTGCTCTCAGTTTCTCATGCTAGGAGATTTGCTTGCTAGAAGATAAATTGTCTGCTGTAACTGCCCCAAGTGTACCTATCCATCTGACACCAGCTCTTGCAAGAACATTGATTAAAGCCTCACTTCACTGTGCTCAGAGTCTCGGTATCCTTCCTTTGATTAGGTCGATGGGCCTATTTCTAACACTAATGAAATCAGATAAAATTTAAATAAAATTTAAAAAGAAATAGTAATATATGCACATAGTTATAAACAGTACAGAAGGGCTTATAATGAAAATGAATATCCCCCTGCCTCATCCTTGACCAGCCTCAGCACTTTTCCCCAGAGGCATGCACTTTTAATATTTTCATTTCCCACCCCCTTTTTCCTCAATGAATTAGAGAGTAAACTGGTAGATATGATCAGTTCATGAAATGCACTTGTGATGTAAACCAGAAGGGCCAATAACTTACACAGATGCTCCTCATCTCTACATTGCATCAGTAGCCTCTCTGATTTGTGTGAGAGACTTCCACATTCTGGAGTTCTCGAATTCCCCAGAGTGCGAATTGTTTATAGCTTGAAAGCCACCTGATGGCTAAACCCTTAATGTTCTAAATAAAAGCTTTGTAATGGAAACAAATTCTAATGAAAACATTCCTTAGGAAGAGCCAAAACTGCAAGTTCCAGGAATGAGGGAGATCAGGGAAAAGGCTCTCTTCATTATTGTGTAACTTGTTGAGATGCCATCCATAGTTGGCTTTTTAAGAAGCCATTGAAATAGCAAACTTTGGATAGAGTCAAGAAAACTCTTCCTCAGCCCTTCTTTATGAGAAGACATAGGTACATAAAAGAAGTAAAATATAAATGAAAAGATTACATGTGTGAGTAGCTCATATTCATACTTGCCTCTAAAATATTGAACACTGCACTGTGGGTGTGAGGCTCACTTACTTCAGTGTTCAACATAGAAGGCTTTATTTCTGCATTCATTAGCGAACATTTTAGAGTGCATTTTTGGAGCCAGCCACTGAACTGGCTTTATCTCTTTTAACAGAGATAAAAAGACACCTGGGGCACTTGTGTGGCTCAGTCGGTTAAGCGTCGGACTTTGGCTCACGTCATGAGCTTGCAATTGGTGAGTTCGGGCCATGCATCAGGCTCTGTGCTGACAGCCCAGAGCCTGGAACCTGCTTCGGATTCTGTGTCTTCCTCTCTCTCTCTGCCCCACTCGTGCTCTGTCTCTCTCTTTCTCTCTCTCTCAAAACTAAATAATCATAAAAAAAGAGAAAAGACACAGTCCCTAGTCTCAAAGAACAAAGTCTAGTGGGAGACATGTACAAATATTATGATTGAAATAATCGTTATGTTCAAGGTGTACCAGTGCATTGGTGGTGGGGATGGGAGTCGGGGAGACAGAAGAGCCTTGGAGAGGAGATAGCACTTGCCCTGGAACTGAGATGTGTGACAACAGGCTTCTTAAGAGTTAGGGAAAATATGCATTTTGGATAAGAGAACTAAAAGGAACTCACTATTGCAGAGGGGAAAACACATAGGGTATGATGGTGACAGGTAAGGCTGGGAAACAGGGTCTGTGTATCTGTTAAGTTTTTTTGCTCATAAGCAAAAAACCGGCTTGGCTAATGTGAACAAAAAGAGAATTTATTGGAAAGATCTGTGGCTCACAGAATTGACGGGAAAGCGGGCAAAACAGGGTTGGAAATAAGATCAAGAGCAGCTGCAGAACTCTGGGCAGCAGGAACCACTCAACTGTCTGAGTGAATGAGTGCCAATACATTTTTTTCCCCTTCCCTGCATAATTTGACTCAGGACTCAAAATCCTGAGAGAGAATATAATTGACTATATCATACACTCACCCATTTACGTTACCTAGATTTATTGTCCCAATCAACATTGCCAACACTGGGGAAAAGGTAATTCTCAAAAGAAATCTTAAAAAAAATTTTTTTTAATATTTATTTATTTTTGAGAGAGAGAGAGACAGAGTGCAAGTGGCGGGGGTTGGGGGGGGGGGCAGAGAGAGGGAGTCACTGAATCAGAAGCAGGCTCCAGGCTCTGAGCTGTCAGCACAGAGCCCAACGCAGAGCTGGAACTCACAGAGTGAGATCATGACCTGAGCCGAGGTCGGAAGCTTAACCAACTGAGCCACCCAGGCACCCCATTTCCCAAAAGAAATCTTAAGTGCACTGACAAAGAAAGGGGGAATTGAGGATATATGTTGTTGAATTTAGGTTTTATCCTGTAGAAAACCATTTTATCCCATAGAAAATGGGTTTTATGCCATAGAAAATAGGTTTTATCACATAGAAAACCACTGAGGAATTATGAACAAGAAACTAAATGATCAGGAAAGTAGATTTTAGAACATCCTGGTTTAAATTGGAGGATGGATTGTCACTCTTTATTATTTCTCTCTTGTACCTCTCCTCAGACGTAAGCAATCACCAGCCTGAATATTTCAAATAAATGTAATCATACACATTGTGGTATTTTGTGACTGGCTTCTTTCATTTAGCGTAATATTTCTAAGGGTCATATATGTTTGTATCATATAGATGTACTATTTATTTATTTATTTATTTATTTATTTATTTATTTATAAAGTAAGCTCTAGGCCCAACGTGGGGCTTGAACTTACCACCCCAAGATCAAGAAGTGCATGATGTACTGACTGAGTCAGTCAGGTGTCCTGTACCATGTTTTATTTATCCAATCATCTGTTGATGGACATATGGGTTGTTTTTACATTTTGGCTATTATGAATAATGCTACTATGAACATTTGTATGTAAGTTTTCATGTGGACAGTTTTCATTTCTGATAGGTATGTATACCTAAGGAGTGGAGTTGCTAGATCATATGCTAAGTATATGTTTAAGTTTTTAAGGAACTTCCAGAATGTTTTTCAAAGTACACCGTTAGCCTCAAATTATTTTAAACATTTCTTTCACTAATATTTTAGATGTATAATTGCTTTTAGGAGATATGCATTTTATAAAAGATTTAATTTTTAAGGAACTTCTACACCCATTGTGGGGCTCGAACTTATAACCCCTGGATCAAGAGTCACAGGCTCTTCCGACTGAGCCAGCCAGATGCCCTAGGAGATACGCATTTTTATAGCATAGTAAAATAAGGTGAACATTCTTGTAGCAACAACCCATGTCGTGCAAGAGAACTTTGTTAGACATCTCAGAAGGTGCCCAACATGCAGCAACTCAATCACAGTCCCTAGCTTCTCTCCAAAAGTAAGGGCCATCCTGATAATTATATTACATCTGTGTCTTTTCCACATAAAGAATTCGGGTTCCTAAGGGCATGAGGGTTGTTAGAATTAGACCATCCTATAACTACTCATTTGCTTTATCAACTTTACACAGGCAGAGTTTTCATAATAGTACTACTAGTACCACTACCACCACCAAATTGTGATTACTAAAATCAAAGAACATTTTTCTGCATGTATTCTCCCTATCTCCCTATTCTTTCTGATAGTGGCATTATATCTACATTTTCCAATCATGTGGCTGTTACATACTATAATCTAACTCTTTCACTTTCCTTTAGTCTTAGTTCTGTAAGAAACCATATAATTAATGTTTACTACCAGCTCTTGTGTCCATGACTCTCTAGTCATTTTGATTGTCTGAAGCTCCTCTAGTAGATTCACTAACAGGAGCTCATGGAAGCAAACTTCCCTGAGTTCGTGAATGATGTAATAGATTTATCTACCCTTTATATTTACAGCTCAGTTTTCCTGGATATAAAGTCCTTGATTCTTATTTTCTTTCTCCTAGTATCTTAATTATGTTATTCCATTTTCTTCTGGCACACCATGTTGCTATTAAAATCTAGGTATACTAATCTAATGCTATTTCTAATTTTATGTCACGAGGTCTTCTTGGCTGGATGCCTAAAGGAATTGTTTTCTCTTTATTTAAAGCTAAATAATTTTACTTGATTATATGTTGATATTGGTTATCCTGGATGACCATTTTGAGATACACAGTGTGCTATTTTTTTTAAGATTTTATTTTTTTATTTTAACGTAATCTCCTCTCCCAATGTGGGGCTTGAACTCATGACCCTGAGATCAAGAGTTGCATGTTCCACTGACTGAGCCAGTCAGGCTCCCCTACAGCATGCTTTGTTTTTTTTTTTTTTTAGTTGTTTTTTTTTTTTTTTTTTTAAGTAGGCTTCAAGCCCAGGGTGGAGCCCACAGCATGCTTTTTATATATGCGGTTTTAGCTTATTTGTTTTTTATTTTTTTTAACGTTTATTTATTTTTGAGACAGAGAGAGACAGAGCATGAACGAGGGAGGGTCAGAAAGAGGGAGACACAGAATCTGAAACAGGCTCCAGGCTCTGAGCTGTCAGCACAGAGCCCGACGCGGGGCTCGAACTCACGGACCGCGAGATCATGACCTGAGCCGAAGTCGGCCACTTAACCGACTGAGCCACCCAGGCGCCCCTTATTTGTTTTTTAAATTTCAGGAGTGCTTTCTTGAATTATATTTTTAGTATTTATTCTCTTCCCTTGCTTTGTTTTTATTCTTTAAAGGCTTCTATTTTCTCGGGGCACCTAGATGGCTCATTCAGTTAAGCATCTGACTCTTGGTTTCCACTCAGGTCCTGATCTCATGGTTGTGGGATGGATGGAGCCCCACATCTGTGCTGTCAGCACAGAGACTGCTTAGGATTCCCTCTCTTCCTCTCTCTTTGCCCCTCCACTGTGTGTGCATGTGCATGCACACTCTCTCAAAAATAAATAAACTTCAAAAAAGGCTTCTATTTTCCATGTGTTGGATATTCTTTGCCTGTCTTCGGTATTTGTCATTTTCTCTCAAATCCTTATATTTTCTTCATTTCTTTTTTATTGAAAGACTGTTCCTCCTTTTCACCCTCTTTTTCTTTTTTTTTTTTTTTTTTTAATTTTTTTTCAACGTTTATTTATTTTTGGGACAGAGAGAGACAGAGCATGAACGGGGGAGGGGCAGAGAGAGGGAGACACAGAATCGGAAACAGGCTCCAGGCTCCGAGCCATCAGCCCAGAGCCTGACGCGGGGCTCGAACTCACGGACCGCGAGATCGTGACCTGGCTGAAGTCGGACGCTTAACCGACTGCGCCACCCAGGCGCCCCACACCCTCTTTTTCTTAATACATCACTTGTGTTTATTTGCTTATGTGTTACTTCTACTTTAGTCTTTATTTTTAAATGATTTATTAAATTGTATTTTTAATTCTCGGGTTCTGTCACCTCATTTCTGAATATTTCTAATTCTTATGTTCTTTATTATCTTGCATAATACTTTCAATGCCTTTTAGCTTGTTATGCAATAGCACTTTTGAGTGTTGATCTGTTTTTGAGTACGTCTCATTGGCATGATTTCATTCAGAGATTATTCTGCTTTTCATTCTCTTTTTTCCTTATAATAAACTTGTATGGGATTTGAGTGGCATGCTTTTTTTTTTTGCCTATATTTATGTGAAAGTAATTTTCTTAAAATTTTGGTAGGATGCTTGATTCATTTTTTTTTTTTTTAACTTCACAGAGCTCCCTGTTTTCTTGTTTTTGTGTAATGTTAAAACTATTTTGATTTGCTTTCTGAGATTTCCTGGCTCTATTTTCCTGCCCCACTTTTATCTTGACTCCTGTTTTCCCTGTTGACTCCATTTCTAGCAGTTTCTACTCAGTGTAGGATGCTGTCCTGGAAGGGAGCCATGGTTGCTTATTTTCTGGAGTATAGGGTCTAGGCTGTTCCAGCCAATATAGACCTTCATATTGTGGGACCCTTACACTCATTTGCTATTGGATTGGGCAAAACCCTCCTGGTTTCAGCCATTTTTCTCAAATTTCCCCTTACTTTTTCCTTTTTGAGAGAGAGAGAGAGAGAGAGGAAGAGAGAGTGAGAAGGAAAGGGAAAAAGAGAATCTTTTTTTTTTTCAACGTTTATTTATTTTTGGGACAGAGAGAGACAGAGCATGAACGGGGGAGGGGCAGAGAGAGAGGGAGACACAGAATCGGAAACAGGCTCCAGGCTCCGAGCCATCAGCCCAGAGCCTGACGTGGGGCTCGAACTCACGGACCGCGAGATCGTGACCTGGCTGAAGTCGGACGCTTAACCGACTGCACCACCCAGGCGCCCCGGGAAAAAGAGAATCTTAAGCAGGCTCCACATCCAGAGCAGATTTCAACACTGGCTCGATCCCACAACCATGAGATCATGACCTGAGCTGAAATCAAGAGTTGGATGCTTAACTGACCTAGCCACTCAGGTGCCCCAAGGCCCTTACTTTCTAATAAATAATATTGGCTATTTTAGGGGTTTCTTTTTAGGTCTGTCAGATGTCCCATTGTTCCTTTTTTTTTTTTTTTTTTTATGGATCCCAATAGCTCTTGGTGGTTTGTCCTCACCTGCTTGTACAGTTTACAGATATTTTATCACCAAGTTTTGTTGTAAAAATTGTTCAAGGGTTTGAGATTTTGATATTTAATTATTCTGTTTTTTCTGTGGGAATTTAAAAACTGTGCCACCACAACCACTGCTGCCACCTTCCCAGAATCTTGGTATATGCTTCTGTTTTCACTGAAAATTCTAATATTGTGGCTTCCTTCATGGGTGCACTCTCTCTCAAATCACTTGCTCTGAGGTGAAGTCAGTTGTCATGTCCGTAGAACCCTCAGGCAGCCCTTTGGAGAGGTCAACCTGGCAAAAAAAACCTTAGAACTCCAGCCAATAACCTATGGGGGACTGTGTCTTGCCACCAACCACATGAGTAACCTTGGAAGTACATCCTCCCCAGTCAGGCCTTGAGATAACTGCAGCCCCAGTCAACAGCTTGACTAAAACCTCAGGAGAAACTCTGAACCATAGCTACTCAGCCTAATGGATCCTGGTTTCCTGATCCTCAGAAATTGTAAAATAATAAATGTTTGCTGTTTTAAGCTGCTAAGTTTTGGGGTAATTTGTAATCCAATAATGGGTAACAAATATATTTATGAACAGATGATTCCACTTTGTGGGCCTAGATGTCTCGATGAATTCAGTGATGTTTTTCTAACATCTTACTTTTTTAAAGTTTGTTTATTTGTTTTTGAGAGAGAGAATGTGAGTGTGAAAGAGAGCAGAGGAGGGGTAGAGAGACGGGGAGAGAGAGAATCCCAGGCAGGCTCTGCTCATAGTGCAGAGCCCAATGTGGGGCTCAAACTCATGAACGGTGAGATCATGACCTAAGCTGAAACCAGGAGTAAGACACTTACCTAACTGAGCCACCTAGGCACCCCTTCTAACATCTTATTATAGACAATTTCAACGTTTATTTATTTTTGGGACGGAGAGAAACAGAGCATGAACGGGGGAGGGGCAGAGAGAGAGGGAGACACAGAATCGGAAGCAGGCTCCAGGCTCTGAGCCACCAGCCCAGAGCCTGACGCGGGGGCTCGAACTCCCGGACCGCGAGATCGTGACCTGGCTGAAGTCGGACGCTTAACCGACTACGCCACCCAGGCGCCCCTTTATTATAGACAATTTCAATCGTACAGCTGAGTCAAAAGATTTTACAGTAAATACCCATAGACCTACCACCTAGAGTCTATCAACATTTTTTTGTGGCTTTTAATGACATCATATAGAACTTGTAGAGCAGATATTCCATTTATAATTGTTCAAATATTTACAAAATTATGGATTCCAAGTTTGCCACTTTTTTTTTAAAGACTTTTTTCTGTTTTTACTTTATTTTTGAGAGAGAGACAAAGTGTGAGCAGGGGAGAGGCAGAGAGAGGAGACACAGAATTTGAAGCAGCCTTCAGGCTCTGAGCTGTCAGCACAGAGTCCAACACGGGGCTCAAACTCACAAACTGTGAGACCATGACCTGAGCCGAAGCCAGACGCTTAACGAATTGAGCCACCCAGGCACCCCCAAGTTTGCCACTTTTCAAGGCAAACTGTTCCCCTTTTTAGACGGTTCTGTTTATTTAAATGTTTTTCCTTATTTTGAGTTGAAATTCACTTCACTGAATTTTTCATCTGTTTATCCTCCCATGGTACAATGGAGAATAAATCCTTTCCTTTTTCCAAGTGGTAGCTCTTTGTTCCTCCAACCTAGGTGTAGTAGAGCATTCTTGCTGTTGATAATCTCTGGACCGCCTCTTAATCCACTGTTAACTTCCCCTCTCCTCCATCAGCTGTGTAATTAATTTCCTGTGTTAAATTTCCTCTGTTTCAAATACTTAGGGTGTTTTCTGTTTACCAGTTAATCCTCACTGATATAGGGTTATACCACATAATTTTTGAAATATGTCATAAGAGGGTACCTGTAGTGCTTGCCACAAGCATGTGTGATTTCTCCCAGAGACAGGAAATGGTATCGTATGGATATATGTTGTATTATCTGTGCCCTGCCAGCCATGTCATGACTGAGGATATAAAGACACCTTATTTTCAGAGATGCAGTTGGAATTAAATGAGGAAAGCTTGAAATGATGATATTTTAGAAAATGGTTTATTAATGAGTTCTAACTGTTGGAAAGGAAGTGGTCTTGGGGTGATATCCTGTAAATGAGATTAGAAGAAACTTGATAACCAGAGAGGAATTACGAAGTGAAAGTCAGGTAGATGACTGAAAAGCTGAATGTACATTGAAGATCTCCCATCAGTAAGAAGAAAAAAAGGGCCCAATCATGATGGAAGGTACACACTAGTAATATCCTATGACTCATTGTTCATATTTAAAGAACAACGGGGAAATCAAAGCATCGTCCATTAGTAGCACTTCTTATCATGTGACATCAGTTAAGTATAAAATTGTAATTTTTGGGGGTGCCTGGGTGGCTCAGTTCGTTAAGCATCCTACTTTGACTAAGGTCATGATCTTACAGTTCATGGGTTCCATGAACCCGTGTTGGGCTCTGTGCTGTCAGCTCAGAGCTTGGAGCCTGCTTCACATTGTGTGTCTCCTTCTCTCTCTGCCTCTCCTCCATTCACACTCTGTCTCTCTCTGTCTCTCAAAAATTAATACACAGTAAAAAAGTTAAAAAAATAAAAGTTGTAATTTTTCTAAAATCTTAACAATATATCATTTTAATTTTCATTCATCTCTATACTACAGGTGCTGAATGAATAAGAGGAATCAGGGAAGAATGAGGAATAAATACATGAATTTCAAAATGTGTTTCTGGGAATTACCATCATGCAACTATGATCTCAACACTACATAAAATAGTGGAATAAATATTTTAAAAGAAAAATATGTAGCCTCTAAAAGATGAAGGAATTCTGACTAATCAACAGTGAGGAATTATAAATAGTGGACCTTGCCAGATTGATGTGAGTGGTTTTCTGGGGGGTTTTTGGATTATTAATTCCAGGAATAAGAGAAGAGAAGTGTTAGATATTCTAGATTAGGCTATCAGTAAAGCATTTTGATCTAGCATCTTGTGAAATCTCAATTACGAAATTAACTTATAGTGATTTCCAGGTGAGAGGGGTAACTGGAAAATTTCAAAGAAGACTTAGAGGAACAAATGAGCAATGACAGGGAATTTTTAAAAACTTTTTTGTTGTGAAATATACATAGAAGTTTACATAATGAAAACTCACCATTTAAAGAAAAACCTAAAATGAACACCCAGTTCGAGAACTAGAACATTTTCAGTACCATAGAATCTTACCTTGTATTCCTTTTCTATCACAATGCCCTCTACATACCCACCTCCAGAGGTTACCGTTATCCTGACCTTTATGGCAAACACGTTCTTGCTTTTCTTTACAGGTTCACTGTCCGACTATGAATTCCCTAATAGGCACGTAGCTTTGCCTGGTTTTGAACTTTATATGCATAGAATCATAAAGTATATGTTCTTTTGTATTGGCCTCTTTTCGTGCAATATTATTCTGTTGTTATATGTTGTCCGTGGCCATGTCTCATTAGTTTTCACTGCTGTACGGTATTTCATTTTTAATGTATACCACAATTTATCTATTGTTGTGTCTGGAGGGAACGACAGGAATTTCTATGGGTGAAAAGATGATTTCTCAAGTCAGTGTTTTTCAGAGTCTGTCTCAGACCTGCCAGCATCACAACCACTGTGTGCTGATTTATAATCCAGATTCTGGGGGTCCTCTCAAGCCCTTCTGAATCAGTCTCTGGAGCGGGGCTCAAGGAATCTGCCCTTGAAGAGCTAAAGTGAGCCCCCTGTAGCAATTTGCTCCACAAAACTAGCATTGTGTGAAGTTTCAACCCACTACAACAAATAGACTTGTGGCTCTATTCTCAGATACTGGTGTTCAGTAAATTTAGGGTGAATCCTGAGAATATATATAGTTAAAAGGTAGGTGCAAATCCTGCAAGCACAGGGTATATTTGGACATACCAAGTTGTCCAGTGTGACCAGCAATGAGAATTTTTTCCCCCAGCAATTTATGAAAATATTCATGGAACCCTCTCATTTATTCTATATTTGACCAGTCTATTATTTATTTACTCTATGCAAGCACTATGCTCAGTATTGTGAGAGTGGGAAGATAAATTAGACATAGCTTTTATGTTTAAAGCTTAAACTAAAAAAAATTTTTTTTAACGTTTATTTATTTTTGAGACAGAGAGAGACAGAGCATGAATGGGGGAGGGGCAGAGAGAAAGGGAGACACAGAATCGGAAGCAGGCTCCAGGCTCTGAGCCATCAGCCCAGAGCCCGACGTGGGGCTCGAACTCACGGACCGCGAGATTGTGACCTGAGCTGAAGTCGGACGCTTAACTGACTGAGCCACCCAGGCACCCCTAAAGCTTAAGTTTTTAATTGTTAATCTCTGTACCCAACTTGGGGCTTGAACTCACAACTTTGAGATCAAGAGTCGCATCCTCTTCCAAGTGAGACAGCCAGGCACCCCTATGTTTATGGCTCTTACAATTGGAAAAATAAGATGTGTGGAAATAATTGTTGTAATGACATGGCTCTCAGATTCACATGCTGGGACCTTCTAGAAAGGCCTTAGAATAGGGGAGAGCAGGATGAAGCATGGTGGGCTAGGATGAAGTCCCATCATTGAGTCCAAATAAAATCATTTTGCGGTCAGTCTCTGAAGGTCCCAAAGCAAAGGTTTCAGGACATGGTTACAGGATTTCTCATTAGCAGATACTGGCCAACAAGTAGAAGAGAAAGAATCATATGAGTCAGTGTAAGTAATGCTGCATAAAGGGATAGTTAGAAACTTTGTAAGGGGTCAGAGTGTTGACTGAAAAATAGGTTCCTGGGGCAGGATGCAACCCTGGAAGGAAACTGGAGTGAGAACCAGGGACCCAGGCCAGAGTCTTTGTCTAGACTGGTCATGCACATTGGAGGGGTAAACAGGAAGACTCAATTCAGTGTTCCTGCAGACATCCAAGCCTGTTCACACCAGGTCAAGGACAACAGACTATATCCTTACTAGAGGAAAAGGAACAGGAACTGTGCCAGGCAAGGTCCTCATTAGTTTGGGGCTGATGGTGCAGAATCTGCAGGTAGCAGACTCTGAGTGCCTACAAATGTCTGGGGCAGGGGCTGGAATAAGCAGGAAACAGTTCATAAGAATGTGATTTGATCCAATTTGACTAGAGTCAATAAGAGAAAAGAAGGAATCAGGAACAGTTTCATGGAGGAGTGAGAATTGGAAAAGAACTTGAGAAATCAATGCTAAGTAGGGAAAATGAAATTTACTGGTCAGGTTTGGCAAGGTCACTTCTGGAGCCCTTCTCAGGATTAGGAATATGTAGCAATTCATCAAAATCTTGGCTCAGTGACAAAGTTAAATATTTTCAGTATTTGTATGCAGTTGAATCCCAGAATTTTTTCAGAAATCTGGAACATATGCCATTTGATTCCTGTGACTTTTCCCCTGGTATCTTATTATAAACATGTCAAACATACACACAAACTATTTTACAGTGAACACTACATCCACCATCTAGATTCTACAATTGCCATCTTATTGTTTGACGTTTTTCAGAGTAAGTTAGAGACAATAGAACACTTTGCCCAAACACTTGAGCATACATAATATTAAGTAGCATTTGGTATTTATGGGGGTTTTTTTAGATAAAATTTACACACCATGAAATGTATAATCATAAATGTACCATTCAATGAGTTATGACAAATGTTCATAACTGTGTAACACCAAACTTATATGAAGGTTCAGAAGATCCTGAACAATCTAGAAAGTTCTCTCATGTCCTTTCTAAGAAACATTACCCCAACTTCCAGAGGAAATCTCTGTTCTGATTTTTTCCATCATAGATTAATTTTGCCTATCCTAGAAATATAAACATATTGTACAACAGGTACTCGTTTGAGTAAGTCTTCTTTCATTCAGTATAATGTTTATGAGATTTATCCATGTTGTTCCATGTAGTTCTTTTTTGTTGAAGAATAGCATTTCATTGTATGGTTATACCATAGTTTATGTTTTTTAATTTGAATGGTTTTTGACATAATTTCAGATTATAGAAAAGTTAAAAGAATAGCACAGAGAATTCTGGATAGCCTTCACACAGGTTCTCCAAATGTTAACATTTACCTACATTTGCTTTATCTCTTTTCCCCTCCCTGATTTTTTTCTGAATTATGTCAAGTGGTATTCTTGATGCCCCTTTCCTCCTTAATACTTCAGTGTCTATTACCTAAAACAAACAAGAAATTCTCTCATACTAACAGAACATTTAACAACTGAAACTTTATATTTCTTTTCTTTTTTTAAGAACATATTCATTCACTTAATCCGTAACAGCCTTGTAGATCGAGTACAATTTTATTACTATTAAAAAAATGTTTTTTTAATGTTTATTTTTGAGAGAGAGGTAGACAGACAGAGTGTGAGCCCGGGAGGGGCAGAGAGAGAGGGAGACAAAATCCGAAGCAGGCTCCAGGCTCTGAGCTGTCAGCACAGAGCCGGACGCGGGGCTGGAACCCACAAACTGCGAGATCATGACCTGAGCCGAAGTTGGATGCTCAACCAACTGAGCCACCCAGGCGCCCCTATTATTATTTTTTTTAAGTTTATGTACTTATTGGGGTGCCTGGGTGTCTTGGTCAGTTGGGCGTCCGACTTTGGCTCAGGTCAGGATCTCACGGTCCGTGGGTTCGAGCCCCACGTCAGGCTCTGTGCTGACAGCTCAGAGCCTGGAGCCTGCTTCGGATTCTGTGTCCTCCTCTCTCTCTGCCCCTCCCCCACTCAAGCTCTGTCTTTGTCTCTCTCAAAAATGTTAAAAAATTTTTAAAAAATGTTTCTGTACTTATTTTTTTTTAGTGTCCTCTGTACCTAACGTGGGGCTCAAACCCATGAGCTTCATCAAGAGCTTCATGCTCTTCTGACTGAGCCAGCCAGGAACCCCTGTTTATATTCCATAACATGACTTTCTTTAAGAATATGGGCAAGTTATTTATTTGTTTGTTTATATTTTTATTTTAAAAAATATTTTATTTTTAAGTATTTTCTATATCCAACATAGGGCTCAAACTCACAACTCTGAGATCAAGAGTTTCATGCTTTACTGACATAGCCAGCCAGGCACCCCTTTTAATTAATTAATTAATTAATTAATTATTTTTAAGTAGGCTCAGTGCCCAACGGGGGTTTGAACTCATGACTCCAAGATGAAGAGTCACATACTCTATCAACAGAGCCAGCCAGGTGCCCCTAGGCAAGTTATTATTTTTTTAAGTTTATTTATTTATTTTGAGAGAGAGAGAGAGAGACAGCACTCCAGTGTGTGTGTGCACCGCGTGAGTGGGGGAGGGGCACAGAGAGAGAGAGAGAGAGAGAGAGAGAGAGAGAGAGAGACATAATCCCAAGCAGGGCTTGTGCTATCAGTGCAGAGCCTGATGTGAGGCTCGAACTCACAAACTCTGACATCATGACCTGAGCCAAAGTCAGACACTTAATTTATTGAGCCACCCATGCACCCCCTAGGCAAGTTACTTCTTAATTAAGCTTTTAATGTGAGATAATTATAGAGTTGCATGCGGTTGTAAGAAATAATACAGAGAAATCTTACTCTTTACCCAGTTTGTCCCATTGGTAATATCTTGCAAAACTATAGCATAATATCAAAACGAGGATATTGACATTGATACAGTCAAGATAAGGAACATTTCCATCACCAGAAGGATCCTTCATGTTGCCCTTTTATAGCCACCTTAATTTCATTCCCACCCCTATCTTTTCCTTAGCCCTGGAAAGCAGTAATCTGTTCTCTATTTCTACAATTTTGTCATTTCAAGAAATTATATAAATAGAACCATACATTATGTAACCTTTTGGATTACATTTTTTTCACTCAACATAGTTCTCTGGAGATTCATCTAGGTTGTTGCATGCAGCCATAGTTCCTTTTTGCTCAGTAGTATTTCATGGTATGGATCTGTTGAAAGGCATCTGGGTTGTGTTAATTTTTTACTGTTATGCATAAAGCCACTATAAACATTTGTATACCATTTTCCTGTGATTATAAATCTTTATTTCTCTGGGAGAAATGCCCAGGAGTGCAACTGCGGGGTCTTATGATAGTTACATGTTTAGTTTTTAAAGAAACTGTCATATTATTTTCCAAAGTTGTTATACCATTTTGCATTCCCAGCAGCAATGTATGAGTAATCCATTTTCTTCAAATCTTCAGTATTGCTTGATGTTGTATTTTTTATTTTAGCAGTGTGAGTTGGGTGAGGTGGTATCTCATTATGATTTTATTTTGCACTTCCCTAATGGCTAATGATGCTGGATATCTTTTCATGTGTTGTTTGCCATCTGTATATCTTCCTTGTGCAAATGTCTCTTTTGTCCACGGATTCTTTGCTTTTGTATTGCTTGCTATTTATATTGTTTCCTACTTAGGGGCGCCTGGCTGGCTTAGTTGGAAGAGCATGCTACTCTTGATCTTGGAGTCATGAGTTCAAGCCCTATGTTAGGTGTAGACATTACTTAGATAAAAAAAAAAGAAAAAAAAGATTGTTTCCTATTTACTGTTTAGTTTGTTGTTCTTATTGTTGTCTCTGTTGTTTAAAGTACCAAGAGCTGGCATTGTTTTTCTGTTTGTTTTGTCACTAGATGTCTTGGATGAGTCATTCAAGGAATATCACGTAGTCCAACCTGATGAAACCTATCCCTTTGTGCACTGATGCAAACACTGGTGGCGCTTAACTGAGGCCTTATTTCCAGATCAGATCATGCAGATTTGAACAAAGGTGGCAAGAGTAAGAACCTCAACTGAATTTTCATTAGTGTCTTCAATAGAACTGCTGGTGACCCATCTTGCTTTCATAGATGCGACAAGGCAAAAGGCTACTATTGAGTTTTGAGAATTGTTAATGTATTTTAGGTACTTGTCCTTTGTCAGATATGTGGTTTGCAAATAAATTCTTCCAGTCTGTAGTATCTTTTTATCCTCTCAACAGGTCTTTCACAGTTTATTTCATCAGTTTATTTTTTTTCATGTTTATTTATTTTTTTAGAGAGATAGAGCAAGCAGGGAGGGGCAGAGAGAGAGGGAGACAGAGAATTCAAAGCAGGCTCCACGATGTCATCCTGGAATCTGATGCGGGGCTCAAACCCACGAACCATGATATCATGACCTGAGCCAGAGTCAGATGCCTAACCAACTGGGCCACCCAGGCACTCCTCATCAGTTTATTTTTATGGATAATCCTTTTGGTTTCAAGTCTGAAAATTCTTTGCCCAGTCCTATATCCCAAAGATTTTCTGCTATAGTTTTCCCTGAGAGTTTTGTAGTTTTACCATTTATTTACATTCAAGTCCATGATCCCCTTTGAGTTATTTCATTATGTAATGTGAGACTTAGGTCAAGGTTCATTCTTCTGCCTACGGGCATCCAGTTACTCTAGTTGATTCAAAAGGTTACTTTCTTATATTGATTTGCTTTTGTAATTCAGCTGTTCTTTGTTACCTTGGATTAAGCAATGGTTGCCTAGATATCACATCAAAAGCACAAACCACAAAAGAAAAAATATATATGAATTGGACTTGATCAAAATTAAAACATTTTGTGCTTCATAGGGCATAATGCTAGGTTTATACCTAAGTATTTTTTTTTCCTTGAGTGATTTAAATGGTATTATATTAAATTTTTTTTAATGTTGATTTTTGAGAGAGAGAGAGAGAGACAGAGAGAGAGACAGAGTGTGAGCAGGGGAAGGGCAGAAAGACAGGGAGACACAGAATTCGAAGCAGGTGCCAGGCTCTGAGCTGTCAGTACAGAGCCCAATGTAGGGCTTGGACCCACAAACTGTGAGATCATGACCTGAGCTGAAATAGGAAGCTTAACTGACTGAGCCACCCAGGCACCCCCAAATGGTATTGTATTTTAACTTCAGTGTCTACATGGCCATTGCTAGTATATAAAAATGCAGTTTGTTTTTATATGGTTGTCTTATATCCTAAGATCTTGCTGACTTCCCATATTGTTTCTTAGGTTTTCTTTGGTAGATTTTTTTTTTTTTTTATGCAGACAATCATGTAATCTTGTCATCTAAATATAGGACAGTTTTCTTTCTTCCTTTACAATTGAAATGCTTTTATTTTTTTTAATGTTTAATTTTGAGAGAGAGAGAGAAAGAGTGAGAGAGAGCGAGGGAGGGTGGGGGAGGGGCAGAGAGAGGGAGACAGAGGATCTGAAGTGGGCTCTGCGATGACAGCAGAGAGCCGGATGCAGAGCTTGAGATCTGCGAACCCTGAGATCATGACCTGAGTCAAAGTCAGACATTTAACCTACTGAGCCACCCAGACGTCCCTGGAATGCCTTTTATTTTCCTTACTTGCCTTAGAGTAATTCTAGAACTTCCAGCATTCTGCTGTCTCAAATATTTCCTCTCTATATATTTGGAACATCAGGCAGTGATTGTCTTAGTCCATTTGGACTGCTAATACAAAATACCACAGAGTGGGTGGCTTCTGAACAACAGAAATTTATTTCTCATAGTTCTGGAGAATGGAAATCCAAGATCAGGGTGCCAGCTTTGTCAAGTTCTCATGAAGATCCTCTTCTTGGGTGCAGATTACTGACTTCTCAATCTATCTCACATGGTGGAAGAGCTCACATGGCTAGGGAGCTCTGTGGGGTCTCTTTTTTAAGTTTATTTATTTATTTTGAGAGAGTTAGGGAGAGAAAGAGTGGGCAACGGGCAGAGAGACAGGGAGAGAGAGAGGATCCCAAGCAGGCTTCTCGCTGTCAGCAGAGAGCCCAACATGGGGCTCAGACTCACCAACCCTGAGATCATGACCTGAGCCTAAGAATCAGAGGCTCCACTGACTGAGCCGCCCAGGCACCCCTGTGGGGTCTTTTTTTAAAAAGGCACTAATTCCATTCATAGGAGCTATGACTTCACGACCCAATCACCTCTCCAACCCCCCACTTCCTAATACCATTACCATGTGCCTTAGGTTTTCAACATATGAATTTGTAGGGACACAACGTTCAGCCCATAGTAGTAATATAATTTTTGCTTCAACTGTCAAACATAATCATGAGGAATGTACATGACAAACATACCACAAACACTAAATCAAACAAAATAAAGAGGAGAAATAAAGCCTAATGTTATTTACCTGTATTTTTACTTAGCATGTTCTTTTTTCTTTCCTGATGTTCCAAGGTTCCTTCTTCTATAATTTCTTTTCTGTTTAGAGAACTCCTTTAGCCATTCTTTTAGCAGAGGCCTGATGACTACATAGTCTCCTAGTTTTTCTTCATCTGACAATATCTTGATTTCCTCTTCAACCCTGGAAAATATTTTCACTGAGTATGGAATTCTGAGTTGCCACTTCTTTCATCATTAGAAAAATATTGTGCCACTTTCTTCTGGCCTTCATGGTTTCTGATAAGAAATTCACTGTTATTTAGGGGTGCTTGTGTGGCTCAGTGAGTAGACATGTGACTCTTAATCTCAGGGTTGTGAGTTTGAGCCCCGTGTTGGGAGTAGAGTTTACTTAAAATAAATAAATAAAATTACAAAAAAAAAAAAAACCCAGAAATTCACTGTCATTTGAATTATTTTTCCTGAACAGGTAATGTGTCATCTCTGTCATTTTAGTGTTGGCTCTGTCGATTGTCTTTTTTTCATTCAGTTTGAGTTCTTGACTCTTGGTGACTCTCACTTGAGACCTGGACATTTTCATATTATGTCTTTGAATATGATTCTGGGTCTTATGGCTTCCTTTGACACCACTCCAATAGGAGAAGGGGGCAGTGTCATCTTATTACTGTCAGGGGGAGATAGAAATCCAGGTTCTTCACTTGGTTTCCATTGATATCTGAATGTGGGGACTCCCTGTTATGCTGGTGGGAGGTTTGAGTTCCATATCTCCACGTGGTCTCCACTGATGCCATGGGGTAGGAGTCCTTGCTACCCCTAGATGGGATGAAAGCCCTAGCTCCCTACTTGGCTTTCTTTGCTGCTACCTCAAAGGGGTGTTAGGGCACCTTGTTATAGGCTGTAAGAGTGAAAGTCTAGACAGGCTCCCCAGTCAGCCTTTGCTGGTGTGGATGTGGGTGCTGGGCCATAATTTTGTTTTTTGTTTTGTGTTTTTTCCTGTGTTATTTGGCTGGAGTAAAGTGGTATTGTGTAAAAATGTTTTGTCTTGCTAGGTGGCCCTTTTTCTGCTTCTTTGGCTAAAAGATTGGGGCTTTTGTTGGGGCTTTTTGGTTTGTACCCATTATTTTCAAGGTTACCAGGGACTTCAGATCCAAATCTGATACACGAGACAAAAAGAAATCCCAGGGATCTGCTACCATGTTGTTCCTGGGGTCCTGGGGTTCCTTGCTGGTTAATCTTCTCTCTACCATTCAGATTCTTATGTTTGTTTTTTATACAGTGTTTAGGGGTTTTAGTTTGTTTTTTATACAGTGTTTAGGGGTTTTAGTTGTAATGAGTAGGAAGAATAGGGAAGTTTGTCTACTCCACCTTCCTGTAAACCCAGTTATTTTTTTGAGCTAATGTCTCTCAATTTTACTTTCTCTGATATTAGATTTAGGTTATATTAGTTTAGCTGTAGTTCCACAGAAGTGATGCTGAGTTCTTTTCCGTGCATATCATAGCAGAAGGCTCATGCTGTCAATTAACATCACTACCAGTGATGTTATTTTCCCTTGCTTTTGTTCACTTGGCTAAGGTGATGTTTGCCAGACTCCTCCACTCTGAAGTTACTTTTTTGTAGTATTTTGTAGGGACCTACTTTGAGACTGTATAAATATCCTCTTACTCTTCAAACTTTCACCTGCTAGTTTTTGCCACATACAGTGATGATACTTGTCTGAATCAATTATTATGATGATTTTCCAATGATGATTTTCTAATCTTATCATTCCTTCCTCATTTATTAATTTACATTTAACCAAAAGAAGAGCTCTCCCTTCTCCACCATTCATTCACTAATTCATTCATTTATCTTTATCTATTCATATCAGCTTATGGAGTCTTATAAATAATAATTCTTTACTATCAGTATTTATTTTGATGCTCAAATTGTCCCAGATTCGGCCAGTGGAATCCCCCTTTAGTTATTCTTAAGTCTTTGTGAAATGTCTTTATCCAAAGACAAGATTGGGGCATCTGACTGGTAGAGCATGCAACTCTTGATCTTGGGGTTGGGAGTTGAAGTCCCACATTGGGCAAAAGATTATTTTTAAAAAAGCTAAAAAATTAGGGCACCTGGGTGGCTCAGATGGTTAGGTGTCCAACTTTGGCTCAGGTCATGATGTCACAGTTTGTGGGTTTGAGCCTAGCATTGAGCTCTGTGCTGACAGCTCAGAGCCTGGAGCCTGCTTCAGATTCTGTGTCTCCCTCTTTCTCTGCCCCTCCCCCACTCATACTCTGTCTCTCTGTCTCTCTGTCTCTCTCTCTCTCTCTGAAAAATAAACATTAAAATTTTTAAAAAGCTAAAAAATTAAAAAAAATAAAAAGCTAAAAAATTAAATTAAAAAGAACCCCAAAGACAACATGATCACCTACACAGAAAATTCTAGAGAATCTATAAAAAAGCTACTAGAACTGTGAGAATAACAATGTTGTAGGACACAGATTAATATATACTAATCACATTTCTTTTATTTATGTTTATTTATTTTAAGACACAGAGAGAGAGGTAGGGGCAGAGAGAAAGGGAGCAGGAGAATAGAGAATCCCAAGCAGGCTCCATGCTGAGAGTGCATGCCAGACACAGGGCTTGGACCCACTAACCATGAGATCTTGACCAGAGCCGAAACCAAGAGTTGGACACTTAACCGACTGATCCACCCAGGTGCTCCCATATTTCTATGTAATAGCAACAAGTAACTGGAAATTAAAGTGTTAAAAATGCCATTTACAAGAGAAAAAATAACATTAAATACTTAGGGATAAATCTAACAGATTTGTATTTTGAAACTACAGTTGATGACAGAAATTAAGGAAGACTTAAATAAATGGAGAGACCTTGTTTATGTGTTGAAGAGTCACTATTGTTAAACTATTAATTCTTCCCAAATTTGGGGGTAGAAATTGGTCAGCTGATTCTAAAATGTATATGAAAAAACAAAGGCTCTCGAATAGCCAAAACAACTGTGAAAAAGAACATAGTTGGACGATTTTACTATCTAATTGTAACATTTATTCTGAAGCTATAATAATCAAGACTGTGTGGTATTGGGGTGCCTGGGAGACTCAGTCAGTTAAGCTTCCAACTTCAGCTCAGGTCATGATCTCACTGTTCGTGGGTTCAAGCCCCATGTCAGGCTCTGCGCTGACGGCTTGGAGCCTGGAGTCTGCTTCAGATTCTGTGTCTCCCTCTCTCTCTGACCCTCCCCTGCTCATACTCTGTCTCTCTCTCAAAAAAATAAATGAACATTAAAAAAAAATAAGACTGTGTGGTATTGGTACAAATATATATATATCAATGGAAAAAATTGAGTCCAGATACAGACTCACATATACATGGTCAATTCATTGTCAACAAAGATTCTAAGACGATTCAATGGAGAAAGGATAATCTTTTCAGAAAATGGTTGTGGGAACAATTGGACATCCATATGTAAAAAAAAAAAATGAACCTTGACACTTGCCTTGCAACAGATTATAAAAAGTAACTTAAAAAGGATCACAGACCTAAATCCTTAAAACCTAAGATATAACTTCTATAAGAAAACACAGGAGAAAAATCTTTGTGACATTAAGAAGATATCATAAAGAGGACACAACAATGCAACTCATTAGCAAAAGACCTCCAAATAATTCCATTAAAAATGAGTAGGGTTGGGGCGCCTGGGTCGTTAAGTGTCTGATGCCTCACCAACTGCGCCAGCCAGGTGCCCTTCCAGTAGCATTTCTGGTTGAATTGGGGATAAGTGCCAGAGCCAAACTCTAACATGACCTGGATCAAGAAATAGTAGGTCACCTGTAAGGAGTTTCCACTGAAGCAAACATGCTTTGAAGCCTTGGATTGCCTCTACATCCAACTAGTCAAATTGACAATCCTTGTGTCTTTTTTTTCCAGGGGAAGGGCAGATTGTTTTTATCACCGAGTTTGAGTGAGGATTGAGTTTCTAAGTTCGGTCAATGTTATAACTAGAGTGTGCTGAAATATACTAGCCAGAATTTTTCCCTTAAAAAAAAAACATTTTCTTACAGAAATGTCTAATATATTTAAAACTATGTAAAATAGGGGTGCCTAGATGCCTGAGTGAGTTAAGCATCTGACTCTTGATTTCGGCTCTTGATATCATGGTTCGTGAGTTTGAGCCCCACATACAGCTCTGCACTGACAGTGCAGGGCCTGCTCCAGATTCTCTCTCTATTCCTCTCTCTCTGTCCCTCCCCTGCTCATGCTCTCTCTCTCAAAATAAACAAACTTAAAAAATTATGAAAGATAAAAAACATTGGGAAAAAATTTAATAGTATGTAAAATGGTATAATAAACTCCCAGGTACCCATAATTATACTTGCAGAACATTCTGTCATTCTTGTTTCATCTTTTCACTTTTTTCTGAATCTATTTATTTATTTATTTATTTATTTATTTATTGAGAGAGACAGAGAAGAGTGAGCAGGGGAGGGGCAGAGAGAGAGAGGGAGAGAGAGAATCCCAAGCAGTCTCCATACTGTCATCACAGAGTCCAATGCAGGGCTTGAATTCACGAACCATGAGATCATGACCTGAGCCAACACCAAGAGTCGGACACTTAACCGACTGAGCCACCCAGGAGCCCCTGAATCATTTTAACACAAATCCTAGGTTATATAATTTCTCCTGTAAATATTTCAGTATATATCTCTAACAAATAAGGCCTTAAAAATAATCACACAAATTCTTTCATAGAACAAAGACACTTACAAATTAGTTTGTGAGGCCAACATTGCCTTGATATGAAAATCTGAAAAGGACATTGCAAGGAAAGAAAAATACGGACTGATATTCCAAGCTCACCAGTCTGCCTATTCCTTGAGAGAGTAGCCTGGTATTTTATCAGTAGCAATAATCAGAACAGCAATGTCAGCCTGATATGTTCCTGTAATGATGTTTTCTATGAGGATCTTGTGACCTGGGTTAGTAAATAAAGTTCAAAATTTCATGAGGGAGATATTGATGATGGTGTCATGTTCATGCTCAGCCTTCAGTGTCTACACCAAGGTGTCTCCACATCACCAGCCTCCTTCTCCAACTCTCAATGGTTCCTTTCTTTCATCACATTTGTAATTGAAGAGATGGTCACCGTATCTAAATCTACCTTCCTGATGACTTTGATATTGATGTGGTTCTTCTAATTTCCCACTTGTTTATTGGATGGCAAACCCATGGCAAAAAACCACTCCTCTTCTGTCATGAATTGGCTCAGTTACCTCCTCTGAAAACTCTTCTGATAAGTCTGTTGGCAGTTACTGATGCCTCCTCTCAGCTTCCCAAATACAAACTTCTTATACTGTACTCGTCATGTTATGCTGTGATTACTTAATCTGATGTTCCCTTATTAGACTATATACCCAGTGTTTGGCACATTGCTTGGCATACAGCAATTAGCTCAGTAAATATTTGCTGAATGAATAATAAGAATACAAAGCTAGAGGGGTGCCTGTTGGTTAAACCGCTGACTTCAGCTAAGGTCATGATCTCGCAGTTCAAGAGTTTGAGCCCCGCATCAGGCTCTGTGCTGACAGCTCAGAACCTGGAGCCCGCTTCAGATTCTGTGTCTCCCTCTCTCTCTACCCTTTTCCTGCTCATGCTCTGTCTCTCTCCCTCTTTCTCAAAAATAAATAAGCATTTAAAAAATAAATTAAGCATAGTAAGAGATTAACAACAACGATAACGGTAAAATAGGACAATTATAACAATATACTGTAAAAAAAGTTATATGAATTTGGTCTCTCTCTAAATACTATACTGTCCTCACCCTCTTGTGATGATGTGAGATGACAAAATGCCTATCTAATGAGATGAAGTGAGGTGAATGATGTAGGCATTGTGAAGTATGTAGTTAGGCTACTATTAACCTTCTGAGAATGTGTTAGGAAGATCATTGGCTTCTGGATTGCAGTTGACCTCGGGTAACAAAAACAACAAAGTGAAATCATGGACAAATTGGGACTATTGTATAATCGTTTTTTGAATTATAAAGAGTAAATAATAGATACTTAATCAAACCTCAAACACACCAGATGTGTTAAAGTAATAAATAAGAATCATTTAAAAAGATGCTGACAAAGGGAACCTGGGTGGCTCAGTTGAGCGTCTGACTCTTGATTTCCACTTAGGTCATGATCTCTCTGTGAGTTTGAGCCCCGCACTGAGCTCTGTGCTGATGGTGTGGAGCCTGCTTGAGATTCTCTCTCTCCCTCTTTCTTTCTGTTCCTCCACTGCTTGTGCTCTCTCTCTCAAAAAAATAAATGATGCTGCCTATTTAGACTTCTTTAGTGTATAGTGGTGCCTATATCCCCTTGGCCTTACCTGTACTAAGCTTAATCTTTGGTAATTAGGTAAGTGAAAAATAGCATCTCAATTCAAAAGAAAGTATTTACTTGCTTTTAAGTGAGGTTGAGAATCTTTTCATATATTTATCAACCTTTGATATTTATTTTTCTTTGTTGTTGTTTTTTAAAGATTTTATTTTATTTTATTTTTTTACATTTATTTATTTTTGATAGAGAGAGACACAAGTCGGGGAGGGGCAGAGAGAGAGGGAGACACAGAATCCTAAGCAGGCTCCAGGCTCCGAGCTGTCAGCACAGAGCCCAACACGGGGCTCAAACTCACAAACTGCAAGATCATGACCTGAGCCAAAGTGGGACGCTTAACCGACTGAGCCACCCAGGTGCTCCCCTAAAGATTTTATTTTTAAGTAATCTCTATATCCAATGTGGTGCTTGAACTCACAACCCCAAGGTCAAGAGTTGCATGCTCTACTGAGTGAACCAACCAGTCTCCCCTTCTTTTTCTTTTTTAATTACTTCTTTTTAAAGTGTATTCATGTATTTTGAGAGAGAGAGAGTGTGTGTGTGAGTGAGCACAGGAGGCACAGATAGAGAGGTAGAGAGAGAGAATCTCAAGCAGGCTCCACACTGTCAGCATGGAGCCTGATGTGAGGCTCAATCTCATGACCCACGAGAACATGACCTGAACTGAAATCAAGAGTCGGATGCTTAACTGACTGAGCCACACAGACTCTCCTTTAATTGCTATTTTTAAAATTATAGATGTATATTTTTAGGTGGGCTGCACGCTAGGTGTGGAGGCTTGAACCAAGTCCCTGAGATCAAGACCTACATTGAGATCTAGAGACAGATGCTTACAGACTGAGCCACCCAGACACCCCATTAATTATTTTTTTAATTGTGTGTGTGTGCGTGTGTAAGTAGGATCTATACCCAGTGTGAAGCTTGAACTCAGGACCCTGAGATCAAGAGTTGCATGCTCTATGGATTGAGACAATAAGGCACTCCTTTTTGTTGTTTTTTGCAAAGCCACATCTCCAGTGTTAGAACCATGCCTTGCAAATATTAAGCGTTCAGCAAACACTTACTGAACAAATGAATGAATTGTGTGTTTTCTTCTTTGTCTCTTCTCCTATTAGGCTGTTACTTTCTAAAATTTGGTACATAAATGCTCCTTGTATATTAAAGAAATTGGCTTCTTTTTGTGACTTATGGTGATTTTTAGGTTAGGTTATATTGTTTTTGTTATATTTATCAGCATTTTTATTTACTGACTTCTCTATGTCATCCTTTTATGGCAGGCTTAAAAGGTATCCTTCACTCCAAGGTTAAAAATATTAATCAGTGCTTTCTTCTAGCACCTTTATGGTTTTATTTTACCATTTGACACATTGTTTCGGCTACCTAGAGGAGCACCCTACATTTTTGGATACTTGTTTTCCCCCTCTACAATCCGATGGTTCTGGAAGTGCCTGTCTGTTTTAACCCACTGCTCCAGTTCAGCCCCTTGGGGATTAGAAGCTCCTTGTACATGTATAGGAATCTTACCCGTCATACCATATGTCTTATTACTTATGTTCAGATCGATCACTTGGTTAAGGTGGTTCTGCCAAGCTTCACCATTGTAAATTTACCACCTTTCTCTTTTGTGCTAAAATGTATCTTGGGTGAGACACTTTGAATCTACGTAAATCCTTAAATTTTCACCCACGAATTTAGCATCCATCGGTGGATTTTGTCTGCAAGAGTCACTACTGTAGTGTTTGCTTAATGGCAATTTTTGTTATCTCTCTTACCTTCTACGCTTAGTAAATGGAATTCTACTCTAAGAAAGAGTTGTCTTGGGGTGCCTTACTGGCTCAGTCAGAAGATTGTGTGACCCTTGATCTCGAGCCCCACATTGGGTGTAGAAATTACTAAATAAATATGAAAGACCTATCTCTTCTCCCTCATTCATTTAAATAACCAATTATTGGGGTGCTTGGGTAGCTCAGTTAGTTCAGCATCCAAGTCTTGATTTCAGCTCAGGATTGTGGAATTGGGCCCCCTGTCATGCTCTGCAGTAAGTGTGGAGCCTGCTTGGGCTTCTCTTTCTCTCTCTTTCTCTCTCCTCTGTCCCTGTCTGCCCCTCTCCTCCACTCACGCTCTCTCTAAAAATGATAAATAAAAAACCTCAATTACTGTATCAGTATAGATACACATTAAAAATAAATATCTATAGGTCAGAATGCAATATTATCATTACGTACCTTCTGTTTTGGCTAGTAAGAGCTCTTTCAGGTTGGCTCCTGTTTTTGTGATGTCCTTTTTTGAACATTGTTTTCTGGCACCACAAGATATTCTAGGCTTATCTTGAATCAATCATTTCTCCAAGGTTCTCCTTGTTTTTATTGGAGAATGGTGTTTAGAAATAAGTACCTGTGTACTAGGTATCCTTATTGCTTGTAGATACCTATAGCAGACAGAACTAGCAAATATATTTATTAAATTTTTTTCAAATATATTTATATTAGTCCACACATACCCACCAATCCATATTTCTGTACCTGTACATAAATTAAAACCATAAACTTATACTAATACCTCAGATTCCAACAATCTAGCACCACAAGCTTAATTTTAGCTTTGTCCTTTTACTTAGTTAATAACTTTTTTCTCTAACATTGAGGCATTCAGCTCATGATCTACAATATATTTGTTTAATTCTAGCGTACACATTAGTTTCAAATTGCTAACATACCCCCCACACCTCTGTGAAAAATAGTACGTGGACCACAGCATTTATGTACAGTTCATTTGGTCTTTTTCTTTTTTAAATGTTTTGTTTGGGGCACCTGGGTGGCTCCATTGGTTAAAGTGTCCATTTGTTAAGTGCAAAATGATCATTAAAAAATATTATGGGGGTGCCTGGGTGGCTCAGTCGGTTGGGCATCCGACTTCAGCTGAGGTCATTATCTTGTGGTTCGAGTGTACGAGCCCCGTGTCAGGCTCTGTGCTGCCAGTTTGGAGCCTGGAGCCTGTTTCAGATTCTGTGTCTCCCTCTCTATCTTCCCCTCCCCCACCGTGCTCTGTTTCTCTCTCAAAAATAAAATAAAAATAAAACATTAAAAAAATATTCTGTATGTTTTGGGGCACCTGACTTGCTCAGTTGGTAGAACATGTGATCCTTAATCTCAGGGTCATGAGTTCAAGCCCTACATTGGGCATGGAGCCTACTTACTTAAAAAAAATTCTGTATTTTTTATTTTCTTTAAAAAAAATTTTTTTTCAACGTTTATTTATTTTTTTGGGACAGAGAGAGACAGAGCATGAACAGGGGAGGGGCAGAGAGAGAGGGAGACACAGAATCAGAAACAGGCTCCAGGCTCTGAGCCATCAGCCCAGAGCCTGACGCGGGGCTCGAACTCACGGACCGCGAGATCGTGACCTGGCTGAAGTAGGACGCTTAACCGACTGCACCACCCAGGCGCCCCTGTATTTTTTATTTTCTAATGTATTTTATTTTTTAATTTTTTAATGTTTATTCTTGTGAGAGAGAGACAGAGCTTGAGCAGCGCAGGGGCTGAGAGAGAGGGAGACACAGAATCTCAAGAAGGATCCAGGTTCTGAGCTGTCAGCAGAGAGCATGACGTGGGGTTCAAACTCACCAACTGTGAGATCATGACCTGAGCCGAAGTCAGACACTTAACCAAATGAGCCACCCAAATGCCCCTCTAATGTATTTTAAACATTACCCTGATAAAATTAAATACTGCATATTGAATGGTTGTGAAAACATTCAAGCCAAAGAGACTCTTCCATTTGGATAGTAAACAAAATGTTACAATGAACTTTAATGTAAAATCATATTTCTGAAAAATATTAAATCTCAATTTAAATCCAAATTACCAAGAAATCGTGGATTAAATTTTATGATGTACTAAATCTCTGAGGCAAAGAATGTACATACTTTATTTAAATTTCTTAGTGTTTATTTATTTTTGAGGAAGAGACAGAGTGTGAGCAGGAGAGGGGCAGAGAGAGAAGGAGAAACAGATTCCGAAGCAGGCTCCAGGCTCTGAGCTGTCAGCACAGAGCCCCGTGTGGGCTGGAACTTACCAACCACAAGATCATGACCTGAGCTAAAGTTGGACACTTAACCGACTGAGCCACACAGGCACCCCAAGAATGTACATACTTTTAATCAAGAATGTAAGATTGTAGGGATGCCTGGCTGGCTCAGTTGGAAGAGTATGCAACTCTTGATCTTGGGGTTGTGAGTTTGAGCCACAAGTTGGGTGTAGAGATTACTAAAAAAAACAATAAATTATTTAAAAAATGTAAGACTGCATTAGAGATTGGAAAAAGCTGGACTTTAGTGTGAGAATCACAGATGAAAACAAGAGTTGTACTTCAGAGGTTTTAGGACAGATGCAGGGAACAAAATAACGTCCTCTCCCTCAGGATGTCCACAGAACCTGCGAATGTTAGGTTATATTGCAAAGGGTAATTAAGGTTTCAGGTGAATTTAAGGTTGCTAATCAATTGATTTTAAAACAGGGAGATTATCCTGGATTATCTTGGTGGGTCTGATATAATCACGAGGGTGCTGAAAAAGGGTAAGAGTTGGCTGGATACGATGTGAGAAGAACCCAACCTGCCATTGCTGGCTCTGCAAATGGAGGCTTTGGAACTGCAAGCCAAAGAATGGGAGCAGCCTCTAGAAGGTAGAAAAGGAAGTAATTCTCCCAAAGAGCTTCCAGGAAGTAAGGCAGCCCTGCCAACACCTTGAGATTTTAGCCCATTTTGAGACCTCTATCAGTCTTCTGATCTATAGCACTGTAAGATACTAAATTCGTGTTATTTTAAGCCACTGCATTTGTGGTAATTAGCACAGCAATAGAAAAGAAATAAAACAGTCAACCCACACTTGAACTTTAAGATTCTACTACCTGCATTTTGGTCCCTCTAGGGGATTACTGACTTTATCCCCTTTATTCTTTTCCTTTTGGTCTATACTACAGTCAGCTCATTGTTACTCAAATATTATCTTAGTTGGTTTTAGGTGTTTAATTGGGGGTATGTGAAACGTAACTATGGTTTTAAGAATCAGTCCTTTACTGGGGCGCTTGGGTGGCTCAGTTGGTTGAGCGTCTGACTTCAGCTCACGTCCTGATCTCACAGTCTGTAAATTTGAGCCCTGCGTCGGGCTCTGTGCTGACAGCTCAGAGCCTGGAGCCTGCTTCGGATTTTGGGTCCCCCCCCCCCCTCCCCGGCTCATACTCTTTCTCTGTCTCAAAAATAAGTAAAAACATTAAAAAAAAAAAATCAGTCCTTTACAACAGTATTTGCCACTCCCTCCTCAATCCTGCTACCGTTTCCACTCCTCCCCTTATTCCCACCCTCCTCTCCTGCCAGACACCAATCACTTTAGTTTATTAGCCCCACCCCCCCACCCCGCCAATGAGCAGATACTTGCGTTTCCCTACGTCCCCTTCTTTCTTACGCAAAGTACCATATTTTTGCCTTTAAGCAAAATTAACTTTTTTCAAAATTAACTTTTTAGAAGTGCAGTGAATTTAGCACATGTAGAGTCTACTTAATGACCTTAAGGAAATGCTGTTCTGCTTAAATGCTAAGGGCCAGATCCAAAGGATTTAAAGCATTAAATGTGAGGAAACAAATACTGCAGCATAGTTCACTTGTAGGAAAATCTAATCCTTATCTTCAGTTAGGCTTCACTAGGTACTTCTAATCACAGATCCTGTTAACTGAATCTCACTAACTTTAGTAAACGTGGCTAGCACGGGGCTTGCACTGTGGAGCTGGCACAGACATCAGGCTCATTCGGTGCGTGTGAGAACAGAAAGACATTTCCGATGACAGTTTTATGTGTTCTCAAGTCCTTGATTCCTAAAGATCCACCTAGGCATTTACCTAACGAGGCCACAGCATCGTGATCTTGGTCCCTAAGCCTTAAAGGGAAGCCCAAACCTGTACCGTATTGAAAGAGTGGCTCTACACAGCAGGTACTTTCCCAACCCGCCTACAGTGGCTGCAAACAGGATAAACTATCACACCGGAGCCTAACCCTTCCCTCAAGTGATCTCAGTGTTCGGTGGCCTCTAACAAACTAATCATAAGCACCCTCCCAACTCCTGCCTGCGGAAACAAATACTCCCAGGATCCCAGGCCGTTTAGATTGACGTTACTTCCGGGGAAAGTAACCTTTCTCCGGCGGTTGCAGGACTGGAGAGGTCTCGCGACATTTGCTCCCGCGAGATCTGCTTGCTCACTCTAGCGATGACATCCTCCTCCTCCTCCCCGCCGCCTTTCGGCAATCTTCGCCAGTCCCAGCCCCGACCAATCTGCACTCAGATGGCATGGATCAGGGTCTCCCCCCGAACCCCAGTCCGCTCTGGGCGTCAGGCGGCAGCGGCGGGGTGCGAGCTGCACGAGGCCGACGGCAGCGGCACTGCGAGAGGCCACGGGCTGGCGAAGAACAGTGAGCGTGGGCGGGGCGGGGGTAAGCTAGCTGAGTAGCGGCTCGATTGTTCTGGCCTGGCTATGGCGCCTCTCCTCCCCCCCGCCATGGCTCCCCGTGTCCCTGCTCCGCTCCTCTCAGTGAGTGAAAGTGGCCGCCGCCGCCGCCGGCCCAGCGCCCGCAGCCGCCTCAGCGCCGCCGCCATCTTGGGGTCCCAGGAGCCGCCGAGGGAGCGAGCTAGGAGCGTCCACGCCCAACGCAGTCACCGTCCCACAGCCTCAGAGAGCGAACCGCAGCTCCACCGTCGGCGGGGCGACCCCCCCCTTCGGACCCCGCCCGCACCCCGCCCCCCCTCCGCCGCCGCCGCGGCGGCGGGGCCCGGCGGCCCGAGGTGAGGCGACTTGACGTGGGCGGGCGAACGGAGGGGGATTTGTGTAGGCCCCGTTGCGCCCCTCTCTGCGGGCGACGACTGGGCCGCGTCTTAAAGGGGCCGTCGCCCCCGGCCCTTGGATTTGTTGGGGTTAATAGGGAGGATGGGTGTGGACACTCCCCGTAGTGTTGGGACCTCAGGGACCTGGGCCTCGTCCTTCCCCCTTTTATACCTCTAGAGGCCTGGGGTCACGCGGTGACCTCAGATAGCCGAGGAAGCCCGTGGGGCGCCCACACGTGGGGAGTGTGTTAGACCAGGTGCACGTGGGACCCGGTGGGGCGGTGTCGGGCTAACACGTGTGTGGGTTTGGGGGTGGGGTGGGTCAGGGCGGGGGCTAGGCTCGAGTGGGGACTCCGTGAGGTCTTTATCTGTCCTCTGAAACAAATGAGATCTAAGAGCTTGATAGTGTGTCAGTTTATGGGGAGCAAGTTGGGATGTGGGTGAATGGTGCGTGCTGCTTGTTGGTGTTAGGTGGGGACAGCCTAACACGTGCACATACTTAGGAGTGCGTAGGGGACACCCATTGTGGTCTTTTAGGCTTTTGTAGGGTGTCCAGGCAAGTGTCATCCTATTTTGACATTCCTTCTTGAGCTAGCTGATGAAAACTACTACTTCCGTAATCAGCGAGGGTGGAAGCCCCCTACAGTTTAGGAGTGATAGAGCCTAAGAATGCACTCACTATTTTAGTTTGCAGCCAACTGTTCGCAAATTCTTTGATTCATACATACACTGCCTAGTTTTATGTTCGGGTACTTGTTGGTAGGAATGGGAGATGGAATTAGCAGGTTACTTGTTGGGAGGAATGGGAGAAAATTAGGAGGTTGACTTTGCTAAAATCACAGGTAACAGCTTACTTTTCCAGTCAGTGACTTTCATGATTGCCTTTCCCAAGGAGGTTTTCATTCTGGTTTGCTAGTGGTGGCGTTTTATTTTCAGGCAACAGCTTTATTGCAATATAATTCACATACCAAAAGACTCAACCTTTTTAAGTGTACACTTCTGTGATTTTTAATATATTCAGAGTTAATTGTACATCTTTCAACTCTATGTAATTCGTCACCCCAAAAAGCCACCTTAGTAGTCACTACCCCATCAACCCTTCCCGCAGCCCTTAGGAGCCACTAATGTATTTTCTGTCTTTGTAGATTTGTCTATTCTGGATACTGGGTATAAAGGGAATCATACAATATGTGTCTTTTTGTGAGTGGCTTCTTTCACTTGACATGCTCTCAATGTTCATCCATGTGGTAGCATGTGTCAGGACTTTGTTCCCTTTTGCTGCCAGTAATAATCCATTCCCTTTGTGTTTTATGCTTGAAATTCTCAAGCTCTTCCTATAAATCAACAATGTGAGGTTATTAAATGTGGTAAAAGTCACATACCTTACTAGATAATAAAGTAAATTTGTGTTTTTAATGGTTAAATTCTGTTACTTTAGTTTACTGTGTTTTTTTCCTCTTTATTTTGTTTCAGAAGAATCCAAACTAATTTTCAAAGATCCGTGTCTTTTAATAGGTAACTGTAAAGAGCACAAACGTGATTAGAAAAGCTTATGACTGATAAAAAACAGTTTTGAGTACATCAAGGTGAACATCTGATTAAGTGTAAGCAACAGACAATAAACTATGGTGTTATGATTTCACGTAATAAGAGTTTGTCATGGTACTACCAAGGAAAGGCATCATAACAGCTTTTGACCGCTGTTTCTTGTGTAGACATGGGGCTAGAGAGGCAATAATAGACATCTTGCTGCCCTGAAGAAGATTAAAACTGGCTTCGAGGTTTAACGTGTCAATATATAAGTTCACACAAAATGTTAATGCTGGGGTACAATGAATTTTCGAGAGTTCAGAATGGGATAGGTTTAATAGGAAATTGAATTTGTGTGGGAAAATGACGTTTTAAAGTTGGCAAGTGTTAAAGTTGAATCTTAAGCATAAACATTTTGACATGATAGGCTGTAGCATACAGAGAATGAGAAGAGTTGGTAATACTAAATACCTATTATGGGTACTAATCCTAATCTTGAGGGCTCTGGTCCCACCTAATACTATCATCTTTGGAGTTAGGATTTAAACATATGATGGTCGGGAGAGCGTCACAAACATTCAGACTATGGCTCATGTTAAGTTAGAAATTCACTTATAGAAGCATTCGATTCACTTGCTAATCATGATGTGGTAGGTTTGTTAGGGTTGAAAAGATCACAAAGCATAATGCCTGGATTTAATAAGTACATAAGAGAGATTTCCATATTTGTTAGGTCAGAAGTAGGAGATCAGTAATTATAAATGTAATTGACAGATATTAAAAAATCATTGGGGGAGTGCCTGGCTGTTTCAGTTGGTTGAGTGTCTAACTTCGGCTCAGTTCATGATCTTGCGGTTGGGGGGGGTTCAAGCCCCGTGTCGGGCTCACTCTTGTCAGCACAGAGTCCACTTTGGATCCTCTGTCCCCCACTCTCTCTCTCTCTCAAAAACAAATAAACATTTAAAAAAAGTAAAAGTAAATAAATCATTGGAACTAAATGCTATTCATATTTTTAAGGGACTAAAAGACTGGGAATCAACTGTGTGACGTAATTTTATAAACCTTCACTACCCAAGGATTTGACAGCCTGTGTGACAGTCTATTGAGCAGGGTTCTTAACATTTTTTATGTGCCCTGGACCCCTTTGCAGTCTAAAAAAACCTGTGAACACCTTCTCAGAATATGACATTTAAATGTATAAAATATAGTTCACGCATTAATGATGTAAGAAATATGCTTTTTATTACTGAAACAAATAGTAAAAGTTGGCGTGTGCTGCTTACATTCAGAAATGAAAGAAATGCTATTTTCAGTTACAGTTTAGCAAAAATAAGAATGTGAATTTTTCCTCATCCAAGTTTATGGACCCTAGTTTAAGAAAGCCTTTGTCTTAGAGAGGCCTGGATGCATAGATAAGTGATTTCATGTGGGGCAAACCAGTGGTTTCCATAACAAGAAGTAGGATGTGGACTCTTAAATTCATATTCTCAAGAACATGACTTCTTATGGGAAAAGCAAGTGATAGTTTAGCTAAGGGGAAACCTGGTAATGTGATGGAAAGACATTGTTTTTAGACTAAAAAAAGATTTGGGTTTTGAGTCCCACTTAACCACTGGGTAAGCTACTCAACATTTTTGAGTTTCAGTTCTCCTTATCTGTAAAATGGGAATAATAATTTTCAGTTCTGAGATTAAATGACATGTTAACTGTAAGACAGCATATTGATGAATGTTGGTTTATTTTTGTCTGTGAGGGAATACGCCAAAAGCTATGACATACATTTATTTAAAAATTTTTTTTTAATGTTTATTTATTTTTGAGAGAGAGAGCATATGCACCAGTGGGGGAGGGACAAAGAGAGAGGGAGACACAGTCCTAAGCAGGCTTCAGTCTCTGAGGTATCAGCACAGAGCCTGATGCGGGACTGGAACTCACGAACTGTGAGATCATGACCTGAGCCAAAATTGGACTCTTAACCCACTGAGCCACCCAGGTGCCCCATACATTCATTTAAAAAAATTTTTTTTTAAGTTTATTTATTTTGAGAGAGAGAGAGCATGAGCACAAGCACGGGAGGGACAGAGAGAAAGAGAGAGAATCCCAAGCAGGCTCCTCCGTGCTGTCAGTGTGGAGCCTGACTTGGGGCTTGAATCCACGAACTGCGATACTGTGACCTGAGCCAAAATCAAGAGTTGGACACTCACCTGACTGAACCACCCTGGCTCCCCTATGATCCCCTATGATACACATTTAGTTTTGATTTGGGAGAAGGGAAACTATGTAGTAGGAACAACCTGTATGGTATATGGGATTGTCTCTGCGTATTCAAGTATAGAGTCATCTTTTGATAATGGTACTAAGGATATTCTTGTAAAAGAACAAATAAGGTACCTCTGGGTTTGTATGTGACAGCTAGCTCTTTTGTGTAAGAGGTTAGTGGCTAAGTAGAATAAACAGGATAAATCTTTCACAGTTTTGTGCAAGAACAGAGAAATGGCTAGTAAACATCAATATGGTAAAAAGGATGTTCAGGTGCTCAGTTTATTCCTGAGAATGTTGCCTGAGTGTTGTCAGAAAGGCCGACAAAATGTTAGTCATTCCCTGGAAAGGCATGAAAAAATAAACGGACTGCGTTATCTTGGTACAAAACCACAGTTACGTCTACTCTTAGACTATAGGATGGATTTCAATTACTGCACTTCAGGAAATAATAAATTAAGGGGTGCCTAACTGGCCCAGTTGGAGGAGCATGTGACTCTTGATCTCAGGGTCGTGAGTTCAAGTCCCACATTGGGTTTAGAGATTACTGAAAAATAAAATGTCAAAATAAACAGGAGGGAAGTTTCCAGAAAATGGCAGTATAAATGATGAAGGCAATGGTAGGGCTTACATGTGAAGATAAAGAAATTTGACTCCATATTGAAATGATGAAGACTGGGATGGACTATGATTAAATTAAATTGAATTAGATAAAAACATGCATTATAATCCTGGAAAATTAGAATCAGTTTGAAGGATGAATATTGTTTGACAGGTGTATAATGAGTGGTTTGTTTATGAAACTTACTAGCAAGGAAGATGGTTAAGGTTCAAGAACAAACCAGACACAATGTTATGGTTATAAAGCCAGAGACTTTTATGATCCAGTCCTAGTTCATTTCAGGTCAGCAAGCCATTTGATGATGCTTGTACCTAATGGTTCATGTAACTCCTTATTTTGTTCATTAGATAAATATTCATTGAACACCTAATGAGTGCTTTTTGATTTTCCCAACAACAATTTGTTGAGCATCTGCCACACTCAAGGGACTGTGGTAGATTCTGGGGATGTACAAGAGAATTAATCCACTTGTATGTGTATGTGTGGAGAGTACAGAGGGGCTCTGCAAAGATAAACACAGGGTTATGCAAACTCTAGGTGCCATGGGGAAGTATAAACCTAAATATTTCTTTTGAGTTGTTGATAGGAATTAGTAGTAGTTTTTTGTCTGTTTTAAAAAAAATACATTTTTTTCATATGTTTAAAGGCCCTGTTCTACCTTGTTAACAGAAGCATTGTAATCCAGTGGCAGTATATTATACCAAGCCCCTTCTAGATCCTAGAGCCAGATAACCTGAGTTCGAATTTTAACTCTCTTATTAACTGTATGATCTCTGGAAAGCCATTTAAGCCTCACTGTCTTCATCTGTTAAATTAGGAGAGTAATAGTACCTACTTCATAGAGGGTAATTGTGAGAAATAAATGAGTACATTGCTTAGAATGGTCTCTGGCACATAGTTTCTCCACAAGTGTTAGCTGTAATTACAAGTAACGTTCTTTTTTGACAGTTTAATTTTACAAACTAAAATTTTAGTTTGTAAAGTGTTGAAATCAGAACTTTTTTGAGTAGGAAGAGTCTCAAATCTTTTTTAAGATAAGGCAGGGAAAAAATGCACCAATAAAGAAAATAGTTACAATGCATTAACCTTTGTGTTTATGTAATGAATACCACTAGATGTCAATATTTAAGATAACTCAGAGATGTGGTATTTTGCAACATGACATATTTTAGTTCAGGGTCTAAAATATTTCTGTCCTGCATGTTATTCTAATGTTAGTAATAGTTTGCCTTTTTTAGAATCATTCTTAGAATATAACAGAAGACCAGGCTTTGGGGTAGGGCTCAGGAAAGTTTTTCTGTAAAGGGTCAAATAAATCATATGCTTTGCTGGTCATACCTTCTCTGTTGGAGCCATTCAACTCTGCCCTTCATTTATGGGCACTGACATTTTAATTTCATAGAATTTTCATGTGTCATGAAATAGTGATTTTCTTCCCTCACTTATTTAAAAATGTAAAGAACATTCTTATCTATCAGGAATAAGAAAAGGGCAGTGGGCTGGATTTGATATGCAAGCCATACTGTCCTGACTCCTGCTCTAGAGTCTTTACAACTCTGGCTAGGAGATCTTGTGCAAGTTAGTATAAAGCCTAATGCCATCTATTAAATGGGGATAATAATAGTATCTACTTGATATGGTTCTAAGAAATAAATAAGATAACCTGTTAAGTGCTTAGCACCATCCTTGACACATAGTGTTAATAAATGTTATATATTATTACTTTTTATTAAAAAACTTTTTAAATTTTTATTTGTTTTTGAGAGAGAGAGAGTGTGTGAGTGGGGAGGGGCAGAGAGAGAGAGGGAGACACAGAATCCGAAGCAGCTCCAGGCTCTGAGCTGTCAGCACAGAGCCTGATGCGGGGCTCGAACCCGAAACCACAAGATCATGACCTGAGCTGAAGTTGGACGCTTAACCCGACTGAGCCACCCAGGTGCCCCTATAAATGTTATATATTATTATCATCTCAGTGAACTCCTCATTTTATAATGAAGCTGTTGGAACCTTGAGAGGATAGCTGATAGTCCTAAAGTCTATCTGTGGCTTGTTGATAGCATTAAACTTACAGTTTTTGACTTCAACTTCTCTGCCCAACCATGCTGCTTCCTTAGAAGAGTGTAGTACTTTGTAATTTATTTTTAAAGTAGGCTCCATACCCTGTGTGGGGCTTGAACTCACTACCCTGACATCAGCAGTTGCATATTCTGACTAAGCCAGCCAGGTGCCCCTGCAGTTAAAGTGCTTCTTGATAAAACTATTATTTTGGATACTGTAATAGTGGATACATGACATTATGCATTTTTCAAATCCCATAGGGCTTTACAGCGCAATGTAAACTTTAATGTGTACAAATAAAAATCATTTTGGAGGTAGAGAGATCCCAGGAAGGAGTGCAGACTGTGACAAGAGTATTTAATTGTGTTAGAAATATATGAAACAGCCTCACTGAAAATGGAAGGGAGTTGCTGACCTAAGTAAGCTTGGAAGTGAGTGGAATCTAAGACAAAAGGAATTGCACATAAGCACTGTAGTCTAATTGATAAAAGTTGTATCCCATGAAGGTGCAGGTTAATTCTGATACTGATATACATGTATATTGCAATTGAACAATTAAGTAAATGGATGGCAAGAAACAGGTTTCTTCTCACTGTTAGAGTGTGAATTTACAGATAAGCAAGGGACGGAGGCTAGAATGATTCATGTGGTAATAGATAGGAGTTGGGGACATCAGCATGAACTCATATTTTTAGCTTAACACAGATGGTTACATATTGAAATAGTCATGTATGTGTATGTATACAAGCTTGGATTTATACCCACATATATTTCTGTGCTGTGTCCGCTGAGAAGGTTGAAGGAAACCCAGTAGCAACACCTAGTACCTAGATCTTCATTTCCAATACCATTTTTTAAAAGATTTTTTAAAAAGTTTATTTTTGAGGGAGAGGGAGGGAGAGAGAGAGAGAGAGAGAACAAGTGTGGGAAGGGCAGAGAGGAAAACAGGGTCTGAAGCAGGTTCTGTGCTGACAACAGACAGGAGCTTAAACTCTTGAACCATGAGATCATAACCTGAGCTGAAGTTGGATGCTTAACTGACTGAGCCAACTAGGTGCCCCGAAATTTTAATTGGTATTTTAATTGGAATTGCATTGACTCCATAGATCAATTGTGAATAATGTCGTTATTTAATACAAGGAACAAGAGCTCCTTGGAGAAATGACTGATTATAGGACTGGGCAGGAAATATACAAGATGAGCCTGGAACATCTTGTAGTGCCAGAAAGTAGGGAAGTACTCTAACACCCATCACCACAACAACACAATTGCATGATAAGGATAAGTCAGAGGAGCACAGGAGCCTGCTGAGAACTCTCAGTGGCCAAAACTGGTATGATTTGAGCAGCAAAGTAAACAAAGCAGCATTGGATTATAACTCATAATATAAAATCAATATTTCCAAGTCTGTAATGTTGTAACTAAATGAATAAATGAATATCCTGCTTAGAATACTCCATTAACATAGTGTTGTGCCCCAGGAGCCTCTGGTTTGCTTGAGGTCCTTGTGACAATACTGGAGTTTAAGTATGTGAGACTTTGGAGTCAGACTTCTTGGATTTCAGACCTGGCTCTGCCACTTCTGGCTATGTAAAATGGAAGTTATAATAGTGCCTGTGTCATAAAAGGATTAAATGAATTCATGCAAATATAAAGTGCATGTACGTATAAAATATTTGGCACATAGCTCTCAAAAGAATGTGTATATAGCCTCTTTATTACAGTAGTATTTGATACAAGGTCAGAAAATTTGGAATCCCACTTGGAATTGTTTGTAATCAAGTCTCCCTTCCCACCCCCCAGGCTTCTGTTGAAGAGAGGAAAAAGTCTAACTTCAATTTAACAAGTGTTTTATTGAGCACATAGTTTGATGTAAACATACCTACCTTGTTCTAATTGACTGTAGACTGTATAGTGACTGTGTATACTGTATAATGACTGTATAATGAAGAGAGTGAGAGTAAATGTATTTAGTGTTAATAAAATCATTACACACCTAAGTGACTTAAATGTTTAACGCTTGAAAAGCAAGATTAATTTATAATTTAGTATATAGTTCAACTCGTGCTTATTTACAGATGTTTGTCCCTAACATGAATTACCTGAACTTAGGTTTCTCAGGCTTCTTTGGAGAACATAGTTCCACAGAATTTCTCTGTTAGTGTGTCACTTCCAAAATGAAAATTGACTTTTAGTATAAGAAAACTAAATACTGTGAATTTTGGAAATATTGGCTGTTTATGGACGATGTCTCTTACTTAAAAAAAAATTTTTTTTTTTAACATTTATTTGTTTTTGAGAGACAAAGCACAAGCTGGGGAGGGGCAGAGAGAGAAGGAGACACAGAATCCGAAGCAGGCTCCAGGCTCTGAGCTGTCAGCACAGAGCGCGACACGGGCCTCGAACTCAAAAACTGTGAGATCATGACTGAGCCAAAGTCAGACGCTCCACCGACTGAGCCACCCAGGCGCCCCTGGATGTCTTTTACTTTTTATTCTCAATAATGACCTTTTACCATCTCTCCTATGATAATGAAGAATTAACTGTATGGAATCGATAGCTAAATTTTCCCAGCACTTTGTGAGGGATCCCTCTTTTTCACGAGTAACTATTAAGCTAATGCTGTCTTCCCTTTGCTGAGGAATGAACTGAGTTTGTTAAGATTTCTGGGTTGTCGATCTCTGTCCTTTAATTGCTCTCATATGGAAGCATCTTTTTCTCATTTTTCTCATTTCTGGAAAAGGTAAGTGTTTTCATGGATCTAACTGTAAAAGTTGTTGAAATCACTGGTTCTTCAGTAAGATCTCTTCAGTTTTGTTTTCAAAAAAATTGTTTTTGAGTTTATTTATTTTGGGGGGGGAAGGGCAGAGAGCGAGAGAGGGAGGGAGAGAATCCCAAGCAGGCTTTGTGCTGTCAGCATAGAGCCTGACACAGGGCTTGAACACATGAACTGTCAGATCATGACCTGAGCTGAAATCAACAGTCGGACACTCAACTGACTAAGCCACCCAGGTGCCCCTGTTTTCAAATTTTTAATGTGATGAATTGTTATTAGTTCAGATTGGGTGTTTTTCACTAGAAGAAAAAAAGAATGGGACTCCTGAGGGACTCAGTCAGTTAAGCATCTGACTTCAGCTCAGTTCATGATCTCATAGTTCCTGAGTTTGAGCTCTGTATTGGGCTCTCTGCTGTCAGCGTGGAGCGTGCTTTGGATCCTCTCTCTCTTTCTCTCTCTCTCTCAAAATAAACATTAGAAAAAAAAAAATTTTTTTTTAATGTTTTACTTTTTTTAAGACAGAGAGAGACAGAGCATGTTTAGGGGTGGGGCAGAGAGAGAATGAGACACAGAATTGGAATAGGCTCCAGGCTCTGAGCTGTCAGCCCAGAGCCCGATGCGGGGCTCAAACTCACAAACCGTGAGATCATGACCTGAGCTGAAGTGGGACACTCAACCGACTGAGCCACCCAGGCACCCCAGAAAAAAATTTTTTAAGTTACCATGTGGAAAGGTCCATTCGATACCTCAGGAAACATTTCCTCCCTTTTGGATTTTTTGATTAGTAATATATAAACCCTAAATGCTTAATAAATAGGGGTTGAGCTTGTTTGACTAAAGATTCTATTATTTATACTATGGAACTCCAAGAGGCAGTTGCAGTAATAGGCGTTTTTTTGTTTTTTTGTTTTTTTTTCATTCTGATAAGGTGTTTATTCCCTATCTTGGTGAAGATACTCTTCTAGGAAGTTGAAATCATACTTTTCTAGAAGAAATCAAATGCATTTTAAATTTTTTCTTTTTGGTAACATACTTCATTTTGGCATAATAGTAGTCCAATTTCATTAATGAAGAACACTAGGAAAGGGAAAATGTGGGTAAGCATTTTTTCTTACACTAGACCTGTGGGATAGGCCAAAATATTTTCTCTTTGTCTTTTTAGAGATTTATGAAAGGTCTTTCCTTTTTTGGCCAGGGGTTTTTCATTCTATTTAAAATGGAGGTGTTGGGCGCTTGGGTGGCTCAGTCAGTTGACTGACTCTTGATTTCGACTCAGGTCATGATCCTAGGGTTGTGGGATCGAGCCCCACGTTTTCTCTGTGCTGCGTGTGGAGCCTGCTTATGATTCTCTCCCTCCCTCTGCCCCTCACCTGCTCATGCTTTCTCCCTCTTTACAAAAAAAATTTTAAATGCAGGTGTTAATTATTTCTGAAACTTTGTGCTTTGGGTAAACTCTGGGCTTGTTAAATTGCTAGACTGTTCTCAGGCTCTTGCAGTGATCCCTTTGAGCAGATTTTTTCTGGCCTGCTTGTAGAGGGCTCTGTCTGCCTCTGTTCCTTGAGGACAAGTCTTCTCATTCAGTTTCTGGTATATGATAACCTCTTAGTGAATATTTGATGGTCTGAAAGGAAAGTTTTGGTTCAACTAGGATTTTATTTAAAAGATTGCTCTGTGATTGATTTACTTCTCATCTGCCATGTGTTAGGGTGACTAAAAATTTATTGTTCAAAGGTGGATACTTGTGAAAGTGAAAGGAGAGGGATTATTAGTAATTTTGCTTAGGGACAAACAGTAGGCATGAACTTCTGTCTTGGGCAAACCAGCTGGGAGGTATGGTCACCCAAATCACGAGGCTTCTTTTCTTTGTTTTTGTTATAGCAGTCTGGTGGTGAAGAGTTGGGAATTTGGTGTTAACCAATAATAGATCTGAGTTCTTATTCTAGCTTGGGCAAATTACTTGGCTTAACTAAAATGAGAATAAGTTTTGGGGAGTGTGAGTGGCTCAGTTGATTAAGCGTCTACTTTGGCTCAGGTCATGATCTCTTGGTTTGTGGGTTTGAGCCCGGAGTTGGGCTCTGTGCTGACAGTGTGGAGGCTGCTTGGGATTCTCTCTCTTCCTCTCTCTCTGCCCCTCCCCCACTCACGCTTTGTCTCTGTGTCAAAAATGAACTTAAAAAGTAAAAAAATACTAAAATGAGAATAAGATTTGAATTACTGTGAGGATTAAATGGGCTAGTATTAGGAAAGCATCTGAGACAGAAAAGCCCCCCATGCTAGTGTGCTCTTATTCAGTGTAGGTCCCTCGTCCTCTCTTCCCATCATTCTGTAACTAGAGTTTTTGCTTTCAACTGAGGCTGGTTTTGAGAGTTTTTGTTTGTTTGTTTTATATAAATGTTTATTTTATTTTATTTATTTATTTATTTATTTTTTTTTTAAGATATTGAATGAATATTGGCTTCGTTGTGATACTTCACAAGTGTAGAATAGGAACCCAGTGAGGCAAATCGTTTTAATTTTTTTTTTTTTTCAACGTTTATCCACCTTTGGGACAGAGAGAGACAGAGCATGAACGGGCGAGGGGCAGAGAGAGAGGGAGACACAGAATCGGAAACAGGCTCCAGGCTCTGAGCCATCAGCCCAGAGCCCGACGCGGGGCTCGAACTCACGGACCGTGAGATCGTGACCTGGCTGAAGTCGGACGCTCAACCGACTGCGCCACCCAGGCGCCCCAATGTTTATTTATTTTTGAGACAGAGACAGAGCATGAACAGGGTTGGGTCAGAGGGAGACACAGAATCCAAAGCAGACTCCGGGCTCTGAGCTGTCAGCACAGAGCCGGACACGGGGCTGGAACTCAGGGACCGTGAGATCATGACCTGAGCCGAAGTCCGACGCTCAACTGACTGAGCCACCCGGGCTCCCCAAGAGCTTTTTTAATGGTTACGATTAGCTGGAACATTTCACTGAAACATTTTAGTGAATGCAGAAATGTTTTTCAGTTGAGCCATTGAGCTTATTTTTGGTTGAATTGTATAATATGGTGGGCAGGAAATGACTACCCTACAAAACCAGATTACTCTTTCTCAAAATGTTCATGAAAACCTTTTTTTTACCAATTATTTTTTTTGCAGAATTGCTGAAAGATATTTTAATAGTTTTGATTTAGCAAAATAGTCACTTGCAACCTTTATTTCAGCTTAACAGATTGATAACAAATTTTACTGGATAGGTAAAAAATTATTTAAATGAGAATTTCATTCAGTTTCTTATCAATATTTATCCTGTGCAGACTTATGTTTTCTCTTTTGGTATTTGAATTATTTCCCCCCCCCCCCCCCCCGTATTTCTTGATATTTTGCTAATTTTGTCAATTTTACTTGTTTGTGGCTTTTAAAAAAGGAAACCAAAGAGGAGCAGTTTTCATGGACTTTATGCATTAGTACAGGCATCCACACATTTTAACTCTAAAAACTCAGTAATAAAATGGCAAGTAACCTAAATTAAAAAAATTTTTTTAAATGCTTATTTATTTTTGAGAGACAAAGCACAGGCAGGGGAGGGGCAGAGAGAGTGGAAGACACAGAATCAGAAGCAGGCTTCAGGCTCTGAGCTGTCAGCACAGAGCCTGCTGCGAGGCTTGAACACACAAGCCTTGAGATCATGACCTGAGCTGAAGTCAGACGCTCAACCAGCTGAGTCACCACACCCCAACAAGTAACCCAATTTAAGCGTGGAGCCTATTTAAGATTCTCTGTCTCTCCCTCTGCCCCTCTCCCACACTCTCTCTAAAATTAAAAAAAAAAAAAAAAAAATCTTTGTCATCTTGGAGTAGGTAAAAATTTCTTAGGAAACAAAAAGCACTAACCATAAAAGAAAATATTGATAAAGTGACTTCATGAAAATTAAAAACTTCTAAAATTGTTAATCATTCCTTGGTTTTATTGTTTATCAGTTTACAAGAATATTTTTAAAAAAATCAGTCTGTAGAAGGCATTGCAAATACTGTAACATGTAATCAGGCTTAAGGGCCCCATTTGCAACTCCATGCCAAATAAAAATACAAATTCCCTTTCACACAAATGTCATAACCTTAATCAGGATTCTCATGGAAGTCTGAGAAGTTCGAAGCCCATCCAGAATTACTCCAAAAGATCCTAGTACATGTTCTCTTTTGCAGTCAGTTAGGATCCAATTTCTAGCCATGTCCCTTAAAAGTATTTTTTTGTGCTCCTCCAGTCCCAGTCTAAGGTAGATACTAAAAGCTCCCGTAACATATGCTGTGCTTAACTAGTATCCCTTACTGATAAAATAAAAAAGAATGTCTTTCCTAACTCTCTAGTATTTTACGGGAAGCAACAATTTAATATATTCTAAAAGGAGCAAACTAAGTAATCCCCATTTCTCTTAGTTGGTTATGTCTCATTGTGACTGTTCTTAACCCTAGATCTTTCTACATTATCTTCTCATTTGTTTGGTAAGTAAGGAATCATATGCAATACCAGAAGCAGCTGGAAGTCTTAGTACCAGAATAGTTCCCTCTGGTTCACAGTGTGGATGCCTGTACTAATGCACAGAGTCTATGAAAATACGTATTTGGGATATCACTCCCTCAGCTCATACATGATTTGGAAATCTTTTCTCCCATTTGTGGGTTTTCAGTTTCTTAATAGTTTTGTTTATAGCACTAAAGTTAATTTTGATGAAATCCAGTTTATCTTTTTTTCCTTTTGTTGCTTTTGCTATTGTAGGATATCTAAGAAACCATTACCTCATTCAGGGTTATGAAGATTTATCCCTATGTTTTCCTTCTGTTATCTCTCCCGGGTTAATTTTTGTGTGTAAAGAGATCCAAATTCATTTTTTTGCATGTGACTTTTCTAATCATAGCACCATTTGTTGAAAAGGCTGTTGTTTTCCCATTGAATTATCCTGACAGCCTTGTTTGTAATCAGTTAACTCTTAATGTAAGGGTTTATTTCTGGACTCTCAGTTCTGTTGCATTGATCTGTATGTCTAGCCTTATGTCATACCACAAATCTTAACTATTGCAGCTATGTAGTAAGTTTTGAAATTGGGAATATGAGCCCTCCAGCTTTGTTCTTTATTGTCAAAATTATTTTGACTATCTTAGGTCCCTTGTATTTCCATATGAATTTTAGGATCAGCTTATCTATTTCTGCAAAAGAGCCAGCTTGGATTTTGATAGGTGTTATATTTAATCTAGATACATTACCATCTTCAGAATATCAAATCATTTGATCCAAGAACCATGGGATATGTTTTCATTTATGTAGTTCTTTAATTTTTTTCAATAATGTCTTGTTTTCAGTATATATATAAGTCTTGTAGTTCTTTGGTTGAATTTATTCCAAAGTATTTTGGCTTTTTTGTTTTGCTTTTTTTTGTTTGTTTTAGTATTTTAAAAGATTTTATTTTTAAGTAATCTCTACAATCAACATTGGGCTCAAACTCACAACCTTGAGATCAAGAGTCGGGTGCTTTACTGTCCAAGCCAACCAGGCACTCCTGTATTTTGTTCTTTTTGATGCTATTGTAAATAGAATTATTTTCTTTATTTTATTTTCAAATTGTTGAATACTAGTATATAGAAATATTATTGATTTTTGTATATTGATCTTGTACATTATACGATTACTGAGCTTGTTATAATAATATTTTAGTGCATTTCTTAGGATTATCTATTTAGATAAGATCAGGTCATCTATAAATTTTTTTAATGTTTATTTTATTTTTGAAAGAGAGAGAGAGACAGAACATGAGTAGGGTAGGGGTAGAAAGAGAGGGAGACACAGAATCCGAAGCAGGCTCCAGGCTGAGCTGTCAGCAGAGTCCGATGTGGGGCCCGAACCCACAAACTGTGAGATCATGATCTTTGCTGAAGTGGGAAGCCCAAGTGACTGAGTCACCCAGGTGCCCCCAGGTCTTCTATAAATAATAGTTTTGCTTCTTTCCAGTCTGGGTGCTATTTGTTTTGTTTTGTTTTCCTAATTGCTCTGGGTAGAACTTTAAGTAGAATTTTATTTATTTAATTTGATTTTTACTTTATTAAAAATATTTTTTTAATGTTTTATTTATTTTTGAGAGGCAGATACAGAGCCCAAATGGGGAAGGGGCAGAGAGAGGTAGACACCGAATCTGAAGCAGGCTGCAGGCTCCGAGCTGTCAGCACAGAGCCTGATGAGGGGCTTGAACCCACGAACCATAAAATCACGACCTGAGCTGAAGTCGGATGCTTAACTGACTGAGCCACCCAGGCACCCCTAATTTTATTTTTAAGTACAGTTTTGAATATGAGTTGTGAGAGTAGGCAATCTTGTCTTATTCCTGATTTTAAGGGAGATAGCATTCTTTCACATTAGAATGATGTGAGCCTTTTGTAAGTGCCTTTTATCAGATTGAGAGAGTTCCTTCTATCTCTAATTTATTGAGTGTTTTTATTTTGAAATGGTATTGGCTTCCATCAAGTCATTTTTCTGTGTTAATTGAAATGCTTAGGTGGCTTTTATACTTTGTTCTATTAATGTGGTATATACTGCATTGGTTGATGTGTAAATGTTACACAAACCTTGCATTTGTAGGATAAATTCTACTTGTTAATTATGTGTAATCCTTTTTATATGTTGCTAGAATCATTTGTCAATATTTTATTGAAGATTTTTGTTTCTATAAGGGATATTAGTCTGTAGTTTTCTTATGTCTTTGGGTGGCTTTGGAATCAGGGTAATGCTGGCCACATAGAGTGATATGGCAATTGTCCTTTACTCTTCAGTGATCGGGAAGAGTTTGTGAAGCATTGATACTAATTGATACTAATAAACAAACATATAAATGTTTGATACAATTCACCATTGGAGCCATTTGACCTGGTTGTTTTTTGTTTTTGTTTGTTTGTTTGTTTGTTTTTTGTTTCTGGTGGGAAGTTGGAAGTATTAAATTTTATATGATTGTCAAATTATTCATTTTCTGTTCTTTTGGTTGGAAATACATAGAATGATCTTCCATATCTTAAAAAAATTTTTTTGTTTTAAATATTTATTTATTTTTGAGAGAGAGATAAAGTAGGAGCGGGGGAGGGGCAGAGAGTGAGGGAAACACAGAATCCAAAGCAGGCTCCAGGCTCTGAGCTGTCCGCACAGAGCCCCACAAGGGGCTTGACCTCTCCAACCACAAGATCCTGACCTGAGCCAAAGTCAGACGCTTAACCGACTGAGCCACCCAGGTGCCTCAGAATCTTCCATATCTTAATCTGCTGTTTCCTCATCAAAGATATAGATATTTATAACTAATGACTAATACAGTCAGGAGTGACACATTCCTTTTTTTTTTTTTTTTAAGTTTATTTATTTTGAGTTGGGGGGATGGGCAGGGAGAGAGGGAAAGAGAGAATCCCAAGCAGGCTGCATGCTATAAGTGCAGAGTCTGACACATGGCTTGAACTCAGTAGCAGTGAGATCATGACCTGAGCTGAAATCAAGAGTCAGATGCTGAACTGATTGAACCACCCATGCACCCCCACCTTTTTTTTGGTTTTGTTTTGTTTTTTTATAAAGGAGCCACAATATCGTATATTTATTGAACTCCTCCTTTCCTAAAGGTCTTTAGTTTCTTAAAATGTGTCCTTAAAACATTCCTGGGGAGAGCTTAGGCCAGGACAAGTCTCCCCACATTTGGAATAGGGAGCCTAAAACCCACCAAAGTGCATTAGCTGAAAGTCACGACTGTCGGAAGGCAGAGCCCAGAAGTGAGTCTGTATGTCCCATTTGTCGGAGGTCAACTAGCTAAGTCAGTGATTGGTTCCTAGCAATTTGGATTTCCTGGTCACAGTAAAATTACCAAATAATTTTAGGGACTGACAGATATGCTGGCCCTTTTTTTTTTTCTTTTTTTCTAAGTAAGGACATTTAACAAAACAAAACACTAATATCACCATTATGGCTTACAATAAAGACATTTTAACTTCCAAATTTTTAGGAAAACTATCCACCTCAGAATAAAGTACTCTTCTTCCCAAGAATTTATAGTTGGAGACAAATTTATTGTGACACTTAACGTGATCTAACACTCAACAAATAATCATTTTTTCCTAAACTCCAATGGCACATTATCTGTATATCTTTTAAGTGACTTCCCAAGTGTATTTTTTTATTGTTATTTGAGTCTTATCTCTTCTATTAAACTGAATTCTGAAGGAAACAATTTTTTCTACACTGCACTTTAGAGTTCAGCAATTGAATAACTGAGTGAATGAAATGTTACTCTTAATGTTCATATGAAAATTATATCTCATTTCTTTTTGGTCTTATTTCCATTTATGAAAATAATACGAAGTTCATTTACTTGGCCTGGTCCTGCTATTTGTGCCATAGTCCTACAAATTATCAGTATAACCTGTGGATCTGATGCAGTAGATCACTTTCAGTCACAACTAGTTTGGGCTATGGAGTGTCTGAGTTATAGGGGAGCTGAGGTGGGAAATTCAGTTATTTTGTTCCCTTAATGTTTGGCCTTTGGTATAAGCTACAGCCTGTAACCTACAGGCTGTCTTTAGTCCTGCAAATGCTTCATAGCTATAGTTCTGTTCCTAAGAGCTATAACTTTATTTGGCCTTTTCTGTATTAGTTTCGGTAAATTTAGGAATTACTTCTTAAAGGCAGATATAATTGAACTCTTTATTTAGATATTTGACTGAATCATTGATGCCCTATCTAGTCTTCTCTGAGCTATTTTGATTGGTATTTTGTTTTTTTGTTTGTTTTTTTTTTCAACGTTTTTTATTTATTTTTGGGACAGAGAGAGACAGAGCATGAACGGGGGAGGGGCAGAGAGAGAGGGAGACACAGAATCGGAAACAGGCTCCAGGCCCTGAGCCATCAGCCCAGAGCCTGACGCGGGGCTCGAACTCACGAACCGCGAGATCGTGACCTGGCTGAAGTCGGATGCTTAACCGACTGCGCCACCCAGGCGCCCCATTTTTTTTTTTTTTTTTTTTTTTGGTATTTTGCTAAAAAAGTCAAATAAGTTTGGAATGCCTTTTAGAGAGAGATTATGAGCACATTAGCATATTGAAGACTAAAAAATCTTAGGCCTAACTTTAATGCTTTAATATTTTCAGTATTAATGGACATTTAATATATTTTTTAAAGACTTTATTTAAAATTTTTTTATTATATTATTTTTTTTAAGTTCGTTTTATTTTGGGAGAGATAGAGTGTGAGTGGGGGAGGGACAAAGAGAGAGGGAGAATCCCAGGCAGGCTCCCTGCTGTCAGTGCAGAGCCCATGCAGGGTTCAAATCCATGAACAGAGAGATCATGACCTGAACTGAAGTCGGACATTCAACTGACAGCCACCCAGACACTGCTAAAGATTTTATTTTTAAGTGATCTCTGTACCCACCATGCAGTTCAGACTTCCAACCCTGAGATCAAGAATCGTGCACTGTACTGACTGAGCCAGCCAGGTGCTCCAATATCTTGATCCTAGTATTCAGAGAAGCAAACTTTGGGAAGTGCTTCTGCAAATGATTGGTATGAAACCAATTTTGGGCATGGTCTATAAAGAGGAAATCAGAGGTGAAAATAGATTTAAGAATGCAAAGTTTAAATGGGTAGGTCTTAAGACAAATAATTGTTAATGGCCATCATTGCAGTTTGTAGTACTTTATGAAGTGGTCATTATATATCACGTTCTTACCATTGCTGTTAGACAAAAAGGTAAAAAGCCAACTGTTCTTTCTTTAAAAATTGAAAGAAAAAATTTTAAACCAAACTAAAAGCTGTTTAGGCTATCATTTGAACAGTGCTTCTTAGCTCATCTCCATCTAGAGATAGGGTGACTTTCTCTCCAAGTAGTTATCTTTGTCAGGCTTATCATTTGGGAGAAGATAAAAATCCTGTCCTCTTGTTAGCATTGGCATTTGGTGCAGGTATCCTTCAGATTCTTGTCTAGCAGTAACACCTTGCTCTCCTCTTACCTCTTACCTCTTATCTAAAGATTGTCTGAGACTATTTTTATGTGGAATTGCCTGAAAGATTTTTAGTACATGCATTCTCCTGTTCAGCAAGTGTGGATAATGAATGTTTGAACCCATTCTGCTTAACTTTCTGTTACTTGACTACTTTCGTATCTTTTCATTTGTTTTATTCAAGCTTTCATCCCCCAAGTCATGTGTCCAGGATGGAGTAGAGGCCTCATATGGTCATGGACTATAGATGATCTTTATGTAGAATGTAGCAGAAATAGAGTTTTGGGGGCTCCTGGGTGGCTCAGTTGGCTAAGCATCCAGTTCTCGATTTCATCTCCAGTCATGATCTAACAGTTCGTGAGTTTGAGTCCTGTGTCAGGCTTCATGCTCTCAGCACGGAGCATGCTTAAGATTCTCTCTCCCTCTCTCTCTCCCCCTTCCCGCTCACACATGCTTTCCTGCTTAATAAATAAATAACAACAACAAAAAGAACTAGAGTTTCGTAGCTTTGACCTTTGATTTTTAATTTGCGTGAAAAAGCAAATTAATGTGGTCATTTGTAAATACTAGAACCAAAATAGATTCATGAGATAGGGACTATTTGCTCACATAGTTTATAGTTTAGGAAGAGAAATAAGGCATGCATGTATACAGTAAGTAGACTGTATTATCATGTAAGTGCCAGGCTTTCAACCATTTAGAACTTCAGAGAAGAGAGAATAGTCTTACTTGGGAATAATCTGAGTGTTTCCTGCAATGAGATATTTCATTTTGTCTTTGAAAGATTTTGGTTCAACTTGGTAAGACTTTTACTACAGAAACATAATTTGTAGGCAAGGCAGCTTCCATAAAGACATTGCAGTAACTAGACAGTGCAAAGCAGTCATTCTGGGATCACACATGGGTACACAGGTGAGGAAATATGATGTATGTGAGTATGATTTAGGAGTAGACACTTTACCATGGATATCAAACTGTAGTCAGGGCTTCTGAAATATGATCAGAGTCCAGTTGGAGGATAACCAGGTTTAAAGAGCCAGAGTTCAGGGTATGAAGCAGGCCAATCAATGGTGAATTGGCTCTAACAGCATATGTTAATAGTCCTTTCAGTCTTTGAAATGGCAGTATGTGGTCAGATAAATTTTAAAGAACACTTGAAGATTGGGATGGGTCTGACAGGAAGTTAAGAGACATCTTCAGGGTATTCTTAACTTGTCTGGAGTGTAAGAAGGTAGTAAAAGATTAAATTGGAAAGGTAAGTTGGAGCCAGATGATAAAGGTCTTTGAATTTCAGGCAGAGGAATTTAGACTTTATTGAATTTTGGAAAGCTGTTGAGGGATAACAACATAATCAGAGCAATGTTTTGGGAATACTGATCTGGCAGTTGCTGTGAGGGTAGATTAGAGCGAGAAGAACCTGGAGGTGGGATGCCAAATTAGGAAGCAGTAATCTAGGTGTGAGATGATAAGAACCTAAATGAAAACAAGGACAGATTCCAGACATCATCCCTAGAGAAGAATTAAGTAGACATGGAGATTGTAAACAGAGAAGTCGAGAGTGATGTAAAAATGATTCACAGATTTTGAGTCTGAATAGCTAACTATTGTATAAATAGGAAAGACAGATGAACTAGCTGGTATAGGGGCAGATGAGAAGTTTTGAGTTTGAAGGGTTCAGTGGTATATCAAGGATAGAATTCAACAAGCATCTAGAAATGTGGATTGTGTACTTTGTAAGATGGAAGCCAGAAAGTCAGCCATATACAGTGGTATTAATCCAAATTTGGAAGTAGGTGAGATTTTCTGAAGGATAAGGATAGATGACAGAACTGTAGTAGACTCCACATATAGAATAAAGTTTCCATTAAGGAGGTAAGGAAGGATTAGTCCAAGAAGTTGTCAGAGACCTGGAGAGTATCCAGAAGTAAGTGTTAGCCAACAATATTGACTTCTGTTTATCCATTTTGATAAATAGTGCTTTATCAGAGAGAGTGGGTCTTTCATCCTTTTCAGACCCAACTTTCCCTTTTTATGAAAATGCTTTATAGTATTCTCTTTTCTATCCTGAAATGAAATCTTCAGATATTTTGTATAAAAGTATATATAAATTTATATGTAAATATAAATTTAAAAAAATTTTAACATTTATTTATTTTTGAGAGACAGAGAGAGACAGAGCATGAGCAGGGGAGGGGCAGAGAGAGGGAGACACAGAATCCGAAGCAGGCTCCAGGCTCTGAGCTGTCAGCACAGAGTCCGATGTGGAGCTCGAACTCATGGACCATGAGACCATGACCTGAGCTGAAGTCAGACGCTTAACCGACTGAGCCACCCAGGCGCACCTATGTGTATATAAATTTAAAAGGCAGTATAATGCTCCAATTATACTACATTGGAAAAAATAAAGTAACTTATAATAATATGTGTATTGTATGTATTTTAAAATGTGACTGTATGGGCATGACCCACAGTGGATGACATAATGAAGTAGTCCTGTCTGTGCATCAGTATGTAGAGTCACCTTGACTGAAGAGTTAACAAATGTAGACTGATAGTCTTTTTTTGTGGCTTTTATTTGTGACTCAAATACTACAAGGAAAAAGTACAGAAAAGAATGAACTACAGTGGAATAGAAAAGATTGGAGAGATTTGCTCCTCAAGCTCTTCCAAGAAAGAATGAGTTTATAATTTTGAGGAAGAGAGAAACTGCAATAGTCTTTGTAGAGAATGAGAAACAATTGATAAGAGGTGGGTTAAACGGTTGTTGAGAAATGTCTTGTGCTCTGTTGAAGTTGGATAACAGCTGGTGGGTCAGGTTAGCATGGCCCTGTTTCTTTGTGGAGAATAAGAGACAAATGTAGGAGATGAAAGTATAGGTTATTAGAGAAGCAGCTGCTTTTTTTTACCCCCAGATTAGTTTTAAGTAATTGCTGTACCCAGTGTGGGGCTTGAACTTAACAACCCTGACATCAAGAGTTGCGAGCTCTACTGACTGAGCAAGCCAGATGCCTCAGAGAAGCCCCTTTTAACAGATGGCCAAGGCTTTTGGGTTGAATAGAGAGGCCACCAATCTTCAAGGCGATTAAAAAATAATGGAGGATGGTGTTGATGGATGATTGGCACCACTCTGTGTACTTAATGCCACTGAACACTTAAAAATGATTAAAGTGGTAAATTCTAGGTTATGTATATTTTACCACAATAAAAAGAATCTAATTGAACACTTTAAAAATATTCCCTTACTTTCCAGGTATCATGATAAGACTACTTCTTGTGGAGATATGTCAGAAACTTCATACTTGTAGCAACTTCTCTTTTCTAGACTTGTGGAAATAAGAGAGTGCATCATGCTTGATATTTCTGCCATCAATGGTGATATTTTACAAAGTCATTCTGGGAGAATCAGACTAAAGAATTGATGCATACTGGGAGTCACATGGGGCCACATATTATTGAGCATTGTAATAGAAGTAACTTTGGTCTTTCTTGGACAAATTGGTTTTGACTTCATGTTCGTGTACAGCTTAGTTACTGAGGAATTATATTTGAAAATAGTTCTTTTTGAATCACCCAGTATTACTTTGTAGTCATACTTGCAAACCTCCTTAATTAGGACCATTTTCATTATCAGCCGAAATAAATACATAAGGTCAGTTATTTTTTTTAAAGATTTTATTTTTAAGTTATCTCTGTACCCAGTGTGGGGCTCCAACTCACAATTCCGAGATCAAGAGTCACATGCTTCAACGACTGAGCTAGCCAGACACAATGAGATCACTTATTTTTTAGTAAAACCTTAGGAAGAGGCCAATTAGCAATTTTATATGCTTTAATTTATATGTATGTACGTCAAGATGAATTACATATATTCTCTTGGAGAATTTTGCTGTATTTTTAAAAGCGTTTCCTTGAAATCTTTTGCAGTGGGTGCATGTTAGTTCCCACAATGAAAAGTAGAACCTATTAAAGCCTTATAAAAAAGAACTTTTAACATTCTTTTCTCTTTGTGTTAACAAAGACTGCTATTTTACATATGAAATTTACCTCATTTAAATGTATAGTTCATTGATTTTAAACAAACTTACACAATTGTATAACCAACAATACAGCATGTGTTTAGCACATTTCCACTTTCCCTAAAAAAGAAGTCTCATATCCATTTGCAGTCAGTCTCCTTTTGCATACACCGCCAACCACTAATGTACTTCCAGACTCCATAGATTTCCTTTGGTGGCTATTTCATGTAAGTGGAATTCTATAATATGTGGTCTTTTCTGTCTGGCCTTTTTTTTTTTTTTTTTTTTTAACTCAGCATAATGTTTTTGAGGTCCATTCATGTTGTTGTATGTATCAATTGTTTATTCCTTTTTATTGCTGATAATACTTCATTGTGTGGATATGTATTTTGTTTATTCACTGGTTGATAAACATTTGGATTGTTTTGCTTTTTGACTATTAGGAATAATGCCACTGAACGTTCACATTAAAAGCTGTGGGTAGACACGTGGTTTTATTTTTCTTGAGTAAATAACTAGGAGTAGAAGTGCTAGGTCATATGGGTAGCTCTATGTTTAAAATTTTAAGAAAGTGCCCAACTGTTTTCTATAGTGGCTATAGTATTTTACTTTAAAAAAAAAATGTTTATTTTGAGGGAGAGAGAGCGCAAGTGGTGAAGGGGCAGAGAGAAAGAGAGACAGAGAATCCCAAGCAGGCTCCGCAGTGTCAGCACAGAGTCCGATGCAGGGCTCGAACCCACGAACTGTGAGATCATGACCGGAACCGAAATCAAGGGGCAGATGCTCAACTGACTGAGCCACCCAAGTGCCCCTGTAGTATTACATATTTTAACCAGCAGTGTATGAAGACTTTAGTTTTTCCACATCCTCCCAAACAGTTGTTATAATCTATCTTTTTTATTATAGCCATTCTGGTGAGTATAGTGTGGTTCACTGACATTTTGATTTGCATTTTTTTGATGTTGAGCATCTTTATGTGCTATTAGCCATTTGTGTATCTTTCTTCGTGAAATGTGTATTCAAAGTCTTTTGCCCATTTTTTAGTTGTCTTCTTACTGAGTTGTTGTAGGAGTTCTTTATATATTGTGGCTACAAGTCTGCCCCCCCCATTGAAACCTAGTAACACTTCCTGATATAATTCACCTGAATACAAAGTTTAGATTAAATATGTTATATAGTGAAGATTTTTGCTATCAGAACAGTTCAGAATCTTAGCTTTATGAGCTTCAAGCCTTGCCACGCTTGTTATAAATTCTGCCAGTGAGATTCTGTTTTGAGTGAACACACAGTAGTTTCAACCTAGCATCCAAAAGGGTTTTCTTCCAACATGCAAACACTATAAACAAATTAATTTGTTGCCTGACTATTTCAGCTAAAAATTATGACCGTTTCTTTTTTTTTTTTTTAAAGAAAAAATTTTTTTTACATTTATTTTTTTTTGAGAGACAGAGACAGAGCACAAGTGGGGGAGGGATAGAGATAGAAGGAGACACAGAATCTGAAGCAGGCTGCAGGCTCTGACCTGTCATCACAGAGCCCGATGTGGGGCTCGAACACGCGAACCGTGAAATCGTGACCTGAGCCGAAGTCGGACACTTAACCGATGGAGCCACCCAGGCGCCCTATTGACCATTTCTTCTTTAATAATTCTAAGTCTAAATTTTAAAAACAATATTGAATTGAACTTTAGGTAAGGCTATTCTACTATTAACCTGTTATTCTGTGTTAGTGTCTTTGTAATGAAATCAGTTAAAAAATGGTGGTTATTGACAGCTTATATTGGCCATTTATTAACCTTGAACTAAGGACTAATCTGTTTAGCTTAACATAAATCCTAGGTGTTAATGCTTTTACAAAACCCTGCACCTCAGTGAGCAAGAATGGTTTCTAGAAAGATATTTCAAATAATGCAAGTAAAATTTTAAAGTCACCTGTAATCCTTGTGCATTTTGTTTAAATTGTCTTGCTTTTTCAAAACGTGTTTATTTATTTTTATACTCTGAAGAATTGGTGCTTTGAAAATATTTGGTTCTTGGGATTGTGTTCTTCTTAACACCAAAGTATAAACCTGAGCAAACTGAGTGGTAGATCCTGTCTGGAGAGACAGTTTGCTGAGATTAAAAAAAGACCAGTTTAGGAACCAGGAAACCTGGCTCTGCAAAAGAGCTCAGTGATTGTGAACAAATTATTTAATCTTTATGGTTTTAGTTTCCTCATCTGTAAAATGACCCAGTTGGACTACATAATCTCTATGATCCCTTCCAACTCTGAATATTTGAACATACACTGTTTGAAAATACTCTGGCGTTTTTAAAAAAATTTAATTTACTTAGGGCACCAGCAGGGGAGGGGCTGAGAGAGAGAGAGAGAAAGAGAGGAGAGAGAATCCCAAACAGGCTCCATGGTGTCAGTGCAGAGCCGACATGGGGCTTGATCTCCTAAAAGCAAGATCGTGACCTGAGCCGTGATCAAGAGTTGCACACTTAACTGAGTGAGCCACCCAGGTGCCCCAATACGCTGGTATTTCTTTTTTTTTTTTTTAAATTTTTTTTTTTTTTTTCAAACGTTTATTTATTTTTGGGACAGAGAGAGACAGAGCATGAACGGGGGAGGGGCAGAGAGAGAGGGAGACACAGAACCGGAAACAGGCTCCAGGCTCTGAGCCATCAGCCCAGAGCCCGACGCGGGGCTCGAACTCACGGACCGCGAGATCGTGACCTGGCTGAAGTCGGACGCTTAACCGACTGCGCCACCCAGGCGCCCCACGCTGGTATTTCTTATAAAGCCTTTTCACATTTACTTACTGTTTTATTCTTAAAAGATTCCCTGAAGTAGAGAAGGCAGATCTTTAGAGGATACATAGAAAAGTTGGATATCATCTTAAAATTATTATTACTTTTTTTAGATTTCCACAGCAATTTATTCGTTAGTTTTGCAGCCTTTTCATGAATATTCATGTAATTATTTTTTATATTGAAGTATAGTTGATATACAATGTTATATTAGCGTCAGGTATGCAACATAGTGATTTGACAGTTCTACACATTACTTAGTGCTCACTCTGTTGGCTGTAGTCACTATCTGTTACTGTTACTAAGATATTATTGACTGTATTCTCTATATTATACTTTGCATTTCCATGACTTTATAAGTAGATATTTGTATACAAGTCCTTGATCAGATACACAACTTGCAGATATTTTCTTCTCCTGTGGCTTGTTTTTATCTTTTTGCTAATACTGCTTGAATTCCAAAAGTTTTAAATTTTCGTGGCCTAATTATCAGCATTTTTTTTTAATGGATTGTGCTTTTGATGTCATATCCAAAAATTTTTGATTAACCAAGATCATGAAGATTTTCTCCTGGTGTTTTTTGGTAGAAAATTTATAGTTTGGGGTTTACTAGGTCTCTGATCCATTTGAGTTAATTTTTGTGCATAGTGTAAGGTAAAGGTTTGAATTAATCTTTTTGTAAGTGGATGTCCAGTTGAAAAGACTGTCTGTTCTTCCATTCAACCACCTTATCACCTTCACTGAAAATTGATAGTAAATGTATAGGTTTATTTCTGGATTTTCAGGTTTGTTCTGTTGGTCTATGTGATATCTTTATGCCATTATCATACTGACCTGATTATTGTGGCTTTTTGATATGTTTTTTTTTAATTTGTTTTTAATCTTTATTTTTGAAAGAGTGAGAGAGAGAGACAGCGTGTGAGCAGGGGAGGAACAGAGAGAGAGGGAGACACAGAATCCGAAGCAGGCTCCAGGCTCCGAGCTGTCAGCACAGAGCCCGATGCAGGGCTCGAACCCACGATCTGTGAGATTATGACCTGAGCCGAAGTCACACTTAACCAACTGAACCACCCAGGCACCCCTAATATGTTTTAAAGTCAAGAAGCATAAGTTGTTCAACCCAGTTCTTTTTCAAAATTACTCTGGTTATTTTGGTTTCTTTGCATTTCTATATAAATTTAAGAATTAGCTTGTCAGTTTCTGAAAAAGAAAAGTGTGATTTTGTTGGAGATTATGTTCAATCTATAGATTAGCTGGGGGAATTTTTTAACATTTCTTTAAGAAGAAAGATTATATTAGGAAACTTCTAAGAACTATAATAAAAAGAGAAGACAACTGAAAGATGTTATAGTTTCCTTTAACACCGTAAGGTAGCAAAAAAAAAAAAAATGCACAGGCTTTACCTTTGTTTCTCACTCTTATACTCTCTTCCATTTTTCTAAATCATTTCTAACACTTTCAAGAATGTTTATAAGTGTGTAAAATACTCTGCTAATGTATCTGTTCCCTTGTAAATGGAATACCTCACACATGTACAAGTGTGTGAACAGCTGTTTTGAAGGTGATGCTGAGAACAAGTGTCCTCTCTGAGGTGTACAAGTGAGAGCTTGTGGAGTAGATTTTAGATAATTGTGAATGATTGTTAATTGTAGGACAGAAGTGAAGTAGGTGTAAATTTTAAGGTACTATTTCAAAGAAGTATATGAATTTTTGTTGTGACACATGACAATATTTCTATACTTTGATGTTCTTTAAAAAAATTTATTTCAATGTTTATTTTTGGGAGACAGAGAGAGTGCAAGCAGGGGAGGGGCAGGCAGAGAGGGAGACATGGCTCCAGGCTCCAAGCTGTCAGCACAGAGCCGGACGCGGGGCTTGAACCCATGAAGCTCAGGATCATGACCTGGGTCGAAGTTGGACATTTAACCAACTGATATGCCGAAGTGCCCCTTGATGTTCTCATTCTTTTCACTTCTGCCTTTGTATTAGGAAACAGTGCATACTGAGAAACTTTATTAAGATCTTTGTATAGACTACTGTTTTCTTGTCATGTGTTCTAGAAGGTCTGGTTTCTCTTCACATTGATGGCATGTAGGGAAAATAAAAGGAGAATAAACAGTATTCTTATTTTATTGCTTCTGTAGCCGTGAAGTCGGAGACCCTTGTGCATGAAGACAGATTTGTTCTATGGCCTCGGAGTTGGGTGCCGGGGACGATGGCGGCTGCACTGAGCTGGCAAAGCCCCTCTATCTTCAGTACCTGGAGAGGGCCCTCCGGTTGGACCATTTCTTGCGACAGACATCAGCCATCTTCAACAGGAATATTTCTAGGTATGCCATTACATGTTCCCAATGTTTGACCACATTTCTGATTCCCATTATCTCTTTATTTTTAGCATTTATGCATTTTATGGTTTTTGGTGTGTGTGATATTTTTTTCTTCCTTCTTTCAAATAGAACACAATTAACTTACTTAAAGGATCCATTTCTTCTGTCTACTAACCATAAATGAAAATATTCTGCTGGGTCAGCTGTGATTGTAGATTTATCATTCTTTAATTTATAGTGATGAAAGTGAAGATGGACTGGATGACAGTAATCCTTTATTGCCCCAGTCTGGGGATCCCTTAATACAAGTTAAGGAAGAACCTCCAAATTCATTGCTTGGTGAAACTTCTGGAGCAGGCAATTCTGGAATGTTAAACACATACTCACTGAATGGAGTTCTGCAGTCAGGTCAGTGTGGTATGAGGTCCCTCTTTGGACTATCCGTTCTCTTGGGGCAGTCGTCCTTTCATTTTTTGTTGTTCTTTATGTTTCTTCACACAGAATCAAAATCTGACAAAGGGAATTTATATAACTTCTCTAAGTTGAAGAAAAGCAGAAAGTGGCTAAAGGTAAGAGATAAGGCAAATATTTATAATTCAAATAACCTACTAAAATTACAAATAGAAAGGAAAGTTATTGACTCATTCTGGCACATTGGCGGCGATTTTTCTAGAGAGGAGTCTTCTATTCTGGGGGTAGTTTTTTGAAGAGATCATGGAGAAAAATGTAGAGGTCTCAATGAAGTTCACTTTAGCAATCATTTCTGAGTATAGAGTACTGTGAAGGGCAAGGAGTAAAAAAAACATGAGATCTTTGCTCTCACTGGCTCACAGTGTCATCAGGGTTATTAATGTCCTTTTCATTAGTTACTGAGTAGTTCAACAAATGGTGATTGAATACATTGTATCTGTCTGATACTGTTGTAGACAGACAGCATTCCTGCCCTGTAGAGTTTACATTCAGATGGGGGGAGGTAGTGAGTAATGTCTGTAAACAAAGAAATAGAAATGGCTTTTTTTTTTTTTTTTTAAATTTTTTTTAACATTTATTTTTGGGACAGAGAGAGACAGAGCATGAACGGGGGAGGGGCAGAGAGAGAGGGAGACACAGAATCGGAAACAGGCTCCAGGCTCTGAGCCATCAGCCCAGAGCCTGACGCGGGGCTCGAACTCACGGACCGCGAGATCGTGACCTGGCTGAAGTCGGACGCTTAACCGACTGAGCCACCCAGGCGCCCCAGAAATGGCTTTTTTAAAGAGGTAACATTTCAGCTGATTTCTGAATTATCAGGACTATGTGAATGTTTTACATAACAGCATTTTTTAAAATTGTTTGAGAGAGAGTGCGGGAGTGGGGAGAGAGAATCCCAAACAAGCTACACATGGTCAGTGCAGAGCCTGACCTGGGGCTCGAACTCATGAACTGTGAGATCATGACCTGAGCTGAAATCGAGAATCAGATACTTAACCCACTGAACCACCCAGGCACCCTCAGATAAGAGCATTTCAGTCAGAAGGAACACAATTGCAAACTTCCTGACACAGGATGCAACACAGTATGTTTGGGGGAGAATGAAGGCTAGTATGGCTGGAGCACAATGAGAGGGGATGATAGAAGATGAGGTTCAAGAACCTGATTGTGTAGGGTCTTGTATAACATGTTAAGGAATTTGTATTTTAGTCTGGTAAATTTCTGTGAGTGTTCATAGGCAAGGAAATGGTATAATCTTGTTGATATTCTTACAAGATAACAGTCATTGGCCCAACTGAGTTAGCATTTCTTCTATTGAAACCAATATTTTCTCTGTTGCTTAATTTTCCTGTGAATAGCTCAAAGTAATTTAAAGGTACTCTTTCATTGTTATCACTAAGTCCTTTAAAAGGTTCTAATTTGCTTCATATCAGCGTGGCTCTCGGGAATGCAGAAATCTTTGTTTAGCTTATCACATTTGTAAAAATCGAAATATAATTGATACGCCATAAAATCTACCCATTTAAAGTATATAATTTAGTAATTTTTAGTATATTCATAAAGTTTTGTGTAGCCCTTACCACTAATTCCAGAATATTTTCATCATTCCAAAAAGAAACTGCACTTATTAGCAGTCACTTCCCATTCTCTACTTCCCCCACCCCTGGCAGCCACTAATCTGTTTTCTTTCCCTATGGATTTGCCTATTCTGGACACTTCATATAAGTGAAGTCCATATCATACACAGTCCTTTGTACTTAGCTTCTTTCACTTAGCATAGTTTTCAAGGTTCATTCATGTTGTGGCACAGATCAGAACTACTTTCCTTTTCATGGCTGAATAACATTTCATTATAATATCAAAATCAATTAATATTTTTTGGGTTGTTTCTCCTTTTTTTTTTTTTTTAAATTTTTTTTTTTTCAACGTTTATTTATTTTTGGGACAGAGAGAGACAGAGCATGAACGGGCGAGGGGCAGAGAGAGAGGGAGACACAGAATCGGAAGCAGGCTCCAGGCTCCGAGCCATCAGCCCGGAGCCTGACGCGGGGCTCGAACTCACGGACCGCGAGATCGTGACCTGGCTGAAGTCGGACGCTTAACCGACTGCGCCACCCAGGCGCCCCGGGTTGTTTCTCCTTAATTAGCCATCGCAGCTTGCTTTCTATATTCCTTTATACCCAATAGATTGTTTCTTTGTTTTTAGTTTTTTTGCCTTGGTATTTGACAGTTAAAATATCTTATGTTAAGTGTAAGTACTTAGTGATATCAAGCTTTGTTGCTGTTTACAGCATTTCCATGTGTTACTGCTCTCGAATTCATGCATACTAGGTTCAGTTGGTACCTTGTTCTTTTCCACTTAGATTGGTAAAGGATAATGTAAGGGAAACTGGAATGACTGTCTTCCAGCTGTTTCTGTCCTTGTGTTGGGGAAAAATTCTTGGATTATAAACGGAATTACTTCATAGCGAGAGATTCCATTTCCATTTCCTCCCATTTGCAGAGCATTCTGCTAAGTGATGAGTCCAGTGAGGCAGATTCTCAGAGTGAAGACAATGAAGAAGAAGAAGAAGAGGAAGAACTCAACCTCAGCAGAGAAGAACTTCATAACATGTTGCGGCTGCACAAATATAAGAAACTTCACCAGAATAAGTATAGTAAAGACAAGGAGGTAAAGGTTTCAGGAGAAATCTCAGACCTTCATGCCGGGTATTTAGCCTCTGGTTAACATTCATTGAAGATATGTCAGTATCCTTTTTTTTTTTTAATGTTTATTTATTTTTGAGAGAGAACAAGCAGGGGAAGCATAGAGAGAAGGATCCCAAGTAGGCTCCATGCTGACCATAGAGAGCTCAATATGGGGCTCAAACTCACAAACTGAGATTGTGACCTGAGCTGACTTAACCAACTGAGCTACCCCAGGCGCCCCATAAATCATTTTACTTTTATCTATCTATCTATCTATCTATCTATCTATCTATCTATTTTCGTGTTTATTTATTCTTGAGGGAGAGGGAGGCAGACTGCAAGTGGGAGAGGGGCAGAGAGAGAGAGGGAGACACAGAATTGGAAGCAGGCTCCAGTCTCTGAGCTGTCAGCACAGAGCCCGATTCGGGGCCTGAACCCACAAAATGTGAGATCATGACCTGAGCCAAAATCGGCCACCAGGTACCCCTTACTTTTATGTTTAGATCTTGATGGTGGTGGTTGTAATAAAAGCTTTATTGAAATGTATTTCATATACTAAAAATATTTACCCTTTTAAAGTGTATAATTCAGTGGTTTTTAGTATATTGATAGAGATGTGTAACTGTTGTCACTATATAATTCCAGAATGTTTTCTCCAGAAAGAAACCCCAATCCCCTTAGCTGTTTCCTCTCATTTTCTCCATTCCCCTCAGCCCCAGGCAGCTACTTGTCACTATAAATGTGCCTGTTCTAGACATTTCATGCATATGGAACGATATGTGATCCTTTGTGTCTAGCTTCTTGCTTAGCATGTTTTCAGAGTTCATTCAGTAGCATGTACCTGTACTTTATTCCTTTTTATGGCCAAATAAGATTCTATAGTATGAACGTACTGCATTTACTTATCCACGTATCACTTAATGAATTAATTGGATTGTTTCTACTTTTTGGCTTTTATGAATGATAACTATGAAAAATGAGTTGTTTCCACTTTTGGCTATTATGAATAATGCTGCCAAGAAGATTTGTATACACGTTTTTGGTGTGGACATATGTTTTCATTTCTCTTGGGTATATACCTAGAAGAGGAATTGCTGGGTCATATGATATGATAACTCTGTGCTTACTTACCCTTTTGAGGAACTGGCAAACTATTTTCCAGAGTGGCTGCACCATTTTAAATTCTTGTGGTTCCTTTTATAATGCAGTTGCTCTTTGGAAGTGTTCCTATCTTTAAAAAACTCCCTTTCTTTGCATACTAACATTAGATTAATAATAGTTTTAAGTGGCAACTATTTGAGTGCTGTTACTTCTGATTTTTGTCAGAAGTGTGGCACTTTGTACATAATAAGCAATAGCATATTTGAGGCCCTGAAAGCATTCCAGCAATTATTTACCGTCCAAAGTACGTTCAGAAAACTGAATAACATGTTCAAGGTTATAAACCTGCAGAAGTAATAAATAGTAAGATATCTGGCTTTTAGACTTCTTTCTTACTCTCTCTGTCCCTCCCCTGCTCTCTCACTCTCTGTCTCTTAAAAAAAAAAATGAATAAACGTAGAGTTCCTTCATAAAGTACAATGCTAGGCATTTGGTGCTTGAAATAGTTTGTCTTTTTTTTTTTTTTTTTTTGAGTATAGCTGACATACAGTATTATATTTCAGGTGTACAACATAGTGATTCAACATGTCTATACATTATATTATGGCCACAAGTGTAGCTACCATCTGTTACTGGATAACGGTATTACAATATCATTGACTGATTCCCTGTGTTGGACCTATTATTTCTGTGATTTACTCATTCCATAACTGGAAGCCTATACCTCCCACTTCCTTTTACCCATTTTGCCCAACCCCCGTCACCCTCCCCTCTGACAACCATCAGTCTTTTCTCTTTACAAGTCTGATTCTGCTTTTTGTTTTTCAGATTCCAGTTATGAATGAAATCATGTGATATTTGTCTTTTTCAGTCTGACTTAATTCACTGAACATAATGCCCTCTAGGTCCATCTACGTTGTCACAGATGGGAAGAGTTTATATATATATCCGCACGTACACATACATGCACACATATACATATATACACACACATGTACATATACATATAAATATATATGCCACATTTTTATTTATTCACCTATCAGTGAACACTTAGGTTGCTTCTGTATCTTGGCCACTGTAAATAATGCTGCAGTAGACATAGGAATGCATGTATCTTTTTGAATTAGTGTTTTTATTTTCTTTGGGTAAATACCCAGTAGTGGAATTATTGGATCGTATGATTCTTGTTTTTATTTTTTTTGAGGAACCTCCATACTGTTTTCCATTGGATGAACCAATTTGCATTCCTACCAACAGTTCACAAAGATTCCTTTTTTTCCATGTTCTTTCCAATGCCTATGTCTTGTCTTTTTAAAATTTTTTTAAATATTTTATTTATATTTGATACAGCACAAGTTGGGGAGGGGCAGAGAGAGAGAGACACAGAATCTGAAGCAGGCTCCAGGCTCCAAGCTGTCCGCACAGAGCCTGACACGGGGCTCGAACTCACAAACCGCAAGATCATGACCTGAGCCGAAGTCGGACGCTTAAGCGACTGAGCCACCCAGGCGCCCCCTGTCTTGTCTTTTTGATACTAGCCACTAGCCATTTTGACAGATGTAGGGTGATAATCTCATTGTGGTTTTGATTTGCATTTCCCTGATTAGTGATATTGATCTTCTTTCCATATGTCTGTTGGCCATCTGTATGTCTTTCAGTAATTGTTCAAGTTCTGTGCTTATTTTTTAATCATATTGATTGGTTTGGGTTGAGTTGTACAAGTTTTTTATGTGTTTTGAATATTAACCCCTTATTGCATATATAATTTGCAGAAATCTTTTCTGACTCATTAGGTTGTCTTTTTGTTTTGTTGATGGTTTCCTTCACTGTGAAAACCTTTTTATTCTGAAGTAGTCCCAATAGTTTATTTCTGCTTTTGTTTTCCTTGTGTTGGGAGGCACATATAGAAAAATGTTGCTATGGCTGATGTCAAACTACTATGTTTTCCTCTAAGATTTTTATGGTTTTAGGTCTCAAATTTAGGGTTTTTAATCCGTTTTGAGTTTAATTTTGTTTGGAGTGGTAGAAAGTGGTCCAGTTTCATTCTTGTGCATGTAGCTATCCAGTTTTCCCAGCACCATTTATTGAAGAGACTGTCTTTTCCACACTGTATATTCTTGCCTCCTTCGACATAGATTAATTGGCCACATAAGGATGGGTTTCTTTCTTAGTTCTCTCTTCTGTATTATTGAAAGTTTTTCTTTAAGTATGCTTTACACCCAACATGGGGCTCCACCTCAGGACCCTGAGATCAAAAGTCATGTGTTCTACCAACTGAACCAGCCAGGCACCTCTTATCTCTGGGTTTTCTATTCTTTTCCATTCATCTGTATGTCTCTATTTGTGCCAGTTCCATACTGTTTTGATTACTAAAGCTTTGTAGTATATCTTGAAATCTGGAATTGTAATACTTCCAACTTTGTTTTTCTTTCTCAAGATTGCTTTGGCTATTTGGGGTGGTTCCGTACAGATTTTAGTGTTATTTTTTCTTTTGTGGAAAACGCTGTTGACATTTTAATAGGGATTGCCGTACTTGGCTTTTTTTTTTTTTTTTTTTACTTTATTTATTTATTTTGAGAGAGGGCGAGAGGAAGCAGGATGGGGCAGAGAGAGAGGGAAAGAGAGAATCCCAAGCAGGCTCTGCACTATTCATTGTGGGCCTCGAGCTCACGAACTGCAAGATTAGGACCCGAGCTGAAGTCAGATGTTTATCCGACTGAGCCACCTGGCTGCCCCAGGTGTTTTTTTTTTTTTTTTTAATTTAATTATTCTTGAGAGAGAGAGAGAGAGTGAAAGCATGAGCAAGGGAGGGGCAGAGAGAGAGAGAGGGAGAGAGAGAATCCCAAGCAGGTTCCACACTATCGGCACACCTGACGCGGGGCTTGAACCCACAAACTGAGATCGTGACCTGAGCCAAAATCAAGAGTTGGACACTTAACCAACTGAGCCACCAGGCACCCCTACTTGGTCTTTTTTTAATTGAAGTAAAACATACATATGGGAAACTTTATAGATTTTATTAACTATGCAGTTCTTTTTTTTTTTTTTTATTTTTTTTTTAACGTTTATTTTTGAGACAGAGAGAGACAGAGCATGAATTGGGGAGGGTCAGAGAGAGGGAGACACAGAATCCGAAACAGGCTCCAGGCTCTGAGCTGTCAGCACAGAGCCTGACGCGGGGCTTGAACTCACAGACCGCGAGATCATGACCTGAGCCGAAGTCGGCCACTTAACTGACTGAGCCACCCAGGCGCCCCGTTTTTTTTTGTTCTTTTTTTTAAATATATGAAATTTATTGTCAAATTGGTTTCCATACAACACCCGGTGCTCATCGCAAAAGATGCCCTCTTCAATACCCATCACCCACCCTCCCCTCCCTCCCACCCCCCATCAGCCTTAACTATGCAGTTCAATGAATGCTCATTCAATTTTGACCATTGACAGAGGACCTTGTGATAGTTATCCATGTCACTTTTCTGTCCTAGTTTCAGTTCTTAGACTGGCTGTAATCTAGGAAAGAGATTCAGTAGTGGACTGCTTGATTTTAATTTATATTCATATTTATCCATTGGTAATAGGTAAGACAAAATGAATGTAAGCCTAGCGGGTCAATTGAAATGCAGTGTTTGAAAGAATCTGTCTCTGGAGAGGAAAAAATTTGATTATTCATGTGTTAGAATTCTGGCAACATAGGCATTATCCATAATATTGGCAGGCTCTCTTAGTGGGAGATAAAGAGTGAAAAGACTTGAAAGAATTAGGATGGTTGGGAATTCTCTGAACCAGATAGAAGACTAAAAGCCAGAATAACAGCTTTCAGAACCTTAGTAAATCTTAGGACCTGTTGGTAATAGAAATACAGTTTATTTCTTGTTGATGAATACCATGAGGAGCTCTTTCTGCAGTTAATTGCATCTCTCAAATATGTGTCAGGACCAAATAAATATTCTGGTGGAAATTGAGAAGCATGAAGCGTTTTCCTCTCTTAAGTTATTTTCAGCAACTTGCCATGCACATAGCTGATGAACCCATTTTGTTTTGAAGTAAGGAAATAATTCACTTTGAAGTACTAAATCTTTGTGGGTCTTTTTGTGGGAAGAAGACCATGTTTTAGGAGCTTTGGTTTTTCTCTGGCTCAACTTTTTGTAGTAAAGGTGATTTGAAGGCAGGCTTCGAACACAGACCAGCCCTTCTAAGCCTCACCACTGTCTTTGCTTTTGCTTCAGTTGCAGCAGTACCAGTACTACAGTGCAGGCCTCCTGTCCACATACGACCCTTTCTATGAGCAACAACGGCACCTACTTGGACCCAAAAAAAAGAAATTCAAGGAGGAAAAGAAACTTAAAGGTGAGCATATTGACCTGCCTTCCACATTTACTCTTTAGTTTCAGGGTTGTGTGTAGCCTGTTGGTACATTTGGACTTTGAACATAATGCATGTAGTAGAGACTTGCTGTATCTGAAAAACCCTAGGCTTCCCTATATAAGTCCTATTATTAACCTTATTTAGTATTTGGTTTATGATCTCTTCTAGAATTATAAAGACATGAAACTACAGATCCCTAGCCAAAGGTTTAAGTCAGTTAGTTTATTCCTTCTTTCTTCTACATACTTTTCCAAATGTTGAAAATGTTCTGGGAGAGGAAGAAGTTGGTTAGGCACAGGGAAGTATGAAGAGCAACCTGAAGTGTTGGGAATAAGTTATGATTGTTGTTGTGTGTGGAAATTCAAAATAGATCACCTCTCTATCTTGTGTAATGCTTATCTGCCTGTTTGCCAGGAAATGTGCTTTCCTCCCTTACTGAGCTCTAAGCAGCTGGAAATCAGAAAGGAGGTAGGAAGGGAAAGTTTTAAACTCTGTGTACAAGTCAGATTTTGTTCACCTAAAGGTATGAACTCTACTCAGAAATTCTTTTAAGCCTTCTCCCCTTTCTCCCACATCCTCCTAGTTTATCTCTGTATTTAAAAAAAAATATTTTGTATATTTATTTTTGAGAGACAAACCACAAGCAGGGGAGGGGCAGAGAGAGAGGGAGACACAGAATTTGAAGCAGGCTCCAGAGAGCTTAGAGCCTGATGCCGGGCTCCAACCCACGGACCACGAGATCATGACCTGAACTAAAGTCAAACGCTTAGCCAACTGAGCCACTTACGCGCCCCTCTTTGTATTTTCTCATCCTCTGCACCCTCCCCTCCCCACCCCACCCCCCAAATTAGTTTTTTGTGCCATGTGTGATTTTCTCTTCACAGGCCATGATGTCCTATCAGTTAGCACAATTTTTCTTTCTTTAGTTTTTTCTTCAGTCACTTTACATTGCCACCAAGTAGAAATGTTTCCTTCCTTTTGGCCATTACTTGAGTTCGTGGTACTTTATAAGTCTCCCTTCCTGTTGTTGGGTTCAACAGAAATTCAGTTTTTAGGTTTTATTTTGTGTTTCTCTTTCATGTAAACATAGGGAGTATCCAGTATTCTTCCAAGGTAGTGAGATCTTTCTCTTGGAATAGTCATAGGCCCGAATACATAAAGAGGTAAACATTGCCAGCCTCACTTGGAATGAGGAAGGAACCTTGAATTTTTTTAAAGTGATGAGGTTGTTTGTGGCTGTCTTCTGTGGAAGGGCAGAAATGCGACATTCTCAGAGTCTGTTTCCTTTGCAGCCAAGTTGAAAAAAGTGAAGAAAAAAAGGCGAAGGGATGAAGAACTTTCCTCTGAAGAATCTCCTCGTTGCCACCACCACCAGACCAAAGTCTTTGCCAAGTTCTCTCATGATGCACCTCCTCCTGGCACCAAGAAGAAGCACTTATCCATTGAGCAGCTTAATGCTCGTCGTAGAAAAGTATGGCTCAGCATTGTGAAAAAGGAACTACCAAAGGTACGTGAGTGCCTCCAGCATAGATGGCAAGTTTTGTCTCCCTGCCCTCTAAAGAGGAGCTGTTGGAGCTAGATACCTTTACAGTGTTCAGAAAGGAAACTAATCTGATGGAATTAAAATAATGCTGAATAGTACTCTTATTAGTTGACTGTTTTTTTCCAGATTTTGACCAGAATCCACAAGACAATTAGTTGTTCTGTGGTGTTTATTGTCGAAAAAATGGAGGGAAACCTCTCTGAGAAAGGAAAGCAGTTTTCTTACTCATAGCAGTAGAGATTGAACAACAAATTGATAGGTGATAGGGTGATAGTAGAGGAAATTAAAATGAAATGGTGGAGTTATGTTTCTTAGAGAATTTATAAATATTTGAATGTTACTGAAGAATCACAGATGTTAGAAAAAATGTGAATGATTCAAGAGAAAGATGTTTAGGCATTCTTTCTGCTATTTTAATTTGGTTTTGGTAATATTTTATTTTGATATAATTTCAAACTTGAAAGTTTCAGGAATCGTACAAGGAATGTCCATATACCCTCGACTCAGTTTACATTTTACTTAATTAGTTGCCTTATTAATTGAACGTAGCCTTAATAGAAATATGAATAGGGTATTTTCTGAATTTAGAAAAACAGATACTAAATTCAAGGAAAAGAATCAATATGCAAGAATTGCCAGAGAACACTGAAAAAGACACATCAATCATTAAAATATACCATAAAACCTCTATAATTCAACAGTGTAGTACTGCCACATGCATAGGCAAATAGATCAGTGGAATGGTAGACTTAAAAATTTTTTTTTCGGGGCGCCTGGGTGGCGCAGTCGGTTGAGCGTCTGACTTCAGCCAGGTCGCGATCTCGCGGTCCGTGAGTTCGAGCCCCGTGTCGGGCTCTGGGCTGATGGCTCAGAGCCTGGAGCCGGTTTCTGATTCTGTGTCTCCCTCTCTCTCTGCCCCTCCCCCGTTCATGCTCTGTCTCTCTCTGTCCCAAAAATAAATAAACGTTGAAAAAAAAATTAAAAAAAAAAAATTTTTTTTTCTAATTTATGTATTTTGAGAGAGAGTGAGCATGTGAGCAAGGGTGGGCAGAGAGAGAGAGAGAGAGAGAGAGAGAGAGAATCTCAAGCAGGCTCCACACTGTTAGCACCAAGCCTGACATGGGGCTCGGTCTCATGAACCATGAGATCATGACCTGAGCGCAAAATCAGGAGTCAGATGCTTAACTGACTGAGCCACCCAGGTGCCCCTAGACTAATAGACTTTTTAAAAAATGGTGCTGGAACAACTAGGTAGCCATTTGGAAAAAGATAAAAGTAGATCTGTTTCTCACACATATACTCTGAACATATTAAGGTTCTTAGTATAAAAAATGAAATCATACAAATACTAGAGGAAAAGGATTACATTCCTATTTAACCTTGGCTCAGCAAAAGTATGACTCAACATCCAGAGGCAATGAAAGAAAACATTTGTAAATTTGACTAAATACAAATAAATTTTTTCATGACAAAAGACAGCTGACAAAGTGGGAAAGATTATTTACATTGTCACAAAGGGCTCGTATCTCTAGTATATAAAGAACTTTTGAAAATTGAGAGCCAAAGAACCACAAATTCAGTAGGCAAGTAAAATGACGGGAATAGACATTCACAAAGAAAGATACAAAAATGGCTCTAAAATATTAAAAAGGTTTAAAGTCTCATAATTAGAGTAGTCTAAAATAACAACCTAGATACCATTTTTCACTTATCATAATGGCAAAAATTGGAAAATATGATAACACATTCTCTTAAGAAGGCTATGGGGAAACAGACACTTTTATACATTGCTGCTAGAAGTGCAAATCAGAGAGCATTATTCTGGAGGGTAAATTGGCAATACCTAATAATCTCCATATGCAGTTACCTTTCAGACCAGCACTTCCACTTCTAGGAATTATCCTGAGGCTAAACCTGCAACTATACAATGTAAACAAAGTTACTCATTACAGCATTATTTTTAATTGCACAATAAACAACTTTAATGCCTATACATGGGGCTTGAATTGAACTCTGGTAGATATACACAGTGGATTGTTATGCTGCTGTTAAAAAGAAATAATGAAGAAGACCTTTCTGAAGTGACATGGGATAAAGACATAGTGTTAAGTGAGAAAAGCAAAACAAAAGCAGGCATCTATAGTATTTACCTCTCATATAAGCAAAACAGGAATATAAGAAAATACACAAATTCTCATTCATGCAAAAGACATTCAAGAAAGATAAGCCTGAAATTAAAGTGTTGATTTCTTATAGCGGGCAGGTGGTAAAAATGTAGAAAGAAAGGAAGGAATGGGAGCAGGTTAGCAGGGATGAGGGGCAGTCTTTGAGTACATCGTTTTGTATGTAGGGCTGACTTTGAAAATCATGGTAATGTTTCATATACTCCTCATATACACTGATAATAAAACAATTGAAACCAGTCAGGGTGTGGGAAGGGAATTAGGTTGAGGGGATATGTGGGCAAAGTGGAATAAAAACAGGAACAAATGGTGTGCTTGGGTAGCTCACTCAGTTGAGTGTCCAACTCTTGGTTTTGGCTCAGGTTCTGGTCTCATGGTTCATGACTTTGAGCCTAGTGTCCAGGCTCTGTGCTGATACTGTGGAGCCTGCTTTGGATATTCTCTTTCCCAGTTCTCTCTGCCCCTCCCCCACTCGTGCACATACATGATGTCTCTGAAAATAAATAAAATTAAAAAAAAGTCAAGAACAAATGTTAACTGTATCAGAAATGAGTAATATATAATCAAGTTGCAGGGATTGGGGAAGAAAAGGACTCCCTGAAGTAACTGAGGAAATCAGTATTTTGACTTGATATGTAAGGCTAGAGACCAAAAGAACTGTACGTAAATGCTATGATTGACATAGTAAGTGTTTCTTAGAAAAGAATGGGTTAGAATGTTGAAACTACTCTGTATGTGTACTAGAATTGAACAAATAAGTAAATATGTTGTAGATGACAGCCAGTTTCTTGCTGTTGGAAACATTTAAAGTGAAGCCTTTGAAATATGATTGGAGCCAGAGCTCTCAGTACACACACACACACACACACACACACACACACACACACACACAGATGTGTACAGAAATATAGTTGTGTGTGTGTGCATAGGTTAGTATGCATATATACTTAATTTCTAGCTAGCTCTTTGCAGAGAGTGCCTAGACGCAGTGATATCCCAGTAGCAATTAAGTTATCTAGTTCCCAGATCTTGATTTCTCAATACTTTTTATTCTCTAATAAAGTTAAGGAGGTACTTGAAGAAAGATGGAAATGGGGGATTGTCAGAAGAACACAGTTAGAATAATTGAGCAATGAAATTGATAATAATAATACTGAATTTTAACACATAGAATAAAAGAAATATCAGTGAGTCCATACTGTTACAAATAATTAAATAAGAAAACAGATAAGGTAGAAGGAACAACTCTTCCTTGCAGTAGAATTCCAGTTAATAGGACAGAAGGAAGTAGAGAATCATCATTAACACAAATACCATGGTAATAATTGTTGCAGACTGGTTCCATTGATGAAGGCTAAAATCAGAGGACGAAAGATACAGGAGAGCCAGAGCTTGCACATACTGAAAGCATCTCCCCAGCATATACATCTCAGCACAAAAAGAAAGATAGTGATAATCATGGGTAGTTACTACCATGGTAAGGTGGTAGAATCTACTTTAACCAAAAGATCTAAGTAACACTAGTAATAGAAATTTTGATATTGTGAACTTAATTTGATGCCCTGAGAAGAACACGTCGTTTCTGGGGTATTCTTGCCAAAATGTGTAATGTCATTCCAATCATGAGAAAACATCAGAAAATCACAAACTTTGGGGAAATTTTACAAAATAACTGATTAGTGCCTTTCAAAAGTGTCAAGGACATGAGAGAAAGATTGAAGAATGTTATATATGCAGGAAGAGAACTGAGGAGAAAAGCAACTAAATACATTGTGGGATCCTGTTACAGGATCCTGGAACGGGAAAAGGATTTTAGTGGAAAAATTGTTGACGTTCAGATAAGACTTGTAGTTTAATATTTTACCAGTGTTATTTTCCTTTCTTAATATAGTCAAACCTTGGTTTGCGAGCATAATTTGTTCTGGAAACATGCTTGTAATCCATAGCACTTGTATGTCAAAGTGAATTGCCCCATAAGAAATAATGGTATATGTGCTGCTGAAGCGAGCACAGAAATAACGGAAACTCAGATGATTCGTTCCATAACCCAAAAATATTCGTATAAAATTAACTACAATGCTGTAATATAATACAAAATAATAAAGAAAATACAAAATATAAAGAAAAATAAATTAACCTGCGCTTGCCTTTGAAAGCCTTTGTGGCTGGTTTCAGGGAGACAAGAGACAAGGTTATTGTGTAGGACGACTTTCACTATCACTAATAGAATCACTGCTGTCTCTTGGCTCATTGGAATCTTTTTCTGCATGGGGGCCATCGTATATGCTTGCATGGATGTTGACTACAGTACAATAATAATAAACTCATATACTGTATTTAATGTAACTGTCAATTAGGCAGCATAGGAAAGGGTCTATATCTGTAGGCAGCCTGACCTAAAATGAAGCAAAGCATTCCTAAGTGTACTCTTGTTTGGAAAAGCAAAGGACTGTCCATAGGGCTTTGAAGTGACAAACTAGTGCCAGGTGTGAGCACCTTCCAGCATTCTAAAAAATTGATGATTTCTGTCAAACACTGTGGCCTGAGACTGAGCATCCGAGTATGGGAGACAATCACCCACAATCCCACAAAGAGAGAGCGAGAGAGAGAAGATCCATTGGCTCACTTATGATCATGTGATGTTCGACATCTCGCACTACTTGTATTGCAAGACATCACTCATTTATCAAGTTAAAATTATTAGAAACGTTTGCTCATTTTGTGGCACACTCATAGAGCAAGTTACTCTCAATCCTGGGTTTTACTGTGGTTGTATTCTGTGGGGCACCTGAGTAGTGGCTCATTCAGTTAAGTATCCAACTCTTGTTTGGCTTAGGTCATGATCCTGTGTTTCCTGTGGAGCTCCTTGCTGACAGTGGGGAGCCTGCTTGGGATTCTTTGTCTCCCCCTTTGCCCGTCCCCTGCTCATGCTCTCTTTCTCTCAAAATAAATAAATAAACATTTAAAATAATTGTATTCTAGTTATGTAAGATGCTAAATGAGGCAAAGCAGCAGGAGCAATATAAGGGAACTCTGTATTATTTTTTGCTACTTTTCTGTAAGTCTAAAATTGTTTCAAAACAAAATGTTTTAAAATGATATGGCAAGAGTAATGCAAGGAACTTCCACGTATCCTTTACTCATATTTAGCAATGTTTGCTTTCTTTGCTTTTGTTACATAAATGCATACTTTTTTCTCACCCATTTTGAGGGTTAGTTTGACACTTTGTACTGAACTTCCTTGTAATTCAATGTGTGTTTCCTAAGAAAAAAGACATTCTGTCATACAGAACCACAGTACAGTTATAAAGATTATTATCTGATCCACAGACCATATTTAGATTTCATCAGTTGTCTATAAAGGTTGGGCTTTTTTTTTTCCTGATTGAATCCAGGATCCAATCTAGAAGTACATGTTTCATTTAGTTGTCACATCTCTTTAATCTCCTTTAAATCTGACATAGTTTCTCAGCCTACATTTTTCATAACATTTTTATTTTTGAAGAGTATAGGGCTATTATTTTGTACAGTGTTTCTGAATTTGAGTTATCATTCTTCATGATTAGATTTGGGTTATTCATTTTGGGCAGGATTACCAAAGGAGTGATATATCCTTCTTGGTATGTCACATTGGGAGGCACATGACCCATTGTTCCAATTTGATGGTATTAGCTTCGATCCCTTGGTATGTTTGTGCTTCTTAACAATTACCATTCCCCCCCCCCCCGCCCCCGTGCCAATTAATATGTATTTTTGGAGAGAAGAACATTCTTGATGAGAGAAGTTATAGGGAAATCCTCTTTGTACCTGGTGAATAGACTTCAAAATGATGCCCATCTAGGGTGCCTGGTTGGCTCAGTGGGTACAGCATGCAACTCTTAATCTCAGGGTCTTGAGTTCAAGCCCTACATTGGGTGTAGAGATTACTTAAAAAAATAAAAATAATTTTTAATTTTTTTAAATGTTTATTTAGTTTTGAAAGAAAGAGAGCATGAGGGGGAGAGGGACAGAGAGAGGGAGACACAGAATCAGAAGCAGGCTCCAGGCTCCGAGCTGTCAGCACAGAGCCCTACGTGGGGCTCAAACTTAGGAACTGTGAGATCATGACCTGAGCTGAAGTCGGGCGCTCAACCGACTGAGCCACCCAGGCGCCCCAAATAAAAATAATTTTTAAAACATGATGCCCTTCTTATGATCAAGAATTCCATAGGAATATTTGAGATTCTTGTCTTTTTTTTTTTTTTAATTTTTTAACGTTTTAATTCATTTTTTGAGAGACAGAAACATTGTGAGCAGAGGAGGAGAGAGAGAAACGGAGACACAGAATCTGAAGCAGGCTCCAGGCTGTCAGCACAGAGCCTGACGCAGGGCTTGAACTCACGGACCATGAGATCATGACCTGAGCCAAAGTTGGCTGCTTAACTGACTGAGCCACCCATGCGCCCCAAGATTCTTGTCTTTTAAGTAGCAATAGCTGCTTAAGCATTAGTAGGAGAAAGTTTTGATAAAGGGTGTAAAAATTCCTGTAAGCAGATCATCTGAGGTGCAAATTTTATAGAAATGGCTTTTAAGCCGTCTAACTTCGTACCCACTGTTTCTTCAGATTTAGTCACTCACGTATGCCTGTGCTATGTCTTCTCCCATGTCAACTGGATCATCATGGGAAATCAGGTTTTTTATTGAGGTTCTTTTGTTTTAACTGAATTGGAAGACAGAATCAGCTCATGACTGGTTTGTTCGGTGCTGAGTCATCTTGTGTTAAGTCTGCCTTAGAATTTTTTGTTAGAGAAGATGAAGCTTAGTGAAGCTTAAGTGTTGGCAAAAATTAATAGTGGCAGCAGATTTGTTCTGGTTGGAGGATAGAAACACAAACTGGAAGGCTAGTTTACCGTTGTAACAATTCCTGTACGTCATTGCCTGCTATCTCAGCTTCTTTGCAGATGGGCTCTGCAAAGCGGTGTGTATTAGTGTGGTGCTAGGGTTTAGGGCATGTTGTTACATTTTCCACTTCAGGCCTGAAATATAACTTAAATTCTTTCTAAAGTATACAGAAGACTCTGTTTAAGGCAGCCACAGCACTAGCTTATTCTTCCTAATGCTGCTTTAGTAGCTTTGTGTGTGGTTCTCAGTTAGTGCATTTGGATGACTTTATTTTTTAACCCTTCAGGAGTTGAATAAAAGACAGTGTCAGTCTACACAATCTTATTTCAAAAGGACTCCTAAATGATATAATTGTTTTTAAATATTTTAGGCCAACAAGCAGAAAGCTTCAGCTCGTAACCTGTTTCTCACCAATAGCCGAAAGGTAAATTGTAGTTTTATATTTCCCGTTTTTTGTTATGTTGGAATATGTCTATGTTTGCTGCTCTTGTCTCTTGTGACCTGGTAGAATACCTTAGGTACTGTAGTAGTACCTAAGAGAATTTCTGAATGTTCTCTATTTTATAAATAAAATTGCTCTTCCTCACATTTCTGGTATTTGAACCTTTTTGAATGAGACCATAGCCTGCTCTTAATTCCTTCAGCAGTTCATGTGCTCAGTCTCTTTGTCTAAGAAATGATGGTTAGTAATATTAATACCTTCCTTTAGAGGGAAGTAACACAACTTCCTTTGAGATCTGTGAGATCAGATGAGGTAATGTTATTGGTTCTGTTTTCCTGGGCTAATCTAATCACTCATCCTCAGTTTCCTCATCTGTAAAATGAGGATGTCTGTACTACCAACTTTGTAGAGTTTATGTGAAGAAATAAATTAGTTTAATGATGTTAGGCTTAGAGTGGTGCCTAGCATATAATAAGCATTAATTGCCTCCATTATTAACGTGTATGATAATACTTGGTAGCTTCCCAGCACATCTCGGGTCATTATACTTTTTTTTTTTTCTTTCCATCTAAGGTGCCAGTATGTGTATAAATTTTTCATTCCATGTATTACCTCAGGGTCTGTGTCTGGATCTTAGTACTGTGCAGGGACATTAACCACATTGTGGCAAAAGGAGATGTGGTCGTAGAAAGACTGTGTGCACTGAACTGACTGAGGAATGCTGTGGTTTAGAGCTAAGGGAAGACGGGCCGTGGTGTTGGGTCCTTCTCCTTTGTGAGAATGCTGTTGTCATCTGCAGCTCGCCCACCAGTGCATGAAGGAGGTGCGTCGAGCTGCCTTGCAGGCCCAAAAGAACTGTAAGGAGACCTTGCCTCGTGCCCGCCGCCTCACCAAGGAGATGCTTCTGTACTGGAAGAAATACGAGAAGGTGGAGAAGGAACACCGAAAGCGTGCAGAGAAGGAAGCCTTGGAGCAGCGCAAGTTGGATGAGGAAATGCGGGAGGTAGGGCAGTAGTATAAAATTTTGAAAACCCTGATTGCTCAGCCACGTCAAGAGATTGGTGTATACTACATAAATTGTAAGGTAATGAAATCATTGGAAAAAAACATTTTAAGACATAATTTTGAGGATAGTAATTTTAGTCCACTAAAGCGATTCTGTTTTTATCCCTCAGTAAGGCCCTCTCTCCGGCCTTCACCTCTCAATTTGTATGCCAAGTTTTTCTGTTCTTTCTTAGCCTTATTCCTCTTTATATTTCTGGTGGACCAAAAAAAAAAAAAAAAAAAAAAGAAAAGAAAAAGGATAGGGATGAACAAAAGAAAACAGCTTACAGCTTATCTTGGCTTGGTTCCAGGTGCTGGCTGCAGTTTCTTCCTTGTTGGAAGAGCGGGGCTGGTTGCCAAATTTAGGGCCAGATAAGAACAATAGACAGACTAGTCCAGTTTTGGGACCCATCCCCCCACTCCTACATGCTTCACTGTTTTAACTTTCAGCCAGTATTCCTCTAAGCCTGATGTTAGTTAATATGTAGGTGAGTAGATTGTTCAGGGAAGCAAGAGGAGAAAGTAGGAGGACAAAGTCATTGTGTTGTCATTGGCAAACCAGTTTGGTTGTATGCAGGGAAAATTGAGGTCTGAAGAAAGAAGGCAATCAAGGGATGGGAGGATCTTTTCTTTCAGGTATAGGCAGTAAGTACTTGTGTCAAAGCAGAGATGTGGCCTCTTCTGAGCTCTTGATCTTTTATCTTGTCTTTGAGGGTGAATATGGATTTTGCCAAGTTTCTTAAGTCTCGTGGGTAATTTTTATCTTTGTATGCAAGATAAACATATTAGTGTGTTAGTAAACATTTGGTGCTATATGGAATACTTCCATGTGAATTTATAGGCATTTGAGAGTCATAGGTCTTGAAGTTTTGCAAGCGACCAGACGTATGTATGATCTGAGTTTGTGAAACATTCTCTCAGTTTGGTTGATAATTAACTGATGGGTTTCATTCATGTTTATGTTTTATGTCCTTCTCCGAACCTTTGAAATAAAACTATTTGTGATGGAACTTTATTGTTCCTTTAATTTACTTTGCTCATTTAAACATGTAGTAGTTGACTGTTGTAAAGGAGGTGTTACTCTTTTTTGTTTTAATTTAGAAAGGTTTTCTCGATAGTACTTTAGCTGTAATAAACCTGTATTTATTATGAAAAATAACTCCCATTTTCTCTCAAATTCTCTTTCAGATTTTCTTCTCATTTGAATCTGGCTCAAGTACTATAAAACCTTAAAGAGAAAGTATAGTTTTATATAGCATACCTTAGGACTAGTCTCCTTTCTTGGCTAAGTTCCTTGTTATATTTTTGTTTTTCATTTGGGGAGGTGGACCAAGGGTAAATCAACTCTACTTCATATGAATTTTATTACAAAATAGTTAATGCAGAGTAGTGACATGTGCATTTGATCTGTATTCATATTTTATAGGTCATCACAGATGAACTATACATTGTTTTTGGGAGTATTTTCTTCCTTAGTCATCTTATTCTTAAATATCTTCTGGTTGACTTCCAGAATAATTTATAGCCCGTAGTCACTTATTTTCACTTTCGGTGATAAAGAAGATCTTTTGACATGTTTACATTTTTTACAATACTAAAACTATATACAGGTATCTACCACCTAGGTTATGGAATAAAGCTCATTGGTTGAGTTTAGTTGGTATCTCTGCGCCACTCTAGGAAATTGATACAGTAAAGAAATAAGCATTTTAGAAACAGAAGCTTAATGGAGAAAACATTTCATGTTGTAAATGAGAGCAAAACATATGTTATTAAATATAAGCGAAGACTATTCCTTGCTTTTAGTACCACTGACTTGGTTATAATAAAACTGTGCGTTAACAATTCTTTTCTAAAGGTAAAGAATCTATAAAAGAATTGTATGCAAACTATATATAGATTTTATGAATTCTGTTGATCACCTCTTGTTGTATGTGGTTGATGATTTGACTCTGTTTTCACTTTTAACTTTTTTCCCCTTTAGGCCAAGAGGCAACAACGAAAACTGAACTTCCTAATCACCCAGACAGAGTTGTATGCCCATTTCATGAGTCGTAAACGAGACATGGGTCATGATGGAATCCAGGAAGAAATCTTAAGGAAACTGGAAGACAGTTCTACCCAAAGACAGATTGACATTGGTGGAGGAGTGGTAGTTAACATCACACAGGAGGATTATGGTGAGTCCTGCATCAGGAGGTAGAGGAAGTGGGTACCCTCTATTTTTTCATACCTAAGGTTTCTTGCAACTTTTGTCTTGGTCGGTAAGCAATGATTAGTAAAGGGGAATTTATTGCGCAGGAGTAGGGAAAGTATGAATAAAATCAACATACAAAATAACTTTTTTTGATTAAAGAATTTGAAAAGGAAAGGGTGTGTTTATATGATCTTATAAGTTTGGGAATATTTTATATGTTTTGATTTGTTAGTAGGAATGGAGGCTATTGAATCAGAAGAATTCAGTGAACATGTCTCAGCAGAGAAAATCATGTCTCTCTTAACAAGATTCTTGGTGATATAAGTCAAGCATGAGAAAGAGACTGTTCAGTTTTGGTATTTTTGTGTCCACAGGGGGAGGGATGAATTGGGGTGAAGTTTGAGGGTAATTTCACAGAGAATAGTGATAAAGATCATGTTGAGCTCAGAATAAAAAGAATGAGCGTTCCTGCGTGGGTCTTAGGGGTTACACATGTCTTGATTTCTTCTTTGGGGATAGTTTCACCCAGCAGAAATCTATCACAGTTTTTAATCCCTATTGTTATGCTTTTCTTTGCTTTGGCATTGCTTTGTGCAAAAAACCCAGGATTGGGAGCCTGGAGCTCAGGTGGTTTCTGTGAGCTGGCTTTAGCTACTGGAGACATGGCACCCCTCTGCCTTCATTGCCACTTCTAAGCCCTAACCTTTGTCATATAATTTGAGCCTTTCTGTTCTCTCACCCTCTGTGAATTTAGGGATGAGTAGGTTGGGGGAGTTAGGGATTGACAGTGTCAATGTGAATTGCATCTTTGAAGGAGATCAATTAATGACTTGCGATAATCTATAAGTTTTCCTTTTCAGATAGTAACCATTTCAAAGCCCAGGCCCTGAAGAATGCTGAAAATGCTTACCATATTCATCAAGCTCGGGTGAGTCTTACAAATGAAAAGAACCTATGATGTGCTCTGGAAATACCCCACAACCTTTCATTTGGGTGATTTTCCTTTCGGTTTATTCCTATTTCGAGTGAGAAACACTGGCAGATGTGTGTATATGTATGTGACTATGTGTTGGGTGCGGGCTATGTCTCCATTTAGAACAATAGGAATAATTGAGGAAGGGTGGAAAATAAGCATTCACTTGTGTGAGCTTTAGGAGTGTGTTGATTGAAGCGAGGATAGTATACCTATTTTTTTGTCCTCTTGAGTAATCATGGGTAATAGAGTGTGAAATGCATCATGGTTGTTTAGTGAAGAAGACCATACTGGTGCTTGTTAAGAGAGCTATACCATTGCCTTAAGAAAACTGCTAAGTTAGGACCTTCTTTCAAACCTTAGTAATAGCTTGCTTATTCATGCTGTAGTGATATTTCATGAAATCAGAAGGATATGGCAGTTAGATTGAATTAAAATAAGTAAAGAAAGTAAAGAATATACTGCATAGGAACCCTATTTAACAGGGTCTAGGTCAGGATAGATACAAAGTTGACCTTCTTCCCACCAACCCCAACCAAAGAAATTTTATGTCAGATTTTTAACAAATTCCTTGATGAAGTGAGTAATCATGTAGTATGGCTTAGGTCTGTTCATTATAAGAGAACTTCTAATATAATTGTTAAAATAGTAGTGTTTCATATATCGTTCTAGATACATAATATATTACATAATATTATTAGAAATTTTGTTCCAGTTACCACACAATAGATATATTGTCATTATGAATTTGATTTGAATTCCATTTTTCCCTCTTATGTTTTTCTTCTAATATGTTTTTATTTTCCAGACAAGGTCATTTGATGAAGATGCAAAAGAAAGTCGAGCAGCTGCCCTCCGGGCAGCAAACAAGTCTGGTACTGGGTTTGGGGAGAGTTACAGCCTGGCAAACCCATCTATCCGAGCTGGTGAAGATATTCCACAACCTACCATTTTTAATGGCAAATTAAAAGGCTACCAGCTGAAAGGCATGAATTGGTTGGCAAATCTGTATGAGCAGGTGAAGTTTAGAACTGTGTCATACCCACTCTGTTTTGTTACGCGTTTTTCTGATATCATTGGTTCAGAGTATTGCGAAATGAACACAAGATAATGTTTTAAATTTCATCCCTTTTAAAAAGTTTCATTGATTCTGACAAGAGTCAGAAAGATGTTTCTATATTTTTAACCTGAAATTTTGTTTGAGAATATTTGTATCGTGTACATAGTTTGCCTTAAGTGGTCTTGGTAACCTGATTGATTGTATTTTTTTGCCTGGATTATATTTGCTGGAAAACTGGCTTTGGCCTGTTATTCAACTCATGATATCACCTCAGGTATCATAATTCATAGTTGTAGCTGTAGAGTTGACAAAAGGAATCATTACAAGCAGTGGGTAATAGTGCTAAAATGATATTTCTAGTCATTTTTGTTTAAACAAGTCTAACAGTTTGGTTAGTTTTTTGGGACAGTATGTTGAACCCCTGTGTGATGGTATGTAAGAGGTACTGACTATGTGTATTTTTTTTTTCCAGGGCATTAATGGCATTCTTGCAGATGAAATGGGTCTTGGCAAAACAGTACAGAGTATTGCCCTCCTGGCCCATCTGGCTGAGGTGGGTAGATGCAGTCTTTGTCTTCCCCACTCTAGATTCTGGGGTGAGAATCAGCCATTATCAAGCATTATGTCATGCTCTGTAGCATACCAGGACTATAGGACTTACTCCTTGCCTTCAAGGTCATTACAAGGTGACATAGTGTGGTGAAACATTTAGGTTTTCAACACTGGAACAGTTTTTGAGAGTGTGTGGTTGGAAATAATGCCCTTCACCCCCTGTCCACAATCATTAGAATAATGGCAAAGGAATGGTAGTTAGACCAGAAGACCCAAGTTCACATCTTAACTCTGTTTACTGAGAATGTAAACTTGAGCATTCACCTCATCTTTTTTGCTTTGACTTCACTTTAATTTTCTGAGGTTTAGTTTCTACTTCTGCAACTTGGGGATAATACCTACTTAGAGGAATTCTATGAGAATTAAGTGAAAATAAGTGTAGAAACATTTTGAGAAAAGCAAAAACTCCAATACTAGTAAAATTGTTATCTAGTATAGGGGAAAGCAGCACATACAAGTCAGGATGTTGTAAGTGCTTTGTCAGTGATATAAATTAGGACCTTTAAGTGGTGGGAGTTGGGAGTAATTGCTTGGTATTTTTTCCCAAGTGTTTTTCTGAGCAGATTCCTTCCATGTGTTGTTATTAACATACGCTATTACTACTGAATATGCAAGTGTGGGATCTAGACACCATTTCTCTTGTTATAAAGTATTATGGATTCTTAAACTGCTCTTGTTAATTATAATTTTGAACTAAATATCTTCAGTTTTTCTGCAGTTAGCTGACCCATTTTTTCTCTTTCAGAGAGAGAACATCTGGGGACCTTTCTTAATAATTTCACCTGCTTCTACACTTAACAATTGGCACCAGGAGTTTACAAGATTTGTTCCTAAATTTAAGGTAAAAATCAATCCAGCAAAAATTTCTTTTGCTCTTTAAACTTTGTGACTTTTCTTTTTCTGCCTTACTTGTTTAAATTGTTTATAAGAATTTTTAGTTTCTTGCATTTTTTTCCAAAATGCTTTGGAATGCATACATTGCATTGTTCCATTTGAAAGTAACTGATGGGAGCAATAAGAGAGCATATTACATCCTTTTGTTTCATAAGTGAGAAAGCCAAAGTCCAGTTTGAATGATTTGTTGGTTTAGGCACATGGATTGATGCTCCTGGTCAAACTGCCATAGTAGAAAATATCTACCTTGCTGGTTTAACGTAGATTTTGGCAAATCATATCATCAGGGCACATACCCTATAATTTATGACATTGTCATACCCCCTCCCAATATATGCATAAATAATGCATTTTCTCATTACTCCAAAGTCAGATCTTTAGCCTGAGTTTAGATAGTAAGAAAAATAGTAAGATCGAGGTCAGAAGTGATCATTAGGGAAGTATGTTGTATTAAGTTGGTTAAGATGTGAACAAGATTTATTAAACAGGTTTTAATTGTGGAAAGTTATTGGGATATAAGAAAGAATGGGTAGAGGTGCCGAGTGGCTCAGTCATGTTCTCAAGGTTTGTGGGTTTGAGCCCTGCATTGGGCTGTGTTCTGACGGCTCAGAGCCTGGAGCCTACTTTGGATTCTGTGTCTCCCTCTTTCTCAGCCCCTCCCCTGATTGTGCTCGCTTTCTCTCTCTCTCTCTCAAAAATAAACATTTAAAGAAAAAGAACAGGTAGGGTTTATTATAGTGTTTGCAAGTAAAAATGGGGAAATTAGGTAACTGTGTGTTCTGTCCCTAAAGTGACATAATGATAATGAAGTTTCATGGTAAAGAGGATTTTATGGAGATTGTATATCAGGAATTATTGAGGGGCACCTGTGTGGCTCAGTCAGTTAAGCAGCGGATTCTTGATTTCAGCTCAGGTCATGATCTTGTGGTTCGTGAGATTGAGCCCCACATTGGGCTCCACACTGACAGCGCATGGAGCCTACTTCTGATTCTCTCTCTCCCTCTCTCTGTCCCTCCCCTGCTTGCACTTGCTCTCTCTCAAAATAAGTAAATAAACTTAAAATTTTCTTTAAAAAAAAAATTGATATGATCTGTCTGATTTGGGGTGTCCATAATCATGGGTTCCATTCAATTTAAAGGACACAGGATAGGGTGGATGTGGGAGTCTGATGTTGTTCTGGTTTAAGCGTTGTAAGGAATAAGGAGACATGCAGGGTATTCCACTTTGGGATACCTTTGTGGCTATGGCTGCACCTTATTGCCTCAATTGTAGTTAGAAACTATTTACAAGGCACATTTAAGTGTATAGCTTTTAACATGGTAGACTCATTTTTATTTTTAATTTTATTATTTTTTTAAACGTTTATTTTTGATAGAAACAGAGCATGAGCGGGGGAGGGGCAGAGAGAGAGGGAGACACAGAATCTGAAGCAGGCTCCAGGCTCTGAGCTGTCAGCACAGGAGCCCGACACGGGGCTCGAACTCACGGACTGCGAGATCAAGACTAGAGCCAAAGTTGGAAGCTTAATTGACTGAGCCACGCAGGTGCCCCGACTCATTTTTATTTCATTTCATTTCACTTATTTTTTAGTTGATTTATTTTGAGAGCCTGTGAGCAGGAGAGGGGCAGAGAGAGAAGGAGAGAGAGAATCAAGCACTGAGAGTGCAGAACCCCATGCCAGGCTCGATTTCACCAACCCCAAGATCATGACCTGAACTAAGATCAAGAGTAGGGTGTCCAACTGACTGACCACCCAGGTGCTCCATTGGTTGACTCATTTTTAAATTTGTAAGGAGGAGATGAGATCATTCTAAGGTAGTTTGTTGAATATTTTCTCTAGAGTTGTTTGCTATATAGAATATGGAGCTGCTTTTTTTCTTCATTTATTCATTTTTTTTTTTCTTTTCCAGTACATGTTCAACAATCAGGAGTAGAAAAATTCAGTCTTAAAAATTTCTACCAGGGGCGCCTGGGTGGCTCAGTCAGTTAAGTGTCTGACTTCGGCTCAGGTCATGATCCCACAGTCCATGAGTTCGAGCCCTGCATCAGGCTCTGTGCTGACAGCTCAGAGCCTGGAGCCTGCTTCAGATTCTGTGTCTCCCTCTCTCTCTGCCCCTCCCCTGCTCATGCTCTGTCTCAAAAATAAATAAAAACATTAAAAAAAAAAAATTTCCACCAAACCACTTAATTTTCAGTATTAACTTTACTGACCATTAGATGGCAATGTCAAACTACTTATGTCATTGATACCTGTCCTTTGATTTTATGCCTCTGCCTGGAACCGAGCTTTCATGTTCATGTTGAGCTTACTTTTGAATAAGCCTTTGGGCCTATTTTAGTTGCCACTGTTTTTTTTTGTCTCATTTTTTAAAAATTGTGATAAAATGCACATATATGGGTGCACCTGGCTCAATCAGTTGCTAAACATCTAACTGGATCTCAGGGTCATGAGTTTGAGCCCCATGTTGGGTGTAAAGTGTGCTGTTTTTGTTTTTTTATGTTTATTTTTATTTTTGTTTATTTTTGAGAGAGAGAGCCATAGCACAAGCAGAGGAGGGTCAGAGAGAGAGAGTCACAGAATCTGAAGCAGGCTACAGACTAAGCTGTCAGCAGAGTCCAATGTGGGGCTTAAACTCACGAACTGTGTGTGAGATCATGACCTGAGCTGTAGTCAGACACTTAACCGACTGAGCCACCCAGGCGTTCCATGAATAAAGTATACTTTAAAAAAAAACAAAAACCACACATACATAAAATGTGCCACTGTAAAGTATACAGTTTAGTAGTAATAAGTACATTTATGGTGTGTGGTACAATGATGGATGCTGTCTGATTGCAGAATTTTTTCATCATCCCAAACAGAAACCTCTTCCCCATTAAGCAGTCACTCCCTATTCCCCTTTCCTTCCAACCACTGGCTACTGCAAATTCACTTTCTATCTCTGTATTTGCTTATTCTGGATATTTCATGTAACTGGAATCATATAGTAGGTGGTTTTATTTTTGTTTTGTTTTGTTTTTTAAATCTGGCTTCTTTTCACTTAGCATAATATTTTCAAAGTTCATCCATGTTATAGCACACGTCAGCATGTCATTCCTTTTTATGACTGAATAGTATTTAATTATCTAGGCAAACTATATTTTGTTTATCCATTCGTCTCTCAATGGATGTTTGGATTGTGTCCACCTTTGGCTGTTGTTAATAATACTGTTAGGAACATTCATCTACAGGTTCTTTTTTTTTTTTTTTTTTTTAATGTTTATTTATTTTTGAGACAGAGAGAGACAGAGCGTGAATGGGGGAGGGTCAGAGAGAGAGGGAAACACAGAATCTGAAGCAGGCTCCAGACTCTGAGCTGTCAGCACAGAGCCTGACGCGGGGCTCAAACTCACGAACCGTGAGATCATGACCTGAGCTGAAGTCGGACACTTAACCGACTGAGCCACCCAGGCGCCCCTCATCTACAGGTTCTTATTTGAACACCTGTCCTGTTTTCAGTTCTTTTAGTATATATCTAGGAGTGGAATTGCTAACGCATTCTGCATTTTATTGAGAAATCTGGCACCTGTTAATTTTGTTGTTTTTGTTCAGCTTACGAGCTTAAAATAGCTTTTCTGTTTTTAAACTGTTGATTTAAAAAGAATATTTCATAACAAAAGGGATATGAAATTTAAACACATATAGTTGTTATTTGCTTACAGAAAAGGTTTGATGGTCTCTTCTATATTGATTCATTGCTTCAATTTCCATTGCTCCTTTTTTTTTTTTTTTTTTTTCAACGTCTATCTATTTTCTTTGGGACAGAGAGAGACAGAGCACGAACGGGGGAGGGGCAGAGAGAGAGGGAGACAGAATCGGAAACAGGCTCCAGGCTCCGAGCCATCAGCCCAGAGCCCGACGCGGGGCTCGAACTCACGGACCGCGAGATCGTGACCTGGCTGAAGTCGGACGCCCAACCGACTGCGCCACCCAGGCGCCCCTCCATTGCTCCTTTAATTGTCCAGAAATGTGTCCACCTCCCTGCAGAACATAGTTAAATGTAGACTGTACTCAAGTTTATAGTTAGTTTACATTCAAAAGATACTTAGGTGTATGATGATAGCATCTGAATGTTTATGTGACCGGTATCTGAGCAACACTTGTTTTAAGATTCTAGTATGACCATAGACTTCCTCTTTTTCCCCATGAAATATGATTTATGTTTTTTCTATAATGTACCATTTTCATTCCTGAAAGTGGCTATTTTGTGTGTTTCTATTTCATTCATTTCTGCTTTTTTTAAAAATTACTTTTGTCTGCTTTTTTGTGAACTTTTTTCTTTTTCTAACATCTTAAGTGGAGCTTAGATGCTTGATTTTCAGCTTTTTCCAGTAAGCGTCCTTAAGGGTATTAATATCTTCTTGTGCATGACTGTAGCTATCCAAAGTTTTGATGTGTCACATTTTCATTAATCTTTAATTCAATATAATTTCTAGCTTATGTTGCAAGTTTTGTTTGATTCATGGCTTAATTAAAAGTAGTTCCTGGGGTACCTGGGCGGCTGAGTTGGTTAAGCATCCGACTCAGGTCATGATCTCGTGGTTTGTGAGTTCGAGTTGTGTGTTAGGCTCTATGCTGACAGCTCAGAGCTTGGAGCATGCTTCAGATTCTGTCTCCCTCTCTATCTGCCCCTGCCCCTTCTTGCACTCTGTCTCTATCTTTCTCAAAAGTAAAAATAAAAAAAAAATTTTTTTAAAGTGTGGTTCTTAATTTCCAAACAGAGGAATCTTTTTGTTACTAGATATCTTTTTGTTACTAATTTACAGTTTAAACCCACTGTGATAAGAAATTAGGCTTTGTGTGATTTTGATCCATTGAAATCTTTTGAACTTTCCTTTCCCACCATATGGTCAGTGTTTATAAATGTCCTATATCTGTTTGAAAATAATAAGTATTGTGCAGTTGTTGAGTGCAGCGTTCTGTGTGTGTGTGTTGGTTAGGTTAGGTTTTTTAAGTTCTTCTGTATCTTTACTGATTTTTTGGTCTGCCTCTTCAATTACTGACTGAAAGAAGTATGTTAAAAATTGCCATAATTAAGGATTTTTTCATTTCTGTTCTATTTTGCTTCTTTACTTTGAGACTGTGAGTTGTATACAAGTTTACAGTTATTTTGTCTTACTGGTGAATTGAACCTTTTATTATTATGAAATCCCTCTTGTTAAGACTTTTTGCCTTAAATCTGCTCTTTCTGGTATTAAATAGATCAGCTTTCTTCTGGTTTGTATATGGTATCGCTTTTTCATTTAACCATTCTGTTTCCGTTTAAGGTTTTTTTTCCTGCCTTTATTTGGAGCATTTATGCTTTTAATGTAGTTACTGATACATGGAGTTTAAATCTTCCTTACTGTTTTCTTTCTTCTTCTACAACTTTCCTTTTTCTTCTTTCTTGTGTCCTTTGGATTGATTATATTTTACTTCTTCTCATTCCTTTTTGGAATTACTAATTTCTTTTTGGAATATACTAATTATATATTCATTTTATTCTTTAGTAGATACCCAGGAATCAGGGAACATGTATCCTTGATTTAAAAAAAAATTTTTTTTAACATTTATTTATTGCTGAGAGACAGAGACAGAGCATGAGCAGGGGAGGTGCAGAGAAGGAGGGAGACACAGAAGCAGGCTCCAGGCTCTGAGCTGTCAGCACAGAGCCCGACGTGGGGCTTCAACCTACGAACTGGGAGATAATGACCTGAGCCCAAGTCGGATGCTTAACCAACTGAGCCTCCCAGGTGCCCCGATTTTTTAAAAAGTAGTATAAATTAATACTGTTACTGCTTTCCAGATAGTAAAAGGACTTTAGTATTCTTTAACTACATTCCCCTTCTCTAGACTTACGTGCTATTGTAAATATTTTATCTTTCAAACCCCACCAAGTATTTTATTATCATCTATACATTTTAAATTTATTTAGATTTATTTATATTACTCACGTATTCAGTGTTTTCGTTGGTCTTCATTTCTTCCTGTATATTTTTACTTCATTGTGGCTGAAAGTTTTCAAAACAACAATAAACATCAAGCTACAGGTCCAAGAAGCACTTTGAAAGGAAATTATACCTAGAGATACAACAGAAAAAGTGAATTTCCCATTCTTTTCTTTCTCCATGCTTTCGTGTAAATATTTCCTTCTGACCTATCATCTATTTCACTGATTCTCTCTTAGATGCATCTAATCTGTTATTAAACCCATAATTGAATTCTTAGTGTTAGTTACTGTATTTTCCAGTTGGGGAAATTCTCTTTGGTATTTATAATTTTTAAATTTTTTTTTTTTCAACGTTTATTTATTTTTGGGACATAGAGAGACAGAGCATGAACGGGGGAGGGGCAGAGAGAGAGGGAGACACAGAATCGGAAACAGGCTCCAGGCTCTGAGCCATCAGCCCAGAGCCCGACGCGGGGCTCGAACTCACGGACCGCGAGATCGTGACCTGGCTGAAGTCGGACGCTTAACCGACTGCGCCACCCAGGCGCCCCGGTATTTATAATTTTTAATACACCACTGAAATTCTCTAGCTTATCTTTTAATTCCAGGAACAAATTAGCATCTTTTTAAAAAGTGTTCTTTTGATATTTCATTGTCAGGATCTCCTCTGTGTTTATTTCTTGTGTCTGTTTCTCATACTGGTTTTCAGTCATATTGTCTAATCTTTCTGTATATCTGGGTATATTTTGTAAATTTTGTTTGTTTATGTTTTTATTGTATACCAGACATTATATAGGAATGATTGTAGAGGTCATTGTGGGCTCTGTTTTCTTCTTCCAGATTGTGGATTTATAGGTGTTTGGGGTTGGGCATTTTGTGTTTGTTTTGTTTGTTTTGCCACTAGTAATTGAGGGGGGGCACTAACAATCCAAAAGTCCCCCCTTAAGCTAGTCAGGAATTGAGATGATTCATAGCTGGGATTCAGTACTTGTTAAGGCAAGTCTATATTTAAGTGACTTTTACTACCCATGGGTATGTATCCTGTGATTCTTATCTTAAGGCCAGGTAGGTGGGTGGTTATCAGAGTCCTTCTTCCTTAAACTACAGTTTTTGTTCTGTAGGCACTGTATCTCTTAAAACAATATTCTGTTTAATTTCTTAGCTTCACAACTGGAACTTTTGGAAATGATCAGCACCTTTTAGAAGGACATGTACCATGTGTTAGGCTTTCCTCTCTGGACTTTGTTTCCTGGATCTTGACTCCATAATTCTCCACTGCCTCAGTAGCTTTCTCATGCCTTCAAACCAATGTTTTGTATGTGTGTTTTAATTCAGTCTATAGGAAGAGGGCTAGTGGCAGTGACAGAAGAGGAACTCCTATATTCATTCTTTAGGTTCTTATTTTTATTTATTATTATTATTATTATTATTATTTCAGTATATGAAATTTATTGTCAAATTGGTTTCCATACAACACCCAATGCTCATCCCAAAAGGTACCCTCCTCAGTACCCATCACCCACCCTCCCCTCCCTCCCACCCCCCCATCAACCCTCAGTTTGTTCTCAGTTTATTTATTTTTTTTTATTTTTCAATATATGAAGTTTATTGTCAAATTGGTTTCCATACAACACCCAGTGCTCATCCCAAAAGGTGCCTTCCTCAATACCCATCACCCACCCTTCCCTCCCTCCCACCCCCCATCAACCCTCTCAGTTTGTTCTCAGTTTTTAAGAGTCTCTTATGCTTTGGCTCTCTCCCACTCTAACCTCTTTTTTTTTTTTTCCTTCCCCTCCCCCATGGGTTTCTGTTAAAAGTTTCTCAGGATCCACATAAGAGTGAAAACATATGATGTCTGTCTTCTCTGTATGGCTTATTTCACTTAGCATAACACTCTCCAGTTCCATCCACGTTGCTACAAAGGGCCAGATTTCATTCTTTCTCATTGCCACGTAGTACTCCATTGTGTATATAAACCACAATTTTTTTTATCCATTCATCAGTTGATGGACATGTAGGCTCTTTCCATAATTTGGCTATTGTTGAGAGTGCTGCTGTAAACATTGGGGTACAGGTGCCCCTATGCATCAGTACTCCTATATCCCTTGGGTAAATTCCTAGCAGTGCTACTGCTGGGTCATAGGGTAGGTCTATTTTTAATTTTTTGAGGAACCTCCACACTGTTTTCCAGAGCGGCTGCACCAATTTGCATTCCCACCAACAGTGTAAGAGCGTTCCCGTTTCTCCACATCCTCTCCAGCATCTATAGTCTCCTGATTTGTTCATTTTGGCCACTCTGACTGGCGTGAGGTGATATCTGCTTTAGGTTCTTTTTAAATCATCTGGGAGCACCCGGCTGGCTCATTCAGAAGAATATAAGACTCTTGATCTTAGAGTCGTGAGTTTGAGCCCAACATTCGGTGTAGAGAAAACTTAATAAACTTTAAAAAGTAAAAATTAAAAAAAAATAAAAACATTCTGAATTAACATTTGTGCCGATACTTTTAAGATTATAAGTAGGAAATAATCTGTATAATGGTCCTTTTTCCAGGTGCTACCATACTGGGGAAATCCTCATGATAGAAAAGTTATCAGGAGGTTCTGGAGTCAGGTAACTCTCAGCTTATTATATATATACGTACATGCGCCCGTATATACATACATATGCAATCGTTTCTGCGATTGATCTGAGGAATTTCCTGTGTGTAAAATCTTACATATATTTCTAGGCACTAAGTCAGTGTACTTTTTTATCTTCTACAACACTTTTCCCATTATATAGACCATTAGCTGGACTTGCAGTCTAGGATTAAGTAAGAACTCTTTAGTAAGCTGAAGACTAATTTTAACATGATCTGTAATTAAGGTGAGTACTTAAAAAAGTTATGGTTTCATTTACTGCACATCTACCATGTAGGAGAAGCACGTCTTTAGGACTGTTTTGAACTTCTTAATCTTAAAAATTAGTGTCCATTTCTCATTATCTTATGAATTATTAGGTATCTATTTTCATTCTTTGCTTCTTGTATTTACAGAAGACCCTCTACACTCAGGATGCCCCTTTCCATGTGGTAATTACCAGCTACCAGCTGGTGGTGCAGGATGTAAAGTATTTCCAGCGGGTCAAGTGGCAGTACATGGTATTGGATGAGGCTCAAGCACTCAAGAGTAGTTCCAGGTAACATGATTAATAGAAACCAAATTCTATAGACTGAGGCCGTACAAATGTATAGATATGTGGTAGAGACATATGATATATACACACATACAGATGAATAAAGGACGGAGAGGTTTCAGAACATGGCATGATATGGTCTCTGCATAAGCCATGTATCTGACCAGAAGGCATTTTTCATGGGATGCAAATATTAATGTTTAGAATACAAGGATTTCTCTTCCATTTCTCTATTTAATAATTACTATATCTTAACAAGTCTTTGTTCTTAAGGAGCTTTTTTTTTAAGTTTATTAATTTATTTTGAGAGAAGGAAAGCATGAGTTAGGGAGGGGCAGAGAGAGAATAAGAGAGAAAGAATCCCAAGCAGGCTTTGCATTATCAGCACAGAGCCCGTTGAGGGGCTCAAACCCATGAACAGTGAGATCATTACCTGAGCTGAAGTTGGACACTTAACTGACTGAGCCATCCAGGTGTCTCTTCAAAGGAACTTTTTTGTGGGAGAAGTCTTGTCTGCCCTTTGATTCAGGGATTATTTTAGATAGGAGGCCTTAGTAGGAAGTAGAATATTTTATTTTGTAGACTGTAGGTTCTGTCTGTTTTATGCAGGTTGACCTAGTCCCTGGATGGTTATTAGAGCCACAAGAATCTTTTTCTTGGAAGTTACGTGTTTAAAACATTGTAAGGGTACCCGGGTTTCTCAGTTTGCTAAGCATCAGGTCATGATCTTACAGCCCGTGAGTTCGAGCCCTGCGTTGGGCTCTGTGCTGACAGCTCAGAGCCTGGAGCCTGCTTCGGATTCTTTGTCTCTGTCTCTCTCTGCCCCTCCCCTGCTATCCGCCCCCCCCCCCTCAAAAATAAACATTAAAAATTTTTTTTTAATAATAAAAAAAAATACTCTAATACCTTCAAAGTCAAAAACTGAATAGTAAGTCAGTGCTTGAGTTTAAAGCGGTATTACATGTTGCGTTTCATGCATTCTTACTAACTCTTGGTGAGCCCATAAGGCTTTCTTAGAAATCCATGTTAACTGACAGGATGGTACTTTCCATTCTCTCATGGGCATTACTTCATATTACACTCTTTTGAAGTAGGATGTGCTTACAGCCAGGAGTGGTAGACTCATTTTGCATTTTCTTCTCACACCTTTCCCCTTTCTCCATTGATCTCTCTAAACTGACACTGTAAGTGCACAGATTAATAATTATAAAGCTTTTTACTATAGATAAGTACCTTATAAGTAAATGGCTTGTGTCAGCAAACTGACCAAAGATAGTAGAGCACTTTGTCAAGCCAGAAAGGATCCTACCCTGCCTATTTGAGGGCTATTTTTCCTAAACCCTAATACCATGTTTTCAGTATTCAGGAGTTATTTTCTGTCATCAGCTTTGTTGAATAATATTTTTTAGTATTGTCTAAGGTTGAGTGCTTGATTATTCTGGATGTTCACTAATTTTTTGGAAAGCATTTTTAGAGATACAGGGTCTTCGTAGGGTCAAGAAAGATTTACCGCTCACTTGGAATTTGTAATTCACTTTATTGGACAGTGTTCGTTGGAAGATCCTCTTGCAGTTCCAGTGTCGGAATCGGCTTTTGCTAACTGGGACCCCAATTCAGAACACCATGGCAGAGGTAGGCATTAGTAGAAGCTTCAGTTTTATGTCTGCAATAAACAGAATGGTTCTAAGCACAGAATAGAATTCTTTCCCATGCCCACCTGGAGTGTTACTGTTCTGTACAAATTATAATCCCCACATAAAAGGAAGAATTTGTTGCTTGCCCTAAGTGGGGTTTTTTTGGCATCATTCCTATTTTCTAATTCTCTGGCAGAGGCAGATAATTTATTCTTCTGTAATTATGGAATAAATAATGAACATATTAGGAATGTAGCCCATCTAATGTAGAGATGTTTTTATGATAGAATATTTGAAAAGCTAATATTGTTTGGCACTGAGAGGCACTAAAATTCCTTATTTAGAAAAGGTATGATTATCTAGTACAGGGGTTAGAAAACTTTTTGAAAAGAGCCAGATAGTAAGTATTTTAAACTTTACAGGCCATATAGTTGCTCTTGCAGCTACTTAACCTTGCCATTATAATGTGAAAACAGCCATGGATGATACAGAAATGAATAGGTATGGCTATGTCCCATTAAAACTTTTTATAAAAATAGTTGGCAGGAAAAAAATGTGGTTGGCACAGCGTTGGAACCATAGGCCATTATTTACTGACCCCTGATTAAGCGTTATTTCAAGCAAGTTATGCTACCTCAGATTGTGTTCAGTTGTGAAGTGGATTTTTTAAATACATGAGACTATTTAAAACTTTCCCAGTACAACATCTGAGCAGTACTTGCACTTTTAGATTTTTAGTGTGAAATTAATTGAAAAATCTCATTTTGCTATAGCATCCTATAGAATTAGGGTTGATTGATGAGGCATGTGCATACATATGCCTTCTTTCTTGCCCACTGACTCACACTTACACCTGCACCTAGACAGACACACACACACACACACACACCTACCTGCAGATTTCACTCTGTCCAAACCCTCATTACATCTTCACCGTCATTTTGTTGTCCTACAGTTAATTTCACTTTTCTTTTGTTTCCAGCTCTGGGCCCTGCTACATTTCATTATGCCAACATTATTTGATTCACATGAGGAATTTAATGAGTGGTTTTCCAAGGACATTGAGAGCCACGCCGAAAACAAATCTGCCATTGATGAGAGTGAGTGCTTTTATGAACTTTCTTTCTTTCTCTCTATCAGTGTAGGCAACCACATAATTGAATATTTTTTTCTATGCAAAGAATTTTTCTTTCAGTATTCATAGAAGAATCTGAGGAAAAGTTTTTTCTCTTATAAGTTAATTATGTGCTTTGTTCATGTTTAAAAGAGCCAAAAGAACTTATACAGGTGAGGCTGCTGTCCTATTGACTATTTAATCAAGGTAGAACAGGCAGAGTTCATAAAATACCACATTTTGGCTTACAGAATCCTCAGTTTCCATATAGATTCTGAAAAATTCATATCAGAATTATATTCTTTATGAAATGGGATAAGGCTTTTATCCTGTAATAAAAACAGAGGCGTCATTTTTGTTATTTTCTATGTTAGGATTTGTTTCTACTGTTAACATTTTAAACCTTATCTATCGATACTTTTAACCTTGTTGAATAATACCTTTTAAGAGAGTTATGAGGTGTTTATTACATAGATATGAACTGAAATCTACCAAGTATAGAGAAGTCCTAAAGTAATCTCTTACACTACTACTTGATAATTTGCTGACATGCTTTGAAAAAGTTATTTTGGGGAAACACTAGGAGTCCCAGATAGCTTCCATTTGACCTATACGAGAACTCTGTTACTGATGAAATGATCCTAAAACACTCTAAAGGTGAATTCTAGTAAAAATAAAGTATTCCTTGTTGGTCTGAGTAAATGGTAGAAAAATGCATTTGCCCCAATGACTATAGGCAGATGCTGTGAAAATTCAGACCCCTAGGTTTCCCACTTAGGGAAAAGATTAAGTCTCAGTCTCCTTTCAGAGTTTCTTTAAGCTAAAAGGTGTAGGAACAGTTTAGTGAGAGATGATTGTGGTATTTCTTTTGTTTCTGTTAAATCCATATAATGTATTTGTCTGGTGGCCTCCTGGCATTTCAGATCAGCTCTCTCGCTTACACATGATCTTGAAGCCATTTATGCTGAGGAGAATCAAGAAAGATGTGGAAAATGAATTGTCTGACAAGGTAAGAAAAGAAGACTTCATTAGTTTAAGCCTTGAGGCAACCACCTTAGAGTTCCGGACCAAAAAAAAAATTCCTTGGTAAATGTTTAGTTGAAGGTAATTAATTTGATTAAGAGAAGACCTTTACACTTGAATGGATCAAGGAATACTTAAAATGAGTCCGACAGCCAAAGCAGGTAATAACTTTTTCTTTTTTTTGTTTCATCTTTTATCGTGGTGAATTTGAAGCATTACAAAAGTAGAAAAACTAGTATAATGAACCTCTGTAACCACCATACAGCTTCAACAATGATCAGCTCATTGCCATTCCCACCTACCTAGATTATTCTGAAACAAGTCCCCCATGTCTTTTATTTCGTTTCAAATATTTTCATACGTGTGTCCAAAAAATTAGTCTTTTTAAAAAACATAACCATATATTATCACCTTTGCTAAAAAAGATAATTATTCCATTATAGTATCATATATCCAGTCATTCCTCAGATATCCCCATTTGTCTTTGTGTATGTGTTTCTCTCCCTCCTTCTCCCTCCAACATCTACTGCTCCCTGCCTCCCACTTTCTCTGGTAAAGAATTAAAGATTTTTGGAATAAGAATCCAAGCAAGGCCCACGCATAGTATTTGGGTGATAGGTGTCTTAAGTAACTTTTAATCCCTCCCTACTTTTTTCCTTTATTGAACTAACTGAGTAACTTATCCTGTAGAATTTTCCACATACAGGATTTTGCTAATTGCATCATTGTGTTGTTGTCTAACATGTTCTGTGGTCTCCTGTATTTCTGCAACCTGAGAGATTTAGAAGTTTCATGTGCTTCAGGTTGTAACATTTTTTCTCATACTAAGCTAACAGTTTTGATTTACTGGGGCACCTGGCTGGCTTATGGCTTAGTCAGTGGAGCATGCGACTCTTGATCTTAGGGTTGTGAGTTTGAGCCCCACGTTGGGTGTAGAGATTACTTAAAAAATGAAATATTAAATTAAAAAAACCTTATTTTGGTTTATATCTTTTTTTGAATCCTTACCAGACTTCTGGTGTCTGTGTGTGTGTGTGTGTGTGTGTGTGTGTGTGTGTGTGTGTAATCTCCTGTGAATTCTTCCCATATTCTCCTTTGTTTTCTTCTCCCAGTTTCCAGTCCATCAGAGTTTTTCCCCATCTTTTATAGATTCCACCTATTCTCATAATTCTACTCTTTATCTACAAGGCATTTTCCAAGGTTCTTGATAACATCAGGTGATTCTCTGTCATTGCCAGAAGTTTGGATTATTTTGAAATTAGTAATGCTCTTTGGAAGATTTTGTGGGGGTGTACACCTTTATTATTATTATTATTTTAAGTTTATTTACTTATTTTGAGAGAGTGCAAGCAAGGGAGAGGCAGAGAGAGGGAGAGAAAGAGAATCCTAAGCAGGCTTTTCACCGTTAGTGCAGAGCCCAGTGTGTGGCTTGAACTCACGAACCGTGAGATTATGACCTGAGCTGAAATCAAGAATCGGACGCTTAAGCAGCTGAGCCACCCAGGTGCCTGGGGATGTACACTTTTAAAGACAAATGTATCTTTGTACCTTTGTTTTATTTACTTTTAATAATTCTTGATGTTTGTTTTGTGAAACTGGCTGATTTTAACTAAATAGCAGTGTTGCACAGGTATACCTTGTGGAAGGAAAATACTTTTTTTTTTTTTTTTTTAATTTTTTTTCAACGTTTTTATTTATTTTTGGGACAGAGAGAGACAGAGCATGAACGGGGGAGGGGCAGAGAGAGAGGGAGACACAGAATCGGAAACAGGCTCCAGGCTCTGAGCCATCAGCCCAGAGCCTGACACGGGGCTCAAACTCACGGACCGCGAGATTGTGACCTGGCTGAAGTCGGACGCTTAACCGACTGCGCCACCCAGGCGCCCCGGAAAATACTTTTTAAAACAGTGAATCCTTTTATGTATCAGAAAAGGCCTAACAAACTTATAGCAGTGTCATAGTTTCTGTTATTTGGTGGTGAGTAGGGAGGTGATCAGAAGATGTAGTATGGTTCTTAACTACTGTGAATAGTGTTTTTCTCAAAATTTCTTAAATATCAGTATTGTTTCTAATCTGTTTTTAGATATTATATTCTTTTATTAAACTCTTAGTGCCTGCTAGCCACTGGTACATAAAGATGTAGTCTCCAGGTTCCATTCAGATTTCCAGGGGAGATGAGTACATAAATAAGTAATATTATGTCTTAAGAGGAACAATGATTGTCTATGTGAAGTATAATGGGAATACAGATAAGGGAGTAGTTCTGTTAGGGAAAGTTAGAGAAGGCATCAGAGTACAGATGACATGTGAGCTAGGTCTGAAATAATGAATTGGCATTTACTAGGAAAATATGGTGAGAAGGAGGGTGCTAGGCCACAGGAGCAATGTGAACAAAGGTAGAATAACATTCAAATATGCAGCATGTTTAGCAGACATTATTCAGAGCAGTGTTGCTAAGGTATATAGGAAGACATGGTGATGAGACTGGGACAGGAGGGTTAAGAGTATGGGAGACTTTCTCTGCCTAGTGGCCGCTGGAGAATTTTTAATATTTTCATATAGGCAGTAATGTACGTTGAAGGATATCCAGCAGTTGGAATTACCTTACAAGATTCGTATGGAAAGTTTCTTAGAACCAGTAAAGACTGTAGGCAGGAAGATTAGATATGATGAGATTATGCAGTAAGACATTGGGAATGGTCAGAATGGGGGATTTGAGGTTAATTTCCTGTTGGAGTTGAGGGACTTCGGAAATGACAGAACATGAGCATGAGAGAGAGAAAAATCAGAGCTGATTAAAGTTTCTTTTTGGGCAGCTAAGTGAATGATAATGCTGCTAATCATTTTAATAAATTATGGTAAAGATTTTTTTTTCCTGCCCCCTCTGAGTGGTACTAGTATAGTAGGTAGTTGAAAATATGGGGCTGAAGGGGGGCGCCTGGGTGGCTCAGTCGGTTAAGCGTCCAACTTCGGCTCAGGTCATGACCTCGCGGTTTGTGAGTTCAAGCCCCGCGTCAGTCTCTGTGCTGACCGCTCAGAACCTGGAGCCTGTTTCAGATTCTGTGTCTCCCTCTCTCTCTGACCCTCCCCCGTTCATGCTCTGTCTCTGTCCCAAAAATAAATAAACGTTAAAGAAAATTTTTTTTTAAAAAAAAGAAAATATGGGGCTGGGGATGTTTGGAAATATGTTTTTGCAAGTCACTGCAGTGGTCAGAGTTGGTGCTATTTGGAAATGGAAGAGATTGCCCAGGGACAACATGTAGAGTGAGTGACAGGGAAAAGCATCAAAGAAAGAGTATTTTTCTGGATAATTAGCCACATGACAGGCTCATAGAGAGATACTGAGTTTATAGAGGTATGTATATTATCTTTTCAGCCATAATCTGGCTTGTATGTGTTTTCAACTTTATGCTGATACTGAATTTTCTTCTAGTTTTTCAATATGTATATGTCCTTATTGATTTTCAGATTGAGATTCTAATGTATTGCCAACTAACCAGCCGACAGAAGCTGCTATATCAGGCACTCAAGAACAAAATTTCTATTGAAGACTTATTGCAGTCTTCTATGGGCTCTACCCAGCAAGCACAGACCACCACCAGCAGCCTCATGAATCTGGTCATGCAGTTTAGGAAGGTAAGATTTTAGGTCAGCTGCCTTGGAGTTGTCTTCATTAACTCATTTCAAGAAAAAGGCTCTAACTTTGATGCCAAATAAACAAAGCCTGTTAAAAAGAGATGAAATGAGAAAGCATATATTCATAAAGGTAAACATTCAGGCTTTGGGATTCCCCATGATTCCTAGAGTGATGTGTGTACATGACAGTGGTGTCTTATCACTTCCCTTCCTCTTAGGTGTGTAATCACCCAGAGTTATTTGAACGACAAGAAACTTGGTCTCCATTTCATATTTCCCTAAAGCCATACCAGATTTCAAAGTTTATCTACCGTCATGGACAGATCAGGGTTTTCAACCATTCACGAGACAGGTGAGCAAAAATACTAATATTAAGGGTGCTTAAGGGTGTTTTTGTAAGTTGGGGTTTTGTGGCTTAGTGCTTTTGGGGTTTTACTGGAGAGTGTTTGAGTTCCCTAACAATGAGGTATTTAAGCAAAGGGTGGACAGCTATTTATTGATGGATACTATGATAGTAATCTGTACAATATCAAGGGTTTAACTGGTTGACCTAATGTCTCTAGACACTTCCAGATGCCTTTCTGAATGTGGAACGTGTGTGTGTGTGTGTGAGAATATGTACTTGAACCAAGAGAGGTCACCAAAGTTCTCTGCCTCAGTACTGAGATTATTTTGTGTGTTTTATTTTACACTTGGTGTGGGAGAACTGATTGGATTTCAGATTAATTTACCTTCCTCCCGGAATCAGCAATGACAAATTTGGTAAAGGTGAAGTGGTTGTTAATATAATATGCCAGTTCTATTCAGAAAATACTTGCATGGGTCAGTTCTACACCTGTGAGTGAGAGTAGCCTTAGCTTCTGGATTTTTTTTAAAAAAAAATTTTTTTTTTTCAACGTTTATTTATTTTTGGGACAGAGAGAGACAGAGCATGAACGGGGGAGGGGCAGAGAGAGAGGGAGACACAGAATCGGAAACAGGCTCCAGGCTCTGAGCAGTCAGCACAGAGCCCGACGCGGGGCTCGAACTCACGGACCGCGAGATCGTGACCTGGCTGAAGTCGGACGCTTAACCGACTGCGCCACCCAGGCGCCCCAACTTCTGGATTTTTTAACAAGCTCCCAATGGATGCTTAAGCACATCCACATTTAAGAAGCATGGTTTTAGAAAGTTCATTCTGTAGAAGAACAATATAAGCATTATCAAAATAATTATCAACAATATTTAGTCTAATGAAACTGAAGTTGAGGCACATTTCTTGGGTTTAATTTTTTTTTTAATGTTTGTTTATTTTTTTTATTTTTAATTTTTTTTCAACATTTTTATTTATTTTTGGGACAGAGAGAGACAGAGCATGAACGGGGGAGGGGCAGAGAGAGAGGGAGACACAGAATCGGAAACAGGCTCCAGGCTCCGAGCCATCAGCCCAGAGCCTGACGCGGGGCTCGAACTCACGGACCGCGAGATTGTGACCTGGCTGAAGTCGGACGCTTAACCGACTGCGCCACCCAGGCGCCCCTTTTTTTTTTTTTTTTTTTTTAAATTTAATGTTTGTTTATTTTTGAGAGAGTGTGAGTGAGGAGGGTCAGAAGAGAGGGAGACAGAGGATCTGAAATGGGCTCTACGCTGACAGCAGCGATTCCAATGCAGGGCTCGAACTCACAAACTCACAAACCACAAGGTCATGACCTGGGGCGAAGTTGGACGCTTAACTGACTGAATCACCCAGGCACCCCATCTTGGGTTTAGAATTCTTTGTGTTAACTCCAGGCTTTTTATTCAACTAGATAGGTGGGGAGAAACGGGAAACATACCAGAGCTGTAGCACTGTTTTGTGTAGTATGTGGTAACTTACAGCTTTGAATTGTGATTCCCTGAAATAAAATGAGACGACTTTGAACTTGTATTACCTTTTTATATGAATATTAATTACTTAGTACTTTCTGACATTTATGCCATGATTTCTGTCTGGTAATATGGCAACAAACCTCTTAAAAGTAGAAGCAGTTTCAAATCTAAAAGATTCTCTTTAGTTTTGAACCTCTAGTTAACTTCCCAGTATTTATATTGAGTTTGGATTCATTTTATTTTACTTCACAGGTGGTTAAGGGTTCTTCTTTCTCCATTTGCACCAGACTATATCCAACAGTCTCTCTTTCACAGAAAAGGTGGGTATTTTAATATTTGGGCAGGAAAATATACCAGGGATTTGCCAGAATGCTCTTTGATTTGCTGAGTGACTGATTTGCAACTAGTAATGGTTTTGCCTACTTGCTGGGTCTGTATTTATGAAGTCTTGATAAACTTTAAGTAAATTAGTTGTCTTCATCTGTAGATGCTATGATTTGTGGCTATAACAGGAAGCAATAAAAAATTATTACATTGACCTTCCACCTTTATTTTTTACCTGCCTCTTAAAGACTTTCTTAAACCCTTGAAACTTGACAGAGACAATGCAGGACTATCATTAATGTGACTTAGTTCCTTCCTGCTTAGTCTAAGGGAAAGGAGCAGCTCAGCTTTGAGCATTATCTAGAGTATTAAGGCAAAGGTTCAGAATCTTCAGCTCTGTACTTATCTTTCTCCTGCCATGATAAAAAGAGAAAAGCAATTAGACAAGCTACCAAAAAGCCGAAAGGTAGCCAGTGAGCCAGCTCCATTCTGCCCCATTGTATGCCATATCTCATAGGTCTGCCTCTCCCACTTGTTATTGTAATACAAAAATATGATGCTGTGACTTACATCGTAGTGGCTGAGACAAAACCTTTGGATATCTTTTCGTTCTTAAATAAAAACTCAGCAGTTCAGTAGGCTTTAGTTGACTTGCTCGCTATTGGGTTTAACTTTGTCCTTTGATATTCCAGGTGTTAATGAAGAAAGCTGTTTCTCCTTCCTTCGCTTTATTGATGTATCGCCAGCAGAAATGGCAAACCTTATGCTTCAGGGACTTTTGGCCAGGTGAGAAGTTTGCTTAATTTGATGACAGAGCAGTTGGGGATAAATAGGGAGAGAGGTTGGACTGTGAAATTAAACATTTAATATTATATCATCTTAACGAGCCTTTTTTTTTTTCTTGTTAAGGGTAAAAATTGTTATAAGGGAGTTCTAATTTTCTTTGGTCATTTAATAATTGCATGATACTTCATAATGTACCTTATATAAAAATTATTTAGGCTTCCCCCTCCCCCAAATGCTACCAGAAGGTCTTTAAGTCGTCTTAATTTCTAGTTAGTTTAGTATGTTGTATTTGCTTCCACAGGGCAAATAATGGCCATTGGGTCCTTTAGTTAGTAGTGATTGCAGCATAGCCTACCTTAAGTCTTCTGGGAAATTTAGTTCTATGTTTTTTTTCTCTGGAATAATGGCTTTCACTTAATGTTATTATTTTGTATTTACATAATAAATAGTGACCTTGTTAGAAAAGGCTATTTCTCTGATATGAGGATGTTTTTATAATAGAATTTTTGTGATAAATATTCTTTAAACGAGGAGCTTTACGGAGGATTTTAGTTTTCATAGTAGCAAACCAAGTCATGCCAAAGATAGAATTTATGGAAGAAGAGTACGAAACAGCTTTATCTGAAAGAAGGAAAGAACTGTTTGTAAATGTTCAAGATTTACAAAAGAGACATGTGAATGAAAGACAAGGTTCCTCGCTGCTATGAACTACCCTCAAACCTCCATGGAGCACTGAATAAGCATGTCTGCTGTGGTTTGTTTCAGATGGTTAGCTCTTTTCCTGTCTCTGAAAGCCTCCTACAGGCTCCATCAGCTGCGCTCCTGGGGAGAGCCAGAAGGGGAAAGCCAGCAGAGATATCTGAGAAACAAGGATTTCCTTCTTGGGGTTAATTTTCCACTCTCCTTTCCCAACCTTTGCAGCTGCCCTTTGTTAAAGGTAAGCAATTATTTCACCATCACTTATCCATGTTAGTACTCCCCTTTCCTTTGCATCACTAAAAGTAATAATAAAGTAAGTGAGGGCCTGATGAACCCAGAATTTCCAGAGGAAGCAGTGTACTGAGTTATAATTTAATATATTGATGGTGTGTGTGTGTGTATCATGTGTCTATGCGTATGTGTATATTTAATGTGTATTTTGTATATAATTTTAATATAAAGCGCACAGATATTAAATATACAACTCTTTAAATTTATTCATGTGTATACACTTGTGTAACTACTAAATTATACCTAGATTAAGGTATAGAACATTTCCAGCACCCAGAAGTCTGCCTCAGACATCTTCCCATTTGATACCTCCAGTTCAGAACAAACCAACTATTCTTTCATCATAGGTTATTTTTACCTGTGTTCTTGACCTTAATGTAAATGGAATTACCCAGTATGTGCACTTTTATGTCTAGCTGCTTTCCCTTAATATTGTGTGATTCATCCATGTTGTATTATAGCATTTTTTTTTAATACCATGAAGCATTCTATTGTCTGAATAGACCACAATTTATTAACCTGTACTACTGTTGGTGGATATTTAGGTTGCTTCCATTTTGGGGTTATTGTAAATAAAAGTGCAATGCATATTCTTGTACATGTCTTTTGATAAATGTAAGCACTCATTTCTTTGGGGTTTATATCCAGGAATGAGATTGCTATATCACCAGGTATATGTAGGTTTAGATTTAGTAGCCACTGCCAAACAGCAAAATGGTTTTAGAAATTTTTCAAAATGGTTTTAGGAATTTATACTCCCACAAGCAATGTGAGAAGTGTGCTACTGTTCATCATCCTTGCCTGTACCTGATATTGTCAGTCCATTTTGTTCAATTTGCAGTGTGATCTTGTGATTTTAAGTTCTATTTCCATGAAAAATAATGATGTTGAATACCTTTTCATATAATTGTTTTGGCCATTGTAGAATAGGTAAGGGAGAAAGTGACAGAACATAAGGGTATACATGTAGGTCCATATCATAAGGGACACCATCAGTTACTGCAAGGATTTGGATTTTATTTTGAATGAAATGGGTAACACTGGAGAATTTTAAGAAGAGATTTATATATTTATATGTTACAGTCCTTCAACAGAATTAAAAGTTTAGAAGGCATGGCATTATCCTTGTGTCCTCTAGAAAGTTTAATGGGTCATTAGTCTTATAGTTAATTGCTATTGAATGCCCGATATTCTTTGGTTGAATATGGTATTTGCCCCCTGTACACTGAAGAACCCATATGATCTCTGTTTCCCTCTGTTTCTCAAGCATTGTTCCATGTGCTTTTTTGGACTCTGGAGATAAGACTGGTAATGTAAAACAGACAGTAGAATTAGATTCCGGTCCTACTGGAATAATGTAGTCAGTGGTGGCAGGGTGACTTCTATTAGTGAGATACTGTCTGATAAAGAGTTGCTTAACTTCCTATTGACTGATTTCACCTACGTTTGGTAGTTTTTTATTACTCTAGTTATAAATAGTTGCTAGTTTTATTTTTGGTACAGAAAGCACCATTTTCCCATTTTCTTAAGAGTTTATTATGTATTCTTACGTAGATACTTGCATCTTACTTAACACTCACATATGCCTTCCCATATGTGTATTCAAACACACCATAGTGTGTTCAGTGCATGTGTTCATTGAGGTCCTTGTATCAATTAATTTCCTGAGGGGCACCTAGGTCAGTTAAGCATTGAACTCTTGATTTTTGTTCAGGTCATGATCTCACAGTTTGTGAGTTCAAGCTCTGTGTCAGGCTCTGTGCTAAGAGTGTGGAGCCTGCCCACGTGCTTTCTCTCTCAAAATAAATAAACTTAAAAACAAAATGTATATTCTGAGAAATTCAGATGTGGGCAGTATGCCTTATGGGAAATTGGTAGTGAAATCTTTAAGTTTATCTAATTGAAGTTAGATTTGCTTTCATTTCCTCTTTAATTTCATGTTGTAAATGGATACTTGCTGCCATAGTGGCTTACTATGTATACTAACTTGCTGAACCCCAGTAGGTTGCAGGTAGCTGAAAGCTAATTCTTTATGTGTAGAAACACCGTTCTGCTTTCGGTCTCATCATCCTTATCTCCAACACGTATATATTGATATATCAACCAGGCAGTCTGTTTTGCCAGAGTTTGTTGATCTATTCTAAGAAATTGCTGCTTTCAACTAAGCAGAATTATCTTTACGTGGTATCTAGCCTTAAAGGTTAACATAACTTCTGAATTAAGAATTGTTTTGTTGAGACTCCATATGTAACAATTAATAAAAATATAATAAAGCTGATTATATCTGTGGCCTTTGAAGTGTGACCACAACTCAGTATTTTTTCTTAATATTTTATATCACCACCTGATAAGCATATAGATATACAAAATATTACATACACATACATACTCTTTGTAACGGTATTCACAAAACAATACTTAGCCTTCATGTACAATGTACTGATTTTTTTCTCGTTTTTTTTTTTTTTTTTTAACATTAGTTAAACCTACTAAAAAATGACATCATGACTCTCACTGCTCACAATTTGAAAACTACAGCATTACACGGCTCCATAATATTAGAATAGCCAGAGGACTAAGTAAAGAGAGTCACCATGTAGAAGATTCTGGATCATTCTTTTTAATAGTAAGAAAAGAAAGAAACTAACATTTGGAGCTTATGAAGAGTCTCACTTTCTGAATATGGAAGAGAAGACCAGATGTTGCTCAGAAAGCAGTATGCACATTTCACTGTGTAGTTACCCTGACCTGTAGTTAGCAGTCAAGGTCCATCTCTTGGTATATTCTGGTACGTACCTGTTATATCCCTGGTATTCAAAGATTATATAAATAAAGATAAGTAATTTTTTAAAAGTTTTTAAAATTAAAAAATTTTTAGTGTTTATTTTTGAGAGAGAGAGAGGGAGACAGGATCCCAGGCAGGCTCCACACTGTTAGCACAGAGCCCATTGTGGGGCTCGATCCCACGAACCATGAGATCATGACCTGAGGTGAAATCAATAGTCAGATGCTTAACTGACTGAGCCACCTAAGTGCCCCAAAGATAAGTAATTTTGAACGAACCCAGCTGATTCAAACTTGAACAAAGTAGTTCATTATGGGAACTATCCCCCAAGAATGACTTTGTTAGAATGTGTCTATTACTACTACTTTCCTGTTTCTCACACTGGCTTCTGTGAACAGATTTTTTTTTATTCAAGAAGCATTTATCTAGAGAACATTGGTTTTGTCTGTTTTGCAAAGCAGAGTAGAGAAGGAAATTTAGGACGCCTAATCTTTTATTTTTATTTAATTATTTTATGTTTTTAAAAAAAAAATTTTTTTTTAACGTTTATTTATTTTTGAGACAGCATGAACAGGGGAGGGGCAGAGAGAGAGGGAGACACAGAATCTGAAGCAGGCTCCAGGCTCTGAGCTGTCAGCACAGAGCCCAACGCGGGGCTCGAACTCACGGACCGTGAGATCATGACCTGAGCTGAAGTCGGATGCTTAACTAACCGAAGCACCCAGGCGCCCCAATTTTATGTTTATTTTTGAGAGAGAGAGAGAGAGACCGAAAGAGAGAGAGCATGAGTTGGGGAGGGGCAGAGAGAAAGGGAGACACACAATCTGAAGCAGGCTCCAGGCTCTGTGCTGTCAGCGCAGAGTGCACCACGGAGATCAGACTCATGATTTTTGAGATCATGACCCCAGCTGAAGTCAGATGCTCAACCTACTGAGCCTCCCAGGGACCCTGGATGCCTAATCCTTTAGAACAGATGTCCAAAATTCATAAGTTAAGAATATAAAAGTTAAAACTTAAGATGCATAATATTTTAGCATACATACACACACCTACATACACTTTGAGGGGCGCATGGATGGCTTAGTTAAGCGTCTGACTCTTGATTTTTAGCTCAGGTCGTGATGTCATGGTTCATGGGATTGAGTCCTGCGTTTGGCTCTGCAGTGACACCATGGCACCTGCTTAGGATTCCCGCCCCCCCCCCCCCCCCCCCCGCCATCTCTGCCTCTCCCTCGCTCATGCACATGCTGTCTCTCTCTCAAAATAAATAAACTTTAGGGAAAAAAAATACTTTGAAATTTCATAGTCTACTCTGATCCTGGCAGTTTTCCATTAAAAAAAAAAAAGATTGACAAAAATGAGTCTCTTTTCAAAAGATAGCTCATCAAATATTGGATAACAGCATTGAGGTTTAAATGTAATGATTATCTATTGTGCTGATGTTTGAATTTATCAATTGATTTTTAAATACAAGGTCTTCGGCTCTTTTGTGTGGGATAAATACATCATATGTGCTTTGTGCCTTTCATTCATGATATGACTTGTTTGCTGTTCTTGAGGTTTAAAAAAATACTTCTGGCACGATGGATATAATTTACAAATCTTGTGGAAGATGACTTTATTTAAATAGGGATCTTACTATGGAATCTCAGAATTTTTTATTTTCACAGAAAATAGACTTATAACTGTGTTTACTATTTTTGGTAAATGTCCTAATAGTATAACGTGAGAGGTATTTGCTATAATTCAGATGGTGAATTACAAACTTAGGAAGGGCAAGAAAAGTTTTGAAAGACTGACATAAATGTGGAGTCCATCTTTAAAAGTCGGAGTGGGAGGAAGAAAATTTGGGAGTGACACGCAGTACCCTAACAAAGTTATTAGGGAAGTTAAATTTTTTTTCTAACAAAATTAGTGACTCTTGAACTCAACAATTCTAAGGAAAGCTAACTTGATTCTGAAAAGAGCATTTGCTTTGCTTTAGTAGATAACAAGCCAAATGGATTAGAGAGACAGAAGTAATAGGTGTTGTATGTATATTAAACTTTTTATGTCTTTTTTGTTGCCTTGGCTGTCCTTCTAGAGATATTAACATGCATATGGGGAAGTGCATAAATCTTAAGTGTACATACAGCTGGATTACTTCACAAAATACTATTGGAACTCTACTCCAGAAGTCCCTTGTGCCTACTTCCTTCCATTCACTCTTCCTCTCCACTGCCTTGACCTCCCCACAAGAGTCACTGTAGGGAAATATTTGGTTGTTATAACTCCTTTTGTGAATATTACTGTATGCAACTTTTAGTGAAAATTCATATGTATTTTGTGGGATATATATCTAGTAGTCAAATTGCTAAATCATGGAGTATGCATATGGTCATCTTTAATAGATAATGTCGAACAATTTTCTAAAACAATTGCACCAATGTTTTCGTTCTCATTAACGTTATATGAGAGTTTCTAGTTGCTCCATATCCTTGCCAAAATGTATTAGTTATTGTTTGTTCATTTTAGCCCTTCTTTGTGGTGGTATTTCATTGTGGCTTTAAATTACATTTTTCTTATGAATAATGATGTTGAATATTTTTTCTACTGCTTATTGGCCATTTGGATAACCTCGTTTATGAAATTCTTATTCAAGACATTGCTTATTTTTCTATTAGGGTATCTGTATTTTCTTAGTGACTTGTAGTTCTTTATGTATTGCAGATTTCTTCTCCCCTGCAGCTAACTTTTGCAAACTCAACAGTGTCTTTTGTTAAATAGTTAGCATTTTTGTGTCGTGTTGAAGAAATCTTTGCCTATACAAAGGTCATGAAGATAATCCTGTGTGTTTTTTTTCAAAAGTTTTTTTGATGTACCTTTCACATTCAAATGTACAAGGAATTTTGGTAGTTTTTTAGTCTGGTAAAGGTTATCTTTTTTTTTTTTTTTTTTTTTTTTTTTTTTTTTTTTTTTTACATATAGATATCCATATTCATTTGACCCAACTCTATTTTTTGAAAAGACCATCCTTATTGCACTCAGCATCGTTTTTGCCAAATCAGTGGCTGTATCTATATGGGTCATTGTTCCATTAGTCCATTTGTCTATCCTTGAACCAGTACCACTCTTTTTTTTTTTTTTTTTAATTTATTTACTTTTGAGAGAAACAGAGACAGCTTGAGTAGGGGAGGGGCAGAAAGAGAGAGAAAGAATCCCAAGCAGGCTCCATGCTGTCAGCACAGAGTCTGATGTGGGACTCGAACTCACAAAACCATGAGATCATGACCTGAGCCAAAATCAAGAGTCAGACGCTTAACGAACTGAACCACCCAGGTGCCCCAAACCAGTACCACTCTTTCTTAACCTATAGCTTCATAATAAGTCTTAATAACTGGTAGCACAGATCCTCTAGCTTCGTTTTTCTTCAGTATTGGCTTTGGCTGATCTTGGCTCTTTGCATTTTTATGTAAATGTTATCTTTTTATTATTATTTCTTTACATTGTTATGTAAATTTTAGAATCAGCTCATAAACCTTATTTTTTTGTTTAATCTTTATTTTGAGAGAGAGAGAGAGAACATGAGCAGGGGAGGGGCAGAGTGAGAGGGACAGAGAGAATTCCAAGCAGGCTTTGTGCTGTCAGCTCAAGGCCGTCGCGACCACAAGATCACAGCCTGAGCTGAAATCAAGTCAGTTGCTCAACCGACTGAGCCACCCAGGTGCCCCTAGAATCAGCTCATAAATCTTATTTTAAACTCTTTAGCATTGTAGATACACAGGCCACTGTTCTCCAAATGTTTTTTGATTATGTCCCCCTGTTAATTAAACAGACTTAACGCATTTTGCCAATACCTATATGTTATTTAAAATGTTATACATGTACTAACATGTTACTGTTACTTTCATTGTGAATTTTACATTTGAAGTTTTTTTGGAGACTATTTGGACAGAGAAGCCTAATTGAGTAAGGAATGGTGATGGAGGGGAAGACCCAGTATTTCCTTGAGGAAATACTCCCTTTTCTTCACAAACCCTTCTCTCTTTCTCTTCATGCTATTTTTAATTGTAGGATACCACGAGCCAATTGGATTGAGTGAAAAGTGTGCATTGATTTGTGTCAGAAGAACTTACTGATTGAATGAATCTCTAGTGGTAGAATGTGATCTTGGCTTAATGGTTAATGCTCCTTTTTTCTGCTGATTCAGGCTACCTTCAGAGTAGTCTCCTCTCAGTGTTAGTCTACACCCGCAGAGATTGCATGTAATCAGTGTTGTTTACCACCCTGTTAGCAATATCTGCTGTGAGCAAGGTGTGTTAACAGGTTAAAACCTGTTTTCGGGTTTGAAAAATTATTCAGGTATGTAGTAAAAACACACACAAACTTAAGGACTTTAAAAACACAAATGAGGGGCGCCTGGGTGGCTCAGTCGGTTGAGCGTCCGACTTCAGCTCAGGTCACGATCTCGCGGTTTGTGAGTTCGAGCCCTGAGTCAGGCTCTGGGCTGATGGCTCAGAGCCTGGAGCCTGCGTCTGATTCTGTGTCTCCCTCTCTCTCTGCCCCTCCCCCATTCATGCTCTGTGTCTCTCTGTCTCAAAAATAAATAAACATTAAAAAAAATAAAAATAAAAACAAAACAAATGATTCACTTTAAGAGTGGAAAGAAGACAATTAACTGCCAGATTGATGGTAGATGATTAGTGGTAAAGTTTAGAATGGGAAATCACCTTAGATTGAAATGGACAAAAAGTTGTTATAGAAATTGTATTGTTTTAATTGGATTTTGAGTGATAGGGATCTGGGTGGGAGGAAGAATATTACAAGTTAAAGACTGGAACTAAAATAAAAGACAGTAGTGAGAGAAAGGGCCAGAAAGGTAAATTGTAGGAATCTTTGAATGCCAGTCTATTGGGTTTAGATATTAACCTAGGAGACTCAGCCTTTTCTTGGCTTACTTTCTTGATGCTACAGTTATAGCCTAGGGGAAATTAACTTTTGGTGGCTGCTATCAAGCGATGGGAGGGAGTACTCTGATAGCCAGTTTCAGGAAGGCCACTTAATCACTCAGATCACTAAGCACACCAGTGAGGGATCTCTGTCATTGGTATTTGATGAAAATTAATCTCAGAGTGTGGTGTCAAGAAATACTGGACACAGGAGTCCATGTTAAGGAGAATGTTGAACAAAAGTTGTGAGTATCAAGTACTAAGGACTCAACAGAAATGGTTGTAACTAAGGACTCAGCAGAAATGATTATGAAGCAGGGGTCAAGGGATTCTGATTTATTTCAATATGGAGGAGCATTGTCAGTGAAGGAATCATTTCCAAAACCCAGAGTTCAAGAGAAGATCCAGAGAGAATAATAAATTCTATATTAAATGTAAAGCAAACACACAGGAGTAAGATTAGTAAGTCTTTGTTGTTATGAGTGCAGATCGAACGCAGAAGCCCGTAGGGATGTACAGGGAGAAAGATGCTGGTTAGGAATTGTGAAAAGTAGGTAATGAAGTGTGATAGTCAAAAAGAAGAATAGGAAGGTATTTCAGGAAGGACACTTGGGTTTAAGGCAGAGTTGCATTGTAGGAGAGAGGAGACTCAGATTTGAAGACTAAAATAGAAAAAGGCAGCAAAGAGGGAGATTGAACATGCAAGAGAGACAATTGATGGGGATGCAAAGTAGTTAAGTATCCTTTTTATATGGCAGAAAACTCCAGTGAATACTGTTAGGAGCTCTGTAGTTAATAGGAAGGTACTCTCTACCACAAAGAATATTTTACTCTGAAACTAAGCTTAACATGAAAAAAGAAAGTGTTGTTAAGCAGCAGTTCTATCCTTTTATTTTTCATCATTCCTTTTCCTTGCCCAAGTGAGAATGCAATTTAGCTGTTTGGACATTTTATATAGTAGTCCCTCTTGTGTTTGGGGCCTTGCACTTACAAAGTTAAATGAATGTTTCCTGAATGACTTAGTATTGGTGTGTTGCGTTTGTGTTAGTTTTTCCTTTGGAACTTGGTGTGTATTCTCATCTAAGGGAGTGTCCTCCAGCCTGAAATTAAGTATGATCTTAACTTCAGTACTTAAAATGGAATTTTGTGAAGAGTTATAACATTTCCTTGGAGGTTGAGAAATGTGGTAGGATTGGTAACTTGTTTGATCATCCATTGATTTTATCAGTGGATACATTGTACATCAGTTATTTTCACCCTGCAGTTGTTTTTGATCAGGAGCTTGGGAGCAACTTGGGTTGGTGGTTCTGGCTCAGAAAATCTTAGAAAGTTAAAGTCAAGATGTCAGCTAAGGTTACAGTTATTTGAAAGATTGGCTATAGCCATAGGAGCTACTTCCAAGGTAGCTCACTTACATGCCTAGCAAGTTGGTGTTGGCTGTTGGCTCAAGGCCTCAGTTCCTTTCTGTGTCGACTTTTACATGGGGCTGCTTGAGTATCCACATCCCAGATAAGTGATTTCAGAGAGAGAAAGTGCAAGAAGGAGCCACACTGCCTTTTATGACCTAGTTTTGGGAGTTCTGCAAGGAGAGTAAAGTAGGCTTTACCTTTTGAAGAGAAAGATACCAAAGAATTTGTGGACATATCTTAAAATGACCAGAGCCTCTTACTGCTGGGCTGATGCCTTTATATTACTTTTTTCATGATAAAGTCTGTTTTGGTATTCCCAGTTCTGAGATTTTGGCCTGGGCTATTGATGGGTTCAGACTGTGATGTGACATCACGAAAGTTCTTAAATTGTGTTGCTAAGGATGTTGGTATCGGGCGCCTGGGTGGCTCAGTTTTTTAAACGTCTGACTTTGGCTCACGTCGTGATCTCGCAGTTTGTGAGTTCAAGCCCCGCATTGGGCTCTGTGCTGACGGCTCAGAGCCTGGAGCCTGCTTCAGATTCTGTGTCTCCCTCTCTCTGCCCCTTACCAACTCATGGTCTGTCTGTCTCTCTCTCTCTCTCTCTCCCTCTCTCTCTCTCTCTCTCTCAGTAATAAATAAATGTTAAGAAAATAAAAAAAAAAATGTTGGTATCTCTCCCTGCTCTCTGTATCACTCATCTTGTCTACAGTTTTATTAGCCACAACAAATGTCAGCTGGGGAAGATACTAAATACATAATGGTATCTGGCTTTCATTTTCAGCAGGAATTCATTGCTCAAATGCCCTAAGTCCTTGTAAGCAAAAATTTTTTTTATTGCAAGCTCTGTGTATTCTGTATCTTGCATTTTCATATGATTTGCCAAGTTAGTTCTGATTATGGAACTTTGATTATTTGTAAACATAATGGAAAGATGATATTTTTCCAACTCTTTGTTTTGCCTTCGTTTATGGTACTAGAAAATGGAATAAATAGCTTTGTTTCACTATGCAAAGTAAACACAAATTATGTTTTAAAATGTTGATGGAAGTGGGGTGCCTGGCTGGCTCAGTCAGTGAAGTATGTGATCTTGATCTCGGGGTTTTGAGTTCATGCTGCACATTGAGTGTGGAGATTACTTAAATAAAATATTTAAAAACAACAACAGTAAAGTTTTGATAGGAAACATGCAACTTGAATCCAGATTCCATGTTTAAGATCAATTTTAAAGGTGAATTTTGGGGTGATTCATTTTTTTTTCTTATGTAATCTTTATGCCCACTGTGGGGATCAAACTCATGACCCTGAGATCAAGGGTTGTATGCTGTACCACCTGAGCCAGCCAGGCACCCTTGGGATTATTCTTTTTTTTTTTAATTTTTTTTTCAACGTTTTATTTATTTTTGGGACAGAGAGAGACAGAGCATGAATGGGGAGGGGCAGAGAGAGAGGGAGACACAGAATCGGAAACAGGCTCCAGGCTCTGAGCCATCAGCCCAGAGCCTGACGCGGGGCTCGAACTCACGGACCGCGAGATCGTGACCTGGCTGAAGTCGGACGCTTAACCGACTGCGCCACCCAGGCGCCCCACCTTGGGATTATTCTTAAGTGGACAGACCTGAAGGAAAAGAGGAGGGAAAATGGTAAAATTGGAAACACGTGTCAGAATTCTTTTTCTTGTGCTCTTCAAATAATTTTAAATAAAATTCCTTTGGAGCTACCAAATTAGCTTTGAATTAATTTTCCAACATTCAGCTTTGTCCTCTTAATGCAGAATATTCTTCATTCTCTTTGGTGCCTTCATTTGTTTTATAAAGTGTAGTACTTATTGTTCCAGCAGCCTGTCCTCTGAATATAGCTTCTTGTCACCAGATCCAGGTAAAGGCTTTAGGTAAAGGCTTTGTTCTTATTCCTCTAAGGAGACAGATAATGAGTGTTGACTTAGCTACATGTTGTCATCTTGTTCCTGGTAAGCTACATCAGATCCCATACTACTTAGTCATTTAGCAGTCTAACCCAGTCCTTGCCTCTTTCTTTTCCATCATGGATGTGAATGAATCTACATGGTGAGAAGCTCCCCCCCCCCCCCAGTATGCCTGTAAATCCCTTGTTCTCACTCTGCAGTGAATGTTAAGTTTGAATTCTGTGTTGCAGAGTTCAAGGAAGTACCGTTCTCATAATACTGGCTTTGGGATAATATATAAACATGAAGAAACTAAGAACTAGGCTAAGCACACAGATCAGATGACACTTAGGGGTGTTTTAAACAAAGTTTAGGGCCTTTTAAACTCTAACTTGATGCGAATGCTTGTCTGGTATTTCTTTCTCTTGTGATGCTTGTGCAGCAAAAGTCAGCATGGTTCTCTGTGTTCCACTTGATTTTTTTTTATGCACCACCCTGCTTTACTGGTGAGAATTTTAAGAAGGAATAGTAAGTAATTAGTTCATATTTTTCATAAATTCGTTCTCACACACCTCCCTCCTGTGGGCTCTGGCCAGATCTCTTTTCTTGTACAGTTTTGTAGGGTTTAAAGAGTACAAGTCTCACACATATGAGTCTTTTTCTCTTTTTAATATTGTTTTGCTTAGAAGAATAAGGACATGGCACTTAGTCATCTTTTGGGGGGGGGCAAAATGGATTTTATGCTGTATCCAGTTAAAAGTGATGACTGGCAGAAGTAGAGTACAAGGTATCCCCCGCTTTTCAAAAGCTCAAGCTTATGCCACTTCACTTTTAAGAAAGACCTGCATTCATACCTGTTTCACTTACTAAAAGAAATCGGAAAAGGATTTTTGCTTTTACAAAAAAAGGGCAAACAGCGGAAATAGCGTTCAGCATTTATTTCACATTACAGAGGTGGTATGCACAGGAGCAGAGTGTGTCACTGCCAGTCTCCTTTCCCGGGAATGATACTCAGTATCAAACCTCCATAGCTCTGAACTGTGTCTGTGAGCATCTGTGCTTTATCTCAGTTTATTTTGTGCATCTGTTAGCAAGATGTGTTCTAAGGTATCAGAAAAGCTTAATTAAGAGAGGTTATTTTTTGGGCCTGGGAATGCTCAAAAATTTTTCCATAGAGAGTAATGGTAATTGCTTCTTGACTTTATGCCATTTCAGCTTATGAAAGGTTTCACAGGAAGTCTCTTTCGGATGGCAGGGGAAAACCTGCACCAGTCTTGATTCCATCTCCTATATCAGTTTCAGTGAAACTGTTGTCATGGTAATGGTCTACATAGGCATCATGTGTGTTGGAAGCTTTACATACTCCACAGCTCTGTGAACTAGCTCATCAAACTTAAAGGGCATTTCAGATTTTGCGATTTAAAGTACGTAAAAAAATAAAATATGCAAGAGGATCTAAACATAAAGAATTGTTTTTGAAAAGAGTGGTGTTTAAGTTTTAAACACTGTTCTGTATTAAATGCTTGGAGAGCTTTGACTGCTTATTAAAGAAGAATCCCCCAAACAGGACATTTTCAAAAACTCATCTGCTAAATGTTAATTTGCAGCTACAGTATTTATATCTGTCATTATTTCTTGTATCCTGAAAGCTGCCAGTGCCTCTTGTGGAAAGCCCTGGGAAGCTGTTATATTCACCCTTTTTCTGTACTTTATTTTCTCCCGTTTTGTTTGGTCACTTAAAATATCTGAAAATAGAATCCATGTAGTCTAGCAGTTGATCTATAAACACTACACCCTTTCATTTAAAGTGAGACCTTTTCTCACAGACTCTTAATTATAGAGAACAAACTGATGGTTACCAGCAGGGAGGGAGGCTGGGGGAGGGATGATGGAGATTAAGGAGTTCACTTGTCATAATGAGCTTCCAGTGATTTATGGAATTGTTGAATCACTGTATTGTATCTCTGAATTTAATATAACACTGTATGTTAACTAACTGGAATTAAAATAAAAACTTAAAAAGCAAAGAATAAAGTGAGACCTTTTCCTCTGTATGTTTGATGTATTCTTCAAAAACAAAAGCAGAAAATTAAGTTCTGAGTCATGAGGAGCTAATGTTAACATAAATCTTCCTTTTAACTTTAAACAAGAGGTGGAGAATAAAGTATGGCCCCTTGTTAAATGGGTAAGTCTGTATCTGAGGGAAAAGCATCTTTATGTTTTGTGTGCTACACTGTGGCAAGAAGCGTACAGCTGTGGGGTCTTTCTGCCCTACTTATTTCCACTTGAGACTTTTTCACGGTACCAAAAGACTCTACAAAAGCCTGACTTCTCTGCTATGTTCATACTGTGGTTCTGATAGCAAGACACACACAGCTGCCAGTGCCTACAGGTTAATGAAGACACTCAAGAGCATGAGGAAGAGACAACAGAACAGCAAAACCTGTGACCACATCATAACCAAATCATGTCTCCCATAGTGTGACATTGTTTCTTTTTATTTGTTTTTGGCCAAAACAGACTAAAGAAGAGATGAACCTTCTTTTCTGTCCCTCTTTCACCTACCCGCCCAAGCATCTTATGCAATGATGTTTAAGGTGTCCTTCGTGTTCTTTGTTAAGCATTAAATTTTTTTTGTAGGTGGCAGTGTTTAAGCAGCTGATGTTGTTCTGTGAAGGGAATGTGGGTAATGTGGTTATAAGGACTACCTGTGCTAAGAGAGGATTGATGGAACCAATGTTAAGAGAAAATAACCTGAGTAAAATATACTAGGAGTGGTCAGGTTTCTCTAAAGCTAAGGTTGTGAACGAGCATTTTGAACTAGTTAATTTTTTTTTTAATCTAGAATCAGAAAGCTAAAAATCATCTTACCTTAGTGAATTCCAATGAGAATACCATCTTAACCTAGCTCATATAAGACAAGTAGACATGTTCTAATTTGGGAATGAGCACTCCCAGGAGTAGAATTATCATTAGACTTTTTCCAGAAATATATCACAGATAACATATTGTGTTGAAAGGACTCCCTACAGTGAATGCTGTAACCCTAATAAATAACTACAATGTTGAAGAGAAAATAGTTGAAGGAAATGTTCATTCTTTCATCTTTTACTTTTATATTCTAGGAATGAAGTAAGAAACAGGATTTGTTGAATTTTGCCATTTGAGAATACTTCAAACGAGGGTGACTTTAAGAGATACCTGACATGGGGTGCCAGGTGGCTCAGTCAGTTAAGCATCTGACTTCAGGTCAGGTCATGATCTCACGGTTTGTGAGTTCCAGCCCCACATCAGGCTCTCTGCGGTCAGCTCAGAGCCTGGAACCTGCTTCAGATTCTGTGTCTCCCTCCCTCTGTCTCTCTCTGCCCCTCCCCTGCTCGCTATCTCTCTGTCAAAAATAAACATAGAGAAAGAGAGATCCCTGACACATTGTTTAGTTACTGCTCTGTATTTTTTAAGTTTATTTATTTTTGAGAGCAAGAATGCACACTCATGGGCCAGTGGCGGGGGGGTGGGGGGAGCGGTGGTGGGACACAGAAGGAGAGCGAATACCAGGCAGGCTCCATGCTGTCAGTGCAGAGCCCGACGCAGGGCTCGATCTCATGAACTGTGAGATCATGACCTGTGCCAGAATCAAGAGTCAGATGCTTAACCGACTGAAGCCACCCAGGTGCCTTTAGTTACTGCTCTTTAGAAGTTAGTAAACAATTCAGAAGACTTAAGGTCAGCTACTGCTGCTACCTCAGCCACCTGGGTGGCAGTAGACACCATATCTAGCAACCCTGAACTACTATTGTATTTCGTCGATGTGAACACTAATTACTAGAGTCTTAACCACTTCTCTTCACCCCCTAGGAGGGGCAAGAGGGCTTACCACCAATAATAAAAAATGTGCTTGCAAAAAACAAAATTCAGTACCTTTGTCTATGCATTAGGAATTGGGTTTGTTTTTTGTAAGTGCATGTTCTTAGCTATCCATGTTTCGTATTGGAAGAACAGGGTGATACTCGACCTAATAATCTTTGTAATGATCCTCACCCTAGGCATTCAGAAGATAATGGACATAAATATGTAGCAAAGTGGATGAACTTAAAAGATGCTAGCCAACATAAAGCTGAGAACACAGATACTGTTGAAAAACTATCAGAAGGTTAAAATTCTTTTCCGGGTAATGACAGAAACATGAACATCTAGAGAAAAATATCAAATACATCAAAACTGTGTAGGCCCATTGTTATAATAAAGTATTGTAAAGGCTTCCATACATTGTGGTTAGAAACCACTGGAGATGTCCCAGCTGTACTGAAAACAGTTAAAGCCATTCAGTTTGTTCAGACCATTATTCTGAAAGTGCTGATTGGTTCATGGAAGCAGATTATGATACACATATCCTGCTAGACAACTTGAGATGACTTCCCTCATACTGATCCTGAAGAGCGCATTTATTTTGAGAAAAATTATGAACAAACGTAACTGAGGAAAGAAACCTTGAAGAGATTTGGTTTTGAAAGCTTTTAGTACTGAAATTATAACTATTATTCTTCTGTAGAGGGTCCTAGTTACTGTTCATCATGCAGTTTGTTTTCTTGACCTTGTAACAGTGTATAAATTTGACGACTTTGTGTATGTATTATCTTCATCTATATGGTTATTTAGGTTACCAACCTGCCTTATCTGAGAAAACTATAAAGAAAAAAAGTGAAGTCATCAAGAATGAAGATCCAAAGATAAAATGTCTAACATTGCACTGAAGATTTGCACCTGCAATAAAGAACACTGAATCCCACTGACACATTCTTTTATGTGAATGTACCAGACTTTTAAAAAGTCTTTCACAGGAATGGCTGTAAACTGAAACTTTAACATGAGCTTTTAGTCTGATTAAAGTGTATTGATATAGTAATATATATGAAGAATTTATATTTTTAAAATGATGATCTGGTAAAGGTAGTAAAAAATTATTTCCTTTTCCTGAGCACTTGTATTGGTGTCACCAAATAAAACAGCTCACCTTGCTGGAACTATAATTGACCCTTGAACAGTACGGGTTACAGTTGCTGATCCCCTGCAGTCAAAAATATGCATATAACTTTGGGCTCCCCCAAAACTTAACCACTGATAGCCTGCTGTTGACAGGAAGCCTTACCAATAACACATAATTTGTATGTAATATATGTTATATACCATATCGTTAAAATAAAGTAAGCTAGAGAAAAGAATGTTAAAATCATAAGGAAGGGTCACCTGGGTGACCCAGTCAGTTAAGCAACCGACTCATTGTCAACTCAGGTCATGATCTCAAGGTTCGGGAGATAGATCCCCATATCATTCTCCATGCTGACAGCACAGAGCCTGCTTGGGATTCTCTCTCTCTGCTCCTCCCCCACTTGCTTCTCTCTTTCTCTCTCTCTCTCTCTCTCTCTCTCTCTCTTTCTCTCAAAATAAACTTAAAAAAATTGTAGGAAGGAGAAAATACATTTACAGTACTGTTCTGTTACTGCTGAAAAAAAAATCCATGTATAAGTGGACATACACAGTTCAAACCCATGTTGTTCAAGGGTCAGCTGTACACTCCATTGTTAGTATACACACATGATGCTAAGCAGATGTACCTTAAAATTTTGGGAAGAAACGTTGGTCATCGTGTGTTTTTTTTTAATAATTTTTTTTTTTTAATGTCTGTTTTTGAGAGAACATGAGCTGGGGAGGGACAGAGAGAAAGAGAGAAACAGAGGATCCGCAGTAGGCTCTGTGCTGAGAACGAAGAGCCTGATGTGGGGCTGGGACTCATGAACTGTGAGATCATGACCTGACCTGAAGTCGGACACTTAACTGCCTGAGCCACCCACACGCCCTGGTCATCATGTTTAACTTAAGACATGAGTTTGCATCCATGGTGTAACAAATGAACCAGACTTCCCCCTACATATGCATTGTGTCATCTAATGAACGTTATGTTCTTAACTATTTTATAATTGTATCTTTCCCAGGAAAAGGTAGAATCAGAAGTGCCACTTGCTTATGGTATATTAATAAAGCCATGTTTTAAAATTAGCATGGACTCTGACTATATTATACATTTGGTTCTAAATACTGGTTGTTTATTAGGATTCATAATGTTTACTAGAAGAATGTCTTTTAAGTCAGATGTTTAATATGTGACATTTTTTTCCGTTTTGCTTACATTAAACATAATTTGCATTTTTGTTTTGTAGTCTCTGGTTTTCAGCAGCCACTGCAAAGCAGTAAGTGGCTACTCAGACCAGGTCATCCATCAGCGGAGATCAGCTACCTCCTCACTTCGTTGCTGCCTGCTCACTGAACTGCCATCTTTTTTGTGTGTGGCCAGTCCACGAGTAAGTGCCACAAGAGGGAAGAAACAAAATAGATGATACTTGAAGAAATAAACCAACTTTTAAGAGATCCATTTCTTAAACACAAGTGTTTAAGCTGTTTGGACCTTGAGAAACATTAATCCTCAGTATTTAGAAAGCATACATGGTCCTGGCTTTGCGAAGGCAACACTCCTCCCTTTAAATTTTGTTGGTTAGAGAACTATTGTATGGTAAATAGGAATGGCTTCTTTGCCTGACCAAGTCTCTCCTGTGTAGTTCCTCTCATTTAGTCAGGAAGGAGCTCTGAACTATCATGGGAGCAAGCCATCTGTCACGTAGGTTATCACCAAACAGCAGGGTCAAGGACAGTGGAATATTTGATAAGGAGAGGGAGCTGTTTGTTACCTGCATTGAGGTTTTTGACGGTTTTTCAAGGGAGGGGGCTACATTGGGAGGGAGATTTGATCTGGCCTTATCGCTTCAGTGCAGTCTCCAAATAACAAAAGGAAACCTAACACTCCAGCATCAAGAAACTTCTTCATCTGGTGTCCTCTCACTTTCCTTAGCAGCCCTGCTGAGACTGGTTCACAAGTATGTTCGCCCTAAAAAGTAACTGTTGTGCTGTGTTCACCATTCAGCAGTCCTAGTCTTATTTGCAGATTGGGAGCAGTGTCTGTTATGGTTTCAACATTGAGCAACTGTTAGATGCCTCTTAATACCCCATTTATCAAAACTGGGCACTCTGGTGATATCTGACAGCATCACTGCAAAGGCTCCTCTTGGCCCAGTGCAGTGTTTTACTCTGCTTACCTCTTGTGCTCTTTCTTGTCCTTACTATTTTTTTTTAATTTTTTTTTTAACTTTTTTTATTTATTTTTGAGACAGGGAGAGACAGAGCATGAACAGGGGAGGGTCAGAGAAAGTGAGACACAGAATCTGAAACAGGCTCCAGGCTCTGAGCTGTCAGCACAGAGCCCGACGCAGGGCTCAAACTCACGGACCGCGAGATAATGACCTGAGCCGAAGTCAGCCGCTTAACCGACTGAGCCACCCAGGCGCCCCTTTCTTGTCCTTATTGATCAGAGCCAGACAGAAGCTCTCTTACAACACCAGAAGAAGTATATGAAGGGAGAGGGACAGAGTAGAGATGCACTAGACTCTGGTTAGAGCAGAGGACAAGTATCTGTCTTCCTGGCTCATTTCCTTTTGCTCTGGGGCATCTTCCAGTTAGCACGAAGACTCTTTAAGAGGCTGACATTCATTCATTCTTTCTTTATTTCCTCCTTTCTTTTTTTCTTTCTTTCTTTCTTTCTTTCTTTCTTTCTTTCTTTCTTTCTTTCTTTCTTTTTCTTTCTTTCTCTCAGAGCACGAGTGCAGGGGAGGGGCAGAGAGGGGCCTCCAAAGCGGGACGGGCAGCGAGCCCCGCTGTGGGGCTCAGACTCTTGAATGATGAAATCCTCGCCTGAGTCGAAGTCCGACTCTCGACTGACTGAGCCACCCAGGTGCACCAAGAGGCTGACATTTCTTACCCTTCTGTGTTTTCTCTTGTTTTCTGCACTCATCCTAGAAGGCCTACTGGTTTCACAGTTCTCTTTAAAGAAGGTGGGGCCTTTTGAATCTTCCTTAGTGATATTTTTCTGTCAGTATTTACATCTGCTTGCATCCTTTATTAAGTTATCAAAGGTCAGAATCTGGCAGAGGGTCCCAAGAAAGTTGATGAGTGGAAACAAGATGGTAGTACTGAGTCACACTGACTCCTGCCTGCCTTAACTTCTTCCTACTGATCCTGTACTACATGAACTTGATTCCTAGGCCACCGTTAACTTTGATTTATATTGGCTATCTAAATAGAAAATATTTAGATTTTATATGTATCCAGTTCTTCAAAGCATTTTTGGTCTTTGAAGCTTAAGTTGATGTAGGGAAATTCACTTTTTCTACAAAACATCCAAGGTCTGGTGTTTCTATAGAAAGCAGTCTTTAGACTTCATAGTTCTGTAGTTCGTTGCCTTCTCACTCTCCCAATCTGATGTATATACTTAGAGACCTAATAAGAGGAAGTCTGGATTTCTGAGAGGGATCTCTAGACATTTTCACTTCTCATATCCCCAATGTTTTATAGAGCCAATTAAAAAGTGAAATGCCTTGGACCATCATTGCATTTACAGGCATGAAGATCCCTCATTTGTTCCACTCAGAGCTGTATAGCTAACTACTCTGAAGAACAACTCCACTCTCCCAACATACTCAAACACGCATACTCAAACTGTACTACTAGAGACTTGTTTTCTGAGGAGCCCAAAATCTAAACTATCATGCCAGATGCTGCTTTTTCCCTAAAGAACAATAAATAATGAGTAGCTTAGAGAAGACCATAGTAGCATAAAGGTGTGGTGGCTGGCAGGGAACAGAAGGAAACTTTTTTTTTTTATCATTTGGCTGAAGGGCTCCTCCCCAGCACCCTCCTTTCTTGCTCAGCGCCTTTATCTATAATTGTGTGTAGAGTTTCTTCATAAAGTATGTGCTGAACTTGAAATGAGAATAAGTAACACCATGGTTATGAGGACAGGAAAAAGAGTTTTAAATATGTCTGAATATTTTATAAAGTCATACACAAGCTTTTACCTTGATCAGGCCTAGAGTGAATAATCATGTGATTCCTTAATTATCTTATATTGATTTTTAACCCATCTGGGGTAGGGACAGACTGATTTCCTTTGAAGTCTTAACCTTGGCCTTGAGCTTAAACAAATTAATGTCCTTGGCATGTGCTGTGGAAACTTTAGGGTCGGTTCAGGAAGAACTGTGCCATTAAGGAAGGAATTATAGGATTTCTTTTCTCATTAGCTAAGGAAATAATTCTGCAACGTTAATAAACTAAGACCCTGGAAATCCATCTTACCAAAAAAAAAAAACTGAAGCGCTTGGAGTGGTCACGCTTCTTAGAGCTAGAGCAGGAATATACATGTCATCAGGAAGGACGCGCTAAATGCTTGAGGAGACAGCTCTTGAAGATCCTATAGTTTAGGAAGTTAATGAAGCAAGAAACAGAGGTTAGCTCATGTGAGACTAAAGGGAGTATGCATTTCCATTTGTGGGGAGTTAAGAATGGTATGTCATGCTTCATCTCCCCCTGTTTCTGAACAGTCAGGAAGGCCACTGGGGTTAGCAGAATGGGTGGAGGCTGTCTAGGATAGAGCTGACTAGGGAAGCACAATTTAATTAGAAGTGGACTTGTTTGACTCTTTTTGTGCCTCATGAGTTCACTGCTTACGTACTTACAACATGACATTCTGTGATTCTGCATATATCTTGATCCAGGGCTCCTGCCAAAGAAGCTTATTAAAACATTAAAAAATATTTCACTAAGAACTGGGCCCCGCAAACCTCCTAGTTTTCAATCCTGGACTTGGAAGGATATCAGCAAAATGAAATTGGAAAATAGGTGAAAGTTTATAACTGGAAAAAGTTGTTTTGGTTTTAAACTATAAGAGTGCTGGGTCACCTGAGTAGCTCAGGCAGTTAAGCATTTGACTTCGACTCAGGTGGTGATCTCACGGTCCGTAGGTTCGAGCCCCACATTGGGCTTTGCACCCACAGTGCAGAGCCTGCTTAGGACTCTGTCTCCCTCTCTCTCTGACTCTCACCTGCTTATTCATATTCTCTCTTTCTCTCAAAAATAAACATTAAAAAAATAATAAACTATAAGAGTGCCAAGGAGTGAGTTCTAGACAGGAAAAACATTCTCCCTGTGTCCTGTTCTCCCCCTATTCCTTCATGCTGAGTTTCTGGCTTTTGAGTTTTCATCTGGAGCATTTGGGCCTGACGTCTTATATATAGTTCCAGTATAAGTCCTGCTTTTCTATAAAATAAACAATAATGACAAAAACAAAAACAGTTATATTTGAGCATAAAATTGGGACTATGAGTCTCTCATTAGAAAAGACTATGCTCTACTCATCCAAGAGTGTATATAGTATAGAGAATTGGTCATACTTCTGTAGTTCAACCACTGCTGCTTGTACCATTGTTATGAAAGTACAGCTACTACTGATTGTGAGGTTCTGAGACTCATACCCTAGATGGTAGATACCTGCTCTGGTCCAGGATCTGCTGAGCTGCAGCCAGGACAGACTATCGTGGGAGAGATCCAATTTTTATCCACCTGCGTTTTACTCTTTATTTACCTGTGCTCAGCTTTAGGTGGGAAAAAGGAATAACTTGAACGCAAAAATACCCCTTTTTGAGTGGGCAGAGGTAGTATGAGATTACCAAAACCTGCTCCTAGTACTGTGTGTGAAAGTGATTTATGTGTGAGCTTATCTGGGTTTTGGAGCAGTAGGGGCCCTGCTTGCTCTGACCTTCCCTGTAGTTTGATATGTGGACTGTAGATGGCACTGCTTGCTAGCAAACTCAGTTCAGCTTCATCTGTAAGCCAGAGTAGAGCACTCTTGTGGCTATTAGTAAATGATGCGCTTTCTCATGTTTATGGTATTCTGTAGTCTTCAGCAGAGGCATCTGCAGCCTCATAGTCAGCTAGCTGACTGTTAATGTAAACCAAGGCAGTATATGTTTTTTGTTTTTTTTGATGTTTATTTTTTTAGAGACCTAGAGTATGAGCAGGGGAGGGGCAGAGAGAGAGGGAGTCACAGAACCTGAAGCAGGCTCTAGGCTCTAAGCTGTCAACACAGAGCCCGACATGAGGCTCAAACCCATGAACCATGAGATCATGACCTGAGCCGAAGTTGGACACTTAACTGACTGAGCCACCCAGGCACCCTGGCAGTAGTTCTTAAGGCTTAGCCTGAGGTTCTGTAGTGCTCGTTAGAAACCTCGAGCTTTTGGCTTTTTCCTTAGGTCTTCTGGATTAATATCTTCGCTTTAGATAAACTCCCAAGAAGGTTCTTAGGCATACAAAAACTTGACAACCATTCCATTGCCCTAAAGATTGATGGGCGTGAAAATAGAAAAGTTAATAGTAACATATATTTTCCTAAATGTCTAACTTCTTGGAAATAATAGCAACAATGAAAGTAGCTACCTAGGTACAACCAGTGTTTTATGTTCTGGTCTCTCCTATACCTCTGCCCTTGCTTCTTATACCCAGTTTTCCCTCATCTTTTGGTCTAGTTCCAGGGTTTTTCTGAGCAATTTACTGCATATAATGGGGCTTTAGCATTATTTTCAACCTGAACTTGCAGATAATCAGAGCCTCCAAATTTTAACAGACGGTAACTTGGGCTCCTAATCGGATGATTTCACAGCTATCTGAATACACAGATGCTTATTAGCAGTGGGAATAGACCCAGATCGCTAAAGGATTATTAAAAAGCTTGTTTCTAAATTAACAGGAGCCTTCTATTCCATTGGGGGGCAGCATTTCAGTGTGGTTGCACCTTGTGGTGTGATAAGATTTTGTGCCTAGCCTCTGTCCTAGCCAAGAAATGAATCCACTACTCTTTGGCAGTTGCTTTCTCCACCTGCCTCTACCGTGTCCCAACTTATGGCCTAAAAGAAAGGTTCTTTTATCTTCCATTAGGTTTGTCAATTAACAACCTGGTCAGGGAAGAGAGAAAGAAGTATGGATAAATACAGGAGCTTTGGGGGCGCCTGGGTGGCGCAGTCGGTTAAGCGTCCGACTTCAGCCAGGTCACGATCTCGCGGTCCGTGAGTTCGAGCCCCGCGTCGGGCTCTGGGCTGATGGCTCAGAGCCTGGAGCCTGTTTCCGATTCTGTGTCTCCCTCTCTCTCTGCCCCTCCCCATTCATGCTCTGTCTCTCTCTGTCCCAAAAATAAATAAACGTTAAAGAAAAAAAAAAAATACAGGAGCTTTGCCACAAAAGCATTAAAGATAACTTCATATGCACTGGGCCCATAACTCTTTAGTTCTTTAGTAATGACTGCGGAGCTCCAGCTCCCTTTCTGATCTCACCATTTTGTGGATGGCTAATAGAACTTCACAAACACTATCCAGCAATGAGGGGAGGTGGCAGAGTAATCAGATCTATATATACACCTGTGATAGAACTATTCCTGACTTGGTATCCCAGTTTTTCTGCAAACTCCAGCACTCTTTGGATCTTTAGTTTGCTGCAGGTTCATGTTGAAGAGGTTGACCTTTTACGTGGACCAGCTCACTAGGTCATTATTAACAGCAGCTTATTTATCAGAACAAAGAAGTTCAAACCACTAGCCTAAAAATTATCCACATTTGTCTGATTTCAGAGTTGAAGTGTAGGAAATGTGAAAGCTATCTCATGTGGATCTTTCACTGTAGGTTACCGCAGTGCCATTGGATTCTTACTGCAATGACCGAAGTGCAGAATATGAGCGGCGAGTGCTGAAGGAAGGAGGGAGTCTGGCAGCCAAGCAGTGTTTGTTAAATGGGGCCCCTGAGCTGGCAACAGATTGGCTAAATCGACGATCCCAGTTCTTCCCAGAGCCAGCTGGAGGACTGTGGAGCATCAGGCCTCAGAATGGCTGGTCTTTCATCAGGATTCCAGGTAAGTTCTCTGTTCTCTTGGAATGTATTCCCAGTTCTGGCAAGTGGGGGAACCAGAGACACATTCCATGTGGTAGTTTCAGATATTTGAAATTCAAAGTTTTGGGCTTGTTTCCTGTTTTGCCTTTAGTAACTTTATAGATAAAAATACTTAAGTAATTTATGACTGAAGAGAGAAATGTTTTTTCAATTTGTGCTTACGTACTCTCCTTTGACAAGCTTACAACTGGATAGGAATGCCACCCTTTAAAGGGGGGAGGGGGATAGAAATAAACTTGGTAGGAAAGGTTCCAGGTTGAGTGAGTACAGTTGTCTTGTGCTCTTGCCAGTAGAGTGAATGAGAATGTCGTCACTCACAGAAAACCTCGTTGAAGTAGCATAAACAGTGTCCTGCACGGAGCACTAGAGATCTGAATGATAACCAGAAGAAAAACAGTGTGTTTTGTGCCAAAATGCTAGCGGATTCCCAGACCTCCTAGAGTCAAGGTCGAGGGTTGAAAGGAAACTAGGTTTTCATCTTTGCTTTAGTGAGACTACTGTTAAGGAAACTGAACACAGAGTTCATAGGTTTATGTTCTTTGCTTACACCTGCTGGCAAACTGTAATGGTAGTTGAGAGCTACCGTGTTAGTTTTGGTTGTCCAGATTCTCTGATATTTTGAATGTATTCTTCTTACTGGATATGATGGAAGTGAACTAGAGCTAAGCATTCAAAAAGAATCTTCCAAGTGTCAAAGGACTTAGGGTCAGCCTGGTAGGAGCTGTGGGGGTGCTTTGAACTAGAAGATGCCATTTTGAGTTTATGAGAGCAGCATTGTATGTGTCCTCGTAGCAGTCTTAGAACACCTGAAAGCATTGGGTGAAGGTGTACTGTAGGAAAACAAAGGGAAAGCCCAGTTGTAAAACAGGCCTGGTTTGTAGTGGGAATAGAGGAATAAATTCTACCGGGTCTGGAAGCCATAGAATCCCAGGCAGAAGATGAGCACAGGTGTTGAAAGAAGCAAGAAAACACCTTGTTTCTTCTTTCTCCTTCCTTCACTGTGGCTCCTAAGTTCCCAGTACAGGAGTAGAAGGCTTATTGCTGGCGCTGTGGGAATCTCTTGTGGCTTTTCCTGTTCTTTGAAAGAAAAATGGACCTTGTTTAAATTGCAGGAAGTGTCTGAGTTCTTTTCGCATCGATAAAAAGCGCCAGCCTCACTGGCTGTTTACTGTGAGAACCAACCAGCTCCTCACTGACCCCATTGTGCTCTGTAGACTGGCTGGGGCAGGGCAGTGAGGGGTGGGGGTGCAGGGTCACTGAAACCTGTATTTTATCTCTTTTTTCTCTATACTTTTACATTTTCTGTTTCCTTAGGAAGGGTTGGTTCCATTATAGTCCGAGAGACCAAAATCTCCTGGATTTCTTTCACACCTTGAATGCATCTCCCTGTTTCACCTGGAGAAAGATGCACAGTCCTTTAAAAATTCTCTCTTGGAAAAAGGAGATATTATTTCATTTGTTACCCTAATTTTACTGCCATGGGATATATTCATTTTCTAAGTAGGCTCTTACACAGCTGTGGTCAGTAAGAACTTGTGTCTAAGTGAATACTATAAGACTGTACTGCAAGATTGTAGAAAATATTGCAGGAAGGTAGGATAGGTCTGTTCAACATGTTTTGAGATCCTGTTTTAAGAGAGGTTTGCCTTGGCACAGTCAGCCTAATTTCTAGGGAATCGTGCTCTTCTTGGCTCTGTGCCCTACTTAGTAACAGGTGGTGCTGTTGTCTAGTGCAGCTTTGGTAGCTTCTAAAAAATTGGGTAATGGATGCCAGGCCCAGAAGGTACCAATGTTTGCACGGAAAGAAACCCATTTTTTCTGCTTATCTTCTAAGGACAAGTACTGGGGGCTGACTTCTCTGTCTAGGATGCTTAACAGAGAAGGAGAAATATTGTTCATTGCTTAAGTATTTTAAGACTATTGCTGCAGTGTCTTTCTTCTTAGGCCTTTTCTTTCAGAGTGGTCCAAAGAAATCCAGCCCATCTATTTTCAGTCCCCACGTACACAGTAATAGCTAACAACAGGTGCCACTCTTAATTCTTTTGGGTGCATCAGAGTTCTGTCCTTCAGAGTCTGTATACATCTTCATCTCTGAGCCTTCCTAATTTTAGCATCAGTTTGCTCTAGTTAGCAAAGTAAAGTAGATGTAGGAAGCAGGAATGTGTGAGAACCATTTATTCATGATTTTGAGATGAAGCTTCTCAGTATGCAGTCACAAGAGATTTATATATGCTTAAATATTTTGGTTGAGGGAGTGGATGTGAATGGAGAGAGAAGATAAGCAGGCTGCAGAAATCTGATGAGCTTAGCTTGCCCACTCTACTCAATGACTGAAAAATATATGGACTTTTTTTTTTCACCTTCCTGTGCTTTTAATGAAAAAAGAAAAAAAAAAAGAAACTATTGTCTAAAGCTGATTGGTAGCTCTGTGGGGAATGTTTAGGAGCTATCAAAATTGAGGGATCCCACGAAATCCAATTAAATGAGAAAGGTAAGGTAATCGTGACAAGAAAACCTTGAGGTTGTTAGGAAAGCGTTGCCGCTTGGTCAGATTTGGAATTTGTACAGGCCTCCTTGTCTGGTGCCAGGGAGAGGGCTTAGCATTCGGCTCTGTCCCAGCTGCAGTCATTTGATTGTGTTGGTAAGGAGACCAACAAAAAGAAGAGCATTTCAATAATCTAAACAGGACCAAACAAAGAGGCTGAACAAAGGTGTGTGCCATAGCTTGGGGGGGAGGGGGGGCGGGGGCGGTGGAGGGAGAGATGTGGCCTGGCAGCATTCCGAAGGTGGGAAAAGGCAAGCTGCAGTGCTGAGGAGTAAACATCCAGGGCCTGTGGCTTTGTAGCAAAAACAGAGTGGCTGATGATTTGTTATGGTGCTGTCAGCACATCCGCTCTTGTTCGGTTTATACAATAATTGTGCACTGGGCAAATAGTGGCGAGAACAGAGAAATCTCCATTCAGAACTCTTGGATTGCTCTCAACAGTCAGCCTCTGCAGTTCTGAGAGGAAAAAACCATGGATTCCAACCCAGAAACTAGGGGTAGACAGCATGTTTTTTTAATAGTTTCCTTTTTTACTTCTGTTGCTTAGTTGTCTATGTAATATGTCTATCCTTGGTCTCTCTCTTGTTGCATCCCAGAGCCACTTCCACATGTACTCTTAACTCTCCCAGCCTCTTAAGCCTCATTTCTTCCCCTCTTACTAGCAGTGATTGTTCGGGGCATGTTTATGGACCAGTCTGCAAACAGGAAATTCTACTTCCTGAAATGTGATGGGAGTTGAATGATACTGAATGGATAAGATGAATATTTGGGAGTTAAGTGTTCTGTAAAGATCTCTGGCTAAAATACTCTTTTTTTTTTTTTTTTTTTTAATGGGAAGAGGAGAGAGAAAGCGCAAGTTAGTGAATAAAAGCAGTTTCTATTTCACAGAAACCCAGTCTTTATTAAATTACAGTTTAGGATAATGACATTTACCAACCAACCTATTTGAAATCATCGAGGAGAAGGGGTTTGGATTTAAACAAAGGGACAGAAGTGGATATGTTTATTTGCATTTCTCAATATTTAAGTGTCTCTGGGGATAGGCAGGAGTAGCCCTTGTTTCTGTACATTCTCATGCTTTTAGGGGGTGTAAACCATATAGCTGTAGAACTAACAGAAACAGACATCTAGAGATAGGATGAACAAGGAGAAACAGGTCACTTACAGCATGTATGACGTGGGCCTCTTGGATGTCCATGTGTACCTGCTATCCCCTGAATAAGGACATGGAGCAGGGAAGCTTTTGAATGCCTTAGGAGCAGATGTCTGTCAATTGCAAGGGAACCTACACCTCCCTCTTTCAGGATACTGCTTCCCAGAGCACTACTGGATCATGATTTAACAGTGCTTTGGATTCTTCTCTAGAGTACTTTTCTGCTCTCATGGTGATAAGCATCCTGGTTGTAATTTTGGCTGCATACAGCTTTGCAGTGAGTGATTTTGTTGCCTCAATTAAATACAGTTTCCCCCCTCCTCCCTCCCTTTTCTTCTCCCCAGGCAAGGAGAGCCTCATCACTGACAGTGGAAAGCTGTATGCCCTTGATGTCCTCCTGACTCGGCTCAAGTCTCAAGGACATAGGGTCCTTATCTACTCCCAGATGACCAGGATGATAGACCTGCTGGAGGTAGGAGAAGGAACCTTGGGGACCTAGGACACCTTGACATTTCACTTGCAGGAATCACATATTTATGACTCATGTCAGTCCTGCCTAATAGGAACCTAGAATTTGTCTTTGTGATTTTAGTGTCTATAAAGGGAGAAGAAGCAGCTCCTGGCAGATGTGAGAATATACAAAGGACTTTTACCTCCTTCCCTACACAAGTGAAATAGAACACCCCCTACTCCTTCCTTTATTGGGGAACAAATTTCCTAATGTTAAAGTAGATCAGAGCCTAGGAATTACTTAAAAAGTCCTCTGATGGGGAGCCTGGGTGGCTCAGTCAGTTAAGCCTCTGACTTCAGCTCAGGTCATGATCTTGCCTTTTCTGAGTTTGAGCCCCACATTGGGCTCTGTGCTGACAGCTTGGAGCCTGGAGCCTGCTTTAGATTCTGTGTCTCCCTCTCTCTTTCTGCTCCTCCCTTGATGGTATGCGCACTCTGTCTCTCTCTTTCTTTCTGAAAAATGAATAAACATTAAAAAAAAAAAAAGTCCTCTGAAATTCTATATGGAAAACAAGATTTAGGATTAGTTTTCTAAGTAAAAAGCCAGAGAACAGCAATTCAATCTGAGTTAATGTAGTGGTCTCAACTTGGATACATACTTCATTCTCTTGGAGGAGCTTTAACAAATAGTGATGCCTTGTCCCATCCTCAGAGATTCTTATTTAATAAGTTTGGAATGAGGCCTAGGCATCAGGATATTTGAAAGCTTATGAGGTGATTCTGATATGCAACTAAAGTTGACAACTGTAGGGTTATGGTGAAAGATACAGCTTGTCTTACTGTATATGGCGGCTTCTGTTTCTTTAGGCTTCCAGGTTGACATTCTCTCTGCTTTTTTGTCTCAGAGGAGACTAATTACTTAAGAGAGAGGAAGTCATGGAGATCAAACAGGAGAGTGAAAGTGAGGACAAATAATCACAAACTACCAGGATTAGTGTTTAGAGCCAGAAAGTTGGATAGCCACTGGCCAGGAGGCTAAAGCACCTGGATGTAAGTAGTGTATAAATTTTCTCATGTTTTTCCATGGGCTTTACATTGCTAAGGCTGCATATTCTAACCCTGCTACCCCAGGGAGTATTGGACCATGATAATCCCTATCTAGGAATAAGGGACCAGGGAACATATCAGCACAGATGGAATGAAAGGTAGCATAGGGAAGAAGTTTTAGGTTCTTTGGAAGCCAGACCTGGCTTGCTGAATTTTGTTGTAGTATTTTTGTGGTCTTTTTAATAATCTGGCAACATCTGTTAGCAAGAGACCTAACAAATGATATTCGAGGTAACTTGAATCACTAAGTCTGGCATTTAATACAGTGTTCAGCCCCTTCATTGCTGTCAACCGGTTGAACTTTCTGGTTTGTCCTATGGAATAGGTCACCTGTTTCTATATGATGGAAAAATGTTGGTGGGTGTAAGTCAGTATAACAGAAGTAATTAAGCAGTTGTTTGATGCAGATCTTAACTTATGTTAAGGGTCCTAACAGCAGTAATCCAAAATAAAAGGACTACCTGTATCTTTAATGTTCTGTTCAAAATGATGCCAATAGCCAAAATAAGATGAGTAACTTTACTTTTTGGGGGCTCTTTTAGATAAAGTGCACTTGCCTTGTCCTGAAGAGTCAGGGAAACATAGATGAGGTGTGGTGATACTGTACTGCCGTGAATTATAGAAAAAGTAATATGCTAAAGATTTTTTAGGGAAAATGATGATCTTTTTTCCCCAAGGTTATGCCAGTATGTTATAGAGTCCTAAAAGTTGCTTTTAGGAAAGTGCCAAGGGTAAGTGGGGTAAGCTACCAAAAAATAAGCTAGCTCTAGTAGATGAAGATGATTTAAATGTGGTACAGTCCTATATTGTAGTTCCTCATGCTGTATATTATACACTTATAGGTATTCATAAATATTACTAAAATAAGTGATTCAGAGTATGATAGTGAGTTTTGTTAAGGATGAGTGCTATAAACCCTACCCAATAGAGTCACTTCCTATCTCTCTGTTATGCAGCAGGGCTTTGGGAGTGGTTGGGGGGATGTGGGTATTGTGGGTAGGTTTTGCAAACGTGGCAGCTTGAGAACCTCTTCTAAATGTAGTTGCATCTCTGTTTGGGGAATTCTGAATTAGGGAAAACCAAGTTCAAAGCCTGAACTTCATAACTGCTAACATTCCTTAGCTGTATGGGTAACATGCCTCTAGGATGATGAAGCCTGAAAATGTTGCGACTGTTTACATGTTTTACTGAAAAACTAAAATGAAACTCTTATCTGACTTCCTTAATACTATATTATCCTTTTTTCTGTTTATTTGTTTTTATATTATTTTACTCCAGTGAACCACATTCTGTATTTCAGGAGGTTAATCCTCTAAGTCTATTTTGTGGGCATAGAACCAAAATGTCCACGATGTTTTATATATGTCTAACCATTTATTGAAATATAATCCTATTGTGAAAAATATATATGATTCTATTGTGGATCTTGGGACAATGCAGGATTAGGTCTATATTTCTTTACCGTTTCAAAGAGTATCATGGGTTTTTAAGTCATTGTCATAATAGAAGTTTCCACTGTAGGGGCGCCTGTGTGGCTCAGCTGGGTAAATGTCCAACTTCAGCTCAGGTCATGGTCTCATGGATTGTGAGTTCCAGCCCCATGTCGGGCTCTGTGCTGATAGCTCAAAGCCTAGAACCAGCTTCAGATTCTGTGTCTCCCTCTCTTCTCCACTCATGTTCTGTCTCTCAAAAATAAATAAACGTTTAAAAAAAAAAAAAGGCTTTCACTGTAAACATTCGTTAGAACCATGTATCAGCTTTTTTTTTTAAGTTTATTTGTTTATTTTGAGAGAATGCAAGTGGAGGAGGGATAAAGACAGAGAATCTCAAGTGGGCTCCGCACCATCACTGCAGAGCCCAATGCAGGCTCGAACGCATGAACCATGAGATCATTACCTGAGCTGAAGTCGGTTGCTTAAACTTAACTGAGTCATCCAGGTGCTCCATAGCCATGTATCAGCTTTAAAATGTGACCTGGCAGGGGCGCCTGGGTGGCTCAGTCGGTTAAGCGTCTGACTTCGGCTCAGGTCATGATCTCATGGTCCGTGAGTTCGAGCCCCGTGTCGGGCTCTGTGCTGACAGCTCAGAGCCTGGAGCCTGCTTCCGATTCTGTGTCTCCCTCTCTCTGACCCTCCCCCATTCATGCTCTGTCTCTCTCTGTCTCAAAAATAAATAAACATTTAAAAAAAAAAGTTTTAAAAAACGTGACCTGGCACATGAACCCTGAGGATCATATTATAGAAAGGCCCTTCCGATCTGCATAAATGCTTTTTCCCTTGAGTACACTTGACCTTTTCTTTAAAAAAAAAAAAGTACCTTGACCTTTGCCTTCCTTCTTCATTCTCAATGTGTTGTAGGTTTTGTTTGGTTAGTTTTAGATTTAAACCCCCCCCCCCCAGCATTTTCTTTTTACCATAGCATGTTACACCTTGTATATAAGAGGGAAAGAAAAGCTTTCAGTAGAGCAAGACATGGAAACTCACATTGGGGGCATTGAAGCTCTGTTTTGTAACTGTGGAGCACATCATCTCTTTCATCCAACAGCCTCTTTGGGCTTTTTGTTCTGTGCCTTAGCCTTGGCTATCTTTTTTACTGTTTCTAGGACTCAGAAGAACCAAAAGACAGTAAAAATCCACATACTTCTGTATGACCAGGTTTGTATTTTGTGAGAAATACTAGTTCTGGGCACTTAGTATTTGCTCAGTATTTTTTGAAGTGACTGATAGACTCTTTCTCTTGCTCAAAAATCTGACTTTAAGTTTCTTGTGAATATATCAGATCTTATTCCAAGGAGAATTCTATATTCACAAATGTTTTATTCTTTCCCATGGTATCCAAATACCATTTCTGGATAGGGGATAAAAAAGCAGGCTGCTAAATTTCCGGGGCCAGAAGTTTTTAGTGTGCCACAGGCAAAAGTCAAAGCTTTGGATAGGGGAGAATATTTTAGATCATTAAATATTGTGCTATGGATTTATTTTATATTTACTGAATCACCTGTAAGGTCTTTGCTGGTGAGGGTACTGGCGGGAAACAGACATGGCCTCTTTGCAGTTAGGATGATGGCATCCACCTGTATGTCAAACAAAACTTTTCCTGCCACCACCATTTTTACCCTAGTTTGGAAACTCCCCGACCGACCCCCACCACCATATTCTGATAGTTGCCAAAAGCTTTTAACTCACTACAGATGACTTACATCATCTTTGGGTTGTCTCATTTGAGGTTCATTCCTGTTACATCAAGCAACTGAGTCTGTACTTTAAGGAAATAAGCTTCAGTATTTTCTATGCAATACAAAAGTATTTGGAACGGGTCAGCCAGCTGGTGCTGTATGTGGTGTGATTGTTAAGTATTGTAACCCAGACAAATCTTGAACTGCACCAATACATTAAAATAGTGCAATACAGTATTAAATCCAGATAATCTATAGCTAATGATGACATTTGAGACGCTAGGTTGTGTAACTTGCCCAGTCAGCAAGTACCTCCTAGAGGAGGATTCATCCTTGATAGATGTTCTATCATTTATGAGCTGGCTTCTCTTAGAAGTCCCAAATTACCTTTGGGAGCTGTGATTCTAAACATACTGGGAAGCTGGGTATTCTAAAGCTGCTCCATGGAATGAAAAGCAAATTGGGATCAAGCATTCTGATTACGTTTTAGGAATGATGGAAGGAAATGTGTCAGCTTACAACCACACTATGTTTATTCTGCTTCATTCATTCATTTCTTTTCCGTGCTGACTATGAGCAAGGCATCGTGCTAGGCAGATGTGAATGTAAGTTAAATGTGATCTTTGATTTCGAGGAGTGTATCTAGTGGAGGATATATACCACATACAACACACACACACAACTATCAAGTGTACCCTGATACCAGTGGCCAAAATGAAGCATAAACAGAGCTGAAGATAGCAAAAGGGATACATTTATTTCTAACTGGGTCACTTGAAGAAGGGTTCACATAGATAGTGACATCCGAACTGAACTTAAATAGAATTTCAACCATCAGGGAGAAGGACATTCCAGACTAAGGAAGCCAGGTGTACAAAGGCACAGAGATGGGAACGCACAAGACATTTGTGGGGACTAGCTCAGTGTGATTGGATCATATGGTGTAGGAGAAAAGGGAATAACACAAGTATTATGAAAGCAGATTATGGTGGGCCTATGTGTCCCTTGTGATTAGGTCTTGCTCCAAAAGACTCTTTGTATTAGATAAGGGAAGGATGGCTGCCATATTTCACTCATTTTGCAATTTGCTTGGACAGTAGACAGGTTGTAATAGACATTGAGATGAGCCTTACTTTTTGCTGGTGCTAGGCCCCAAAGATGGAAAGGGGTGGGTGGCTCGGTTAAGCATCCGACTTTTTGTTTCAGCTTAGGTCATGATCACACGTTTCCTGGGATTAAGCCCTGCATCAGGCTCTCTGCTGAGAGGCTCTCCCTCAAAAAAAATAAAAACTTTAAAAAAAAAAAAAAAGAACCTTACATGGCTTCTCCCTCACACACCACCACAACCTTCTTCCCCCCTACTGTTCCATGTGAGAAGCAGTACAGGGGTTAAGCCAGAGGCTCTGGCACCAATTAACTTGAGTTCCATTACCCACTGCCTGTGTAACTTTAGAGACTTAACATCTGTAAAATGGGAGGGACGATAATAACACCTACCTTAAAGGCTACCGTAGTGAGGATTAGATACGCAAAACCAGGTAAAATGTATAGCATAGTGATTGTCACTTAGTAAACGTTCGTTAAGTGCTAGCCATCATCATTACCACTACTGCTTCAGGATGAACCTAGTCCCTTTGTGATACATCTTTGGGTGTGTGAAAGTTTGCTTTTATTTAGTATACTTTAAAGGAGAGGTACTTGCTGAAGCTATTTTGAGTTATGCCGATACCTCCGCAGCTACTGTTTTATTTTCTTATTTAAAAAAAATTTTTTTAATGTTTATTTATTTTTGACAGAGAGAGAGAGACAGAGCATGGGGGGGAGGGGCAGAGAGAAAGGGAGATCCGAATCTGAAGCAGGCTCCAGGCTCTAAGCTGTCAGCACAGAGCCCAACGCAGGGCTCAAACTCATGGACCATGAGATCATGACCTGGGCCGAAGTTGGACGCTCCACCGACTGAGCCACCCAGGTGCCCCTGTAGCCACTGTTTTAAATGTGGCTTTATAGATATGATCCAGAACTGACCTGTCTTCTCGATGTGTATTCTAAGAGTGGTTTTCAAATTGGTGGGGTCGGGTAGAGGACAGAATTCCTAGGTAGAGATGAAGCAGGTGGGGCCCTAGACTCCCCCTTCTTCATCAACCAGAATAATAATGCATTTTATCTATTTTATATTAGGAGGTTTTCATACAAGATTTTGCTTGGAAAAAACAGTTCCAGGGTTTTTAAGATAGTATAGGATATGATCCACAACAGTGTTTCTCAAACTTAAATGTACTTAAAAATAACATATTCAAAAAAATTTTTTAATGTTTATTTTTGAGAGAGAGAGACAGAGAGTGTGAGCAGGGGAAGGGCAGAGAGAGGGAGACACAGAATCCAAAGCAGGCTCCAGGCTCTGAGCTGTCAGCACAGAGCCTGATGTGGGGCTCAAACTCCCAAACCGCAAGATCATGGCTTAGGCCAAGGGCGGACGCTTAACCACCTGAGTCACCGAGGCTCCCCAGGTAATACATGTTAAAATACAAATTCTGATTCATTAGTTATAGGATGGATCTCTCAATTCTGCACTTTTTTAAAAGTTTATTTATTTTTGAGAGAGGTGGGGGAGACGGAGGGAGAGAGAATCCTAACCAGGCTCTGCGCAGTCAGCACAGAACTGGATGCAGGACTCAAACTCAAAAACCGTGAGATCATGACCTGAGCTGAAATTAAGAGGTTGGGTGCTTAACTGACTGAACCACCCAGGCGCCCCCCTCAATTCTGCATTTTTTGTTTGTTTTTTAATGTTTATGTATTTATGGGGGGGGCGAGGTACAGAGAGATAAGAAAGAGAGAATCCCAAGCAGGCTGTGCACTCTGTGCACAGAGCCAGACACAGGACTTGATCCCACAAACTGCAAGATCATGACCTGATCAGAAGAGTGGACACTTAACTGACTGAGCCACCCAGGCACCCCCCTCAATTCTGCATTTTTAACAAACTGCTGGTGTTTCCAAGTGCTGCTTCTCTGAGGACCATGCTGCAATAGCAAGATTCTAAGGGACCATGTTCTGCCTTCTTTTTGTAGTGGTGGTTCTCAGCTGCAGATATAGGTTATCTATTGCACTCATCTTTGGAGCTTTAAAACAAACAAACAAACAAACAAAAAAACCACTCCGGGCCCTAGCCCAGACCTACAGAGTCTGAATTTCTGGGGTGGTTCCAGGCACATGTATTTTTAATCCCGGTTGAGAATCACTGCTCAAATACCAAAAGTACATCTTGTCCATAACCCCTTTGGCTTCTTCAATAGTTTTTAAAAATAGTATCTGCTAGAATTGTATAGCTCTCGAGACTTCCTAAATGTTAAAAGCCATATTTTTTATTTTATTAGTTTAAGCAGTATTAGAACTTACTTTGGTTGGTAGTTAGTGATCCACAAGAATCCACTTGAGAGTACTAATGTTCGTATTTGTTTATAAAGGAGGATACTAAATTATGAGACCTCTGGAAGAGAAAGAAGGTCTATATTTGGTTTCCCTTCTGTCTTTGCTTCTTTTAGTGGAACAAAAAGAATTGCTTTACAAGGCTCTAGGAAATCTAATCATTCTGGTGGATCATTTTCTAAGTCTTTCCTAAATACCAAAAGGGACTTGAGTGAGAGATACCTTGGTGTATACAGAGTACCATGTGTAAGGAAGGACTGGATAATGGTTGGTATTTCTGTCCTGTAGCCCTCTTTAATGCACAGGAGTGCTAAGCATGACATAGTTCCTACAAACCACAACAGTCATCCAACAAGTGGAAATCAGCCAGCAGTGGCCCTCAGACATGGGCATAAAGTACAAAGAGTTGGGGCATGACTGGGAATGTTTAAAATGAATCTTAGAAAACATTGTGATGGGAGTACGTAGGTGGCTCAGTTGATTGAGCATCTGACTCTTGATTTTGGCTTCGGTCATGATCCCAGGGTCATGGGATCGAGCCCCATGTCTGGCTCTACTTGGAGCCTGCTTGAGATTCTCTTTCTCGCTCTCCCTCTGCCCCTCTCCCCTGCTCGCATGCTGTCTGTCTGTCTGTCTCTCTCTCTCAAATTAAAAAAGAAAAAGAAGAAAATATTTTGATGTAGAGATTGTTAAATGGAAATAGATATATAGCGTGCATATATATTTTTTGGACGTAGATTTTTTTTTTCAAGTAGGCTCCATGCTCAGCACAGAGCCCAGTGTGGGACTTGAACTCACAACTGTGAGATAAAGACTTGAGCTGAGATCAAGAGTCGGTTGCTCAACTAACTGAGCCACTGTGGTGCCCTTGGAGATAGATTTTTTTTAAATAAATTTTCAAAAGTGCTGGAGTTACTTATCAAACCATTTATTGTTAGAATTTGTATTTTGATTTAACAAAATAGAATTCAATTTTATACTAAATCATTAGATGTTGTTAAGATCATAGAAAAACTAAGAATAGAAGTGGGCACAGGTCTTGAAATTAGTGGTTGGAAGAAATGAGGCATTTCTTTCCAGATTATGTATCTTTTCTAAACCACCTAGAATTTTAGCCATCTAAAATGGCTTTGGTATAGCCAGAATTTTTGAATGAAGAAAATACTGAATTGCTTTTTTATCTCCGCCTTTATCTTTTAGCTGTTTTTCTGTGGTATAAGGATGTAGACATTCCTGTATTCTTCATTTAACTGCTTTTTCCATGTCCATTTACTTGTTTTGAAGCTGCTTACTGAAATCAGATATAAACTCATCTAAGCCTTCTGAAATCCCACTGCTCCCCTGGGTGGGAGAGCAAAGGCTTAAAGCAGTAAATGGAAAAGATTCACTTTTTTTGCCTCAGTAACAAGCTCTGTAGTCAGTGTTGGTTTGAATATGGTCTAGGATTAATATCTCTGGTGTTGTGTTGACCTTGATACATAACTGATGTCAACAGCAAGATCTATAAGAATATTTCATTCATCAGTGCTCTCACTAAGGTTAGAAGTTCTGGTTCAGAAGGCAAGATTGCCTGTGCAGAAAGCCTACCTTGTGGTTAAAGTCCAACCTGTGGGATATATGTGTGTATAATCTAGTTATTTGGTTGTTCTGGATGGCAGCATCCCCTGACTGTATTAGCTGCCAAGGTATAGTGAGCCTCTAAAGACTATCATTGTGCTCTCATTTTTTCATTTTTTCCTGAATCCCTCCTTATCTAAAACACCCACTACTCTTCTGCCATTAATCCAGTTCCAACAGGGCCGTACCACTAAATATGAACTTGAAGCTCTTCTTTGACTGAATATGTTCTATCCCTCTTTGATTATCAAAGCCCTTGAAGAATCACTTGAGACAAAGAAATAGTAAAAATATATGCAAAGCACAATGAAGATGTGTGCCTCAGTGGGCTTGTCTACTTTGTTGACCAGCCTCACCTCATAGGTACCATAGCCAGAGTCCTCTGCCAAGCCAATACGAAAAAGCCAAAGGTTTTTTGTATTCACTTGCTCTAAGAGTAGACTACCACATTCACTACATGAACTGCACCCAACTGTAGTAACCTTGTGTGCTGCAATACCCAGCCAGGTATGATATGAGTTACCTATGAGAATATTGAAATAAAAGAACATTTAACCATAGGAAAGTAATTAATACAGACATCTTCCAAATGTAGAAATAACTAGTCTTTTTCAGTAGGGAAAGTTACTTTAGAACTGATCATTGTTTCATGGTATTTCTTACAAATAGGCAGCTGTGTTGAGTTTTTGATAATGGTTCCTCTACAGATGGACTTTCTGAAGTGTAATCCATATTATTAGGGGTGAAGAAAGAGGAAATCAGTGCTCATTTGGCCATCATCTGTAAGAAGAATTGCAGCTTCTAAGAATGGCAATATGTTCTCTCCATTGCATCTCTTGAAGTTTCTTCTCTATTCTTAAAAGTTGTAATTCCTTTTCTAGATGATGTTAAGAACATTCTCTGCCATGGAAGGTTACCTTGTCTTCTGTTCACTCTGATGCTTAGTCCTCCTTAACAATGATGCATGCTCTGCTGGGAGAAGGAAACTTAGGCTGTAAATTCAAGGATATTGGTCAGCAAGGATATGTTGGGGAGAAAAGCACTAGGGTGAGTGTTACTTATGGAAAGAAAACTGGATATTCTATAGCTGTGAGAAACATCTGGCTGCTGACTAAAAGGCCATTTTTGTTTGGAAATTTCATTTTGTTTTGTTTTCATGAAACCTACTGAAATCTGCAGGAACAAGATTAGTTTCCAAGTTGAAACTGAGGGTGGCTGTACTCTTCATGTTACCCTCAATTTTCACATATTGGCAATAGATTCATTTACAAATTAAATTCTTGTACTTTTAAGATTAGTCTCTCATTTTGGATATGATGACTTGCCCCCAGTATGGATGAGGTGGTAGGTAGGTAGATGTTGTGGGAATTAGAATACAGTAATTTGCCTCAGACTTACATGTTTTCACTCTGATTGGCAGGAATACATGGTTTACAAGAAGCATACCTACATGAGGCTTGATGGTTCCTCCAAGATCTCAGAGAGGCGGGACATGGTTGCTGATTTTCAGAACAGGTAATGTTAAGGGGAATTACAGAAATTCGCGTTTGATTTACCTCTAATGCTTAAGATGATGAGTTTAAAAGAAATGTCAGCATATCTCAGGTTGTTAAGCAGTTGTGTTCTGCCATTTTAAGAGGTAGCTTAATCTGTTTATAGTGGTTCAGATCTATATGTGCAGGAGAGAGAAAAATGAATACTCGATAATTCCTTTATTCAAAATATACCTTCTTATCAAATCAGCACCCTTTTCTTTGGTCAATAAAAGAAATGATTTCTGAGTGTAAACCAAGATCCTCCTTTATGTGGAAAATGTATGTGTAGAAAGAAGTCCACAAGGCTATATTCTAAATGTTAACAATGGCTATCAATGGATATTGACTTATAGTTGATTATTAGTTTGTTTTGCTTACCTCTTTTGTGTAAATTTAAAGAAAAATACCTTCCTTTTTCCTGCTTTCCCTCTAGCATTGTAGTAATACATAATACAGTGCAGTATGACAAATTGCAGTGATGTGCAATCTATTCAGCTGGCAGCTCTCAGTTACAGTACTTCTCCCACCTGATAATGAGCCTATGAAATTTCAAGTACTGCCTGCTGGATGCTGATGGCTTACAGAGCCATAATTATCCTAAGTGCAGGTTCTCATGTATTAAGCAGAGTCTGGTTACTGCTCCCTAAAAGCGAAGCTCCACTAGCTACTAATAGGGCTGCTAAACTCCACCCTTATATTTTCTTCCCTAGACCTGGATAACTAAAGAATAGAGTAGATCTTAATGTGCTGCTGTAAATCACAACAGTTGTGCATTTCTGGGCTTTAATTGTTGTAGTCTATTAATACTTAACTTTTGAATTCTTGGGAAAAAAATTAGGCACATAGCCATTTGTATTTAGGTTACTATTTTTAATTTCTTTCATTTCACTTTTAAAGCATGGTTTACTGGGGCGCCTGGGTGGCTCAGTCGGTTGAGCGGCCGACTTCAGCTCAGGTCATGATCTCGCGGCCCATGAGTTCGAGCCCCACGTCAGGCTCTGTGCTGACAGCTCAGAGCCTGGAGCCTGTTTCAGATTCTGTGTCTCCCTCTCTCTGACCCTCCCCCGTTCATGCTCTGTCTCTCTCTGTCTCAAAAATAAATAAACGTTAAAAAAATTTTTTAAAAATTAAAAAAAAAAAAAGCATGGTTTACTTCAAATGTAAAACAATTTTGGGGTGTCTGGGTGGCTCAGTCAGTTGGGAGTCTGACTTCGGCTCGGGTCATGATCTCACAGTTCGTGGGTTCGAGCCCTACATTGGGCTCTGTGCTGACAGCTCAGAGCCTGGAGCCTGCTTTGGTTTCTGTGTCTCCCTCTCTCTCTGCCCCTCCCCTGCTCATGCTCTGTCTCTCTCTCTCAAAAATAAAATAAACATTAAAAAAAGAAATTTTTTTTTTTAATGTAAAACAACTTAGCATAAAACAAATTCATAGTTCAGCATAGAGTGCCCTGTGATTGAAAATTTTGCTCCTTTATAATGAAGCACAGGTAAGATAAACCCTGGTTTGGTTTACAGTCTGTACTCAAGCCAGTAACTCCTAAGTTGAAATTATACATGTGAATTAAAGTGGCTGTTTGGCCGACAGTGGAGGGGAAGATCTGCTTTGGACCTATTTGAGTTTGTTACCTTGGAGCAACTGTGTGTGGCTGGCCTAACCTAGCTTCTTACCTAGCAGAAGCTATGGGCAGATTTTTAAATTGATTATTTGAGACATGTATATCCATAGTACAGCTGACTCTCAAATAACATGGGTTTTAACTCCATAGGTCCACTTATACATGGATTTTTTTGATAAATATGAAACACTACTGTGAATGTATTTTCTCTACCTTATGATTTTCTTAATAACATTTTCTTTTCTCTAGCTTACTTTATTAAGTAAGATTACAATGTGTAATACACATAACATACAAAATGTGTATTAATCAACTGCTTATATTATCGGTAAGCTTCCAGTCCACAGTAGGCAATTCGTAGTTAATTTTGGGGGGAGTCAAAAGTTATACCCAGATTTTTTACTGTGCCAGGAGGTTGGTGCCCCTAAACCACCCTGCGTTGTTCAAGGGTCAACCGTAGTGCCTCTCAACCCCATCGTCCTGGCCTAGAAAAAATTTTTTCCCAGCTGATCTTCATCTTTTCTTGATTCTGAAATCAAATGAAACATATTTTACTTTGTTCTTGCCTACTCCAACGTAAAAGCTTCAACTCTTAGATATATCCCTCTAGTCTTTAATATGTATGTGGTTATATTCACATGTTTGATGACCATATTATAGATATGATTGTGTTCCCCTTAACATTATATCATAAACATCTTTATGTATCATTTAAAAAATCTTTGTAATAAATTTCAGTGACTAATATTTCATTACACTGGATATTTATACTGTATTTCTGTTGTTAAAATGTTGAGTGAGTATCTTTGTTTACAAAACTTTGTCATCATTTTAGTTTTCTTAATACAAATTCAAACAAGGGAAATTACTGACCGTAAGGGGATATGAACATTTAAGACTATGCTGATTGTTATATTGCCTTGGACAGAGTTCTGATTTAGAGTCCAACCAGAGCTGTAGTATGTTAACATGTAATGATTTGGTCTTCTGAGTTGTAGAGGTACAGCTCTTCTAGCGGACCCAGTGGACGTGAGATCCCAGACACCGTATATTTTATAGTGACCTTCTAGTGAAAAAAATCAGTAGATGTATCTAATTTATTACTTCTAAAATCTTTTATTGAACTTGTGGACAGTTGTTTTAGCACTCGCAGTATCGTGTGATAGTTTTGGAAACCTTAGCTCTAAAAGAAGGGTATTTTCACCATTAACTGTACTAGATGTGCTTAATAAATACATGACTTTCTTTGGGGAACGTTCCTTGAATTTCCAGACCCTACAACTGTGAGCCAGTAGGAAGCAGTGAGTTTTATTTAGGTTCAACATTTGAGTAACCATCATTTTAACACCTGCGTCTAATATTAGGCAAAATGAAACAAACAGACGAATGTGTCTTTCCATGCCTACATTATGAGCTAGACAGATGACAGAGTTGGGATTGCAGCTAGAATATAATCTCCTGCTTCTTGTATATGGAGTCCGAACTGTGCCAATGCTATCAGAAGCTTATCAGATAGACCCCTTCAAATGGGAAAAAATTCTCAACTTGTAAATTTGAGTGGCTGAGGTAGCCCAATACAGAGAAAAAGACAGGTGTTTTTGAAAATGAAGAAGTCTGCCTTGCCAAATATTTTCATTATTATTAATGAAAAGACATCAAAAGAAAAAAACAAAAGTAGTTTCAGCTAGAGAGCCCTGTGGCTCAAAGGTCAGCCAGAGTAAACAAGAACTCCTATAAAAAGCCATTTACATTCCCTTCATACAAGATTTATTTATGAGGGATCCTTCCAGGAAAGAGTCTGACTGAGACTAAAGACTGTTTGGCCAGGATGTCCTGACTGGGCAACATTCAGAACATGTGATCAGTGCATGATCCTAGAAGCCATTCACAAGGTCTTTGCTCTGGAGTGCCTTGGCCTTTGCTTCCCTTCCTCCTACCCCATGACATTTACCAAATAGACCCCCCCATTATCTGATCACTTGGGGTGACCCTTTGGAAAATATGAGAAAAAGTGAGTGTAGCATCAAGTTTTCTTGGTGAGAGTATTGTAGACTTCCAGTGTTGTCTTTCATTCTGGTTCTTTTTTCATTCAGCAAGTCTTCACTGCAGTCAGTCAGGCTACATATCCAGCACTGTTTGGATATTCTGGTGCAGAGTAGCCTCAGTGGGTCATTAAATGAGAATAAGAGTGAGACCTAAGCATATCTTTGCTACATGATTTCATAGGGTCCTTCACAGACCACCCAAAAGCCTGGTCTCAAAGGCATGTTCCAACAACAGAAACCTGAGTTGAAATTCTTTTTCAGCCCCCTAGAGGGCACCCAAACCATCATGATGCTTCAGGGATTCTGTTTTCTTCTGTTTAGTCAAAGTCCCCAAAATGTTAATTCACATTATCAAAACTAGATTTGTTAAGTTGAAAGGAACTTCTCAGCAGTTTGATTTAGGTGTTTTTGTTTATAAATGATCCAATACTGTTATCCAGAATGAACAATAATTTAACAACCCAAGGTTTCCATAATCCTTATTTTTCCATTACTGTGTGATAAAATGATATTGAATACAGCCAAAAAGTTACCATCTGCCTTATCATTAAAAGGCATCTTCTGTTTTCTTTTTTTGAGGTGTCTTTTCCGTATATAGTTAATATCCCAAAAAAAGTGTCTTCTAGCATTATATTTCTAAGTTTTGCAGCTGACTTATTTTTACCTACATTTCCTTCACTGTTTTTCTATACATGGTCCTTGTTTATAAATCATTACCATATCTGGGGAATTATCTCTCTGGCTGTCCAGACTATGGAAATGACCCGTCTTTCTGTCTCTACCCTTTCTTTTTTCTTTTTTTTTTTTTCTTTTAAATGTTTGTTTATTTTTGAGAGAGAGAGCAAGCAGGGGAGGGACAGAGAGAGGAGAGAGAGAATCCCAAGCAGGCTCCTTGCTGTCAGCACAGAGCCCAAGATGGTGCTTGAGCTCATGAGCTGTGAGATCATGACCCCCTGAGCCACAATCAAAAGTCAGGACGCTTAACTGACTAAGCCACCCAGGTACCCCTTTGCCTCTGCCCTTCCTTATATTGCAGTTCCCAATTGCTTTCTGCCTCCCTCCCTGTCTCATCCCTCTTCCCCTGCTTGCTCCCCTTGCTCAGGGTCTGGACTTCTTTAGGAATAACCAAAAGAGTCCTAGCTATTGGGTGCTTCTATCAGCTCTCACAAGGGTGTTGGAGAGAACCTTCTGACCCCTGCTTCTGTATCCACCAAAGCAGGAGAGAGAAGTATGTGGAAGAGCAGTCCTCTCAGGGCCAGAGGTGGGAAGGACTCTTCTGTAGAGATTAGTACAGCCCTGGAAAGCTCTATCAGTTTTTATTTGCAGCCTCATGGTTATTTTCCTGTGGGCTGTAAGGTGTCAAGATTCCATTTGTATCATCTCATATCTGTAAGAAAATATGTTTGCAAACTAGCGTGTGCCTTTTAAGTCTTTGATTTGCCCTATATGTGTTAACTATAAAAGAGAACTTCTGGGGCACCTAGGTGCCTCAGTCGGTTAAGCATACGACTTGAGCTCAGGTCATGATCTTGCAGGTTGTGGGTTCAGACTCCGTGTTGGGCTCTGTGCTGACAGCTCGGAGCCTAGAGCCTGCTTCAGATTCTGTGTCTCCCTCTGTCTCTGCCCCTCCCCCATGCTCACTTGCGTGCTCTCTCTCTCTCTCTCTCTCTCTCTCTCTCTCTCTCTCTCTCTCTCTCAAAAATAACATTAAAAAAAATTTTAAAGAGGACTTTTATAAATTAAATAAATAAAATTATGAAATAATTAACTTGATAACATAATTCAAGGATAAACTAGTAGAACATTAGTGAGAGTATAGAACTTTTGGAATCCTGCCATATAACAGGCCTGCAGACATACTTTATTATTATGCCTGCCTCTAGGAACCTTGTATTTACCTAAATACAAATAGTGGACAGATTTCTACTAGGACCAGCACAGCTTAGTGATTAACAAGGAGGCTTATTTCAAAATAGTTCCTTCACTGATACTCATGTTTACTGTTGATATGTCATCACTTAGTCACTTCACCTATATTCAGAGCATCCTCATTTTATAGTCCAGGAAACAGACCTTCAGCAGTTAAATGACTTTACCAAGAAACAAGAGCCCTTGAGAACATCCTGGTATCACTGTTTGCTTTTTTTTTTTTTGAACCAACGGAATAAAAATCCATTTTATGTTGGAATTTAGTACCTCTATGCCATATCTGAACTTTGAGTCATCTGCTCTTCAGACTGAGCCAGCCAGGCACCCCTATATTACAATATTTTTAATCTGTTCTGTTCCTTTATTTCTTTAATGCAGTCCGATCCACCAAACTGATTTCATGACCAGTAATAGGTGTGACCTGCGATTTGAGTAACATTTGGTATAAATGAATTTCTAGTTGCACTCTTCATTTTAGTCATGAAGAAAAGGGATTAGCAGCTTGATTTGAAGGACTGGAAAGTTCGCTTACCAGTATAATGCTGTCCTTTTCCCTCAGAAATTTTCTAGAAAATAACTTCGTATGGCAGGAACATGAAAATGCAAGATAATCTTAAAATGTATGCAAGAATTGGGTTCAAACTGAGCCCCTAATTGTATGTGCCTACAGAGATAAATCTTGTAGTCCAAGCCTGCTCACTGTGATCTGGCACAGTCCTTGATCCTAGAAGGTATTCAGTAAATATTTGTTGCGTGAGTGACAGTGGCACCTATTGGTTTATTTGTAATTCTGGGTTTCTTTAAAAGGATGAAGGAGGGGCACCTGGGTGGCTCAGTCAGTTAAGTGTCCGGCTTCGGCTCAGGTCATGATCTCATGGTCCGTGGGTTCGAGCCCCGCGTCGGACTCTGTGCTGACAGCTCAGAGCCTGGAGCCTGCTTCGGATTCTGTGCCTCCCTCTCTCTCTGACCCTCCCCCGTTCATGCTCTGTCTCTCTCTGTCTCAAAAATAAACACTTTGAAAAATAAAATAAAATAAAATAAAATAAAATAAAATAAAATAAAATAAAAGGATGAAGGATGTAAAGAAAAACTGAGGCAACTACATCTGATGATTTCTGTGTAAGGGCTATGTTGCCATTCATTAAAAAGTGCTTTAATTCTAGCCTGTCTTCATAGATCGATCATAAATTCAGCTTAATACAGAGAAGGCATGACCTGGGTCTTAGTCCTGACCTCACATCATTTTTCTGGGACTGACTTTATTCATCTGAAAGTGAGTGCTTTGGGAATTATAATCATTAGTTCCCAAATTACTGGAAGTCATGATTCTCTGGGGAAGCACCAGGGAATGTTGATTTATTTGTCCCCTCTGTATGAACTAGGAATGGTTTGACTTGTTTAAAACACGACTATTACATGACTACTTCCATGATAACTTGTATGTCTGTTATATTTGTTACATCTTTATAAGTATATTGCCTATCATTATTAGTGGGCAGCAGAAGTATATCTGCAGATTGGAAGATGACAACCTCGGTTTGATTTTTATGTTAGAGCACCTTGATACAATGTGTCAAGAAATGTGGGTCAGGCATCAGGCGTAGGTAACCCTTTCTAGCCCTAGATACTGGTCTGTATTCAGAAATCCCTGTCTTTTGTCACATGCCATTTTTCTTTTTCAGTTTTCCCTTTTAACCTGTCTTCTTCCCTTTTCTGCAGGAATGACATCTTTGTGTTCCTCCTGAGCACTCGAGCTGGAGGACTGGGTATCAATCTCACTGCTGCAGATACAGTAAGTAACGAGAGCACAATATATCAGACAGCAGGTTGTCTACTATAAATATGTTGTTCAGTTGGTGTTATTCTTTGCTTTGTGTCACACTTTTTCTTTGCCTCATTATGTTAAAAGACAGTTGCATTTTGCCTAGAACTAGGACATTTTAGCTTTCCTTCTGGACTTTTCTCTCCATTCTCAAATTTCTTACACATTCATTCAACAAATATTTAGTGAATGCCAACTATGTGTCCAATACTGTCCTAAACACTTAGAGTATATCAGTGAATAAACAGAGTAAAAAAAAAAAAAAATCTGTCAATCCAGCCAAATTGTTTTAGAAACTATAGCAGCAAATCAGAAATGATTGTTTTGTTACTCTTATGCATTGATTCCACCATGGGAAAAACTCATACTTTTGTATCCCAAACTTTTTTTTTTTTTTTTAATTTTTTTTTTCAACGTTTATTTATTTTTGGGACAGAGAGAGACAGAGCATGAACGGGGGAGGGGCAGAGAGAGAGGGAGACACAGAATCGGAAACAGGCTCCAGGCTCTGAGCCATCAGCCCAGAGCCCGACGCGGGGCTCGAACTCACGGACCGCGATATCGTGACCTGGCTGAAGTCGGACGCTTAACCGACTGCACCACCCAGGCGCCCCTGTATCCCAAACTTTAAAAGAGGGTTGGAAAGCAATGAAATTGGTAATTTAAAAAATAAAGACATTCTATCAAATTATCTATCCTTTCATATCCAGTCTCTTTGGAAGAATACTTCAGTGACTGAAAAGGAAAAAAGCATTGGCGCGCCTGGGTAGCTCAGTTGGTTGAGCATCCGACTTTGGCTCAGGTCATGATCTCACCGTTTTGAGTTTGAGCCCCACGTCGGGCTCTGTGCTGACAGCTCAGAGCCTGGAGCCTGCTTCAAATTCTGTGTCTCCCTCTCTCTCTGCTCCTCCCCCAACTTGTGCTCTGACTCTCTCTCAAAAATAGATAAAATGTAAATAAATAAATAAAAAGGAAAAGAGCATTCATTTTGAATCTCAGAATTATTCCCAGGATTCAAATATATATATATATATCTACATATATTTTTTTTAATTTTCACTTATTTATTTTTTGAGAATGAGAGAAAGAGAGTACAAGTATGGGGGAGGGCCAGAGACAGAGGAGAGAGAATCCCAAGCAGACTCTCTTCTATCAGCGCAGAGCCTGACGTGGGGCTTGATCTTACGAACTATGAGATCGTGACCTAAGCCAAAATCAGGAGTCAGACACTTAACTGACTGAGCCATCCAGGCACCCCCAAACATATTTTAAAACACTTTCAGTAACCCTGAGACATAAAAATGCATAAATGGGAAATTGTTTTGTAGAAGGCATGACTATAAAAATGTCATTTTATGTGGCTGTGATGCCTCTCTGTGAAATACAGAGCATGAAAATTCCCAGGAATAGAAGGAAGATGCAAACCCTAGAGAGTCCTGGAGAAATGAGGTGTGTGGGGGAAGAGGCTTGAATAGACTCATAAGTTGTAGAACTAGAAGCAGAGCCTGTGTTTCCTAGTCTCCATTCCTAGGCTCTGTCTGCTTTCTCCTTATTAACTATTATACCGTAAAACTGCCTGGCCTCAAGAATGAAAAACAGATTCTGTAACAACACTAAGTAGAATATCAACCATAGGACTCAACTGTACCATCCTTGGCATGTAAACCTTAGCCATTTTACCAAGTTTGGACAAGGCTCCAGGACCAGAGGACCACTGAAAGCCTCGTAGGGTAGATGCTGTATCTAATATGCACATCATCAGCCTCAGTTTTCCTAAAGGAAGGCTGTCGATGGTGGTAGGTGTGTTCTTATGGGTTCTCTGAGGTGGTGGCTCACGTGTGTCATATCAGATAGCAGAAATTTGGCTTTCTCTTTACTCCTTGGTTTTCTGCTCTACCTTGTAAGCATTCCATACAGCCCCAGGTTAGTCATACTTCAATGTAAATGCAGGAGTCACCACTTTCTCCTAGTGGATCTTTTGGACTCCAGTCTCAGCCCTTAGCCCCATATTTATTCTCTTGGTTTATTTATACCCTTCTTGATTAGTCATGCCACTCCCTTTGCCTAGAACTCTTGAGGGAATCTCCATCATCTACAAGATAAAGGATAAACTCCTTTACGTGGCTTACAAGGCCCTTCATTTTGTGGCTTTTATCTTCCTTTCCAGTCTAATTGCTACATTACTTCCACCTTCCAAAATTTATATTCCAGAAATAATGATTGACTTGTTTCCTAAACATACCATACTGTATCACACTGCTGCATGAACTGTTTCCTCAGCACCTCATCTTCCACTGGGTAAACTTCTGTTTGTTCTTCAAAACCCCTTTCATGATCAGGGGTTGTTTTATATGCACTGGTATAGCTTCTCTGATAAGGTGATACTTGAACTGAGATCTGAAGAAAGTAAGGAAGCAAGCCAAGCATATATCTGGCAGAAAGAAGAGCATTCCAGGCAGAAGAGATAAGTGCAAAGCCCTGAAGTGAGAATGTGCTTGGCATGATTAGGCAATAGCAAGCGGCCCTTTGTAGATGGGACAGAGCAAATAAGGAGAGGTTGTGAGATGGGTGTTGTGGAGCAGATCCTGTAAGGCACGGTGGGCTGTAGTAAGAATTTTGAGATGGGAGGCCACTGGGAGAATTTGAACAGAGGGGTAACAGGATTTGGCTTGGGTTTTAAATGTGTCCCCCCAACTTTGGGGGAGTGAGGTGGGAAGAGCTATAGGGAGAAAGGTAGAAGCAGGAAATTCAGTTAGGAGTTAGACACAAGATGATGATGACTTGGACAAGGATTAAAGCAGTAGAGATGGGGAAAAATAATAGGAATCTGCATGTATTTTGAAGGCACAGCCATTGGGGTTGGCTCTTACACTGGATGTGGGATGTATAGGAGGTGTCATGGAAAACTCCAGGGGGTTTGACCTAGGCAACTGGAACGATGAAGACACCAATTACTTATTAAGGGAAAGGTGAGAAGGAACAGGTTTGAGTGGGGAAATTAAGAGTTTGGTTTGGGGTATATTCAGGTCAAGATTCTTAACAGACATTAAAGGGCAAAGGCACCCAGGCAGCAGGGTCTGGAGTTCAATAGAAAGATTGAGGCTAAAGATGTAGTTTTTAAATCATCAGATCCTAGATGATATTTAAGGTCATGACGTTGGATGAGGTCACCTGGGAAGTCTAGTATAAGTTCATGTGATTAAAATGCATTTCCCTTCTCAGCCTGCCGATCTGAGGTTTGGTCTATGGTTTTTAAGGAATAGTTCTTCTAGTTATTTATTTGCATGGTCAGAAAAAACAAAGCAGATTTGAGCAGGGAGATCTGCATTATGCTTCCAGTATTTACACTTTACCCTGTGGAGGTAAGGAGCTCCTGCCGGCCTCAAAGAACCAAAGTAGGCCTAACCCATAGCTAGAGGAGCAGAAGTAGGAATTCTCTTTTCATCCTAGCAGCTAGAGAAAAGCTCTGTATATTGAGTTCCCAATTCCAAAATAATTTACATTTAAATTTGAGGGGAGGGCTTGGGGACTCCCTTGTAAACTAGAACCTCCTGTAATACTTCTCAGTAAAATGAGACAAGATTGAAATGAATTTCTAGTTATGCTTTGGGAGCAGTCAAGGTGTGTGTGTGTGTGTGTGTGTGTGTGTGTGTGTGTGTGTGTAATTAGACAAACAATAGGTTAACTGCTTGCCTGGCATTCTTCCTTTGTCCTGAGATTTATTTAGCTTTGGAAGATCCCCAGAACCATTTATGGACAAGGAAGAGGTTAGTCAGCCTAAAATGTCAGGAAAAACTTAATGTCTTATGATTGAGAATGCATATATAAACATGTTTTTGTAAACAGTGGGACTCTGGCCCACTCTGTTAGTAAAAACATGATTTTAGCATATGATTAATGGCCCCTTAACTGTCTATGTTCTTCGTGTATTCTTTCTGAAGTAGGTGTATCTTTACATTTGACTTTCTTTAGTGAGGAGTTGTTATAAACTGTACTATTTGTTTTGTTCCTGTGTAAGACCTGTTTTAAAGGCTCACATGTAGAGAGAGAAGGGGGAGCTTTTCTCCCTTGGTAGCAGTGTGAGAATTCCTATATGTCCCATGGGACAAGATGGGACTTCTTTCAGCCCTCCCATTCTCTTGGGTCAGAGTTTCACCCTCCGAGTGTTGGTCCAACTTTTTCTAGTTGTTTCTCTCAGATTTTTCCTGTTTTCTGTTTCACTCCATCATCCCCTGAAACTCCCTGTCATTGACCTATAAAGCCAGGCGCCTCCACCCTCTCTCAGCTCTGACCTTGCCCCTCCCCCATACCTGTCCAGCTTGGAGTGTACAACTTCGTGAAGGTGCTGTCTAGTAATGTATTTCCCGTTAGTCATTGCTGGGTCATGCTTTGTGGCGGTGCATAGACTTGCTTTAATTTTCCCTGGCTAAGTTAGTTCTTATCCTTTAATTGTTGTTTGTTTTTCTCTGGAATGTCTCACTGAGCTCCATAAACCTAATTACCAAATATAGGTGTCATCTTTTTCCCACTCTGGGGGGTATTGTCTCCCCCCCAGCACCCCTCCCTATCACCCCTAGTTCATGTCATGGTTGATTCAGTGTTCATTTTATTGTCAGGTTAGACAATAACCATATTATTGGCTTTGTTTTTAGTTCTCTCATTCTTGTTCTAACCTTAGAGCTTATACATACTTCATACTCTTTTTTTCCTGGGTATTTTTCTTAACAGAATCTTAACTTTATTCTTGTCCTCCCAAATTCCCCACCTCTTTTAACCTATATAAATGATAATTAGCCACTAAATGTGTAGGGGTTGTTTTGAAGTTAAATTTCAGACCTGTCTCCCATGCTTTAATGTTTTTACTGTTTATGAGTTAAAAAAAAACACAAGTTGGGGCGCCTGGGTGGCGCAGTCGGTTAAGCGTCCGACTTCAGCCAGGTCACGATCTCGCGGTCCGTGAGTTCGAGCCCCGCGTCGGGCTCTGTGCTGACTGCTCAGAGCCTGGAGCCTGTTTCAGATTCTGTGTCTCCCTCTCTCTCTGCCCCTCCCCTGTTCATGCTCTGTCTCTCTGTGTCTCAAAAATAAATAAACGTTAAAAAAAAAAAATTTTTTTTTAAAAAAATAAAAAAAAACACAAGTTGAATAAGGTTTGGTTGCCACTGAGACTTCTAGGAAAAAATGTAAATGTGTAAGGAAGCACCTATAAAATGATTCATAAAATTGAATTTCCCATTGTGAATTGATGCTGTACCATTGCCTCAGGCTTAGGTAACTAAAAGTATTATCTTTTGGATGTGACATCAGCTGTCATTTTCCACATATGTAGATATTTTAGGTATGTTGGGCAAGTAGTGTTTCCCCCGAGTCCACTTGGAGTCCTCCTTTTCATTTAACTCTGTCTTCTCTTCCTTATTCTCTCTGAAAGTTTAAAGTAGATTTTCTAGAATTTTGCATATCCTATTGAATCTCTAAAATATCCTGTGATCAGGTTTGCTATGCTCCTTCCTTTACAAATGGCAAGCATTGTGCACTTTGAAATCCTAGGTCTGTGGACACTATGGATTAACAGTAAATTTTCACACTGATTTTTTTTTTCTTTGGCACACAGTTTGTAGTTTCTCCCCAAGGATTCTTAATGCTAAAAATTATGGGATTATACCTTATGTAAAACCCAGACAAAAGGAGCAGCATAAGAAAGAGCCACAGGAGGTTTTATTATTATAAGCGAGAGCTTTGAAAATGCCAGTGCCTTTTGTCTATCTTCACTCAAAGTCTTAATTCTGCAGAGAATGGCAGAATTGCCTCGTATTTTAAATGAGAGAACAAATAAATTCATTTGGAGTGAATCACTCTTCAGTTTACATTTTTAGGCTTAATCTAGTGTTGATCAATCCCCTTAGAGATTAGTCTAGTATTCATTGACTAGTATTTGTGGAATTCTGCTTGGCAGTGATGGATGGTATCTGTTCTACAGTAAGACTAGATAGGGAGTTTTTTTTGTTTGTTTTTTTAAATAGGCTCCATACCCAGCGTGGGGCTTGAACGCATGACCCTGGGATCAAGAGTCAGATGTTCTACCCACTGAGCGAGCCAGGTGCCCCTAGATACGGAGATTTTTTTACATAATACACATGAAATAATTGGTTACCCATGGAAAATAGTAAATAAGTGGGAACTTGGACCAGGATAGGCAATGCAAGGTATTCTTAATAATGCAAGTTGTGGAAGCAGACTGTTAAGACTGTGAGCTCAGGCTAGTCTCTTCCTGATTTATAAGATGAAGGAAACATACAGGTTTTTGTGAAAATTGAGTGAAATATGTATGCACCCTAGTACCAGATATGTTGTAAGTGCTGAAGAGATTTTAGCCATTATTATGTCTACTTGGAATCCATGAGAAATAGGAAAAAGGGACATTGTTACAGGCAAGAGAAATCAGGGAGGCCAGGATGCCTGGCTGACTTATTTAGTAGAGCATGTGATTCTTGATCTCAGGGTTGTGAGTTCAAGCCCCACATTGGGCATGGAGCCTACTTTTAAAAAAAAGGAAAGAAAGAAAGAAATCAGGCCTTCCTGACAGTGGGAAACTTGAACTGAACCTATAAAGGACCAATTCAGAAGTGAGGGATTCCAGGTCAGAAAAGCAACTTGAGCAAAAAGTGGTGCAAACAAACATAAGTGAGGAATGCTGAAGAGACCTGACAAAAGGGAAGGAGCGTGTTTATTTCAGAAAAGAATGGTGATGAAGTTGGCTCGGTATAGCAGGGTCTGACTATTGAGGGCAGTTTGGATTTGGTGTGTTATCACATAACTGGCACAGAGGTAGAGTGGCCTACAGTGGTATCCAAAGTAGACTGAAGAAGAGAGAGACTGAGCCCTAGAAAGCCTGCCGGTCTGACTGCCGCAGTGAGCCAGGCACAGGTGGTGAGGGCCATTGCATGATAGGGACAGTGAACTCTAAAAAGGATTAGTTCATTTCTCAAGAAGCAGGGGCTAGATTTGGTGACTTGCTTCTATATAGAGGAGGGCACATGGGAGAGACTAAGGATAATTTGGAACTGGCTTTCTTTCAGGATGCCCCTGTATTCGATAGTAGCCTTAGGGCTAAGAATTTAGGAGTCTGTTAATTGTAGGGTTACTCATAGGATAGAGGAGAGGGGAGTACATTTTGTTGTCATTTGTGTTTGTTGTTTAGCAAACTAAAAGTAGCTGCCAGGGATCCCTTTTTTTAAACATTTCTTTGCTGAATTCAAGGGACAGGAAATAGGAGCTAGAGAATGCCAGGAAATCCATGCCTGTCTTTCTTACCATGGTAAGCTTAGTGTTAAAAAGAAGGCTTTCAGGAGCATCTGGCTGGCTTATTCGGAAGAGCATGGGACTCTTGATCTCAGGGTTGTGAGTTTGAGCCCCACGTTGGGGTTAGAGATTACTTAAATAAAAACTATAAAAAAGGGGGGCAGGGGTGGGCCAGAGAGAGAAGGCTTTCATATCCCTCACCTCCCAGGCCTACCAGTTACTTAGGCTATGTGATCTTGGATAAATTCTGTAATTCCTATGTGCCTCAGTTTCTTCATCTATAAAATGGGAGTCTTAGTAGTACCTAAGTCATAGTGATTATGGGATTTAAATGAGTTAACACACATAAAGCACCTAGAACAGTGACTGGCAAATGGTAAGCACTAAGGGTTAACTATTAATAGTATCTCTCTTCCCTTTTTTTAAATGTGAAAACCCTGAAAAAAAAGCTAGAGCGTATCTATTTTGCCCCGGGCAAGTGAAGGGATGGCTTGGTTTTATGAGTGGATATTGGCTCATCTTACTATCATAGAAAAAAATCTGGCATCAAACTATTGCAGATGACAAGCAACTGGGTTGCTCTCAGAATCCATGGTTTTTCTGTGAGAATGCCTCAGTCTTTGCTGTATTTTTGTCCTGCCTGTGCAGGTGATTTTTTATGATAGTGACTGGAACCCCACTGTGGACCAACAGGCCATGGACAGGGCCCACCGCTTGGGGCAGACAAAACAGGTTACTGTGTACCGGCTCATCTGTAAAGGCACCATTGAAGAACGCATTCTACAACGAGCCAAGGAGAAGAGTGAGGTAAGCACAAGGTAGAGGGAGTACTGTACTGGTGAAGAAATTGGAAAAGTCCAGCCACATTTACCGGGCTAAGATGCTTGCCTTTCGTTCATCACGAAGGGACGAAAATTTCTTCTGAATAGAAAATAAAATCAGGGCCTGTACTGCTCTGGCTATTCATTCCTCATTCCTTTCCTATCTAAATGGCTTCTACAGCCTAGATAGGGCTATTGTTCATGTGGCAGCGACATCAGTCATAGCCCTTGTGTTTCACATACTTTCACATTCAGGGGAAGAAGGAGCTCTCATCATAGGACTCCCGATTTGACAGCCTCTAATTTGTATGCCAGATTTGTTAGTTTCCAAAGAAATGATTATTTGGGGTTTGTGTATTTTTTTTTTTTAATCTTGATTTCAGTATTGGATCTTCTAGCTCTCAATTAGCAGTCCCAAGCAAAAGAAGTTCTCATTGTTCTTTGTGTTGGACAAATAATCTGGATGATCCAGTGAGATGAATGAGAGGAAATGGGGAATCTAAGTGCCAGAGGAGCAGATTGAGAAAGATGTTTCCTTCTTTCTGAATATTTGCCATAAAGGAATGGGTGCCTGGTAGTGATGTTTCGATCTGCTTTGGTATAGATTCAGCGGATGGTGATTTCTGGTGGGAACTTCAAACCAGATACCTTGAAACCCAAAGAGGTGGTTAGTCTTCTTCTAGATGATGAAGAACTGGAGAAGAAATGTACGTACTCTAAACTAAAGCTCTTTCCTCCCTGCAAAAGATGTTTCTCTATCCCCACATACCTGAAAATGGTAGAGGCCCTTGGCTATGCGCCATGGGTAAGCAAAGCCAAAGACTGTATTTGGGGAGAAACATTTTTTATGTTAATAACTTGTATTAAAACCCAAACAAGAATGTGTTATGGAGTAGAAGGCAAAATTTGCATGTATTTTAAAAGTAATATGACTTTGAATTCATTTACATCAGGGAAGCTGTATCCCTAGACTCCTCAGCAGTGACGAATTTACTCTGTTCTGCCCAAAGAAATGTTTTTGTTTTTGTTTTTGTTTGATGTCTGAAAGAGAATTTATTTCTTCATATTATTTTTGATTTAAATTCAACTTAGTTAACATATGGTATACTGTTGGTTTCAGGAGTAGAATTTAATGATTCATCACTTACATATAACAGTGCTCATCCCAAAAAATTCCCTCCTTAATGGCCATCACCCATTTAGCCCATCCCCCCCACCTCCACTCCTACAATCCTCAGATTTCAGTCTGTGTTTAAGAAACCCTATGTTTTCCCTCCCTTTTGGTTTTTACCTTATTTTTTCTTCCTTCCCATATGTTCATCTGTTTTGTTTCTTAATTCAACGTGAGTGAAATCATGATACTTATTTTTCTGACTGACTTATTTTACATAACAAAATACACTCTACTTACATTCACATGGTTGCCAGTGGCAATATTTCATTCTTTTTCATCGCCAAGTAATATTCCATTGTGTGTATACCATATATAGGTATACCTGTATACATACATACAGGCTTTTTCCATAATTCAGCTATTACTGATAGAGCTGTTATGAACATTGGGGTGCATGTGCCCCTTCAAATCAGCATTTTGGTATCCTTTGAATAAATTAACTAATAGTGCAATTGCTGAGTCACAGGGTAGTTCTATTTAAAATTTTTTTTTTAATTTTTTTTTTTTTAATTTACATCCAAATTAGTTAGCATATACCAAAGAAATGTTTTCATGGAGAAGTTTGAGAACCATACTTGTATAACACTTCTTCCATGTATCTCTGGCTTTGGAGAACAATTGGTTTCAGAATTACCTTATGAGCCCCTGAGTATTTCATAGCATCATACAAGAAAGCATGATGAGGTTCCTTTCTTACAGTGCTCACATTTACCACCACCTTCTAAAAACCTTTCAGTACTCTCCAACCATACTTGATCTGTACAGTGCAGAGATCTTAAAAGGCTGAAAAGAAAAAGAAGAAAGGCAAGGAAAGGCCCACAACATTGAAACCAAATAGTAGTTGGAACCCAAAAAACTGTTAAGAATCCAAGAACTCTGTTCCTTCTCCAAGTTAAAAAAAAACACCAGTTATCTGTCTTAGAAGTCATATCCTGGAACACAAATATCAGGGGGTATGGCCACCTTAATTTCAGAGAATGAGGATTACAGTTAACACAGGTTCTTCATCAGATCTTTACAATTTTCTTGATAGTGAGGCTGCGGCAAGAAGAGAAACGGCAGCAGGAGGAAACCAACCGAGTCAAAGAGCGCAAGCGCAAGCGGGAAAAGTATGCAGAGAAGGTATCTCAAGTTTGAGGTGGCCAACAGGGACCGGTGTGGGGCAGAGTGGTGCTTACAAAAAGGCTTTGGGTACATGGCTTGTCATCTTGGTTACTAGTTGGTATCCAGCCTCAGCAGCTATATGTGATAAGTAACAACAGTTCTATGCTGATTGACATTTGATCCACAGAAATGAAGCCTTGTTAGACCAGTACCCCCTACACAGACCTGCTGTCTCTGTGGTCACATGTAATTATGGAAATCATTCGTTGAGACTGTTACAGAGCAGAAGGCTAAATGTGGGTAAGATGGATCAATCTTACATTATCAGATTCCATAGAATCTTAGGGCCTAAGATGTCATTATGTCCAATCCTACCGTAATTCTGCTAGTGTTCCATTCAATGTCATCTACTGTTAGCAAAATAAATCACTGCCCGGTCTGTTCATCTCTTTTTGTCCAATTTATGCCAAAAATTCAGGCTGTGTTTTGTCTCCCTTTTGACATTTCCCACTTGAGCCCACTAGGCTAGCTGCTAACTGGGATGTAGTTCCCCTACATTTCTCCCAGTCTTGCTGTTTCTACCAGAATATTATTTCAGTGATCTTTTTTTTCTTAATATTTTATTTATTTTTTGAGAGAGCATAAGTGGGGCAGGGGCAGAGAATATGAAGTGGGCTCTGCACTAGCAGGCTAACAGCAGCAAGCTGTCTGTGGGGCTCAGACTCACAAACCATGAGATCATTACCTGAGCCAAAATCAGATGCTTAACCAACTGAGCCACCCAGGTGCCCCTGTTTCAGTGATCTTTATTCCTGGTCTTTATTGACAAGTAAATCGAAGTGAGGCCTTCAGGATTTATTCTAGTTGCAGGAGTCAGCCCATTGGTTCTGACTAGGTTCCCAGAGTTACGCCAAGGATTGTTGGTTCGGAACCGCTTTGCTACCTTCCAGAAAGTGCTTCCTAATTTTTTCTAGTGGGCCTGGCTTACCATTGGGTAAGCCCTTCATCAGCCCTTGTTGAGCCTCTTGTCTTGAGCAAGATAGCTGCCGTGAGCTTCAGACATCTTGATAGTTCTGGGCCCTCAAGTCCAACAGTTGTCCATGCTTCATTTCCCTGAACTGTTTGGTTAGTCTGAAGCATATTGTCTGGCCACATGTTTAAATTCGTTCTGTCTTTAGTGGAGGTTGACTTCTTCCCCTTATCCAAGCTTGTATTGGGCCTTAGGTCCCTTTTCCTTCTTTTGTAAAATCTACACCCTCAGTTGTACCTTCTGCTAAGCAGAACTATTTTTTTTATTTAAAAAAATTTTTTTAAGTTTATTCATTTTTGAGAGAGAGAGACAGAGCATGAGCAAGGGAGGGGCAGAGAGAGAAAGGGAGACATAGAATCTGAGCTGTCAGCACAGAGCCTGATGCAGGGCTTGAACTCATGAACTGCGAGATCATGGCCTGAGCCAAAGTAGGACGCTTAACTGATTGAGCTACCCAGGCACCCCTAAGCAAAACTATTTCTAACCTGAAGGTTAGAAAGTACTTACTAAATATAGTATTCACTATATTTACAAAGTTGAAAAATCCAAGAACTATGTATGACTCCACTCTCAAATCTCTAACCCATTACTTACTACTGTTTAGAATTTAAATAGCTTTAACATTCAGAAACAACATCAAAGAAGAAAAGGTGGTTTTCTAATATAAGAGATTGTAGGGTTTTCTGAGTTTGCATCAGAAGCCATCCCCACTCTGAGCACAGAAGTTTCAGATAAACCCCCAGTGGTAGTATAAACTACGCAGTGACATTAACCCTAATATAGATGTAGATACAAATGTAGTTAGATGCAGTGGGTGAATGTGATTCCAGAATTTTCCAAGCACATTCAATGATTTCAGGTCCCTAATCTGTGACAGCACCCTACTGAACTTGGTTCTAGAACTGCTTAATGTAGCTCAACCCATAAGCAATTACATGTAAACTGAGAAAATGACAAAAAAAAAACCAGTTTCTTGGATATGATAACTTTCATTCTCCTTATGCATATTTAAAAAGAAGGCAGAGTAAAAACAGATGTGCAGAAAATACACTAAAGGCACTGGCCTCCCTCTTGTAGGACTGAATCTGTTCAACCCCTCTAAGTGCTACAGCTTGGACATGCCGGAAGCTGACCGTGGAGCTCACCCCCATGGGTGAGGCTTAGTGCGGCTCTGATTCAGTGTGACTGGCCTACTTCTCAACTCCGTATTATTGGGGTAGAATATACATAAACTCTTCTTGAGCTATTCTTTCCTCTTTCCATAGGAGTTTTTTCTTTCCTTAAAAGTATGCTAATTGAAAACAAAAAACAAAACCTGGAAGTTTACAGAGAGGTTTCTATCCTCACTTTCTTTTCCAACTCAGCTTTTCTTTTTGATGCCTGTCTTCATGCTTTTTCCATATTTCTTCATTTGTGTATTCCCAGAAGAAAAAGGAAGATGAATTGGATGGGAAAAGGAGAAAAGAGGGTGTGAACCTAGTAATTCCATTTGTTCCCTCGGCTGATAACTCCAACCTTTCTGCTGACGGGGACGACTCCTTCATTAGTGTGGACTCGGCCATGCCCAGCCCTTTCAGTGAGGTGAGGCTCCTTTTAGATGCCTTCACAGCAGTAGAGACTGCATCCTGACATTGTAGCCTTTGCTTCTCCTGGAGTTCTCCTGCCTTGGGGAAGGGGGCTGCACATGGAATCTGTAAGGAGGAAAGGAAATGAGGACAAGCTGGCTTCTCTGGAGCCAAGGCAGGGGATTTCACCCTCTGGAGTAAAGCCAGGAAGGAGAGAAATAGCCTAAGAATCACATCCTCACGTGGGTACAAGGGCCATGGGCTGTGGGTACCAGGAATGGTGGTGATCTCGATCATTCTTCCTCCAGATCTCCATCAGCAGTGAACTGCACACTGGCTCTATCCCCCCCGATGAGAGCAGCAGTGATATGCTGGTGATCGTGGATGACCCAGCCTCTTCAGCCCCCCAGTCTCGAGCCACCAACTCTCCCGCTTCCATAACGGGCTCCGTTTCAGACACCGTGAATGGTGAGTGATCCTGCTGTCTTATATAGCTTGGGCCTGGTCCTCTGCCTCAGGAGAAGCATTGGTTTGGTGCTGGCCAAAGTCCCAGTTCTGTCTGAGATCATGGCATTTTCTACTGTGTAAAGAAGAGTCAAGTGGAGTAAAAACAAAAACTTACAGGCACATTCTTTCAGTAGCCCTGTCAACTGAAAGTGAGAAAGAACTTGATAAAGATTTCAGACTTGTTTGTTTTCTAGTCAGCCCTATCTTTCATATTTCACCTTCATTTTTGTTAGTTTTTAATTAAAGTTTGCTTTTCTGGGCCTTTCCAGTGTTGGTTCTGTGGGGCCCAGTGTTGTTGCTGTTTCTCGAGGAGTTCTAGATTTAAATCTTGGGAGTAAAAGTTGACTCTCCAGGGCAGGAGCATGTTGAGGTGTGCACATGAATCACAGAGAGCACGCCCCTGAGGTTCATTTAGTAATGAACTAGTTTTAGCTGTTTAGAATTCTTACTAACCCTGTGACTCCTTGGCCCAGCCACTAAATGGGGACAGAGACCTCCCTGGAAGTCCTGAGATACCCTGAGAGCCAGCCCTCCCTGTTAGGGGAAAATTCTGTTAACATCACATGTTGACTTTTTTACCTCTTGGTCCATTTGTTCCCACAGGAATTTCCATTCAGGAAATGCCAGCCGCAGGACGTGGTCACTCAGCGCGAAGCCGAGGCCGCCCCAAAGGTTCAGGAAGCACAGCCAAAGGAGCAGGGAAAGGCCGGAGCCGGAAGTCCACTGCAGGCAGTGCTGCCGCTATGGCAGGAGCCAAAGCAGGGGCTGCGGCAGCGTCCGCAGCTGCCTATGCTGCATACGGGTACAACGTGTCTAAAGGTGCGGAGGCCTCAGGGGGCAAGGGTGAGCTGCAGGCTCCATTCTGGTGAGGGCCAGTCTGGAGGGTCTATTAAGCATTCTGCTGGGAGAGCAGGTAGGGCACTCCCAGGCCAGAAAGCTCCTTCCCAAAGGCCACCTTGGGTTCTGCTTCTGCACTGAGCAGTCCTGACTCTCCCCTTGCCCTTGTGACTTAGTACAGTTTCACCTTTGAAGTGGAAGTAACTATGAAAGGAGAGAGTTGTATTTCTGGACTATACTATTTTAAACCATCAGAATTCTTCCTGCTTTGAGAACTCATTTTTTTCCCCAAGACCAGCATTTCACATTTCAGTAGTCCAGGCTAGCATAGTTAACATTTACCTAAGTGTGTGTGCTCCATCACTCGTGCTTCGTGTGCATGGACCCCACTCTGGAGTCTACGGTAGAAGTGAGAAGGGAAGTTTTCCATGGAATACATTTAAACAGCAGTGCACAGCAGTATGCTTGTACTGAGTGACAAAAGAGGGGAGGCCTTCATTGTAGTTGTAGCCCGGAAAAAGGAGGAGCCATGGGCCTGAATATGAAGTTGCCAATCTGTAATTCAGAAAGAAGGATGACAAAGATTTGGGCCTATCAGGGGTCACAAAGCAGGTCAGTCAGGCTGTGCTTAAGAGGAGCAGTAGCAGTCAAGAGTGGAAAAACAGGGCAAGACCTGGTGGGGATGGGCTTATGAAGTGTGTGATGAGGGGCTCTGGAAAGAGTGAGAAAGAAAGTGGCTGTGGTGAGCATGACACGTGGAGGATGATTATAACCACAGCTGGTAGGACATCTATGACTGACTGCTTGACCTCTCTCCCCAGTCACAACCTAGGCTTCATGTTTAGCTGATAGTGTTGTTGTAGCAGCTACGGGCATTAGCTTATTAGTGAGTGTTAGCTGCCCTCCCCCACTTCCTCCTCCTGCAGGAATCTCTGCTTTCACGTATTTTCTTCATTCAACAAATATGAAGTATAATAGGCTAGTCCAGCGTTTCTTAACCTTTTGCCAGCTCATCACATCCTTGAAAAACAACAGTCATACCAGCAGCCACGGCTGCCATGGCAGGCTGTCTCACCCACAGATGGGCAGAGCATAACACCCATCAGACTTTCTTCTGGAGACCTGGTCTGAGAAGAGGCAGGAGGGGTAAATGAGGCAGCAGGGGTAGAGTTCACAAGAAAAACAACAGTGCTTGGTAACTGGGAATGGACTGATTCACAGATCTCCTGCAGCTCCACTGTGGATAGGAAGAGACAGCCGTCTGCCCACCGAGTGCTTAATACGCTTTTTTAGGAAAGTAAAACCAGTCCACAAGAAACAATTGACACATATTAGACACTGTGTTATCAGGTGTAAGTGGATTTGGCTCATATGAAGGAAAAAGAGTTGTCACCCACGGAACCATCACTGAAGAGGAGCAGTTTCAACTGGGTCCTTGAAACCGCAGGTCTTGGGGGAGTAGAGGACATCTTGTGAAGTTAAGAAAGAAGTAGCTATTCACAAGCGGTGTCCCAAGAAGGAAGAAGGAATGTGTAAGAGAATACATTAGCACCTAGGAAGTTACATACCATCCTGTAGCCTTGGTTTGCCCGCATTGTGTAATGTGTGCTGTGTCCTTGAGCACCAAGGAGACATCTTGTCCTTGTGGATGAGATGATGTGGAGAAGGCTGGGTAGGTATCATTTTTCTCTTAAAAACACATCCCTCTTACTGAAAAGACAGTTGACAGGAAAGCAAGTAAGAGGTTGTGCTAAGAAGAGGTTGGCAAGGAGTGGCAGGGAGAGGGGTCCTCCACAGCCTCACCTCCAGCCCAGACTAACCAAGGTCAGGCACCAGGGCAGCTCAGACAGGCCAGCTACCTATACACTACTTGTCTCTTTCTCCATTCCCACAGGAATCTCGGCCAGCAGTCCTCTGCAGACGTCCCTTGTTCGGCCTGCTGGCCTTGCTGACTTTGGACCTTCAAGCGCCTCTTCTCCCTTGAGTTCCCCTTTAAGCAAAGGAAATAATGTTCCCGGGACTCCCAAGAGCCTCCACTTGACCAGCAGCCTAGCCCCAGATTCCCTGGTCCGGAAACAGGGCAAAGGCACCAACCCCTCTGGAGGACGGTAACTACCTGAACCCTCTAGCTTCTTTCAACCAAACGAGGGGCTAGAGTCCTGGCCCGCAAGTGGTCTTTGGATGGCTTGCCCAGTGCAGCATCTTACATCCCAGGTCAGAGGGCAGAGGTGACCAGTTGCAGCAAGGGAAGGACAGGCAGGTGCTTGGTGTGAGCACTTTTCTCACCTGTGTCTCAAGAGGAGTGCTATGGGGTGGCCTATAGGAAGAAGGCCCAAGGACAGAGATCGGCCCTGCAGCATCTCAAATGAACTTTACAGCCACGTCTTAAACCTCGCACTGGGGAAGAGCCTGACATAGATCCCCTTTAGATGCTCAGGCACACAGTCTCCATCCCCATTCACTCTTGGGCTCTGGCCGTGTCCCTTGCAAAAGCTGTGCAAGTGCTGTGAAGAACCTTCCATAGTGGAGACCACTCTTAGGGCTGTGATTTCCTGTAGGGCTAAGAAGGGAGGAAATCCTGTATCTGGCATCCTCAGTCTTTGGGCAGCTCCCCATGTCTCCAGACCCCATTTGCCAGAGTGTCAGCACTGAAGAGAATATTGAGTGCGAGAAGGTAGTGGCTTGTGAGGGTGACAGAGGCTAGAGGAGGCATGCCGGAGGCACTTGTTTTCCCAGCATTTCCTCCCCTGTCCTGCATGGTTCACGCCAGAGAACCTTCAGGTCCCACCAGCAACCGTAGCAGCAGCTTCCACCCCAGGACTCCCAGAAGCCAGTAAAGAGACCAGGAGCCACCTCAATCAGCAGGACATCCTCACTGCCCCTCTTGCAACTCCCCTTGCCCTTCCTGAATGCACAGTCTCCCCACCCCTGCCCTTCAGCCCCCTGCTTGGCTGTATGCACTGTCTGTATTGCACTGAGAAAGGAAGGGACAGCAGGAGTGAGGTGGAGAGGATGGAGAAAGGGCAAAGCTCAGCACCAACCCTCCCGGCCCTAGCCCCACCCGCCTGAGCTTGCTTCCCCCCAGAGAGGCAAAGGGGTGGTGTTTGCATGGGAGGTGTTCCTGCCTGCCCCCAGCCTGATGTCCCTGGTGGAGCGGGTGCTTCCGGGAGGGCCAGCCTCTAATTTGCACACCTGAAAATCGCGGAATTGAGTTTAGACAGATTGATTTTTAAAACTTTTTTTTGGAGTAGGGTTGGTAGGGGAATCATTTAATTTAAATCATTGAGATTCCCCTGCCCAAACCCAGACTCTTGTGTACAGAAGCTATTTAGAGGGAATCAGAAAAATGCCAAGCCTTTTTTCTCTTTGAATGTGCTGTCTATTTTTATAACTGAACTTGTATATATGTACAAAGAGAGACACATCTTTCTTTTACTAACTGGAGAAAAAAAATCTTAAATAAAATGGAGTGAGATAATTTTATGTAAATCAGGATGTCTGTGGTCTTTGCAGCTGCCTCGGGACACCGTAGGGTTCTTAGAGGAATGTGACTGGGTAAAGGGGACACAGAGCCCCAACATCCTTCCTGTGGTTGGAAAGGACAGGTCGTCATTGGGACAATTTAAAAAAAAAATTTTTTTTTACATATATTTATTTTTGAGAAACAGAGCACAAGTGGGGGAGGGGCAGAGAGAGAAGGAGACACAGAATCCGAAGCAGGCTCCAGGCTCTGAGCTGTCAGTACAGAGCCTGATGCGGGGCTTGAACCCACAAACCGCGAGATCATGACCTGAGCTGAAGTCGGACGCTCAACCGACTGAGCCACCCAGGTGCCCCATCACCAGTGGCATTTTTAATCAGGCTTAGGAATTTGCCTCCAGCCATCAGAGAGGAGGCTTGACCAGTTCCTGGCATGCTGAGGCCCTTGGAGGGTGAACTCATTATGACTCAGGACCTAGACTCTAAGACTCAGGTGTGGACAGCTTGGCCTGGTCCACCATCAGGTAGTTTCGTGGTGGCAATCTTAATACCGACAGGTTCTTGCTCCAAAAACCGCAAGTGAGAGATGATCCCGGCAGTGTGTAATGTGTAAAATATCCAGCTAATAGGAACAAGTTTATGGTCCCAATATCCAAAACTGTGGCATGTGTACAAAAATACGTATATAAACCCCAGAAACCAGCCCATTGGCAGTTCCAGTATACAATCTATAGATCTGTTAGCAGAAATACTAACAGACTGTGAATACTGACAAACTGTGAATGGAATTCCCATGTTCTCAGAGTTAGCCGTGTTTGTAAGAATCATGAAAGAAAATAGAGTGAAATATGTTTCAATGATTCCAAAGACATCCAGGCTTTGAAAACTTACTTCTCTCATCAGTTGGTAAAAGAGCAAGTTCCCAGCCTCGACTGGCAGTTGGTGTTTTTCTGACTGAGCTAAAACACTGATATGCTCTTGCATCACCTCTGAGCAGGGCTCGTGCTGTTCCCAAGTGTGCTGGCCGTGTGGCCTCCCGAGCCTTGGCTCACCCTGCACACCCTTGATCACAGAGGGCTGGGTACTGAGCAGCTGCTGCTCACCCAGTTACAGGATCAGCCTTTTCGTTTTGTTGATCTCAAGTAGCACTGTTGTGTATGCTCCCTCTTGTTTTCCCTGCTGGTAACTTTGACCAGTGCTTCACACAGAACAAACCAGCATCAGTTTCCCAATTAACCGGTGGTCTCTTGTCACCGCTGTGGCTTCTGGTCAACAAGCCCACTAGGATGGTCCTCTCCAGTTCTCAGCAAGGCCCCCAATGACATTCCTGCTGGAGCCTTGCCAAGGTTGGCAGTGGCCACCTCTCTGGAGACATGACAACTCAGATTCTCTCACAGCTTCTTCCAGATGTGGTAGGCTAGTTGCCCTTGCCTGAAAAAACATGTAAGATTTGGATTAGAGACCTCTAATCTTCTCGATTCCCAAACATGCTGCCATATTCCCCTTTCACCCATTTTTAATCCAGTCCCTAAAGAAACACAGCTAACATTTCATAATGAGAAACACTCACAGCCCTCATGTTCCTCCTCACCTGTCTCTCCCTTCCCTGAGGATAGATGGATGAAACTGGAACCTAAAAAGTGAAGACTCCAAGCTCATTAACCAGTCCCCAAGTTCTGACTCATGCTCTGTCTACCCACTTTCTGAAGACTTGTACATCTTCCATGTGAGAGAGCCCAGCTCTCAGGAACCCAGGGAGCCAGTACCCTAAAATGGAAAAAGGCTGGGGGAGGGCTCTTGCCTGCTAAAAGAAGCATCCCTCAGGAAGCCTAGAAGCCCAGGCCTTAGAGTGCAGATCTGGTGTGGATCACAGTGAGGGCTGTCTCTTTGGCCGAGGTCACTTTGCCACATGAGCCAGCTCTGAAGACCCCAGGTGAGTGAATTTTAAGATCGTGAGTCTGTATGAACAGCCCCGGAAATGGAGGGTGTGCAGTGGGCTTACTATCCCTGTTTCTGTGTGTAGGGACTTGTTGAGGCACCCAGGACTCTGGAGACATACCCAAGGCTTGTTTGTGTCTGTGGTCCTGAGGTTGGGCTGGGCAGGAGGCAGGGCAATGCCGACTGAGCAGTGAGCGGGGTTCTTCACAGCCTTGCCCTGATGTCTGGCAGCATGTTCCATCAGAAAGCCATGCTGGCTTGCAAGTACAGTCCACATGCCCTCACCTGTGCCCCTTGCAGCAGACCATCTGTTATTAGAGATCTCTTTAGCTCCTGTCAATGCCAAACAGGGAGCTGAGGTGAGATAGTAGGTTTTAGCGGGTCTCAAAGTTTTAGAGATCCCCAGATGTGCCTCAAGGGCTGCTGTGAGTGAGGAGTAAAGCAGCATGGCCACCCAAAATAACCAGTACAGTGTGGAGTTCAACTATTAGGGAAAGAAAAGGATTTGAAACCTGGATCATCCCTTAAGGCAGTTTTTCCTCAAACTTAATATGCATGAATCACCTTGGGATCTTGAAATGCAGATTGAGTTTTAGAAAGTCCAAGATGAGACCTACAGTCGACTGCATTTCTACTACATCCCAGGTGATGGCCGAGCCACCAGTCCTTGGACCACACCTGGAATAACGGGCCTTAGAGCACGTTCCACCTCTGCCAGTCCCAAGTAAGCCACCTCTGTGTGTTGCCACCCCAGCCAGGAAACCTTGTGAAGGAAATAACAGCTTTGTTTTTCTCTTATTCCGCCTCATCCACCTAATGACAGAAAATGAAATCCTAATATTTCCAGGAAAATTCAGTCTCATATGAGTTTTCTCCAGTGTTTTGTTTTTTTTTAACTGTTAATTCATGATCTTCTCTAACACACTTCCCCTCTGGGTAGCACCTCTGTTAAACATGTTAGGTATGAGAGGTCTCATCTGCTGCTGTTCCTCTGTCTGGTGTGGCTTCCAGCCAGAGGTAGCCTCTTTATTTAAAAAACAAAAATTTTTTTAATATTTATTTTTGAGAGAGAGACAGAATGCGAGTAGGGGAGGGGCAGAGAGAGAGGGAGACAAAGAATCCGAAGCAGCCTCCAGACTCGAAGCTGTCAGCACAGAGCCCAAGGCAGGGCTCGAACCCACAAGCCGTGAGCTCATGACCTGAGCCGAAGTTGGTCGCTTAACCGACTGAGCCACCCAGGCACCCCAAGATGTAGCCTCTTTAGTTGCTGGCAGCTACTAGAGTGTCTGTGATCCCTAGGCTCACTTTCTGCTGCCTTTCTTGTCATGGCCACCAGACTCCTCAGGGTCAGTTAGCTTTCTTAGCTCATTGCTAAACCCTTCTCAAGGGTGTGGGGAAATTTGGCCGCTCCCCCAAGCTTCTTAGAGACCGGACCCCTGGCTTGTGGTGAAGCCGTGTGATTTGGGAGGCAGCTGTGGTCAGTGCTGGCTGCCCACGAGCATCTTCACAATGCTCGCTTAGACAACTTAGATGGGGCAGGTGTGTGGAGGGCAGAGTCTGTTGCAGAAAACTCAGGGCCTCTGGCTGCCTTGAAACTGTGCGCGTGGGCACTTGCTCTATCTATGGTGGCAAATAGTGATCAGAAAGACCCCTATGTGGAGGCTCCTGAGGACTGGGGTGGCAGGAGCTTGGGCTGTTTCAGCCCTCATGGAAACGACCCACCCATTTGTCACCCCACAAGCATCTGGGCCAAATAGTGCTATGGAGATGCCAGTCTCAGGTGACAGTCACCAGGGATGGGTATAAATGGTGGAAGGAAAAGGGAGGAGAGAGGACATGCCTGAGGCCCACTTCCTGGGTGTTGAGGGCTGGATGTCTCACTAATCACCAGGCTCCCAGCCTCTTCCTGTGTTCCCATTTCTACTTTGCTTCCAGTCCACAGACTTGGTGGTTCCCCTTTCCTCTCTGAAACTGCCACCTTGGGGGTGCCTGGCTGGCTCAGTCAGTAGAGCATGCAACTCTTGATCTCGGGATTGTGAGTTTGAGCCCCATGTTGGATATGGAAATTAAAATTTGAAATTTTAAACTGCTACCACCCACTCTCTCATTCCACCACCACCCGCTCCCCATAATGGCAAGAGGATGTACCCCTGGTTTTCTCCTAGAAATACTGCCAAAGATAAACCTCTTGCTTTTTTCTATGTTAAGGGTTTTCTTGGTCATCAAAACAAGGACACCAGGTAAAAGCAGAACTGGACATAGGAAGTCACAAAGCTCAAGATGTCTCTCGCAGTTCTCATGGAGCCTTTGGTTCCTAGTTCCTGGCACCTGGGGGAGAGAGACCAGGATTCCAGAGAGAGAGGCCCCCCAACTCTTTCCTTCCTCATAGGTAAGAGTTCCTTTCCAAAAGGCAGGAGAAAGTGCTCCTGTGAGCACCCCTGCAGGGCCCATGCCTCTGCTCTCCCATGGGATTTCTGTGTCTTGGGACCCAAAGCTCAAGAATGAAGGCCTGGCCCCAGGGGCTAGAGTGGCCTCTCTGGGTCCAACCTGGACTGGGGATTGGGCCATAGCAATTGGGGATTCCATAGCCTTGGGGATTCCCAAGGCAAAAAGGAAGCTCCTGTGAAAGTTATAGGAGACCATGGCAGTTTTTCTAAGCTCCCCCATTCCCAGCTGGTGATCCCCCAGAGAGCAGCTCTGTGAGAGAATAGCCAGGAGCATTCCAAATGTTTTACCTCCTCCTCCACCATCGCAAACCACAAACCCCACCCTAAATCAGGCCTACCTATGGCTGTTCCTTCTACCAGAGAAGAGAGAAGGGGCTTCCTTCCCATTTCCCAGGTATGGGAAACACCTCGTTTAAAACAAGATAAAAAAAAAAAAATTTAATGTTTGTTTATTTTTAAGAGAGAGGGGGAGACAGGATCCCAAGCAGGCTCTGCACAATAGCGCAGAGCCCAATGCAGGGCTTGAACCCACGAACTGAGATCATAACTTAAGCTGAAGTCGGATGCTTAACCAACTCAGCCACCCAGGCATCCCTAGAACTCTTTTTAAAAGGTTTTATTAATGTCACTGCTTAAACACACCATACCTAGTAAACCTGTCTTAACATTTCCCGAGGCCCTGGGTCATGTGAGGATCTTGGTGCCCAGGCTCACTGCAAAGTGACTAACATGTGCACAACATTAAATAGCACCAACAGCTACACTGGCACAATTCTTAAGTCTACTTTGAAGATGGCCTCTGCCCCCTCACTGTTTTTGTGCCCATATGAGGTAGCCCTCTCTCTTCTAATTTTTCCAAATTCTGGAGGGCTTGGAAACCATTTTACCGGATTTGGAACTTCTGAACCAATGAAAAGTACTCTGAAGGAGGAATTGTGGGGTCTTCTAGGAATGATGTAATTGAGCTTTAGTACATACCTCCTGTTTGGCCTGTTTTCTGGCCCTCCTGAGGGCCTGTAGTAACTGAGCTCTGGATAAGACAAGTGTCTTAGATAAGCATGTTCTGGTTTTTAACCAGTTCACTAAAGCTTGCTGTCTGTATTTTTTCTCTCCTTTTTTTTTTTTTTTTTTTTTTGCGTTTAGTTATTTTGAGAGAGAGTGGAGAGGAGCAGAGAGAAGAAAGAGAATCTCATGCAGGCTCTGTGCTGTCAGCGCAGAGCCTGACCCCAGGGCTCAATCTCAGGAACTGTGAGATCATGATCTGAGCCGAGATCAAGAGTCAGATGTTTAACCGACTGAGCCATCCAGGCACCCCCTCCCCCTTTTTTTTTTAATTACCCTTAAAAAGCAAAAAAAAAAAAAAAAAAAAAAAGTACTGATTAACTTAAATGACAAGGAACAGCTCTGCCAAGGGGTCTAGGCAATAGATTGATGCCGCTCACTTTCAGAAGGCAATGTGAGGAAATACAGTCCGTCATCCTAGGTTAGGAAGAGCAGGGAAAATGAAATGGGTGATCTCAAAGGCCAGTGTCATTGAACCTGATCTGATCTCCTCCTCTCCCCTGTGCCTCATCTTTATGGGAACAGGCTGGTCATCCCTAGGGACTAATTGCAGATGTCCACTGGTTCGGCCATAAATCCTCTGACCAAATAGTATTGTTGCTTATGTTAGTTAGGGTAGCACACACTGCTAGAACAGATCCCACATGCAATTGTTCAAGTAAGTTATAAATCCATAGTTTTCTCACATAAGAGTTTCAATCTGTTGTACACACTAAGGTCCCACATTCTTTTCATTCTGTTTCTTGCCATCTCCATGCATTGTCCTCATCTTCATGGTCAGTCAGTGCTGGTTTGCAAACACATATGATGGGGAAAGACCGGGGAGGAGGTTAACCTGCTGTCTTAAGGGTTAGACCCGTAAGTGGCTTCTAGCACTTTGTCTAACATTCTCAGAACAAGCTTTAGACCCAAAGACCCACCTAACTGCAAAGGAGGCTGCCATACAATTTAAGAAGAAGAGAACAGATTTGAATGGACAGCTGTTAGTCCTCCAAACTAACACTCCAAAGGAACACTCCAAAGGAAAATGGGCAAAACCGTTTATTAAAGATTTATTTATTAAGCACCTTCTATGTGCTGGACCCTGTACATGCATAGAAAATGTACACACACATGTGCAAATGTTAATAATCATACAAGGAAATGTTCAACCTCATTAATAAGCAAAGAAATACAATATAAAACAATGAGATTCTAAGCTTTTCCTATCAGATTGAGATTTATTAATTTTTTTTATAAATCTTTTTTTAAGTTTATTTACTTATTTTGAGAGAGACCAAGACAGCACAAGCCAGGGAGGGGCAGAGAAATAGGGAGAGAGAAACCCAAGCAGGCTCCGTGCTGTCAGCTTAGAGCCCCACGTGGGGCTCCAGCTCAAGAAACGTGAGATCATGACCTGAGCTGAAACCGAGAGTCAGATGCTCAACTGACTGAGCCACCCAGGCGCCCCGGCTGAGATTTATTTTTTTTTAAATTTTTTTTTTTACGTTTATTTATTTTTGAGCCAGAGAGAGACAGAGCATGAACGGGGGAGGGGCAGAGAGAGAGGGAGACACAGAATCGGAAGCAGGCTCCAGGCTCCGAGCCATCAGCCCAGAGCCCGACGCGGGGCTCGAACTCACGGACCGCGAGATCGTGACCTGGCTGAAGTCGGACGCTTAACCGACTGCGCCACCCAGGCGCCCCTGAGATTTATTTTTAAATGACAGTTGCAGGAGTTGGGGGAGGTTACAAGGAAATGTGCTTTGTTACAAATCCTGGTAGAATCAGAAGCTCATTTACTGTGAGATTCTGTAGTGTAAGCCTCAGGTCACCTCACTTTGTGTGGGCCTTTTTTGCACAGATGGCATGGGGCACTGCTTCAGCCTAGGAGAACCCCTCTGCCTTGGAAGAGGTGGTCCTGGAACTGTTCTTCAACCTCCAATAAAACTCTGCCATTGGCCTTCATCTAGTGTTCAGATCCCACTGTTAACTCCAAGGAGAATGATCTGAACAAGACACTGTTCCACCTTGATCTCGGCTTCTCAGCCAACAAGCCCCCCCAAGGACAGGCATGGTGGGTGGCACCGGAACAGTAAGGCCCTGGCTGACTGGACCATGGGAAACCATGTTTATTGAGATCAGTGAGCGATGCCTAGACTGAACAGGCATCTCTGAGAAAGTTACAGAGGTAGCAATAGGACACCCAAAACTATAAAAAAAAAAAAAAAAAAAAAAAAGTATATTAAACATGCCATAAAAAAGACATTTCCTTCCTATTTTTTCTATAGAAACTGCAATTGCAATATCATTATTGCTTGAAAAGGCAAAGAATATGCAGCCCTTCATACCCAATGACTATAATAAAACCGATAATAATAAGTGATGAGAATATGGAGAAATCGGAATCATTCATTGTTGGTGGTGAAGTAAAATGCTACAGGTACTTTGGAAAACAGTTTGGCAATTCCTGAAAAAGTTAAACATAGTTACTATGATGGTTGATTTTATGTATCAGTTTGGGCCACAGAATACCCTGACATTTGGGTGTTCCTGTGAGGGTGTTTTTGGATGAGATTAACATTTAAGTCAATAGACTGTGTAAAGCAGACTGCCCTTGCTCAGTAGGTGGGCTTCATTCAATCAGCTGCAGGCCTGCATAGAATAAGGCTCACCCTCCCTCCAGTAAGTGAGAATTCATCCTGACTGCCTTTGAACTGGAATGTTGGCTTTCTCCTGCCTTCAGACTGGAACTGAAATGTTCACTCTTGCTGCTATCTCTTGCACCTGACTCCACCATTGGCTGTCCTGGGTTTTAGCTTGCTGGCTTATCCTGCAGATCTTGGGACTTGTCAGCTTTCGTAATCACACGAGCCAATTATGCTAGATCTATCTTATTTATCTCTGTGTAGGTTAGTCAACTAGATAGATAGACACATAAACCTATTGGTTCTGTATCTCTGGAGAGCCCTGACTAATAATATACTTGGGAATTCCATTCCCAGGTATAAACCCAAGAGAAATGAAAAAATTCACACAAAACCGATACACAAAGGTTCACAGCAGCATTATTCTTAAATAGCAAAAAAGTAGAAGCAACCCAAATGTCCATCAACTGATGAATGGATAAATACAATGTGGTATGTCCATACAGTGCATTATTACCCAGCAATAAAAAAGAGTGAAGTGCTGACACATGCTACAACATGGATGAAGCTTGAAAACGTTATGTTAAGTGAAAGAACCTAAATACCAAAGATCATGTATTACATGATTGTGAAATTTCCAGAATAGGCAAATCTGTAGAGACAGATTTAGCGGTTGCCTAAGGCTGGGGGATTGGGTGGTAACAGGTAAGGGGTGTGAGGTTTCTTCTTGGGCTAATGAAAGTGTTCCAGAGGTGACTGTGATGGTAATTGCATACCTCTGTGAGCCATTGAATTCTACACTTTAAAGGGTGAGTTGTGTGGTTTGTGAATTACATTTCAATAAAGCTTTAAAGTAGGGCAGGGGAGGGGGTGGGGGGGATGCAGCCAAAAATATAGGGAAAAAGTGAAATTGCTTGTTAACCATTTGTGACTTTTTTACCTACAAATATGGCAGTTTCATATGTTTCAAGCTATTGATAATTTTAAATATTATAATTTTGAAGTATTTTTCAGGATTTTTTTATTCTTAACATTTACTTTTGTACTTTTTTTTTTTTCCTAATGTTTATTTTTGAGAGAGAAGAGAGTGCAAGCAGGGGAGGGGCAGAGAGTTAGGGAGACGCAGATTCTGAGGCAGGTTCCAGGCTCTGAACTGTCAGCACAGAGCCCTAGGTGGGGCTCAAATTCACAGAACTCTGAGATCATGACTGAGCTGAAGTCGGACACCCAACCAACTGAGCTACCTAGGCACCCCTGTATTCTTTTTCTTAAAGAGAGGTTTTCCCAAATTGCTTAAGCTTTAGGACTCACATACCCAGATCCCAGGGTAGGAATGTAAAGTGATAGAGCCTTATTTGTAAGGGACAGTTTGACCATATGTACCATGACTTTTAGAAATATCCACATCCTTTGACCCAGCCACTCCACTTTTACAGATCTATTTTCAGGGGATAATCAAGTTTGCTGTAGGGCAGGGCTCTTCAGTCTTAATGAGCAGTCTCCTGAGTGGGAGCTCTTATTAAAATGCAGACTGCCATTCAGTAGGTGTGGGGAGGTCCCTAAGATTTTTGCATTTCCAATTAGTTCCAGATGATGTGGAGCCTGCTGGTTCACAGACCCCAATCTGAGTAGCCAGGCTGCAGAGGACATTTTTTGGCTGCCTAGCCAGCATTTTCCCTTCCTGCTTTTGTGCAAAAACCACAGGGGTAGGCCTAACCCCCACATACATACCCTGCCACCATGACCTAGGCAAGGATGAGCCAGACCCCAGCCCCAGGGCAATCAGCCTATTTCCCTCCTGCCTAGCTATCTTGTCATAAATTGGCCAGAGGGAAACAGGACCTGAGCCCTCACTCCGCTCTCCCCCGTCCTCAGGTGTGAACTTGAAAGCCTATTGCCCCAGGGGCTAAGAAGAAGCCAACCTGAAGGAGAGGCCAGAAATGAAGCAGAAACCCTGAGAGAGCCTTTCCCTGACGCTCCTTTTAATTCTGGGTTTTGCCAGTAACTCCTCTTAGGCTAAATTAATACCACTTGACTGGATTTTCTGCTATATGCAATTAAAATAAGAGGTTCATAGCAGCATAATCAAACCTTGCAAAAGGTTGGAAACAACTCGAACGGAAACTATAGGATTGGTTATATAAATGTTTGTACATTGATATGGTGGAATATTAGCTATCAGCAATCATATTTTCAAAAATATTTGAGGACATAGGAAAATCCTCACAATTTAATGTTAATTAGGCAAAAAGGTGTAGACACAAGGTAGTAGAACATGATCAATTTTGTCTTTTCACTTACCTATATATATAATAAAGGTTTTTAATAGAGTAGTAAGAGGTTAGACTAGAAGGAAGTAAACTTCCCTGGATGGCAGAATTATGAATTTTTAATGCTTCCTCCCATTCTATATTCCAAACTTCCACTGTGATTATGTGTTCTTTTTATATATAATTATAATAAGTGCTATTAATAAAAGAAGCAAATGTTTCTTAGGGAAATTCAGGGAAAAAACTCAAAAGCAGTAAGAAATACTTCCCAGAAATGAAAGCTTTCTTACAAGATGTCCCCCTCTTTCATTTGGTTCACGTGATAAAATGATAACATTACGGTAACGCCCCTGCACACATACAATAATGTTTTCAAGGGGACTTTAGAGAAACTGTACTTCAGGCAAAGGCATGCGCTGCTATTTCAAATACCATGGGGAAATGGTTTAAGGCAGGTATGTCCTTCTTCATGCCTCAAATTAGATTCTGAGCATTGATAGGGCCCCTATTTCTGTTTGCAAGGCTGATGTTCTGGTTTACCTGGGCATAAGGCCAGCTTTTCCTCTGGGTAGGAAAGGGAGCCCACCACCCAGACAAGTGCTCTTAACCTCTCAGGGCTGTTTCACCACGTCTTAATGCATAGACACCCCCCCCTTTTTTTTTCAAATCTGCATTTTATTATCTATTTGAGTTATTTACTTATGAATAAGTAATGAATTTGCATCGTTCAAAATCAAAAACATACAAAAGGGTGTAAGAAGTCTTTCTCATCCCATCCCCTGGCCTCCAGTTCCCCTCCTGGGAGGCAAACTGCGTTGACAGTTTTTGGTGATTCCTTCCAGACATTTCTATGCTTTTTAAAAGACATGATTGTATTCATACTATGTATCTAACTTTGTATGCTTTTTTTCTCACTTAACATTATACGGTAATGTTGAGAGAGTAGTGTAAAGAAAGTAACAGTAGTAAATACTTTTCCTAGATATTCACAGTGACTGCAAATATGCCGTCGAAGAGGGTGAGCCTTCTGGTTGTCCTACTGCTGGACAGTTAGGGGTTTCCCCCCTGAAAGTTCTCTGATTCTGTCCATATGAATCTACCCACCTGGGTTCAGCCAGTAATTGTATTTGGTTTGGACAATGATTGACTTTTGGCCCCCCTGGGACACAGGGCTCTGGGGTGAGGAGGAGACCCAGGGCCCAACCCAAAGGGATGAGCGGAGTGGTCCCTGGCCTTCAGAGGCTGACTGTGTGGTCCTGGCCAACAGAGGAGATATATTTAGCTGGGTCAGAGGCTGTTGACTGTGTCATGACCCAAGAGGATTGTGCTGTTGGTAAACAAACCAAAATGGAGTGACCTCAGCCAGCCCTCCTTCCTCCTTCCTCTCCCCAACTTGCTGGCAGGGCAGGGCCTGAGAGAGGTAGAGGAGGGCCCTGACCAGGGAGAGGGCTTGTTCAGGGGGGCCTCCTGCCAGGCACCCAGCAGCAAAGTGGCCTGTCTCACTGCCCCAAGTTTGTTTTTGTCATTTCCCTCCTTGCCTTTCTTCACCTGCCTTCCCCAACTCAGCAGAGCCTGGACAGCCCCAGCAGCACTCCATTCCTCCTCTGCCTCCTCCCCTTTTCCCTTTCTCCCTCCACCTGGTCACTCTGATTTGTCCTCAGTGCTCTGCAAAGTAGCCGAGTTCATTCACGTAGTCATTCATCCATGTCAGCTCATTTATCTGTTTATTTGTCCAGCAACTGTTTTTTTGAGGGCCTGAGAATAAGCCAGGCTCTGTGCTAGGCACCAAGGATATAGCAATGAACAGGAAGGTGCCAGCAATGACCCCTATGGAGCTTACACTCTAGTGGTTAGAGACAATCCAGTACCTAATTAGGTATTGGTGGAAAATAATAGCGTCAAATAGTGAATTAGTTTAACATTAAGAGGGTTAAGTAATAAGCAACATTCACAGAGTGCTTTAAAGGGTACAGGTTTTCACCGATAACACACCTAGTCCCAAGAATGTGAAAGGTAGTTATGATTATCCATCCCACTTCAGAGATGAAGAAATGGCAGCTCAGAGATATTCAATAACCTGGTCAGGGACTCACAAAATACATGGAATCCAGTCCCTCTGACCCCAAGCCCATGTCTGTCCTGAAAAAGGGGAGCCACTGGAACTGGATGGGAATTGGCAGCTCTTGATTTTGCATTTGCTAAGACAGAGGCCCAGAGAGAAGGAAAATGCCTTGGCTAAGACACAGTTTAAAACAGGGATTAGAGGGGTACCTGGGTGGCTCAGTCAAGTTAAGCTCTGGACTTCAGCGCAAGTTGTGAACTTGCAGTTTACGGGTTTGAGCCCTGCATTGGGCTCTCTGCTGTCAGTATGGAGCCTGCTTCAAATCCTTTGGCCCCCTCTTTCTCCGCCCCTCCCCTGCTTGTGCTCTCTGTCTCTCTCAAAAATAAATAAAGAAACTTTGAAAAAATGAGGGGCGCCTGGGTGGCTCATTTGGTTAAGTGTCCGACTTCTGCTCAGGCCATGATCTTGCGGTTAGTGAGTTTGAGCCGTGCATCGGGCTCTGTGCTGACAGCTCGGAGCCTGGCGCCTGCTTCGGATTCTGTGTCTCCCTTTCTCTCTGCCCATCCCCCGCTTGTGCACACACGCACATTTTCTCTCTCTCTCTCTCTCAGAAATAATATATGAATAAACTTAAAAAAAAAATTAAAACAGGGACTAGAACTTCTGGATCCCAGGTCAGTGCTTGTTCTTTGCCTCTGAAGAGCTAGCTCTTCAATGCCCTGACCAGGCCCTGGCATTTTCAGGGTAGGGAGTATCATAGTAGGTCTGTCCCCTTCCCTCCCTTGCACTCCTACCCAGCTCACCCCCTCTTGTGAGGAGACAGCCCAAGAGTGCCTTCCCCAGCCCCATCCTCCCCTCACCAGTGCCTGCCTGTCCAAGGCTTTTGCTTAACAAATGCAGTGTAAGTACCTACTGTCAGGCTCTGTGGGGTGCTGGAAGGTAGGCAAGAAACAGTGCTATCAAAGCTGCAGGAGAAAAAGTGTCTCTGACACCTGACAGGGACCCACAGTCAGGTCTTGGCAGTTAGGTACAGGAGGGTCAGGGAAGGCTTCCCAGAGAAGATGACATCTCATGAGCCCTGAAGTCTGAGTGACAATTCCCCAGGCCAGAGCTAGCAGCGCAGGGACTTCCAGGGTGAGGGAACAGAAAGTGCAGGACAAGGTCAGAAATCACCCCTCATGTCACAGGCATGTTGCAGGTTTCTTTCGGGTCAGCTCCCATCTGTTCAGTGTGTGTTGTGCTCCCGGGGCTGCAAGTGGCCTGTGAGCAGGAACTGGGGCTCCCTTCCTGTGGAAACCCCCATGGGCGAGGGCCTGCTCCTGTGGACAGATGACTCAGGCACCCCACGTAAGCAGCTCATCAGCTTTCACCCCCAAGGACTCACCATTCCTCCCAGCCAGAGCCATCAGCATATCTGACACTCCCCGTGTCCTGCACTTCCGACCTGGCGCAGGAGTATGACTAGGCCCAGGAGGGGCTGTGCCAGGCTGGAGGCTTTGACTGCAGTGGGGGGGGGGGGGGGGGGGGAGGAGCCACAGGTGAATATAGTACTGTCCGTTTTCTCCCTGCCCCCACCCATCACCAGTACCCTCAGGCTGTGCCTGTGAAGCAAAACTCCCCCTCCTGTGGGGACTGGGAACAGCACCCCATGAGAAGCACAAACAGCCCTCTGGCTTAGCGCCCAGAGCAGGGAGGAGGAAGCAAGGGCATAGAAGTTGCCCCCTACCATGAATGCCCAAGGCTAGCCCTTCTCCTCTTACGTGTTTAGGGTCTGACCTCTCTCAGACAGAGGAAGGGAGAGGGAGAGTGGCCAGGCCAGTATGGCAGCCACCAGCGTGGGTCAGCACTGCCCCAGTCAGGTACGTACTAGGCTGACCATGCCCAGCTAGTCTGCCCTTGTCCTTGTGGTTCCCTGTCCCACATTCCTGGGCTGTGCACATAAATATCCAGGTGGAATATTAGCTAGGGGAGGCAGCTTGGCACTTCCCCTTGGATATGATGGAGGCTTTCACGGGTCTTTCTCTCCAAAAGGACATGTGACATTGCTTTCAGAAGGGTGTCACATTAAACTCCCTTCCCACGTAGGTCCCCTGAGCTCCTATGGGACTGTGTGCTGTGCTGTGTGCTAGGATGCGCAGTTAGTGGGGGCAGACCTGCGAGCAGGGCACACCAATACAACGTGTTGGGTGCAAAACAGGTTGTGGGGGGCCCAAGGAGGGGCACCAGCCGCAGCTTCTGGAGGCATGATGCTGGGACTGAATTCTGAAGGATATGAGAAGCATGGGCAAAGTTGTCAGGCAAGGAAAGCAGTGGGAGCAAAGGCTTGGTAGCCACAAATAGCATGAGGTGGGGGTGGTGTTGCTGGGGGGGGGGGGCAGTGCCAAGGCTGCAGAGAAGTTTATCCTGAGGGCCAGGAAGGACTGCTGAGGTTTGTTAGTGCAGAGGGTCGTGGCCAGGGTTGCATTTTACATTATGGAAAATGAATATCCAAGGAGAAAGTGGGAAGGTAGATCAGTTTGGACATAAAAAACAATCATCTAGGGAAGGAGGGCACACATTAGGGCAGTGGTCATGGGGCGAACATAAGAAGCCCTTAGATCCCAGATAATGGGAAGGTTTGAGGAAGAGGGCTGGGCCCCACATTTAAGTTTGGGTGAGAGGGAAACATTCACCCTGGGCTACACCTTACTGTTGGGCCAGTGGCCCAAGGAGGGGCTGAGCAAAGGATCCATAACAAAGCCCAAGAGGACTGAAGCGCCAGGGGAAGGAGCAGAGCATGAGAGGTGAGGGTGCAGTGCTGGGTCCAGGACTAAGGAAGAGAGACGTGCACAGGAGGAAGAGGGTGTGCGGGTGTAGAGCTGCCCTCTCCCTCTTGCAGGGGAAGGACCAGTGACCAGGGAGCAGCTCTGTGGCTGAACCTTCAGGATGTGTCAAGTTCTCTCTCACACCCCAAGAAATGCCCAGGCTGAGGGTAAGGGCAGGTGCAGACCTAAACCAGGAAGGGCAGGCCTGGTGGGGCCTTTGCCAAGGGCAGAGCAGGAAAGGGCATAGGAGAGAGGCCATTCTGGGCTGCTGAGTGAGGGGTGAAGGTCCAGGAATAGGATGAGGAGGGCAAAGGGAAGGCTGATCAGGGGCTTTGGTCAACACCCTCTAACAGCCAGCCAGTAAAGCAAAACTTCTCAGTCCCAGTTTCCACAGCTACCATGCAATTTATTGTCCAAACCTGGATGCTTTTGAGAGCGAAAGTGACAATTATTCCAGGACAACAGGAGTAAAGTAGGCCTGTCCTGGGCAGTGGGATGTGTGGTCACCCTAGCCTGGAGCACAAGTCTGGTCCTTGTGCTCCAACTCTGGCCCACAGGGACACCCCCCCTGTGACTGTTGCCTCCCCTAACCTGGCCGGGGCACTGAAGCTGGATTAACACCCTGGAGCACCCCAACCCACCTCGGAGCCAAGCTTGTGGAAAGGCAGGGTCTCCCCCATCCAAGGTCCATCTCCCCACACCCTCTGCTTTCCTGATGACTCACATGGGTGCCACCACTGTCTGGGGGAAATGGCAACCCCCAGAGGAATGTGGTCCTTCCTGGTGCCCAGTGGGGGACAACCTGGAAAACCCCTAGGAGCCTGTCCACCCTAGAAGGGTGCGTGGAGAGGCCAGAGTGGGGTTCACCCATGTCCCCCTGCCTGTCCATGACCCCCTGGCAAAACCCTGGGATCCCCAGCCTCCTCCCTCCTACTTGTCCCCCATTTCTAACGGGCTGCCAGGAGGTGTCCCCACATTACCAGTTCCTGGTTCTAGCTCAGCCCTCCCCAGCCCCTGCCTGGGTACATGGCAACAGGTACACACCAGGTCTTGCAGCCTTCAAATCATCTTCCCTGACACAACACTTAAACCCAAGCCTGAACACAATACTCCAAGTAGACAAAACAAAAAGAACAAAAAGACCCTTCCGTGGGAGGAAAAACAAAAACATCACTATAGAACTCAACTTCCCTACAAGATAAAGTCTAACACTTCCTCTATGAACTGACTGCAGAGTAGCTCTCAGCCTTGTCGCCAACACTGCAAGGCTTCTTGCACGTGGCCACCTACCAGCTGCTCTCTATCGCTTTCCCCTTTGCTTGTGCCATCCCCACACACCCGGAATGCCTCCTCTGTCTGCTGGATTCCTGCAGCTTCTTTAAGGCCCTCCTAGACCTGACCACCTCTGCCCCAACCCAAGTTCCTGGAGTTGCCCTTACCCAGACCAGGTGTGAGGGCACTCCTGTGCCTCCCATCTTCCACAGCGGGAGCTTGACCTACCATAGACTCAATAAACAGCAGTTGAACTGGCTGATCCTTCCTACTCACTCCTGGTTCTCCAGAAAGGGGCCCTTGGAGATGGACAAGTTGATTCCCGAGTTGCCTGCTAACTCTGAAATCCCTTAATGCTGCAGCCTAGGCCTCGGCACTCAACCATCACTCTGTTTGAATCCCACCAGCAAAAAATAATTTTTTTTTAATGCCACTATATCAGAAGTCCTAAGAAAAGGCCCAGGAATGCCTGTGGATCCCCAAAACCCTCTCAGGGGGACTGCAAGGTCAAAATTATTTTCATAGTCAAACTAAGAGGTTATCTGCCTTTTTACTCACATTTCCTCTCAAGTGTAGAGTGGAGTTTTCCATAACTTTATGAAAGGTGGATTTGCAACAAAATGAATGCAGAAACAAATGAGAACCCAGCTGCTTTCATCAAGCAAAAAATTAAGAACATAAAACAGCGCTGTTCTTTTCACTAAATTTGCTTGTTTTGGAAAAGATTCATTTTTCCTTAAAAATGTTAAAGTTTATTTTAAGGAGAGAGTACGCAAGTGGGGGAGGGACAGAGAGAGAGGGAGAGAGAATCCCAAGCAGCACCACTCAGAGTTCCAATTCCACAAACTGTGAGATCATGACCTGAGCTGAAATCAAGAGTCAGACCCTTAACAACTAAGCCACCCAGGTGCCCATAAAAATACATTAACATGTAATAGATTGTTTTTATTTTTAGTAATACATTTTACACTTCTCCATTTGAATCTCTAATACACTAAATGTTGCCAAATGTTATATCCCAGGTAAACAACAACCCCTGGGATCCTCAGTTTTTAATTTGTAAAGAACTCCTGAGACCCCTACATCCTCATACCTTCCATCACCCCTCTGTTGCGTCTCTCAGCAATTTCTTTTTTTATTTTTGAGAGAGAGAGACAGAGCGCAAGCAGGGGAGGGTCAGAGAGAGAGGGAGACACAGAATCGCAAGGAGGCTGCAGGCTCCGAGCTGTCAGCACAGAGCCCGATGCGGGGCTCGAACTCACGAACCACAAGATCATGACCTGAGCCCAAGTCAGACACTAACCAGCTGAGCTACCCAGGCACTTTTTTTTTTTTTTAAATATTTATTTTTGAGAGAGAGCGAGCATGAGTGGAGGAGGGGCAGAGAGAGGGGGGGAAGACAGAGGATCTGAAGTAGGCTCTGTACTGACAGCCCAGAGCCCAATGTGGGGCTCAAACTGAGCCGAAGTCGGACACTTAACTGACTGAGCTACCCAGTGCCCTAGCAATCAATTTCTTCAGTGATCTCCTTTCCCTCCTACAGGTTCCCCAGCTCTGTGGCTTCATGCCACTCTTCTGAAATTGCTCTGAGGCCACAGAGCACCCTCTGCTATTTCATCTAATGGATGCTCCTCTCTCTTTATTGCCCTGACCATTCAGCAGCATTACCCTGGTTCTTCTATCTCTCCAGCTGCTTGCTCTCCACTTTTCTTGCTTCACTCAAGCCACCAGGGCTGAGCATGGGCCCTGTTCTCTTTTCTCCCCACTTCCAAGGCTTTCAAGTACTGCCTCCGTGTGTATGGCCCCAGATCTCTTACTCCAGCCCATATTTCTCTCTGAATCACAGACCCACATTCCCCAGCTGCCCCCTGAATATCCATGTGGATGCCATTGCCCTACACAGGCACCCCCAGATCAAACACTCATGCAGAGCTGATCTCTACCCCTGCCCTTCCAGACCTACAACTGTACTAGCAGCCCTGGACCTCTACCCCTCCCTCGATCTCCCCTTCATCCAGCCACACCCAACCCTGCCAGCCTCATGCCCTGGCGACTGTCAGATCTATCCTCCCTTCTGTCCCCACTGCCTCACCTCAGCTCAGGCCACCTTCATCCTTCCCTAGGCTGTCTTTGGCCTTCCTGCTCCAACCTGACAGAAACCAGGGCTCCTCTTAAGCAGTCTTTTCACTCAGAATTCACAGGAGGCCCCCACCAACCCAGGAGGGATGCCACCTCTATAGCACAGCTAATCAGGCCCAGCCACAGGATGTGGTCCTGCCACCTGTCCAGTCCTGTGTCCAATCCCCCATGCCACTCTGTCCACTCTGTCCCAGCTAACCTGACCTTTCTTCCTTCTCTTGCACAAGTTGTTCCTTGCCTCTTTTCACCAGAGACCCCTTCTCAGGCTCAGAGCTTGGCCTCATCATTCCCTCCCCCAGAAAGCCTTCCCTGACCACCACCTCCATGTCAGGAGCCCACTCTTGGCCTCCCATCACAGCACATTTCATGCTAAATGGTCCCATTCAGAGTCTCTTAGTACCCTAAGGAGGAAGATTGCTTCACTGCCATATCCCCAGTGCCCAGGTCAGTGTCTGGCATACAGCAGTTTAGTAAATACTTGAATAAATAAGGCTTGAAGAATGGGAGCCCATGTACAGCTGACAGGAAGCCCTCCCCACCCCTGCTTGGTAGAGAGCAGGGCTCTGTTCTGAGCACCCAAACTGGCTGTCTTGCCCTGCCCTGACCCAGGAGGTGCTGTCCAAGTCTCCCTGCCACCCGCTGCCCCCTCCTGCTGTGTTGCCCTGACAAACTCCCAGAAGAACTTGGCTGGACTCCACACTTCTCCCATCAATGGTAAGACACGAGGCCACCAACACACCGGGCACAACAGCTGCCCAACTTGGTCAGAGCTGACCCCTCTGGGGACACCCAGACCAATCCAGGGCACCAGCCATAACAGCAGCAGCAGCAAAACATACCACATAGCATCCCAATGTAAACTGACGCTCAGGGGACTGAAGAGTTTTTTGGAGGTCACTAGGCCAGTGAGGCTGGGGTGCAAGCAGGCTCTTCTGCTGCAAGAAGGCGGTCACCTGGGCCCTATACCCATTCTGCAGGCCCAGGACTAGAAGCTGAGCCCACTGAGACGTCATTCTGAGACCCTGGGGCTGGGATTTGCACTTGCGGATCAGGGTGGGGAGGAGCAGCCAGGGGCACACTGAGAGGGAACAAGTAGCAGCCAAGAGGGCACCCTGGCAACTCATTCCATTGTGAGCAAGACTCCTGGCAGGTCAAGTTAACAGAGAAAGCACAGATCACACCACAGTCCCAGAAGACAACAGTAAACACAATTTTGATCTCAGAATCACAGGGCCACTTAGGTCTTCCAGGCCGGAGTTCTCTGCTATCAGCACTACTCAAGTCATCACCACCCTACTCTAACCCACATGCTCCTTTAGCAGGAAGCCAGGGGTCCAGTCATGCTGTCACGAAGAGGCAGCAGCTAGAGGAAGACCTGGTGTGACCTCCAAGCCTGCTGGCCTATTTGGGGCAGCTGAGAGCAGGAGCAGGGCACCAGGTCTGTGGGAGGAACACTGCCTACAGGGCTGCCGAGTAGAGCCACATGGGCTGAATTCTGCACGACACTTAGTTGTGAATGGTGCCCGTGAGAGTGCTGTGCCCTGGCTGCTGGTCCTGCCTGCTCAGCTACCTGGAAGAGAGGGATGGAGACAAAGAGGGAGCCCCTGGCCCTCTCATGAGCCTTCCAGGGCTTTACCGTCTTACTTGCCCCAATGTCCCATCTGAAGAAAGAACCACAATGCAGCACAACACAGATAATAAGGGATCAGTTTATGGGTAACAGTATCGGTCAGACTGAGAAAGTACCAGGCCTTTAGTGAGGAGCTATAGGCCTCAACAGACAAGAAAACAGAGGGACAGGGAAACAAAGCCAGATGGCTAAAAGAGGCCCAGGCAACTGTGCCTGGGCTCCAGATCCAGTTCTGCCCTAGGAATGTGGGAGGAAGAGGAAGAGCAAGACCCGCAGGTGCCTCAGTTCTTGTAAGGCCCCCTTCTCTTCAATCCTTCCTGTCCCTTACCAGCAGGCTGGGACTTTTCACAGGTGGTATATTTCCGGGGCTAGGAACAGTTGGTCTGGGGATGGGGAGCCAGTGGCCTGGGTGGTATGGGGTTAGCAGCAGCACTGGGGGGAATCTAGTCAGGCACCGCTCAGCAGGGCCCCTATGTCCAGGGCAGGCCCCCCACCCTGCCCACTACACCAACATGGTGCAATAAATAGTTTCAAGTAATAAGTCAGTGTCAGGCAGGAGAACTGGAGACTGCTGGGATAGGCAGGGGCTTAGGGAGAGAAGCTCCCAGCCACCCACCAAGTCCTCTCAGTGAGCTCCAGCTGTATCAAGTCCACTGTGTGCCACAGGAGTAGGGATGTGGCCCCATGTCTACGTGGGCACTCCCTGCAGGGGCTCAACCCCTCAGACCAGTGCCAAAGCCTGCTCAGTGGGGCAGAAACAGGGCAGCATAGCGCCCACAGCGTCCACGATGGCTGCCAGGTGCTCATCCTGTGCCTGGGGCCCACAGAGCTGCATGAAGTCTGCCAGGCGTAGCAAGTACTCGAGGTTGTGACCAGAGAAGCCGCGACAGGCCAGGATCTGAGTTGCAATGGCCTCTTCAGGCGCAGGGCCCAGGTAACCAGGATTTTGTGGGGTGGCCACATAAGCCAATGCCTTGAGTGGTTGGTCAGGGTTATCTTGGGGGTAGAAGGTGACTTCCTTGGTATCATAGCCACCAAGCACTGCCTCCCGCACGTTCAGGTACTTCAGGGCCTCGCTCACCTGCTCACCTTGAACCTGGTATGCCACACCCCAAGTGCAGCCCTAGGAGGAAACACGGACACCGGGGTCAGTCAAAACAGCTCCTGGCTGGTCCCACCTCAGGTCTGCGCTCTATAAGGCAAGTGGGCAGAGGACTGATGAGTCATCTAGTAGCAATACATCAAGCTCATTCTCCCTTTGTTAACAAGGGCTGACAAGGTGGTCTGCCCCAAGGCAGAAGAGGATTCCTACTCAGAGTGTAGCTTGAGAACCAGTGGTATCATCTGTACACTTAAGTCGAATGTGAGGAATTTAAGGCCCCACCCTGGTCCATTTAAATTGAAATCTGCATTTTAACAAGGTCCTCAGAGCGTTCTTGTGAAAAGCACTGAGCTAGACCACCCTTCCCCTCAGCCAGTGTGGCACCTAATCTAGCCTGCAGCCAAGGACACATAAGCTCTCTTAGACCCTCCATGCTAGGCCCTATGGGGTCTCTCTCTTGACTTGGACACTTACCTCATGATCTTCAAGTAGGGTCACCACACGGCCAGGCTGAGGAGAAAGGAAAGATTTTGAAAAAGATAAGTTAGGAATCAGCTCCGTCACCGGTACTAAAGGAAACCCTTATTAACACTGCTGGCCCAGGCCTCAGAGAACCCCACGCATCCAGGGGAAAGTGGAGAGAGTGATGCATGACTACAGGAGAAACAGACACATGGCAGTGGCCCAAACTGATAAATCAGAAACATTCATCAACATTGTGATCCACAGGATCACAGATTCCAGCCATCACAGTGATCTACTGGGCACAGAAATTTAAGCCACAAAGCCCAAGCACAGGTTTATACACTTCCCCCACCAGCACCGAGGCACCGGCTGCCCAGAGAACCCCAGGGCACTGGTGCCCACTACCCTGCCCCCAACTCCTGCATTCCCCTGAGCATAGTCAGATGCTCACCATCTTGTCGCTGCCCCGATGGAAGGTGTCTCCCTGCCAGAAGCGGCGGCTATAGCCGCGCACGAAACCCACACGGCTGTCACTGTAGGCGAAGTCGGGCCTCCACACGAGAGAGCCGTACCCGAAAATCCACAGGGCTTGGGGGTCACCGTCATCCCGGGGGTGCTGCACCGGTGACGAAGTGGGCGGCGAGGCGGGAGGAGTGTTCTGGGCTGTGGACTCCTGCTTCATGGTGCCGGGCACAGGGACGAGCCCGGCGGCCTCCGGGGCTGGTCTCCGGCGCGGGCACGGAAGGACCAACGGACGCGCACACCTGGCCTGGCACCGCTTGGTCGCTCCAGCTGCGCGGCCCCTTCGGAGGCGCCTTTTAAACCCTCCGGCCAGGAAGGCCCCCGCCCACCGCGCCAGCTGTCGCGGTGATTGGGGCGGGGCAAGTCCCCTTTTGACCAATCACCTTCGTGTTTTGCTTCCCGGTTAACCGCGCCGCCCTCTGAGTGGGTAACTGAGGGACCTGCCCTAGACCCAGCTCGCCCGCTGATTGGCTCGGTTCCACCTCTGTAGCAAATCTGGCAGGAGTGATGCAACCGCGGGGGAGGTTTTCCCAGCTCCGGCATGCAGCAAGGGCACCTCGGATTGCGTCAGGCGCCGGGCAGTGGGCACCGACGCGGGCACTGGTCGTCTCTCCGGCAGCCCCTCCTTGGCCTGGGCCCTTCAGCAACCAGGACCGGCGGGTCACAGGTGGGCGTCGCCTCAGCATCCCTGCGGGTGCACCTGGTCGGGTCACTGCCCCCAGTTAGCACGGACTCATTACCAGGGCCTGTGCAGGGCACGTCCCGCAGGAGCTCTATGGGAGGCGTAAGCGCCCGTCTCTGGGGCTCCTCCGCCTGGGAGCACGTCACGTACTCTAGAGAAGCAGTTGGAGACACCTTCTGCATTCCACACAGGTGCCTCACGCGGTTGGCCCGCGTGAGCAAATGGAGAAACTGAGTCACGGGGCTGGCAAGTGGTTCTGCAGAAGCTGCGAGGCTGAGTCAGGCCGGGCGCCGGGAACTTGCGGGCCTCACGTGAGGGGTACGCCCAGGGCCAGTTGTGGAACCCTCTGAGCCCAGGTACGCTTGGGGTGGAGCACTTGCAACCACCTATGTCACTTTGGTGGTGGTGTCCAGACCTGCGGAGAGAGGCCATAAAGACAGGCCTCTGTCCTTCTCTGCCCTGAGGCGAGAAGTTTAGTTCTGCTCAGACCTGAAACTTGTGCAACAATGATTGGGTTCCTCCTTAGGCACAGAAGTTCCAGGACCTTCCGTAAGCGGCAGGCAACGCAGCCAAATTGACGCTCCCAGACGACGGTGAGCAGCTACCGGCCTTCTCTCTTGGCTGTTGGCCTCCTGACCCACGGAGGGTCTGCAGGCTGTCTGGGTTGAGCCCCCTCAGCAGGGGCAAAAGGCTGCCCCTGGGGATGTCTCTGGCTGGAAAGGGGGAACAGAGGCAGCAGCAGACCTGCCCCGCCCCCACTCACCCCCCCCCCCCCAACTGCAGAACAGCCTCGGGGAAACTGCTAATGAGGTCCAGGGTGAGCCCTCTGGCAGGCGAAATGGGCAATATTGCTTCTCATTATATTCTTTTTTTTTTTTTTTTTTATATGAAGTTTATTGACAAATTGGTTTCCATACAACACCCAGTGCTCATCCCAAAAGGTGCCCTCCTCATTATATTCTAATTAGATGTTTGAACTAAAAATCACCTGCACACTTAAAGTAGTCATTCCAAAAGTGTTTAAGATACACACAAAAGTGTAAGTTGCACTTCAGTGTGTAGAGTATGAAGCTAGTTCTGTAAAAGCAAAATAAGTTACACATTAATATTTGTAAAAGAAGTAATCTGGAAGCATATACCTAAACTGTTAACAGAGCCTGTCACCAGAGAAGAACTTGCAATATTAAATGTAAATGTTTATGAAAAAGTTTGTTGGTGGTGGTAGCTGTTGTTTGTTTGTTTTGGTTTTGTCTCTTACAAGGAGCATGAATTACTTTTCCAATTGGAAAAAAAATACAGGCAAAATGGTTGTTTCTGGTCATTTCTTTCCCTCCGTTCTCCATGTTCACTCTCCCCTCTTCTGTACCCCCCATCCTGTCCCCTTTAGTCCATATGGCCGCCTCCTTTGCTACTAGCTTCTTAAGAAGAATATCCCCACCTCCTCTACCACCTTTCAGTAATGGGATAGGAGGCAGGAAACTGGTACCAACATATTCCTGGAAGCATCTAAATTTGCACAAACAGTGCTTTGAAACAGCAACTTAGTGATACAAATCAAAAGTCAAAATGTCCCTGGCCTTTGACCCAATACTTCCACTCCAGGAAATTATTCAAAATATGGGAAAAGTCATATGCCTAAAGATTTTTCAATGCATTGTTATTTATTATAGCAAAACAAAAAAAGAGAAACTACCTAAATATCCCAAAATAGCTAAACATTTAAGTAACTTATGGGATTACTCCGCGTAGTGGAGAACTACACACAAAGAGAATAACTTAAATATGTAGCAATAGATGATTAAATAAATTTGATATAGACATAAAATTAAAGCTCTGTGGTCATTAAAACAGATGTATGCCTATACTTACTGACATGGGAACCTATCTGTGATGTATGATTCAGGGAAAAAACAAGTTATAAAATAACATAACTGTTTTAAACTTAAAAAGTCTATAGTGTGTATTTGCATAGAAAAAAATCCAGAAGAACACATAAAAAGTTCAGTGATTACCTCTGAGTGGTAGGACTACATGAGATTTGCACTTTCTTTTTTATGCCAATTCAGATGGTCTGGGATTGTCTAAGAGAACATAAACCACTTCTATTTAGAAAAGAAAAAGTCAAAATAAAAATGCATTATGAGGGGCACCTGAGTGGCTCAGTCAGTTCTCACGGTTGTGAGTTCAAGCCCCACATTGGGCTCCGTGCTGGGTGTGAAGCCTACTTAAAAAAAAAATCCACTAGGAAAACAATGTAGTAAAAATGCCTAGGACTACATAGTCAGGCAAAAATGCATAATAACCATCACATGCACTATGATTAAAACTATTAAAACAATAACAAGATACATGAGGAAAAAGAGGGGGGCATCATATACTAGTGATGGATGTGTTGCAGGTGATTCTTTGTTTTTCAAGGCTTATGAAATGTAATTTTTAATAAAAGTTTAAAGGGTAGGTAAGGTTTTCTGGGGGCTAAGAGGCAGAGAGTATATTGGAATTACCTGGGGAACATTTTCAAGATCAGACCTCCTCCCAACAGAACAAAGCCAGCTGGTGAGGTCATCAGTAAGAACCACTTGCTCCGGGAAAGTTAGGCCCTTCCTCCTCTGTGCTTCCACAACCTCTTACCTCGCTTCTGTTCATCGGTCCCCTCGACCTCATGCTTATAACAGAAATCATTTATTGAATGCTTACCATGAGCTAGGTAGTTTGCTAAATGTTTTACATTCGTTCTAATTACAAACTTCTCCCCTACTTTGTGAGGGAAATATCATTTCACAGGTGAGCAAACTGAGCATAGGGAATTTAGGTAACCCACTCGTGGTGATGCCACAGCAAGGCAAGTTGTGGAGCCTAGATCTAAAGGCAGGCAGTCCCACCCCAGAGCCTCCTTGCTGGTAAGCTTTGCATATCCTGCTTTCTGAGAACCTGAGAGCTCCCTGAAAGCAGACTTCATCTTTTAAGCCCCCAGGGGACCCACACAGGACTGGCTCATGGAAGGTTCTCCATAAAAGTAGGTAGAAGAAGTGGAGCTTTTACTTTGAAAAGGCCAGGGCAGCCTGGGGTTCAGAGGAGGAGGAATCTTGCAAGACACAGGTTCAACCTTGACCTCTCAAAATAGGAATCCCCACAAAAGTTGGCCCAGGGGTCTTGGCCACCTTCCTGGGAACAAGTCTTGCCTGTTTCCATTCTTCACTTATCCTTGCCAACATGTGTCTCCTTCCCTTCCAGTGGGACACTCCCAGGCAGTAAATCATCCCACTCACCAGTGCCTCTGTAACATCTGCAAGCAGCCATCCCCACTTTCTTCTGAAAATCCCCTCAGGAAGGGGCTGCAGATGTCATACCCACAGAAGTACCAGCTCTTGAGAGGATCACCTCCACCTCGAAGAGTGGCACATGATTTGCACATGAGGCACCCATGATGGCTTCCTTTTTTAGTCCTTTCCCAACTTAATCTTTCCTTATTGTTCCCCTTGAGGCAATCACTTCTCATTTCCTTATAATCTGTTCCTACTCACTTCTTCCAGTCACTGCAATCAACTTCTGGTATCATTGGACACAATCATCTGAAACAAGGGAAGGATGTGTTTGGAAGCTGGGGGAATCATACTAATTTATTATGCTAACCGATGAGGTTACTTGATAAAGCTGCTGATCCCCAAGGGATGAAAACGCTTCCTAGACATGGGCTCTAAACCCAGCTTGCCCAGATTTGAGCCCAGCTCCATCATTTACCATCAGGCTCACTGTCTCTGGTTCTCAGTTTTCTCAACTGTGAAATGAGGAATAATAGTATCCACCTTGTAGGTTCTGATGAGGATTGAAAGAAATAAAACCTCAGGGGAACCTCGGTGGTTTAGTCGGTTAAGCATCTGACTGGCTCAGGTCATGTTTTCGCAGTTTGTGAGTTCCAGCCCCACATCCGGCTCTGTGCTGACAGCTCGGAACCTGGAGCCTCCTGCAGATTCTGTGTCTCCCTCTCACTCTGTCTCTCTCTCAAAAATAAACATAGAGAGAGAGAGAGAGAGAGAGAACACCTCAGCCAGCACCTGGCTCCTTATTTTTACTACAAACTATACACTTTCCATTTTATTCAGGATAGAGCCATAGTCTACTATTGTGATTTATAACAAGAAATATATATTTGGTCTTCATCCTGTTCCTGGCACAGAGCTTCTAAAAGCCTTGGAATTTCCTCAGTGATAAGAGAAAGGTGATAAACAAGCTCATATCAACCACACCTGAGTTTAGTTTATTTGTGTGGGGGGGGGACTTTTGGGAAGTCCCTAAGGATTGGGGGTGGGGGAAAGGGCTGGTTGCCAGGGAAACCAGCCATGTGATTAGAGGGTTGGAACTCTCAGCCCCAACTTCCATCCTCTGGGTAAGGGAGAGAAGGGCTAGAGACTGAGTTCAGTCACCTGTGGCCAATGATTTGATCAACCAATGATTCAATCAACCACACCTATGTAATGAAGCCTCCATAAAAACCCCAAAGGACAGGGGTGTGGCCAGCTTCTGGGTTGTTAAATTCACGGGGGTGCTAGAAGGATGGCCCACTGAAAGAGGACCTGAAAGCTCTGGGCCCCTTCCCGCCTACCTTGCCCTATGGGTCTCTTCCTTCTGGCTGCTCTTCAGTTATATCCGCTTACAATAAGCCAGTAATTTAGTCATCTGAGTTCTGTGATCCACTCCAGCAAATTAATCAAACCTAAAGAGGGAGTTGTGGGAACCTCTACCCTATCTATAGTGGTTAGAAGCACAAGTAACCTGGACTTTTCACTGGCATCTGAGGTGGAGGCAGTCTTGTGGGGCTGATGCCGTCACCAGGCAGATGGTGTCAGGACTAAGTTAAATTGCCGCATGTCCAGCTGGGGTGGCAGAATTGCTGGGTATGTGGAAAACCCCCAGGTCTGGTGTCAGAAGTGAAGTATGGTCATAGCAGAGTATTGAGAATAGATGAAAAGCACAGGAAGGGTTTGTTTTTCTTCACTCTACCTCTCGAGTCTGACACAGGTCAGAAGAATCGAGTAGGTCAGGAAAATGGTCATGGTATTGTTAATGATTCAATGGAGGAAACCTCCGGTTATCTCACCCTCCTGTCTTGCCATACAATTCACAGATTGTTCTAGCAAATAGGGTGCTAAAGGAGTGTTTTTAAAAGGCAGGATGGGTGACAGTCTGCCCCAAGCCCATTATTAATAGAACGGTTGCTTGAGCTGAGAGATTTTCTGTGCATGCTTGGAGGGGAGGGATGTTAAAATAAATGAGGGGCACCTGGGTGCCTCAGCTGGTTAAGCACTCGACTCTTGGTTTTGGGCTTAGGTCATGATCTCACAGTTCATGGGTTGGAGCCCTGCATCGGGCTCTGCAATGACAGCACAGGGCCTACTTGGGATTCTCTCTCCCTCTCTCTTTATCTCTCCCCTGCTGGTGCATGCACACATGCACCCACACTCTCTCTCTCAAAATAAACTTTAAAAGATAAATTGGGGCACCTGGGTGGCTCAGTCGGTTAAGCGTCCGACGGCTTAGGTCATGATCTCATGGTTTGTGGTCTCGAGCCCCACATTGGGCTCCATGCTGACAGCTCAGAGCCTGGAGCCTGCTTCGGATTCTGTATCTCCCTCTCTTTCTGCTCCTCCCCCACTCAAGCTCTCTCTCTTGCTGTCTCTCTCTCAAAAATAAACATTAAAAAATTTTAAAAATTTAATGAATAAAATAAATAATGCACAATCTATGAGGGGCTACACCTCCCACAGACTTCTGGGAGATAAGCGTGTCCTCACTTCCTTGGCCCATGTGCAAGGACATAGGTCCTGTCAACACTGGCAAAAGGATGGGAAGAAGGAATGGCTGAATCCCCCAATACAGTCTGCCTCAGGTGAGGGAGAAAAGACAGCTGTTGTGCTGGTTATGCCGGCTGGACCCAGGGCCAAGGGGGGAAGCTTACTTGGTTCCCTGTCTACAAAAGCCGGAACTGGAAGGATTCTCCCTTCCTGTGTCCTGACAGAAGGGTGCATGGGATAGTGGGAAAACCTGGCTCCACTTCTAGCTTCTAAGGAGGGAGGAAGACACAGCTGGTAGGGCACCCTGGTGTGGCCAGCGTTCCAATTACTCAGACCTCAGACCTCGGCGTAGACCACCTGGAAGGGGAGGGGCCAGGGCTCCAGCAGAGGGCTGGGATGGCTGAGACTCTTTCCTGATTCTGAGGAGTGAGGAAGGTGCCTTTTGTGGCAGCAGGAAGTGGCTGGATGCAGGGCTGAGGAGAATGGCAACGAGGAGCATGTCAGTGGAGTGGCAGGGATGCTGAGGAGGCCCATGGGACCAGAGCCGAATGTCAGACCCCGCAGAAATGCTACAGTGAGGTAAGACCTGGCTTAAGAGAATCTAGAAAAACAATCTTTGTGGAGAAGTATATGACTCAGGCCCACAGAGAGCCAAGAAAGTAAAGCCCCTTAAATGAGAGCAGCTGGGACACCATCCCCCATGAGCCTATTGCAAATGGGAAGGAGATTCTAGAAACTTTTAGATAGAGGAGGAAGCACAGAGTGAATGGAGTCACTGGTGGAGAGGATCCCGAACAGACTGGGCCTAAGAGGACGGGCCTGGCCTGATGTTTGCCAGGGTGGGCAAGGGACAGCAATTCTTGGACAAGCCAAGTGGCACGGGCAGTGCTAATGCCCATGGCTTGCTTTGCCTCCAAACTGAGCAAGGAAGCAGGAACACTAGAGACAGACAGGCTGGCCATGCCTGGCAGGGCTTTGGCTCTGCCCTGCAGGGGGTGCCATGACATAGGACAGGCTCCTGCCCAGAGCTGACTTGTGGCTAAATCCAGACTCTGGAGATGCTAGTTACCTTGTGTCTGCCGTAGCTTTGACTGTCTTTTTGGATCCTGCATTGTGGACTCAGAGGTCTTTGGGCATGAAGGGGAACAGGCTGAGCCCGCTCTTGGCCTGTTAGAAGGGTACAGTGCCCCAGAGGCCAGGGAAAAGGTGGCAAAAGACACTTGTGACAGATCTCCAAGGGAAAGAGGACTATTGAGGACTTGGGGTCCTGCCATCCCTTCCCAGAGCCATGGTCCCCTTTCCCCTATTCCCACATTAGAGGCTGACCTAAACAAGTAGTGTTCCTTGAAGACAGGGGCACGTCAGGAAGCAATGGTGGAGACAACCTGGGATCTCAGTCACCTCCTTGATCCTAAGGCTACTGCTGGGACTATCCAGCCAGCCTCCAAGCTCCTTTCTAGCCCACCACCCATCCTGTGGGCTGGGAGAGTAGAAGCTCCAGAAAATGGTTTGTTGGCATAAGCTTGAGAAGGATTAACCACCATTGGGGAACTCATTGTTGACGAATATTTTCATACACCAACTCATTCCAACCTCACAGTAATGTGCAAGAGGTATTAGCATCCCCTGAGAGGTTAGAGATAATTAACTGGATGGTTAGCCTCCTTGGGCAGAGACTATGTTTTATTGCCAATGACTGGCGTATAAAAGGTGCTCGATCAGTGTGGAAGGAATGCAGAAATAGATGGACCTGTGTCCCAGGTCACCTGGCAATGAGAAGTGTTGCTGCAAAGGAGCTTCAGTCTCCCAACTCAGACCCGGCGCCCTTTCCAGGGCTGAGGACTGAGGACTGGGAGGTGGTGGGGGGGAGCTGTTTGTATGCGAAAGAATCTCGCTTCTCTGGATACCCTGAGGCGTATTTCCGGGAGGCTTGCGCTGAGCTCTCTTCAGTTTACTCCCTCGGGGTGGGGGCCTGTAGAGAGCTCTGCGCCAAAGAGACAAAAACTGAACTCGTGGCCGCCGCCCCGTCCCCCGGCTAGTCTCGTCGGGCCCCAGGACTGAGAAGGGCTGACCCCGGACCCCCGGCGAGAGACTGCGGCCCCCAGCCGTGCGCAGCCCCGCCGGCCGCGCAGCGCCCTCTGGTGCCGGGCAGCGGGGACCCGGCAGTCCGGCCCGCTGGCCCGCCGGCGACACCCGCTTGCCGCGGCCCCGGCCCCGCGTGGGCTCCCAGGCCGGGGGCGGGATTAGGGGAGGCAGGAGGTGGAGACTAGCGGGTGGGGGCGTCTCCGAGAAACTCGCGGCCTTCGGCAGCTTCCCGGCCCGGGAAGTGAGCCGGGGTCGGGAGGCCGCAAACAGGAAGTCGGGCTGTAACAAAGAGCGCGGGGGGCGGGGAGCTGCGGGACCTCCGGGGCGCCCGGCGGCGGCGGCGGCTGCGGCAGGTGGAGTGCCGACACAGCGAGAGCGCCGCACCTGCATTTTCCGCCGCGCGGGGCTCCGGGTCTGCCGGGATACGGCTGGGCCAAGGGGCCGAACCGTGCGCCCTGGGCGCGGCCACCCGGGGAAGTCGCATCCTCTCCCCGGGAAGGGACAGTCACAGTTCCCTGAGTGAATCACTTCCATCCCCTTCCCGGAATGCGGCAGGCCACGTGGGACGGAGGGCTGGGTTCGCCGATCCTGCTTAGGAAGGGCTGGGAGAGATGCAGGGACAGGAGAGCCTTGTGTGTGGGTCCCCATCAGAGATGTAGCATCCATCCATTACTGCCTGAGTGTGATGGCCTTATCTAGCCTAGGATGGAGGGGGCGGATAGGAGCCACTGTCCTTTTATCCTACCCCTTAACCAGTCTGACCTTGGTGCTAAGGCAGGGGAGGGGGCCCTGGTTTAACAAGTAGGATAAAGGCATTCCTCCGGTCACAGCCTCTTACTGACTCATCTCCCCACAGAGAGATGCAGGTGGTTAGGAGCCAGTGGGCCCTGGAAAAGCAGCTGTCCCCAGAGCTGGAGGTCACCATGGGGCCAGATTAGCCTTTGGGCTGGGCACTGCCTCCAGCCTGTTAAGGAACCGCTGAACTCTGATTTCTCTTATGAAATACTCAGGCGAATGAAACGGGCATTTGCTAAACCATGGAGAGCATTTCCCAGTGGTCTGTTTGGCTTTGTTTCTGTCAAGCCTGGGACCTCTCCTGTATACCTGAAGACTCCATCAGGAAAGTCTTGTGTTACCTATGAGAAGGGGCTGGACCTTCAGGGCGTGACCTCCAGGCTAGGGATAGGAGGGCTTCTGCTGTGGCCTGTTCACACCCCAGCTGCTTGGCCCTGCTTCTTCTATGTCACTAGAAGTGGGGATACAGGTTGGAGCTGCTGAATCTGAACCTGTGCTTAGATCCCCTTTTTCCCCAGAAAGCCTATGTGGTGGGCTCTTCCGGCTCCCTGGCTAGGGTATCAGAGCCAATGAGTGGGTCTGGCTAGTCAGCTACCCTCCAAGGCTCTTTTCAGAGGGGCTGACTGCTGGTGAAGCTCAGCACAGCCTGGCTGTGTGGACGTGCAGGCTCGCGGGTGTCCTACCTGTCCCCCACATGGGAGCCTCGTCATCTGCCTTGTGTCCCAGCCCAGTTTCCCCAGCCCCCAGGGCCCGGGAGCTGCTTTCCTGTTTCATTTTGGGCAGGAAGAGTGAGGTCGTGTTGTTCTTCCCCCTGCTGCCGGCTCAGGCTGTGGGAACGGTTCCCTGAATGCTTTCCTGTTTGATACCCTGTGTGTGCAATGAGGGGAACAGGGAGCAAGAGTGAGGCTTGGAGCGTGTGGGTGAGTGTGGGTGAGCTGAGGTCCCTTGCTCCCAGGTCTCTGGCATAAGCTCCCAGGTCAGGGAGGTCGAGAGCCCACTGCAGGAGGGCACTGCACACACTTGGACTCCATGGGGAGCATCTGGTAGGCCTATGTTGCTTTACTGTGGACAGGCTGAGCTGGGAGCATCTGCTTGGCTTTTTGCCAGTAGCTCAATATTTTCGTCATTTATTCTCCATGCCGTATGCCTGTGGCTGTAGAGAGAGGACTGTGGCCCCCTTAGGGACCACCCCTAGGACCATCCTGTACCTTAGAGGAAGACAGACATGAAGTAGAGACTGAAACTCGCTCATTAGTGCCTCAGCCAGAGAAACCTGGTCCCAGGGAAGGCTACCTCCTCCTCCTCTCCCTGCAGTCTTCAATAAATTCCTGCGGCTCTGGGCGGACCAGGTGTCCAGACTGAGCACCCTTGCCCAGCTGCAAGGAGTGCAGACCTAAGGTAAGGCCAAGACCAGTGCCCTACTGGACTGAGAAAAGAGTATGTAGGTGCCAGTCCATCTAAAACCCTGTAAGGGCAGGAGAAAGGACCCAGATGTCATTATGGTTCAGAGACCCCATTGTCCAATAAGTGAATCCTTTTGAAAAGGGGAAAACAGGAATTTCCCCAAATTCCTGTATCTCCCAGGCTGACTAGGGAGCCCCACAACTTTCAGGCTTAAGGAAAGAAAGGAGGATAATTCAGGTCAGGGGGCATATCCCTCAAGTTATGGTGGAAGCACAGGGGGAAAGCCAGCAGGCGGGGAAGGCTGGCATAGGCCTGGGACTGGATGGTGAGACGGGGCTCTGCAAGGACTTGGAAGGAGCCCGCCAGGCCAAGCCCAAGTGCATGCACAGGTCCTGGGGGTTCTGGCAGGGCGGCCAGCAGCAATATGAGAAGGGGAGTTAGAGAGGATAGAGAGAGGATTCCCACTCTGCCATCACAAAGACAGGACCCAAGAAGTAATAAACTCCTGTACACATCTGTTCCATATTATAAATACACATTATATACAAAATAATGTTATAAAATGTAGAAAGGTCAGTGCTTCTGATTCTTAAATTATCGAAATACTAGACTCCAAAATAAACTACAAAAAAACAAAATAAAAACTCATATTATTGATTTCTGAAGATCGGCTTCAAGGGCGGTCTGGGGGCAGTAGTGGGTGTAGGCTCAAGGCTGTAGGAATGGTTTGAGGGACGAAAGGGCCTAGGCGGCAACAGCACCTCACTTCTCCCTCGCTAGAATTTCCAGCATCACTGCCCTGAGCTCCCCAGTTGGGCCTGGTGTCCCTGGCTGACAGATGGGGCATGCCCTCCACCTGTCTGCTCACAGGAACCCGGAGGCACGCAAGGCCGGAGGCTGTGGAAGCCAAGTGAGTCTTACCAACAGCCCTTCCCAGAGGGCCCTGGCCAGGGAGAAGCTGGAGCGGAGTTATGAGCAAGGCCCACATGCAGAGGTTGCAGGCACGGGGCAGAAAGTGCTCCTCCCGCTTCAGGCGCTCACCTCACCTGCAGGGCAACTCCTGCCAAGAGCCGCACCTGGTGGTATCCTGGCCCACAGATGGCCCTGCCCATACTGGCCTCCTCTCTCCTCTCTGATTTGGACCCAGCTGTCACCATGGAGCCTGGGCCAAAGGCACTTTTGGAAACACAGATGCCAGTGGAGGCCACAGCAGCTCCAGGCCCCAGGGGACCTCTCCAGGCCCCAGGGGCCCCAGCCTCTCCCTCTGGAACAGAGGCCAGATCCCCAGAGGAGCCCTCTGAAGGCCACAGCTGGCAGGGCAGGTCCCAGTGGCACCTCTCCTCTCTGTTCCCCTGGCTGGCACGGCCGCCAAGCTGATGCCAGACAGACACCCCAACGCGTGGAAGGGTACTGCGTCTCTTGGCAAGTTCACAGTCTGTCCAGGTCATGCCATTCCCTCTTCCTCCTGAGAGCAGCACGTTGCATATTAAGAAATGTCCCATCCAGGATGCAATGTAAACAATGCAGAAGGAAGATCCAGCTGCTGGGGCAAAGCTGGGATGTCCTGGGAAGGCTCCTGCCTTATACCTGGGGATCACGTGGAAAGTGGGGAGGTAGGTTACCCTGGAGCACTGGCACTGCCTCCAAGGCTACCCTGGGCCTCCCTGAGAGAAGCCACTCAGCCAGCTGGGGTAAAGAGAAGAAGGTGGGGCAGCCCTTCCCAGACTTCTGCCCTGATACATGCACTGCCTGGGAGCCTGTGTTCGTGAGGTGGGCCGGTGGAGGAAGCAGCAAGAAGGGGCAGGAAGGGCACACTCTCACCAACTGCTTGAAAGCAGTGCCGGGCAGCTGGCCAGGTGCCGTGGTTGCCCAGCCCAGCACTAACATAGCAAGAGGAGCTAGGCCCAGCTCCTGTTTCACACCCTCTGTGGCAACGAGGCCAGCCGGGACCCAAAAGCCACCGAACCTGGCCTGCCAAGGAGGGGTTCTGACCCACCCGGGGGTTGAAAGTAACCAGGCCTCTTTCCCATCCCCAAATGGCAGGTGGGGACACGCTGGAAGGGAAGGCGAGCCCAGCACTCACCTCTGTGGCAATGACACATTCGTTCCTCTCTTCTGATATCAAACACACAGACTGGTACATGGATTCCCTGGGGGAGCATATCGCTGATATCCGACACTCTGGCTTTTCACTGAGGGAACACAAGACAGGCCGGTGAGGGAGGGATGGGAGAGGGATGGGGGGGGGCAGATGGAGCGCTAACTTGGATGATGGAGAGCCAAAGGGCCCTGGCAGGGGTGGCTCTGAGAGGACACAGGGACCGAGGATGCCCAATGCTAGCCTGGGGGAGCAGTTAGGAACAGCCCCTTATGAGAGCCACAAGACCCCCAACCTTACCAAGGTCTCAGGCCTGAAAAAAGCCAGCACTGCCTCTACAGGCAAGCCATGCAGTGGAAAGATGAAGTCAGAAGAGACACAGTGTGGACATTTGACATTTGTGAATGAATGGATGAATGAATGCATGAGGAAGAGGCATGAAGGACCCCTGGCAGAAATCTTGTTGGAGGAGCTTTCTGTCAGTAGCAAAACTCCCTGTTTGTTTAAAAGCAGTCAGAGGCCTGGTGCCAGCCTTCTGCCTGCCCTGGGGAGCCCAGGGAGTACCATGCAGGGCTCTGTGGCCAGGCCCCGGGCCTCCAGGCGCTGCTCACCTGTGTAACCTCAGTGGCGCCTTCTCCCCTAAGCTCTTATCACTGTGGGAATACTTCCCCGCCATGGTCCCTCGCCCCAGAGGCCCCGGGGCCAGATTATAGTCCAGTGTGTGGTTCTGTTGTTTGCCACAGTTGGACTTGTCCAGGCCACAGTCCACTTCCAGCTCCTTCTTCTGGTTTGTGTTCTTGAGCTGGGCTGCAGGGATCAGGTTGTCCTTCTGGAAGTCTGACAAGTTGTTCATGGCCTCCCTGCCACCATCATCAGGCCGCCGAAGTCGCAGCTGCCGCACTGCCACTGCCACCATGCCCAGCAACACCAGCACCACCACCAGTCCCACGCCCAGAGAGACAGCCACCCAGGGGAAGCTGGGTGGCATGCTCATAGGGAACTCGCAGCGGCTGCCCACAAAGCCATAGGGACAGTTGCAGACGAAGCTGTCCCGGGAGAGGCCAGGGTAGCAGGTGGCCCCATTGAAGCAGGGTCCTGAGATACAGGCGTCACCAGGAATAGGCACCTCGCAGCGCCGGCCAGAGAAACCAGCAGGGCAGGTGCACATGAGCCCATTCTCTAGATCATGGCAAGTGCCGCCGTGGGCACAAGGGCTGCGGGCACAGTCGCTGATGGGGAGTTCACAGTGGAGGCCTGTGAATCCAGGACGGCAGCGGCACATGCGGTTCGGACCACGGTTCACGCACTGGCCCCCTGTGGGTATATATGGGGCACAAGTCAGCAATCACCTTGGAACCCCCCTGGTGCAGTGGGTAAGTGCCCTACCCCAGATCCCACTACAAAGAGCACTGTACCAAGGGTCAGGAGACCTGGGCTTGAGGGTGCCTCTGGCTCTGTATGCCTCAGTGAACTCATGTATAAAAACTACTGGCATCTTACAGAGCTTCACAGTAGAATCGAACAGGTATGCTTGGGTTTGAATCTCAGCTGTCTCCCTCAAGCTGAAGGGAACCTGGCACCTGTTGCTTTGCCTTATTCTAAGCCTCAGTTTCCTCACTTGTTAAATTAAAGTGTAATGCTATCCCCTCCATAGGAGATCTCTGAGGGCTAGGTAGAATGACACATGAAGGGAGGCGCACATGCCTACTATATAGTAAATGCTCAAATAAATAAATGTAATTATCAGTTAATAGAATTAACACAGTGATTAGCTAGAGAACAGACTTCATCTCAGCCCTTCCAACTCCTCTCCAGCTCCTGAGGCTTCTCTCCTGCATGGAGCTATCTGCCTGCCTCACAGAAGGTCACCAGGAGGCCAAGGAGACAAAGATAACCAGCATGACTTGCACCCCTAAAAGATGCTGAAGATTTTATTTTTAAAATTTTTTTAAGATTTGATTTTTAAGTAATCTCTACACCCAACACCGGGCTCAAACTCAGATCAAACTTGCCCCAAGAAGCTGAGCATTTCAGATGTCTTGTGCCATGCCAGGTTCCAAATGGCCACGGGGCAAGGTGACACCTTCAATAGTAGGGCCCTGACTGTGCCAGCCTGCCTCTAGGAGGGACACAAGATCTCACATGTCCCTCTCCCGAGCCCAGGACTTCCTGGGGAGGGCCAGAGGCCACCCAGAGCCAGGAGAGGGCTCTGATGTGAGGATAAGAAGTGAAGCAGGGTACCCATCACTCCTCCTCCTAAAGCTTGCACCCACTGCCCACCTGCTCCTCTTCCAAAGCCACCCAGATGATTACATAGGCTCTTCACTGTCCAGAGCAGGTTGGGACCATCTCAGCCTGCCTAGAGGGACAGACCCGGCCTCACTCCTCTCTTGACCCTCCCTCACCAGAAGGCGCTCTTAGTCCTAAGACTGGCCCACTAGGTTAGCAAGGCAATAAGACTCACCATTAGCACATGGGTTGCTGGTACACCTGTCCACCTTCTTCTCACAGTTGGAGCCCATGAAGTTGGGGGGGCATTCACAGGCATAGCTGGCCCCCTGGTTACGCTCCCGGCAAGAGCCCCCATTGAAGCAGGGTGAGTCTGCACAGCTCAAAGTGCTGTGTTCACAGTGCAAGCCATAGTAGCCCGGGGGACACAGGCAGCGGTAGCCATCCTCCTGGTCCTGGAGAGAGACCAAAAAGGGGCAAAAGTCACACCTTGGGGGGTAAGGATGCTAGGCGCTAGACCCCACCTGCCTACAATGTCTGCCCATGGCTGCACGTCCACTGGCCGCCTGGGGTAGGCATGCCTGGGCACTGCCTGGCCAGATCACCGCCAGCCTGAGGCTCACCTTACAGCTGCCTCCATTGCGACAAGGGTTGCTATCACACTCGCTGAGCTCCAGTTCACAGTCCACGCCAGTGTAGCCTGGGCGACAGGTGCAGGTGTAGCTCCGCTGCCCACTGTTGGAACACGTTGCCCCATTCTTGCATGGAGAGTGGTGGGTGCAGTAATTGAGATCTGTGGAGGCAGGAACCAGCCAGCTGAGGAGGGCTGTAGAATGCCCCCTACCTCCAGGCTCCATGTAGTGCAGGTTCACTGTGGGTGTTTGGCCCAGAGGCTTCAACTCAAAGTTGTCCTGACCCAACTACCCTCCCTCCTCCTCCAGTCATGTACGTCAAGGCACCTTGAACCGCATCTGACTGGTGCAAGCAGCCAAAGTTGAAAAAAACCACAGATGGGACAATTGCCTGCTAGGAAGCTTACAACCACTGGCCACCAGGGTAGAATGAAGAGAAGGAAGAGGAGTGGATGGCAAGGCCACATGTTGAGGGGGAAGTCAGAAAAGGTTTCAGGGAGGAGGGGCAGCTGAGATTCACCCGGAAGGAGGGATAAAATTTTAAAAGGTAGAAATGGTAGAGAGGGGCCAAGGCCACTGTAAGTAGCGGCCAGGTATTTTAAAAAGGGAAATGTGTTACGAGAGTATTTTGAAATATAAGTGTTTGTTTTCTTATTTGAGAAGGACAGGGAGGGAGCAAATGTAGAGCAAATATAGAGACTGTAAGGGCTATGTTTACATATGATGAGTATATGACCGTGTCACCTGGGAGCAAATGTGGGAAGAGGAAAGAGAATGGGCAGGAACCAGGTGTGTATGTGTGTTTGGGGTAGGGGAGAGGAGGGAGAAAGCAACACACACACACACACACACACACACACACACACACACACACACACAGAATACAGGGGCTGAATTCCAAGCCCCTTATTGCCAGCAAGTCAGAGCCTAGACAAGTTCTTTCTATCCTGGCAAGCCCCCTGCCCACCCCTCCCAAGCCTGGTGCTGGTGTCTCCATGGAAGCAGCCACCCTATTTGACCCTGAAAATGGGAGACACATGCTGCAGCTGGCTACCAGGATGAAGGAGAAGAGGCTCCCTCCCCCCCCCACCCCACGGTTGGGGCTGGCAGACTCCTGTACAGCCAGAAGAGTGACCAGCCGCCCTCCCCAAACCCAGAACTTGACTGTGGGCTCAGGCAGCTGCCTGGCAAGTGCAAATGGGGAAGAACAAGGGAGGCTGTTTCTGCCCACAGCAAGAAGTCGGTTAGATGTCACTCCGCCCAGAGGCGCAGCTCACCCACAGCCTCGGGGCAGCTGGTGGGCACACCCCACCAGACAGCTGTTTGAGGGAGAGCTGCTCAAACAGGGCTGGCAGGTAAGCAAACACTTAGGGGGTTAATAGGTAACTACAAGGTAGAAAGAGGAACTAAGCCCAGCATCCCTCCTCCTTGGCCTTGCTGGAATTTGAGTGCAACTTCCAGGCTGCCAACTTGTCATCCTCTGGGCTTCACCAGCCACCCTGCCTCCCCAGCACCTGAGCAAGAAGGACCCACAATCTCATTCTAGGCCAATTGTCAGGATCCTTAAAAGTCCCAAACTCCTTAAAGGATACTGGGAAAGCCAAGTCAGTGGTGGCCACGTAAGAATTGTGACACTTCTGGTTCCCACCCCGTGCCATCTCTCTCATGCCCTCTGCATCTCTCTTTGCCCTGACTCACCTTGGTCACAGAATAGGCCCCCCCAGCCCTCATCACAGGTGCATTGCCAGGGGATGCTGCAGGTGCCATGGCGACAGCCATTGTGGGGGATGCACTCGTTGCACAGGCGTCCCTGCCAGCCTGGGCGGCAGCTGTTGAGCAAAAAGAAAAGCTGACCATGAGGTGAGGGCTTGGCCAGGAGACAGTTCCCTCCTCACTTCTTCCTGTCCCCTACTCACATGCATTCTGCTGGCTTGCTGCAGTAACCATTCTGTTCATGACAGCCAGAAAGACAGACAGCTGAGGAAAGAAAACAGAGCTGGATGAGGGTGGAATTCCAAGGACTCTGAAGCCCGACTCTCCCTCTCCTGGCCCTGGGGCTGCCCCCCAGCTCTACTGGGCTCACTTCCCACTCCTGGCCTCCCAGAGGAGCCATGGGGGCATAAAGGGAAACAATGGCACAGGGAAGGAGAATCCAAGCTGGATGGAATGCAGTAACAGGGTCATTTGGACTCTGGCAAGATGGGGAGGAGCACTAAGAAGAGAGAGGTCAGAGTCCACACCTGTCCTAAGCATCCCCACCTGTTCCTGAGGCCCAGCTAGTGGGCAGCCCAGACCTGCTCAGTGAGGGACGTAGGCTGTGGCCGGAGAGAGGCCACTGGGTTTGCTCCAGGGACCCCCCCCCCCCCCACACACACACCAGGTAGACAGGAGCTTGGCTGCTTACGCTGTTCGCAGTACTCCCCAGTCCAGCCGGGTAGGCAGGACAGGCTGCCATCTGGCTGGCACACGTAGTGGCCGAAGTGGTCATTACGCTTCTTGCACAGGCGTGAGCAGCTGTCCCCATAGTAGTTGTCACTGCAGATGACCCGGTAAGAGTAGCGCAGCCTCGTGGGAGGGCTGGTCTGCTCGTCCAATAACCAGTTCTTGCCCACAGCTAGGGAGCCCTGGATGGCGATCTTGCTGATAAGCGCGTCTGGTGGCAAGGCCTCTGAAGGGGCAGAGGGCCAGGTCAAGGAAGGGCAGCCAGTCCCTGAGAGTGCCAGCAACTGCTGGATCAAACCAACAGTCCAGATGATCCCCACCTGCCAGCAAGCACAGGCCAGAGGAACCCAAGCGACCCACTGCTTAGCTTCTAGGTGTGTGTGTGTGTGTGTGTGTGTGTGTGTGTGTGTGCGTGCGTGTGCGTGTGTGCGTGCGCACGAGCGGGTGGGCGCTGAATGCCTGATACCATTCAAAAAAGGGACAATAGAAGCGTGTTAAGATATCCCAGTGTTCTGGAGGCAGACAGACCAAGAAAGAGGAAAAGAGGTCAAAATGAGGAAGGAAAAAAAGAGAGAAAGAAAGAAAAAGGAAAAAGAAAAGAAAGCCAGGCTGGAAGGACACTGTGAGCAAGGGGTCCTCTGGTGCCCATTCAAGGGTTCTGTCCTCAGAGATGGGTAATGCTGTTCTTTTTCCTTTTCAAAGTGAGAATTGTTGTGCTGCTGAAATATCCTTTTCCTCTGTGTCAGAACAACATCCCAAAGCCATTATTCCCTTTCCAAAGGAGCGGAATTCGCAAAAGGTGTAAAATACAGGAAGGGGCCCGTCAGCGGCGCTGGCAGCTTCGGCCTTTCTCACCGCCGTGCTCCCCGCGTTCCCACGCCAAAAATAACCCGCAGGAAACGCAATTGTGCTCAGAGTCCAGGCAGCGGGCGGAATCCGAGCATCCAGCGCGGGGCGCAGTTCCAGGCTGAGCTTAGCGTCCTGCCCCCCCCCCCCCACCTTCACCCCGCACTTCCCCCGCCTTTTACAGGTTAACTCTTTCGGCGCTGCGCTGTGTCGCCCCCCTGTGGCGGCACAGCGAGCTACTCACCTGGCCTCAGGTCGTCTCCTGGCGCGTGCCAAGCTTCGATGATGAGTGAGAAGGTACCCTGGAGGCCAAAGGAGGGGGCGGGGGAAGACAGAGAGCGAGATGAGCAAGGGGGGAGATGGGGGTGCCTTGCGGCAGCGGGTTTAATTAATCTAATTGCAGGATACAGTTACGGCTCCCGGGTCAACATAACGTGTCTGCGCGCCGCATCGCGGGACCAGGGAATATGAGAGGAGAACCCTGAGTGGGACAAGAGCTAGGAGATAGGGGAATGTTAGCGAGTCATTCGAAGGTGGGAAACGCGCCGGGGTAGTAGGTAATAAAAATCATCCCAAGAGTTGGGAGAAGAGAGGCCTTAGAACTGGGAAGAGGGCTCTGGTGAGAGCTTTCCTGAGGATGAGGTCCCAGGAGAGAGTCGGAAGAAAGTATCAAAAGAGAGAGCCCTTTGTTTTTTGTTTTGTTTAGTTGGAAGCGAGGAAATCTGGGGAGAGGGCTTTGGGCCCAGGGAGCCCCCTTCACGTCTTTCATGACCTCTCAGTGCTCCCAGGCTGTGCTCACCGGCCAGGTGAAATTGAAAGGGAGTTGAAGAGGGTTGCGTCCCCCGCCGCTACTATCGTCCCCGACGGCGAAGGAGTTGGTGCCCAACACAGGCGTCGAGACGCTGCCAAAGGTGCAGGGCCCGGGCGAGACGACCGCCTGGAAGTGCTTAAGGCAGACGCGGAAGAAGGTCCTGCAGCCGGGTTCGCACGGCCGCCCGCTAGCCAGTACGCCGCGCTCGTTGGCAAACTCCTGCAGCTGCAGCTGGAAGACTCCGGAGCCGGCTGCGCGCTATTGCACAGAGACCGAGGGAAGGAAGAAGGGGAGCGGTCAGCTCGGCAGACGCCCGGGGCTCAGGCTCAGGGAGCGGCGGGAGGGGGTGGAGGGGGCGCGGGACGTTACCTGCTGCCAAAGTGTCACCAGCAGCAGTAGCGCCCAGCTAAAGGCGCTACGGGACGCGGCTGCCATCCCCTGGAGCGTCGCTCTCTCCCCGCGCCCGCCCTGTAGCTGGCTTCGTTTGGGACGCCGCTTTCCCGCGCGTCTATCCGCCAGAGGGGTCCCTGAGAAGCCAGGCTCTTCTGGGGCTTTCCTCCCGCTTCGCCTTCTCGCTAGCTCTGCTCCAGCTGCGGCGGTAGGTAATCCAGGTGAGGGCGGCTGGGCGGTGGCCGGACTGAGGACGTGTCCTCGGGCTAATCCTGGGGCTGCAAGCGGGCTAGTGCCCGGGTACAGCGCACTGAGGCGGTTCGAGCTGCGGCTCTTGGCCTCGTGTTTCCAGCTTGCGCTCTGAGCCGCTACTGAAACCTGCGCGCTCGGGAGCCTTCCTTATATATATTGGCTCCTCTCTTCGCCGCCTGTCACTCAGAACCCATGGTCACTCTCCCCTCCCCTCCGGGCCTCCAGCGCTACAGCCCCAGCACGGCCTGGAGGGGGCCTCCGCCCCCGCCATCCCCCGTCTCCGTCAGCCAAACACAGGTCCCCGCCCCTCAGTGGCGCTCTCAGCCCCTAGGTCCCCTAAGTCTGCGTGTGCCAAAGTGACCAGTTCTCCGCGACCAAGGGGTTACGGGTCGAGACCCCGGCGATGGGAGGAGGGGGAGGGCCTGGGGGAATGGGGCGGGAGGTGAGAGAGTGGTTCCCGGATGGTCTTGGAGGCGGAGACACTGGGGAGTCCCGGTAGGCGGTCTGTCAGCAGCCGGCGCTAGTTACCTTCAGCCTTTGAGCAGGTAAAAGAAACAAGCTCGCAAAGCGAAAATAGCACGGAAGGACTGGGATCTTCTGCTTCCCGGAGCTTCGGAAGCTGTAGTCTCCTCGGCCCGCAATCTGTGAGCGCCCACCCACCTCGCGTCCCCAGCGCAGCAGGGAAGCCAGCGGACGCTTTAACCTCTCAGTGACCACACTGGCCAAGGCGAGGGACTTGAGTCTAAGACTGTGGGGCTCTCAGGGGCTCCCACCCTCCACCTGGTAGGCGTCTCCCTCCCTACTTGCGGGGGGCGTGTCCAGCGCGTGCCTTCTCCCTTCTGCCCACAGCCTGGGTTCCACTGGTGCCAGCCCCTAGACGCGTGGTCCGGGAGATGAGGGAAGGGGGCGTGGTCCCCGAGGTCTGAGAAGGGGGGGGCGCGTCCTCAGCTGTATGGTAATGAGAGTCTGACCCCGCCTCCAGCGCCTCGCCTCACCTGGGTTCTGCTTCAATTCCACTGCCCACCGTCTCCCCCCACCCCAGCAGCCCCAAGCCCCTTCCCGCGTCCTGTCGCTCCTTTGGGGCAGGGTGGAACTCCCCCGGCTCCAGCGTTGGCTCAAGCCACTGGAGAGTCCTGGTGAGGGGCTGAGGTCGGGCAGACCCGGGTCCTCTCCTCATAGGGGCAAGATGCAGAGTGGAACTGAAAGCGCGCGGACTAATTTGAGTTTCAGGCGGCTTCACCCGTCTCGCCTTCGCGGCTCCCTTGGGTGGCCCCACTTCTCCGAGCGGCGGCAGTGCAGCTGCTTTCCCGGAACCCGGCATGATCCCCGGAGGCCTTAGACCGGGGAGAGCCGCCTTCTCCCAGTCTCGGGGGTGCTGGGGATCTCTCTCTCTCTCTCTCTCTCTCTGCGACGCTGAGGGCAGCGGGGGCCCGGTGGCTTCAGCTGTCAGCCCGCCCGCACAGCGATGGCTGTCGTCTAGCGATAAGATCGGCGCGGGGGTGGGGGTGGGGGAGGGGAGAGGCGGTGGGCAGGGACGCGGCGCGGGCCCGGGGGGAAGGCCGTGGGGGGGGGGGAGGTACGGCAGTGGAGCACAACAGCTGCCTATGCCTCGCACGGTCTGATTTTTTTGAGTTGTGGGTGGTGTTGGAGGATTGGGGGGAAGGATGAGAAACAAGAGGTTGGGAGCGTGGGTTGGGGGAGGGGCGAGATGAGGAGATGGGCTCCGGGGTCCCCCACGCACGGCCACCCCTCCCAGCCACCATCTGGCGCGAGCGGGTTGGCGTGGGGAACCGAGGTGGGGCGGGGGGCCGGCAGATGGGCCCAGGCTGCGCTCCAGAGTTAATGTAGGTTATGGGCAGGCGGAGTCCCCAGGCCCGAGGGAGGGGGAGCCCAGGGCTTGCCTCCCAGCGATCCTGACAAGTGGGTTCCCCACCCTCTCTCCACCCATACTCTATGATCCCTAGACCTGCCTAGGATGCCAAAGAGTGTTCCTCGCTCTCCTCTGAGCTGGCATCCATCCCTGCCTAGTTCTGTCCGCTTCCACCTCCAAATCCTAGCCTAGGAGTTCAGAAGAACTCACTCCTTTTCTGACTCTGGCGCTTGTCTGACCCTCAAGAGACACATCCAGCCCTATGGGATGCATCTTGCTCAATACTGGTAGATCTGGAACCCCTGTTACACATCCTGACTAATGTGCCCCAAAGCACTTTGCAAATAGTCAAGGACCAAACAGAGGTATTATTATCCTCAGGGATGCAAAATGCAAGAGATCCCAGAGACCTAGAAATCCTCTTTGAGGAGGAAAGGGTTAAATTCTCCTCATCATCAAAAGGCATTTATGAAGCATCTATTTGCCACTTGGGCACTGTCCCAAAAGTTCATTATCCTGCTAAGATGCCACCCTTGGCCCTGAAAAGCCACCAGTGCTCCAGTCTGCTGGAGTCCCTCTTTGCCCACATTTGCTGAGCAAGAAAGGGTCCTGCTGCAGGCCCAGAACTGAAATGCAAACATCCACAGCTGGGACTCCTCTCTTTTTCTCCCACTCCAGACCAGAAGAACCCAGCATGTGTCCTGGGGGCCACCAGGAGCAGGAGGCCGTGAGGCCATCGGAGGCTGCAAATCACATGGAGTTGGACCCACCTGGGTGTCTACTGCCCCTGCCCCTATGCTGATGCTTGGCATGGGTGCAAGCCTCAACTGACCTAGGCTCCCCTGGACTGACTGTGGACCTTCTAAAAGTCCACCGGCCCTCATCTGGACTCGCGCTGACAACGTCAGGAGCCGGAGCAGGGTTCAGTCCTGGCATCGTGCAAGGCCCACAGCCTCCCCTGCAGGGCACTTCTGCTTCTGTTACCCTCTCCTTTGGCTGCTGCACACAGCCCCCCAGCAGGCACCACCCGCACCTGGGACTTTGAAGCGCCAAGGTTGCCTTCCAGCCATGCCCCTAAGCTGACCCCGGGTTTTCGGGGTACAACAGGGGCTGTATAGAGCCTCTGGACCCCTCCCCCACTAGGTAGCCTTGCTCCCCCGCAGCCCCCGAGCCAAGAGCGCAGCTCCGAGGCTTCCAGCGTCTTTTCGCCCTCCCCCTACTCCCGTTCTCCGCCGGGCAAACTGCGCCCAGGTAGGAGCACGGCTGAGGCCTGGCCACAGAGCCCGCTGGGCAGGCCAGGGGCGGGGGAGCGGGCCTGGTTTGGGCGGGGCGCTTAAGCCTTGAGGGGCGCCGCTGCGGTCGCAGCAGAGAAGGGGCCACGTGCAGGGAGCCGCGGCCGGGGAGCTGCACAGAAGGCGGGGAGATTTGCAAACTGTTGCTGCCACATGGCTGCTCCTTTCGATCCATTCACATTGAAATGAGGCCGGCGCGTGCCTCATCTGCCGCAGGGCGCTGCCACGCGTCAGCCCGGCCCGCCGCGTGCCAACTGGGGCAGTGGGGCTGGCAGGGCCTGCCAGCCGTGGGGGCGCAGCCCGAGCCCTGAGGCCAGGAGGGGGGAGGGGAAGGGAACCGAGTTATCCTAGCCGCTCAGGCGCCGCAGTTTTTCGCGGACCTTGGCCCTGCAATTGGGATCGAGGCGACGAGAAAGGCCCGGGACGGACGGGTTTCGGAGGGGGGCCAGGATCGATGCCGCCGCTCCCCGCAGATGCGCCCCGGCAGCGCTACTCTCCATCTGCCGCTGCTCGCACCTGCCGGTCAATAAATCGATTTTACAATTTAATGCAGCAGCTTCCCGCCCGCCTGGGACAGATGCCGCCGCAGAACCACCTCCGCCCTCACCCCTCCCCTCGAGGGGCGCCAGCGGTTAGGGCAGGGATTCCCGCTCGGCAGGCGGTGCCCCGCGGGGCCTCCTTCACCTTTCTCAAGTCCCTACAAGGAACTGCGCAGGGTCTTTCCCGCGGAACAGAGTGGGTTTCCCATAGGACAGGCCTGAGGCTGATGGAGGAGAAAAGATGATGACATAGCGGTGGCCTTGAGGACTCATTTGGGGGCTTCATGGGGGAACAGGATGCAGTGGCTGATGACAAGATGTGAGAGCCCCTGTAAGGAGAAAGGGGTAGGACCTGGGGCGTGGACGTCGAGAGACACTGAGTTCTGAAGCCTCTCCATGATAGCCATGCGGGGAGGGCTGAGCTGGAATGGGGGCCTCTCCCCAGCGCCCGCTCTGGCTGAGTCTGGTGAATAAGCATAACATGGACCTGGTTTTTGGCACTTCTCAACCATGTGATCTTGGGGCTTGTAATTTATTTTATTTTATTTTAATTTAATTTAATTTAATTTAATTTTTTAATGTTTATTTTATTTTTGAGAGGGAGGGAGGGGGGAGAGAGAGAGAGGGAGAGAGAGAGAGAGCCGGGGAGGGACAGAGAGAAAGGCAGACACAGAATCCAAAGCAGGCTCCAGGCTCTGAGCTGCCAGCACAGAGCCGGACATCGGGCTCGAACCCACGAACTGCTAGATCATGACCTGAGCTGAAGTTGGCTGCTTTACCAACTCAGACACCCAGGCACCCCTTATTTTTTAATGTTTGTTTATTTATTTTTGAGAGAGAGATAGAGACAAAGAGAGAGAAAATGAGTGTGAACAGGGAAAGGTCAGAGACAGAGAAAATCCTAAGCAGGCGCCACAGTCAGCACAGAGCCTGATGTGGGGCTCGAACTCAACAAACATGAGATCATGACCTGAGCTGAAATCGAGAGTCCAATGCTTAACTGATTAAGCCACCCAGGGGACCTATTTTTATTTTATTTTTTAAAAAGTATTTTTAAATGTTATGTTTAAGTAATCTCTACATCCAACATGTGCTCAAACTCACAATGCCAAGATCAGGAGTCACATGCTCTACTGACTGAGCCAGCCAGGTGCCTCTCTTGGGGCTTGTAATTTAACTCTGACTCAAGCCCCTCAGTTTTCTGTGCAATGGGGATAATAATAATAGTGACTAGGGAGAGTGACTGAGGGACTATATCTGATTACACATTTGCAGGGCTCAATAAACATTAGTTGCCTTTCCCTCAGGTGACATCCTGACAGCCAAGGGCAGACTTGGAGTAGAAGGGAGATCCCTGACATCAAATGAGGTCCAGGAGGAAGGGAAGAAAAAGGGATAGCTGGAGGCAAATAGTCATAAGGGATGAGGCAAGAAAGCAAAGGGCAGAAAAAAAGCAAGGAAAGCCAGGTGGGGCATGGAAAGGAGGTGGACCTAGTAGAAAACCTTGACTGTAAGAGTCTTTTGTGGGAACAGGATATGATAAGGTTCTTGGCTGGAGGGAGAAGACTGAAGCTTGAAGAATGGGTTTGGAGAAGAGATGAAGGTTGGAAGAACCAACTGCCCATGGCCTTGACCTTCCAGAGATATTTCTCCTGCTAGGGCCAAGTGTGGGTCTTAAGATGGCAGCCCTCCTCCTTCATGGGGTGTTTTAAAGCAGAGGTGTGTAGGAGGAAGGAGAAGTCAACTTCTGAATTGCCCTGGTCATTGAGGCTCCTGGCAACTCAGGGGACTCAGCCCTCCCCACATCACCGAGAGGGCTGGGTGGTCCAAAGACTGGGCTGGACTGTCCACTGGATGGTGGTTCATGACTGATGACCCAACGTTTCAAAGAATGGATGTCTGAATGGGTAAGATCATTGAGCATGAGGCAGAGTGCCTGCTCTGGCTCCTCGTGAGACCAGGAGGGCCCCCCACCTTCAATCTCCTTGGTTCCCAGGAGCGCAAGGTCTGAGGCTAGCCCCACACTCTGTCTCCTTTGCCTTCTTGGAAGACCAGGGCCACTGGCACCTGGAGCTGGAGTTATTGGTGTGGACAGGGCCCTCTCCTTCTAGGAGAACATTTTAGCATGCAGAGACAATGGGCTCAAGAAAGGAGAAGCTGAGGCCCCCTGACCTGAGAAGCCCCTCTTCATTGTATAAGAAGGAAGCTCTCCCCAGGCCTCCTGTGTGCTGATCAAGAGAAAAGGAGAGAAAGGAGGAGCAGGGTGGAAACCTCCTAGCTGAAAGCAAGGTCCTCACTGGTGGTGATCCAGCAGCTGCCCCAGCTTCATTTGCCAAACCCAGGGGATGCCTGGAAAGCTAGGGTCAGGAGCCATGCAGCGGGTATTTCCAGACACAGAGGAGTCCGGGGTTTATGGTAGCCTCCACGGCAACTTTCCCAGAGCCCCTGGCTTCCCCTTCCCTTGCTCCTTCCTGTCCCCACCCTAGTGAATGAACAGGGAGGCTCAGGGCAAGACAGGGAAGGCTCAGAGAGGCCTCTGTGTGGGGACCCTCAGGCTGCAGGCCAAGCCCCAGCCTACCCTTGACTCCTGCCCAGATCCCTCAGGGTGCAGAGGACCCTGACAGGTGGTTTACAGGCTAGAGAGCAGAGGGTACAGGGCAAAGACACTGCTAAGCATGATGGGACTGAGAGAGAACCTTCTGCCAATTTGTGCTGAAGGATGGAGGGAGTGGGGGCAGCCCCTGAAAGCAAAGGTTCATCTGGGCCCTAGATCTTAGACTGGCTTCCCTAGCTGAGGTTTTTCTTTCCCGGAAGAAGCCTCCTCATGCACTCGCACTCGTCCTCTCTCCCCTGGCTGGCCTGTCTCCACTGTGCTCTCCTCTTGCCCCTCCCCAGCATACAGATCACTTATCTCTGAAACCTCTCTTCTCTGTAAACTTTGATAGGTGGGAAGCTCTCCCCAGCCCCACTCTCCCACTCGGCCCTCACTCCCCTCTTCCGGCTTTGGAATTCCATTACCATCCAGGCTCAGTGTTGTCCCTGACCCCTTGGTGTCCCCAGGTCCTTGTGTGATCTTCACCTTCCTCCACCGAGCAACAATTCATCTCCTGGAAGGAACTCTGACCTCTCATTTCTCCACACAGCCTCTGATCTCTGATCCCAGCTGCTACTCAGGACTTGAAGCAAGCAAGAGATAGGGTACAGGCAGCCCTAGGAACCCGGGAGTGGGGGCTACTCAGACAGCCTCCCTGGAGGGAAGGGTCAGGCCTGAACCAGGAAGTGCTGTGTTTCAAATACTCTCATGGAGAGAGAAAGACATCAGGGACAGGTGCCAACTCCGAACAGCTGCCTGAGCAGGCAGGGCATGGCTCCCTGGAGAAGGCTGAGGAGGAATCTGACTGCCATGGTCAAGTAGGTGATGGGTCTTTAGCAAAGGATGGTGACTGGCTGTCTCCTTCTCCTCCCATGGTCAGAATGAGAGGAAATGGGCTTCAATTATGGCAGGAAGGACTTAGGTTAGACATATGGGAGAACTTCCTATGACAGTGTCTACACTATGTATCCCAGTTATTCATCCAGGTTGAACTCTCCCCTGGAGTTGATGAGAATTGCATGTTGATGCTTGCTAATAAGTAACTTGCCTTGCCTGTGATTAGCAAAGAATCTCCAGCCCATAGAATTCTTGTGTTCAGACTGTCCCCAGGGAAGAAGTCCAGAGAGGCCTGGGAGGCACCAGGACCAGAGCATCCTCTCAGCCCCAAGAAGTTTTTTGGACAATCTTAGGCCACTGTGAGCCAATGCCACTTTGCCTCTCCTGCCCCCAGCCTTCTGGCCACCACTCTCGAAAAACAAGCCTTATGGAGCTGTCCAGCCACACAAATTTTGCAGCAAAGGGGCTGGCTGGATTTAAGGTCTGGGACCTCATAGAGAGTTTCTAGAGCAATGGTGAATACTCAGGGCCTCCAACACCAGGGGTTTCAGTAACAGCCTCAGTTAACTCTATACATTTAGAAATAGGCTTTGACTCTCTATTGTACCCACTCACCCCAGTCTCCTGAGTCCTGCTTGAGCAGCATGAATACTCCTGTCATTGGAGCCATTCTGCCACCAAGATCCCTGTGTTGCCTTATGGCCAACTCCCCTCCCCACCCCCGCCTCTTGCTTCCCCTCCTCTCCTAGGTGGCCTCATCACTACCACCATTACCATAGCCCTTCTCCAGGTAAAGAGGAAGCTAAGGAAACCCAGGACAAATCATCAAACTGCCATGAAAAGAAGAGAATGCAGGGGTGCCTAGGTGGCTTAGTCGGTTAAAGTGTCTGACTCTTGATCTTGGCTCAGGTCTTGATCTCAGGGTTTGTGAGTTCAAGTCCCATGTTGGGCTCCATGCTGGGTGTGGAGCATACTTAAAAATAAAATAAAACAGAAGAAAGAAGAGAATGCAGGCAAAGATGTGTGCACCCCATGGCTGGCTTTCTCAGGGCCACATGTGTATGTGAGTTTGGGTCCATCAGTCAGCTGGTTTTGGAAGAGGTCTACCATGTGCCTAGCACTAGGCTAAAGGCAGTGATGCCAAGAGGAACATGGGAGGTGGAGATGATATCAAGGCCCATGAAAAGAAATGTGATGACCTTTGGAACCAGGATTCAGAGAGGAAGTGGGGCTTCAGGGGTGAAGAGTGGCTTTGTGGGAGAGGAGGATTGCACTGGGGGTGGATGGAAAAAAAAAGAGTGGATCTTAGAGAAAGAGGGTGCATTCCTGGCAGGGAGAATGGAGAGAGGAAAAGTATCAGGGTGGAAATGAAGTAGGTAGAGCGGGAAGAGATTTCACCTGTGGAGGGTGGGACATGAGGTTAGATAGTTAGGGTATGGAAACCTAGCAGACAAATTTAGACTTGACTGAGGGGCACTAGGGAGCCTGTGGGTTCTTGAGCAGAGGAGGGCGGTCAGCCACCACCTGGCAGTGGCATGCAAGGTGGTCTAGAGCAGGGAGGTACGAAGGGAAGGTTAGAGGCAGCTAGGAGACTATCTGCACCTCTGGCTGGTAGTCAGGTGTGCACTGATGCCAGGGTCCTGCCCCTGAGGTGACTGGATACCTGAGAATGCCAGACCCCTGATGACCTGCTGGGATAGACCCCACACTCTTCTTACCAGCATCTGCTTTCTCCTCACAGCCCTCACTTTCCATCCAGATAGAGCCCTGCAAACATGACCAGTATCAGGGCTCCCCGGCTCCAGTACTGAGGGTGGGGGCCACTCTGGCCATGCCACTTTCCCTGAAAGTCCTTCCCCCTTCCTCCTTTTTCTCTCAGAGCCTTGAGGCTCTGCCCAGACTTGCCTGGAAGAGGAGAAAGGGTTGGATCAGGCCTGGGTTCATCCAACCTCCGGCCTGGATCCCACGAAGGAAATCCATAGGTGTCTCAAGAGGCTCAGGGTGAGGTGAGCTCTCAAGGACATCTAGACCAACCCCATATTCTGTAGCCAAGAGGTTGAGTGTCTCCAGGGATAGGATCCTCACCCCCTCCCAGGCTGATTCTGCTCTTTAGATAGTTCTAGTTATAGAAAGTACATCCACTTATTGACCCAAAAGTCCTGCTGTGGTTGTTGTGGGCTGGTGGTGTGGGAGGATTCTGGGCTGGGCCTCCCTGAGGAGGAAAGACACTGCCACAGGGAGAGTCCACCAGTCTCTTGGATCTGGGGTGGCTCTGCTGTGTCCTGTGAGCCCTCTGCTGCGCCTGCTTGGCGCCCTGGGCTGGAGCAGTTTAAGCGTGAGAAGCCCCGGTCAGTTCCCAGCTCGGCCCAGGGGTGGGGCAGCCAGGGTGAGGCCAGCCCTGGTCAGCCCTTCTCAGCCTCACCGGAGAGGCCAGGCTCAGGTCAGCTTGTCGCAAGGGCCGTCCCTCCCCAAGCTGAGATCATCGCCCTCCGGCCTCCATGGCAGCCCCCACCCCCAGCTGAGCTCACTGCCCTGGCCCGCTGGGGGACATTGTTGTCCCCGGGCCCCTCCCCCGGGCTCAATGAGCTGTTTGTTGGCATGTCCGGCGCGGGCAAGGGGAGGGCGGGCACAGGGCGCCCGCACACAATGGGGATTCCGTCCATTCTGAGGTGGCTGCGGGAACCAGGCTGGCTTTGTCCCTGGGACCCTCATTCCCACCATTTAGCGGAGCCGGAACTCCAGGCGGAAGGCCCCGTATAAGAACAACAATGTCGTCACCCTGTCTGTGGGGGAGGGTGCTGCAGGCCAGGGCTCCTGGGACCCAGAGGATCCACCGTCTGGGGCAGCCTGAGGGGCATTTGGGACAGGCCTTAGGGCTGAGGCTGTGCCTCAGATCTGAGGGAGGCTGAGGCAGATGGGTACTCCCCTACTTGCCTTGCCATTCCATCTGCAGCCTGTGGCAAGCATGGAAGGGGGCTCCCTGGCACCTCCAGCCATGCTCAGCTCCTCCATGTGCAAAGGTGAGCCCTAAGGTGCAGAAGGTACTAATGCATCCTGTAAGCCCTATTGCGTGGTGTGCCATGGAGGAGCTGAGTTAGGGGCAGCCTGACCTGCAGGCCTTTGTGAATCCAACTTGGCCCAAAGGCCTTTGCTCAAAGCTGGGCTCGGGCCCATTTCTGGGCCACTAGCCTGGTTAGCCTGCCCCTTCGGAAGTGGCGCTGGCTGCTCAGACAACAAGTGTTTATTTTGTAGTTGCGGGGGGGCGGGTGGACAGGACGTCATGGCGTTTCCCTCCTGCCTAGTTCTGCAGTGGTTCTCACAGTCTGGGCACTGGTGACATCACCAGCCTTTCCTCCTCAGCCCTGGCCTCCTTGCCTCCCCCTCCCACCCTACCCCATGCATGGTCTGGCCAAGCTATACAGTTCTGAAGCTCCTGCTTCCGGTGCAGGCACTTCTGAGCAAGTCCCCATGAAGCGTGTGAGTAGCCAGGAAGTATCAGACCATCCCCTTGTCACTGCCCTTGGCTTTCAGGCTGAGCCTAGAGATAGCCCCTCTGTGTTCACCCTCACTGGAATGGTCGGCGTCCCACCCGGGGACGCGCCTAGTGCGATGCTGGCCCTTTAAGGGTCTTGGGAAGCCAGAACAACAGGAAATCCAAACGGCCTCATTAGGCAGCTCGGAGCTCAGCACAGTAATTAGTGCCCTGAAAACAAAACAAGGAAAAGCAGGTGGTGGTGCCCCCCCTCAATCTCGGCTGCCCCCGGCATGGCCTGTTAGTACCCAGAGCTAGGCAGCTGGGATTGGAGCCCCTCCCTTCTAAGCCCCCTCACCCCAAGCTCCTGAAGCCTGCTGCCCACTGCCCAGGCCAAGGGTCAGAGCCTAAGCTTCTGGGGAGCAGGCAGTGGCTTCTCAGCTAACTGTTTCCCCTGGGGAGATGGAAGCCCCAGGGGCAGGTGGGGCTTCCCCTTTCCAGCAGCCAGGTGGCCACTTGTCCATAGCATCCTCCACCTGTTTGGAAAACGTTGTGGTGGGGGCTGGGAGCTGGGTTGGGCTCCTCCATCGGGAAAGGGGAGACCCCTGGGAATCCCGGGCTAAGAAGGCCCCCTTAGGAGAAGGGAAAAGCCTGTTCTGTGGTCCTGCCTCTCAGCATCTCTGGTGATTCTCCAGGTGGGCAAGACCACTTGGGCAGAGGGGATGGTAACCCACAGTCCCTCTGGACAGACCCTGGGAACTTCCAAGCCCCCTTAGTTGGTAAAAGCCTGGCCAGGAGCACAAAGGGACCTAGTGAGTTCTCTTGAGCCAGGCTGCAAGCCCTGGCTCATTTTATCCCTTCCCCGCCCCATCTGATACAATGGAGCCTCACACTGTCCCAGACCCCTGAGATATCTCCCTTCATTTGTACAGCTAGGGGAAGGACATACTATGCTCCTTTTCAGGAACAGATATTCATTCAACAAACATTTATGAAGTAGTTGCTATACTCCCTACGCTATACTGATAGGGTGTTCCTAAGCCAGTTTCAGAGAACTCATTGTGATAGCTCATTACAGCCTTTCCCTATCTCCCTCCTTCTCTCTCTCTCTCTTTTAGTTTTTTTTAATGTTTATTTAGTTTTGAGAGAGAGAGAGAGAGAGAGACAGAGAGAGACAGAGTGCAAGTGGGGAAAGGGCAGAGAGAGAGGGAGACACAGAATCGGAAGCAGGCTCCAGGCTCCAAGCTGTCAGCACAGGGCCCGATGCGGGGCTCAAACTCACAAACCATGAGATCATGACCCGAGCCGAAGTCGGATGCTTAACCAACTGAGCCACTCAGGTGCCCCAGTCCCTCTCTTTTTTTAAAGTAATTTCTGAGCCCAGCATGGAGCTTGAACTCACAACTCTGAGATCAGGAGTTACATTCTTGGGGCCTCTGGGTGACTCAGTGGGTTAAGTGTCTGTTTTGGCTCAGGTCATGATCTCACAGTGTGAGTGAGTTTGAGCCCCACATTGGGCTCTCTGCTGTCAGTGCAGATCCTGCTTTCAGGTCCTCTGTCTCCCTCTCTCTGCCCCTCCTCCCGCTCATTCTCTCTCTCTCCCTCTCTCTCTCTCTCTCTCTGTCTCAAAAATAAACATTAAAAAAAAAGTTTCTGCTTCAGAAAAAAGAGTCACATGCTCTGTTGACTGAGCCAGCCAGTCACCCCAGTTCTTCCTTGTCTTGAGAAGGGCCTTTGAGAGGAGGGACTGTGCCTCTCTCCAGGTGTATCTCCCCATAGACCTAGCACTTAGGTGATTGGTACATGTTTATGAACAATCAAAAATGAACCAAGAATGGTCTCTCACTTCAAAGGGTTTACCATATAAGCCCAGTATTTGGCAGGGCACAACAGCAGTGCCCTGGCAAGGCCCCCAGCCCTTGTTGATAATTACAGCTCCTGTGCTCACAGCCCAGACCGCCAGGAGAGCCCTAGGCTTTGTGCAGAGCAAGGGCTGAGGGCATATGGAGGAAGGAACCTCTGGCCTTCCTAAGAATAAAGCTGGCTCTGACCCTGAGATGTGGGGAGGAGTTGCCTGGGCTGCAGGCTATGTGGAGTGGGGGATGCTGAGCACGAGACTCAGAGTCAAGTCGGCAGGTTGAGTGGGGAAGGTAGCCAGCCTACGGCCAGTGAATGGGGCTGTAATTAAGCTGTGGGTAGGTTTCTGGTCACACTGCTGTTGGCTGAGAACAAAGGCTCCAGGCATCATTGCCCAAGGGGGAAGAGAAGGAGCAGAGGGAAGGGGCAGCGGTAACCCAGAACCTCCTATTGGGTTAGGCAGCTGGCCTCCAGCTGGTCAGGGAACTTGGCAGGCACCTCTGGAGGCCATCAGCTAGGTGATAATTTCTGAGGAGCTTCAGTCTGGAACCAAGGGGCCAGTGCTGATGGCAGAGGTGAAGGGGACAAGCTAGCAAGTGACCAAAGGGTCACAGGGTCATGGAACAGGGGTTCTCAGCCCTGACTACACACAAGAATCCCCTGAGCAGCACCCTAGAGATTTTGATATGCTCGTTCAGAAATGAGGCCTAGGAGGGACTGGTATTTTCTAAAAGCTCCCTAAGTGACCCATGTGCATCGCCTCTAGGGTTGAAAACCACCTCTCACAGGGAGCACAGAGCCCTGCTTTAAACGGCCTCATTTGCCTCTCCCCAGAGCCCCTTGTGCTCAGAGGCCACACCCACTGGACCAAACAACCCAAGTGCCCTGGGAAGTGGGCAACAGAGTCCTTTAGGCTTGGGGGTGGAGCCGTTGGAGAAGCTCTCCCCTTCTTGGACCCCGACCCCGGTGGAAAGTTACCCTGGGAAGCAACCTTGGGGCAGATAAGGTGAGAAGCCTGGGGGGGAGGGGTGTCCGTGGGGTGCCCATAGCCTCTCCAGGCCCCCAAGCAGGGACCCACCTGCTTACCCCTCGAGTTCCCCAGGCCCAGGACAGCGCCAGGGAGAATAGACTGGGGACAAGGAGGGAAGAGAGGTAGACTCTAAGCACCTGCGCTGATGGGGCCTGATCCCGTTTGGGACGTGCGCGCTCCTGAATCATTTCCCGGATATAGCTCAACGGGCCAGACTTCAAGGTTTTGGGGGGGAAATCTTTTTTCCAAGTTCCTCGATCTGTCATCCCCCTCCCCCGCTGGCCGGATAGGCCTGGACCAGTGTCCTCTCTCAGCTCCCCCTCAGCCTCCCAGCTCGGGCTTCTCCACTGAACTCCCTGGACATTGTTTCCCGCCTCAGGAAGTCTCTGATGCCCTGCGCTGGATTTTGTTTTCCTTGTTATCGGGACAACTAATATTTTTTCCTGTGCGGAAAAAAAAAAAAAAAAGAGAGAGAGAGAGAGAGATTTTCCCAAGCAGATTACAGCTGTCAGGGAGGGGGGAGGGGGGTTGGAGGTTGAACCCTCCCCTCACCCTCCCCTTCTGCCATGCTTACGGGGCTGAAGTCTTAAATGAAGGAGGAAGCCCTGGCCTCAGAGCCTGCCAGGCTCCTTGGAGCAGGGGGCAACTCTGGCCTTGGCAGAAAAGTCAGACCCTGATCCCCTGCCTGTGGGGCGCCTAGTCCATGCTAAGAGGGTTGACTCATGGCTGGGCCTCATTTCCGAGGCCAGGGAGAGGGTCCTGGGCTCATCTTCTCTCTAGGGAACAGAGAACAGCAGGCTACCCCAGGTGCAGGGGGGCAGGACTCGAAGAGAGACAACCTGGGAGGAGTGGGAACACACAGGAGACCCAGCTCTGTCAAACTGTGTGACTTTGGGCAATTCCCTTTCCTCCCTGCACCTTGGGCTCCTCCCCTCCATCAGGGACCGATGGATACCCCCCTCACCTGTCTAAGTGGTTATGTTGTGAGAATGCAGATGAGATGAGATAAAGTATATGATTCAGTATCAGAAGTTCTTATGACTCAGGTCAGGAGGGTTAATGGCAGGTGTCTCAGTACCTGTGTGACCTGCATGAAGCCCCCACAGTCAGCAGACCAGAAAACAGAGGCTGTCCCTGAACAGGCTCTTTTGGATGGGCACACCCCGGATGTGCGTGCACGCGTGCGCACAAACACGAAACACACGCATACACAGGCCTATGCATTCTTCCTTGACAAATGCTCACTTTCTGCAATGGGGTGCTGTGGCCCTAGGGACAGGCTAGCTGGGCCTTTGGGGTAGGGAGCTGAAACATGACTACCACGGTGCCAAAAGAGCCTTACTTGAAGACGACCAAGATTCTTTTCAAGTTAACAACAAATAAAAGAGCCTCAGATGTGGGTTACTCAGTTGTTTGTGATTTCCAAAGTATTAAGAAAATGAGCTGCCCCCCATGACCTGTACCTTCCTGCAAGGTGGGACGGTCTGCTCCAAAAGAGGCCGTCCTGCCTTCATCTATCAGTCAGTTTGATGGGCTCTGCAGTGGGCTGAGTGCAGGAGTGGGCAAGGCCATCCATCCAGAGGTGGGAGGAAGTAGGAAGATGTCTACTGAAACGTATCTTTTATCTAAAAAATAAATTGGGGGCTCCTGGAAGGCTTAGTGCGTTAAGCATCCGACTCTTGATTTTGGCTCAGGTCATGATCTCAGGGTTTGTGAGTTCCAGGCTCCGCCCCTGACAGTGGAGCCTGCTTAGGATTCTCTCTCCTTTTCTTTCTGCTCTTCCCCTGCTTATCCTCACGTTGCACGTACTCCTCTCTCCCTCACTCTCTCAAAAAGAAACTTTAAAAAATAAAAATAAAAAATAAATCGGACTTTATTAATATTTCATATGTGTTTTGACAAGAGTGTATAATTTATACAGAAATATTCATAAAACAGTTTGGAAACCACTACCATGGGAGGCCAAAGCCCTGTGAAGGCTTCATATCCTATCAGAAGCCCGTTTCAGATTGGGTACTGGATGAGGAAAGGGAGCTGTGGGGGAGGGGCTGGGGAGCTCTGGATACAGAATTGCTTGGGCTCAGTCAGATTACCGGATGCCACCAGCAGTGTGCACCTTCCTGGCCACCCTGTGGCCTCCCTTTCCCTGCCCACCCTTCCAGGCCAGCTTAAACCCCTGTAGGGCTCTAGGGGCAGCTTTTCGCTACCATGCTTTCTGCAAGGGAAAGAGTGGTCCTGTGTGATACTCCCCTCACCCCCCGGGGCTGGTTGAAGTGTGCCTGGGGTCCCTGTAACTGCCCTGTGTGCTGTGTCACCCCCAGGAGAAAAGTCCCTGGCGGGAGGCAGCCTTTTGCCGGGAGGCTGTTTCCTCAACCAGCCAAGGTAAGAAGTGGGGGATTTCCAGCCCTGTCCACGGGGCTGACTTTAGTACTGGGGGCTCCTCTCCTTGCTCATGCAGCCCAGACCAGGGTGAGGACAGAAACTCCAGAGTTAGGCCTGCTTGTTGGCAGGTGGGCATGGCGGCAGCAAAGTCAGCTAAGCCCACAAGCCTCCAGCTTCTGAGGAGTGGAGCCCAGGACAGAACCCCAGGGCTGCACCTGGGACCAACAGGAACCCAACCTGGGAAGACCCCGACAGGCATCTTGCTGGGGAGGGGATGCTGAATATCCAGATCCGCACTTACTCATGGGCCTGTGGGGAATGACTCAAACTGATGAATGCCCCTGCCCAACCCCAGCCCGCCCTGGTTCTGGTGGTAAGGGGAATGACAGGTCTCAATCTCACCCGTTAAGTCTCCCCTAACTGGCCGGTACTTCCAAGGATGCTGGAGTCGAAGGAGGCAATGTGAGCCCCTCAGGAGCTAGGGGACAGAAGCCTCACATCCCAGACATCCTGCCCTGAAAGCTTGTCCCTTAGGAATGGGGAGCCATACCCTAGCAGCATCCCCTGTATTCCTGCACAGTAGTCAGCCGGGCACGGTGGGTGGGTGCAATCCTGGAGGCTGAGTGGAGGGAGAGGTAGACACTTGTGATGACCTGGTGATGGTGGAACAATGTCCCAGCTCCAACGTTGGCTCACTCAGACCCAGATATGGGCTTAAGAAACTAGATTGGGGTGCCTGGCTGGCTCCATCGGTGGAGTGTGCAACTCTTGATCTCTGGGTTGCAAGTTTAAACCCAAAGTTGGGTGTAGAGGTTATTAAAAAATAAATAGTCTTTAAAAAAAAAAAAAGGAAAGAAACAACTAGACTCTAACCCCACCTTTATGGAGATTCTCCTGTGCCTCAGACACTTGCGAGTTTCATTTCATTCCTTGGCTTGTATGTGTTTGCTGTGTCCCCAGATGTATATGCTTTGTGCACCCATACACATGCTTGTATCTTGTGTGATTGAGACGTGCCAGGTGGAGAAATAGGTTGGGACTCATGCAAAGTCCCTGAGCAGGAGAGTATCTGAGGAGTGAAATAAGAAATCCAGCCACAACCACTGCAGGCTAGCGGCTTGTCTGATCTTCTGAGGAAGGCGTTATCATCTCCATTTTACAAATCAATAAACTGAGTGAAGCTTCGAGAAGTTAAATGACCAGACTGAGGTCACACAATGAGCACATCCAGGTCAGGATTTGAACCCAGGTCAGTCTAAGGCTAAGCCAGAGATCTCTCTACTAGGCTCTCTTGGCCTGGTTCTCCTTAATTACACTCCATTGCTCCTTGTCTCTAAGGTCCTGGCTGTGGTCTGAGGTAACAGGCCTTTCCCCTCCCCTTCTTCCTCCCCTCCAGTCTGGGTGGCAAAACAGAAGTTGTTCAAGGCCGCATGGAGCCCAGGACACTGTGCCCGGACCTTCACATCCAGCCTGTCCCCAGTTCAGAGAGGGTCTGGCTGGCCCCATGCAGGATCAGCTGGGGCTGAGCTAGGGCAGCTGTTTACTGTAAACAGAAAGCTCCTGAGGAAGGAAGGAGGGGAGGGGCTGGGGTCGCCATGGAGACCCGGACGGAGCAGTAGGGCCTCCCTCAAGCCTGATCCACTAGCATTGCTAACGCATCCCTTCCCCTTCTAGAGTCCCGGGAGGCCCAAAGAAGGTCCAGACAGGGCAGTCTGAGCAGGAGAGGCAGGGGCAAACAGGCTGGACCTCAGAGCTGTACCCTCTGAGAACACATTCCCACCTCATTATGTATTTCTACTTATTATCAACAACAACTAATGTTTATTGAGCTTTCAAAGCATGCCTGAAATTAGGCTCTATAGAACACGTTTTCTTATTTAACCCTAGTAACAACCAGAAGGTAGGTACAACAATAGTGTCTAATTTATAGATGAGGAAATTGAAGTTCAGAAATATTAAACCATCTGTCAAGGTCACAGAGCTTACAAGTGACAGAGCAAAAATTTTAGATCAAAAGCTCTTTTTACCAAAGCAGGTAGGAGATGAGCTAGCCTGTAACACTCTGAGTCCCTCAGCCGATGGGGAAACTGAGTCCCTTGGATGCCAAGGGGACTTTCCCAGGCTTCTGGCGTTAGTCAAAGAGATTGCTGGGGACAGAACTGATGTGTTCCAGCCCTAACCACTAGACCACACGGCTTCTCCATGGCTTGAGCTGGGAAGGTCCAAAGAGAAACTCCCTTTCCAGCCCCAGCCTGGAGTGTAGACTCTTCCCCAGCTGACAGGCTGCCCCTGTGAAGGCCAGGCTGGGCCAGGGTGCCGTGGGGGATGCTGGGGGGTTTCTGCCCACACATATGGTTTCCAGATTCTAGGGGATGAAAAGGAGGCCCTTAGAGGCGGAAATGGGGGATGTGTGATGACAAATTTAGACTGATTGCTTAAAAAAAAAAAAAAAAAAAAGGCCAAGAAACCCTAAAAAATAAAAGCAAAAATTCCACTAGAAAACCAAAGGGAATTATTTGATTGTGAAACTGAGTGCCGTTGCCGTGAGGTGCCGCATGGTTTGGTGTGGAACAGTATCAAGGATCCTTTCAACTTTGCACAGAGGATGGCGGGAGAGAGGAGGCTCTGTCTGCTGTTCTTGGCTTGGCCCACTGAGCTTTGGGACAGGGATGGAGTTCAACAAGATGCCTGGGAGGATGTCTGGAGTTGAGGAGTACTCGGGGGGGCACTCTCCTATAAGACTTGGGCCCTTCAGGTAGCCAGACTCCAAGGGTCCTGCTGGCTTATGGCTCAGGGTCCCCATTGCTCACATAGGGAGGGTCTAGCTGGTCTGTACCAGACAGCATGTGAAAGGGTGAGCTGTAAGGTGGGGGTTTGGGGTATCTCTGAGTTCCAGCCTTAAAGGGAAATGGCCAGGAACAGAAGGTAAAAGAGAGGACAGCTGCCTGGAATTCTGGCCTACAGCAGGCCCAAGGGGTCAAAGGTCAAGGGGGGGACAAGGGGGACTTCCTGAGGTTCCCAGGGGAGTGCCAGCCCGCCAGCCAGCCAGGCTGTTGTGCAAGCCCTGGGCTGGACCATGAGGGCAGGCTGGCAGAGGAGCCACGCCTGGCCCAGCCCCCTCAGCCTATCCTATCTGTCCCCTGGAGTGACAGTAGTGTCCTCTCTCCTCCAGGAAACCAGGACCCCATCCCCCAAGGCAGCCCTCCTGTCCCACCACAGACGCCATATTCTATACGCCTATATTCCTTTCTCACACTCATCCTGAACCTCTTTCCCAGATCTGCCATCTTTTAAGAAACCAGAAAAGCCTTCTGAAGCAAGCCTCTTTCTTCCAATTCCACTCTGATTCCTGAAGAGAAGATCAGAGGGGTTTTTTGAGGAAAGAGCCAAGATAGGGCTTACAGGGTCCCAGCTCCAGAGGAATGAGGCACAGAATGAAGTGGAAGAGAAACAAGGCAACAGGAATCGCTCGGGGGCCGGTCCTGGGCTAACCCTGCACGTGTGCAGCACTGGCGCCCTGTTCTTGTTTCAGCTACACTCCCCCAAGTGCTGTTACATATATATATTGTTTAATGTTTGTTTATTTATTTTGAGAGAGAGAGAGAAAGAGCTTGAGCAGGAGAGAGGCAGAGAGAGAGAGGGGAGAATCCCAAGCAGGCCCCACACTGCCAGCCCAGAGGCCGATTCAGGGTTCAGACTCATGTACCGTGAGATCATGACCTGAACCAAAATCAAGAGTCGATGCTTCACTGACTGAGTCACCCAGGTGCCCCCAAGTTCTGTTATATTTATTCGCATTTTACAGTGAAGAAATTGAAGTTCTGAGGGCATGATTAAACTGACAGCTGTTAAATGGCAGAGCAGAGACTTACACTTGGCTCTTTCCAGATCACCTTCCTGTCCCTCAGCTCAACGCGCTTTGGCTGGAGATGGAGAATGAACATAGCGAAGCCTGGAAGCACATTGGCTCCCGATGGGCACAGGGTCATTGTTGACTGATGCTGAATCTCATGGAGAAGAGACAAGATGCTGGCTGGAGCCTCACATCAGCCACCAATTTCTCCTCTTACATTCAGCATCTGTAAAATCAGGAGGTGGGATTGGCACCTCAAGGGTTTTCAAACTGGGTTCCTCAGCATCCTGGCATCCCATAGAGATTGGGGTGGGTGGGGGGGGGAAAGGACAGTAAATAGAGGTGTGGGCTTCCCAGCCCAGCTTCTACCAGGGAAACATAGCATATCAATTTCAGGACATCCATGAAGACTTTTATTTGAACAGGAGCATCTGAGGTCTCTGCAGCTCTCACCTTCCAGGAGGAATGGTCTAGGTCGTCCAGGTCCTCGGCTGGCGGGAAGCCAGAGGATCTGGTAAGGGAAGTAGGGTAGACCATGTCTGGGCTTCTAGCCCTGTGGGAGGAAGCAGGTTGAAGTCAGAGCTGTGAGATCAGGGAGAGGAGGTGAGTTGCAGGGATACACAGCACCTGCCTCCACACCTGGGAAACACAAACACACTTTTGGCCAAGGCAGACTGGGAGCCAAGAGCAGCACCCATTTTCCCGGGGCCACAGACCAATGCCCCTTTCTCTTCTTCTGCTGGGCCTGCCTGGGCTTGTTCTCAGTGGACACCTGTTGCTGGTCACCAACCTAGGGCCACCCTAACCTCCCGGTGACCTCATGGTTCCTGACTACTCAGCTCAAGAGCTATTTCAAGGCAAAAGCTGAGAAAAGGTAAAGCAGCTCAAGGAGAGGAAAGCACCCAATCAGAGGGCATTCATCAAGAAGCACTAATCCCCTTAAGAGAAGAACCCTACTTTGTGTCCCCTTTATCGGCCTTCTGAGACCAAAGTTTGCCCCTCTGCCTCAGTTTCCCTTTTGGAAACTGGGCATAAGAATGGTGTCTGTCTCCTGGTGGCATCAGCAGATATAGCTCCCTGAATATCATCATCTCTGTACTCCAGGTGGGGGAGAAAGCTGAGGGCTCTGGCTGCCCACTAAATAGAACCGCCTCACATCCTCCATCTATCCCACTGCCCACCCCAGGACTGCCTCTGACCACCATTCACCCTCAACCTGCTGCGGGGCCCAGCCTCACTCCACATAATCAAAGCTGCCAGCAGGGTCCTTTGTGGTGCTGCTCCCGTGTGGCACTGCCTAGGGGCCCCACCATGGGGCAACAGATGGACCTATGGTCTCTACAGAACAATGGTGGGGGAGGGGCTCTGGCATCGCCTGCCCCAAACAGGAAGCACTGCATGAGCTTCAAAGAACTGGCAGGGCCAAGGGGCTGAGTGGCTGGAGCCAGTGCCAGGACTGGCGGCTGCCTAAAGAGATGCCTGCCAGCCTCAGGATGCCCAGCCTGCGGTGGGGGTGGGGCTGCAGTGGCAAGGGCAGCTGGGTCTTGGACAGAGGATGCCTTGCACCCTCCTGGCAGTAGCCTCTGCCCTAGGAGCATGTTGAGAGAAGGGGGCTCCAAGCTAGGCTGTTTCCCGGCTCTGCTGCCACTCACCAGCAGGGCTGCAGGTTCTTTCCCAGGCCACAGTGGCTCTGGCCCTCCAGCAAGCAACCATGAGGGGCAGGGCTGGCACCAAGCCTGCCGCCCACTCCCTGCCTCCTGCTCCCAGCTGCTCTGCTTGGAGCCTTTTCCTCTCCACTTCCTGTTCACACAGGGGGGGGCGGGAAGTGGAGGGAGGAAGCTGGGGGGAGGCGTGTAGGGGGGACCCATTGAATAAAAGGAATTAACCGTTTCCCTCCTCTGACCTCTGGGAATTTCCGCCTGTGAAAGTGTCTCGAAGAATCTGCAGAGCTGGGGGAGTGGGAAGGAGGTATGCCCCTCTTGGCCCCCTCCCCCTCCCCTGGTGGTGGTGGGGCCAGATAACTCCCTCTGGGCCCCCTAACCTTTTGTTTCCCTGGCGCCAGGGGGGCAGCGCCAAGGGCAGCCTGGAGTCTGGTGGCCTCCAAGCCCCCTCCCATCCAACGGGGTTGATGAGGGCCCAGCCTGCAACCTGAGCCCTGGGGTGGGAGAAGGGGGAATTCAAGACTTGGTGGTCCTGGGGGAATAAGCTCACACCCATGCTGGCCAGGCCTGGAGCCCTGTGCCCTCCCTTCCAGGCTGGTGCTCTTGGCCAGTCTGCACTGGGGACAGGAGAAGGGAGGGCTGTCCGGTGGGAAAGCCAGGCCTCAGACGCTAGGCTGTCACACCCTCCGACGGCCACTCCCCATGGAGCTGTGGAAAGGAGCTGGTGGTTTCAGGAAGCCAGTCGACAGCGCCCCCTCGTGCCAGCTGACGACTTGGCCAGGCAGCCCCCCAGGGCCCTCTCAAGGGCGGGCCTCAGGAAGCACCTGCTCCCCAGGACCAGTGACCGCCCTGAGTCTCCCCCAGGTGGCTTCCTTGTTTACAGGCCTCCTGCCCTGATCTCAGCGTCACTGCCTGTGGCCACTCCTCCTATTTCCAGTGACAGCTCCAGGAGCAGCTCATTCATCTTGGCCCCTGCCCACGCAGCTGCTCCCCCACTCCACCCCCTTCTGGCCCTCCCCAGGCTTAGGGCCAAGGCCCTGAGGACCTCCTCTCTCCCCTCCATTCCAGGCCTTGCTTGGTTTCCAGGGATCTAAGGGCTGTAGCTTCCCGTTGCCCTGACTCAACGGAACCCCATTCTGTCAGTGCCAGGGAAGCCTGTGGCCTTTTTTTCCAGGAAAGAGGAAGCAGCCTAGGACCAGATGGGCAGGCTCAGAAGACAGAAGGGGGCAGGGGCATCCCAGGCTGTCTTAGCCAAGTCCACTGGGAAGAGGGAGCAATAGGGCAGTGTTTGTTTAACTAACATGTATTAGGCACCCATTATGTGCAGAGACAGAAGACCCAAGCTGTTCTAAGTAAGCAAGTGACCATGCAAGTGGCAGGTCAAAATTTAGACCTAATATTCACTGACAGTGGGAAATGGTAGGCCACATGGGGAGAGGAAGGGAACAAGAGCCTCCAAATCTTCGAATAGAGGGAACAGGATTAGGATGCTCTCTGCCCACCCAGGGATTACCAACCCCTCCCTATTTGCTCCCTCTTGCTTTTGGGAGAAGACGGAGAGTCTGAGACTCATCAAAGACGGACAGCTTCTAGCCTGTCCGTTGGCAGAGGCCATGAGGAGACAGGGTTGTTCTAGTGGTTGGGGGGACTTGGCAGGGCAAGACTCCACCAGGACTGCAGGAGATAAAAGTCCTGGAAAGGGTTAGGTGGCAGGAGAGAGAAAAGCATGTAGTCACCAGCCAGGTGGCTTGACCCCAGCCTGATTCCAGGAAGACACACTTGTTATTTTGTTTCAGTCTGAGCAGCTGATGGACCACACCTATAGAGCTGAACAGTGGACTGTGAACCCCAGTCCACAGGGCAAAGGGTGCTTGCTGATGTCACGAGAAGGCCCTGATCCAGACTCCTTAGGGTAGCCACAACTAAGAGTGTATGTAGTCCAGAGGGGGAGGGCGGGTCACAGAAGTTAGATGAGGAAAAAAATCTATCTGCCAAATTCCATGGATGGTGGCAGGGGCAGTCCTACCTCCACACTGGATCTGAACATTATGGTCAAATACCAGACAGTGGTAGGGCAGTATCAAAGCTGGCAGAAGCCGGGAATGCAAGGATCCAGGTTGGCAAAGAGAAGGGCAAGCAAAATCTCGCATGTATAAGGGCTAGTGAAGGGAGGAAGAATGAGGGCTTAGATTCATGGTGAGGCAGTGCAGATTCCCAGAACATACTAGAAAGGAACAGACTGAGGAACCACTAGTGGAGAAAGGGACAAGAAATTAGTGCCCTCAGCTGCCCGTGTGAAGGATTCTGTGGGGAGCAGTACCACCTGCTGGCCAAAGGGAAGAACAGTGCTTGGTCTGAGGATGGTGGGCCACCATTCCCAGTTGGAGCCTGGAGAAGGAGAGGATGGAGCAGAGGGACGAGGAAGCGAACAGACAGAAAATATGTCAAAATCAGTCACATCACCAGGTGAAGAGGCGAGGTCCAAGGCTGGAAAGTGTTCAGGGTCCCAGCAGCATCCCTGTGGCCTCCTGTGCCCCTGGAGATCACTCACGTGCCACTCAGGCCAGCATCAACAAAGCCATCAACTCCAGGACCACCAGCGCGGCGCAGGCAGTTTAATGTTCCCCACTCCATCATCACCTCCCACTGTCCTCCATGAGGCCCTGTCCCCCAGGGCACGCCCACACACCAGAGCCCTAGAAAGTGTACACAAGACACGCCCACCACCAGCACCACCTTTCCCCACCCTCCATGCCCAGGACTTGGAGGGGCTGCCTTTTCTCTCTGGGACCTAGGGGCAGACACAGGAGAGGCCTTCCTCTGAAGGGGAAGAGCCACGCAGTGAAAAGGGAGGATGGTACTCTCGCTCTAGAAGGTGAACAGGATGTCTGTGGGGAGTAAAAAGGAAAACAGGACCGCTAGAGGGGAGAGGGTGATGGGGTCAGAATTCTGACTTCTCCAGGCTAAGGCCCCCTGTTGGGAGGCAGGCAGATGGACTGGCATAACAGTGGCCCTAAGGCCGCTCTGAAGAACTGGATAGCGGCAGATGATACCTCTCGGTGACAGCTATAATTCCACTCTTCCCAACAATGGGGCGAGTCTCCAGATGACGGAGCGCAGACCAGGGTGTAGCCTTCCCAAGAAGGGGCACGTGCCCCCGACGGCCTGCCCACCCAGCACAACATCCTCCTACAGCCAACTGAGGTGCTCCTCCTCATAGCGCTGGGGGTCGATGAAGGGCCGGTCAATAGAGCGGATCATCAGCTCCCCACAGTACACACACTCAGCGGCCACCAGTTCATCTAGGTCAGCCTTGAGCTGTTCCCGACTGGGTCCCCCAGCGGCAGCCCCACCCTCGGCCTCCTTTGCGCGGGCAGAGCCCTTGGTAGGGGCTGGAGCAGCCCCCAACTTTCGCTGCAGCTCCTCGAGCCGGGCCTGCTTGTAGGCCGGCAGGCCAGGCCGCACGGCCTGCAGCAAGCAGTCAGCGTGGAACATGTGGCCACAGAGGAAAAGGTAAAAAGGGCGGTTGAGCAGGGGGAAGTCACAGGTAGCGCATTTGTCCTGGGGCTCCACTGTGCCGTAGCGGCCCCGCAGCTCCTGCAGATCTCGCCGGATGCGCTGGGCGCTGGCTGTGGCCTCTTCCATCTCCCGCTGCAGCTCCTGGATGTGGTGGTTGTAGGCCTTGAGCGAGCTGCAGATCGCCTCCTTGAAGTGGTCGATGGTGACGAAGTCAGGAAAGAAGGGCAGCACGTCCTCAATCTTGAGCAAGGGGCAGCTGGCCAGGCAGGCCATGGCCGTCTGCACATCTTCCTCCTCCTGCACTACGTGTCGTGCAATCTTCAGCCACAGTTTCTTGCGCAGTTCCTCGTCTTCCTCAGGCAAGTCAGCACACTGTTTGGCTAGGTCCACATCCACCTGTGGGGAGACCACGAGTGTTAAGGTCAAGCCCCCTGCCCTCTACGATACAGATTACGGGAGAGACAGGTGCCCCGGGAGAAGCTGGGCCTGAGGAGAGGCCCCAAGGCAGGATTCCCAGCATTCTGGGAGCAAGCAAGGTGAGGGCTTCTGGAGGCCAGGACAGAAACCTGTCTCAGTAATGGGTATGTCCCTGTCACAGCTTTGTAAAAGCTAATTACGACAGTTGGGGCTTTGATTTTAGCAAATTTAAAAATCACCCTGGAGTATATTCAAAATACAGATTTTTGGGGGGCACCCGGGTGGCTCAGTCAGTTAAGCGTCCGACTCTTGATCTCGGCTCAGGTCATGATCTCACAGTACGTGGGATTGAGCCCCGTGTCGGGCTTTGAGCTGACAGCACGGAACCTGCTTGGGATTGTCTTTCTCCCTCTCTGCCCCTCCCCTGCTCACTCTCGCTCTCTCTCAAAATAAAGAAATGATCTTAAAAAAAAAATTTTTTTTAAATACAAATTTTTTGGGTCTCACCTCAGACTTTCTGATTCAGTAAGTCCTGGGTTCAGACCTGGGAATTTGTATTTTAAATAGCACTTCGTGTGATCCTAAGGCAAGTGATGACTCAGGATTGAGAAGTGTAACTCGGCACCTTCCCCTTCTGCAGTCGTGGCTGTTAACGCAATAGCTAGCATGAATGTAGAACTTACTGTAGAGGAGGCACTGCTCCGAGTGCTTTTCATACACACTACTTTAATTAACTCTAGGAGCTAAGTACCATTACCATTTGTGGCCGAATCCTCTGAGGCAAAAACAGGGTCAGAAATCAGCCTGAGATCACACAGCTTACTAAGTGGCAGAACCAGACTTCAAACCCTGACCTTAGAGTCCACATTCTTAACCTCTACACTAAAGCACCTCTCTGCAAGAAATGCCAGCACCCTCTAGCCACAGCCCCCCACTCCAAACCCTCAGCATCTGAAGCAACTGCTCTCCAGGTCCCTCTACCGGATGGGGTCAAAACGCATTGGCTCACCTGCAGGGCCAGGTCCACAGCCTCCTCATACAGTTCTAGGACCTTGTAGACATGGACACAAGCACGGTGGTGGCCGTGCTCAGCACAGAGCCGCAGCGCATACTTGAGGTCATAGTGCACACGGTGCGGGCTGGCCCCGGCCTGCTCGAGGTAGGCCAGCAGTGAGGCGGGCTGGCCTCGGGCATACAGCGACAGCAGGTAGTTATGAATGGCCTGCTCAGTCTCGCCCAGCTCATTCACGCAGAACTCCATGTAGCGGATGGCCTGGCTCACCTGCTGGGCCTCGCCACCCTGGCTATAATTCACCAGGGCAGGAATGAGCTGCCGGGCATCTAGCCGGCTGCCCAGCTCAATCCAAGCATCCACCAGCTGGCGGGGGATGTGGCGAATGAGGATCGGTGAGAACTTATAGAAAAGCTGAGGGTCACGGTGGCGAGCAAGCACGGCCAGGGCTTCCTCGTAGGCCTCGTGCTGGCAGTGGTATGCCACCACTCGCTCATAGTCCTGCATGATCACGGCAAAGTACACCATGTGTTCTGTGTCTCCATGGCTGGCAAGCAGTTCATGGATGGAGGCCCGGCTGGCAAAGAGCCACTCCTTGTGGCGGGGGCTGCTGAGGAAGGCCCGGAAGCGCTCCCGTGTTTCCCGGTAGAAGTTCAGGGCCTCAGGATCACCCTGCAGAGCCCCGAGCCGGCTCAAGTAAAGCTCCGTCAGCCAGGTGGTAAGCAGTGTGGCCTGGGTACGCTCGGCTGGCTTCAAACTGGCCAATTTTCGCTGCAGGAACTCGGCCAGAGCCTCCTCCTGTCGGGCCTCCAAGAACTTGAGGGCAATCTCCTCAAAGTAGCTCTGGGTCAGGGCGTAGCAGCGGGCACTCTCCAGGTAACGACGCTGGCGAAAGCAGTAATCAGCTTCCCGGGCCAGGACTGTGTCCAGGCAGTCAGGCCGCTCTCGACAATACTCTTTGGCCAGGTCAAAGCGGTTCATGTCCAGGTAGGTGCGCCACACATCCCGGGCCTCCCGCTGCACATGGTAGCGGAAGACGGCCCGCTCAGTGTAGGCCCACAGGTGGCCCGTGGAGGAGTCCTTCACCATGTGCTTCAGCGGCCCAAACTTCTCCAGGAAGTGATCCCGCAGCACCACCTGCCCTGTCAGCGTGCACACTGCCTCCACCCGGTCCGCCAACAGCAGCAGGAAGTGGAACTGGGTCAAGACGACAGCCAGAGGTGGGCTGGCCCCAGGACCTACCCCCTCTGGGTACTCCCAGACTCGCTCCTCACTCAGCAGGGAATCGGGGCGCCCACAGTCCAATGCTCCATACAACACGCCATCCCCCATCATCCAGGCGAAGGCCCGAGGTGCAGAGCGCAACTTGGGGGTATAGAACGCCAACTCACTGTAGCCCAGACTGCTGGGGAACTCACGGAATGGGGGTGGGTGGTCAGCGTAGGCAGCGAAGAGCCCTGAGAAGCCCTGGGCCTCAGTCCCCTCTGCTGCTCGACCTATGAACTGGAAGAGGCGCTGTCGAGTTGTGGCGATAACAAAGCCGCGCCCATCGGGACCCCGCTCAGCCTCAAGGGAGCATACAGGCGCTGGACCCCCTTCTTCATTTAGTACGTACAATGGACGGAAGTAAAGATCTGGGGCAGGGCCGAAAAGTCCACCCTCGCTGGCTGAGAGCTCTGCTTCGAAGATCTGGCCTTGGGCAGTGCCGACCAGGATGGGGCCTGTGCTGCTCTCGGTGCCCAGTGCCTTGTTCCAGCCCACACTCTCCACCAGCTGTCCTTTCCAGCGTGCCAGTGGCCGTACCTTCTGTCCATTACGGTTCACATAGAGGACCTCAGTGCTGCTCAGAGCAATCAGCAGGTGACAGCCTGGAGTGGGGAAGAGTATGGCACTCTACAGAATGCTGCCATTCCCACCCTCAGCCTCCTCCTTATCCCCACCACTCTCAGATCCCATCCACCCAGGCAATGACTTACCCTCCGCTCAACCAGTCTCCCTGCCCCCCGCCCCACCAATCTCAGACCTCCACCACCAGTTACCAGTGTGGTCCAGAAACATCTTGTGAACTCTGGCATCATCCTTGCGTCCCAGCTCCACATGGTTGGGTTCGTTGGCCTTGCCCAAGTCAATGCTGTCAGGACAAGAGTCACAGCATCACTCCAGAGAAGGGCAGATCCTTTTTTGGAATCACAGACCTCTTTATAATCTGATGAAAGCCACAGGCTCTCTTCCCTGAAATCTATACACACATATAAAATTCTGCACACAATCTCAAGGGAACTCTGAAATACACACAGGATCCTACTTAAGAACCTTCAGCTCTGAGAATTCCCCTACCTCATTTTGAGAAGTCACTAAATAGAAGCCTTTTCCCTCTGCTCAGAAGATCTACAGTGCATCTGGGAAGACAATGCAGGGGTATCCCAGATTGCTGGGGTAAAAAAAGAACAAATACTAGCTAATGGTTACTGAGTACTTTCTATATACCAAGCACCACACCAAGACCTTAACCAAGTATATCTCAATCTTCACAATAACCCTGAGGGGTGCTCCTGTTTAAATTATACTTCCCTTATTAAAACCATTTTCAAATTATATACCCATTTTTAACTAAAGAATCAAAGCAAAGATGTATAAAGAGTTAACAGTTTTCTTCTTAAACCCATCACTCTCCATAGACAAAACTGATTTTAAGGTCTTTCTCCATCCTTACAACATAGACTTGTTTTGTCACTGTCTTTATATTTTTACAAAAATCACTTCATGTTGTGTACATACGTGCGTATATATATAAATTTTTAACTTGCTTTTCTCACTTAATGATATTTCATGAACATTCCACAGTATCAACAGATACAGCTCTAATTCATTGTTTCAATAACTGCATAATTTTCCCCTTCATGGCTCAACCATAATTTTATCATCATTTTCCTGTTGATGGGCATTCAGTTTGGGTCCAGTTTTTCCGACCATAAATAACTCTGCCGTCAACATCCTTGTATCTATACCCTTGCAAAGCGGTACTTTTCTTTCTAAGATTACGTATTCTCCAAAGTGGGATTGTTGGGTCCAACTTATAGACATTTTAAACTTTAACAGGCATTTCCAGAACACTTTTCCAAAAGACAGTGGCAAGTTATACTCTCACCAGCGGCGTGTGAGAGTCCATTTCTGTGTGTCTTCACCAGCACAATCTATTACTATTTTTAATTTTTGTCAATCTGACAGATTAAAAAAAACGGTACCTTACCTTTATTTCTCAAAGGTTGAAAATATTTTTAGACGTTTACTGGCAATGTAGAGTTCCTCTTCTGTAAACTGCTTGTTTATATTCTTTGCCCTCCCCTTTCTACTTAAGTGTCTTTTTCTTATTAATTTGTAAGGGCTTTTTAAAGAATAGGGATGTAAATCCTTAGTCATATATGGAAACACATCATTTTCCCACCATCTTTGGTCATGACCAGATTCAAATGCTTTTTTTCTTTATTATTATTTTGAGTAATCCCCACACCCAATGTGGGGCTCAAACTCACGATTCCAAGATCGAGAGTCACATGCTCTACCAACTGAGCCAGCCAAGCACCCCTCGAAGGCTTTTTTGTTTTTATTTTGTCATTACTATGTAGTCAAATATACCTGTCCTTTCTAGCTTGAGTAAGAAGGTCTTCCTTCTGCCCAACACAGACATTTATTAAATATTCTTTTGATATTCAGTTTGTTTTTCATATTTAAATAATTATCCCACCTAGAATTTATTTTTGTGATACAGAGCCTTAGCTGTTTTATTCCAGATGGTTATTCTAGATAAGCATTTTTTTCTGACACCCTTGTTATATAGTATTCCCACTTATGTATGTATCTATGTGTTTATTTCTAATTTTATTGAGATATATTATTTCCATTTATAGTGGATTTACTTCAGGACTCTAGACGGTTCCCCTGATCAATGTGACTAACTTGTGGGTTAGAACTATCTTTAACAGATGACGGGACACAGTTAGAGAGACTGGGTGACTTGTTCAACATTCCCTGGCTGGTACATAGGAGAGCTGAGCTCTGATCCAGATCTACCTGATTTTAACTACTATACTACATTAGTTCTTTGGTAATGGATATTTCCTGAAAATTCCAAATCTACTGTAGTTTCACCTGCCCAGAATGAAAGAAATGCCTCAGTCAGTTAATAGTCCCCAAATACCACTAATCCACTCCCTACTAAGTCTTTCGAGCCCTCACTTACCGGAGCAGTGTATCCTTGCCCAGGCTCATGCAGAGCTGATTGCAGGAGACAACAAGACTGGTGATACGCTCAGAAGGGGTAAAGTCAATGCGCTGCTTTGTGAAGATGGGCACTTCCTTCTCTAGCTGGGCATTCACATACCCTACAGGAAAGGAGGGAATTAAAGGTGAGCTATGGAAGAGATGGAGGAAGAACAAGGAGAGGCAACAAAAAAATTGTTTTCCTCTCCACCTTCCCAACATACTCCTACCCCAAGCCCTCAGTTAAAAGTTTGCTATCAACAGATCAAGTAGTTTGCTAATCATCTCCAAATGAGGGCTCTGGGCTCCTTCTGACAGCTGTGAGGGGTGGGTTCTTTGAACCCTTATAATGCTGTTGCACCCTCATGTACCCTTCTCAGTAGAAAGGGTTGGGCATTCTCCCTTATCAATCTCGGGCCTAGCAATCTCAGCTCAACTAAAGTAGCCTAGATCCACTCTCTCCCCTCCTCCCTACCCATGCAGTAATGCTCTGAGTGAGTCTCCAGAAGAATGAAGGCAGAGGAAGCCCTGGGGAACAGTCCCAATCAAGCTGTAGCTTCTTTCTCTAGCCTTTATTCTCATTGCTTTACCACTGCATACCTAGCACTTCAGACCCCTCTGCCAACTCTGTCCTACTTTCTACAAAAATTTCCCCTCAAGGCCAGCCTGCACCCAGATCTAGCAAAGGCCTAAAATAACTTCATTTTTCGCTGTTCAGTGAAAAAGTTCCCTCTAGGACCAGCCCTCCCACCCCTACAACATTCCCCTTCCACCATTTTCTTTGCCCACTCTCTTCCTCCCACCTCCAGAAGGGGCCTGGTAGGCAAAGCACAGGCTCTGGCTGAAGTCTGGAGCCTATTCTCACTTCTCTCAACCGGGGCCCTGTAAGCAAGTCACTTCCTTATGTGGGTCCCACTTTCCTTGTAGAACCCGAGTGGCAGGGCCTAGATCACGAGACTGCTCTTGCTGCTCTTTTAAACTTCGACCATCCACCAGCTGGGGGCCAAGAGAGCCTGAGGAGAATCAGGGGCCTAGGTCTGGACTGTATGTCCAGGCGGTGAACCGGACCCTTGGAGCTACTCTCCCCGATCCTCCCCCGCAGGTGCCAAGTGTGCGGATAGTGTGAGCGGCTCCCTCCCCTCCCTTACCCGAGTGGGGGATGCCCACGCTGGGGCAGCCGGGCTGCAAGACGGCTGAGCGGGACAGGGAGTCCTCGTATTCATCCAGGATGGACGCCATGGTGCCTCTGGGCCCTCCGTTCCGGGCCCAGGGATTCCAACAGCGCTCCCCCCAGGGATCCCCGTCGCCTTAGATTGGAAACTGCGTCTCCGCAGCCTCGACAAGTCTCTGACAGATCCTGCAATCTGCCGCCCCCTTCTCCTCTTTAAGATCCTGAGGATTTTCTCGCTCTCGCCTTATAATGAGCGAGAAGACTTCGGAGCCCTCTCCCTTGAACCTGGTGCAGTCCTGCACCCCGTTCCCACCCCCAAAAGATCACTGGTTTCCTTTTGCAGATCCCAGAAGATCCCAACCTCGCCCCAGCGGCTCAGCTGACTCCCGCCCCCGAGACGCGCGCCTATAACGTAATTTCCGGGCTCTCAGAAACCCGCGTTTGCTCGCGTAGGAATTTATCCCGACCCGCCACTGGGAGGCGCAGCGAGGGCTGCCGGGGCCAAGGCGGGGCCAAGGAGGGGGGCGGGACAGGGACAGGGACCTGGCCCAGTCCACTCTTGAGGGAGGGAGCCGGAAGTGCTGTGGCAGCTTTCGGTTTGGGGCGGAGCCATAGACGCGTCACAGCTGCAGTCCAGCTAGGTGGTGAGCTGGCGTTGCTGAATACAGGCGCTCCCCTCCAGGACCCTGCTGCAGTTCTGAATTTTGACACAAGGAGGCAATCCCAGTGCTTTTAGGCCCTTCACCATTCGCGCAGCGCATTCCAGCCCCAGGCTCGGAGCCATTCCTCAGTTCCTTTTTTGCCCAGGCATTCCTCTCTCAGACGGCTCAGCCTCCGTGTCCAGCTCTCGCTCCGACCTCTCCAAACAGGCCGCTACCCTAGGCCCTCAGGAGAACCTCCCGTTCTTCAATCGAATCGCTCTCTTGATCCTACCTTCACAAGACATAGGCCAGCAGTCCTAGCCTCTCTTCTCCTACATTTAGGGGACCACCAGCTTTCAGGAAGTGACAGAGCTGATGACCTGGCCGACGAACGCCAAGTGCTACCTAACCTGCCTCTAAGCGACTCGGTGTGGGGAGAGACAAAAGGGGCGGAAGAAAAGACCAAGCACAGCTAAGGGGTGCCGGACTGCTTCCATTCAGAATAGTGTTGAGCACTTACTTTGTGCTTAGACTTGGGCTAGGTGCTGGAGTCACAGAGATAAGTAGGATACCGTCCTTGAAGGTCATAAACCAGCAGGGGCAATGGACCAGTAAACAGCTAATTAATGCTAGAAAAGCGATGGATGGATTTGTTCAGCAGCTCACTCATTCCACAAGTGAGCGCACACTCTCTGCCAGGCACTTTTCCAGGCTTTTGGGGGCACTACAGAGATCAAAATGGACAAAAAGTTTCAGCGCTCGTGAGGCTTACCCAGACACATGGCCACAACGCTGTGGGAGCATAGAGGAGCAAATACCTGCAACGCCTGGCAAGAACGTGGGACAGGTGACCTTGAAGGCAGGTGGGGAGTCCAAAGCGGCCGAACTTCGAGGCTAAGAGTGCGGCTCCAATTCAGTTTCCCTCTTCCACCCGCCTAGCCCATCCAGACGGATTCTGTTCTCTTCTGGGGCACAAGGACTGTATCTTGTTAAAGTGGAAGGCTATTGGCCGGGGTCACCACTATCCTGGCTTTAGCGGGTAGCCTGCGTGAAATGACTAAAAACGCCCCTTTTACTCTCGAAAGCGTCCAGGTTTGAAGCGTTTATTGCGTGGTCACGCTACTCTCCGAACTTCCCTGCCAGGTGCACAGAACTGAACCCTCACCAGCTTCCACCGAGTGCTTTCTGGACCTGAGTGGACCCCGCCCAGGAGGGGGCGACAAATTACGCCTTCCGAAATAACTTTCTGTGGCTCCCGCTTTTCCCGCCCAGAACCTACAGGAGCGATGCCGCTCTCCCAGTCAGGGGCACTGCCCTTCTGGCTAGGTCCGAGGAGGGAAAGTGCCAGAGCTGAGGCGCGGACAAGAGGTTACCGCCCTGGGGAAAGTGAGCCCGGCTCGGGAGAAGCCCTGCTCGGTGCGTAAGGCTCCATCCCACATCACCTGCCGAGTGCATTAGGGAAATACAAATAGGTCCAGCCAAAGGTCAGATAATAAATAATAAAAGGCACATTTACTGAGTATCAACAATGTGCCAAGCGCTACCCTAAGATCATAACAGTCAATGCTATTTCATTTTACCCTTCCCCTAATGCTATGCAGCAGGCACTGCTCTTTCTCCCGCATTGCAAAAGCAGAAACTGACATTCAGAATGGTGAAGCAATTGGTCCAGGATTCATGTGGCTAGGAAATGGGGAAACCAGGAGGCAGTATTCAAATAAGAGCAGATGCTGAGGAGCTAACCACCACACTGTCCATTTCTCCAATGCAAGCTGAAGGGAAGAGGGTATAGCTGATTCCCCAGGACGGGACTGTGCAGAGGTAGTGACCCCTTTGCATGGAGCCAGCCAGCATAGGAGGGATGTGTCAGGGACACAGAGTCCATACAGCCACCTCCTCACTGTCCCCAAAGCCTCCCTCCTGAGTTTCACTGCTCTCCAGTATGTATAAGGTGGGCCTAAGTGGGCTTTGCTTACTACAGACTAAGTACACACTCCCTGTTGAGTTGATGACAGCAGTATTCATTCTCCCACCTTATGTTGAACTTTGGAGTAAGAGCAAGACCAGCATTCTTATTCCTACCCAATCACTCATTAGATGGACCCTGTGCGCAGGTGATGCACTTAGTTTCAGTTTCCTCATCTACAGAAATACTGTAGATATAATAATACTTACCTAGTAGGTCTGTGTCGAAAAGTAAATGAGGTGATCTAGGGGAAAGCTCATTGCTAAAGCATAGCATAATGTCCAACAAAGGGAATATGCTCAGGAAACTAAAAATGTGGCTTTAATCTGACAGCCGCTCTCAAGTCCACCTACTCCATGAAGCCTCCCTGGACCCCAACTTCCCCATCAGAACTGCTATGGCGTTTCTTGTCCTGGCCATTTACTGGCCATTAACTAAGAAGCATGGGCATTTTGCTTAGATATAACAGAAGCTGATTATGGAGAAAAACCCAAACAAACCTGAGTACAGGAATACTAAAATGTCTTAGGGAACTCACAACTGGGGATACAGATCCACCAGCTCCCACCCCTCACAATCTGTGTGCTAGTTGCCACAAGATACGTAAGGGCTGACTGCTGGGCCAGGGAGAGAGAGGAATAGTGTATGAAAGCAGGTGAATTTGAGCTAAGACCTGAAGTGCATGCATGATTTCCAAGGGCAAAAACGAGTAGGCATTAGGCAGATGTCAAGAAAACCAAGAGAACAGGCCTGAAAACATTGTCAAGTTTGGAGGGCTGGGGAGCTAGAGCATCAGGGAGTAGGGCAGTGCAGGAAATGGGACCAGTTGTGGCCAGATTATGAAAGCTATTGGAAGGGCCATCAGAAGGCTTTGGTTGGAGATGAGATCATCTGATGTGGGTTCTAGAAAAATGGGTGGTGGCTTGGGTGTAGTCCACATCAGAAGAATGAGACCTGAGGCAGAAGCAGGCTGGTGAGGGCCCAGCCTAGAGTGAGAGTAGACTGGGGAGACATTTTTGAGGAAGAACCCACTGGACTTAGTGACAAGTTAGATGTCACTAACATCTGGGGATGAAGGAAGGGTGCAAGACAGCTTCTGGGGAAACCTGGCCAGTGGTGCAGTGTCACCACTGTCCAGGAGGAGGAAGAGCTGGATGGAGGTGTGGCAGAGGTCACATGATTGAGCTACATCTGGACAGTTGCACATGCGGCCCCTGCAGGGCATTCACTTGAAGAGGCCCAGAATCATGAGGCAGTCATAACTTACTAATAAATATTCATTAAACAATTGCATGGATGACCTTTCTCATGCTTTGGTTTCTACATTTGTAAAATGAGAAAAATCTACCTTATGGCATTGTGATTATAGGATATTATGCAAATCACTCAGCACTCTGCCTATACCAAGAAAATGCTCAATACAAGTTAACTATTAGTAGTAATTATTGAATGAATGAAGATCCAAACCAAAAAGAGTGATATAACTGACTTAAGTGAGTAATTTTTAAAGAAATTTTTTAATGTTTATTTATTTTTGAGAGAGAGAGAGAGAAAGAGAGAGAGAGACAGAGCATGAGCAGGGGAGGGCCAGAGAGAGAGAGGGAGACACAGAATCTGAAGCAGGCTCCAGGCTCTGAGCTGTCAGCACAGAGCCTGGTGTGGGGCTCTAACTCATGAGCTGTGAGATGATGACTTGAGCCAAAGTCAGATGCTTAACCGACTGAGCCACCCAGGCACCCCAATTTGGTTTTTTTTAAGTTTGTTTATTAATTTTTTTAGTAATCTCTACACCCAATGTGGGATTTGAACTCATAACCCTGAGATCAAGTGTCACATGCTCTTACGACTGAGCCAGCCAGCCACTCCAAATTTGTTTTTTTTTAAATACACATTCTTTTTTAGAAGTTTTACATTGATGGAAAAAGTAAGAAGATAGCAGAGGGTTTCCCTCTACTTCAAATCCAGTTTCCCTTACTATGAATATCTTACATTAATATGGCATATTTGTTAACATTAGTAAATCAATACTGATACATAATTATTTTTTATTAAAAATTATTTAATGTTTTTATTTATTTTTGAGACAGAGAGAGACAGAGCATGAGCAGGGGAGGGGCAGAGAGAGGGGGAGACACAGAATCTGAAGCGGGCTCTAGGCTCTGAGCTGTCAGCACAGAGCCTGATGCGGGGCTTGAACTCACGGAGTGTGAGATCATGACCTGAGCTGAAGTCGGACGCTCAACCGACTGAGCCACCCAGGTACCCCAATACTGATACATAATTATTAACTATAGTCCATACTTTATTCAGATTTTTACCTACTGTCCTCTTTCTGTTCCAGGATTACATCCAGGATAACACCTTACATTTAATTGTAATGTCTCCCTAGGCACCTCTTGACTGTGGCAGTTTTTCAGATTTCCCTTGGTTTTTTAATGTTTTTATTTTATTTTATTTTATTTTATTTTATTTTATTTTATTTTATTTTATTTTATTTTTTCATTTTAAGTAGGCTCCACGCGCAGCATAGTACCAGAGCCTGCCAGGTACCCTTAGACTTAACTTGTTTTTGATGACCTTGACAATTTGAGGAGTACTAAGCAGGTATTTTGTAGGATGCTTTCTATTGGAATTTGTCTGATATCTTTTTTTTTGTAATTAGATTGGGGTTATGAGCTTAGGGGAGGTAAAGTACCATTATCATCACATCATATCAAGGGTATATACCATCAGCATGACTCATCACTGTTGATGTTGACCTTGGTCACCTGGCTGAGTTAGCGCTTGTCAGATTTCTCCACTGTAAAGTTACTCTTCCTCCTCACCGTTCAATACTGTCTTCTTTGGAAGGAAGTCGCTACACAGAGCCCACACTTAAGGTACTGGGGTTTATGCTTCCTTGAGGGTGAAGTATAAGTCATTTGGAATTCATCTGCATCGGAGATTTAGGAATTTGTCTTTAAATTTAATTTTTGTTTTAATCATCATAATATATGTATTCATTTTATTTATTTATTTTCAATTTGTTTAATGTTTGTTTATTTTTGAGAGAGAGAGAGAGAGAGAGCACAAGCAGGGGAGGGACAGAGAGAGAGGAGGACAGAGGATCAGAAGCAGGCTCTGCAATGACAGCAGAGAGCCCAATGTCGGGCTTGAACTCATTAACAGTAAAATCATGACCCGAGCCAAAGTTGGATGCTCAACCAACTAAGCCACCCAAGTGCCCTTATCTATACATTTTATTTTATATTTTATTTTAAATGTTTATTTATTTATTTTGAGAGAAAGAGAGAGTGTAAGAATGAGCTGGGGAGGGGCAGAGAGAGAAGGAGAGAGAGAATCCCAAGCAGGCTCTTCTCTGTCAGTGAGAAGACCCCAATGTGGGACTAGAACTCACAAACCGTGACATCTTGACCTGAACTGAAGTCAGACACTTAACCTACAGAGCCATCCAGACGCCCCCTGTGTATACATGTTAAAACAGAGCCATAAGATTTATTAAGGAAACCCATGAGTTCTTTCTCATCCTCAGTTAAACTCCATCTAGTCTGTTTACTCATCTCTCAGTGCTCCAGATGTGCTGATCTAGGGTTGTTCCCAGAATGTACTAGACCTCTGCAGACATTTGAGTATCTGCTATTGGGGTTTGAGCCCTCTGGAAAGGGATCTGCTGATATTCCCCCCCCTTGTCAGGATCAGGGCCCCTCCTAGGTGCTCCTCCAGCCCCCTGTACTGATTGCCCACGTTATGATCACCCTGCATTACAATTGTCTGGTAGTCTCTCTCTATCCCTCTCCTCTCCAGGCCCTTCACTCCCTGTTGCCCTTCCCTTCCTCCTCTCCACTTTCCCTTTCTCTCTTCTTCCTCCTCTCCCTCCTCCACTTCTCACCTCTCCCCCACCTGCCTCCCCCTCCCCTTCTGGGGGGTGACTCTCTATAAGTTCCCCAAGGCCAGGGACAGGTGTCATATACACCTTCTCCTAGGGTGTGGCCTGGCACACTGTTAAAGTATGTTGAAGGCAAAGATGCCCTAGCTGGGGTGCCTGGGTGGCTCAGTAGGTAAAGCATCTGACTCTTGATTTTGGCTCGGGTCACCATCTCACAGTTGTGAGTCCCTCCTTGGACTCGTGCTGATAGCAAGGACCCTGCTTGGGATTCTCTCTCTCCCTTTCTCTCTGCCCCTCCTCCCACTGGCCTTCACCTGCATTCTCTCTCTCTCTCTCAAAGTAAATAAAGAAACATTTAAAAAAACAAAAAGGCCCCAGGCACCTGGGTGGCTCAGTTGGTTAAGCTCTCACTCTTGGTTTCAGCTCAGGGCATGATCTCACGGGTTTGTGAGTTCAAGTCCTGCTTTGGGCTCTGCACTGGCAGAATGGATCCTGCTTGGGATATTCTCTCTCTCCTCCCTTTCTCTCTGCCCCTCCCTTGCTTGTACTCTTTCTCAAAATAAACAAATAAACATTAAAATTTTCTTAAATAAGTAATTAAATTTTTTTAAAAAAAGGTCCTAGCTAATGCAGAACATCTCTTCTCAACCCTTTACAAGAGATTGTAAATCTCTTCTCCTTCCTATATGGTTCCCTTCCAGATGTTTCCAAACCTACCTGAATGGTCCCAATTTTCAAAAAGCCTTCTCCCATCCCTGCTACTGCCATCCCCTTCTTTCACCGAGTGAATCTCAAAGCCCCACCCAAGGAATATATGGATCCAACCAGCCTTCTTTCTTTCCTGCCACCGTCTAGGATTATAGGTTCAGTGGTCCCAGAGAAGACATTGGAGGGGAGGGAATAGAGACACTTGTTCCATTTATCTAGGTGGGAAATGGAAGCATCATCAGGTCATTGGTTCTCAAACTGGGGTTCACAAGTCCTTAGAGGTATGAATGGCTCTCCCTAAGAAACACAGAGCTTCAGCTTCTCTCATCTCTTTCCTAAAAGTGATGAGCAGAAGGAGGTACCTGGGAGGAAGAGATAGGTTCTTTTTCTTTTTCTTTTTTTTCTTTAGTTTTTTTAACATTTATTAATTTTTGAGACAGACAGAGATGGAGTGCGAGCTGGAAAGGTCAGGGAGAGAGGGAGACACAGAATTCAAAGCAGGCTCCAGGCTCTGAGCTGTCAGTACAGGGCCCGAATTGGGACTCAAACCCACGAGAGGTGAGATCATGACCTGAGCCGAAGTCAGAGGCCCAACAGACGGAGCCACCCAGGCACCACTTCCCTGCTTCTCTTTTGCAAAGAAGAACACACTACTGACCCACTGGGACGATAAAAACCAAAACCCTTCACATTATGGTGCTTCCTTCAGGGCATTAAAATCGTTGCTGGTAGCCCAGCAAAGAGACCTGTGGAATTATTGTTGGTATACCTACAAAGAACAGGTAACAAATCCTTTGCACATCAAATGGTTTCTAGTTCTTTAATCTGAATATAACTTGAGAACCTAATCAGGTTTTAGCTTGATTGAAAACAAAAATCACTAACATTTTTGGCATTTAATTTGGAAAGTGGTCACATAATCAAGTGACATTGCTATTTCAAACCTCCTTCCGTTCCCATCTAACATTTATGTGAACAAGCTTTTGTCACATCAACACAAACCAAAAAAATGTAGGAAGATAACTGATGCTGAACTTTGTCTCATTCAAGCTTTCTATCTACAAATACATGAAGTAATTGAAAACAAAAACAAAAAAAGCCCTATGCATCTCATCAAGAGATGTATTCCTAATGTAATTTTACTTTTTATGTGTAATTATTTTTATCAAATTGTATAATATATTTATGTTTTGATCAGTTGAATGATAATTGTAATGATAACTTCATTAGAAAGAAAACAATGTAAGGCCTTACAGTAACAAAAAGTATAACAATATAATGTTCAAAAACATGAATCTCAAGCTCCATGCTCAGCATGGAGCCCAACTTGGGGCTTGATCCCACAACCCTGAGATCATGACCTGAGCTGAAACTAAGAGTCAGATGCTCAACCAACTGAGCCACCCACGTGCTCCTGTAGCCCACAATTCTTTAAAAAAAATTTTTTTTAATGTTTATTTATTTTTGAGAGAGTGCAAGTGGGGGAGGGTCAGAGAGAGAAGGAGAAGAGAATCTGTGCTAACAGCACAGAGCCTGATGCAGGGCTCAAACCCACAAAGCCATGAGACCATGACCTGAGCCAAAGTTGGATACTCAATCAACTGAGCCACCAGGTGCCCCCTCTGTAGCCCATAATTCTTAAGGGGCGGACTGAAAAGAGGGTGGTGTTGGAGCGCAGACCAGGGCTCCACAGATCTGGATTTCTCTTAGCCTTGAGGCCTTGGGCAAGTCACTTCACCTCTATGGAGACTCAATTTCCTCATGTGTAAAATAAAAGTAATAACAATACCAGTATATTAGGATGATGACTTTAATAAAGGCTAATTTCTTTTTGTGTTCCCTATCTGGGTCACAGAAGATAAAATTATGAACCTTACCTGACCTGACAAATCTGTATTGTTCATTCTCAGGCAGGGCCATGACTTCATCTGAAAAAATTGCCCTACCCAGGGAGAAGATAATTATAATAATAAAGCACCCTTGCAGAGCACTCTCTATGGGCACTATTCTAAGTATTCTCCACAATTCATTTAATCCCCACAACATTCTGTGAGTTAGGTACTATTCGAATCCCATTTTACAGACAGGAAACTGATGCCCAGAGAAGACAACAGCTAGTAAGTAACACAACCTGGGTACTAATCCAGGCACTGTGGCCCAGAGTCCATGCTCTTGACCATCAAGTAAATTTGTCTCTTGTTGACAAAACTGTAATTTGAGATAAAAGAGGGGAAAGAAATTTGATTTGCAAATACGAGCATTATATGAATTTATTTTTTAAAAATTTTTAACGTTTATTCATTTTTTTTTGAGAGAGAGAGCACAAGCAGGGGAGGGGCAGAGAAAGAGAGAGACATAGAATTTGAAGCAGGCTCCAGGCTCTGAGCTGTCAATACAGAACCCAACGCGGGGCTCGAACTCACGAACTGTGAGATCATGACCTGAGCTGAAGTCAGACACTTAACCAACTGAGCTACCCAGGCGCCCCTATACAAATTTAAATGTGAACAAAACCCCATACCTTTCATATTAGTACTTTCACAAAATAGTAAATGCTGATTTCATGTTGGTCTGGAAAAGCCTGCTCTGTTTCTAGTTTCAGGCATTGTGGTCTTTCTGAAGAGCATGCTGGAAGGGCCAACAGGAGCAAGAACGGATCCAGTTGGGGTGACTGACCTTCTCAATTTCAGCACTCAAAGTTCTGCACTCCAAGACCCCCCTCAGTCCTGGTCATTCTAGGCCTAGCTGCTCCCCCTTGAAATAAATCCAAAGGACAAGAGCAGCTCTGGTGCGACCTGATTGGGCTCCTGCTTCCCTTGCCAGTTCATTGCTCATCAGTCTCCTCCCTAGCCAGGCTAAGCTAGTTTTAGTTCCAAAATGGACCACGCTCTTTATCCCCTGAGACTAATTCCTGTTGTTTCTTCAAGCTGTTTCCAAGCCCCTTTTGCTTGGTTTACACTCATTCCAAATCCAAGCAGACCCATGAAGTTCAACAGGTACACACTAGTATGAGCACACCAGTTGTTAAGATACCCACTTCCCTGAGTGTGCCCCACCCTGTCACTCCTGTCCAGGATCCAGCCACTAAGGGGTTAATGTCAGGCATAACCAAGTCTTCTAAGAAGCTACTACAGCACAAGGACTAGCATCTTTCTGAGACCATAGCAGTTGCTAAATAATTTAAATATCCCCATTTACAAGTGTGTAAAATGTTAGTTTATATAAGCTTTGCAAAGTTGCTGATGTTCATCATTATCATCATCATCATCATCAAAGGAGAACACATCCTTTAGGGCTTTAGGGTTAACCACAGCAACGTGAGTAGACCTCACTGATATCAGACCTCAGCTTCAGTTCAAGAAGAGGCTTTGGGTAGTGGAGCCAATCTTTGGGGAGAAGAAACCAAGGATTTGGCTGTGCCTGGGGCTCAGCCATTTGGACAAGTGCTGTGGCCCCAGGGAAGGAAGGTGGTGCTGCCCATCAGTCTTTTTATCATTCGGCAAGCCGTGCCTCACCATCCATTTATTCATTCCACAAATAGGTAAGTGGGGTGCCACTGGGCTGGGGCAGTAGGAGCCAGACATTGTATAAGTACTTCCCTGTCTTCTAGGTGCTTGAAGTGTGAGATAGGCACAGAGGAAACATGGAGTGTTCTCAAAATTAGTGAAACAGACAATGGCTTCAGGGAAGGGGAAAGTTAGTGTAGGGTAGAGCAAAGTGGGGAAACAAAGAAGCCCTGTTTTGATCACTGCTGTGCTCTCAGCACTTTCACAGTGCCTGGCCCACAGTGGGTTCTCAAAGAACCTTATGGAATGAATGAATGAATGAAGGGAACAGACTATTCATCATCCTGCCATTCAGAGGTAATCATTGTTTACTTGTTGGTACATTTCCTCTTTTTTTCCCTAAATACACAATAAATATATATTTTAAATTTCAATAACTATTTCTGTGCAAAAGTAACATGTTCATTGCAGAAAAAGGAGCAGATGATGCTAAGCAACATAATATTATTAATGGCTAATATGTGCTTGGTGATTGTTATATGCCAGGCAAAATAAGCTTCTCACCTAGTGGTAATGACTCCATATTTTAACATACACCCTTCATATAGTACTCTCTTTTAAAAATTTTTCTATTTATTTATTTATTTATTTGAGAGAGAGAGAGAGAGAGAGAGAGAGAGAGAACAAGGAGAGGGGCAGAGAGAAAGAGAGAATCTTAAATGTTTCGTGCTCAGTGTAGAGCCCAACGTGGGGCTTGACCTGAGCCGAAATCAAGAGTTAGACGCTCAAATGACTGAGCCACCCAGGCACCCCAGGACTCCCTTCTATTCTAATTGTATACTTTTTTTTTTTTTAATAATTGGGCTCAAACAGTTTATATAATTCTGTGTCATTTATTTTATCTTTCTTTTTTTTTTTCAACGTTTATTTATTTTTGGGACAGAGAGAGACAGAGCATGAACGGGGGAGGGGCAGAGAGAGACGGAGACACAGAATCGGAAACAGGCTCCAGGCTTCGAGCCATCAGCCCAGAGCCTGACACCGGGCTTGAACTCACGGACCGCGAGATCGTGACCTGGCTGAAGTCGGACGCTTAACCGACTGCGCCACCCAGGCGCCCCTATTTTATCTTTCAACATTTCCCCATGTCAATGAAAATTCTTTTAAGGATCATTTGCTGGGGGTTGGGGGTATACTCTAACTGGAGGATGTGGGATGCCAGGTCGAGACTCAGACACTATCCAGTGATTAACAGGGACTCATTGTTGATTTGAGTAGGAGAATGACAGAGTAAATTTGTTTAGGAAGCTTGGGTACACTAGAAATGAACAAAGCAAAGACGGAAGGCAAGCAGGAGGTGATTATTGTGGCAAAAAGCATGCCAGGAGGAAGAGGGGAGTCCAGTACTGCAAAGAAAAGACTAAGGACTAAAGATGAAGGAGAGAAAGAAGTCTAAGTGCATTGTGAGGTTTGGAGACCATTTAGTTCCACTCCTTCTAATTCATTAGCTTGAGAGAATCATGCTGCCATTGTCAGAAATAAGAAAGTTAGGAGGGGAGTCTATTTACATTTTTTTTAAGGTTTTTTTTTGTTCTTTTTTTTTTTTTTTCAATAATCTCTACACCTAACTTGGGCTCGAACACTCATGACCCTGCAATCAAGAGACTCATGCTTTTCCAGCTGAGCCATCCAGATGCCCCAAGAGGGCAGTCTTTTTAGATGAACTTTTTAGGTGTCAACTCCTGCAGGCCTTTAAAAATACTGGCCAGTGGGGCATCTCGGCGGCTCAGTCAGTTAAGCATCCAACTCTTGGTTCCCACCCAGGTCATGATCTCACTGTTCGTGGGTTTGAGCCCCATATCCGCTTCTGCACTGACAGTGCGGAGCCTGCTTGGGATTCTCTCTCTTTCCCTCTCTCTGCCCCTCCCCCACTTGCACTGTCTCTGTCTCTCTCAAAATAAATCAATAAACTTAAAAAAAAATACTGGCCAGGGCTTGAGTGCAAGGTCCGGGCAGGAAAGAGAGGTTTGAGGGGGGGCAGTAGCAGTTGAGATTAGCTAGGTGGAGAGTTTGTGGAGAGAAAGACAAGGAGAAGCAGGAGCTAAGGCTGAGTTAAGGGGAGGATGCAGGGCAGGAGGAAGCTCTGGAGGCAGCCTGAGCCTTGGGACACAGATGACATGGACAACATAGATGGGGTTGGTCTGGAGGCTTGGCTAGCAAGATCTGGTTCCAGGGTACGCCATGAGGCCAGTTCAGCCCAGGCTGCTGAGTTTGCCACCAACTCCTTCCCGGGACACAAGCACACCAAGGAGAGAAACCAGTAACCCGATTAACTGGAAAGCTCAGATAGTGTGCAGTCTACTTATTGTAGTAGCAGCAGTAGCAGCAGCAGTAATATTTTGGTAAATAAATGGTGTTTTTCCCAGCTCTACTGAGGTATGATTGGCAAAGAAATCGAGTGTTAAATATACAATTCTTTTCCTGGGCTTCTTCCGCGGGGCAGGCCTGATATGGGGACCTTGGAGCAGAATGTGCCACAGAAATGGAGAAGGACTGCATGAGGTGTGTTTCTCTCACAAAGAGCCTGAACGCTGACCTGGTTGAGCAAATGCTACCCCACAACCAGTGTATTTTTTTTGTTGTTAACCCCTTTTTCAGCAGTAGGAAAATCATGATGGTAGGGTAGGGATAGATTTATTTTGGTTTATTCTTATTGAGGTTCTGCTATAGAGGTCCCAGTGTATGCAGTAATTTAAAATTTTTTTAAATATTTATCTATTTTTTGAGAGAGAGAGAGAGACAGAACGTGAGTGGGGGAGGGGCAGAGAGAGGAAGACAGAATCTGAAGCAGGTTCCAGGCTCTGAGAACTCACAGACTGTGAGATCATGACCTGAGCCAAAGTCAGATGCTTAACCGACTGAGCCACCCAGGCACCCCAGTAATTTTAAATAAGGTAAGGAAATAACAGAAATGCTTAAGAACTTGACCACACCTGAGGACAAACCTGTGACGTGTCCACCACTTACACTTACTGGCTTCTTTAGTTTTTAGTTTTGTTTTTGTTTTTTTCCAGAATCAAGTTTCTTTTTTTTTTTTTAATTTATTTTTGACACAGAGAGAGAGACTGAGAGAGGGCAAGAGAACATGAGTGGGGGAGGGGCAGAGGGAGGGAGACAGGATCTGAAGCGGGCTCTGCACTGACAGCCAAGAGCATGAGGTAGGGCTCAAACTCACAAATGGCAAGATAGTGACCTGAGCCGAAATAGGCCACCTAATTGACTGAGCCACCCAGGAGCCCACTAGCTTCTTTAATGTTGGGCGAGTCCCCTAGCTCCTCTGGGCCCCTGTATACTTACCCTCTTCCCGGGTAGGCTTACTTGGCTTCCTATGAGACAGGGAAATGAAAGGACTTTTACTAGTCTAAAGCCGCATACAACTGTTTTGGACATTTTGGAAACAAAATGTTATTACCGCCATGACTCAATGTCAGGGCCATGTTTTAGCTTTGGGGGTGTTTTCTTTTCTTTTTTAAATTTTAGAACAGTTTAAATTTACAGAAAAATTGAGAAGATAGCTTCCATATACCTCCAACCTAGGTTCCCCCATTATGAACGTCTTACATACAAGGTACATTTGTCACAATTAATGAACCAGCATTGATACATTATTATTGGGGTGCCTGGGTGGCTCAGTCGGTTGAGCGTCCGACTTCAGCTCTGCTCATGATCTCATGTCTTATGGGTTCCAGCCCCACATCAGGCTCTGTGCTGACAGCTCAGAGCCTGGAGCCTGCTTTGGATTCTGTGTCTCCCTCTCTCTCTGCCCCTCCTCCGCTCACACTTTATCTCTCTCAAAAATAAATAAACATTAAAAAAATGTTTTTTAAAGATACATTATTATTAACTACATTCATATCTTATTCAGAATTTCTTAGTTTTTCCCTAATGTCCTCTTTCAGTTTCAGAACCCCATCCAGCCAAATTCTGGAACTCCAACCATGTTACATTCAGTTGCCATTCTCCTTAGGCTCCTCTTGACTGTGGCAGTTTTTCAGATTTTCCTTGTTCCTGATGACCTTGACAGTTTGGAGGAGTACTGGACAGGCAATTTGTAGAATGTCTCCCAGGTGGAACTTTTTGGATGTTTTCCCCATGATTAGACTGGGGGTTCTTGAAGGGAAGACCACAGAGGAAAAATGCTGTTCTCATTACATCATATCAAGGGTACATACAATCAACTTGACCTTATCAATGTGGATCTTAATCTTGATCACCTGGTTGAGGGAGTGTTTGTCCGGATTCTCCACTGGAAAGTTACTCTTCCCTCCCCCCACCCCCACCTTTTTTCATACTTACTGTCTTCTTTGGAAGGAAGTCACTATGCATAGCTCACACTTAAGGAGTGGAGGGGTATGTTCCTCCTCAAGGTTTGAGTATCTACGTACATTTTTTGGAGTTCTCCACAGGAGATTTGTCTATTATTGTCCATTTATTTATGTATGCAATCATTTATTTATATCAGAATAGACTTGTGGATATTTACTTTATACTTTGGGTTATAATCTAATACTCCTTTATTTTGTTGCTCAAATCGTCCCAGATTTGCCCTTTCGAAGCTCTTTCAATTGGCTCTGTGTCCATTTGATGTACCTCCATCTTCCTGTTGTTTTGTTTGTTTAGGATTTCCTTACTTTCTGTACCACAGAGCTCCAGGCTCATCTTGTATATTTCCTGCCCCAGGCCCCAAATCAATCATTTCTCCAAAGATAATGTTAGGGCCAAGTTTTTTTGTTTTTTTGTTTTTTGTTTTTTGTTTTTTAATGCTTATTTTTGAGAGAGAGAGAGAGAGACAGACAGAGCACAAACAGAGGAGGGACAGGGAGAGAGGAAGACACAGAATCCAAAACAGGCTCCAGGCTCTGAGCTGTCAGCACAGAGCCCAACTCCGGGCTGGAACCCACGAACTACAAAATCATGACCTAAGCCAAAGTTGGACGCTTAACTGACTGAGCCACTCAGGCACCCCAAGTTTTTTTTTTTAATGTTTATTTATTTTTGAGAGAGAGAGAGGAAGAGGGAGCAGGGAAGGGGCAGAGAGAGAGGGACAGAGGATTTGAAGCAGAGTTGGCGCTGATAGCAGAGAGCCTGACATGGGGCTTGAACCAATGAACCCACGAATCCATGTACCCTGAGATCATGACCCCTGCCAAAGTCAGACGCCTAACCGACTCTGCTACCCAGGCAACCCAATGTTAGAGCCAAGTTTTAATCTTAGCAAATGTGTGTCTGGCTGGAAGTTGGGACAGATGATCTGTCAGGTGGACAGGAAAAAGACACAACCCACCATTAGGAGGGGACTTTCCCAGCAGTAGCAGCTACAATTGCAAGTCCTTAGCTGAGAAACAGGTGACTCACCAGCTCTCAGGGTTGTCTCCACCCTCCCCCTCTTGCTGGCAAGACTGTCCCTAAACCAGCTCAGACAGAGGGACCTAGGTCAGAAAGTGTCCCCACCCTTGGGGCCTGTCGCAGGCCAAGTCAGGGCTTTTCTCCATGCCAGACAGACACCTCCCCCCATTTGTGTATTATTTATATATATCCTTCCTATCTGCAGAAAGGATTAAACAGGATTACCATCAAATTTACAGCTATAATAAAACTGTTATTAAAACTTGGGTAAAAGGATAAGACTTCTGTGAAGAAGAGCCTCTATGTGTAGTAATTTTGTCCCCGACACCTGGTTCTTTGAATCACAGATTGCTAGCACCAGAAGTGCTTTCAGAAATAAACACACTTCACCTGTCATTTTATAACTCCGAGATGGATCAAGTAATATTTTAAGAGTCACACAGCTAATGAGCTGAAGAACTAGGAATACTAGGACAGATCTCCTGATGTACATATCTTTTCAAATCCTCATTCTTGCCTCCCTTTCCAGGAGAGAAAAAAAAGAACAGCTTTTGGACTTCCTCGGGGATGTGATGACAAGACAAAATTGTGGGGCCTCTTTCACTTGCTAGATGAATAAACTTATGTGGATGTGTCTGAGAAGTCTTTGGTGCTATAATTAGGGATTATTAGCACCCCCAGTTTTTTAATCTTAGGGAATGTAGGATGTAGACTTTGGGATATATAAGTGGAAATTGGGGAGGATCCTACCATTTCCCACACAGTCAAGATTTTTTTTAACTATTTTTTTTTTTTTGAGAGACAGAGAGAGGCAGAGCGGGAAGGGGGAGGGGTGGGGGGCAGAGAGAGGGAGACACAGACTCTGAAGCAGGCTCCAGGCTCTGAGCTGTCAGCACAGATCCCAATTCAGGGCTTGAGCCCACCAACCGTGAGATCATGACCTGAGCCAAAGTTGGATGCTTAACCACTATGCCACCCAGGTACCCCGAACCACAGTCAAGATTTTAATGGTTAAGTCAGCAACTTTCTCACTGTTGTCCTTAACTTTTTTTTTCAAGTTTATTTGTTTATTCTGAGAGAGAGAGAGAGAGAGAGAGTGCTCACGTGAGAGTGGCAGAAAGGAAGAGAGAGAATCCCAAGCAGGCTCCACACTGTCAGCGAAGAGCCCGATGTGGGGCTCAATCCCAGGAACCATGAGATTATACCTGAGCCAAAATCAAGGATAGGACGTTCAGCTGAGCCACCCAGGTGCCCCTGTCCTCAACTTTTGACAAGGGAGGAAGGAAAAAAGCTAGGAAGGAAGGGAGCCAGGAAGGAAGGGAAAAAGGAAGGAAGGAAAAATAAAAATCTTCAGGGATCCTGAGACTTTTTTTCAAGAATTTTAGAGGTTTGGATTTATGGATTTTTATACTACCAACTATTTAAGAAACAGGATTATCTCTTGTCTTTAATATTCACTGCCCCCTCCCTTCCCAACACTCTCCCTGCAGCAATTCACGAATGAGGTGTTTTCAATGATCTTTGCACACAGGCTGAGATGAAAGATTGCCTTGGAATTCAAAGAAAGGATTTGGGGCCTTGTGTCACTTGTGTGGCTGCAACAAAGGGATGAAATTAGCTCTCTTGGTGACCTTCCTAGAACTACCTGGGATTATCTTGTCTCAATCTGTAAACTCCTTCTGGGGTAAGGACAGTGGGTGGCCCAGAACAGCATCAGCATATAAGTAATTACTATGTACTTTTTTGATGACGATGATGATGATGATGATGAAGATAGTATTAGGCACTTTGGAGATTTAGAAAATATTCAAATGTTGAATTGTCCTTGGAGATCCTCCCCAGCTAGCTTCTCCAGCACCCTGAATTCCTTTAGCAGAGCATAGTGAAGGTGTTTAAAGCCTGTCTTCAAACCCAATCAAGAGCAAGTTTTTCCCTGGGAGTGTGGTAAGTTCCCACCTGGTGTGTTCATGCTTGAGTTTATCTTCTGGCTTTTTATCATCTGTGTGTGTGTGTGTGTGTGTGTGTGTGTGTTTTAAAGATTTTTTTAAGTAATCTCTACATGGAATGTGGAGCTAGAATTTACAACTCTGAGATTAACAGTCTCATGCTCTACTGACTGAACTAGCCAGGCACTCCCATGATCTGTATATTTTTAAAAATCATTCTTTAATAAGAAAATTACTATCCAGACTTTTATACTCGTGCAAACATATATCTAGGTTTTTGTTTTAATCTGAACAAAGGTTTAATTTGAACATGCTGTATTGTGTGTTCTGCAACTCGCTTCTTCTTCCTAACAATAAATCCTGGGTATTTTTCTCTGCCAAGATACCTAGATCTGCCTCATGTTGGCGATTCTTTGTCCTTGTACCTGCGTGATTCTCTGAGCGCCAGTTTTCGGCCTGGCTCTCTTCCTTCCCGGGGTATGCGACCGCCGGACCTCATGGGGTGCGCTGCCCCGGGAGGCCCCGACAGGGTTTGGCGGGTGGGCGGAGTCCCGGGCCGCACGGGACATGCAGATGAGGTGGGAGGAGCCCCCACATATACCCTGGGTTAGCGGCTGGCCGGCACGCCGGGCTTTGGCGGACTCAGAGGCACCCTGCAGAACCTGCTTCCCGGAGCGCAGCGGAGCCTGGTCCCGGGCTGTCCCCGGAGCGGGCCATGCCCCCGCGGGAGCTGAGCGAGGCCGAGTCGTCCCCGCTCCGGGCCCCGACCCCTCCCCCACGGCGGGGCAGCGCGTCCCCGGAGCTGGGCATCAAGTGCGTGCTGGTGGGCGACGGCGCCGTGGGCAAGAGCAGCCTCATCGTCAGCTACACCTGCAATGGGTACCCCGCGCGCTACCGGCCCACAGCGCTGGACACCTTCTCTGGTACATTCAACGGCCCCGGGGGCCGCGTGGCTGGGGGTGGGGTTGTGCATCCAGGGGCTGCGGCAGGCGCGGGGACTGGAGGGCAAGGAAGCGCCACGGGAGGGGGACGGAAGCAGGCCCCGAGGTGGCGCTGGTGAGGTCTGGTAGGGCCCAAGATGCTCTTCCTGACTCGCTGTCCCCCGCCCTGATCCTGCAGTGCAAGTCCTGGTGGATGGAGCCCCGGTACGCATTGAGCTCTGGGACACAGCGGGACAGGTGAGAAGTTGGGCGCGGCCTCTAATGGTCTGGGAGAAGGTGGGCTGGAGGGTGGATAAGAAATGGAGATGGTCTTGGGCCTTTGGAGTCTCAGGTCGGCAACCTCAGGTGACGAGAATCTGTTCCCTACGGCAGGGAATAATCCTACTAATGATCTGGCCTTACCATCCTAGGAAGATTTTGACCGCCTTCGCTCCCTTTGCTACCCGGATACTGATGTCTTCCTGGCCTGCTTCAGCGTAGTGCAGCCCAGCTCTTTCCAGAACATCACAGAGAAATGGCTGCCCGAGATCCGCACTCACAACCCCCAAGCTCCTGTGCTGCTGGTAGGCACCCAGGCCGACCTGAGGGACGATGTCAATGTATTGATTCAGCTGGACCAGGGGGGCCGGGAGGGCCCAGTGCCCCAACCCCAGGCTCAGGGTCTAGCGGAGAAGATCCGGGCCTCCTGCTACCTTGAGTGCTCTGCCTTGACGCAGAAGAACTTGAAGGAGGTGTTTGACTCAGCTATTCTCAGTGCCATTGAACACAAAGCCCGGCTGGAGAAGAAATTGAACGCCAAAGGTGTGCGAACCCTCTCTCGCTGCCGATGGAAGAAGTTCTTCTGCTTTGTTTGAACAGCCACAGCAGCTAGGGAGTAATAGGCATAAGACCACAGACTTCTGGAAACTGGGGTACTGGGGCCTTTGAGGGGGATACTGGCAGGGCCAGGCCACCTCATGGGACTTAGTTCCACCTGAACACTGTGAGGACACAGGCCTCTAATTGCCCACTGTAATATGCAAGGGTGGGCCCAGGGCCTGGAGGAGGCAAGGCTCTGAGTTGGATTTCTGTGGTCAAAGATCACAGAGAAATCCCAGCACTTTGATTTTCGTGGGGTGGTCCTAGCAGTGTCATCCACCGCTAAGCAGTTTGGGATCCAGTTCCCAGTTTCTTACCAGGAGACCTCAGGTCAGCCTGGCTGAATTAGGACCCCTTGTGGTGGTCCCCACCCCTTCCTTGGCACAGGGGTGAGGAAGAGCCTGGCAAGAGCAGGAGAGTGGAGAACTTAGAGAGCCGTTTGGGATGGACTGGATAAGACAGAGGTTAATGAGAGATTGAAAGGGAGCAGAAAGTGAGGCCTTGGAGCCTTGGGGCTGGAGGGAGGCTGGTGAGGAGGCAGGTCAGAGGGCTAAGCTTGGAAGGAGGAAGAGCAAGGAGAGCAGAGAAGTGGGGCAGCTGAGGAGCAAGGCTGACACCTGGGCTGCCCTCAGGCCTCAGGGCCACGGTGGGCGGGGCTGGTCCCTGGGAAGAACTGGGACTCAGGGCTCCCTAGGCACTGCCCAAACTGGCTGGGCCAGGAGCAGGGCAGGAAGTGAGAGGCAGGGCCCAGCAAGAAGAGGGGGAGGAGCTGCAAACTAGAGCCTGAAGGAAGAAGGGGCTGGGGTCGCCCCTTTCTCCAAGGCCACAGCCTAGAAGGTAGAGAGCAGTACAGAGTCTGCAAATAAAGCCTTAAGTTTCTGAAGCTGCTGTCTCTGTGTCATTTCCTGGAGCTGTCTGCCCATTGCTCTCTCAGAGTCCTCTTCAGGACCCAATAGCCAGGATAGATAGGTTGGGTACTGAAGGACTGAGGCTAGACTGAGAGGTGGGGCTGCACTAGATGAGACAGTGTGATGGGAACTGGACTGGGGGGGGGGACAGGTCTGGGGCTCCCCACTTGGAGCTTAGCTGGTTCCCAGGAGAGCTAGCGTGGGAAGCAGCCTAGGAACGGGTTTCCCCAGGTGTCAGCGCCAGAGCTGCTTTCCCATGACCTCACCAGGCGGGTAGTGCCCCTCCCCTCTCCCCCTCCTTTCTAGAGCACCTCGCTCATCACTGGGGCTCTGGGCAGTGCTAGGCCCTCTAACCTTCCTGCTCTGATCCTTCTAACTGTCCACAGGGTCTCGGGGTAGGGGGCCACTTGGCTCAGAGCCTGAGAATGACATAACTCCATACAGCCTAAACCTCAACCACTGGCCAAACTTCTGGGTCAAGTTGGTTGGACCTAGTCTTCAGTTTTGGCACTCAAAGTCCACATAAGGACCTACTAAAGGTCAAGGTGCGTGTTTTCAGTAATTTAAATAGCAGTTTAGACCCAGAAATCCTGGGGAGTGAGGGTTTATTGGGTGATGACTTGGAGAGGAGCAGGGATCCAGAGAAGATTCCCTGGAATTGGAGCTAGAAGAAACTTTAAAGGGTACCTTGGGGGGAAACACACACTTTCTTTACCCACAAAGAAAGTGAGCCCTGGAGAAAAAAGGTAATACCTCAAGTGCAAACTAGAGTTCCATACATGGCTAAGTGTCATTACTATGGAGAGGTATTTCTAAGGCACACCTGCTAAGCAACTGCTGGGCTAGGTGAGTGTGCACCCTTGTCCCAGCCCGGCTCCCTCTGCAGGAAGTAACAGCTGCCTGTGTAAAGAGCAGGGCTGAGGGACAGAAATCCTAGCCAAGTGAAATCTTAGATAATCTCCCAATTTAGTGTTAGCCAAGACTATCCAGCTCCTGTCCCACCAGGGCCCATCCCCAAGAGCTCCAGCCATCCCATCTGCCCTTGTCCCCTTGCCCCTCAGGTAGAGGTGCTGGGGCTGTACTATTGCAGCCAGGTTCTGAGGGGTCTCACACCCCAGCTAAACAGCCTCTGTTACCTCAACCCAGCCTAACTCACATCCCTCTAGGGCAGAGACCTGGGTTCAAGTTCAGGCCGTGACATCAACCATGACCTTAAGCAAATCATTTCCCTTCTGTGTGCCTCAAAGTCCTCATTTGCAACACGAAGGACTCAGGATTCTGGGGATGCCTGGCTGGCTCATTCAGTAGAGCATGTGATTCTCAATCTTAGGGTTGTGAGTTCAAGTCCATGTTGGCCAATGAGTCTACTTCAAAAAAAAAATACTCAGGATTCTGGAATAAAGGTTTTCAAACTGCTCCAAGGGGACTCAGAGGTGCCATGAAATGGGGGAGTAAGTCTAATCAGGTGATCTCAGGGCCCCCCCCCCCACCTGCAGCTTCTTCCCTAACTCTCTGATGGTACCAGCACATCCATGGCACTATGTCTCTTCTGCTGGGTCACTGAGCCTGTTCGGCACCTCTGTCAGCCTTGCCCTCTCCATCCCTGCCACTGCTGCTCTCCATCTAGGTCCTCCAGTGTTGCTGCCTTCACTTTGGCAGCTCTCTGACTCAGGACTTACCAGCCCTCATTGCCTGCAGTGAACTCCCAGGCCCTCATTTAGCATTCAAGGCCTTTTCAAATCTGACACCAACCTGGACCAGGCCAGCTGGTCCCAGTGATCCCATTCCCTGATCCCCAATTATTTTTTGACTTCTGATGCCCAAGTCTTTGCTTTTGCCAAATCCTTTAGTTTGCAAAGTACACCCACCCCACCCCTCACCACCCTGTGTCCTGTTTCTCTTCTGACCATCCAATACTCCCCTTTTCCAGGAAGTGTCTCTTACTGGTATTAGTGTCTGCACTGCTCTCTTGGCATTTCAAGGGCACTCTGAATTTGGTTACTTACTCAGGCTGCATCTTCCCAGCGAAATAGAAAGTCCTCTCATGCCTCTGTGCTCCCATGGGGTCTTGGACTCAGGCAATGTTTGCTGCTGGCCCTTAAGTGCTTATGATAAAAAGCCAACCAGTGAGCCATGGAAGGGACTCTGAGGTTCAAGTTCAGCTCCAGATATGTGTTACTGAAGCCTGGAGGTAGGCCTAAGAGCAATGGCTTGCTGGAAAGGCCCTCAGAGACGCAGGGACCAACCCCATGCAGGACAGGTGGGATTTACCTCTGGTTCCAAACCCACCAATCACTCTGCTTCTGTTTCTCTCTATAATATCTATTCTTATCTCTTTCCTTTGCCCTTTTCCTCTCTCTTTCCAGTCTTGAATCTAAATTTAAAAGTATTAATTATATTAATCAGATAAAATTGTGTGTTTCTTACATCTACATTCTTCCATGGCCTTATGGATGTAAATTGTTTGTTTGTTTTTTAAGTTTATTTATTTTGAGAAAGCCAGAGACAGTGTGAGGCAAGGGGCAGAGACAGAGGGAGACAGAGAATCCCTAGCAGGTTCTGTGCTGTCAGCACAGACACTGATGCATGGCTCAGACCCATGAACCATGAGATCATGACCTGAGCTGAAACCAAGAGTCAGATGCCTGACCGACTGAGCCATCCAGGTGCCCCAAATGTAAATTATTTTTAATGTCTATGTAACCAACGCTTAGCTGATTTTTAAATGTTTATTCTCCCATAATAAATACTCATAGGAAAATTAGAAAATCCCAAGAACTAGAAGATTAAAACTTTAGTAATATTCTTAATTCCTAAAGATCATCAGTAGTAACATTTTGATGTACTTCCTTCCAGCCTATTCTGTGCATATTTTTGAAATACTTATTTTCTGGTCATGCTGTATATACAATTTTGTATTTTTGGGTTTTTTTTTTTTCATTTAAAAATTTAACAGGGGTGCCTGACTGGCTCAGTCAGTGGAGCAGAGCATGAAGCTCTTGGTCTAGGAGTCGTGAGTTCAAGCTTCACACTGGGGGTAGAGCTTATTTAAAAGAATAGAAGCACCTGAGCGGCTCAGTTGGTTAAGCATCCAACTTCAGCTCAGGTCATGATCTCATAGCCTGTGAGTTCGAGTCCCATATAGGAGTCTCTGTTGACAGCTCAGAGCCTGGAGCCTTCTTTGGATTCTACGTCTCCCTCTATCTCTGCCCCTCCCCCACTCACACTCTGTCTCTCAAAAATGAGTAAACATTAAAAAAATAAAAAAAATAGGGGTGCTTGGCTGGCTTAGTTGGTAGAACATGTGACTCTTGATTTTGGAATTGTGAGTTTGAGTCCCATGTTGGGTGTAGAGATTACTTAAAAATATATATATATATATTAAAAAAAGAGTAAAAATACTTTCTAATACTTAAAAAATATATACCCAATGTGGGCCTGGAACTCACAGCCCCAAGACCAAGAGTTGCATGCTCTACCAACTGAGCCAGTCAGGTGCTCCAATATATAGAATTTTAACAGTGTTTTTCATGTTATAAACTCTGACCAGAGGCTGTACCCATATTTGTATATTTGCTTACTGTTTCACCCTGACCATACTTTCTTTGACTAGATCCCGATTTGGGAGCACTTAGGTTGTTTTCCTTTAATTTTTTTTTTAACATTTATTTATTTTTGAAAGACAGAGAGAGACAGAGCACGAGCAGGGGGAGAGGTAGACAGAATCTGAAGCAGGCTCTAGGCTCTGAGCTGTCAGCACAGAGCCCGAAGCAGGGCTAGAACTCACGAATCATGAGATCATGACCTAGGCCGAAGTCAGACGCTTAACTGACTGAGCCACCCCGGAGCCCCTAATTTTTTTCCTATTATAAATGATACTACATCGACATTTGATTATTTTTTCCACCATGGGTCGGTGACCATTTACAGAAAAAAAGTTCATTTTTGGTTTGGAGACTGGATCTCATATAATCCCAAGTGACTCTTATGAGAGAGCTTGGGTTTCTGTGTATGTATGACTCGGGTGGTGGTGGGGGGGTTGCTCTTTTTGTTGGAGCATGACTAGCAGATTGTGGGTGTTCAATAAATACTAAATGATGACAAGTTGCATGTATATTATATATTTGTGTTCACGTACATTTCTGTGTGTCCCTGTTTTTGTTCGTGCATATTTAAAGTGGGTATCGTCTTTGTGCAAAACTCAGAATAATGCCATATATGTGCAAGTCTATGTATCTATGTCTGTAAATGTAGTGTCTGTCTTTAGGCAAGATGTGTACAGCCCTGCATTTGTATGTCTGTATACCTGCATGAGGTCTGCCCCTAGATGAGTGTGTATTATACACAAATCTATGTGTGTGTCTGGGTGTATATGTTGATCTCTGCGCCTGTGTGTGCACATGTAGGTTGGGCCTAGTGTCTATGTGTTCATGTGTGCCTGGGCCCAGTTCTGTGTGGATCTGTGAGTGGGGTCTCTCTCCGTAGGCATCCTTGTTCTGCGTGTGAGTGTGTGTGCACCCGAAGGAGGGGTGTCTTGCCTGCTTTCCCCCTGGGAGCAGAGTGGTGCCCAGGGCGGGCGTGACGCACCCTCCCTGAGCTCCCCATTCTCCTGGGAACCAGCTTGGGAGAGTGAGCGAGACCGAGAGCAGACTGCGTCAGGAGCACCAGCCCCTTTTGCAACCAGCCCAGGCCCCAGGCGATAACCGCGGCTCTCACAGGTCAGACCTGCCCACCGTACCTGGCTGCCAGGAACCCAGCTCCCACAGGGCTGCACCGTCAGCTCCCTCCTTGGGCCTGTGCCAGATCCTCCAGGGTGAGCAGGACTCAGCCAGCCAAGGGGCCACATTAGTCACCCTGTGACAACAGCAGGGAGTGACTTCCTGGGCCTGGGCAGCACTGGCTGTCCCAGGGAATCACTGCTTTCTGCCCCTGATTGCAGCAGCGATGAGGCAGCCTTATCACCTTCTGTTCTTACACCTGAACTTCAGGATAGGCCTGGCGGCTCTCATCAGCTCCAATTTTTAGATGAAAAGACCGAAGCACAGAGTCCCCTGACCAAGGTGCAGGCCAAGCTGGGCCTCGGATGTGAGTTTCCTGACTCTGGGACCAGGCCTCTTTCTGGTGAGCCACCCAGAGCTCTAGGTTTCTGCCGCCTAGAAGTGATTCTCTTAGAGGGCAGGGCTGGCAGTCATGGGACAGATTTGGTTTTTCTAGGCTGAGGAGTGGGGCAGAGAGAGACAGGGCTGGAGGTGAGTTGTGGGGAGAGATGTCGGCACTGAACTAGGACTGCCCTCCTAGTGGAACATTTTCAAGGCTTTCTCCACTGAACAGAGGATTTGTCCCACAACTGGGAGGACCGTGAAAATCATTGTCAGATTCAGGATATATATTTTTTAATTTTTAAATGTTTTTACTTACTTTTGAGAGAGAGAAAGAGAGAGCACAAGTGGAGGAGGGGCAGAGAGAATCTGAAGCAGGCTCCAGGCTCTGAGCTGTTAGCAGAGAGTCCGATGGAGGGCCTGAACTTGTAAACCACGAGATCATGACCTGAGCTGAAGTCGGATGCTCAACCGACTGAGCCACCCAGGCGCCCAGATTCAGGATATTTTTAAGATTGAATAGGACCTATATTAATACCCATCCTTGGGGCACCTGGGTGGCTCAGTCGGTTGAGCATCCGACTTTGGCTCAGGTCATGATCTCATTCGTGGTTTGTGGCTTCGAACCCCACATCAGGCTTGCTGCTGTCAGCACAGAGCCTTCTTCAGATTCTCTGTCCCCCTCTATCTCTGTCCCTCCCCTGCTCATACTCTCTCTCCCAAAAATAAATAAAACATTACAAAAAAAAATACCTGTCCTATGTTCACCCTACTTGTAACCCCTTTGGAAGACAGAGTCAGTCATTGTCACCAGCAATATGGCCTCCTTGACCCTCACCTGTACCAATCTGCTTCTCTCTCCAGGTGTCCAGATGACTCGCTGGCCCCTTGGCAGTGAAGGGCAGCAGGGGAGCCTTTGGGCCAAGTGGGGGCAGATAGGTTCCCTCGGGCCTCCTTGAAGCTGGGAGAAAATCAGGCAGCACAGACCCCATCCAGGGACACCTGATCCATGATGGCTTCCTCCCTCAGACCTGTGGCCATGTTCTGCTGCCTCTGCCCATATGCTCTCCCTCTCCAGTACCCTGCACCAGTTGGGGAGCAAGCAGAGCCTGTCCCCAGGGGTCTCCCTCTGGGCACAGTGAGATCACTGTCCTGGTGAGACAGGGGATACTTCATTCCTGGAGCACTGCCCAATAGACCATGTGCTATACTGACCACCTCATCTCCATGGGGCCCCCCTGTTTCAGCTCCATCCCTGACTTGCTGGGTGACTTTGGGCAAATTACCGCCTTCCTCCTTGTCTGAGTTTCTCTCGGTTGGGAAGTGGGGCTTATACTTTCTGCCCCTCCCTGGCTCCCAGGGGACCTGCAGGGATAAGCAAGATAATAGCGGGGAACTGATTTAGAGGAAGCTATTGAGAGCCAAGTAAGAGGTATCAGTGCTGGCCTGTGTTTACATGGGTGTGGACTTTGGGTTCCCAGCATTCTGGGGCTTGGGACCAGCCCTGACAGCTTCTTGGCCTGGCACCTGGCTCTTTTGTCCCACTTCCAGAGAAAGGACCAAAACCAAAGCCAGGAGTCTAGTCTTCTAGAGAAGATGATGTCAGAGCAAAAAGTTTGGGGCTCAGGAACACTGGCCTAGCTCTGTCCCCAACTACTGGCTATTTAACCTTGGGCTGGTCACTGCCCCTCTCTGGGCCTCAACAGTTTGACAGCCTCCCTCAGCTCTGCACTCAGGGATCTCAAGTCTGTAACCAGAGACCAACATCATGATTTGGGGATAGAAAGGACCTTGTCATCTGGTCCTTTACTTTTCATAGGCTGTGATGTACCTCTCTTTGAGAGCCACAGGTTAACCCTCTCTTTGAGAGTCAGCCTGGTTAACCCAAGTCCTAAATTGGTTACAAAAGGGATCATTTGGGAGAATGCTTAAAACCTAGCACAGGCCTCTCCTCCACCCACAGCTGTCCGTGGAAAGGGTGCTGGCCCTTGTCCCCTCCCCCACGACACCTGCAACTGCCTCCACCCACAACTCCACTCCCCGCCTTCACCAGGTTTCCACCTGGCTCTTCTCCTTAGCTGGCTCCTTCCTGACCCCAGCAGGCTTTGAAACTCTTCACTTTTGAACTGCTCTCTTCCAGGCCTCCTGCCACCCCTCCAAGCACTCCTCCTTTGGGTCTTCTCCCTCCAAGAAGAGGTTCTGTCTCAAGGTCCAGAGTTTCTCCCAGCAATCTCCCACTCCTCCATTTCCCCCTACCCAGCCTACTCCCGAATCCAGGCACTGGACCCTCTCCACCAAGCCCAGAACCTCACCGCTAGAGTGTTAGGGACTTACCAGGATGCACCTGCAGCAGGAAAATGCAGTGCTGACTGGCCCAAAGACTACAAAACTCGTATGTTTTTGCCTTGCTCCTGGCTTTTTTTAACATTCCTTCTTGCTCTTTCTTGCCTTCTTCCTACTTTATACTCATATTATCTCATACTTTATAGATCCTTTTAAGCTGCCTTTAAATTCTTCCTCAGGAAGGCAAGGCATAAGCAAACAAAAACTAAGTAATCAACAATAAAATCAGTGAAACCAGTCTCCAGCTGGTACCTGGGGCCTGGTTCTCTCAACGCTGCCCCTCCCACTGGGCCGTGTTTCTGCCGGTGACGCTGCCACCCACCCTGGCTCCCAGGACAGAAAACCTGAAGGCTCCGCTGACCCCGATTCTTCCTCTGCACACTCCAGGTACTGAGCCTTCCAGCTTCCCCTTTCCCCAGATCTCAGACGCTCCCTCGTCTTTTCCCTCCCCGGCACAGAGCTGCATGGTCTGATGATTTGTTTCTTCCTGGAATATATCTGAATACTTTTTCAAAAGATTAACTTTTTCTTATTACAAAAGCAATAGACATTTATTGTAGAAAATTTAGAGAATGCAGGCTGACAAAAGAAAACTAGAGAGATAACACTGGAACATTTGGGTAAATATCCTTTTCCAGTTTTGAGGTTCTTGTATTTTTTTTTTATTTATTTTGAGAAAGAGATAGAATACAAGCAGGGGAGGGGCAGAGAGGGAGATACAGAATCTGAAGCAGGCTCCAGACTCCGAGCTATCAGCACTGAGCCCCACATGGGACTCGAACTCATGAATCACTAGATCATGCCCTGAGCCGAAGAGTCGAACGCTTAACAGACTGAGCCACCCTGTTTTGGTGTTTTAAACATATAGCCTTTTTTTCTTTTTCTTTTTTTTTTTTAACCCCACAACGAGGAGCTTCTCCACTTCTTTCCTGGTTTATTTCCTTGGTCCTCCTGGCTCCAGGCTCCCCTGATAGAAGCCCCCCCCAGGAGCCACTGCAGTTTGGGGGAAAAAACTGCAGGCACTCTGGGAGAACCCGTGGGAGAGTTTGGACCACCTCTCCTCCACCCCACTGAAGCTGGCCTTCTGGACTTGGGGCTATCAGGTGGTGTTATTGACAACAACCCCTCCCAAGGGGACTTGAAAAGTGCCTTCCCAGGCTTTAGTCTAGGGGTTGGGTGGGGAAGGGAGTGGTCTTGTGCAATACAGAAAACCACTCCTCATTCAGGGCTGTTTGTTTAAGTGGGCAGGGTTGAGTTTGGGAGAAAACCCAGTTTTTGTCAGTGTTTATTTGAATTGTTGGGCCCAATAGGTTTTGGAGAAAACTTCCCAATATGGGAAGAGCGGTTGGGTTATAAGGGACAAGACGATGGGGGTCCCAAGGTTGACTGCCTGGAGCGGCAGCCTGGGTGGGGGCTCTGGATGGGTTAGTGCCTGCCCAGCTCATGAGGACCCAAACTCAGTGCCTGGATTGCTGCAGGAATGTGGGTCCCAGATTGCCAGTCTCCCACGCTTTCCCCAAAAGCTAGAAAAGTGGATTTTTTTTTAATGTTAGTAAATAATCAAAAAAATTAAACCACTGTGTCAAAGCATGGTTGGCTGCCAGCGTGCAACTTTTTTTTTAATGTTTATTTATTTTTGAGAGAGAGAGCGAGTGGTAGAGGGGGCAGAGAGAGAGGAAGACACAGGATCTGAAGCAGACTCCAGGCTCTGAGCTGTCAGCCCAAAACCTGACACGGGACTCAAACTCACCACCAACAAGACCATGGCCTGAGCCGAAGTCGGACGCTCAAGTGACTGAGACACCAAGGTGCCCTGCTGGCATGCAACTTTTTGACTAGACTTTACTGCACATCTACTACTATCCTTTACACAGGTTGCCCCAATTTACTTAGTGTGGCTTCCTCCCTCTTTCCCTCTCCTGTGGTCCAACCTCCAGTGATATGGCCTGTTTACCTAACCATTCTTTTTTTTTAAATTTTTTTTTTTTCAACGTTTATTTATTTTTGGGACAGAGAGAGACAGAGCATGAACGGGGGAGGGGCAGAGAGAGAGGGAGACACAGAATCGGAAACAGGCTCCAGGCTCCGAGCCATCAGCCCAGAGCCTGACGCGGGGCTCGAACTCACGGACCGCGAGATCGTGACCTGGCTGAAGTCGGACGCTTAACCGACTGCGCCACCCAGGCGCCCCTACCTAACCATTCTTTAAAGCGTAGTCTGAATTGCTCCTTCCCCTGCTCAAATCTGTCTTCACCAATGTGTTCATCAATGTAGTCTCTACCCACCAAGTTCCCGGCTTTCCCTCTCAGTGCTTCAGCCAGACTGAGCAACTTGTTGATCCCCAATGAAAACAAGACCCGTGATCTTCACTGCCTGGTTTTTACTCACTATGACTTTGTTATGCCTGGAACACCCACACCCACCTGCTCATCTCTTTTTTTACCTCCTCCATGAAGCCATTTCTCAACCTCCCTCTTGATTTCCACGGCTTGACCAACCTCTGCTTTATTCAACAGCCATTTGTTGGACACCTTGTATCCACAAGCAGGGCCTGGCATGGGGAATACAAGATAAATAAGACCCCATCCCCAGGGTGCCTGGCTGGCTCAGTCCAAGGAGGATGCAATTCTTGATTTCAGGGTCGTGGGTTCGAGACCCATATTAGGTGTAGAGATTACTTAAATAAATTTTAAAAAAGAAAAAAAGAAAAAAAACTATCCCCATCCCTGCCCTGAGGAGCCTCCTCCAGATGAGGGCAGGCATACACTACCACGGGCCATGTGTGTGCAGCAGAAAGAACAGCGATGGGCTTTGGCTGAAGAAACAAGGAAGGCTTTTTGAGCTTCATCACAGGGTGTGTAGAGGTTTCCTGGGGCAAAGAGGCATTTGAGGTAGATACTACTGCCTGTACAAAGGAATGGAGTTGTGAAAGTTCTAAGAAAGGGAGTCACTTGGGTGAGGATGGCCGGGAAAGTCACAGAAACAAGCAGCTTAGGGACCAATTTTTTAACAGTATTTGCATTCCTTCTGGCGGCACTCTACAGTGTTAGCTCCAAAAGAGCAGGGACTGCGTCTCCGCTTTCATTGCTTCACACCTGCCACCTGCCTGGGACTGAGTACCCTTTTCTCAAACCTTTGCAGTGAAACACAGTACCAGCTGGGTGGTGAAAGTGCCCCCTAGCGGCCCCTGTGCAATCCTTCCTCCCAGCACCGTAGCTGACCTGGCTGACTCCTCCCTCCATCCCAGATCTTACTGGGGATGGCGCTTTGCTTAGCATTTTCTCACTTCATCTCCATCCCTCCCTCAGAGGAGGACGTTCCTTTCTGTCCAACACTTATAAGCATTTGTAAGGGTTGATCACTGTTCTAGGCATTGGGATACAGCATTTAATGAGTCATTAATCACCTCAGCTTTGGAAGTGCTTCGGAGATCCAAGAGATAATGGGGGTTGTCCCCAGTGCTAGGGGGACTAGAAGGACCAAATCCATTTAGAGGATGGATGGATGAATGGCCTATGAAATGGAATCAGCCAAAGCACAGTAGCAAGCCCCGCCCCTGTCATCTATCCATTACCATTTACTAAGGTCATGGAGGGGATGTGGGGTGATGGAGACCCAGAGAAGATTACGTTACCATCTGTTGTCTCCAGGAGCTCACAACCCAGAGGGAAGACAGCTAAGTAAACAGAAAGGCGAAAGGGGCACTCCATGCTCAGGGTTCTGTTAGCAGATGCCAGGGTGTTTTCTCCCCTCCCTGGATGTGTGCGGGAGCATTTGGGGAGTAAGGATTAGGCTGAAAGATGAGAAAGGAGGATGTGGTCCAGGCTGAGCACAACAGGTACAAAAACACAGAAGTGTGAGAGTTAGCCATCAAAAGGGTGCTAGAAAGGTTCTGCTTCTTGATCTGGGTCTTGCCTTCTGGGTGTGTGCAGTGATGGAAATCAATTGAGCTGGACACTTGTATGAGTCAAGTATGTACATTCACCCTCAATCATTTAAAGGTAGCCTACAACCTCTCACATTCCTGTGTTATTTTCCTGTGTAGTAATTATTACAATCTAAAAGTATCTCTTTGGTAACACTAGACTCATGTTAGGGTTTGAATCTGGCCCTCCAGTACCAGCTCCAGGACCCTGGGAACTCAGCTTTGCTGAATCAGCTTCCTGTAAACCGGGGATAATAGAACCTTCATCACAGGGCTGTGTGCTGAGGCAATGACTTGAGATACATAGGTGCTTCCTATGTGCTTATCTTGACAAATATCAGATTGGCGGTACCTGGCACACAGAAGCTCAGTATGTAATTTGTTGAAGAAATGAATTAAAGAGGGTGCCTGGGTGGCCCAGTTGGTTGAGCATCTGACTTGTGGTTTTGGCTCAGGTCGTGATCTCAAAGTTCATGAGATTGAACCCCCTCTCTGGCTCTGCACTGACAGCACAGAGCCTGCTTGGGATTCTTTCTCTTCCTCATTCTCTGCCCCTCCCCTACTCACGTGCACAAGTTCTCTTTCTTTCAAATAAACTTAAAAAAGATGAATTAAAGGATTTTTTTTTTTTTTGCACCAAACAAAAGTTGGCTGACACAAGTGGAGGGGTGTGGGCTGGAGTGGGATACCTCAACTAAAGGCTCCTGGGCAGGAACTCAGAGCTTGGGGAGCAGCTATACTCCTGCGAAGAAGCCAAAGCTCCCGTGGGTGAGGAGAGATGGGTGACCTGGGCCCCCACACCAGAGGGAACAGGGAGAAGAACCAGGGTTCAAACCTTTGCTCCCTCCCTCCCCTGGGTCCTCCACTATACACCGCAGTTAGGATCTGCCCCAGCCACTGAGCAGGCTTGTTGACAGGCTCAAACCAGGAAGAAATAATGCTACACAGCAGCACCGCAGCTTCCCTAGGCCCCCTTCTTGCACAGCCTCTCACCCCTCCCCTCTGGTGGTCAAACTTGGCAGTTCTTTCCACCCTCGGGGGCTGGGGCAGTTTCGGGAAGGGTGGGGAAACCTGCTGAACAGGGTGGCCAAAGCCTGAACCGGTTGTACGGGGCAGTCCCATCTCCCCCCAGCAGCCCTGTCCTTCTCCTGGCCCACAGAGCAGAGGTAGCAGCCTCACAGAACCAACTATTTTATTATACTGTGGGTGGACTGGGGCCTGTGGAGGTCAGGGGGATGGGTGGGGTGTGATGCCTGAGAGCCCTGGGGCATGTGGGGAGGATACAGAGCATCAGGTTCTGCAGGGTGCACTCTTGGGGGCAGGGAAGAGGCAGCCCCTTCCCACTCCTCTCACCCATCCCCATGGCATTAAATAAACAAAAAGGAACTCTATACAGCACAAAATATACAGGGAGGTCCTACCCCCCAGCCCTCAACTGTGCATAGTGACAGGGCCAGGTCTGAAGGGCAGGGCTGGGACCTCCAGCTTCTGACATTGCAGCTTTGAACAGGAAACAAAACTCCAACTTCTTTGAGATCCCAGGCAGACAGGTCCATCTGTGTGTGGGACTCTGGGTTCAAAGGTTTTCTGCTCCTCCCAGGCCCTGGAGCTTTCTCAGGAACCAGAGGCCTAAGCTTAGCTGAGACATATCCCAGAGGGGCTGGAGCCTGGCCTCAGGAGTGGGCCTGGGAAACAGGCTAGAGCGGTCTGGCCCCAAAGTCTTCCCCAGCTCAGGCTTCCATCTTGGCAAAAAGGAAGCAGGGCCAGGTGAGAGCTGGAAAGCGTCTGCGAGAGTTCTAGAGTGAAAGGCCAAGGTAGCCCCAGGCTCAGAGGGGCCGGGTTGTGTGGTTATAGACCAGGTGCTCCGTGTCCTCTGTGGTCGAGACTGTGGAGCTGGCAGGGGTAGGGGGTTGGGGGTGGCAGTGGTGGTGGTGGTGTCTGTGGAAGTCCTTTCTCTGGTTCTTGAAGAAGCAGTAACCCAGTATGGTGACCACCACCACGATGCAGGTGGCCAGGAATACTGCAATGGCCACCTCCACGGAGCCTGGGGGGAAAAAGAGGCCTAATGGAGGAGCTCCTGGGGCCTGCTCAGCTCTGATGCCCAACCTCCCACTCTGTGCAGAGGGGACCAAGTCAAATGGATGCCAGGTGTGGAAAGACCTCCAGCGTACAAGCAGCTGGGCTCCATTAGGAGCTCAAGGAAAGGCCTGGGACTCTGACGGCAAACACAGGACACGCGCTTTCCGGTGCCTCCCTCCTCTGCCCATGGCAGGTATCACTACTGACTGTAGCTCTCGGTCCCTTGAGCCAACCTCAGGATCCTTGTGAACACAGGTTTAGGCGATCACATGGAGTTGATCCTTGAGATGATACCTACTCATTGGTGAGAGGGCAGATGGGGCTTACCTACATTAGGAATGGGGTTTTCCCGCTGCAGATCAAAAACATCCTTCTCTACAAAATAATGAGGAGAGAGACAAATCAGTACTAAAGGCTCTGAGACTCAGTTGCTCCTCGGTGCCCCAGATGGCCCACTGCCATCCTCCCCCACCCCCACTGCAGCACTCTGCTGATGCGCTGAGTGCTCTAGCTCAGCCTTTCCCCTCCCCATCTTCCGTCCCCTCCCCCACTGCCCAGCTCACTGGAGATGCCACGACAGGACTCGAGACATTGCTGCTCCTCCTCAAAATTGTTCTTGTTGCCATAACAACCACCATAGGTGAAGCGGGCACAGCGTTCACTTAAGGGGTTGTAGTACCAGCGTGGGATGTTCTCCAGGCAGAGGCCTGTGTCTGGCAGGTCCACGCAATGCCCTGGGGGGTAAGGAATGGGCCAGAGGATGAGTGAGTCCATGGGGGGCCACCCTGCCACCATCCACCAGGCTCTACCTCCTGACCAACCTCAGGCTGAGGAAGGCTGAGTCAGTGAGGGCCTCCAGGGCCCCAGAAACACACATATCCTGGACAACAGTCTTAGGCACAGAAATACCCCACATGGACTCATGTAACCGTTTTTTTCAATTTTCTTTCAGCTTTTCCGATTGTGTCAAGATCTCGGTTTTCTCTCCTGCACTGGATGGTCTATCTTTTTAACAAAGAAGGCTCAGGGTCTGACCCTGGCAGGCAAATGTCTAGTGGAAATTAATTTATGTTGTTTTATTATAGTTATGGTAATAGTTAATATCAATCTGTAGCACGTAACAGTGGCTTCCCATGTACGCTACTGATGTGAAACTTCCTTTAACACATTAAGGTAGAAATGTATTTGATTTATAGGAAAAGTGGTAAGTAAATAACACCTCAGTGATATGCGGGCATGGTGGTAAGAGGAGGACCGATGCATGGGAAGCATGAGGCCGAAGAGAGCCTAGGAGCCCGCCAGGTTTCTACCCGCAACCTGGCACACACAGCAGGCCCCTTTGGCATCCTGGAGGAGTGAATAAGGATGGCAGTGCCAGCCTCTCTCCTGACCCAGGGTGCCTGAGGAGGACCTCACCTTTGTCACTGGGGAAATGGATGTTCTGGAGCTCCTCGAAGCCACTGGTGTCTGCAAAGATGAAAGATCAGAGGCCCAGGCCAAACAAGGGTCTTGCAGGGGTGCAGGATGAATGGCCAGGACCTCCCCCTCCGTTGCCCACCGCCCCTCCCTCTCCCAGGCCTCACATTTTTCACAGGTGGCCTCATCAGAGGCGTCGGGGCAGTCGGGAGTGTCGTCACACTCCAGGAAGCGGTCGATGCAGCAGCCATTGCTGCAGCGGAACTCGGTGGGGTGACAGGTGCCAGAGCACACTGGGTGGGGTGGGATGGTGTTGAGGGTGAGGTCAGGCTCCAGCAGAGGTCACCAAGTACCAGAATCCATCATCTACCTGGCCTTCTATCCCCCAGCAGAGCATTATGACATGTCCCCTGCTCCCCTTCTAGCACCCCCCACCCGAACCCTCCTACGCACAAACTGGGGAGTTCCTGATAGGGTGCTGGGTTGCAGTGGGTGGGGTGCCTGTGGTCCTTCCATATCCTACGAGGGCAGGAATGGGTTGGGCAAAGGCGCTCAGACAGGGGCAAAGACATGACCTGGCAGGGGTGAGGGGAAGAGAGAAAGGAGCAAAGCCCACCTGGACGGTGCCTGTCCATTGAGGGGCCTGGGAGAGAGAAAACAGACAAGTGAGAGGAGTCAGGGCCAGGTCCCAGCAGAGATGAGCTGTTTGGGGGTAGGGGGGTGGGGGCTGGGAATGCAGGACTCCCAAGCCCACTGTCCTGACAATGGAGAGACCACATACCCTGGGGGAAAGTCAGGGTCCCCAAGCTACCTGGTAAAGGCCCACCTTGCACATCCCGGCAGGCTAGCTTGCACTCTTCTTCCCGAAGGTAGTTGTTCTTATTGCCCAAGCAACCTCCATAAATGAAACTCTTGCAAATCTGTTCCGTGGGGTCGTAGTACCAGCGGGGGAAGGAACCGCGGCAGCGGCCCACCTTGTTGGATGCAAGGCAATATTCTGGGGGAGGGTAGGAAAGCCTGTGAGGGGGCCCTGTGGGGCCCCATCATCAGAGGGGGCCGGCTCCAGGTACTGCCTCCCTGTCCCCTCCCTTACCTTCTGTCTGCTTGGCAGACAACACAGTAACTGTGACATTGGCCGTGCTCTCTGGCTGGTCTGAGTCGGCCACTGTCAGCTGGAACAGGTAGGTGCCTTCCTTGAGTCCCCACAGCTTCACCTGGTCCATCTCATTCTTCTATACACAGGAGTAGCCATCAAGCTGGGACCCCCCCGATGTCCCTCAGCTGTCCCAGTCCTCCCAGCCACACCCCCACCTCCATAGGGAGAGCAGAGGAACTTGGTATTAAATGTATCCTCAGCTTCTATCCACCCCAACCATCTGGAACCTCAGGCTGGCCAATGGTCCTGGAAAGGGAACCCTGGAGAGCTGAGGTGGGGGTCAGGGAGCCAGCCTCGTGTCTCACCTCTATTCTGACATCTGTGTCACCCTGCAGTAGGGACCAATCTGTGTTCTCCACACCCTTCAGCACCAGCGGTTCCTGGGGCTGCACCTTCAAGTCTATGCCTGCCCAGGTCTTGGGGATCCGGGACCCTGAAGGGGAAGGTAAGGTAAGATCAATTCTCACTGAATGGGCCAGAGCTCTCCTGAAGTGGGGAGCAATACGGGCCACACCTAAACCAACCTAGGACTCAGCAGCCTGCATGGGGTACAGGCAATAGCTCACAACTAAATCATCATCTTGCTCTCTATTTAGATAGTCTTTGTTACACTGAAGATATGTTTAATGTTGTAAAACCTACTTTCTGAAGAAAAGTACTGAACAGCCTGTGTCATTTGATCCCATTTAGGGGAAAAATATATATAGGAGAGGAGCTTATTCTCATTTTCTTTTTCTTTATGTATTTAAGTTTACTTATTTGGAGAGACAGTGAGAGTGCACACACACGCGTGGGGGAGGGGCAGAGAGCATCCCAAGCAGACTCCTTGCTGTCAGTGCAAGAGCCTGAAGTGGGGCTTCATCCCATGAACCATGACTCGGGCTCATGACCTGAGTCGAAATCAAGAGTCGGACTCTTAACTGACTGAGCCACCCTGGTGCCCCTATTTATTTTATTTTATTTTAAGTAGGCTTCATACCCAGTGCAGAGCCCAACATGGGGCTTGGACTCAGGATGCTGAGATCAAGAGTCAGACACTTAATTGGCTGAGCCACCCAGGTGTCCCCTCCCCCATTTTCTATAACACGCAAGTACTTGTGCTAATTGCTTTAAAAAAATTAAAGTAACAATATTTTTGAAAAGCCAAATAAGTAAATGTGTAATTAACACTATTACCCCTCATTCTGCTCTTCTGGATTGCTGCTGAGAAGCCCATCCTGGTAGAACCGTAAGCACAGAGTCCCTGGGCAGCAACGTGGCAAGACTTGGTGTCCTAGAGTATGTAGCCACAGGAGGAGGGTGCCTCTGCCACCTCAGATAGACTCTGCCTCCCATTATAAGGGGTCTTGAGGGAATCACACCCTCCCTCAACCTGACAATGCCTGTGCCTGAGGCTTCCTCCGGTTTCAAGTTAGGGACTGGAAAGAAGTAAGCACAAAGCAGAATTCCTGTCTGTGGTAGGTTGAATGGGTAGACCCAGAAAATAGGGTTGTGTCTAATCTCCAGAATTTTTGAATGTGACCTTAACTGAAAAAAGTGTTAGCAGAAGTAATGAAGCTAAGCATCTTCATATGAGATCATTCTGGATTAGTTGGGTAGGCCCCATCCAATGATATATTGTCTTTATAAAGGACAGAAGAGGAGAAAACAGAAAGAAGGAAGGCCAAGTGAAGACAGGCAGAAACTGGAGTGTGATGTAGCCACGAGCCAAGGACTGCCTGGCGCCACCAGGAGCTGGAAAGGGCAAGGAAGGATTCTCCCTGAGGGTCTTCAGAGGGAGTATGGCCCTGGCAACACCTGGATTTTGGACTTTTGGCCTCCAGAACTGTAAGACAGTAAATTTCTGTTGTTTTGAATCACCCAGTTTGTAGTAATTTGTTTCAGCAGCCATAGGAAATTACACACTGCGTTGGAGGGGATTCCAGGCAGATAAGACCCAACACCAGGAAGCAACTTGGGAGAAGAGACCCAACAAGATGAAGCAATATGTGGTGCGTGTACAAGACAAGGAAGTGGGCATACAGAGAAGGGAGAGGTCACAGCAAGTCAGAGGAATAGGGAAGGCTTTCTTGAGAAGGGAGAAAGGACTTTTTTTTTTTAACCTTTTTTAAAATTTTAATATTATTTTTTATATATAATTTTTATATATAATTTTATTATTATTTTAAAAGTTTATTTTTGAGAAAGAGAGAGTGAGGCAGAGGATCTGAAGCAGGCTCTGCGCTGAGAGTGGACAGCCCAACATGGGGCTCGAACTCATGAACTGTGAGATCATGACCTGAGCCAAAGTCAGATGCTTAACTGACTGAGCCACCCAGGTGCCCCAATTTTATTATTTTTTAATGTTTATTTAGTTTTGAGAGAGACAGAGATAGGGTGAGCAGTGAGGGGGGGGAAGGGGGGACAGAGGATCCGAAGCAGGCTCTGTGCTGACAGCAGAGAGCCTGACGCAGGGCTCGAACTCATGAACCACGAGATCATGACCTTAGCTGAAGTCAGATACTTAACTGACTGAGCCATCCCGGCCCTGCGAGAAAGGATTTTTTAATTCTTTTGTTTTTGTTTTTATTTGGTTGGTTGTAGAGAAGTGTGCGGTGTTGTTGATAACAGCAGGAAACATGAGCCAAAGCAAGGAGTTGGGAATTTGCAAGGCCAGTCTGGCAGACATTGAACAGACCAGCCTGGGTGAGACAGACCATAAAGGGCCCTCAATGCAGGGCCAGAACATGTGGACACAGCAGAAATATATTTAAATATTTAACAACTAGTGGTACAGGAAGGGGACAGACATGGCCATGAGCAGTGGCACAGAGTTCTAGAGACCACAGCTGCACCAGACATTGACCTCCTAGATGTATGATCGAGGTCCAGGAGTCTATAGGGAGGGGCCAAGGGCCCAGGCAGCAGGGACACTCCTGAGCACAGGGAAGCAGCTCTCTATCCCTCTGTTTGGAATAACGTCTAAGGAGAGAGGAGGCCGGTGAGTGGATCAGAGCCACAGTTCAGAATATGTGAAGGGAGTCGTCTGAATTAAAGGGGTAGCTAAAGGAATGGAAGGGAGGATGTGAGAAGCTTTCCGTGTCTGACAGGCATTGGGAACTGAGAAGAGTAGGCACAGAGAAAAGGGAAACCAGATCTAGAGGGAACCTAGAGTTCAATTATAGAGAAGTTGAACTTGAGCAGGGAAGACCACTGAGGAAGTAACCAGCAGGCAGTGGAAGTATGTACGGGGACTTCTGACAGGCCAGAGCTGGAGACAGGTATGGAGTTGTCTTTATTAACAAAGCTGCCAATAGTTTATTTTGTGACACAGCAAAGTACCTAAAATTCAAATTTTTGTGTTCATAAATTGGAATACAGCTTTATCTACTCATTTACATATTGTTGACAGCTGCTTTCACCTTACAACAGGAGAGCTGAGCAGCTGGAACAGAGACTATATGGGCCACAAAGTGTAAAATATTTCCTATTTGAACCTTTACAGAAAGTTTACTGACCACGAATCTCCATCACCTACCTTCCTAACCATCCTACCACAGCTGCATTCTTGCCCCTCTCCAGATGAAAAAATTGACATTAGAGAGGTTAAATAACCTGCCCAGGGTCACTCATTTTCTGAACAGCAGAGCAGGGATCTGAACTCTGGTCTGACTCCATAGCTCACGGTCTTTATAAAACACCATGCTGCAGTCCACTCACCTACTTAGAGGAGTGATTTTGATTGCTTTTCGTTATCTTAGGGTTGTTTTTGACTTAGGTAATACATATATATTATATAAAATTCAAAAAGTACAAAAGAGTTGGGGCACCTGTACGGCTCAGTTGGTGGAGCATGAGACTTGATTTCAGGGTTGTAAGTTTGGTTGGGTGTAGAGATTACTTAAAAAATAAAATCTTGAGGGGCACCTGGGTGGCTCAGTCGGTTAAGCAGCCGACTTCGGCTCAGGTCATGATCCCGCGTTCCGTGAGTTCAAGCCCTGCGTCGGGCTCTGTGTTGACAGCTCGGAGCCTGGAGCCTGCTTCCCATTCTGTGTCTCCCTCTCTCTGCCCCTCTCCTGCTCATACTCTGTCTCTCTCAAAAATAAATAGACATTAAAAATTTTTTTTTCTTTATTTTTTTATTTTTATTTTTTTTAAATTTTTTCTTTAAATAAAATCTTGAGGCACCTAGGTGGCTCAACTGGTTAAGTGTCTGACCTCAGCTCAGGCCATGATCTCATGGCTCATGAGTTTGGGCTCCACGTTGGGCTCCATGCTGATGGCGTGGAGCCTGCTTGGGATTCTCTGTCTCCCTCTCTCTCTCTGCCCCTCCCCACTCTCTATCTCTCTCTGAAAATTAAAAAAAGAAAAAAAAAAGTTAAAAATAAATAAAACCAAAAACCTTACTACTGCCCCCCCCCCCAAAACAAGTACAAAAGAGTAGTATTAAGTCTTGTCCTTTCTTAACCTTTTCCCCTTAACCTCCCAGGGTCCTCTCACTAGAGGCAACCATTCTATTTTATATGTGCATGTGTGACTATCAAGAGACAGTACTGAATTTATAAGAATGCACGTTCTTCTTCCTGTTTTTCTCACAATGTATTTTGGAAATCCTTCCATAGCAACATGGAGTTTCCCCCTTTCTTGGTTGCACAGTACTCATGTGAATGCATCATAACTTACAACTTATTTAACCAGTACACCAGTCTCCTCTTGACTTAGATTCTTTCTTTTCTTCTTCCTTCCCTACTAAAAACCAAACCATATTGCCTCAGGGCTTATTATTATTATTACTATTATTATTAAAACAGCACTGCCACATACAATTATAGGATGTGTTGACAGACATTGAGATTGTTTCCAATTCTTTGCTATTATAAACAATGCTACAACGAGTAACTGGCTGGTAAGTGGGTTTACATACATATAAGTATAGCCACAAGATGAATTCCTACAAGTGGAACTGTGTTGAGGATTATGTGCATTTACAAGTTTGTATTTTTTTTTTTTAGTATTTATTTATTTGTTTGTTTGTTTGTTTGTTTAAGTAATCTCTTCATCCAATGTGGAGCCTGAACTCAACACCGATATCAAGAGTTGCATGATCCCCCGACTGAGCCAGCCAGGCGCCCCCATTTACAGTTTTGATGGACATTGCCAAACTGTCCTCCACTGAGGCTCTACAGAAGGTTATGTCAAGCGTAAGTGAGTTGAAAGGAAGAAGAGAAGGTAAGAGATAAGAGCAGCTGGTAGGAGGCTGAGTCACAGAGATTCCTCTTTGATGAGGCAGAGAAAGCGAGCCACTGGGGGACTCGCAGAGGGGAGGGGAGACCCAACGGGGCGAAGACCAGGACACACAGTGACAGCAAAGGGATGGGAGGAGAGAGCGTCCACAAACATGTCAGATGCAGGTGCAGAGGCCTAGAAGGACGAGAAAAGGAGCACCTAGGTTGCAGGGGTTGAGAGGAAATAAAACCAGAAGAGCAGGAAAGAAAAGTGCCTGTCTGGGACGAACTGTACCCAGGGGGCTTGGCTGGCATTCAGTAGAGGGTCCAATAGGGGCAGGTCCTGAGGTGACCTCTGAGAGACAAAGCCATGGGGGCAGTGAACTGGGGGGCGCCCATGCCTCTCTCCTTGCATTTTTCAGAAAGTAATCAGCCGAAGACAAGACTACTTGGGAGTCTACCTACCTGGCAGATAGGCTAGCCCCACCAGCCCCCAGGGTGGAAGTGGACAGCAGAGTGATGCACCTTGGGCCAAACCAGCAACATCCACCCAGCCCCAGGCCCCAGGAGCAAGGGGCAGATGCCCCACCCTACCACTCCCTACTTCCCACCCTCAAGAGAGCAAAGGGCCAGAGTGGCAATAAAGGAAGCCCTTCCCCAGCTGCCAGGCCTCAGGACATCGCCAGGAAACAGACTCCACCTCCTAAGCCACTCTTCCAACAGAAAGAGGGGGAGGGCAAGTAAGGGGAGAGAAGGAAGGAGCAGGGTATTCGGGAGGCCACAAGAATCTAGACTAGATTGGCCACAATCAGGGAAAGGGGAACAAGCCAACCCACCCTGATTTCTATACCCAATGAATGAATCAAATGAATCAAAGGTTTAAATGCCCTGAACACCTAGGTGCCCACCTTGCCTGCCTTGGTCCACCCTAGCCTCCAAGATGACTTTATCCTGCTCTTTCCCATCTCCAACCTCTAGCCAGGCTCAGCTGAGAACAGACTCCTTGATACCAAACAGCTCCCCCCAACCCCCAAAGCACTGCAGCACCCTTAAAATGGCCTGGAGCTCGCACTCAGTTCACGCCCTACCCAGCTCCCTAAATAACCCAGGAAATCCCCACTCCACCCTGTGTTGTGCCAAACAAGCCACCCAGGGTAGGGGCATTTCCAAATGAGGAAGGCTGGTCGCAAGACCCTGTGGCCCCATCCACCTCATCTCCCCGACCAGACCCCAGAGTTTCAGGTGCTGGCCCTGGAGCAGAACTCCCATGGACTCTCTGTCAGATCAGGAAGGCACAAGAAGCTCAGGTCAATTAGAGTCATCACCACCTACACTCTCTGCTACTTCCTTGTGGAACAGGCTCAGGCCCTGGCCCGGTGGGACTCAGGTGGCCCAGCCTGCCCCAGAGATGGTGCCTACTCTCCCCCCTCCCCCACCCAGAATCCCCATCCCACCTCTCCTCAGAGACCCAAGAGAGCTACTGGAAGAAGGATGGGGAGAAGAGTGGGTCCCTAACGTGAGAGAGAGTTTGGCCCAGGAAAAAGCTGGAAAGTCCTTTTTCCTCTTTCCAGAACTGAGACCACCCCCAGATTGAGTACCAGCCCAGTCCTGGCCCCTGAGCTCCCAGTCTCTGGTTCTATTATCTGCTGGGCTATCATGGGTCAGAGAGCTAGGTTTCTACCAAAAACGTGGCCTTGTGTGAAAACCAGCATAGAACTTTTGGAGATCCTGCCTGGATTGAGTCCCACGTCTCCGATTTATGGGCAGTGCTATCCTGGGCAAATTATTATTATTATTATTATTATTATTATTATTATTATTAATTTATTGTCAAATTGGTTTCCATACAACACCCAGTGCTCATCCCAACAGGTGCCCTCCTCAATGCTGGGCAAATTATTTAACATGGGAGTCGGTCTCCTAATCTAAAAAGTGGGATGACAACTAATAGCACCCTTTTCAGAAGTGGTTATCATGAGGCCTAAGTCAGAGTCTAAGTGGCACAGCAATCAGTAAACTATAAAGTGCTAACAGAGGTTATCAGTTGTGACCCATCCCTGCCCTGGAGCCCCACCTGGCCAGAACATCAGACAGAGAAAATGGGGAACGAAGGTCTCTGGAGGGGCCCCAACCCCATCTGACTGCTCAGTCACAGCAAGGAGGAGGAGGAGCCCCCACTTTGCCCTTATCCCTGGAAGTAAACAAGGTGAGCAGACCTTGTAGCTTGGCTATCACATCCTAAGCTGGGAGAGCCCTGCCTGGCTCACCCGCGTACACACACACCTGCCTGGACAGCTGACATCCCTCCCCTACCAGGTATACATACCAGTGGTCTGACTCACTCAGCAACCCTGCTCACCCCCACCCAGAGCCTCTGGCTACTGTGCCCACAACACCACCCCTTCCTCTTTTGGGTCAACCTCAGACTGGGCTTGTTCTTTAGCATCTGGGGTCTTGGAGTTGTCCCCATACCACCAAAAGGCCAATAGGTGGGAAGAGGGGGCGCAGAGAGATGCTAACCAGTCCCAAGCCCAGCAGCAGAGAAGCAGACTATCCTTCCCCGGGCTCACTTGACAGGGCCTCAAGGCACCTAGCACAGTGCTTGGCCAGGGGTGTCTAGCTAGTCACCAGGTGGCCTCCAGACAACTCACTCCCTGACTTAGCATATGAGGGCCAGCAATCGGGAATCCGGGAATCTGGAGGAGCTGCCTCCTCTCTCCCAAACACATATCCCAGAGCACCAGCCCACTCAACATCCTGAATTAGGGAGCCAGAGTCTGGATTTTAGGATGTCACCCCTCCCCACTCTAGTAGCCTGTCCTGTGTTTACTGTTTATACTGCCCACTTCTAAGGAGGAGTCAGGGCTGAATGGGACTGTCCTCCTCACTCCTTTCTGATGCTCGCCTCCTCCAGGACTCCATTACCAGTCCCTTTTCTGAGTCTCCCCACATCCATCCAACCGGGTCCCCTCGTACTTACCTCCAAAGCCCTGGGTCCGAAGCTCGCGGTAGGAGCGGTAAACCTCCCGCGTGAGGTAGTTGATGAAGCCCTCCCTGGGTGCGAACTTGCACACGAAGTTCTGCTCGTAGAGGCAGTTCATTAGGAAGCAAGCGGCAATGGCGTCCTCCCCGCCGTCGGGCTGCAGCTCCACCAGCGCCAGGTTGCAGTTCTGGGTGGTGCAGCAGGCGCGCACGCAGTCCCAGCCGCGGCGCACAGTCGGGGAGCCCAGGAAGGTGGCCCCGTTGCCGACCGAGGCCTCGGTGTCGAGCACGAAGGCAGGCACCCCGGCGGTAAAGCGGTCCAGGCAGGCGCCTCCCGCGGGCAGGCCGGGGGGCGCGGGCGGCGGCCCGGCCTCGGTGCCCAAGAGATCGAGGGCGCACAGGAGCCACACGGTGACTGCTGGGACGCTGGCCTGGGAGAGGCGGGCACGGGCCATCATCCTTCCCGGGGCCGTTGCCCTCCTCCCCACGGGGGTCACCTTCACTGTGCGGCCCTCTGGGCTCCGAGGGTGCTTGAGACCTGAAAGAGGGGAGGAGACGGAGGAGGAGACACACCGGATCAGCCGGAGACTTCCAGGGAGGCGGGCAGGCCAGGAGGAAGTCGAGAAGAGGGCTGGGGAGCACCCCAGGCCCCGGGAGTGAGGAAGGGTACGCGGGGCCAGCCCTCCCACTCCCACTCTGGTGACCCGGCCGTTCTCGGACCCCCAGATGGACGGCTAAGGAGCTCACGTACCCGGGCACACGCAGCAGCGCAGAACAAAGGGCCACACATGCTCCGAGCCCGCTCTGTCCCCGCCTCGCGCTCCGGGGCCCGGGTTACCTGCGCAGGTGAGTGGGGTGGGGCTGCCCCTGCCGAGGTTCCGGTCCCGGCTTCCTGCGCGGCTCGGGCCCCCGCTTCCGCCCCGGTGCCGGGTGCGCTGAGGCTCGGCCACTTCCTCCCCGGGTTTCTGGTGAAACTGAGTCAGTGCGGCCGGGGCGGGGCGGACATTAACCCCAGCGCCGCCGGCCCCGCCTACTGCCGTTGCGCCGCCACCTGTCCGCCCTGCCCCGCCGCGCTCAGCCACCGCCACCCCATGTCTCCGGACCCCTTCCCCGCGGACTGCTCCCGGCACCGTCTCTGGGTCCCGGCCCCGGGCGGCGCCCCTCGACGCTGCTCTACGTAGGCTCCGCCGAGGCCAGCCTCACGGCAGGGCCCCGCACCCCAGAAGTGCAGCCGGTTCTCTGGCCTGGACGCCGCAGCAGAGTCGTCCATTCGGGGGTCCAGCACTCCTGCCTCCCTTTCCGGTCGGGGCCAGCATTCCCAGCTCCTGGCCTGAGGCGCTTGAGAAGGAGCTGGGGGAGGAGAAATGGGGTAAAGCCCGACGCCAACGGCAAACGATCTTGCCGCCGTCGTCAGCCCTCGGGAAATCATTTTCATCTCGTGGCGGGAAGAGATCCCAGAAGCTGTGGGGCTGCACCTTGGTAACTGGAATCCCGGATGCCTGCTCCAGCGTCACCGCCCTTGCCAGCTCCGGGAAGCCCTCCTTTCTGCCAGAGTGAGCAGTTGAGGCGATTTCCGTCTTCCAGGTTTCCCTGCTAGACCTGCAGTGGTTCCATTTTGTTTGAGGCCCTTCCTTGTACTGAGGTTTACATTCAGGTCTCTGTCAGAGCTGAGTCCCTGTTAGCTCTCATTGGTCTGCCGCCTCCTTCCCTGGAGTACAGGTTCCCTCTTCTCTCCCACTAAGAGGGTGCTCCTGGTCAAGAGCTGGTCGTCCTCTTCCAGTAGAATGCCATCCTTGGAAGCTAGAAGCTCCAGTTCACCAAAGTAATTGAGATAATGACCTTCACAGATCTGTGGGTTCCTTGAAACCATGAGTGAAGAACTCCTCTTAAAGACCATTCTTACAGAGCAAGATTGGCCTTGTTAATGCTCTCCCCAAAAAGAGATTCCACACCTTTTCGTGATGATCTAACAAATCCCGCCCAGTGAGAACGTTCTTCCTAATTTCTCATGTAGAGCAGCTTTACCTACTAGGTCCTGTAGCCACCCTTTGTTCATTTTCCTGGATGACCTGCAACACTCCTCAACTGCCTACATTATGAGTGTTAGGGGTGGGAATCTGGGGTCTGTCCCCCTCCTCTGGATTTTCTGCTTTTTTTCTCATTGCCCCTCACACACTGGTGGACACGGGACAATGATGTTATGATGAGAATGCAGCAAAAGATTGTGCACTTACTGGGAAAAAAGGGTTTTGTTGTGAGCAGATTTCTGCCTCCCCCAATACCTTATACATACAAGAATCCTAACACAGGAGACTATGACCTTATAGTGACGTGACATAACCATAGATTTATCATTACATCCATCTATACCATTACAAAAACCTGTATTTATCAAGCGCTGACAATGCCCGAATGCTGTTTTTAAGTACTTCCCACACGTTACCCTATATACTGAAAACAAACCAAGAAAGTAGGTACTATTTTTATCCCCATTTTACAGGTGAACAGACAGGCTCAGACAGGTAATGTAGCAGGTAGCAGAGGGAGGATCAGAGTCTAGGCAGACCAATTCCATTGCTTTAGCACCTAAACCCTGGGCTTTACTACACTTGCAACTCTGACTTCAGCTGGACCTTCCACCCTGCCCACAGATTTAGCTTGCCAGAAATAAAAACTCATTTTCAAGTGGTGGGCAGCCCCCTTTAGTTAAGATGCTGGCACAACTTGACATAATTGCTAATGCTCACAGCTACTCTGAGAATAGTTTCCAGTTTGCAGAGAAGTTCACTAACTCCCTTGAGCTCACAGTGAAGAGTGGGAGGCAGGGCTGGATAGGGCTTGAGTATGTGGACTTCAGACTCAGGCTTCTGGGTTTAACTCTCACCTGCCACTTACTATCTGTGTGGCCTTTGGCAAGTTATTTAGCCTGTCTGTGCCTTGGTCTCCTTGTGTATGAAGTGGGGCCTCAGAGGTTATTATGAAGATTAAATGAGTTAATGCAGATAAAACATTTGATACCATGAGTGCTCAAAAGTAACAGAGCTAGAATTTTATTCCAAGTCTCCCTGCCATCAAAAACTACACTTTTCCTACTACTTTATACTGCTTCATACATACTGAGAAGAAAAACTACACATGAGAGGAAAAAAGACTAAGATAGTCCACCCAAGTGGTGAAAGCAATGGCATTTGAATGGCGGGAATATGGGGTAACATTTTCTTCTTTCTAGTTTTTAAGTTATCTTCCAAGTTCCCTTTAGTGAGTTTCCACAATGAGGACCAGAAATATATCCTGACAGTCTCCACATTCGTCATATTTAGCGCCAAATTGCTCTTCTCTCCCCTTTCTCTCCTGGTCTCATTGTCCCTGCCACTTTGGAGTTATCTTTGCCCTCTGCCTTTCCTTGGGCTTTCCCTGCAAACATCTAGCTGGCTCCTGGGTACTGACAGTCTCTCTGGTATTGGGTCACACCTATCCCTTCTGTCTACTGCCATTGCTGTCCTTGCTGTGAGCTCTGTGCCAGCTTCCAGATGAACTCCAGGCCACCTTGCACTCTGCGTGAGGTTGCCTCCTCCAGCCTTGCCTTCATCTGCCCTTTACCTGTTTAGACCCTTAGTGACCGCCCCCCCCCCTCCCCATAGCCTCTCTGGCAGTGTGCACAGAGCCAGCTGTCCCCTGGATGGATTCATAAAGTACACTTTGTAGAGAAGCAAAGAGTGTTAAACCTGTTGAGGGGCTTAGCTAAAGGTATTCCCCTTACATATAGGAAACTGAGCTCAGAGACTTGTCCTTGATTTGTTCAGAGACACAGAGCTAATGTGTAGCAGAGGGCCACATGCAGACTTAAGGTCTCCTGACTGCCAACCTTGTGCCCTTTCCATGATTCTGCCATGCCTTCCTGCAAAGCACTTCCAGATGATATGGTTTTCTAATTGTTTATTGCAGGCCCAAGAGGAGCTGTCTGGGTAAGTTAGCTCTTTTGTTAGACCATGTGGCTCACCCTCCCTCTGTGAGCTTGGAGAAGAGTAGGCCTGGGTTTATGCTACTGACTTCATTCTTATGTGCCATATCACCGGTACCAACCATTACTCTTAGGATTGGGTGCTTTGGTGAGAATATTCAGTCCTTAACACCACTGCTAGAAAAGGAACGCTGACTACCTTGTCTCAGATGGTGATCTGGTGGTTTCTATCAGTAGGTGTGGTGGGTCGTCTACAATGATGGCCAGCAAAGGTGGTAGACCCTACTTCACCTTCCCGTATATGCACACTGCTCCTCCCACCAAGAGGTGGCATCTGTGTTCCCTTCCCTTTGAATCTGTAACTTGCTTTGACCAACAGGACATGCAGAAGTGGTACCCTGTGACTTCTGGGCTGTAGCCACATGGCTTGCATTTTTCCCTCTTAGAACCAGTTGTGACACAAAGAAGCTTGACTCCCCTGCAGGAGCGAGAGGTCACCTGAAGAGAGCAAGCCCCTGGAGGATGTGAGACAATGAAGGAAGAGAGAGAGGAGTACAGCTATCTTGAAGCCACCCCAGGTGAGTAGCTGTGTGAAGCCATCTTCTGTCCTTAACCTCAGTCCAGCTGCCCCTCAGAGACTGGCTGCACCTGCCAAGCCCTGCCCAAGATGCAGAACTGGGAGTAAATAAATGGCTGTATTTGTTTTACGTCTTTGTATTTTGGGGTGGTTTGTTATGTGGCAATAATAACTGAAATGGAAGGATAATGTATTTACAGATTAAATTTTAGTTTTAATTATTTAGTGATCATAAACAATACATTTTATTGTATTGTATTGTATTGTATTGTATTGTATTGTATTGTATTGTATTGTATTGTATTTATTTTTGGTGACAAAACCCAGGAACGAATAAACAATAAATTTTAGAAATAAATTTCCATTTTAATTATCTAAGTCAAAGCCCATGAATTCTCTTGATAATGTAGAACCAATAATTTTTGGTAAGGAATTTTGGGGAAAGTAATGCAATACTTTTCAGGGTGAGGCCACTGTGATTGGTTCAATCTTTATTTAAGGGAGACAGATCTTCTTGGATATTACTACAGCCTTAAAGAGGCATTTTAATTTTTTTTAATGTTTATTCATTTCTGAGAGTTAGAGACAGAGCGCAAGCTGGTGGGGTGGGTGTGCAGAGAGAGAGGTAGACACAGAATCCAAAGCAGGCTCCAGACTCTGAGCTGTCAGCACAGAGCCTGATGCGGGGCTCAAACTCACGAACCGTGAGATCATGACCTGAGCCGGAGTTAGACGCTTAACTGACTGAGCCACCCAGGCGCCTCTTAAAGGGGCATTTAAAAAGAATTATACTAATGCAAAAATGCCCACACGGTATTCCAGTGTGGTAGGTGACTTCTAAATTGCCACCAGTTGTCTAGCCCTTCTGATTTTCATGCCCTGTGTCATCTTTTCCCCTTGAGGGTGGCTGGGCCTAGTAACTTACTTCTGATGAATAGAAAACAGCAAAAGTCATGGCATGTCACTTCCTAAATTAGGGTACAAAAAGACTGTGACTTCTACCTTGCTTGCCTACCACCTTCCTCTCATGCCCTGGCTCTAGCGGAAGGTAGCTGCCATGTGGCGAGGAGTCCTCTAGAGAGGTCCTTGTGGCAAGGGATTAATGTCTCTGAGCAACAGCCCTTGCCAGCACCTGACTTGCAGCCTTCTGAGAATCCCTTACCCAGAGGAGCCAGCCAAGCCGCCTGCTGAAACAGTGATATAATAAATACTTAATGTTTTGGGGTGCCTGGGTGGCTCAGTCGGTTGAGCGTCCGACTTCAGCTCAGGTCATGATCTCACGGTCCGTGAGTTCGAGCCCCATGTCGGGCTCTGTGCTGACAGCTCAGAGCCTGGAGCCTGTTTCAGATTCTGTGGCTCCCTCTCCCTCTGACCCTCCCCTGTTCATGCTCTGTCTCTCTCTGTCTCAAAAATAAATTAAAAAAAAATTAAAAAAATTAAAAAATAAAATAAAATAAATAAATACTTAATGTTTTAAGCTGTAAAATTTTGGGATAATTTGTTATGCAGCTTTATATGACTAACGAATTCGTTAACTGAAAAAAATAGGATATCAAACTATAAAGTTTCTTTGGTACAACTTTTTAGAGAGCTAATATGACCATAAATGTCAAACTCCCCTAAAATTTTACACACCCTTGTAGCCCCACCTCTAGAAATTTCTCTTAAGGGAAAAGAAAAATCATGGAATGCTAACAAAGGAATAGTTACAGGAATGTTCAGAACAGTACTATTTATAATGGCAAAAAACTGGTAGCAATCCATAAATCTAATGATAGGGGATTGAGTAACTGTATCATGGAATTGTTGCTAATGGAAGAGGTTGGAATCCATTAGTGAGTCTTGAAAACAAACTGACTCGCTGTTAGCATTTAAAAAAATAAAATTAAATAGAGTTAAAAATATCAAAATAAAGGTAAGTTTCTCTTCATAAGAAAATTTTCATTTCAGCAATCCCTATCAAAATAACACCAGAATTCTTCACAGAGCTAGAACAAAGAATCCTAAAATTTGCATGGAACTGGAAAAGACCGTGATTAGTCAAAGCAATCCTGAAAAAGAAAACCAAAGCTGGAGGCATCATAATTCCGAACTTTAAGCTCTATTACAAAGCTGTAATCATCAAGACAGTATTGTACTGGCACAAAAACAGACACATAGTTCAATAGAACAGAATAGAAAACCCAGAAATGGACCCACAAATGTATGGCCAACTAATCTTTGACAAAACAGGAAAGAATATCCAATGGAAAAAAGACAGTCTCTTCAGCAAATGGTGTTGGGAAAACTGGACAGTGTCCTGCAGAAGAATGAACCTGGACCATTTTCTTACAACATACACAAAAATAAACTCAAATGGACAAAAGACCTAAACCGAAGACAGGAAGCCATCAAAAATCCTAGAGGAGAAAACAGGCAACAACCTCCCTGACCTCAGCTGCAGCAACTTCTTACTTGACATGTCTCCAGAGGGAAGGGAAACAAAAGCAAAAATGAACTATTGGGACCTAATCAACATAAAAATCTTCTTCACAGTGAAGGAAACAATCAACAAAACTAAAAGACAACCTACAGAATGGGAGAAAATATTTGCACATGAAATATCAGATAAAGGGTTAGTATCCAAAATCTATCAAGAACTTATCAAACTCAACACCCTAAAAACAAATCGTCCAGTGAAGAAATGGGCAGAAGACATGAATAGACACTTCTCCAAAGAAGACATCCAGATGGCTAACAGACACATGAAAAAATGCTCAACATCGCTCACCATCAGGGAAATACAAATCAGAACCACAAGGAGATACCACCTTACGCCTGTCGAATGGCTAACACTAACAACTCAGGCAACAACAGATGTTGGCGAGGATGTGGAGAAAGAGGATCTCTTTTGCATCGTTGGTGGGAATGCAAACTGGTTCAGCCGCTCTGGAAAACAGTATGGCAGTTCCTCAAAAATTTAAAATAAAACTACCCAATGACCCAGCAATTGCACTACTAGGTACTTATCCAAAGAATACAGGAATGCTGTTTTGATGGGGCACATGCACCCCAATGTTTATAGCAGCACAATCAGTGGTAGCCAAAGTATGGAAAGAGCCCAAATGTCCATTGATGGATGAATGGATAAAGAAGATGTGGCATATATATACAAGGGAGTATTACTCGGCAATCAAAAAGAATGAAATTTTGCCATTTACAACTATGTGGATGGAACTAGTGGGTATTACGCTAAGTGAAATAAATCAGTCAGAGAAAGACAAATATATGACTTCACTCATGTGGAACTTAAGATACAAAACAGATGAACATAAAGGGAAGGGAAGCAATAATATAAAAACAAGGAGGGGGACAAACCATAAGAGACTCTTAAATACAGAGAATGAACAGAGGATTGCTGGAGGGGTTGTGAGTGGGGGGATGGGCTAAATAGGCAAGTAGCATTAAGGAGGACACTTGTGGGGATGAGCATTGAGTGTTATTTGTAAGTAATGAATCACTAAATTCTATTCCTGAAATCATTATTACACTATATGTTAACTAACTTGGATGTAAATTTAAAAAATAATAATAATAAAAAGAAAATTTTCATTTCATGTTTATATATGTATGCATTATGATATTAAATGAATTTCTTACTTTGAGTCGTTGTCTACAATTTTTTTTATGGCCCAAATTTTGAAAAACTCTGCAGATTTAAAAAAAGATATGTACAAAACTACTTAATAAAAGTATTCAAAAGATATAAAATTATAAAATGGCTTGCATATGTTACAAAATGATCTAATTTCATGGAAATCCAAAACAAGCAAACCTCTATGAAAAAGGAAAAATAAACATACCAAACAGATCATTTATACTTTTCTTCTTTATCTATATTTAAAAATTTTCTACAATGAACATGTCATCTTTAAACATATTTCTTGAATAATAATAATAGTTTTTAAAGTTTCCCAAATAATTATATATTGTATATTAGCATTTTCTTAACTATGTTACATATGCACAGAAAAAAGACTAGAAGAAGTTTGCCAGAATGTCATACTTCCAAAGTTTGCCAGAAGTTAGCAGTCATGGTTTTATGTGGTGGGATTGTGAGGAATTTTTAATGTTTTAGAAAATTTGGAAATGTTGGGGCACTTGGCTGGCTCAGTCAGAGGACCATGCGACTCTCAATCTCAGGGTTGTGAGTTCGAGCCCCATGTTAGGTGTAGAGATTATTTAAAAATAAAATCTAAAAAAAAGAAAAGAAAAGAGAATTTAGAAACTTTTCTAAAATGAACATGTTTTTCTTCCATAATAAATTTTTTTTTTTAGTTAAGTAATCTCTACACTCAGCATGGGACTCGAATTCATGACCCCGAGATCGAGTCATGTGTTATACTGACTAAGCAGCCAGGTCCCCCTATAAATAAAAATGTTTAATAAGAGGAGGAAGAGAAGAGACATTTAAAAACAGCCTAGTTCTTTTTGTTTTTTAAGTTTATTTATTTTGAGGAGGCGGAGAGTGATTGTGGGGGAGAGGCAGAGAGAAGGGGAGAGACAGAATCCCAAGCACTCTCCGTTCTCTCAACACATAGCCCAACATAGGGCTCAATCCTAGGAACCATGAAATCGTGACCTGAGCCAAAACCGAGTCAGCTGCTTAACTGACTGAGCCACCCAGGAGCCCCAAGAAGAGCACAGTTCTGATGATATCTTCCTGTTGCCCATTTTATACCCCCCACTGGATTTAGGGCAGGCCAGGGGAACAAGGCAGACACCCTCACCTCTGCCCAGGGCAGCACCCTCTTTGTTTACCCACCCTGATGTGGCCCTGCTGTCCTTGTGGTTTTTTCTTTCCATGTTATCTTGGGGCATGATTCCCTTATCTCAGGCAAACTAATTGATGCATGGTGATGCTCATAGGGCAGTGAGCTGTGTGTGAATGCAAAAATGGAAGAATGTCAGTAAGGAGCCTTACACATAAATAATGGGCATAACTCATTTGTGTGCCATTGAGCCTCGCAGGAGTCATGCTGCATGCTCTTTCAAAATCTCCACAACCTCCAGTTTACAGATGAGGAAATAGGCTCACAGAGGCTCCATGCATGAACCTGTCTGTGTCGCAGTGTAGGTGTCTATGAAGTTTGCATATTTTGTGTCCCCAATCCATCACCAAGTTCTATTAACTAGGATCCCCTAAATAGCTTTCCAATCTGTCCCTTTATACCCTTTTCACTACCAACAACACTACCTCCTCCAGTTAAGCCCTACAGCAGTGGCCTCCTAACTGATCTCCTTCAGGCTTTTTGCACTCTCTGATTCTCTGTCTTTTGGAAATTTAAATTTGAACATGTCAGCCTACCCCACCACTATTACATAAGATTTTGTTGTGACTTCCAGTACTCTTAGGATAGAGACAAAATTCCTTAATGTGGATTACAGAGCCCTGTGTAGATACCTCTACCCACTCTGCCTCATGACTCACGATTTCCTCCCTCCTCTCTCTGTTCTAGCCCCACTGGCCTTTTAGTCCTTGTACTCAACATCTCCCTCCTGCCACAGAACCTTTGCATTTGCCCTACCTTCTTCCAGTTCCATTCCTGCTGGTCCCTGTGCCTAGTTAACTCCTATTCATCCTTAAGAACTCAGTTCAAAATGCTACCACTTGCTAGGTCACACCCTCAATATAGCACCTTTTACCTTCTTTTCCAGATAACTAAATACAGTTGCAACTTTACATTTGATTAGTTGATGAATATTTGTTTATTTTTACACTAAACTGTTAAGTTCCATGAAGGCAGGGACTGTGTTTCTTTGGATCACCAATCTCCAGTACTGAGCATAACACTTGGCCTGCTAGATGAGCTCATAAAATCTTTGTTATTAAGTGACTAGGTTAATGAACAAAACTCATTGAGTCTTCTGATCTGGTTCCTTTTCCTGAAAGGGCTCCCAAACTCTTCAAGAAGATAGGATGGAGGAACTATCATAATAATGCTTGCCACTGTTATGTGTAACAGGTCATCAAAGTAACAGCTGAGTCTACAGGCTGCATATTAGAGGCCTCCCTACCACTCATTTCCACCCTCTTCCAAAGAGGCTCAGGAGGGAAGCCACTGTGGAGAAATCCCTGGGCCACCCTTTGGCAGACGTGAAGCCTGGAGCCTCACCAGGAAGGCAGGGAGAGTGACAAGGCAAAGGAAGGGAATGGATGTTTACTAAGAAGGGACTCTGTTTTGGACATCATGTTTACATCTATCAACTCATTTATTCCTCCCCCAAAGCCCCATGTTGCAGATGAGAAAATAGACTCAAAGAGGTTGTGAAATGTGAGGGTTATAAAACCAATGCAGGGCAAAAAACTGAGTTTGAACTCACATCTGGCAGTCTTCCTCTAAAGTCTGGGCTTTTTCAGGCTATTTTCCTGGGCTCCAGCCCTCATATACCTCCCCCACTCTGTCATTTTAGAGCCCCAAAGTTTTTCATCATTAAAGACTCATCTATTGGCCTTTAGCTATAGCTCTCTTTACGCAGTGTATGGTGGTTGAAATCGATACCCTGGAAACAGAAACTCAACATTGTAAAGGCAACTACTGTGAGACCTAAAAAGAAATATATAAACAAGATCCTGTGTTGAACTCGAGTTGGAAGAGACGAGTCTGGCCTCAGGATGGAGGTAAAACTGCCACCCGGTTGCCCCCAGCCCGACTCCGGCTGTCGCTGCCACCGGCAGGAGGAGGGCCATGATCTAAAGGAACAAGAGGAGTTGAGAAAACTGTTTATTGGTGGTTTGAGCTTTGAAACTACAAATGATAGTTTATGAGAACGTTTTGAAAAATGGGACACACTTACAGATTGTGTGGTGATGAGAGACCCCCAAACAAAACATTCCAGAGGTTTTGGTTTTGTGACTTACTCTTGCGTGGAAGAGGTGGATGCAGCCATGTGTGCTCGACCACACAAGGGTGATGGACGTGTAGTGGAACCAAAGAGAACTGTTTCTGGAGAGGATTCTGCAAAGCCCATCTAACTATGAAGAAAAATTTCGTTGGTGGTATTAAAGAAGATACAGAAGAATACAATTTGAGAGACTGCTTTGAAAAGTATGGCAAGATGGAAACCATAGAAGTTATGGAGGACAGGCAGAGTGGAAAAAAGAGAGGATTTGCTTTCATAACTTTTGATGATCATGATACGGTTGATAACATTGTTCAGAAATACCATCACTATTAATGGGCGTAATTGTGAAGTGGAAAAGGCCCTTTCCAAACAAGAAATGCAGTCTGCTGGATCACAAAGAGGTCATGGAGGTGGATCTGGCAACTTTATGGGTCGTGGAGGAAACTTTGGTGGAAGAGGAGGCTACGGTGGAGGTGGTGGCAGCAGAGGTAGATATGGAGGAGGTGATGGTGGATATAATGGATTTGGAGGTGATGGTGGCAACTGTGGTGGTGGTCCTGGTTATAGTAGCAGAGGAGGCTATGGTGGTAGTGGACCAGGATATGGAAACCAAGGCGGTGGGTACGGTGGTGGTGGTGGAGGATATGATGGTTACAATGAAGGAGGAAATTTTGGAGGTGGTAACTATGGTGGCCGTGGGAACTATAATGATTTTGGAAATTATAGTGGACAACAGCAACCAAGCTGAGGACCCATGAAAGGGGGCAGTTTTGGTGGAAGAAGCTCGGGCAGTCCCTATGGTGGTGGTTATGGATCTGGTAGTGGAAGTGGTGGATATGGTAGCAGGAGGTTCTAAAAATTTTCAGAAGAAAAGGGCTACAGTTCTTAGCAGGAGAGTGAGCAAGGTGTTGTCAGGAAAGCTGACAGGTTACTTTGAGACAGTCGTCCCCAGTGCATTAGAGGAACTGCAAAAATCTGTCACAGAAGGAACGATGCTCCATAATCAGAAAAGTTCCTGCAGCTTAAACAGGAACCCTTTCTTGTTCAGGACTGTCATAGCCACAGTTGGCAAAAAGTGCAGCTATTGATGAATGCAATGTAGTGTCAATTACGTGTACATTTCTGAGGTCTTCTATCTGTTGTAGCTTTTTCTTTTTCTTTTCGTTACCTGAGGTATATTGCCCTGTAAATTGGGTAGTAATCCCAGGAATAAAAATTAAGGAATTTTTAACTTTTCAATATTTGTGTAGTTCAGTTTTTCTACTTTTTAGTACAGAAATTTTAACAAAATACAGTTTTGAAGGTGTTATTTGAGAGTTAATAAGTAAAGAAGAAGGTCATTGTTAATTACTATTTTGAATGAATTTTGCTAACGTTAACTGTGAAGAAACACCTGCTGACTTGCAGTTTAAGGGAATCTATTCTCCACATTTCCAAACCATGAAATGAGTGGACTCTGACATGTGGAGAGAATAGATATTTGTATGTTTGCAATGTGTGTTTTTGATAAATACTTGGGCATTTAAATTAGCATATTTGTAAATTTAATAGCATTAAGATTTACCTTCAAATGAAAAAAATCTCAAAATTAAAAAGAAAGAAAAATATACATATAACAAAAATTGGAATGTGGAAAGTAAACGGGGATGATGAATCACCCATCATTCATATTGAGGAGAAAAGAGATGCTATCTAAAATGGACAAATATATGACATTACACAAAGGGATAATGGTGATTACAGGAGAATTAAAAACAGAAGCTGTTGATGGGGTTGCTTCTGGGGAGTAGAGCTGGGGAGAGGAGAGAAACTTTCATTTTTCATTTGTTTGTCCTTCTGAGCTGTTCATCTTTTAAAAAAATTACAGTGTTCTTCTGTAACTTTTCTAAAAAGTTTAGAATATTTTTGTTGCAAAAGACTAAACAAACAAACATACCCTTCCTTTAGAATGCAGGTACTGTGTGTTTAAAACTGTTAGTCTTGACACCTGGAGGAGGTAGGTCTTTGGGTTTCCTCTGTGTCAGGAAGGACTTGAGTCAGGGGAGGGTCATGTGATGAAAATATGGCTTCCTAAGCAGTTGCCTCTGGGGAACGGGCATGGGAGAGAAGCTTGATAAATTTACCTTTGCAAGCACAGGGCCAGGCTGACAGAGGAGCACCTCTTCTCCCACATATTTCATAATGCAGCTCGCATTCAGACACACCCAGACACAAGAGGGTACTGACCCTAAGAGGGCCAGAAATAACCATCCCTCATAACTATCTGCGGTGAGACTCTGCCCCTACCAGTGCCACACTCTGAGCAGGACCTCCTACCTGCCTGGGACCCTGCTCCTGCAGGATCCATCTGACTCCAGCTTCTCAGGGCCCAGGTGGATCTAGTCCCAGAAAGATGAGATGCTGAGTGCTCTCTGGTGAGTGTGATTCGGGTCCTGTTCCAGAACTGGCCATAGAGCACTGAATCAGAGCCCTGCACCCCTCAGGACCCAAGGATCCCTTCCTCCTGAGGATTGGCACCCTCTTGACCTTTGCTTATCTGAAATTTATATCACTTTGGGCTACGGCAGCTGCACAAGAGGAGGGCTGGGGCACAGCTCCGGAGTGCCACTCACTGGCAGCTAAGAGCCAGAAGATTGGCATTCCCAGCACCAGAGAAAGTCCTGTTGATCTTTGACCCTCCGCCCCTCCCGGAGACTTGGCCCTCCCTCCTCTTTCTTCCTTTCTTCCCTGCTGGCCTCTCCCTCTGTTCTCCGTCTCCTCACTTCCCTGACACCCTTGCTCTGACTGGCCGTTTTTCCCCAGGTTGTTGCTCACGCCAATCCTTCCATGCTGTCTTCAAGCCCTACTTCCTGCACATCTCCCAGCCCTGATGGGGAGAACCTAAGTAAGAAGGTCCAGTGGACTTCTGGGAGGAGGAGGACGTCATCCACGGACTCAGAGTCAAAGTCCCACCCCGACTTCTCCAAAGTACCCAGGTCCCGGAGACCCAGTCGGCTGACGGTGAAGTATGACCGGGGGCAGCTCCAGCGCTGGCTGGAGATGGAGCTGTGGGTGGACGCGCAGATTCAGGAGCTCTTCCAGGTGAGTGCTACCAGCAGGGTGGGAGGCCACCAGGGGCCTGGGAGAGAGCCTGCTGGGAGACCTCAGGAGGAGCCGGAGGGCCAATGTGAGAGAAAGCTGCTCCCAACAAGTGAATGTGGATTTGCAGTCCAGAAACCTGCCTGCCTCTGGTCTGGGCTCTACCTCTAACTCTCTTCAAAATCTGAGCCAGGTCTTTTCACATCCCTGAGACTTAGTTTCCTAATCCACAAGATGAGCCTATCAACGTCTGTCATAGCTCCTTTGTAGGACTTTTGTGAAGCTCAAATGAGATACAAGAGCGATTTTTATTTACTTCATGTCTTGACTTACTCTCATCCTGAACACACATACGTGTCAAGGGCTACATTGTCCAGGACTATAGCTATGTGTAGCTATTTGCCTTTCAATTAATAAAAATTAAATAAAATTAAAGGTTCATTTCCTCAGTCACACTAGCCACATTTCAAGTGCCCAGTAGCCCCACGTGGCTCATGGTTACCACACTGTCAGCACACATATAGAACATTTCCATCCTCTCAGAACAGACAGCAATGGACTAGAATAAGTCCTTGGCCCTGGCTCTGATGGACTCCCCTCAACTCCACCCTGTGAAAAGGATGGCTTTCTGCCCCTTGTCATGAGAAGTGGTACCTTCCTTCTGAGATAACTAAAAATCGGGATCCTAGAGTAGTCACAACTGCTGCTTCAGCAACAAGGGTAGCATTCTGAACACTTAACTCTGTGTTAGGCACTGCACCCAGCACTTGGCATGCGTTACTCCATTCGGCCCTCTGCACAACCCCCTTCGGTAGCTATGTTTTTACCTCGAAGGAAATGGAAGCCTAAAGATGTTGAGTAACAAGTCCAAGGTCATACAACTAGGAAACCAGGAGACCAGGAGCTGCAGCTGGAGCTCTGCCTGCAGAGCCTGGGCGCTTACTCGGGCAGCTTAGTGGTTCTCCAGCCCTGAAGTACTTCAGAAAAAACCAGATAACCTGACTGTGCCTCAACTGACTTTAAATCTAGGGTGGGCTCCAGGCACTGGTCTTTTAATAAGCCCCACAGTTAATTCTAGCATGTGGCTGGCTGAGAACCACTGCACCAAGCCAGAGACCAGGAGTCTTGTCCACATACCATGGTCCTTTCTTCTTCTGCTTCTTGACTCAGCTCCTATCTTTTGTTTCTGGGGCGGCAAGGGGCTTGTCATTCTTCCGGGTAAGGGCTGTGTCAGTGGCCCTGTGATTGGGGGTGGAGGAGAATGATGCATGTGGCCCAGGCTGTCTTGTGAAGTTCACTGGGTCATGTATGAGTGTGGCCCAGGTGTCGACCATGTCCCCTGCGGCATTCTGGGCTCACTTGTTCAGTGTAGGGAGATGCCCTGGAACTGTGAGCAGGAGAGGCACATGTTCTTGGCCTGCTCTGCCCTTGGAGAACACCTCTACTGCCCTTCTATCCTGCTGGCACCCTCCCTCTCTGGAACAGTTTCACTTTCAGATTGTGGTACACTTGCACAAAAAGTCTCATATTTCAGACACCTCAGAGCAAATTTTTCCAGGCACTGGAGAGACACTAGACAAAGAACCTGCTTTTGTAAGATCAGTGCAGGGGGGAAAGCTGTACAACAATAAGCTCATCACATTTGAAAGCAGGATACGTGGGAGGGAGGACCACTCCCAGGCAATGACCGAAATAAAATACCTGGCCTGCAGTTGCCATGACAATTGTCCAAAGGTGCCAGGTAGCAGTTCCTCTCACCATCCCAGCACTTTTCAGCAGGAAGCATCCAAGTGCCTGGGGAAGCCCCAGGTGGCTGGTCATCTTAGGCAGAGATGGAGGCAACAGTGTTCAGGCTTACCTTGCCCGACTTCTACCCATATAGAGTCTGTCTCCACCCACCAGGCTCTCCTTGACATGCCCACCTTGGATAGAACTGCTGGGAATTATTCCAGGGATGCATCAGTACTTTTTTAGTTTGGTTTAATGGGTTCCAACCTTACCTTGTTGGAGGGCCCTGTCTCATCTCACTGGGTATGCACCAGCTCTGTTGTCGTCAGAGGAACCAAGTCTGGGTTCAACAAAACAAACAGACTTGGGGCCCTAGAGCTCCTATTGTCCAGAGGTGGAGTGTGGATTTGGCTTCTAAGGAAGGATGTAAACACTCATGAGTTTGTTCTATTTTAAGGAGGCTCTTGGGGCACCTGGGTGGCTCAGTTGGTTACGGACTTTGGCTCAGGTCATGATCTTGCAGTTTGTGGGTTCAAGCCCCATGTTGGGCTCTGTGCTGACATCTAAGGGCCTAGACCCTGCTTCAAATTCTGTGTCGTCCTCTTTCTCTGCTCTCCCCCCCCTGCTTTCTCTGAAAAATAAATAAACATTAAAAAAATTTAAGGAGACTTGCCCAACAATATGCCCCCCCCAGATCCCACCCAGGATTCCATGTCTCTTTTACGACAAGACTTCTTAAAAGTTTGTCCACACTCACATCCTTTCTTTAAAATGTTTATTTATTTATTTTGAGAGAGAGGGAGAGAAAGTGAGCACACAAGCCTGGAAGGGGCAGAAAGGGAGAGAGAGAGAATCCCAAGTGGGCTTCGTGCTGTCAGCACAGAGCCAGACTTGGGGCTTGGACTCAGAAACTGTGAGATCATGGCCTGAGCCGAGATCAAGAGTCAGATGCCTAACTAACTGAGCCACCCATGTGCCCCCACACTCACATCCTTTACTTACCTTTCCCCTTCCTTTCACTATTCAAACCACTGAAACCTGGCTTCTGTTCCCACCATTCTATTGGGAGCTTTTGCCAAGGTCACCAATCACTGCCTTGGGGCCAAATCTAATGTACACATCAGCAGGGGATACTGTTGACCACTCTAGAGTTTTGAAACATTCTTCCCCACGCCCCCTCCAAAAAGAAACATTCCTTCCCTATAGCTTCTATGACACTATCTTTTCCTGGTGGCAACTGGCATTTTTGATGCAGGCAGCCCTTCTGATTTGGTGACATTTTAAGAAACAATCTATTAGATTTCCAACTTTAAAAAAGTATTGCTAACAAATACGTGAAACAAACACTTGTTAGCTCATCCCTGAGACTTACTTCATTGCTGGTTCCCATGGCAGAGAGATCAGGAGTACGGGGATGGAACATGGAGTGAAAGTGAGAAAGGAGTCAGATCAGGCAGCATCTGGCAGGAAACCACTTCATGCAATATCGACTCACAGTTTTACCATATTTGTTCATCTCAGCAGGGGTTGTTTGATATATCCACTCATTTCTGAGAATTCAAAAAATACTTTAAGGAAAGAATATTTGGATTATGATATCAGCCCATATTCTCAGCTCCGGACTGCAATGGTAATCTGACTCTCAGTAATATATATGTACCTTATATCCAAAATACGTGTAGTTAATATCATAATTGATATGAAAAGGTTTTTGGGAGTCAGACTAATACTTTTTTTAGAGGTAGAATTCTAATAGTTGGAGTGCAGCTTTACTATTCTGCCCCACTCTCCACCTTCTGGAATTCCAAATGCACATGTGTTGGACCACTTGATATCATACCAAGATCACCAAGACTCTTTTGTCTTCTTCTTCCCCCCCCCCCCCCAGGTTTTTTTTCTTTCTGTGTTTCATTTTGGCTAGTTTCTGTCTCTGTATCTTCAAGTTCAACTGGTCTTTACTTTGGCAACGTCAAATATGCCATTACCTCCATTCATCCAGTAAGTTTTTCATTTAAAATACTGTATTTTTCATCTTTGGATGCTCCACATTTGTTTTTTTTCTCATAGATTTCATTTTTCTCATTAGTATGTTCATGGTTTCTTCATCTGCTAATTCTGTCATGTGTGTGTGTCTACTTCTATTAACTGATATTTCTCCTGGTTACAGGTCATATTTCCTGCTTCTGGTATGAATAGTGATTTTTTTGACTGGATACTGGACATTTTATGAGTTTCATGTTACTGACTGACTGGATTTTTTTTTCTTCCTTTAAAGCATTGGGCCTTGTTTTAATAGGCAGTTTAGTTACTTGTGGCTCAGTTTGATCCTTCTGAAGCTTATTTTTAAGCTACATTGAGTCTAGAGTATCCTTTAATCTAGAGAATAATTTAACCCCTAGTCAAGTATGGCCCTTCTGAGGTCTCTACTGAATGCCTAAATGATCAGTGATGACTGTCCACTCTGACTGGATGGAACTTGATTTGTCTCCCAGTCCTGTGTGAGGTCTGGGAACTGTTCATCTCTGTGCCTTTGGTGCCTCATAGTACCTGGGCTTGTGAGGCTTTATCTATGAATGTGCATCTTGTGTACAGCAAAGACTCAAGAGAACCTTTATGCAGATTTCTGGAGGTCTCTTTTCATAACATCCTCCTCTCCAGAACTTTGTCTAGCAACTCCCAGCCACCTCAACCCTGAACTCTGATCTCTGTCCTATCAATTTCGCAAGACCACTGTGCTCTCCTTGGGACCTCCCTCTCTGCTCTGTGGTCTGGGAATTGCCTCTAGGAAGAAATACAGGGCAATTACAGAGTCTGTCTCACCTGTTTCCCTTCTCTCTTAGGTAGTCCTGAGCAACCTTTGTCCAATGATTGAAAACATTGTTCATATATATTCTAGTTTTCTAGTTACTTTAAAAAAAAATGTTTATTCTTGACACAGAGAGACAACACGAGTCGGGGAGGGGCAGAGAGAGGAAGACAGAATCCCAAGTAGGCTCAGTGCTGTCAGCACAGAGCCCATTGTGGGACTTGAACCCACAACTATGAGATCACAACCTGAGCGGAAACCAAGAGCCAGACGCTTAACAACTGAGCCACCCAGGCACCCCTAGTTTTCTGGTTACTTATTTTGGGAGAATAAATTCAGTCCCTGTTACTAAGAATAAATATCTGGTTAACTCCCACTCAGCCTTCAGTTCTCAGATTAGAGGTCACTTCCACCAGGAAGCCTTCTTAAATCCCAGGCTTGGTTATGTTCCCTTTCCATTGTGTTCTCAAAGTATCTCATCAGAGTGCTTATCGCTCTGTATTATAACTGCCATTTCACTTGTCTATATCCTTCAGGAGACTATAAGCTTTTCAAGGGCAGGGTTATGTCTGTCTGTCTTGCTGTTATGGCCCCAGCACTTATCACAATACTTGGTGCATAGCATGCCCTCAACAAATATGCATTAAATGAATGAAGGATGAACCAGATGAGCTAGAAACCAAGCAAGCAAAAAGGAAAGCCTAGAGCTTAGGGTGAAAGAGCTAACTTAGAACCCTAGCATTATTTATTTTTTAAAAGGCATGGAGGGGTACCTGGGTGGCTCAGTCAGTTGAGCATCCGACTCTTGATTTCGGCTCAGGTCATGATCTCATGGTTTGTGAGATGGAGCCCCACATTGGGCTCTGCACTGAGCACCGGGCCTACTTTGGGTTCTTTCTCTCTCTCTCTCTCTCTCTCTCTCTGCCCCTTCCCCATTCATGGTCTCTCTCTCTCTCTGTCTCTCGAAATAAATAAATAAACATTAAAAAAATAAATAATAGGGGCACCTGGGTGGCTCAGTCGGTTAAGCGGCCGACTTCGGCTCAGGTCATGATCTCGTGGTCCGTGAGTTTGAGCCCCGCGTCGGGCTCTGTGCTGACAGCTCAGAGCCTGGAGCCTGTTTCGGATTCTGTGTCTCCCTCTCTCTGACCCTCCCCTGTTCATGCTCTGTCTCTCCCTGTCTCAAAAATAAGAAAATAAAACGTTAAAAATTTTTTTTAATAAATAAATAAATAAATAAATAAATAAATAAATAAAAAGGCATGGGAGGACTAAAACTGTTAACAGTGGTTACCTGTTGGCAGTTGGAGGAAGGAGAGGGCAGGTGAGGCTTCTTTTTCCTTTTTCTTAACCTAAAAAATATATATATATATCAACTTTATTGAGGTATAACTAACAGAGAATAAAATTCGAAGTGTACATTGGGATGCACTTTTTCATATGTAACCACTACTACCCCAATCAAGATATGGAACACTTCCATCATCTAAAAAGTCCCACAAATGGGGCGCCTGGGTGGCTCAGTCGGTTGAGCGTCCGACTTCAGCTCAGGTCATGATCTCACAGCTCGTGAGTTCGAGCCCCACGTCGGGCCCTGTGCTGACAGCCTGGAGCCTGCTTCAGATTCCGTGTCTCCCTCTCTCTCTGCCCCTAACCCGTTCGCATTCTGTCTCTGTCTCTCTCAAAAAAATAAAAAATAAACATTAAAAAAATTTTTTTTAATAAAAAAAAGTCCAGCAAATAATGTTAAACAAATTATACAGCTTAAGTACTTTTTTTTAATTTTTTTTTCAACGTTTATTTATTTTTGGGGCAGAGAGAGACACAGCATGAACGGGGGAGGGCCAGAGAGAGAGGGAGACACAGAATCGGAAACAGGCTCCAGGCTTTGAGCCATCAGCCCAGAGCCCGACGCGGGGCTCGAACTCACGGACCGCGAGATCGTGACCTGGCTGAAGTCGGACGCTTAACCGACTGCGCCACCCAGGCGCCCCACAGCTTGAGTACTTATTATATATGTATCTATTTGTCTTCTTGACTACCTCTAATATGTGGGCTCTTTGAGGACAAGATTTTTGTTTTGTTCACTGAAGCTCCCAAGTTCATAGTGCCAGGTTAATAACAGTAGTCACTGAACATATATTTGTTGAGTAAATAGATCTTGAAGTATTAAATAATCAGGGGCGCCTGGGTGGCTCAATCGGTTGAGTGTTCAACTCTCATTTTTGGCTTACATCATGATCTCACAGCTTGTGGGCTTGAGCCCTGCATCAGGCTCTGCACTAACAGCATGGAGCCTGCTTGGAATTCTGTCTCTCTTCTCCTGTCTCTGTCTTTTCCCTGCTTGCTCTCTTTCTGTCTCTCTCTCTCTGTCTCTGTCTCTCTCTTTCTCAAAAATCAATAAATAAACAACGTCAAAAAGGATTAAATAATCAAAAGGAAAAGGTGAAATTATCAAACCTCTAGAAAATGTAAAGGTGAATATCAAATATTTATTCAAATCCATATGAGAAGAACTTGCTAAGCATTAGAAGAAGGAGAAGGAGAAGAAATGGCAAAACCCAAACTGAAGGGGTGCCTGGGTGGCTCAGTTGGTTAAGTGTCCCACTCTTGACTTCAGGTAAGGTCATGATCCCAGGGTCGTGGGATCAAGCTCCACCTTGGACTCCATGCTAAGTGTGGAGCCTGCTTGAGATTCTCTCTCTCGCTCTGCCCCTCTTCCCTGCTTGCATTCTCTCTAAAATAAAATTAAAAAAAAATTAAACCCCCAAACTGGAAAAGACGATTAGTTACATTTAGCTATATATAAACATTTAGCTATATGTAAACACATATATTTCCCCAACCCCTTCCTCACACACAAATTTCCATCATATGTAGAATGAACGTCAGGGCTAATCTAGTTAAAAAAAAAAAAAAGACTTCTTAAATCAGTAAGAAAAAACTGAACCCAGTAAAAAAATGAATGAGGCAGCAGTTGAAGTGTATTCTGGTGACCCTGGGGGTTTCCAAGACCCTTTCAGAGGGTTCCTGGTTATGTTCATAGTAATATTGAGATGTCATTTGCCTTTTTCACTATGTTGACGTTTGTACTGATAATGCAAAAACAATGGTGACTCTCAGTGTGAATCAAGAAAGTGGCACCACGGGCACCTGGATGGCTCAGTTGGTGGAGCATGCAACTCTTGATCTTGGGGTCATGAATTCGAGCCCCATGTTGGGTGTAGAGAGTAATAAACAAACAAACAAACAGACTTTAAAAAAAAAGTGGCACCAACCTGTGCTAGGAGTCATGTTCTTTATCACCATAACACTTTCACTTAAGAAAGTCCTGTTGGGATGAGCACTGGGTGTTGTATGGAAACCAATTTGACAATAAATTTCATATTAAAAAAAAAAGTCCTTGATAAAGCAGTAAAAAATCACAAGTTTATTAAACCTTGGCCATTGAGTTCACATCTCTCTCTCTCTCTTTAATATTTATTTATTTTTGAGGGACAGAGACAGACCATGAGCAGGGAAGGGGCAGAGAGAGATGGAGAAACTGAATCCAAAGTAGGATCCAGGCTCTGTCTGAGCTGTCATCACAGAGCCTGACACGGTGCTCTAACTCACAAGCCATAAGATCATGACCTTAGCTGAACTCAGAAACCTAACCAACTGAGCCACCCAGGCGCCCCACATCTCTCTTTTTTTTAATAGACTTATTAAAATAGACTTATAAAATAAATATGTTTATTTATTTTTGAGAGAGAGAGACAGAGTATGAAGGGGGAGAGAGGGAAACATAGAATCTGAAGCAGGCTCCAGGCTCTGAGCTGTCAGCACAGAGCCCAATGCAGGGCTAGAACTCATGAACTGCGGGATCATGACCTGAGCTGAAGTCAAGACGCTTAATTGACTGAACCACCCAGGTGCCCCTAGACTTAATTTTTAGAGCAGTTTTAGGTTCACAGGAAGACTGAGCAGAGAGTTCTCATGTTCCCCCTGTCCCCACGCATGCATAGCCTCCCCCATTATCATTCCCCAACTAGAGCAGTGCAATGTTATGGTTGATGAGCCTACATTGACACATTATAATGACCCAAAGTCCATAGCTTGTATTAGGGTTCATTCTTGGTATTGTACATTCTAAGGGTTTGGACAAATGTGTAATGACATGTACCCACTATTATAGTATCATACAGAGTATTTTCTCTGTCCTAAAAGTCTTCTGTGCTTCACCTATATATCCCACTTTCCCCATTATTCCAACTGATCTTTTTATTGTCTCCATAGTTTTGCATTTCCCAGAATGTTGTATAGTTGGAATCATACGATATGTTTGGCCAAATTCAGATTGGCTTCTTTCACTTATTCCGTGTGTTTGCAGTTCATCTAGTCTTTTCATGGCTTGAAGCTCATTTCTTTTAGTGCTGAATAATAATTCCATCGGCTGTGTGTGCTGTTGATTTATCCATTTACCTATTGAAGGATGTATTGGTTGCTTTCAAATTTTGGCAGTTATGAATAAAGTTGCTATAAACATCTTTATGCAGGTTTTTATATGGATATGTTTCCAGCTCACTTGGGTAAATACTAAGGAGCTTGATCACTGGATCATATGGTAAAAGTGTGTTTAGTTTCGTAAGAAACTGCCAAAATGTCTTCCCAAGTGGCTGTACTATTTAGCATTCTTACCAGCAATGAATGAAGGTTCCCCTTGTTCCACATCCTCATCAGCATTGTGTTGTCAGCATTTTGGATTTTTTGCCAATTTGATAGGTATGTAGTGTATCTTACTGTTGTCTTAATTTGCAGTTTCCTACTCACATATTATGTTGAACATCTCATATCCTATTTGCCATTTGCATATATTCTTTGATGAGGTATCTGTTCATATCTTTTCCGATTTTTCAGTTGGGTTGTTCCTTTCTTACTTTTGAGTTTCAAGAGTTCTTTGTCTATTTTGGACAATAGTCCTTTATCAGATACACCCTTTGCAAATATTTTCTCCCAGTCTGTAGCTTGTCTTCTCATTCCCTTGAGCTTCTTTCATTTTCAATTTTATAAACTCTGTATTGTTTGAATTATTTCACTGACTATAATAACTTTTGTTTTTTTAAGTTTATTTATTTTGAGAGAGAGAGCACACATGCATGTGTCAGCAGGGGAGGGGCAGAGAGAGAGAGGGAGAGAGAATGCCAAGTAGGGCTCGAACCCATGAACCATGAGACCATGACCTGAGCTGAAATCAAGTGTCACACACTCAATCGACTGAGCCACCCAGGTGCCCCTGTGATAACTTTTAAAGACAGCTTTATTAAGATATGATTCACATACCATACAATCACTCACTTGCAGTGTATACTTCCAATAGTTTTAAGTATCTTGGGGTTATACAACCACAACTTAATTTTAGGACATTTTATCACCCCAGATAGAAACCCTGTGCCAATTAGCAGTCACACCTCATTCCTTACCACCACCACTCCCAGCCCTAGGCAACCACTAATCTACTTTGTGTCTCTATGGATTTATCTATTCTGGACATTTCATACAAGTTGAATCATAATATGTGGCCTTTTGTAACTGGTTTCTTTCACTAGCATAATGTTTTCAAGGTTCATCCATGTTGTAGTCTGAATCAATGCTGTGTTCCTTTTATTGTTGAGCAATATTGTATAGCTACATTATATTTTATTTATCCATTCATCAGTTGATGGAGATATGTATTATTTTACCTTTTGGCTATTATGAATAATACTGATATGAACATTCATGCACACTTTTGTGTCGACATGTTTTCATTTCTCTTGGGAGTAGACCTAGGAGTAGGATTGCTGGGTCAGGTGACAACTCTGTATTTAACATTTTAAAGAACTGCTGGGGAGCCTGGGTGGCTCAGTTGGTTAAATATCCAACTCTTGATTTCGACTCAGGTCATGATCTCACAGTTGTGGGTGTGAACCCTGCTTGATTTTCTAGCTCCTTGGGGCACCTGGGTGGCTCAGTTGGTTGAGCATCCGACTTCAGCTCAGGTTATGATTTTGCGGTCCATGGGTTCGAGCCCCATGTCGGGCTCTGTGCTGACAGCTTGGAGGCTGGAGCTTGCTTCGGATTCTGTGTCTCCCTTTCTCTCTGACCCTTCCCAGCTCACGCTCTGTCTCTCTCTCAAAAATTAAAAAAATAATTTTTTTAATTAAAAAAAAAAAGATTTTCTAGCTCCTCTCCCTCTGCCCCTGCCTCTTTCTCTCAAAACAAACAAATAAAAAAGAACTGCAAAACTGTTTTCCAAAGCAGCTGTACCATTTTAGATCCTTACCAACATGCATACACCTTTGAAATTAAACAGGCACTCTTTTTATTTTTTTTTAATTTTTAAAAATATTTATATTTGAGAGAGACAGCACGTGAGCACGGTAGGGGCAGAGGGAGATGGGGGGAGACAGAATCTGAAGCAGGCTCTAGGCTCTGAGCTGTCGGCACAGAGCCCGATGTGGGGCTCAAACTCATGAGCCGTGAGATCATGACCTGAGCCGAAGTTGGATGCTCAACCGACTGAGCTACCCAGGTGTCCCGAACAGGCACTCTTTTTAAAGAACCCTAGCCCTGTTTCAGATAGAAGATAGTAGGTATTCAGTAAGTGTTGAATGGCAGAATGAACATGTGGTCTGAGTAAGGTGAGGAGACAGACTGAACATGGAAGTAGGGTAGGAGATGGGTGAGCCCGACAGTAACTTTCACTCCAGCACCAGCTAGCCAGGCCCCTCTGAGCCCCATGTGATTCCCAAACAGGGTCAACCAACTCCTCCTGAGCCTGAGATTGACCTGGAAGCTCTCATGGAACTATCCACAGAGGAACAGAAGACTCACTTGGAGGTAGAATGTGGGCCTGGGGTTGGGGAATGGAAGCTGAGCTTAGAGAGGGAGGAGCCCAGGAACTCAGGTTTTGCCTCCTTGAGTGGCATGGGGGAGAACCAGTTCAGAGGAGAGGATTCCTGGGAAGCTGAGTGGAGGCTTGTGGGAAAGTTCTGTGGCTCAGGGACTCACTCTTTGCTCTTTTCCACCAGGCTCTTCTCCAAAACTGCCCCCGCCCCACAGAGGTAAGGGATGCTCTGCTGCTCTGGGGGTAAGCGGGACCTAGAGGGGAGGCAGCTAATGAAGAGGAGTATTTGAGAGGAAGGCTTAGCGCTAGGTCCTTCTCACCTTCCCCAGCTCTGGAGACATGGGGTCAGGGGAGATTAAGAAGGGCATTGTGGTGGGTGGGCGTGACCCCTTTCCTTGATCTCATCCCTGTTTCTCTTTCAGTCTTTTATCTCTGAGCTGCTCAGTCAACTCAAGAAACTCCGGAGACTCAGTCGGCCTCAGAAATAAGCCTTGGGAGACTACCTTCAGCAGCCTTAGCACTGCCAGGCCTGCCCTGAACCTCAGAATCCTGGGCTGAGAGGGAGATGGTCCCCTGGGACAAAGACAAGGAATGTGGAAGATGAGAAGGGACATTTGGATACCTCTTGTGTATGTGTAGCCACAGCTGGTTCCTGTTAGCTAGGCTTTCTGGAAGCCATTCATGGCTGTTGCCCGGTACTTTCCTTGGCAGCCAAGTGGATAAAACCTTTGGGAGCCCCAGCTGAATGGAGTGTGGAGCATATCTGTCCTGAGGGATAGGGGAGGGGACGGTCAAGTGATATACCAGAAGGCTAGCATCCTGAGTCACCACATCCATACTTCATTCACCCATCCATCTATCCATCCATCCATCAAGATAGGCCTTGAGAATTCAAAGGTGAAGGTCACAGTTCTACTTTAGAGCTCATGATATAGCAAGGCCCAGAGGCCAAGCAGAGGGCACCAGACTAGGACACACAGCATCCTGCATCACCAACAGGAGCCCAAGTGGCAAAGACTAGTTCTGAATCCCATAGGGGAGGTAATAGGGAAAACCTAGTTGGGTCTGCGGAAATCAGGGATAGCTAACTCTCCTCTCTCCGTAAATGATTCGGGAGGCATCAGGCTGAGAACTAACATGAGCTGGCTCCAGCCAGCAGCAGAAAGAGAAAAGGCAGGAGCTAAGTAGAGGCGTGTAAAGGGTACAGGTGGAGACTCCAGGAGTCAGCTTAGGAAGGTGTGGCTGGAAACAGACACTAGGTCTGAATGGCAGGCAGGTTGGGACAGGAGCCTGGAGAGGTGGCATCCTTTGGGAGTAAGACAGGAAGCACTGTTTGTGCAAGCACTGTCTGAGTGCTAGGGAGGCTGAGGAATCTAAGATGGTGGGGCCTGCAGGCTACAATGGGTTGCCCAGGGCAGGACACATAGTTCAGATCAGTTGAGTGAATATCCATGCCTACTGCATATGAGGTTCCAGGGTGGATGGGACTGTTCTTCCTTGGAGAAGCCTGTAGGATAGCCCGACCTTTTTCCTCACTCCACAGGACTGGACTTCTAGTGGAGGTCTTGCTCTTGCCACCTCTCCAGGGGCCCAGGCTCAGAGCCCACAGGGTTCTAGAGGTAAGACATGCTGGGCTCAAGGAATCAGCATTCTTTATTAGATCCATTAAGTGCCAGGGGAGGGCCTTGGGCCCTTGAGCAAGTTCCAAGGCTCATCACCCTTAGGTTCAGTCTTGTCTTTTCCTCACCGTGTCTTACTCCCAGTCCACGCTTGGCTGTTGGAGGGCTCTGACTTCTGCCTTTCCTCTGGCTCCCCCAGTTATCATCCTGAATGGAGAATCTTTCCTCCTTCCAGGGACACTGAGGCTCCGGAAGGGGCATGTCCATGAGCAATCTAGCCTGACTTGTGCACCAGCCTGCACGACTGCCCATGGGATTGCCTCCCTGGTTTCCTCAGTGTTCTCGGCCTATGTGCCGGGGGCAGTAGGCAGACGTCTGGTGCTCTTTAAGTTCAAAGGCATCGTGGCCTTCCCTGTGGAGCAAAGAGAGACAAGTCAGGGATCAGAGAGGACCCGCAATTTCTCCCAGCCACACAGAACATTCTATCTGCACTCACCGGAAGCAGCGGGCACAGTAGAGGTCTCCATCGCAGCCGGCACAGCGCAGGGTGGCATCCTCATTGCAGATGCAGCACCAGGGGAGCTCCTCTTCCTCTGCCTCCTGCCTGGGGGCCTTGGCCTGCGCCTTCTAGGAGCAGAGAGGAGTGGGGGAAGGGAGGTGTGTAGGAACACTGCCGCAGGAGCAGTTGGCCAGGAAAGGAGGAAGGCGTGGCAGTGGCCTGGGGTTTTTCTCACCTGGGACTCTGCCCTACAGGACTGGGCCCGGGCTCTGAGAGCTGGCTCCACGGGGATGTTCAAGCCACTTGCCTCATCCAAGGCAGCTTCTTCAGTGAGCTGTGGACAGGGCGAAGAGGTTCAGCTTCCTGTTCCAGGCCTAGACTCTGCCCCCCTGCCCCACGAGTATTTCTGTGTTCTGTGGCCCTAGCTTCTCAACCCATCTCCCTTGATCTATTGCCTATGGCTGCTGATACCCCATCTCAAGGGGCCAGTAGGCAGGTCTGGGTCATAGGGACAATGGAATGCCAGGTAGAACAGGAGCTGCAGAGTGGCCATTCAGTGAGAGAGTAGAGGCAGGGTGAACTGGGCCAAGTGGGTGGTGGGGCAGTGAGGCAGAGACAGGACAGGTGGTGGTCAGGTGGGTAAGGCAGGGCCCACCTGCTGCAGGACTCTCTGGATGGCTGTCTCCTCATCCTCATCATCATCACTGTCTGGGAGGTGATAGTCCTGGAGGGTCACTTGAAAGGGAATGACAGGAGCACAGGAGGAGGAGTGAGGTTGAGAGAGTTCTCTTGAGTAGCTGTAATTTTGCCCACAGGAGCTGGTTTGCTTTCCACGGGCACATCTTCCAGAGCTAGGCAGCCTCTGTTGTCAACAATCACATCAGATCCTGCCCCTCCCTCCCCCACCCTGGGGGACAGGAACAGAAGGATTTGCAGTCCCTGAAGGGACTGAGGGTCCCTGGGCCCCTGACGGCTGCTATTTATTCCCTATCTATTCCTTTGGCCCAGTACCTTCCTCATGGCTCTGGGCAGAGCTCAATAGACCTCTGGACATAGCAATCCCAGCAGCTGACTCAGTGTGCCAGGGAATACAACCGTTTTGTAGAGCTTGGCCTGGGGTTGGGAGTGGAGGGCCTTCCCAATGGACAGAAGTGAGCTGCTGTTTCCCAGCCTCTACCTTTATCGGGGTCCTGTCCCCGCAGCATGGCCAGGCGCTTGGCGAGGGCCAGGATCCTCTCCTGCCTCGTGTTCTCCTCCTGCAGCTCGACTGCTGCCTCAGCCAGCAGCCTGCTCTTCTCCTCTTCCAGGGACCAGGTGGTCTGTCCCTTGGAATTAGTGCTCTGGCCCCCTGGGCCACCTTGGTTGAGGTCATTCTGGATAGGGACAGCTGGAAGGAGTGATGCAGTTAGGGAGGCAGAGACATTCCAAGATCTCTGTGCCTCTTTCTCAACTTTCTTTAAAAAACATAAATTATCAGCTTTTTGTTCAGTATTAGCTCCTGTGGTTTATATTACAAATAAAATGAGTCTTTCCTACATTTTTCCAAATGTAAAATACTAGTAATCTTAGACATGCTTTTTTCAATTACATCTATCCCCACTCCTGATATTTTTACATGTTGCCCTTAGGGTAGGTGTCCCATGGTATGACCATCACTGCCCCAAAAGGTGAGGGTATAGGGAAGCTAAGCCTCAGCCAGTCTCTCTGCTTTACAGGCTGGAATTAATACTTCCAGGGAGCAGCACAGAGAGGACACGAGAGAAGCTGAGATCTTGTAAGGCACTAGGCAGGAAGAATTCTACCAGAGTAGCTGTGGCTCTGACATGGTCCCCTTTAGATAAGCATTTCAGACCAAGAGGTTCAAAATGAGACAGCTTTGGGTTCAAGTCCCAGCTCTGTCACTTAATACGTGTGACCTTGGTCAATTTCCTTAAGCTCACCAGGCCTCAGTTTCCTCATTTCTAAAATATGGATAATAATAGTATGTATAAGATTACGGAGGGTATTCAATGAGATTATGTCTCTGAAGCAGGGCTTCTCAGTCTTGGTTCTTTTGATATTTTGGTATTTTGATATTTTGGACAGGATAATTCTTTGTGGTAGGGGCTGCCCTGTGCACTGTATGACGTTTAGCAGCATCCCTAGCCTCTGCTCACTAGATGCCAGTGGTACCTTCTACGTTGTGAGAATCTGAGTCTGAGAGTCTCCAGACGTTGCCATATGGGCCCCGGATGGAAAAATCATCCCCAATTGAGAACCATTGCTCTGAAGCATTTGAACAGCACTGTCCAATAGAATTTTTTATGATAATGGAAGCGCTCCATATCATGGTCTGTATTTGTGTAACACTATAGTTTAATAGCACTTGAAATGTGACTGGTACCACTGAGGAACTGAATTTTATTTTATTTTATTATTTTTTTTTTAAAGTTTTTTTTTTTTTCAACGTTTATTTATTTTTGGGACAGAGAGAGACAGAGCATGAACGGGGGAGGGTCAGAGAGAGAGGGAGACACAGAATCGGAAACAGGCTCCAGGCTCTGAGCCATCAGCCCAGAGCCTGACGCGGGGCTCGAACTCACGGACCGCGAGATCGTGACCTGGCTGAAGTCGGACGCTTAACCGACTGCGCCACCCAGGCGCCCCGGAACTGAATTTTAAATTTCATTTTAATTAAATCTAAACAGCCACTTCCTCATCCTTATCATCATCATCATCATTGCAATGAACATTCACTGAACACTTACTATGAACCCGGCAGGGTCTTAATTGTTTATTAATCTCATTTACTTCTCGTAACTTCCCCGTGAGGTGGGTTCTATCATACCTCCATTTTACAGATGAGGAAAGTGAGACTTCGGTTAAGTAACTTACCCAGGGTCACATAGCTAGTTTAAGTGGTAGAATAAGAAATTGCTGTCTGGGAGCACCTGGGTGGCTCAGTCCATTGAACATCCAACTCTTGATTTCTATTCAGATCATGATCCCAGGGTCATGGGATTGAGCCCTGTGTTGGGCTCCAGGCTGAGTGTGGAGCCTGCTTAAGATTCTCTTTCTCTCTCTCTCTCTCTCCCCCTCAGCTGCTCTCCCCAACTCACGTGCTCTCTCTCTCTCTCTCAAATTAAAAAAAAAAAATTAGAAATCGCTGTCTGATTCTAAAGCCTACACACTTATCCACTAGTAATACACTGGCTCCTGTTGGGGTAAACCCATCTAAAGCTTATAATGTTAATTGTTCTCTGATTCATATTTGCATCCCAGAGGGTGGGCAGCAGAGACCTTCCTACTTGGGTAAGGAGCCGGGGTGGGGGGGGGGCAGGTCCCTGGGGGATCCAGGTGGAGAAGTTACCTGGGTCTCCTCGTTCCAAGTTCTCATCAATAGCCACCTCTGCTGCCAGCTGTGTCAGCAGATCCTGCGCCTGCTGAGCCTGGGTCCTTGTGTCTGGTGGCTGATGTGCCTGTTCACAGGAGGGAACTTCAGTGAGGAGTAGGGTAGAGGGGAAGCAACACCGTAAGGCTCAGCGAAGTCTAGGTTACGGGTGGATGCTAAAGAGTTTCCAAAGCTCTTGGAAAGGGGACTGACTAATCCAGGGCTCACATAATCGAGTAGATCTGGCCACTCTTTCCTGCCCCACCCCATCCTGCTGCTTGTCCCCGGATCCTTGGCCTGGCAGCAGGCCTGAGAATCAAGAGGTGAGGGTGGGAGGTTTTGCCAACTCCTGCAAAGTACATAGGCATACATGTATCTAGGTCCTTGTCCTAGGACCCCCGATCCCTGAGCACTCACCACCTGGGAGGTCTGAGACGGCGGAACTCTGCCCTGCAGTGCAGCAAGCCGTGCCTCCATCTCTTGGGTGGAAGGGATGGAACCCTGGGTTTCCTTCCTCAGTGCAGCTAGCCTGGCTTCTATCTCTGCCTGTGAGGCCACTGATTCTGAAATTGGTATGGGAAAGCCTTGTAAGATCCAGAGGAATCCTAGTCCCAGGAAGTCTGGATGGTATGTTTTAGATCACCCTGTGTGCCCCCACTCACTGGGCTTGTTCTGCTGGCGGAGCCGTGCTAGGCGCTCAGCGATGACTTGGTCTTGTTGGGTCAGTCCCCGGCTCTGGGGAGTGCTGGGCTTCTGCTTGGCTTCCAAGGCTGCCACACGCCTGACAGGGTATGAGATAAGGTTCTTGAAGAATGTAGAAGGGAGGGGTGAAGGCACCCACTCACCGTTTCCCATTCAAATCATTTCTAGGCATCCAGGGAGGCCTCCAATAGACAATAGTCTATGGTTCTCATTCATATCCCTCTGTAGCCCAATCCAGCTGACCAAACAGAGGGTCTGGCTTAGAGGGCAAGATCTACCAAGAACCGTTTCTGGGGAGAGGCTGATGAGCTGCTTTCTGAGCCCAAGAAGGCAGTCAGGAGGCTGAGAGATATTCTCCTGACCCTGTGCTCATTTGATCTAGAGGCTGGGAAGAGAGTCACACTCAATGGCTCCTTTGTCTTTTCCCCACCCCTATTTGTCTCTGTCCCTTTAGCACTTACTTCTTATAGTTCTGAGGTGGTGACCACTTGGAGGCATTGACAGGAGACGATCCTCTATAGAGAAGAAATCTGGCATCAGAAGTCCCCTTATCTGCCAGTCAGTACCTCTCCCCCAAACACTTCCTTAGCTGACCTCTAGCCACAGAGCACAAAGCTGTGTGGGCTGGCCAGCTACCTGGTACCATGCTTGGCTAAACCCTTGCCCATGTCAGCTTCTCACCTGGTCAGGACTTCGTGGCACTCCTTGCAGACCTTCTGTTGGGTATTCCCAGTCCGGGGCACCACTGCACTGAAGCTAAGGCAGCCAGAACAGAAGGCCCGGCCACAATTCTTACAGCCGTACTACAAGAAACATGAAGTAGGGGGATCCATCTCTCACCCGCCCCTGCAGTCTCCTCCCTGGGACTCTCCAAGCACACACACAGAGAAGACACTGAAGTTTTGACCAGCTGCGGGGAGGAGGATGAGAAATGGGGCCCCTAGGGCCTGGGGAGAGAGAGGGGTGGAGGGTAAAGCGATTCCTCAGTCTCCAGTCTTTTATTCAAATCAAGTAGAGCTTTACGTAAAATTCCCATGCTTTCTATCCTGACTTCAATTCAATGGCACTGGGGTATAGAAAACAAATAGGCAAAACCTCATGCTGCAGGTCACGGGCTCTTCAACAAAGGAGAACCAGAGAGAGTGCAGAGCCCCTGTCTTCTGTGCTCTAGTAGAGATGGAGGGTGGCTTGGCTTCAAGGATAACAATAGCCTCCATTTATTAAGCACTTACTGTGTGCCAGGCACTAAGCTCAGCATTTAACATTCGTCATGTGATTTAATCCTCACAATTTATACACACTACTCTACTTAATCCTGATGACCACCGTTATTATTCCTATCTTAGATGGGGTCAGAGAGGTTACATGACTTGCCCAAACCAAGGTAATTCCATGAATAAGACTGCAGAGGTCAAATTTGAACCCTGACCACCCGGGTTCCAAAACCCAGGTTTCTAAGTGCTACACGGATCTGCCTCCATAGCTATTCATTCATCCAATCTGGTTCCTATCTCCTGGTCACAACTGATCAGAGGAAGCCTACAGTTTACCAGAAGAATTTGGGGCCTTGTGCAGAGGACAAAAGACTTTGCCACGGTGCCTTGGGAGCAGGAGGAAGGGCGGTAATCTAACTCAAGAAACCTGGGAAGGGCAGGCTGCATGATGGTGAAGGTTTCAGAGCAAAGGACATGGTGTGATAGAGAGTGGTCACAGGGCATTAACCAAGACTGCGCTGCGGAGGAGCAAAGTGGAGGGAAGGAACCAGCTGTATCCTTCACTTAGTAGACAGAAAAGCCTACCTTTCTAGAAAAGATAGGAGCGTGCTGTATAGTTACAGGGACTTTCACCTCCAGCACCTCTCTGGACCCTCATGCTAACCCCGAAAGCGAGGGAGAGTTAGCCCCATTTCACAGAAATGGAAACTGAAGTTCAGTGACTTCAACAAAACCAACACAGCTGGAAAGGGGCCGTAAAACCAAGTCTACGGACTTCAAGTCCAGGGCTTTTCCTCCACTCCGCGTCCTCCCTGACCTTCTAGCCCGCGGGGAGAAGACTCGCCTCCTTTTTGAAGAGGGTAAACTTGACAGCGCAGCCGTAGCACCTACTCTCCATTCTGGTGGCCGGCGCAGCGCCGCAAGTTCCACAGAGCTGAGATCACGCTTGCCGGGTCCCGGACACCCTCGGACCTTTCACTAAGCCCCGCCCCCGCCCCCCACCCCTACACCCTCCCGCGCTGGCTAGCTGCGGCCTCCGGCGGGAGAATCGCGATCGCCTACATCAACCTGAGAGCGGTAGCGGAAGACGCGGGGGCTGCTGGGAGGCGTAGTTCATTCACTTGCTCGCTTCCCTCACAGACAGTCAAGCCTGATCCAGAACACGACATTTCCCAGGGGGCTAAGCGCCATTCAGCTCGCTGGCGACAACAGTCCCTCGGAATCCCTACGCACGCTTAGACTCTTGGGAGTTGTAGTACGAATCCAGTCAGGATTGGAACCATGGCGGTGACCAAAGAGCTCTTACAGATGGACCTGTACGCCCTGCTAGGTATCGAGGAGAAAGCAGCGGACAAAGAGGTGAGAACGGTGGTGAGAAGGGCCGAATCCGACCAGGCCTGGCGGCCCTTCCTGTCTTGGCGCCTCGCCAGCAGCTGGCACCCGCTTTCCAGGTTCGGCCGGGCCCTGGGCGCGGAGTGAGGGGCGGCCCGACGACCTTAGAAGGTGGTTTCCCAGACGTTTCCTGGCCGGTCTGAGGGCCTCACGAGGAATTGGGGTGCACAGAAGGAAGGCTCCTTGCGCAGGGTACTGTGCTCTCCCTATGGCCCTTGTGTAGAAGAGAAGTAGTTGAGTGAACTGAGAGGAAACCCTAGCCCCCGCCCTGCGCCTGCGCAGTGTCAGCCCCTGAGTCCGCTTCTGCAGTGTCGGTGGCTTGAGGTACTACATAGTCACCTATGAAGGCCGATTTAACTCCGCTTAGAGCCTAGGGCGGGAAAAAAAGGCCGAGTCTCAAGGTTTCTCCACTCCCTTTTCATTTTTCTTGGCAGTGTGACCTATGACTTTGTCATTTCTTTTTTCCACCCCAGCCCATTGTTACCCTCTGAAAACGTGCTAATGGGCTCAGAGACGGAAGATCAGAAGAGTAAAGGCAGATGGCCTTAAATTAAGTTCCACGGGAAAGTGTTGATAAAGGTGCCAGGGAGTGGGATGTTAACCGATCAAACTGTAATTAGGAGTTTTGTTATCTTCCCCTGGATAATGGTAGAGGTTGTAACAATGTAGGAAGGGGAAGCAGATAATTCATCAGATGAAAGTTAATGCCCGCGAATGTGCCTGTACTTCCTGGCTGTCTAGCTCATGGCTTGAGCGAGCTTGTGACAAGAGGAGGCTCTGGGGCAGAAAAGCAAGGAGACCTACAGGGTTCTGGAGGAGAGATGCTATCAGCCTGCACATCACTGTCTCCCGCAGCTGCCACTGAAATCAGAAGTGGGCCGTGGGTGTGTACAGAGCACCAAAAGCATCCGCTACACCCATCTCATAAATCCTAAAATTTCAGTGTTAATAATGCCCAACACCTATATAGTGCTTACTGTGGGCTGGACTCTATTCTGAGTGCTCTACATTTGTAAATTATTTAATTGGTACTTCATTAATAGTGAGAAATTACTTTGGACATTTTACACCAAACCCAGCCAGTATGTTGGAACCCTGAAGTTGAGAACTTCTGAGGAAGGCATTTGGGTAGCCTCTGATGTGTGTATTGCTCAGAGCTGGATGTGGATGGATGAGATGCCATTTAAAGGGGTCAGGTGAGGCTATTGTCTAGCAAGAGACCAATGTCTGATTGGGTCAGTATGGATAGGATCCATTTTTCACTCAGATGAGATAAGGGATATGTGAGAAGGCTCTTTATACAGGATAAAAGATGCTGTTCCTATCTTTTAATAGGGGAGGCACAACTATAATATAAGGAAGAACATGGTAAATTCCTTAAGAGGGATACAGACAAAGTACTGTGGATTTTCTTAGTAGGCTGAGGTGGTTTCTCGTTTGGGAGAAGGGGTGGGGAAAATAGATATAGATATAGATATAGATATAGATATAGATATAGATATAGATATAGATATAGATAGATATATATATAGATATATATATAGATCTATATATATAGATATATATATATATATAGATATATATAAAGCATGTAGAAAAAAAGGCCTTCTAAACTTTGGTTGTCTGGTCATATAGTCTAGGAGTTGTTCCTTTGGTGTCCATAGAAAGGTGACACGAATGGAGTAAACCCTGAAATCATGTATAATACTGTGTATTCATTTTTGAGGAGAGGAGTTAATTCTTACCCCAAAAAAGACTAAAGAAGCCATGATCTAGGCCAATCTCCTTGTATTAATGATGGTGAAACTGAAGCTCAGAGAGGGTGGTTAGTGACAGAATTGGAACTGGAACCTAGATTCCCTGACGCCTGGACCAGGTCAGTGTTCTTTCCACTGTGTCACTTTGGCCCTTGTCCAGCACCATACAGCTCAGCTCATACCAACACCAATTTTAACTTTCCTTCAGACCACTTTTCTGTGTATATCTGTATATCCATCTGCTGGTTTGAGTTCTCCATTTGGATGCTTCACGGGGGTCTAAATCTTACTACATCTAAAATTGAATTCTGGACCTTCTGTCTCCAAACCTTCTCCTTCCTTGCACTTCTCTCTCATGGTAAATGGCACTACCATCCATCCACTTGAACTAGGAACCTGGAGTCATTCTTTGCCCAACGTGGGGCTCAACCTCATGACCCTGAGGTCAAGAGTCGCATTCTCCACTGAAGGAGCCAGTCAGGTGCCCCTGGAGTTGTTGTTGATACCTCATCTTCTCACTTCTGCCATCTAGTCCATCACCGGGTGCTAATGAGTTACCCTCCCAAATAATTCTCAAAACTGTTCACTTATCTTTGTTTCCACTGCTGCCAGTCCAGCCCAAACCCTATCAACTTCCATCTGAACAATTATAGTAGTCTTCCAATTTGTCTTTTTACTTTCAGTCTATTGCATTTTGACCTGTTGTACACTGACATTCTATTCTTTTCACAGAAAATGGAATGATCTTGATAAGAGCCCTATTGCACTTTTAATAATATACTCAATATAATTTCTTAACCCTTCATGCGTGTATTTCCTTCTGCCAGGAATACTCCTCTGCCGCTTCTGTTAACCTGGGTTACTTAAAAAACATTTTTGGGGGTTAAATGTCCGACTTTGGCTCAGGTCATGATCTCATGGTTTGTGTGTTCGAGCCCTGGGTTGGCCTATGTGCTGACAGCTCAGAGCCTGGAGCCTGCTTCGGATTCTGTGTCTCCCTCTCTCTCTTTCCCTCCCCTGATTGCATATTATAAAATTTTTTTTTAGATTTTTTAAATGTTTGTTTGTTTGTTTGTTTGTTTATTTTGGAGAGAGACAGAGACAGAGTGTGAGCAGGGGAAGGGCAGAGAGAGGGAGGGAAAGAATCCCAAGCAGTCTCCGCACATCAGTGCAGAGCCCCACACAGGGCCTGAACCCATGAAACACGAGACCATGAGCTGAGCCTAAATCGAGTTGGACGCTTAACTGACTGAGCCACCCAGGTGCCCCTAACCTAGGTTACTTTTATTTATCCTCCAGAACTCAACTTAAATGGCATATCCTTAGAGAGGCCTTGTCTATTATTCTCTTTCATAACAGTTGGCTTTCTAGCACTTATTTCAGTTCGTAATGACATATTTATTTGTGTGATTATTTGTTTGGTGCCTTAATCCCCTCTGTACTCCTAGCTCTGAGGACTGGATCTGGTTCATTCACTTCTGTAGCAGCCCCTTCTGTGACTGACACAGAAGAGGCTCTCTCGATAAATATTTGTTGAATGAATGAGGTAGTGGCTATAGAGACCACTACAACTTGACTTGAGAATCATGAACCTTGAGGCAGTCACTGTCTCTCTTCGGGGCTGACTTTCCTCAAATGTAAAATGAGGGAGCTGGGCAAACTCTGGCTTCAGGGGTCAAATGGCCTCAACTACAAATTTTGTAATAGGCCATGAGTTAAGAATGGTTTTTACATATTTAAAGGATTGTAAAAAAAACAAACAACTCAACAACAAAAAATCAAACGTTAAAAAATGGGCAAAGGACTTGAATAGATATTTCTCCAAAGAAATATATAAATGGCCAACAAATACATGAAAAGTTGTCCAGGGGCACCTGGATGGCTCAGTCGATTGAGCATCCAACTTCAGCTCAGGTCATGATCTCATGGTTTGTGAGTTCGAGTCCCACATTGGGCTCTGTGCTGACAGCTCCTACTCTGTGTCTCCCTCTCTCTGCTCCTCCCTTGCTCACTCTCTGTGTCTCTCTCCTTCAAACATAAATAAATATTAAAAGCAAAAAAAAAAGATGTCCAATACCACTAATCATTAGGTAAATATAAGTCAAAAACACAATGAGATACTACTTTACACCCATTATGATGGCTGTAACTATTATTATTAAGTTTATTTATTTTTATTTTGAGAGAGAGAGAGAGAGAGAGAACAAGCAGGGTAGAGGGGCAGGGAGAGAGAGAATCCCAAGCAGGCTCCATGCTGTCAGCACAGAGCCCAGTGTGGGGCTGGATCTCAGGAACTATGAAATCATGAGCTGAGCTGAAATCAAGAGTTGGACGCTCAACCACTCAGGTGCCCAAAAGAGAGAGAGCATGTAGCGCAGAGCCTGACTTGGGGCTCAGTCCCAGGACCCTGGGAGCACAACCTGAGGCAAAATCAAGAGTTGGTCGCTCAACCAACTAAGCCACCCAGGCACCCTGTAAGTTATATATATTTTATAATGAAAACAACCAACTAACCAAGCCAAACCAAAATCAGAACAAAAAAGAATGTTTGACAAAGACCACATGTGGCCTCCTACAATTTTTGGCCTTTTACAGAAAAAGTTTGCCTACCCGTACTAGAATTAGGGGCAAGTTCAGCTCTACCTTTCTATACATGGAACTTACCCCTTCTGTCAACCTCCTAGTGCAGCGAACCTCACAGGTTCAGAAGTGGGCTAAACAATGCCTTTGGTGGAAATTTAGAGACTCGGCAATTCCCAGGTAGACATTTTTGTTCCCATTCCAGCCTCAGAGGAGATAGGCTGGGCACGATATAATCTTCTTGTAGAAAACCCTTGAGTCAAGGACCTGGATTTGGTGTGGAAGTGTTCCTGGGAAGAGGATCATGCCCTGGAAATTCAGTCCCCTGCTAGAACCCAAGCTCAGTCCCCTGAGCCCCTGATGCTTACGTGCTCATGTGCACATGCCTATGTGTGCTCATGCGTATACCCCCCATCTCCCACTCACTCACTCACTCTCTGCTGGAGCAAGTCCCCAAGGCCTGCCAAAATGAAGACTAGGTCATGAATTCATGCTGTTTGCAAGCCCTCGAGAGAATCTGAAATAATCTCAGGAATTAACCTGGGCGACTACGGTGGCGTTATGGCCCTTTTCCTAGTTCTGCTCTTGCCCTCTTGAGCCTCTTCACACAGCAGCCAGAGTAAGCCTTTAGAATGTGGATCAGATTGTGTCCCTTCTGCTCCAACTTCCCAGTGGCTTCTCATCAGTCTTAGAGTAATACCTGAAGGCCTTTCCTGGCCCTTGGGGCTCTTGTTGCCTTTCCTTCATGTTCCCTGCCATTCTCCCCTTGCTCACTAAGCTCCTGCCATCTCAATCCTATGTTGTTATGTTATGTTATGTTATGTTATGTTATGTTATGTTATGTTTTGCATAGCATAAAATTTACCATTTTAACCCTTTTTAAAAAATGTTTATTTATTTATTTTTGAGAGAGAGAGAGCACAAGCCAGGGAGGGGCAGAGAGACAGAGGGAGATACAGAATCCAAAGCAGGCTCCAGGCTCTGAGCTGTCAGCAGAGCCCAATGCAGGGCTTGAACTCATGAACTGTGAGATCATGACCTGAACCGAAGTTGGATGCTTAACTGACTGAGCCACCCAGGTGCCCCATTTTAACCCTTAAAAAAAAATTTTTTTTAATCTTTATTTATTTTTAAGAGAGGGTGCAAGCAGGGGAGGAACAGAGAGAGAGGGAGACACAGAATCCGAAGCAGGCTCCAGGCTCCCAGCTGTCAGCACAGAGCCCGACACGGGGCTCGAACTCACAAACTGTGAGATCATGACCTGAGCCAAAGTCGGACGTCCAATCGACTGAGCCACCCAGGCGCCCCTAACCCTAACCCTTTTTTAAAAAATGTTTTCTATTTATTTTTGAAAGAGAAAGAGTGAGAGCAAGCGGGGGAGGGGCAGAGAAAGAGGGAGACCAAGGATCCAAAGCCGGCTCCGAGCTGACAGCAGAGAGACCAATGTAGGGCTTGGACCCGACTGCAAGACCATGACCTGAGCCAAAGTTGAACACTTAACCTACTGAGCCACCGGGTGCCCCTAAGATGTTATTTTTTAAAAGTAATTTGTATACCCAGTGCAGGACTTGAATTCACAACCCCAAGGTCAAAGTGAGCCAGCCAGGTGCCCCCCTTTTTAAGTTTGAATAATATTTCGTTGAATGTATATGCCACATTACCATATTTTGTTTATCCATTCATCTGTTGACAGACGTTTGGATCATTGCCACCTTTTGACTATTGTGAATAAGGCTACTATGAACACAAGTGTATATATATCTGTTAAAGTCCTGCTTTCAGTTCTTTTGGATATATACCCATAAATGGAATTGCTGGACCATATGATAACTCTATGTTTAATATTTTGGTTATACTGCCTTATGCAGCAGCTACACCATTGTACATTCCCACCAGCAATGTACAAGGGTTCCAATTTCTCCACATCCTTTGCAACACTTGTTATTTCCTCTTTTTTTGGATAATAACCTTCCTTCTGGGTGTGAAATGGGCCTCAGGTGATTTTTTTCAAACTCACCTAAACACATTCTTGCTTCATGGCCTTTATATCTGCTAATCCTTCTGCTTAGAACATTCTTCTCTGGCAGTTGTGTATTTTATATCTCATTCCCACCCCTTATTCAGATTTCTATTCATGTATAACCTCCTCAGGGAGGGTTTCCCTGACCACCAATTTATATTAGCTACCTCCACACCCTGACACTGCTACATATATTTCTCTAAGTAGTGCTTCTCACTACTAAGAACAGGCACACACTGGACCTTTATTAAATCAAACTTTACAGTGTTCTTCCTGTTTCATTTCGGTTTCCTTTCCCATTCTCCGTGTGTGTTTCAGAGGAGAGTACAACTATTTCCCACAAACATTTGATTCCACAAACTTTTTTTTTTAATTGAAAGAGAGAGGATGCAAGTGAATGAGAACAGAGAGAGAGAGAGAAAATCCCACAAGGGGGAGACAGAGAGACACACACACACACACACACACACACACACACACACACACACGGGGGGGGAGGTTGGGGGGGGTGGGAAGCAGGTCACTGGAAGCGGGGCTCGAGCTCACCCAATGAGAGACTCAAACTCAGGAACTGTGAGATCATGACCTGAGCCAAAGTCAGATGCTTAACCAACTAAGTCACCCAGGCAGCCCTGATTCCACAAACTTTTATTAAGTGCCTAGCATGTGTCAGCCTCAGAGTTGGTGCTAGGGATACAAATGTGAAAAAAGTGGTCCCTATAGAGTTGCCCCATCTTGCCTGTTTCGTTTTTCCACCTTTTCCATCTCTTGCTCCTGTGGCCCATCTTTGTGTGTGTGTCCCATCATTATGGAATGCAGAGGTTAAAGTTTATAATTCTAGAAGTTGATGCTTTTTTAAAAAATGTTTATTTGTTGAGAGAGAGAGAGAGAGAGAGAGAGAGAGAGAGAGAGAGAAAGAGCAGGGGAAGAGCAGAGAGGAATTCCAAGCAGGCTCAACACTGTCAGTGTAGAGCCCTACTGGGGGCTCGAACTCATGAACTGAGAGATCATGACCTGAGCCGAAATTGAGTCGGATGCAATCAAGAGTGAGTGCTCAACTGACTGAGCCACCCAGGCACCCGTAGAAGTTAATGCTTTTTTAATCAGATCATCACTTCCTATAGAGTGTAGCTTTGTATAAAAAATAACAGTTTCAGGGGCACCTGGGTGGCTCAGTTGGTTAAGCATCTGACTCTTGCTTTTGGCTCAGGTCATGATCTCCATTTGTGAGTTCGAGTCCTATGTTGGGCTCTGCACTGACTGTGGATTTCTCTGCTTCTCCCCAACTCATGCGTCCACGTGAACACTCTCTCTGTCTGTCACAATAAATGAAAGAGAAAAGAACAGTTTTTATAACTAATCTTTAACAAATAAGGCCAAGAATTATTGTTTATTGCATCTACCGTATGTCAAAAGTGGATGAAAATTATAATACAGAGCATTGAGCAATGTTGGGAATTGTCAATGCGCTTTTATCATCACCTTTGACTTATTAGCAGTGATAGTTAAGAAAGTGGACTTTGACTCGAAAGTAATTGTTAAGTCATTGACTCCATAACTTAACTAGTTTGTGACCTTGAGCAAACGTTTAACCTCTGTGTGCCTTGGCTTCCCTGTCTGCAAAATGGGAATGATGGCAGTTCCTTCCTGCCAGCATTGTAGTAAAGCTCGATACAAGTAAAGCATTTAGCATGGTGCCTGGTACAGAGCGAATGCAGACTACATGTTAGCTCTTGCTGTTAATATTGTCCTTCCACCTTCCTTACATTGTAAGCACTAATGTCAAATACACATCTCCCACACCTCACGTCTAAGGTTGCCCTCTACTCCTTAGCCCTTCTCACTCATTCCAGCCCTGACAGGCCCAGTGCTGACTCAGTGATTGTCATAGCAGTCAAGGTAGAAAGGAGGTGGGGAATTAGGTAGAGCAAAATTGAGGATCAGCAGAGTTCACTGTTCAGTTCAGATCTACAGATGAGTGGAGTATATCACCAAGGACAAGGTACCATATGGGTATGGTGGGGTTTTAGAGCTGAATAAGACATCAGTCTGCTTTCGGCCAGCTCACACAGTATAGTGAACAATGAATTTTGAGGTAAAATGAAAGAGGTTCCATATATAGTATTTAAGGAAAATACTTATAGTATTTAAGGAAATTCCTTATAGTATTTAAGGAAAATGCTATAGGAATAAAGAAGGCATGATTCGGGGCCACATGGGTGGCTCTGTCAGTTGAGTGTCTGACTTTGGCTCAGGTCATGATCTCACAGTTTGTGAGTTCGAGCCCCACAGCCGTCTCACTGCTATCAGTGCAGGGCCCACTTCAGATCCTCTGCCTCCCTCTACTCTGCCCCTCTCCCCCATCTCTCAAAAACAAAACAATAACAAAAAAGAAGGCATGATTCATAGAGTGGCAGGATTAGGGAAGACTTCTCTGAGGAGGTGTTTTTGTGCAAGACCTTGAGAGGAGAAAAGAATATATCACAGGAGGGATCTTCACAGTTGTTGATTCTCTTCATTTTGTAGACAGGAGGATAGAGGTCCAGAGAGCTTATGGAACTTGCTCCAGACCACCCAGATAATGAGCATCAGACCCAGACTGGAGCCCCAGTATAATATTCTTTCCACTCCTATACAGTTGGCACAGGTCTCTGTTGTCTGTTGCAGCCTCACCTTTCATTTGAAGCCCTTTGTAGGGTATGTAACTCATTGTATCTTGGCAAGCATTACTTGATGAAGCCAGGTACTTGAAAATCCATTTTGATTAACTCTTTCAAGACTCAAATTTTACGTCTGTTTACCAGGAAAACTACCAAAGACACTTAACATTGACATTTTCAGGAAGGAAGGTTATATTATAGCATATAAGTTACTTTAAGGAAAAGCCTGTTTTACCTATATGCTAGCTAATACCTTTATTTAAACTCCATATTTCTGGAGCCTGGGTAGCTCGGTCAGTTAAGCATCTGACTCTTGATTTCGGCTCAGGTCATGATCCCAGGGTTGTGGGATCAAGCCGCACATCAGATTCTGCACTGTCAGTGTGGAGTCTGCTTGGGATTCTCTGCTCACGCTCTCTCTCTCTCTCTCTCTCTCAAAATAAATAAATAAACATTTAAAAAAAAAACCCTCCATATTTCTATTATATTCTAGAAGGTGACACACCAACATTCTTCCAGAATTAAGAAGAATACGTCTTTGAGGACAGAGAATAGAGAAGGGTTTCAAGGAACAGCATGAGTATGTAGGTATAGAAGTAAAAGTGCCTGGCATGACAAGGAATGGGACATTGCCTTGGGTATGTTGAAGATATGACAGGAGATGAATCTGAAAAATGTGGTATCTTTGGACCTCTAGGTGCTATAGTGGTTGGACTTGATTTTATGGACATCTGGGAGCCATTTCTGAATGTGAGGTGTGCCTGATTCAATTCACTGTCACAGGAGCCTTTCCTAGAGTGTCTTACTTGAAGACTCAAGGTTGGGCACAAGTCTGGTTTCTCTAGATGACTGTCCTTCATTCACCAAGGGCCTGACTAGCACTGGGTGGCTCTGGGAGCCAGGCCTCAGCCCTATCTGCATCCCTCTGATGGTTAACTCATTCCTGGGTTTTATTGTCTGGAGCTCTGGATTTTTGAAGTTACTTGGCTGCCTGTTAAGTCAAAAGCAATGATTCATTTGTGTTTGTAAGCTGCAGGTTATTCATTAGCGTTTAAGATAATACCTTACATTTATATGACACCAAAGTGCTTTCACATAAATTATCTCATTTGATGTGATCTTCAAGACAGGCCTATGAGATAGGCAAGGAATATTAGGTCCAATTTATAGATGAGAAGATTTAAGACTCAAGAGTTTAATTGATTTGCCCAACATAAGGTGGCTAATAAATGCAGAGTGCTTGCCCAAACCCGAATTTTCTACTTTTATTTCAGAGCTTTTTCCATGACCCACACTGCAGGCGCAATTAGGGCAACAAGAGACAGGTCTGTGGGCCCCAGAGAGCCTCATGACTCCAACTGTGACACAGACAGAGCTTTGATTCTGAGTAAAGCTGCCAGACCTGGGTGAACCCGACAGGTATTAAGCTGATCTAGACAGCTTGAGGAAATGCATTAAAATGTATGTTGAAACTATCACAGTGCAGTTTCCATTTCAGCTAAAGCAACATTCAAACTATTCTCCATCCAGGGGTGCCTGGCTGGCTCAGTCAGAAGAGCATGTGACTCTTGATCTCAGGGTTGTAAGTTCTAGCCCCACTTTGGGTGTAGAGATTACTTAAATATAAAATCTTAAGGGGCGCCTGGGTGGCTCAGTCAGTTGAACGTCCAACTTCGGCTCAGGTCATGATCTCACAGTTCATGGGTTCGAGCCCTGCATCAGGCTCTGTGCTGACTGCTTGCTCAGAGCCTGGAGCGTGTTTCAGATTCTGTGTCTCCTTCTCTCTCTGTCCCTCCCCCACGCATGCTTTGTCTCACTCTGTTTCTCAAAAATAAATACATGTAAAAAAAATTTTTTTTAATAAAATTTTAAAATAACAAAAAAAGCAAAAAAGCAAGTATTCTCCATTTGAATAGTTGCTTTCCCAATTTTTGCTGTTCCTGACTGCTGTTATCTAGTTATTATTATTTTTCTTTAAATGGACTCACTTCTTTTTACTAATATAAATTTGTTTTTACAGGAAACCACTGTGTTACAGGCAAAAAGGAAATAAGTAAGATGCAGGAAGTACCAAGGCCCAGAGAGAAGTTCTGTACCCTGAGAGATGGCAGAGATGGGGCAGAGAGAATGCTTTGGGACTGGGGACCCAAGTCTGCAGGGGTTGAGGGTGGCAGTAGGCAGGGGGGAGAAGTGAGGGGCAGTCAGACTCAAAATATCTGGTAGATGTGAGGGGTGGGAATCTGCTGCCTGAGGCAAGAAGATGGGCAAAGATTTTGGAGTCTGAGCCTGATACAGGGATGCTTAGGGTAAGGATGGGAGGGAGGCAGTGGGGCTGTAGACAGGGCTCCTTGGGGTAGCTGGTTTGGGAAAGTAGGCTAAGAATGGTAGCGCTGGGGTTAGGCCCAGGAGGTGGTGCTGAGAGGGGTAAAGGAAGGAGGGGGACCCAGAGGTGAGAGCCTGAGGGATAGGAGTGACCTCAAGGATGGTCCAAGGACCCAGATCCAAAGGGTGCATACGGGCAACATTTGGGGGGAAGCAGGTCAAGTTCTGTGTACAGTCCCAGTTGTTCCAGGCTGTATAGGTCACCGAGTCTGGGGCCTTGGGCCATGGTTAGCAAGCAACCTGAGAAAGATGTTGGTGTGAGGTCCAAGTTCTCCCGGTATCGTCTCAGTACCAACAGCAGGCCCACATCTGGAAACATTGAGCTGAGGGGACCGGTCTGGGGGCTGGCTGGCACCTGCTTGTACTGAGTCTTAGGAGCTGTGTGGTTTTTGTAATGACCAGGCATTTAGGGATTTCTCTGCACTGCTGTTGCAGTGTGGGCCAGAGGCTGTCGGGAATGAAAATGACCAATATGTCAGGCAAGAGGAGCTTCTGCATAAGTACCCTGAGCTCTGTGGTTTACTTTCTGCCTGTGACATGAGGCAGTCACATAACCTCTGGTGTTCTAGCTGGCGTGGGGATGAGATGTCTGCCTCCCCCAGGCTTGGGGAGAAATTAAATGAGTGTCTGGGCTGTGATTATGGACTGTTCCCATTCCTGGAACCAGGCCTGATAATGGTTTTCTAGCTGATTCACTGGCAAGGTTTAGTACCTGTTGTCACACAGAGTGGTCTCCTTATCTGTCCTCTATCTGAGTCTGACCTATGAGTCTGGCTTTTGAGAACTGGGCTTAATTACCTGTACCACTTACTTACTTGGTCCCAAGTTTTATCATAAGGACAGCAGCCTTTAAAAAAATAATGATCTCTTCTTTGTAGGGCACCTTTCTTTTAAGTTAATGATGACTGTTTTATATTTATGGGACCCCTTAGCGCCTTGCCTTTTTTGAGTGAGTCAGGATGCCGTTTCCCTCAAGAGGTGAAATTGGAGGCAGGTGAATTGTCAGAGGCCCTGCTGCGTGGCTGGCACAAAGCCCAGTGGAGATGGTTGGAGACCCACTTCCCAACCCACTCCCCTGCTCTGGACTTAGGTTGCTACAAGTGGCAGAACCAGTTATGGGGCCTCCAGGAAGGGCTGGGTGGCTGCTAATTCATGATTCATCCTTCTCCTCTGTGATGTGGGCTCTGGGGGATAACATTTAGTTCCCATCATGGTTCTTCTGACGGTCTGCCCTAGTGATTTTTTCTCTTTTCCAGACTTGGTTTCTCAAGAGACGGCATTAGCAAGTAGAAGGGAAGATTGCGAAATAAGGTCTCCTAGGGTCAGGACAGTGCTCACTTCTACTCTTCACTGGGCCTGAAGTAGACATAGTTGAGACTTTCTGAATATGTTTTGGTTGAGAACAAGTGAACGTGAGCCCCTTTCATTCAATAGGTACTTATTGTGTACCTACTAAGATTAAGTGCCAGGCACTGTTCAGAGCACTGTTCTGGGCCCTGGGCATAAGCAAAACTCCCTGCCCCATAAAGCACATTCCCTTTATTTGTAAGGGGAACCCCCATACTTTCCTATACCTGTGGGCTCTCATTTGAGGCACAATTATATAACAGTTAAAAGATTTAAATTTTTTTAATTTAATTAAAATTTAATTAATTCCTTAAATTCATTTTTAAATAATTAATTTTAAAAATTGTAAAGTTATTTTAAAAGAACCAAAACAGTTTATCTGTTTTTCCAGACCATACCAGAAAAGAAACAGCAGATTAGAAGCACTTCCAAGGAAGTGCTGGCATATGGCACAGACTAGTAGAGAGTGACTAGGGAAGAGACAGAAAAAGTATAGAAAGAGTAAGATTTAAGATCTTCGCCTCAGTCGGTTGAGCATCCGACTTCGGCTCAGGTCATGATCTCATGGTTCATGAGTTCAAGCCCTGCGTCGGGCTCTGGGCTGATGGCTCAGAGCCTGGAGCCTGCTTCGGATTCTGTGTCTCCCTCTCTCTGTGCCCCGTCCCTGCTCATGCTCTGTCTCTCTCTCCCTCAAGAATAAATAAAACATTAAAAAAATTTTTTTTTTTTTTTAAAAGATCTTCGCCACCTAGGGAAGCTTAGGAAAAGCCTGACTCTTTGCCTTCAGTAGTGCCTGAAGGTGTTACGCTGTTCAGTAGTTTATGTTCTGGATGACAATCCTGAGATGTGGAAGTCAGACTAAATTCCAGTAGTGTCCTAGGATGGAGAAGGGGAAGGGGTAGGCAGCAACAAGTTAGAAAGACCACACCTCGGCAAATTGGAATTTTAAGTCCTTATGGAGCTTCTATTCCTCTGAGATCTTTGTCTTTCCGGGGCTGGGCTTTGGAGACAGCCTGGTCCTCTGAAAAACCATGGTCTGTGCAGGGGACATTGGGTGGGAAGCTACTCTACTGTCACCCGGCTCCTCCTCTCTGTGAAGTCTCAGGAAATGCAAATGAATGTTGCCAAGTGCTAGGGAGACCAGAGGATTTAGGGGAAATCCACAGGTAAAGAAAGAAAGCTGCAAGTGTTAAGACAATCTAGTAGCCTTTGGCAACTTTCTGAGGCAACTTCAATCCTGCCTGACTGATCTAGCACCTGCAGACTCAAGTTTCATGGAGGAGCTGCCATCCCCGGTGCCTGGGATTAGACAGTCCTTAGCTTTATCCCATACCATTACAAGTAGGGTCTCTACTTCTCTATTCTGAAAGTCCCCCTTCCTTCCCACCTTTATCATAGTTATAGAACATATTTTGCATCCATCTTTTTGCCCTGAATCCAGCCTCTTGAGCTGCTAATAAGGCAGCATTATTTCATAGTAAACAATATTGATACCAGAAGCTTTTTCAAAGGCCTGCTTCAAGAGAGTTGTGTTTACATGATGAGAAATTCTTTAGGCAGCAGTCACTTCAGGAGGGCTGGACAAAGCTGGCGATCCAGTTTGTAGCACAAAACACCAAACTCCAGGCCAACTGGTTCAAAGACAAAACTGGCCTTCCAAGCTAAAACCCAGGAATGGGCCCTGCCCACGGCAGGTGTAACAGCTAAAAATAGTAATAACTAGTTAATCAAGACAGACACACTTCACCAGCATTCTTAGGCCACCTGAGTTTTAGTTCATGGCCACTCTTAGAAGATCTCAAGCTCCCTACCCTTCCCTCTGCTCTTTGGGGTTTTTTTTGTTTTTTTTTTTTTAATTTTTTTTTCAACGTTTATTTATTTTTTGGGGGACAGAGAGAGACAGAGCATGAACAGGGGAGGGGCAGAGAGAGAGGGAGACACAGAATCGGAAACAGGCTCCAGGCTCTGAGCCATCAGCCCAGAGCCTGACGCGGGGCTCAAACTCACGGACCGCGAGATCGTGACCTGGCTGAAGTCGGACGCTTAACCGACTGCGCCACCCAGGCGCCCCATTCCCTCTGCTCTTTGAATGAGAGTATTTCAGAGCCCCTGGGAGCTAACCAAGGATTACATTTTAGAACTACAGCCCCAGCAGACTTGAAATCAGCCCTCTCCGTCTCAAGAATTCTAACTGGGCTGACCTGGGCCCAGTGTGAACCCATGCCCATCCCTGGAGTTGCTGTCAGGTTGGCATCATCCTCAGCTGGTGTCACACAGTTTACCTCCCTCCTGGAAGTGGATAGGCAAGAGGTTTGGGACTTATATTGAGTGCCTAGTTTTTGTCAGGGACTTCACATGGATTATTTTCTTTAATCCTCACAACTATCCTGTGTGTAGGGGATTCTTTCCTCACATTGTAGTTGAAGAAGCTAAGGCTGAGTGAGATTCAGTAATTTGTCCAAAGTCGTGCTGGTAGTATGCAGAAGATTCAAAATTTAAAAACACATCTGTTAGGGGTGCCAAGGTGGCTTAGTCGTTTGAATGTCCATCTCTTGATTTCAGCACAGGTTATGATCCCAGGGTCGTGGGATCGGGCCCCACCTAGGGCTCTACCCTGACAGCCTGCTTGACATTCTCTTTCTTTCTCTTTCTTTCTTTCTTTCTTTCTCTCTCTCTCTCTCTCTCTCTCTCTCTCCCTCTGCCCCTCTCTCTCACTCGAGCACTCTCTCTCTCTCTCTCTAAAATAAAAAAAAAAAATAGGGGTCCCGGATTGCTCAGTTGGTTGAATGTCCAACTCTTGATTTCGGCTCAGGTCATGATTCCAGGGTTGTAAGATCAAGCCCTGCATCAGGCTCTACCGTGAAAGCGTGGAGCCTGCTTGGGATTCTCTCTCTCCCTCTCGGCACATGCGTGCATGCTCTATCTCTCAAAATAAATATTAAAAAAATTAAAATAAATAGGGGCACCTGGGTAGCTCAGTCAGTTAAGCGTCCAACTTCGGCTCACATCTTGATCTCTTGGTTTCTGAGTTCAAGTCCTGCTTCTGGCTCTTTGCTGACAGCTCAGAGCCTGGAGCCTGCTTCAGATTCTGTGTCTCCCCCTCTCTTGGCCCCTCCCATGCTCACGCTCTGTCTCTCAATAATAAATAAATGTTAAAAAAATTTGTTTAATAAAAAATAAAAAATTAAAATAAAATAAAAATACATCTGTTAGATTCCAAAACTTTCTCTCTTTCAGTGAACCATGCTGTCTTCCAGCTTAGAATAGTAGAGGGAAACTGAATATCTCTGGGTTTTTTTTTTAACAATTCTTTTTTTTAAGTTTATTAATTTTGGAATTTAAATTTTTTTTAATGTTTATTTATTTTTGAAAAACAGAGTGTGAGTGGGGGAGGGGCAGACAGAGAGGGAGACACAGAATTCCTAACAGGCTCTAGGCTCTGAGCTGTCAACACAGAGCCCAACTTGGGGCTTGAACCTGCAGACAGTGAGATCATGACCTGAGCTGAAGTGGGACCTTTAACCAACTGTGCCACCCAGGCGCACCTTGATTTTGAGAGAGAGAGAGAGTGCACACCTGAGCAGGGGAGGGGCAGAGAGAGGTGGAGAGAGAGGGTCCCAAGTAGGTTCTGCGCTGCCAGCACAGACTAAGAGTCAGACACTTAACCGACTGAGCCACCCAGGGGTCACCATCCCTGTTTTTCAAGATTGAGATATAATTGACATAAGATTTTAGTATAATCATTATTAGAGAGAGAGAGTATGTCAGAGGGGGAGAGGGGCAGAGGCCGGGAGTGGGGGGGGAGAGAGAGAGAGAGAGAGAGAGAGAGAGAGAGAGAGAGAGAGAGAATCCCATGCAGGCTCCATGCTCAGTGCCAAGCCCACCAATGCAGGACTCCATTCCACAACCCTGGAATCATGACCTATGCTGAAATCAAGAGTTGGGGATACTCAGTCAGCTGAACCACTCAAGTGCCCCATAACATTGTATTATTAACATAATGACTCAATACATTGTGTACATTGTAAAATGCACACCACAATAAGTCTAGTTAACATAAGTCTGTCACCACACATAGTTACACATTTTTTTCTTGTGATAAGAACTTTTCAGATCTACTTAGTAACTTTCAAATATACAATATAGTATTATTAAATCTAGCAGCACACTATACATTACATTCCCATGACTTATTTTATAACTGGGAGTTTGCACCTTTTGACCCCCTTCACACATTTCACCCCCCCCCCCCCACCACTTCTGGCAACCACCAGTCTGTTCTCTTTATCTATGAGTTTTGTTTTTGTTTTGTTTTTTAATTTTTTTTTTAGATTCCACATATAAATGAGATCATATGGTATTTGTCTTTCTGTCTGACTCATCTCACTTAGCACGATGCCCTCAAGGTCAATGCATGTGTCACAAATGGCAAACTTTCCTTTTTTTAATGGCTAAATAATATTCCTTTGTGTGTGTGTGTGTGTCCAGCACGTCTTTGTCCATCTATCAGGTTGCTTCCATGTCTTGGCTATTGTAAATAATGCTGCAGTGAACATGGGGGTGCAGATATCTTATCCAGTTAGTGTTTTGTTTCCTTTGAATAAATACCTAGAAGCAGGATCGCTATATCATATGATAGTTCTATTTTTAATTTTGTGAGGAATCTCCATACTGTCTTCCACAGTAGCTGCACCAATTTACATTCCTACCACCAGTGCATGAGGGTTCCCTTTTCTCCACACCCTTGCCAACACTTGTTATTTCTAGTCTTTTTGAGAACAGCCATTCTAACAGGTGTGAGGTGCTATCTTGTGGTACTATCATTGTGGTTTTGATTTGCATTCCCCTGATTGGTGATGTTGAGCACCTTTTTATTTACCTTTTGGCCATCTGTATGTCTTCTTTGGAAAAATGTCTCTTCACATCCTCTGCCCATGAAAAAAATCAGATTGCTTGGGGTTTTTTGCTATTGACTTATATGAGGTTTTTTTTTCATATTTTGAATATTAATCCCTTATCAGATATATGATTTACCAGTACTTTCTTCCATTCTGTAGGTTGCCTTTCCATTTTGTGGATGGTCTCCTTTGCTGTGCAGAAGATTTTTAGTTTGATATAGTACCACTTATTTATTTTTGCTTTTGGTGCCAAATCCAAAAAATCATGCCCAAGACTGATGTCAAGGAACTTACTGCCTATGTTTTCTTCTAGGAGTTTTATGGTTTCAGGTCTTACATTTAAGTCTTTAATCCATTTTGAGTTGGTATTTTGTGTATGGTGTAAGGTAGGAGTCCAGTTTCATTCTTTTGTATGTTGCTGTACGGTTTTTCCAACACCATTTATTGAAGAGACTGCCTTTTCCCCCACTATTTATTCTTAGCTCCTCTGTTGTAAATTCATTTACCATATATGCATGGGTTAATTTGTGGGCTCTCTCGTCTTCCATTTCCTTGATTTATGTGTCTGTTTTTATGCTAATACCATACTGTTTTGATTACTATACCTTTGTAATATAGTTTGAAATCAGGAAGTGTGATGCCTCCAGCTTTGTTCTTCCTTTTAAATGTTGCTTTGGCACGTGGATGGAACTGGAGAGTGTGATGCTAAGTGAAATAAGCCATACAGAGAAAGACAGATACCATATGGTTTCACTCTTATGTGGATCCTGAGAAACTTAACAGAAACTCATGGGGGAGGGGAAGGGAAAAAAAAAAAAAAAGAGGTTAGAGTGGGAGAGAGCCAAAGCATAAGAGACTGTTAAAAACTGAGAACAAACTGAGGGTTGATGGGGGGTGGGAGGGAGGGGAGGGTGGGTGATGGGTATTGAGGAGGGCACCTTTTGGGATGAGCACTGGGTGTTGTATGGAAACCAATTTGACAATAAATTTCATATATTGGAAAAAATAAAAAAAATAAAATAAAATGAAATGGAAAAAAAATAAATAAATATTGCTTTGGCTATTTGGGGTCTTTTGTGATTCTATACAAATTTTAGGTTTATTTTTTCTATTTCCATGAAAAATGCCTTTGGAATTTTGATAGGGATAGCACTGTATCTGTAGATTGCTTTGGGTAGTAAAGACATTTTAATAATATTAATTCTTCTAATCCATAAGCACAGAATATCTTTCCATTTATTTGTGTTGTCTTCAGTTTTCTTTTATCAGTGTCTTATATTTAGTGTACAGGTCTTTCACCTCTTTGGTTAAATTTATTCCTAGGCATTTTATTCTTTTTGATGCAATTGTAAATGGAATTGTTTTCTTAATTTCTCTTTCTGGTAGTTCATTATTAGAGTATAGAAATACAACAAATTTTTGTATATTGATTTTGTGTCCTGCAGCTTTACTGAATTCATTTATTAGGTCTAGCAGTTTTGGTGGAATCTTTAGAGTTTCTTGTTTCTTTTTTAATTTTTTTTTTTTAACGTTTATTTATTTTTGAGACAGAGAGAGACAGAGCATGAACGGGGGGAGGGGCAGAGAGAGAGGGAGACACAGAATCTGAAACAGGCTCCAGGCTCTGAGCCATCAGCCCAGAGCCTGACGCGGGGCTCGAACTCACGGACCGCGAGATCGTGACCTGGCTGAAGTCGGACGCTTAACCAACTGCGCCACCCAGGCGCCCCTAGAGTTTCTTGTTTCTTTTTTTTTTTTTTTTTTTTTCAACGTTTATTTATTTTTGGGACAGAGAGAGACAGAGCATGAACGGGGGAGGGGCAGAGAGAGGGAGACACAGAATCGGAAACAGGCTCCAGGCTCTGAGCCATCAGCCCAGAGCCCGACGCGGGGCTCGAACTCACGGACCGCGAGATCGTGACCTGGCTGAAGTCGGACGCTTAACCGACTGCGCCACCCAGGCGCCCCGAGTTTCTTGTTTCTTAAAGTAGGTGCTTATCACTATGAGGTTCCTTCTTAGAACTGCTTTTGCTGTGTTCCATTAGTTTTGATATATTATATTTCTACTGTCATTTATCTCAAGGTAGTTTTTTTTAATTTCTCCTAGATTTCTCCTTTTACCCATTGGTTGTTCAATAGTGTGGTTGATTAATCTCCTCATATTTGTGAGTTTTCCAGTTTTCTTCCTGTAATTGATTTCTAGTTTTATACCGCTGTGGTCAGAAAAGATACTTGATATGATTTCAGTCTTTTGAAATGTATTAAGACTTATTTTGGGGGCACCTGGTTAGCTCAGTTGACTAAGCGTACAACTCTTGATTTTGGTTCAGGTCATGATCTCATGGTTCAGGAGTTCAAGCTCTCAGTCAGGCTCTGAGCTTTGAGTGAGGAGGATTCTCTCTCTCCTTCTGTCTCCCTCTCTCTCTGCCCTTCTCCCACTTGCCCTCTTTCTCTTTCTCTCTTTCTCTGTGTGAAAATAAATAAATAAATTGAAAAAAAAACCTTATTTTTGACCTAATATATGATCTGTCTTGGAGAATGTTCTGTGTGTGCTTGAGAAGAGTGTACATTCTCTTGCTTTTGGATGGAATGTTCTACATATGTCTGTTAAGTTCCTCTGGTCTAATGTGCAGTTTAAGGCTAATATTTCCGTATTGATTTTCTGTCTGGATGATCTATTTTGACCATTGATGAAAGTGGAGTATTAAAGTCCCCTACTATTATTATATTGTTGTCTATTTCTCCCTTTAGGTATGTGTGTGTGTATATATATATATGCTCCTATGTTGGGTATAGTATATTTACAAATATTATATCCTCTTGATGGATTGACTCCTTTAGCATTGTATAAAGACCATTGCCTCTTATTACAATCTTTATCTTAAAGTCTATTTTGTCATAAGTATAGCCACCTCAGCTTTTTTTTGGCTATTTGTAGGGAATATCTTTTTCCATCCTTTTACTTCCAGTGTGTGTGTGCGTGTCCTTACCTCTGAAATGAGTCTCTTGCAGGTAGCATATAGATGGGTCTTGTTTTTTATCCATTCGGCCACTCTATTTTTTGACTGGAGTGTTTAGACCTGTCTGGTTTTTTAAACAGTGTTTTTCTTGATTTGACAAGTAATACAGGCTCATTATAAAAAGTAAATATCAGCTATAATCTCTCTCATATATATATTTTTTTAACATTTTATTTTTATTTTTTTGATGTTTATTTATTTATTTAGGGAGAGTGGGAGTGAGCAGGGGAGGTACAGAGACAGGGAGAGAGAGAATCACAAGCAGGCTCCACACCACCAGTGCAGAGCCTGACATGCGGCTTGAACCCATGAACCGTGAGATCTTGACCTGAGCTGAGACCCAAGAGTCAGAAGCTTAACTGACTGAGGCACCCAGTAGCCCCTAACATTTTATTTTATTTTTGGTTTTTAGTTAGAGTATGCAGGTGAGCAAGGGAGAGGGGCAGAGGGGGAGAGAGAATCTCAAGCAGGCTCCATGCCCAGTGCAGAGCCCAGCATGGGGCTCATTCCCAGCACTGTGGGATCATGACTTAAGCCAAAATCAAGAGTCGGATGCTCACCTGACTGAGCCACCCAGGTGCCCCTTCAGGAATATTTTTGTTTTTCTTTTTTCTTCAAAAAACTTTTAAATTTTTATTTATTTTTGAGAGAGAGAGACAGACAGAGCGTGAATGGGGGGAAGGGCAGAGAGAGAGGGACACAGAATCCGAAACAGGCTCCAGGCTCTGAGCTGTCAGCATAGAGCCCAACACGGGGCTCGAACCCATGAGCAGTGAGATTATGACCTGACCTGAAGTCAGATGCTCAACCAACTGAGCCACCCACGCACCCCAGGAATATTTTTATATTTTCATCTGCTGAGGGTGAGCTCCCCACTTGGCCTTTTCTGACATCAACCTCGTGAAGGTTTGAGGTGGTTTGTTACAGGTGGCAAGGGGAGAAGTCTAGACTTCCTCTATGGTCCTTGGTGGCAGAGGTGGGCTGGGGGCCACATTTTTCCTATGGTGTTTGGTTACTCTCTGTAATAATAATTGCATGCTTTTTCATTGAATGGATTTTCAGTATCATAATTATCCCTCATTATGTCATAGTTTTCTCATGTGTAAAATGTGGCTTATAATAATTTCTACTTCATAGAGGTGTTTTAAGGGCTAAATAAGTTATTATATGTAAAGCACTTCAGACACAGCTTGCCACGCAGTAAGCATTATATAAGTGCCAGCTACTGCTGTTGTTGTTTTGGAATGTAAACAATTTCTGACTTTCTCTAATATAAATGCTATAAGTGAATACCACTTTTTATAAATATTGAATGAATTTCTAAATATTTCTGTAGACAGACTTTTAGTAGAGGGCTTGCTGGATCAAAAGGTCTGCACTTTTTATAGCCTCCTGATATACAGGGCCAGATTGCTTTCCAGAGTCATCAGGTCGATTTACATATTCACCACAAAGCCACCAACATTATTAAATGCCATCCTTTTTTTGCTTGTTGTCAATTGATAGGACTTAAATTTTTGAATTTTGAAAAGGACTTAATCTTTGTGTGTGAGGATGAATATTTTTCATGTTATTAACTGTTTCTATTCTATGCATTATCTCTTCATGTTTTTTTCTCTATTGTGGTTTATTCTGTTTTTTTTTCTCATATGAGTTCTTTAGGTAGTAAGCATTGTGTTATCTGTCATATTTCATGCAAATACTTCCCTTAGTTTTCATTTCCGTATCAATTTTGTCTCTGATTTTTAACTGAGAGTCATTTAAATTTTTGTCATTGTAAATTTATTCATTCTGTGCATGCACGCATGTGTTTTCTTCCCTTGCTTTAATGCTTAGGAATTTCTTCCCAGTCCCACAGGCAGATTAATAGTCTTATCATTTCCTTTCTTTTAGGTTCTTTTAGTTTTGTTTTTTGTTTTTTTTATTTAGTGTTTTGTTTTATTTAGTGCTTTGATCTATTTGGAGTTATTTTGGTATATGGTTTGAGATGAAGATTTAACTTTTTCTTCACTCAGTATTATATGTCTTAATAATACTTTTTACTATATGTTGAATTTTTACATTTATTAGTGTTTGTTTCATGGCCAGTCTTATATGTTCCATTAATCTTGCTTTTGTGCTTTTTATGATATACTTCCATAGCTGTTAGAGAATGTCGAGGTTTAAATTCTTTGGGCTTGGAGATCCGCAAAACCTCCTCAGTCATTCATCCTTGATAGAGGTTCACTACCCTTGAACTCAGCAGACTCAACACATCTGGCTCTGCTCAGACACACAGTGGAGTTTTCCCTTCTACTCTCTGTTCTATGAATCACATAACTTTCTTATATTTTCAGTAACTGAGTAACTTTATCATTCTTCAAACTTTGTTTCTTGGCCCAGTGGGCATTTCTTTGCTTATATGTGTGTTCTCATTCCCCAACATTTCTTCATCCCAGGTCTGTGCATTAAAACCTGTTTGTATGAATTTGTTCTTTTCCTACTCTTCTTTCATTACTTTTCTTTGGTTGAAGTTTTTTGTTTTTGTTTTTTTTCTTTTAAGATTTCATTTTTGAACAATCTACACCTAATGTGGGGCTTGAACCCACAACCTGGAGGTCAAGAGTTGCATATTCCACTGACTGAGCCAGCCAGGCACCCCTGGTTAAAGTTTTTTTAAAAAAATTTTTTTTTTTCAACGTTTATTTATTTTTGGGACAGAGAGAGACAGAGCATGAACGGGGGAGGGGCAGAGAGAGAGGGAGAACAGGCTCCAGGCTCCAGGCTCTGAGCCATCAGCCCAGAGCCAGATGCGGGGCTCGAACTCACGGACCGCGAGCTCGTGACCTGGCTGAAGTCGGACGCTTAACCGACTGCGCCACCCAGGCGCCCCCCTGGTTAAAGTTTTTTAAAACCCAAAATATCCTTTGACAAAAACAGTTATTTTTATTTCTGTGCTTTATTGCAACCATGTCTCTTTTTTCATGTCCTTTTCTGTTCTCAGGACCTTTACCTCATTAAAGCAATTTTTAAAAATTTTGTTTGTTTGTTTATTTTTAACATTTATTCATTTTTGAGAGACAGAGTGTGAGCAGGGGAGGGGGCAAGAGAGAGGGAGACACAGAATCTGAAGCAGGCTCCAGGCTCTGAGCTGTCAGCACAGAGCCTAATGTGGAACTTGAACTCATGAAGCGTGAGATCATGACCTGAGCTGAAGTCGTACACTCAACCAACTGAGCCACCCAGGGCTAAATTTTATTTTTCAGTAATCTCCACACCCAACGTGGGGCTCAAACCCACAACTCCAAGATCAAGAGTTGCATGCTTTACTGACTGAGCCAGGTGCCCCCACAGCAGAACCCTTATATTTCTCCTGTAAGCTGTCCTGAGGCTCTAAGAGAAGTCAAATTCTTTCACACCCTCTGTCTTGAATGTCCTTTCCAGCTCTCTGCTCACAGAACTACTCACCTTTCAGACCCAGCCCAGATATTGCCTTCTCTAAGAAGCTTGCAGAGCTAAAATTAGTCACTCCCTTCTCTATGTTTCCATTTTCCTTTTTTTTTTTGTTTTTTTTCTTTATTTTAGAGAGAGAGAGTGTGTGTGGGGTGGGGGGAGAGGGGTAGAGGGAGAGAGAGAGAGAGAGAGAGAGAGAGAGAGAGAGAGAGAGAGAATCCCAAGTAGGCTGCATGCTCAGGGCAGAGCCCGATGTGGGGCTTGGTCCCATGACCCTGGGATCATGACCTGAGCTGAAATCAAGAGTCAGATGCTCAATCAACTGAGCCACCCAGGCACCCCTTTTTAAAATTATTTTATTTTATTTCATCATGATAAATGTACTCTTTAATCCCCCTCCCCTATTTTCCCCATCCCCCCCACCCCCCCCACCTACCTCCCCTCTGGTAACCATCAGTTTGTTCTCTATAGTTAAGAGTTTGTTTCTTGTTTTGTCTTCCTCTTTTCCTTTGCTCATTTTTTTTCTTTGTTTGTTTGTTTTGTTTCTTAAATCCCATGTATGAATGAAATCATATGGTATTTGTCTTCTCTGACTGACTTATTTCACTCAACATTATACTCACTAGCTCTATCCTTGTTGTTGCAAATGGCAAGATTTCATTCTTCTTTACAGCTGGAAAAATATTCCATTATATATTATATATGACATCTTTATCCTTTCATCAGTTGATGGATACTTGAGCTGCTTCCATAGTTTGGCTAGTGTAGATAATGCTGCAATAAACATAGCAATGCATGTATCCCTTTGAATTAGTGTTTTTGTATTTTGGGGGTAAATACCCAGTAGTGGGATTCCTAGACTGTAGGGTTGTTCTATTTTTAATTTTTTTGAAGACACTCCAATGGCTGCACCAATTTGCATTCCACATTTTTATCCACATCCTCATCAACACTTGTTGTTTCTTGGGGTTTTGTTTGTTTGTTTTCGTTTTGTTTTTTAAGTGCGTTCCATGCCCAAGGTGGGGCTTGGACTCATGACGCCGAGATCAAGAGTTGCAGGCTGTACAGACTGAGCCAGCCAGGTGCTCCTGTTTTTTGTGTTTTTGATTTTAGCCATTCTGACAGGTGTGAGGTGATAGCTTATTGTAGTTTTGATTTGAATTTCCCTGATGGTGAGTGATGTTGAGTATCTTTTCATGTGTCTGTTGACCATCTGGATGTCTTCTTTGGAGAAATGTCTGTTCGTGTCTTCTGCCCTTTTTTTTTTTTTTTTTTTTTTTTTAGTGTTTATTTTTGAGAGAGAGAGAGGCAGAGCACAAGCAGGGGAGGGTCAGAGAGAGAGAGGGAGCCAGAATCTGAAGCAGGCTCCAGGCTCTGAGCTGTCAGCACAGAGCCTGACGGGGGGAGCGGGGGGGGGAAGGGGGGTGCTCAAACTCACAAACCTTGAGATCGTGACCTGAGCCAAAGTTGGACACTCAACTGACTGAGCCACACAGGCACCCCATCTTCTGCCCATTTTTTAATTGGAATATTTGTTTGTTGAGTGTTGAGTTTTAGAAGCTCTTTATGTATTTTGGATACTAACCCTTTACTGGATATGTCATTTGCAAATATCTTCTCCCATTCAATAGTTTGCCTTTTAGTTTTATTGTTTCCTTCACTGTGTAGAAGCTTTTTATTTTGATGTAGTTGCCATAGTTTATTTTTGCTTTATTTCCATTGCCTCAAGAGACATATCTAGAAAAATGTTCCTATGGCCAGTGTCCGAGAAATTATTGCCTTCAAGGATTTTCTCTTCAAGGATATTTATGATTTCAGGTCTCACATTTGGGTCTTTAATCCATTTTGAGTCATTTTTGGGTATAGTGAAAGAAAGTGGTCCAATTTCATTCTTTTACATGTGGCTATCCATTTGTTGAAGAGATTGTCTTTTTCCATTGCATATTCATTCCTCCTTTGTCAAAGATTAATTGACCGTGTAATTGTGGATTTATTTCTGGGTTTCCATTCTCATGGACCACTTTTAACGGCATCACACACAATAATGTAGCTCATTGTTTTCACAGCCATCATCCTTGCTAAATACTGTCCTTCCTCTTCAGTGTCCAAGAAATACCTGATTTTTCTCTATATCCCCAACTCCAGCTCAGCCTGTTTATTCCTAGATATTCTATCAGTGGACCCAGGAGGTGGGATAGATTCAGTGCTGTACTGAAGGGCTCTCAGAGAGCTCTCCTCCTACCATTAGATATCCCTCCTTGGAAATGAATAACCAGCCTGATATAATGCTAATATCTAGCCAGTGCATGAGACTGTTAACTTTTTCCTATAGGATCGTAAAATATAGAATGGTCAGCCCCTTATACCTTTAAAGGTTGTTTTGGAAATTGAGGGCCAGTCCAGGCCTTGAGAGAGTGGGATGTCCAGGATACGTCAGTTTGATTAAGGCAGTTGTGTTTAGTTGTAGATGTTAGGAATATGGAGCTGGAAGGGTGGGGGTAAGATGGGCTCCATGCAGATGAGGGGAGAGGTAACCTCCTAGTTATACTGGTCTAGTTATACTGTTATACTGTTATACTAGGTCTAGTTATACTGTTACTTCAAAAAAAATCTGATGAGACTCTTGTTGATATTTGTCAAAGGGACACATTCTGGAAAGAGAATTGGTGAAGAAGCAAATTAATGTATTAGATTCATTTCCTGTTATTATATAATTAATTTTTTGTTTGAACAATTTGTTTCCCTATTTAAGTAAAAAAATAAGTTTTGTTTTTTTGTTTGTTTATGTGTCCTGTTTTTTATGGTTTTGCAGTAGAATGCCCCACATGAAACATAACTGCAAATATTCAGCTGTGAAAAAAAGAATAGTGCTTAAGTACAAATTGAGACATGATTCACTTAAAATAAACACTTAAACACAATTCAGGTCTCACAAGCACGTGGACTATAAAGTCAGTTTGGTAAAAACCCCCAGTTTTCTGATGTAGAACATCCAAAATGAATTCTAAAACACAAAGCAGTACTTAATATCATTCCTTTATAATAAAATCCATAAAGCATTCTCTCAAAAAAAAAAAAAAGAAAGAAAATGAAGAATACACTACCACCCAGGCTTCCCCATGCTCTTTTATCTTTCTTTCTTACTGATCCTTCTTGCCTCTCCTTTTTACTGTCTCTTCCAGATTTACAAAAATGAACATATAATACTTTTAAAGAGCCCCACAATATAAAAGAACATCTTCGACAGAATGCCCAGACATTGGTAAGCCACACCCCTAATCCTGGTCCTGAAGAAGTGCATTCTGAGAGCAGGCAGCTTTCACATTGAGGTGACAGACACTCTCTTCTCCCTGCCTCTGCCTTTCACCCATCTCAGACAGAGAGAGGAGGGGTAGAGAGACAGAAACCAAACCCAGAAGACTCACATTTGTTGGCATAATTAAGGAGGAAGCTTTAAAAGCCTACCCACCATCCAGTTAACATCGGAACTGTGAAGAGAGGGCAGGGGAGGTGGGGAAAGAACATTAGATTTTTGGCTTTCTCTTTATATATTTTTTGTATTGTTTTACTTATTGAAGGAAAAACAACACATAGAGGACCCTAAAACATAAAGAATACATAATAAAGGCTTAGTTTTAAATAAGAAATGAGGCTGGGGCACAATAGAAGAGGCAAAAGAAAGGGAGAAAAGACTAATGATAAGGGACTGAAAAAGTAAAGATGATGTTTCAAATGTAAAACTGTATATAAAACGATCACCTCTTATTATTAATTTTTTAATAGTGGAAACAGCTAGATTTTGTTGTAATTAAAAAAATTTTTTTTAAATGTTTATTTATTTTTGAGAGAGAGAAAGAGAGAGACAGAGTGTGAGCAGGGGAGGGGCAGAGAGAGAGGGAGACACAGAATCCAAAGCAGGCTCCAGGCTCTGAGCTGTGAGCACAGAGCCCTACGCGGGGCTCGAACTCTTAAACCGAAAGATCATGACCTGAGTCCGTCAGACGCTTAACTAAGCCACCCAGGCGCCCCTGTTGTAAATTTTAATGGTGAAAGGCTCGATTGGGTTGTTGAGGCAAGCAGGTGTGGCAGGTGAGCACGGATGGACGATTAGGAAGGTGGGGATGTAGGGAGGCACATCTACACCCTCGCTGCTCCAGGCCTGTCCTGGGTGGGAGTGGATTCTGTTTGCTGGGCTGAACCAGGAGAGCCCTGCTAGAGCCTGATGGGCTTGGTCGCCCTGGCGGTGAGGGCGTAGTGCCGGCCCTAGCCCAGGAGATGGCAGCACATCCCAGAGGTCCTGGGCTAGGCGGCTGCCCGCCCTCCTTGGCCCTAGAGGTGGTAGTAGAGTGAGGCACCTGTCCATATGCCCTCCCTTGGTGGTGCTGGCTGCGTGCCTCTCAAGGTCCTTATTTAGCAACTTTGGGTAGAAGTATTTATGGTTTCCTCTGAGAAGCCTAGAAAGCCAGTCTGCTTAGCTGCTTGCAGAAGTTCTGGGTCCAGAGGCTCCTCCTTGCAGGTTTGAATGGCAGGTAAGGTGTGCAAGCACAAGTGAGCACAGGGCCTCAGGAAGCAGAGGCTGATTCTGGGATTTGTGCTCTATTTTCCTTAAAATAGCTGAGTGGGTAATATATGATAGAGAATCTTGGTAGCTGTGTTTATTTTTACTTACATTAGAAGTAATACTTTTTTTCTTTTTAATTCAGAGAGCTACAAGATAAAAACTAAAGATAGACCATAACCTCCCCACCAAGATAACCTCTGTTGACAATAAAAAGTTTCCAATTAGCAATAATTGTGCCTCGGATAAACCTCATTGGCTACGATACCGCCACTGCACAAAGCTGACAATAAAAAAATGATAATAAAATAAGACCAGTTTAAGGTTTGAAAATTTGAACTACAGAAAAGTATGAGAAGTAAATGGGGGCACCTAGCAGGCTCTGTCGGAAGAGCATGGGACTCTTGATCTCGAAGTTGTGAGTTCAAGCCCCATGTTGGGCATAGAGATTACTTAAAAAAAAAAAAAAAAAGAGGTTGGGGCACCTGGGTGGCTTAGTTGGTTAAGCATCCTACTCTTGATTTCGGCTCGGGTCATGATCTTAGTTTGTGAGATTGAGCCCTGTGTCAGGCTCTATGCTGATTCTCTCTCTCCCTCAAAAATAAATAAATAACTTAAAAAAAAAAAAAAGAAGTAAATGTTTCTTCCTCCTCCATCTTTAACCTCTCTCCAAAGGAAACCCCTGTTAGGTTTTATATGATAAGAAACTTCTTTTCCTCATAAGTTTCAAAGGCTATGCACATGTCCAAATATCTCTATTTATAGTTCTTTCATCTGTTAATTTTTTTTTTTTAAATTTTTTTTCAACGTTTATTTATTTTTGGGACAGAGAGAGACAGAGCATGAACGGGGGAGGGGCAGAGAGAGAGGGAGACACAGAATCGGGAACAGGCTCCAGGTTCCGAGCCATCAGCCCAGAGCCTGACGCGGGGCTCGAACTCACGGACCGCGAGATCGTGACCTGGCTGAAGTCGGACGCTTAACCGACTGCGCCACCCAGGCGCCCCTCATCTGTTAATTTTTAGAGTTTATTTATTTTGAGAGAGAGAGTGCACACGCATGTGAGTTGGGGAAAGGGTAGGGCAGAGTGAGGGGGAGAGAAAGAGAATCCAAAGCGGACTCCCCACTGTCAGTGCAGAGCCCAATGCAGTGTTTGAACCCATGAACCATGAGATCATGACTTGAGCCAAAATCAAGAGTTGGACACTTAACCAACTGAGCCACCCATGTACCCCATTATTTGTTTATTTTGAATACCAAAGTGATCATATTATATACTGCTCTAAGTCTTGTTTTTTTCATACACTATACCTTGAAGATCTTTTTTTTTTTTTTTTTTTTTTTTCTTGAGATATATTGACATATAACATTGTCTTAGTTTCAGGGGTACAAAATAATGATTTGATATTTGTATATATTGCAAAACAATCACCACAAAAAATCTAGTTAACATCTGTCACCATACATAGTTACAGTTTTTCTTCTTGAGATGTGGACTTGAAGATCTTTCTAGTTGGCATGTATAGACTTCTGTCTATCATAATTTTTTAAATGGGTCTCCCTGTTGATGGAGGTTTTGGTTGGTTCCAGTGGTTGCTAATATAAACATTGCTGCAGTGGACATCTTTGTATATTTGCTTTGGCATACCTGTATAAGTCCAAATTCCTAAGAGTGATCAAAGGGCAAATACATTTTATTTTTTTAAGTTTATTTATTTTTTATTCCCCTTTTTTTTTTAAGTTTATTTAGTTATTTTGAGAGAGACAGAAAGTGCGAGCAGGGGAGGGGCAGAGAGGGGCTGGGGAGAGAGAGAATCCCAAGCAGCCTCCACGCAGTTTGCACAGAACCTGATGTGGGGCTTGAACTCACAAGCTGTGAAATCATGACCTGAGCCAAAGTCAGATGCTCAGTCACTCAACCAACTGAGCCACCCAGGCACCTCTATTTATTTCTTAAATGTTTATTTATTTTATGTGTGTGTGTGAGAGAGAGCACTCAAGCAGGGAAGGGGCAGAGAGAGAGGGAAACAGAGAATCTCAAGTAGGTTTTGCGCTGCCAGCATGGAACCCACTGCAAGGCTTGAACCCATGAACCATGACATCATGACCTGAGCAGAAACCAAGAGTTGGAAGCTTAACTGACTGAGCCACCCAGGCACCCCATGGGCAAATACATTTTAAAACTTGACGGCTAAATTTTCTTTCAGAAAGGGCGCCCCAGTTTACATGCCTACAAAGAATATGTGAGTGCCTATTTCCAGGTGGCTGTAGAGAAACCTGCCCCTGTCAGGAGCCCTTTTACATCCTGTGTGGTGAGACTGGTGCTCAGTAGAAAGTAGGCCCAGCTTCTCTGCTGCAAGGCTGCAGCTGGCTCCCTCCATGGCCTTCGCCTCATCCAGTGCAAATCTCCTCGGGTGGAGGAGAAGCAGTGTGGGGGCCAGCAGCCTTTCTTTTAGCCATGGGGAATACTCCCTGGATTTCTTTATTGCTTTGGTGAGATTTTCTTGCCCACCTGGGGTGAGAGAGTGAATAACCACGTCTTCTGACTCTTCCAGGTGAAGAAGGCATATAGGCAGAAGGCGCTCTCCTGCCACCCAGACAAAAATCCAGATAATCCCAGAGCAGGTGAGACTGTCCTACACGTGGGGAGGTGAGACCTGCTCACCTGGGCATGGCGTCCTCCCGGTCTCCACTCCCGAGTAACTGCTGTGGAGTGTGACGTGCACAGCCCCAGGCCTGCACTTTGCATGCAAGGGGAGGGAGTCTGGTCAGTTGTCTGTACACTCACCCTTCCCGGTTGGTCCGTCATCTGTGGATGTCGGCCTTCCTGCCAGCGTGTGGCTTCTTTGAGGTGCTTTTTCGAGAGAGCACACCATATCAAGCCTGACTTCCTTTTTCTCCTCTCTTTTTTGACCCATATTTGTAGCTGAGCTCTTCCACCAGCTTTCTCAGGCCTTGGAGGTACTGACCGATGCTGCAGCCAGGGTAAGCTCATCCTCCTCTATTTGAACTGTCTCCCGTGGTTAGAGACCACTGTGGCACTTGAGCCTCAGTCGCCTATACTCCGCCATGCAGCACGGGCCCTGCCGCCCCAGCCTGGAGGTCTGGTCACCAGGCTGCCTCCCGACAGCTCCAGGGCTACATAGCAGGTCCGGGAAGATGGCTATACTCTGTGCTTGTCCTTCAGCTGACTGCTCCTCGGTGTTCCTTTCTCCTGCCAGGCTGCGTATGACAAGGTCAGGAAAGCCAAGAAGCAGGCAGCAGAGAGAACCCAGAAACTTGATGAGAGAAGAAAGAAAGTGAAGCTTGGTAGGTGACTTTGTGGTACTGGGTGGCCTGTGGTTTCCCTGGGCCATTTTCATGCAGCCCCCTCACTTTTCTTCCTGGAGCTGTACCTCAGAGCTTTTTGGCTCCAGCTCTAGGCAGAACCCTGCTGCCAGGGTGGGTCCTGAAGGATACTCTTAGGAATGACAACAGTGACTAGATTTACTACTAGCTAGCATTGTGACCAATGCTTTACAGCCTCCTTTAATTATCTAAGGAAGTGGGTATTACTAAACCCATTTTTTTAATAGACAAAGAAGCTAAGGCACCAAAAGGATGAGAACTTGCTGGATCTGAGATTTAAACCCACGCAGTATGAGTAAAGTCTTGTTCTTATTCAGGATGCTGTCCTGGATCTTTTGATTCACCCCAGCCTCACTTCTGCACAGAGCTTTCACTCTGAGGAGTCCTCTCAGAAGGATCCAAATAGGTCCAGGCATTTTTTTTTAATAGCTTTATTATGGTGTGTTTTGAATATCATACCATCATCATACCATCTACCCATTTTTTTTTTAATTTTTTTTTTAGCATTTATTTATTTTTTGAGAGGCAGAGAGAGACAGTATGAGCAGGGAAAGGATAGAGAGAGAGGGAGACACAGAATCCGAAGCAGGCTCTAGGCTCCCAGCTGTCAGCACAGAGCCCCACACCGAGCTCGGACTCACGAGCAGTGAGATCCTGACCTGAACTGAAGTCAGACACCCAACCCACTGAGCCACCCAGGTGCCCCCCATCTACCCCTTTCAAGTGTGTAATTCAATGATTTTTAGGAAATTTACCAAATGGCGCATCTGTGCCTGTAAATCAATTTTAGAACATTTTCATCACTGCAGTAAGATTGTTCCAGGCAGTCCTGGGGCACCTGGATGGCTAAGTCAGTTAAGTGTCTGACTTTGGCCTCATGTCATGATCTCACAGTTCGTGAGTTCAAGCCCCATGTTGGGCTCTGTGCTGACAGCTCAGAGCCTGGAGCCTGCTTTGGATTCTGTGTCTCCCACTCTCTCTCTCTGCCCCTCCCACACTTATGCTCTCTTTCTCTCTCTCAAAAATAAATAAACATCAAAAAAATTTTTTTAATTAAAAAAAAATTGTTGTAGGCAGTCTTTACCTGATTTTTCTCCCCTTCTTCTTGCCTATTTGATATCCATACATTTAATATTCATATATACCATCTCAGTACATCCATCTTTTTATCAAAAACAAACAAAAAACCCTGGAGATTCTAGGTAAGTATAGTACCCAGAGAAGAAAGCAGTGGGTCCCAGGCCTGAGAGGAGGGTTTGTCACAGCAGCTAGCCTGGCATAGGGCCACAAGCAGGTTTCTCTTGGAAGGCAGGAAGGGCTCCAGGACATGGGTGATGTCCTCACACAGAATCTGCCATCCCTGTAGAACTGCCATAGTCTGGTCCAAAGTGAGGCTTGGTAAATGTGAACTAAGAAGGAGGTGTAGGAGGCAGTGGGGACTCAAGCTCTGTGGTGGAAAAAGCATCAACGCCAAGGTCGAGGTCAGGCTGTTGTGCCAAACCACAGGGACAGGCCAGCAGCTCCACCCTTGGCATCCCTGCCACATGGCCCTGGGCTGCTGACATAAGCACCCACCCACACCCTGTTCACTGATCAGAGAACCAGCTTGGTCAGCACGAGCTGCTGATTTAACTCTTCCAGACCCCGGCCACTCAGCTGGAACCTATACTTCTTCCACACTATGGCTTTTGTCAATGAAGATTAACTTGAGAGCACACGGGCTTGGAGGGAGGGGGCAGAGGTACTATATGGTTTCATTCTGTGTGAGACTTTGGGTTGGCTGAGGCCATGTAGCACTGCTTAGACCAGACATTGGGTCACTCAACTCTTGTGCCTAGACCTGGAGGCCCGGGAACGGCAGGCCCAGGCCCACGGCAGTGAGGAGGAGGAGGAGAACCGGAGCACCAGGACGCTAGAGCAGGAGGTGAGCCTCCGGGCATGCTGGCCTAAAGCCATTTGCAGGAGAAGGAGGAGGGTGAGCCTAGGTGGCTGTCGTGGCTGTCTTCTTCTGTGGATCTGGGTAATCTGTCCAACCCGCAGGTTGCTGAGCCCTAGCTTGCAGGTGGAGCCTCCCAGGGACCTTCACAAGGTGAGCCAAACTGGAATTGGATCTGCACAGAAATGTCACTCCCCCAACCCCGCTCTGCAGATCGAACGCCTTCGAGAAGAGGGTTCCCGGCAGCTGGAGGAACAACAGAGGCTGATCCAGGAGCAGATACGCCAGGAACGGGAGCAGAGGTTGAGAGGTAGGCATCCATCACCCCCACCCGCCTCTCCTCTGAGGCAGCTCCAAATGCCCAGAGCGGCCACGCTGGCTGCTTGGTGGAGTTGCTGTGGAGGCTTCCAGCTGCTCAGAACCCTAGGGGCACCTGACTCAGACATACGCCACCTATTCCTTCTTCCTACCACTTCTTTGGGGCCTATTTGTTTTTCACTCACCCTGAGATCTCCTGTCCTTGTTTATCTTAGTCCTAAGCAGGGCTGGCTCTACTGTGGAGGAGATCAGTAGGGGAAAGGCTCTGGATACTTTGTTTCAGTAGAACTGTGGGGTTTTACCTCTGCCTCATGCTTCTGCAAGGCGATGAGAGCCCTTCGTTAGCAGAGTGCTAATCATGGCCTATAGCAGGCAGCTGGGCGCACCACCCTGGAGGGGGCAGCTCTTCAGGATGGGGGTGGGATTGCCTCTCCCTTCCCCACCAGGCTCATCCCCAGGGCGGGCCAGCTATGCCTTTGGTCAGGAGTGCCCTTTCCCAAGCCCTTCAAACTCTGGGCTGTGTCTCCTTTAGAGAACTTTGTGTTCCCTCCTATTCTACCTTGCTAATTTTCCCAAATTTTCTAGGAAAGGCAGAAAATCCTGAAGGCAGAGGAACCCCCAAGCTAAAGGTGAGCCCTGCGGGATCCACGGGCCACCTCATACCACCTCTTGTCAGCAAGAACAGATGTTTCCAGTGGCTCAGGGGGTTCTAGCAGGGACACTGGGTTTCTGGGAGCCAGCGCAACTACCCATTCCTTCCATCCTGTCACTACCTGGGGATCTGAATGGCCTCTCCGAGCTTGCCACACAAGGCCGCTCTTAGCCCTGGCAGTTGCCAGGCAGCCCTTCTCAGAAGCCTTGGAAGGAGAGCATCTTATAGGTCTGGACGTGTGGCTGTGTGGGTGAGCAGGCCACCCTGCAGGTCCGTTTTCAAGAGGAACACATCTTTATGGGGGGCTCCCTAGATTACAAGTGCCTGGAAGACCATGAGGGTGTCGCTCAGACTATAAAGCTCAGGTGTGGGGCTGGGACTGTTCAGGCCAAGGTCAGAGTTTAATGGTGATGCCCACTGCCATCCTTTCAGCTAAAATGGAAGTGCAAGAAGGAAGATGAGTCGAGAGGCAGCTACTCCAGAGATGTCCTCCTACAGCTTTTCCAGAAGGTCTGCCCTGCCGCCTTCCATCTTTCTCATCATCTCCATCTGTATCTCAGCCCAAACCCTGGATCTCCAGGCCAAAACTCCCTTAACATCTCTAGCAGCCTTTTTTTCTGTCTCACAGACCATGTAGCAGCCTAGAGGCTTTCCCCAGCCACCTGTGTTGCCATATGCCCTCCTAGGTCTCACCTTCCCTACCTAGTTCTAGCCCTTGCCGTCTTGAGTGTGTGGGGAGAGATGAGGTGGGCAGGTTGCACAGAAGCCCCGTCCGCTTCTCCACCTTTGGTCCCTGAGGCTGCTTTGCAGCTCTGCCGGTCTGAGTTCTCAGCCCTTTGCTAAGGGTTCCTTTGCTATCCTTCTTCATCCTGGCAAAAATATCCTTTCTTTCCCATCTCTCATCCCTCTCTGGGAACTTAGCAACAAAGCATTATCCCCCAGCCAAAAATGCCCCAGCAGGCCTCAGGGCAACCCAGGCTTGTCTTGCTCCTTGCCATGCTTACCGAGCCCCCTTTGTCCTCACAGTACGGAGAGGTGCTCAACCTGGTGCTTTCCAGCAAGAAGGCTGGCACCGCCGTGGTGGAGTTTGCGACCGTCAAGGCTGCGGTGAGTGCCGTGTGAGGCTTTGGGGGGCCACTGGTGGCCCCGCCATTCCAGAGTACGGACCCGGTACTGTGGGCCCTCTGAGCTTAGATGTCCATACTCCCAAGGGACCTCTGGGCCAGCTCAGAGCCAAGACTCCCCAGAGGCCCCCCTATTCCTGGGAGTAGAGGCACAGGGAGTGAAGGTAAGACAGGAGAATGCTCTGGGGATGAAGGAGAGCATACACCGACTTCATTTCCTGCTGCCTGGCTCCACACCCTCTACCTTCTGTCCTCCTGCGGAAGCTGGCACGCCTCCTGGCAGGCTTTGCCTCTTCCCCACTCCCCGGTTAGAAGGCTCATACCCCTGACTCACCCATGAGGAGGGTCAAAACCTCAGCACATCATTGTGTGAAGGTTGCTTGGTTTTGCCTGGAAGATGAGAGTGCTGGTGTGGGTTCTTTGTATGGGTGTAGAGAGAGCCACTCTATGGCTGATTAGAGCCATGGTACCAGGACCAGGTGCTCTGTCTGACAGGAGCTGGCTGTCCAAAACGAAGTGGGCCTGATCGATAACCCCCTGAAGATTTCCTGGTTGGAGGGACGGCCCCAGGGCACAGGGGGCCCCAGCCACCCAGGACTGTCACAGGTAAGGAACCAAACCTCCCCTAGCTGGGTCTGCGGGACCTTTTCCCGTGTGGGTTCATCTCAGGGCCCTTTCCTCCTGAGGAGCACAGTGAGATTGGCAGCTTTGCCAACCTAAGCAGGACTGTGGTTCTGTTCTGACTCTTTTCTGTCTCTGAGTGCCAGGGCCCCACCCCACACAGAATTCTTAGATTCTCTCCACGTCCCGGTCTCCTGCCGGGGCTCTCACCATCACCCAGAGGGGCTTTCCTGGCCCATGGGTTGCTTGGTTGTGGCGTGAAGCATTTGGCACTTAGATTACCAGCTACTGAAGGGAAGGAAGGGGCAGGCAAGGCGAGCAGCTGCTTCCTCCCCAGCTCTAGGTCTCCAGGTGTGTCTGTGGCTGCCGCACACAGGCGCCTGCCTACCGTCAAGAGGCAGTATCTCCTTAGAAATAACACTGGCTACCCTGCTGGCCCTGGGGCTTCCCCTGGGGGCGTGCCTCATGGTGAAGTGCAGATTTCAGCTGATGTGCACCTGGGGTCTGGCTTAGTCGTCCTCACAGCTCCATGAGGGCTTTTGTTCAGCACGAGGACACCCAGACACCAGCCCTGTTTACACCGCCCCAGTTTGATGGGACAGAAAACTCTCAGGCCCAGAGCTCTCCCATCTCTGAAATGGCCTTTGGGTCTATGCGGGAGCCGCAGGCTGCTGTGTGCACGGCCACTCTGGGGGTTGGGGGGAGGGCCCCCAGGGATTTGCAAGGGCTTTGCTCTTAATGCCTCAGTCATGCCACCTCAGCTCTCCTATGTGCTCCTCACCTGGCTGTGAGGATGGGAAGCTCCCTAGGAGTGCGTCCCAGATCCTGGGCAGAGGAGGAAGATGAACTGGTGTGAGCCCAACGCGGAACCCTTCTGTAGAGACCTCATTCCCCACTGTTAAGTCCCAGCATTTCACAGCCCCAGATGACACTCCATAGGCCATGTTGTAAAGAACTTTATTCATATATCTTGCGTCCGGAGGGGAGCCTTTCAGCTCAGCGCATCCACACAGAGGACGGGAGAGAGGGGCCGCAGGTTTGGGTATGGAAGCAGTGTGCGTTGAAGCTTCCTCTCCCCCTCTGCCACGCTTGATAAGGCCTGGAGTGTCAAAACCACATGGCCCAGCCAATTTGGGCTCTGGTTTCAAGTCTTCTGGCCAGGCCACAGGGCAGGGCAGTAGCAGAGCCTATGGTCTTGACCCAGGGGGCTCAGCTCTGCACGGCAGTCCCCATCATCGGGGGGTTTGGGCAAGGCAGGGCTCCCCAATCCTGTGGACAGTTCTGGAGACCAGCTGAGCCTCTTTATGGTAACAGCTACGAGTTTCGTGTCCATCCTCTGATCCAGTCCGGTACTCCCAGGGCAAGAAGGAGGGAAATCTGCCACTCTTTCTGCTACATTTCTCAAGGGCTCCCATCACTAGTAATTCTGGGAACTCTCCGAGCACCCGTTTGCAAGCCGTGTCTGTGCCTTTGGCTGGCATTCCCTACAGACACCTTCCTCGGGCACCAGGGCATGCTCTGGGCAGCTCTGTTGGCAGTGTGTCTCTCGTGTCTCTTTTCTGGAAATGATTTGTGTGGCCTTTTTCCTGAGTCTACTCTGCACCTCTGTATGCCTCACTCTTCCTGCTCTGCCAGCCCTTTCCTCCCCCAGATGTTTCCCCCCGACCCCACCATGGCACTGGTGGCTCCGGGCCCTGGTCTCTGCCAGTGCTGTCCAACAGGACTTTCTCTAGTGATGTTTACATGCAACTGGCGCTGTCCAATGTGGTAGCCGCTAATCACGTGTGGCTGCTGGATATTTGAAATGTGGCCAGTGTAACCAGGGAACTAAATTTTTAATTTTACCTCATTTCAATCTGAACAACCACATGTCCTTAGTGGCTCTTCCCTCAGGTCTCCCCACTTTCCTCTTTGGCCTGGGTCAGACCACTTTTGCCTAGACTGCCCTGTAACGTCTCTCTATAAACAGTGGCTTCAGAGGAGCTGCTGCAGGGCACCCATCTGATCTGCTCAGTGTGAGTCCTCCACTCCCTGACTCACCCCTGGTGCTCCCCTCCCCCTCTGCTGGCCTCTGCCTTGTCCCCGTGGTTACAGGCATGGCCTCCCTTCCCCAGCTTAGCCAGCTGCCTTCAGGGCTCCCGCCAGCAAGTACCCCCTCAAGACATTTCCTACGGCTTGCCTCTGTCCCTCTGTCCCTCTGCTCCAGGATAACCTGGAAGACTGTTCAGGACCCGGAAGGAAGGCAGGATCCTGGATTTCTGTCCCTACCTTTTTCTTAATCTGCAACTGTATCCTCCTTCCCTGGGCCTCCAGGCTTCCAGCTCTTCCAGTTACCCCACCTCTGCCTTCCATGCACTCCATTCAGAAGCTAAGTTCATTGGGAAATTGCTCCCTCAGCATCTGTAGAACTTCCTCAAGAAGTGAAATCCCCAGGTCCACTTTGAAGGAGAAGAAGGGATCACTCAGGTCTGGGGCAGGTGTCTTCTGGAAGGGGGGAGTGTCCAAAAGGTCCTCTTCAGAGTAGTGGTGGAGGGTGCCCGCCAGGGAGAGCGCCGAGGGCAGGGTAGCCGTGTAGGCAGCAGTGTAGGCAGGTGGGGGCTCCAGGATGTTGGGGCAGCTGGAGCTCTCTCGGTACAGGCGAGGAGGCTTGGGTGGGGCCAGCAGGGTGGCCCGGGGCTGCTCGTCCCCCCAAAGAGGCAGGCGCCGTCCATCTGGCCTCCCTCGAAGCTCCCGGATGACCTCTCGGTTGCTGTACTCCTCGTGATCCCCGCCAGCCGTGCTGGCCTGGCTGAGCACGCTGCCCTGTCGCTGGAGTCGTCTCGGACGCCCCAGGCTCAGCCGCTTGAAGAAGGAGGCGTTGCGGAAGGAGCCTTTCCGCCAGGTCTCCATGGCACCCAGGGGAGCCAACAGACAAGCTCCGTACCTCAGCAGCCCAGTTCAAGAGTTGCCAGGGAGCATTAGGTCCCCACTGGAGCAGTGAATGGCAAGAATCAGGGAGACATCCCTAGTGGTCTAGAAGCATCTTGGATGGTGGGAAGGGGTCCTGGGAAGAGGGCACTTTTGTCCAGGAGAGTAGAGAACCGGGAGTTCCTGGTGACAGGAGTTTCCCAGAGGGACAGGAGTGGCCTGGTTACTTGATAGGGTAATGGAAAAAAAAAAAAAAAATCCCAAGAGGAAGAAGCAGCACTTACTGGAGCCGGAGTGAGGGCAGCGCCTGTGGTGTCAGAGATGGATCTCTGTGGTGCGAGAGTGGCCTGTGCTGCTTCCCCAGCGCCTGGCTTCTGGTGGTCCTGAGTTCACCTTCCCTCCCTGGCCCCTGTGCCTGGCTCTAGGGCAGCACAGGGCCAGGCCTCTCCACGGCGGCTCCCGGGCTCTGATTAGTAGCTTGGCTGTTTGTGCCGGTGTGTGGCAGTGGGGAACGTGTTATTGTTTTCAGGTGACTCAGTCAGGTGGGAAGCTGGGTTTCGTGCTCTTAGGTAATTGCGGCATCCGCATGCAGGGATTGGGCCAGCCGTGGCCAACACCCCAAGGCACAGGGAAGCTTAGGATTCCCCTGGGGACTTTTGGGGGGCAGCCCTACTTTGTGTGTCACCACGTTGCCTCCTTTTGCCCCACAGCCCCACTGCCCTGGGCCCTAGCTGGTGGGCCTGCTCCCCAGCTGCCCCTTCGTGTGTCTGGGAGGGAGGAGCTCAGGGAGGGTGGGAGTTAATTGAAAGGCAGGCATGTGGAACAGTTGTTGGGGAAGGAAGAGAGACCTGTCACTGGTGTGGGTGACTCAGTCCTGCGGCCTGGTGACAGGCCCTCATTAGCCAAGCCTGCAGGTATGGGGGGGGTGGGGGTGGGGCAGAGGGTGTGTTAACGGGAAGCAGCCCCATGTCTATAAAGGGCTGGCTCCTGCCAGGGCTGGGCTCAGGGCATGCCGGGGTGACTCTTAAGTTTTCTCAGCAGTGCAGCATTACCTTGGGGAGGGAGAACTGCCCTCTCCTGGGCCTAACACCCAGTCTGGCGGTTCCTCATCTTCCTCGATTTCCTCCGGTAGCCTCTGGGCCAGAGAGAGCAGTTGAGGGCCAGGGTCCTGCTGTCTCCTCTCCCGCCATGCTCCAGGCCTTCCCCTCAGGCCTCTTGGGCCTTATTCGTGGTCCCTCCTCTGCGGAATGGCCACATAGGGCTGCCCTGAAGTGTCAGCAGTACCCTGGGCCAGGCTTAGGTGGGTGGGCCTGGCTGGGAGGACAACTCTCCTGGAAGCTGCTGTGGCTGGAAACAGCAAGGCTGGCACTATTCCGAGAAGCAGGGGGATCAGGGCTGAGTAACACTTCCTGGTTCTGTACACCCTTTACTTCATACCACTTGGCCAAGGCCTGGCATTTTAACCCCAGCCACTCCCTTCTTATCCCCCAGGTCACTGACCACTGAACTCTCCCCCTGGATAATTCCATGAGTGCAAACTCGAGTGGTGTACCAAAGAACAGGGCTTAGCAGTGTGCTCTGCCTTGCAACCCCCCGGCCCGGCTCACTTCCTGGCCAACTGGGGTGGGCTTCCGCTTCACGCCACTCCAGCTGTACTGATGGAAGAAGTAATTTAATTCCCACTGCAGAACTTATCAGGGTGTGGGCTTGGTGGATCAAGTCTCCTGTAGAGCTGCCTCCCCACCCCACAGCCTTGGCCCATTGGATTGCTTGTTTATTATTCTTTTGATTATTGATACATAGCACTCTTTAATCCCCCACACTGTGCTGGCAAGATCATAAAAGAAAAAGGCACAGGCCCTGCCCTCCAGCAGCCCTGGTGTGTATTTTTAAGAGGCAAACAGCTTCATGCTTGTTTCTCTCTCCTTCTAGGGCGGGCTGACAGAGGCTGGGTCCAGGGTAGGGCTCCCTTCTCTCATGTCCCACAGGAGCCAGACCACAGGGAGGTGGGCAGCTGGGAGGGGGCGGTGCTGTCGCCTCCACCTGGCAAAGCGGAGTGGATTTCTGCACCTCGGGACAACCCCTTCACTGCAAACCTGTGAGAAGCAGGAGCCACCGGTAGAGGAAAGGAGTGTCACACGAAGGCCGGAGAGGAAATGGAGGGAGACAGGGCCTGGCTGGAACATGAAGAAGTGATTCAGCCCAAGAAGCTGAAGCAGGGCTGACTGTTGATGGAAGGCCTGCGGGGAGGGGGGTTGAGAGCTGCTTGAGATGGCTTAGAGGGGAGCCAGCCGAGAAGTCCCGGGCATCTTCACTCCTTGCCTCAAGACCTTAGCTCTGTGTAGACCCAGTCCTCCAAGTCTAGATTCTCTGTGGCTGTGCCCTGCTGCCCTGACCATCTCCTGTCCCCCTCTGTCCGCCAGGGCTCAGTGCTGTCCGAGAGGGACGAGAGCCTCGTCATGATGCGCATGCGCCAGGCCGCTGAGCGGCAACAGCTGATCGCCCAGATGCAGCAGGAGGACGAGGTGGGGCAGCCCACATAGCCTCCTGCCTCCAGCCCACTCCCCTCCAAAGCCCTCGTCTTCCACGGCACCAATAAAGTTTGGGTTTTTTTGTTTTTTGTTTTTTCCAAGAGTCTACCTCTATTGCCTGTGTGGACGTAGGGTGCTGGCTTGCCCAAGCATGGCCCTGGTTTCTGGGCTCTGCCTGGGAGGGTTCCACCCAGGCCTGGCTCCCCTCCCAGGAGTGGGCAGACCCCCAGGGAGGTGCTCCACACAGAGTCAGTGGGCCAGCAGCACAGAGGAGCAACCACTCATCACAGTCCTTTATTGGCTTGGACTAGCTACGCAGGACCCTCCCGCCCAGTCCTGGGGCCATGCTCCTCACGGGCTCCCAGTTTCTGGCCGGGGACAACCTGGCTCTCGTGGCTCCCACAGAACATGGCCTCCTCCAGGGCTCTCAGGCCCAGAAGCTGGAGGGGCTGCTGGGAGCACCAGGGCAGGGGCCCTGCCCTCTCCCACTGGCTGAGGCAAGTTTCAGAAAAGGCCATTCATTGCCCAGTGGTGCTGGGCTAAGGAAAATAACAATTTGGGAAGAGAGGGGCCGGGCAGTGAGTGAACGGGGACTCAGGATCGGGGGCCATGGCAACCGCTCAAAAGAGGGGTGTGCCGTCTGCTCCTCAGTGTGAGAGTGTCACTCCTTGTGCAGGCACCACACCAGCGTCTGGCCCACGCCTGTCATGCTCAGCACACGGAAGCCCTTGCGTTCCAGTTTGTCCAGGACTATGCGAGGAGGGTCATTAACAAAGTACTCACAACTGTGAAGAGAAGGGGAAGAGGGGACAGCATGAGGGGATATACAGCACAGGTTCCCCAAGTAAAACTAGTATCTGCTGATGACTAGGCCTTGTCAGGAATCCGAGTAGTGACTGACATTTGCTGGGTGCCTTCCAGGTGCCAGGCTAAGTGCACATTCCCCACCCCCTCCCCAGCTAAGCACTTGGCTTGCATATCTTCTTTCTTCTTCCCGATACCCTAAGGAAGGTACCATTATTATTCCCATTTTATAATTATAAATATAAAACTTGGAGGGCTAAGTAGCTTTCCAAATGTTATTGAGATCATAGAACCCATGTTAGTCTGATGACAGCCCCAAGTGCCCTGGGCCGCTGCACTATTCTGGAGGAATGGCCTGTTCTCTCCAGGGTCCTCCCCCAGGGCTCTGCCCCCTCTTGTTGCCCTGTCTGTCCTGCAGTCTTGGAGCAACAGGTTGGCCCCTAATAGTGGCTCTGGGTGCTGCTCTCTAGCACGGAGAATGCTTGCTGTCCCTTCTTTCAGGATTGTCGATCAGATAAAGGGCTCAAGCCCCAAGCTGGGCATCTCGAGACAAATGGCTCATGGTAAAGGAATGGGGCTGGCTTCAGCCCTCCAACCCTGACCCAAGGGCCCGGATCCAGCCTGCCTCCCCTTTCCCCTCTTTGAACTGAGGCTCATTCTGCCAACCCTTCTCACGAGCTCCAAGGCAGCAGCTGAGCTGAAAGTAGGACCCAGGCTGCCTGCTGCCTGTTTCTAGAGTTCAGCTTTCTTAACTCAGCCAGCTCTTCAAGAGAGAAACTTTTCTGTGCCTATCTTTGGCTTGATGGGGTCCAGCTCCAAGATGAGAGGGCAGAGTGAAGAACAGTCCACTTATGGAGTCCTACACCCCGCTGGACTGGGTCCTGGGGCTCCCTTGTGAAGGGAGGCCCAGTGAGAATGCTTTCAGAGCAAGCCTGGGGGCTGCGGTGAAGCCGCAGACGGGACCGACCCTATAGAAGACAGAACCCCAGGATGCAGACACGGCCTCTGAGGCTGGGCGGTGGCGTCGTCCCCGGGCTTCGTTTTGTTAAAGGAAACGGACAAGTTTAGGGGCTGGCAGGGAGATCCTGAAGAATGCCACTACTTACAAGTTGTTTCCCAAGACGCTTCTCTTTGAGGCCCCCAGATACCTCATCAGCTCTGGATCTGAGTGCTCATCGCCCACCATGGTAGGGCCCACCTCCTGCAAGGTAAGCCACAGTGGCTGCTTGGCTGGCGGCCTGGGAGAGGTGGAAGGTCTCTCTCCTTCCTCCCTTGCCTGCTGGCCCTGAGCCAGTTTCAGGTCAAGGCTGGAGAGTGTGGTGAGGAAACTCACTGGCCCTCAGTGATCAGGCCAGGCCATGTGAGGCCTCCCCAGTCCCTCCAAGCTGATCTGGTCATTGCCCAACTACTGGCAACTTCCTGCCGAGCATCACTACCCGTGTCTGTGTGTATCAGAATCACCTGGAAAACAGAAATGAAAACATGTCCATACAACTTGTACAGGAATGTTCATAGCATTATTTGCAAAAACTAAAATGTGGAAACAATCTAAATGTTTGTCAACAGATGAATGCATAAATAAAATGATACAGCTACACATGCACTGGATCTTATTTGGAAAAAAAAAAAGAATAAAGACAAATACATGCTACAATATGGAAGAACCTTGAAAACATGTAAGTTTTCAGAAACCAGACACAAAAAGACGACATATTGCCATAGAAATGGTAACCTATGGTTATCTAGGGCTGGGGGATTTGGGGGAAAATGAGGAATGACGGCTAACATGCATGGTATAGGTATAGGTTTTTTGAAGGTGATGGAAATGTTCTAAAATTGATTATGGTGATGGCTGCACAACTCTTGAGGATGCTTTAAAAAACATTGAATTGGGGGCACCTGGGTGGCTCAGTCGGTTAGGTGGCCGACTTCGGCTCAGGTCATGATCTCACGGTCTGTGAGTTCAGGCCCCGCGTTGGGCTCTGTGCTGACTGCTCAGAGCCTGGAGCCTGTTTCAGATTCTGTGTCTCCCTCTCTCTCTGACCCTCCCCCGTTCATGCTCTCTCTCTGTCTCAAAAATAAATAAACGTTAAAAAAATTTTTTTTAAATAATAAAAAATTAAAAATAAAAAACATTGAATTGTACACTTTAAATTCGTGAGTTCTGTGGTATATGTATGCTATACATCAGTAAAGCTGTTTTATTAAAAAAAAAAATCACCTGAAGAGCACCGAATTCCTAAGCCCCAGGCTTAGTATTTGGGGAGTTCTGGGGAGGGGCCCAGGAATCCACATTTTAACAACTGCACAAGTAACTGATTCTCAAGCCACTGCCCTAGGACACGGCCAAGACCCCTCCTGTCACGCGGTGAGCTCTCCTGTTGTCTTCACCTCCAGAGAGTTGTGCACCCGCTGATGGATCACCAAAGCACTGGGGAGTGGGAAGAGGCGGAGGTGCCCAGTCAAACTATTCTGAAGTTAAAAAGGGATTCCTGGAGGCACCAACTCTGCCTTGGACGACGAAATTGCACCCAGAAAAAGGGGCATCACTCTGACTCTGGAATGGTCTTCCCACCTCTAACCACAGGGCCTGTCTCCTCCTTCTGTCTTTCCTAAGGGCTCAGGGATAGCTCTTTCTGGAAGTGCCTGAGGGCCAGGCACTTGACAGAGGTGTTTTGGCGCCTCAGCACGTCCTTTTCTTTTTCGAACCTCTTTCCCCCATGTATTTGCACTCCCACCACCCCCACCTCCAACCCCTGCGGAGCGGCTCTGTGTAGGGCCGTGGTTGCTGCGCCATGAGACCAGGGGTTCCTGGCTTTCTCGGGCGGACAGGTAGGTCAGGAGCCGCAAGCCCCCGGAGTTCCCTCCGCCGCGGGGATGCACGCACCCCGCCCCCTTCGCGGCCCTGGAAGCACCGGGCCGGCCAGGACTCCCCGAGTCCGGCGCTCTGGGTTGACTTGGTTCCGCAGCCTCGGCTCCTCCGCCCGAGGGGGCGTGTCCCGGGCGGCTTCCGGATCCAGTCACTGGCAGGCGCTGCCTCAGAGGGAGGCGCCAAGGTGCAGTCGCAGCCCCCTCGGCCCGGGCCCGGCCCCAACTCTGTCCAAGTCTCCGGGCGGCGGGTACTCACCATGCGGATCTGGGTGCTGATGAGCAGGTAGGGCATGGTGCGCGCGTCCCTGCCAGGCTCCCACCCAGGGCTTTGGGCTCGGCGCCGACGCCAGCCCCTCAGGCTCCGGGACTGCAAGCGGCCGCCCGGAGTCCAGTTACTCCAGCTCTGGCCTCGGGCGACACCAATCCCAGTGCGCCCGGCCCGTGACAGCCGCGGCCGGCCAATCAGGAGCGGGCGCTCGTGACGCGCCCCGGCTCGGGGCGATCCGGGGCCCGCCTCCTGCACTCAGGGCCAAGTTGCTTCTGCGGGTGGTCCAGGCAGACGGAGGGGTGCGGGTTGCGGAGGACGCTCCCGCACCCGCGGCCTGGAGTAGGGGGTGACCCGCGGGGCTCGGCTGGCTGCAGCGAGCCGTGGTGCCAAGCGTGCGTGTAGAGTGTGCGCCCTCTTTCTTGCAACACCTCCAGTAGTAGGTTCCAAAGTCCTGCTGGTCCCCAACCCCCGTCCCTGTGAAGCGGAGCCGGGAGCAGTTGGCTATCCTGTTGAAGCCTCCCAAGCTCCAGCCCATCCCACCCAGGCACACCTCTAAAGGCTTTAGCGGATCCCCACTTTCTGTCCCCAGTACACGTTCTCCGTCCGCGCCCAGGAGAAAGCGGTGGGAGGCTTGTGGCAGCAGCTAAAATACTCGTGTGTACTGCGCATTTCCGCCTCCCTGACTGTAATTCCTAGTACAGCAGCGGAATCTTGCGTTTCTGTGGCCCCATTGGTAAATGTGTAAAGGAACTGAGCGCTTGGCTGTGTGCCAGTCCCGGAGGGATTTAAACCGACGGAATCTGGCCCATGCTTTGGAGAGCTTCCCGCGAAGCTGGAAAGATGTAGCGCACGCGCAGAAAATCACAAGGCAACACCTGCGGCAAAACAAAGTACATCCTTGGCACCAAGCCACCAATGTGGGAGCAGCAAGTGCACCTCGGTGTGTCCACGACCTCATCTAGATGTTTCAAAATATGAAAACTCATGATTCTTTATCTGTCTTGTGATTGGTTCTCTAAAAAACAAAGCAAACAGACACAGCCTGTGACCTTTCCTGGCCTTTGAACAATCGTCACCTCTATAAAGGGCACTTAGAGGGCGTGCTCTGTGCCTCCCAGCGCTTTGATTGATGTGGAGCTCGCTGTAAGGGAAATAGGCAGTTGTAATCTTACAGGATACTTACTGGTCTAATTTATTATTCCGTACTCTCTACCCACTATTCTACACCTCCAAGACTAACAACTTAGCTGGAGAGATAAGATACTCATGCCTGACAAAGGATTTGTTAAACTGACAAAGGATTAATACTCAGGATATATTAAGAACTCCTGCAAATCAAGGATAAATCAGTAGAAAAAAACTTGGGCAAATGACTTGAATAGGCACTTTTCAAAAGAAGGAATGGAAGTGGTTAATAAACCGATAACCTGTTGTTCAATGTCATTAGAAATCCCAGCTACATTTTATTTATTTATTTTCTGTTTAAAGGAAGCTTCACACCCCGCTCAGAGCTTCAACTCACAACCCTGAGAGCAAGACTTGAGAGCAAGATCAACTGAATTCGGCTCAGGTCATGATCTTATGGTTCGTGGGTAAGAGCCCGTTGAGGCTTTCTGCTGTCAGCACGGAGCCCACGTCAGATTCTCTGTCTCCCTTTCTCTCTGCCTCTCCCCTGTTCTTGCTCTCTCTCTCTGTCTCTCGCCTTCTATCTCTCAAAAATAAATAAAACATAAAAAAAAAAAAAAGAGTCAGATGCTTAACTGAGTGAGCCACCCAGGTGCCCTTCAAGCTACATTTTAAACCACAATAAGATAACTTTATTTTTTTTAATGTTTATTTATTTTTTTGAAAGAGCGCGAGTGCGGGAGGGGCAGAGAGGGAGATACAGAATCCCAAGCAGCTCCGGGCTTTTGCTCAACCAACTGAGCCACCCAGATGCCCCAATAAGATACTATAATGATTTACTAAGTAAATAAATCTGTAAACACTGAGTATGGGCGAAAAGGTCTAACAACAGAAACACTACTGTTGGGATGGCAAAGTGTTATGATTGATACAATCACCCTGGAAAACAATTTGGCATCATCTAGCAAAGTTGAAGTTGTGCATTTGTATGACCCAGCCAAACCGTTTCTGGATAAACCTCAAGAAAACTTACTCATCAGGATACATGTGCAAGAATATTTATAACAGCACTGTTTGTAATTAGCAAAAAAATGGCAACAGTTTTTATGTCCATCAAGAGTAGAGTACCTGGTTGATTAATACAATGGAGACTGCATAGCAATGAAAAATGCTAAGTGAAAAAGTAAATTGTGGGAAAACATATGCTAATTCTACTTAAAGCTCTAAACTTGCAGAACTAAACACTATATTGTTTGGGGATGAAAAATATATAGGGTTAAATTATACTTCTATTAAAAAATATGTGATTAGGGGCGCCTGGGTGGCGCAGTCGGTTAAGCGTCCGACTTCAGCCAGGTCACGATCTCGCGGTCCGTGAGTTCGAGTCCCGCCTCAGGCTCTGGGCTGATGGCTCAGAGCCTGGAGCCTGTTTCCGATTCTGTGTCTCCCTCTCTCTGCTCCTCCCCCGTTCATGCTCTGTCTCTCTCTGTCCCAAAAATAAATAAACTTTGAAAAAAAAATTTAAAAAAAAAATATGTGATTAAATTGCAAAGACAAGGGAATGATAAATATAATATTCAGAGCAGTGTTTACCTCTGAGAGAAGTGAAAGGAATCGGGTGGGGACAGCCATGTAGGAGTCTTATAAGGCAGAAGTGATGTTCTCTTTCTCACACTAGGACCCGGGTACTAAGGGTTATATATGTCCTCAATATTTATTCTTTTATAGCCATTAAATATTTAATTTGAAATATTAAATTTTTTTAAGTTTATTTATTTATTTTGGAGAGAGAGCACACAACTGGGGTGGGGGAAGGGAGAGAGAAAGAGAGAGAGAATATCACAGGCAGTTTCTGTACCATCAGCACAGAGCCTGACAGGGGGCTCACACTCACAAACGGTGAGATCATGACCTGAGCCAAAACCGAAACTAGGATGCTTGACCAACTGAGCCACCCAGGTGCCCCTAGGAAGAAGAATTTGTTAAGTAAGTAAGTGTTAAGTATGTTAATGGTTAGACACAGAGAGTAGAGCCATAGTCCCAAGACACTTGGCTATGTTGCCTCTCTTGGGAGAGCCAGGTAGATGAGGCTTGCCTATTCTGGTCAGAGAGGAGGACAGGAATCTGGGGTCTGCTCTGCTGTCCTCTCTCAGGCTGGACTGGGCCTGGGAGAAGACAGGAAGGCAGTGCAAATCTCAGGCTGCCAGGGCTTTATTACATTTGAAAAACTGGTCTGCAGATACCACATAAGATAGAGAGCTCCATCCAGAATCACCCACCCCACTGCTGATTGCTCGGGCAGCCACATGCCCGTACGATAACATCTTTAATATCCGGGGGGAAATGAATTCCTCTGCTTGGTCTGCCCATCTGGCCTCGCCTCTTGCCACAATCGGTTTATCTGGCAGATCTTCCTCTCCTGCAGAAAGAGGAGAAATTGTTCTTCCACAACTCAGCTTTTCATCATGAAAGCATTGTCTAAGTGGCAGGGCCTGGATATTGGTTATTCCTTCTTTCCTTCCTTCCTCCACATTCAGCTTCTGTGGGTGGCTTCTGCTTTGGAGCTGTGCTAGGCTCAGGGCATGTGGAGATAAACTGAGCATGAACCCTATCCTGGAGGAGTGAACACTCCAGTTGGGTAGCCAGGCTAGAAAGCAAATAACCATGGAACCAAGTGTAATAGAGGTAACAAAACCTCAGGAGCAAAGAAAAATAAAAAGATGAAGTCCACCAAGGTGGTGGGCTGGAAAGATTCCCCAAAGGAAATGAATTTTTATTCTCTCCAAAAGTTAACATTTTTTTAATGACTGAAGAAACACATGCAGGGGCGCCTGGGTGGCTCAGTCGGTTGAACGTCCGACTTCAGCTCAGGTCATGATCTCACAGTCCGTGAGTTCGAGCCCCACCTCGGGCTTTGTGCTGACAGCTCAGAGCCTGGAGCCTGCTTTGGATTCTGTGTCTCCCTCTCTCTCTGCCCCTCCCCTGCTCATGCTCTGTCTCTCTCTGTCTCAAAAATAAATAAAAACATTAAAAAAAAAAAAAAGAAACACATGCATATCTCAGAAAAGTGAGAAAAAATAATAGAAAAATTATATTAAAAACACTCTTCTCACTACCAAGACAATTATAGTTAGTGTATTTCGGGAGATACTATTTGAACTGAATCCTTAAAAATGAGTAGGAGGTATTGGTAAATTTCTACTCCTTAAGCTGTGGGTGGGAACCTTGTTGCCTTTAAATTGTTCTTTATAATGTATATATACATTAAATTTACTCTCTTATTTGTAAACTATCTCACAATTAAAAGGTAAATAAATATCTAGTCAAGGGGCGCCTGCCTGGCTCAGTTGGAGGAGCATGTGGCTCTAGATCTTGGGGTTGTGAGTTTGAGCCCCAAGTTGGGTGTACTTACAAATAAAATCTTCAAAAATATATGTATATAATATCTAGTCAAGGATTTGAGGAGGGCTGGTGTAGATATTTCAGTTGTCACTAAATTTTAACTTGCAAGAAATGCTGATGATAAAACTGGAACCATAGTCCTCTAGTTTTGTTTTGAAAAAAAATTTTTAGCGTCTATTTTGAGAGAGAGAGTTCAAGCACAAGCAGGGGAGGGTCAGAGAGAAAGAACCTCGCATGGACAGCACCGAGTCCAATGCAGGGCTCGTACTCACGAATTGTGAGATCATGACCTGAACTGAAATCAAGAATTGGTCGCTTAACCAACTGAGCCACCCCAGTGACCTATGTATTTTTAGTGTTTTAAGTTGCAAGAAGTTGCATAAAATCACAAAAGTGGATTATAAAAATTTGTTAATGTTTTTATTTATTTTTGAGACAGAGCATGAGCAGGGGAGGGGCAGAGAGAGAGGGAGACATAGAATCTGAAGCAGTCTCCAGGCTCTGAGCTGTCAGCACAGAGCCCGACGCGGGGCTTGAACTCACAGACTGAGATCATGACCCGAGCTGAAGTTGGAAGCTCAACTGACTGAGCCACCCAGGCGCCCCTATATAAGTGGATTATAAAAATCAATAGGCCATGGTGGTGTTAAACTGAAAAAACAAAACTGCCAGTTATTTCACCAGCAAAAACAGGTTTATTCAGGAATAGCAGAGAATTGTAATCCATGACAAGCAAGCTACAGCAAAACCATACGCAAGTTCAACAAAGGAAAGGAATGTTATTTTATGGAGAAGAAAGAGGAAGTTGGGAGGAGTTGTTCTGAACATGAATCCACTGGAAAGAAACAAGAGTTTAGGTGATGACGGTTTCTCTTTGGCTGAGTTGCAGGGGTAGTTGATTTATTGTAGGAGATGCAATCATCGTACATCCTTCTCTGTTGGAGCCTGTATTTGATGATTCTCTTCTGTTGCTATTCTTCTGTTATGCGTCTATAATTGACAATTCTGCCTGTAATTGACATAAAGTGGAATGGTTCCCCCTTCCAGCCTTCCCTTCTAATATCCTCTGTCTACTGGAGAGGTTTCCCTTTATTAATTTTCACAGTGGGCACAGAAATCCTGATGAATACAGATTTTTTAAAAATGAAATGGTATCTGAACGAATATAAGCAATTAGAGATCAACTCAAGTTTCAGCCTCACCCAAAGATTTAAAAAATGTTATCATTAGAGGAATGAATGTCATTTACATTCTGGAAATGGAAAAACAGTTTATAACCCTGTTGATTAAGGTACTACAGACAATGCAAGGTTTAAGTTTTTTTTTTTAGTGCTGGGGTTTGCATCTATTATATTGTTAAGTGTCAGCAGGGAGAAGCTGCCCCTGATGACTCAGGGACCTCTTGTGAGTAACCAACAATTTATCTGGTCTAATTTGAACTGCCAAAGGTGCTATCTAGTACTTAGTAAATGGTTCGAGTAAAAAATGTATGAACAGAGGAGATTGGCTAGCTCAGTCGGTTAAATTTGGGAATCTTGATTTTGGCTCAGGTCATGGTCTGGTTTGTGTGTTCGAACCCTTCATGGGGCTGTGCGCTGACAGGGCCAGCCTGCCCCGAATTCTTGCTCACTCTTTCTGCTCCTCCCGCTCTCCCTGCCCACCCCCCAGGCAAAAAATAAATAAACATTTTTAAGAATGCATGAACAAATTAAGCCAAAATCAAATAAAGTCTGAGTTATGACAGAGCGTCAAGGAAAGGCGGGAAGGGGGTGGTGTTTTCCAGATATATGATGGGTCAGGCAGAAGCAACAATAGACGCAAAGAGAAAGACATTCGGGAACAACAGGAAAACTGGTGTGACTGGAGGGAAATGGAACCTCAACTGGCCAGAATGTGGTACTGCTGGAGTATCCGACCCAGAAGTCTCTCTGCTCTTTCCCTCTCCACCTCCCTCTTTGGTTCCCCTTTCCCGCTCCCAGCTGGCACCGCCCCCTGGAAAAAGCAAAGGCGGAGGCAGAGCCTCAAGCGGTCATCTCTCCGCCCCTTCCTAAAGGCGCGTGGGGCTGCTGGCGCCGCTTGATGACGTCACGGCCATTGACAGCGAGAGGCCGCGGCCGTGGCTGCTGTCCCCGTGGTTTCGAGCGGTCGGGTAAGGGTCTGAGTCGATCTGCTGCCAGCCAGGGTGCCTTCCGAGGGCGCGGGGGAGGCCCGGAGCTTGCAGCCGGGGCGGCGGGTTTGTTGTCTGCAGTGTCGTGGGAGGGAGTTGGAGGCCCAGAAACCTGACTCTGAGATCGGGGCTGCGGGTGTGTTGGACAGGAGGCTGCGTCCAGGTTGAGTGAGAGGCGCGTCAGTCCCGCACAGGAGTCTGGCGGAAACCTTAGGGTCCAGACGGGGATGAGGGTAGTCGGGGAGCTCAGGTTCTGGGCAAGGAGATATCTCCAGGGGTTCGGCCTTCGGGGTGGGTGGACCACGCTCACGAATCTCTCTCCCCCTGCCCGCCTGCTTCCAGTGGCTCACGTGGGCTGCAGATGAAGCATGTCTAGACTGGGGGTCTTGGGCGGCACCCAGGCCGGGTTGGGACTGTTGCTGGGCACCGCCGCGGGCCTTGGATTCCTGTGTGCCCTTTACAGCCAGCGGTGGAAACGGACCCAGCGCCACGGCCACGGCCAGAGCCTACCTAACTCCCTGGACTACACACAGACTTCAGAGCCCGGACGCCAGGGTAGGTAGGAGCCGGTCCCCTGAGGCCACAGTCATGGTTGACGAATGGGCCTACGGTCCGGGCTGCGTTTAGCAGGACAACGGAGTGGGGGTGCATGAGAGTTTCACCTTTTTGCAGTTTATTGAAAAGGAAAGCAGTCTTCCTCTTCTCTTCTTCTTCATATAATTCCAGGAAAGTATATTGTGAAATTGTTTAGCTTTCAGGCTTAGTTCAGGCCACAACGTGCTATGTGTGTATAAAAGGCACTTGCTTAGTGGTGGGTGAAGTGTTTAATAAGTAGAGAAAAAGTCCAAAAGAAGGCAAAAGGGAAAACTAATCTTATGGGGATTGAGTCTTGAGACTTCTGTATTAAATTATGTATTAGAATTTGAAGGGACCTTAGAGACTATTCAGGGTTTTTTTAATCCTTCTTAGGAGAAAATTGAGACTCAAAAAGATTATGTAACTTTACTGAGGTTGTCACAGAGCAATTAAGTGGCAGGGCTGGGCCTGGTCACCTGGTCCTGTGGACTTCCACAGCATGGAACTGGGAGTGCATTTACTGCAATTGAAGCTGAATGTGGCTGGCTTCCAGCCACAGCTGAAATGGGTAGTGCTTTCGTTTTGCAAAACTTTGACCTTAAGTCATTTGACCAAAGCATCTAGGGCTGGTTCAAGCCACTCTCCTCGTGTGTGTGTAATAGAGGCACATTCATATCCTCTCACCCCATGTTAGTTGGGAATGGGTGTTTTCTGATTACCAAATGCCAGATGGATTGGAAAAGTTAGTTTTAGAAGAGTCTTCAAAGAGTTATCAACTTATTTAAAGTTTATTTATTTTGAGAGAGGGTTGAAGGGGCAGAGTGAGGGAGGGAGAGAGAATTACAAGTAGGCTCCACACCATCCTTGCCGAGACCAATGCGGGCTGGAACTCACTAACTGTGAGATCATGACCTGAGCAGAAATTGAGAGTCAGACACTTAACTGAGCCTCCCAGGCACCCCTAGAGTTATCAATTTAGATTGCACCTGTTGGCCAGCATTTTATAAGCTGCTGCTAACCTAGTATTGTGAGTGTGCTAGTCTTTCCTTTTTTTCCCTTGTGGTTTGTTTGTAACTTCTTAGCAGTTTTTCTTCTGCTGTTTGGAGAAAGTGGCATGTTCCCAGAGACCTTTCTTTTTTAAAATTTTATTTAATCTCTACATCTGAGGTGGGGCTCAAACTCCACCCTGAGATCAAGGTCGCGTGCTCTTCCTATCAAGCCAGTGTGTTCACGTCTCCCCCCCAATCTTTCTTGCTCTATGCTTTTTTTAAAAATTTTTTAATGTTTAATTTTGAGAGAGAGAAAGAGAGCAAGCAAGCACGTGCACACAAGTGGGGGAGGGGCAGAGAGAGAAATCCGAAACAGGCTCCAGGCTGTCAGCACAGAGCCTGATGCGGGGCTTGAACCCATGAACTGCGAGATCATGACCTGAGCTGAAGTTGGTTGCTTAACCTACTGAGCCACCCAGGTGCCCCTCTTGCTCTTGAATGCTGTTGGGTATGTATTGTAATGGGGACCTACACTGTCACTAGATGTCCTTGAACACATTTATGCTTGCCTGGACTGTGGGTCCTGCCTTCCTAGTTCTTCCCTATTTTTACATTTTCCAGGCTAATTGCCTTAGGTAGCTACCAGATGTTAGCATTTATTGCTGGAATTTACCCGAACTCAATTGAGGGCTTGGTAATGGTGTTTTTCTCATGGGGTGTGGATGGGGTATTCCCAGTATACCTTTGCTCTTAGTAACTGCCCCTTTCTTTGCCCTTCTATGATGGTGTTAAATGAAGAGGAGCTCAGAGTTGTCTTTGCTATTCTTTGTGAAATGAAAGATCAGAATTTGAGTTCAATTTTAGTTTTGCTGTGTGTTGAGTATCGACTGCCTGGTATTTGAGAGCTAGGCATGTAAGGGGTTTTGTTTTCCTTTGGCAGGGCAGGTGTCCTGCCTTTTGGGTACTAAAGTCTTGCAAGCATTTTACGTTACCTGCCTTGCTGTGGAAAGTTCTTGGAACAGAGTGGGCTCTTGTTTATAGATTGAGATCTTGGAATTTTTTTTCTTTGAATAGTCACTTGAGACTTGTTACCAGGACCTACCTGTGAACCTATACTGTCTGAGCCTCAAGGGTTTTTGTAAAATGAGCTCCAGTGAGAAGCAAGTGTTCTTGAATTCCAGGTCCAAGATCTTTTCCTCACTCTATCTCATGAGCGTCATTGTCTGCTGTCATTCCTTCAGTGAGGCCTTTGCGGGCAGTCCCAGGCGCGGCTGGAGATGGTGCAGTGCTGCCCAGCCTTCCACATGAAGGGCAGGAGGAGGTGCTGGACCGCCTGGACTTTGTGCTCAGCAGCCTGGCGGCCCTGCGGCGGGAGGTGGAGGAGCTGAGGAGCAGCCTGCAGGGGCTTGCCGGGCAGATTGTTGGGGAGGTCCGGTGAGTGATGCGGCCTTCTGTCCCACCTCGCCCCCGCCCCTCAACTTTTCCCAGCCCCTATAGCTTTTCAGCTGAGCCGTGTCCTGGCCTTTGCTGCCTGTCCCTAAGGAAGAAGCCAGTTTTACAGCTTCTCCCATAACTGGCAGGGAAGTTGTATGCTTGGTACCTTGCCTTCCGTAAGTTCCTTGCTGCTTTTGGGGCCTCGTGGTCTGTGGGAGCAGCTGAAATGCTTTGTTCTGACTTACCTGGTGTGCCCAATGGGGCTGGGCCAGGGAGCTGCCCTTCTTGTTCTAAGGGTAGAGACCCAGGATTTTGTCCACTCTTGGCCATTTAATGAGCAGCAGTAGTTAAGAGCTTGCCTCATGGGGAAGGGAAAAACAGGCAGGCTGGGGCCTGATGGCACCCTCTCTAAAGGGGCCTGCTTTTCAGATCCCACATGGAAGAGAGCCAGAGAGTGGCTCGGCGGCGGAGATTCCCTTTTGCCCGAGAGAGGAGTGACTCTACTGGCTCCAGCTCTGTCTACTTCACGGCCACCTCAGGAGCCACGTTCACAGATGCTGAGAGCGAAGGCGGGTGAGTTTTTTCTCCTGGAGGCAGTTGTGGCTTCAGCTGGATTACGTTTTGTGAAAATATTATTTATATAGAAAATTCACACTGAGCTGCGTGAATAATTTTTGGAACAAGGTAAGGGTATAAATGAATAAAGCACAGAATAGGTTAAACAAGAAAAACCATCTACCTTATGTCACCCAGCCAAGTGGAATGTTAACAATGCTTGATGCTTGCATCTGTTATTTTCCTCTGAGCAGGTTTTTTTACAGTTACCATACTATTTTTTTATTTTTATTTTTCCTGTAACATTAGTTGGGCATTTTCCTGTGTTATCATAAGGCTTTATAATTTTTTTTTAAGTTTATTTTGAGAGCAAGGGAGGGGCAGAGAGAGAGAGGGAGAGAGAGAATATCAAGCAGGCTCCACGCTCCCAATGTAGAGCCCAACATGGGGCTTGAACTCAGGAACCACAGGATCATGACCTGCACTGAAATCAAGAGTTGGACGCTTAACCAACTGAGCCACCCAGGCACCCCTATATATTTTAATTAAGTAGGCTCCATGCCCAATGTAGGGCTTGAACTCCCGACCCTGAGATCAAGAGTCACACGCTCTACTGATTGAGCCAACCAGGCGCCCCTATTACAAGGACTTTATAAGCATTGTGTTATGACTTTATTTCCTGCATTCAGTGGCTGGGCCAGGTTTACAGAGCCCTCCAAGCACCAATGGTGCTCCCCTCTCCTGGGAGCTCCTGTGTTCCCACACGGGAGGCTTGCTCATGCTCCCTTGGCATCTTCACAGGTGGGAGCTGACTGTCCCAAGTACTTGGTAGCTTAGCACTTCTGACCGTAGGCCTTACTGTGATATGGGCAGCAGGCAGGAGTCTGGTGGACAGCCTCCAAACATGGTCAGGCTAAGGGCTTTTCGATTTTAAGCCAATAGTGCCATTTTGAAACTTCTGTGTCAAGGATGGAGTCTGAATGAACATTTTTGTTGTGCCTGATGCTGTCACTGGCAGCTTCTGCCCTTGTCTATTGCTGGCTCCAGTCATCTAGGTGGCCTGAGATCTCAAGGCTAACCTTTCTTCCTCCTCAAGGAAAAGAGTGGCACAGAGAATAGCCCAGCCTTATGTGGGGACAGAAGGGCTGATTTAGTTATAAACATGCACACAGCCATTCAGCAGTGTTCTTTAGCTGAAACACCTTATGATAGTAACTACTGTTCATTTTTCCTGTGACAGCATGCTAAGTACTTTAGAGGCATTTCCTCACCTAATTCTCACAGGGATCCTATGAAGTAGATGCTGCTCTTCTCCCTGTTTCACACATGGAGACTTGAGGCTTAGTGAGGTTTGATGCCTTGCCCAAGGTTATACAGCTACTGAGTGCAGGCTCAGCTGGGCTCGTCTGCAGGGGTAGAGGGTCTGTGATCAGGAGGGTCTGTGATTTAAGGCCTGGCTTGGTGGTTGGGGCATAGAAAAGCTTTTTCAGGAAGAAATGTTCCATGCAGCCCTTGGGAGTTCTTCCCATGGACTAAAGAGCTGCCACAGCTCACTGCCCAGGAAAGACCTACCCATACTATCCACAGCTGTAGTATCTGTTCAGTACATCTTACTCAGAAAATTTCAGCCTCATTTTCTTGTTTGGGCCATTATATTCTCCTGCCTGTCCTCATTGGTTTTCTAAGAAAATTAAGAATGATATTATTACTCTCTTTTTCGATATTACTGCCATTGGGTATCTGTGCTGGATTTGATTATTGCTCGGGCACCTCTCACTACAAGCTTTAGTCCTCCACTTCTGACTACTGTTGTTGGGGTTGTCTGATCCTTGTTATCTGTATTGTCAAGGGCTCATGGACATGGCCCCTTTCCATTTACCTAATACTTCTGCCTGTTTCCAGAAGGCTGTGTTAGAGGAGGGGGCAAAAATGGAATTCATGTTTGACACATCTGGACCTGAAAAGAAAGAAGGACAAAGTGGACCCTGAGACTTAAGGAGCATCTCTGTGCAACCCATTTTTAGCAGGTCACTGGAGGTGGGGAAACTGATGTTTGTAAGAGGGTAGAACAGGAGAGGTCACAGCTCTCCCCAAGATCAGGATGTAGAACTCAAGACTCTTAATGATGATTTTAAGAAGTTGTACAAACTTCTGGGAAGAGTGAGAGCCAGGGTGTTTAACCAGGGAGGCCTGTGGGTGCTTCACTGCTTGGAGTGCTCATTGGGGCTCCCAAGGCCGTAAAGGGAAGGACAGGCCCATCAGCCATCTGTGATGGGACACGAGGAAGGGTGGCTTTCTTAATTATAGCTCCAGCAAGCTCAGCCCATGACCGATCGTGTGGCACGTAGAAGCTGATGGTGGCTTGTGGTGCAAGACTCTGGTGTAGCTTGCTGCTATCTGGGGCAGTGGCCGTGGTGGATAATTCTTTTTGCCATGGTCAGTGCCATATAGGCCAAGGGGGGGTTTTGGGAGGAGACCATAAACCCTGCAATAGCTTTGAACATGTGGGACCAGGGAAGGAGTGCTTCTTTGAGGGATGAAATGCTAAGACTATTTGATGCCCTACTCCCCTAAAAGCTGTATTGCCTTTTTCTTCTAAATAAAGGAGCAACTTTGAACTCCCGGGGGATCGACTGAATGTGGCAGAGGCAGAATCGCCATGTGGGTTCGTGAGCTTGTTCCCTGAGCATTGTACCAAACACAGCTTTAGTTCTTTCCTGGTCAAAACGCAGCTTCCCCTAAAACACCAGCTCCTCCAGCAAGCCTTCCCAGGCATCCCAGCCAAGAAGGATTGCCTACAACCCCATTGCCACCCCTCCTTGGGCATTTATCACCTCATTTAGGTTGGTCTTATCTCCCTCACCAGTTAGTCTCCCATGCCTGGTTGTCTTTGAATGTTTTAGCTCAGCCCTTCTAATGGGGTTTAGGAGGAGGCAAAGAAACTTAATTGTCAGAAGAAGGGGATATGCGTGTAACTGAGTCCTTGATCACTGACTTGGGGGCTCTCCTCAAGGGCTGGAGTAGGGTAGCTCTAGCCTCCTTGCTTCGAGGGAGCCATGGATCCTCTACCTTGTATGGGAACAGTGTGTTCCACCCAAGGGCACAGCTCCAAAGAGACTTTTCAAAGGTCCCTGCTGGTCCCTGCCAGTCCCTGGTAGACCTCAAAAGCCTCAGGGCATGTTAAACAAAAGGCACATCTCTCTCTCTCTCTCTCTCTCTCCTGTCTGATTTCTCCAAGGCCTGGACTGGTGGTCTAAGCGTGAGAAAATGGTATCAGTGTAGAGACGTAGCCCCTGTAGCTGAGCCCTGGCAGCTCACAAGGCTGATGTCTGTGCTTGAGCAATAGTGTCTGCCCACCCACTGCATGCTAGCCGGCCAGGTTGCAAATTAGTGAGGCAGAGCAGAGCTCCCTGAAGCGAGGCTGAGGTGCAGTAAAAGGGCTCCTCACTGTTCAGCCTCACTGCCTCACAAGGACCCACCAGCTCTCACTCCGTGGGTGGCAACAAAGTCCCTCCTGACCACTCCTTTTCTTCAGCCATGTGAGCTCTCTGGAGAGACTATGCAGATGCCTCTGCTCTAAAAGGGGTAAGGGTAGGGGTCCCTCCCTGGGAGACTCCTTATTAGAACTCCTAATTGGAGGGGGTTCAGCAGCAGGCAATGGTGTCTCCCCTTCTAGCAACAGGAAACATGAGACTCCAGCTCTTTGTCCCAGGTAACCCATTTACCCATCTTGCCTTTGGGCCTGACTGGCATGAGTAGAGGCACTAGTAGACTCTGATTTGATTTTCTCATTTGGGGCAGGCTATTGTCCAAGCTGTAAGAATTGGTTGGGAGTTTCTCTAGGCTGCCTGTGTGTGGTCTTGTTCATCACCAGCCAGGTTGGTTTGTAAAATCCAATGCCACTTTTCCTTGTCTATTTAATTTCTGAAGTTTTTACTGCACATTGCTAGAGGGGAAAGAACTTGGGTCACATTTACTCAGCAAGGTGAAGTTAGGTTTTCAATACCTTACAAGTTCCCGTAGTAGCTGATCCTGGGACGCTTCATTAGATGAGTCTGGAAGCTCCTTGATAAAGCAGCATGGATGGGGCACTAGGTCTAGTTGCTCATTTGGTACTTCTGGATGGAGCTTCACTCCTTGCTGTCTGGCTTTCTGACCTACAGCTCTCAGCCCAACTTTAAGTGGTCTTGTATTGTCTTTATTTGTAGGTCTCCCTCTCATCTCTTCTTCAGCCACAGGTATCCTGTCCCTATCTTTCATTCCGGGATGGATGAAGTCTTATCCCTAAATGGCCCTAAGATCCTCCTTGTGCTTAGGAACCTTTTGGTTCTGACAGAACCTGCTTTGCCTTCACTCAAGTCTGGAGGTTGCTCTGGTGTCCGGTTCTAGCCCTTGAAAGTCGTACCTTCTCAGTTTTTGTCTGAGTCAGCTGGTGGTTAGGGAGAACATCCCAATCAGCTGCTAATGAAGCCAAGAGTAACTTGGCCTCCTCTTCAGTGAGTGCATCAAGGTTGGGGGCTCCTAGGAGGCATTTCTTACGGTGGCCCCAGAGATACCTTCCCAGGGGGGTCTGTTTGCATCTTCCTCCTCTCCTGATTCCACCTGCAAAGTGGCCTTTCCCCATCCCTGGCAAGTTCCTAAGGTTTCCAAGGGCTACTCCTATTGTGGTTTGGGTTTGGCTGCTGACTTAGGAGAGAGGTGTACCTTGAATTGAGAAAGAAAACGTTGCTATTTGGCCTGCCCGTGGCCTCAGAGGCTGGCACCCACCCACATTGTTTGTGGCAGGTGCTTTTGGCTGATAAAACAAAAATGATTGACAGGCCCTTAGCCTGGTGAGAATCTAGCTCAGGAGATCAGTTCCACCTACATTATAGTTTTTATCTTAAGTATGTCTTTTTTTTTTTACTTATAAGAATATATGCTCACTAAAGCAGTCCTGTATATTAAAAAATACAAAAAAGATTACCTTTAATTCTTCTACCCTGAGATCTACTAGCAGTATTTTGGTACATTACTTTTTAGGCAGCTTCTCTTCTAGGCTTTTTCTGATTATCTGCCTGACCTGGCGGTAGCTCAGCATCAGCCCCTGGCTGCCACAGTGTCCCCTGCTGGTCACTCTTTCCCTCCAGGAGACATCATTTTCCCAGCCCATAGTTCCCCCTGGGAAGTTTTCTCTCAAGGACTAATTTCTGCCCTTAAGTGATAGAAATGGTTTTCACTTGGGGCTTTGGACAGCAGTGCCATGAAGAGCCTTTGTTTGTGGGGGGGGGGATAGACCCTAGGGCTCTGAGGCTAAAAAATCTCCCTTGACCCTGTCACTTACATTTCTCTGCCACAGGTATACAACGGCCAACGCTGAGTCAGACTACGAGCGTGACTCTGACAGGGAAAGTGATGACGGGGAAGACGAAGTGAGCTGTGAGACTGTGAAGATGGGAAGAAAGGATTCTCTGGACCTGGAGGTGGAGGTGGAGGTGGCTTCAGGCCCAGCGGCCAGAGTCCTGGAGGCTGGAGGCTCCCCTGCCCTGGAGGATGTGCTGCCCCTCCTGCAGCAGGCCGATGAGTTACACCAGGGCAATGAGCAGGGCAAGCGGGAGGGTTTCCAGCTGCTGCTCAACAACAAGCTAGCGGTGAGGCTCCAGCTCCGTCTGCCCTTACTAACCCCCAACCCTCCGAGAATGAAAGCAGGCCCCTGTAGTTGATAAGCCTGAAAGGTGACCTGGGAAGGGAAGGGAGGGTGAGATGGCTGGTTCTGCATGTACCCCCCAGGGCTGCATGTGCTATTCAAGTAGGCCACGCACTGCCCCCAGGGGCCTAGGTGTGCCGCCTGCCCTAGAGCTTCCTCCCCAGTCCTCTGCCTACTGTAGAACTACTGCTAAAGAGCTCTACCTCTTACAGTAGAGAGAAATGTGGAAAGAACCAGAATAGTTTTTCTTTTTATTTCCCTTGAGGCAGAGCCCAAGCTGCCTGCCCTACTTGAAATTTCTGTAACAAGTGTATAGGTCATTCAACCACAGTTCCTTTCTCTGGTTCACTGCTAGAATTCATGCTCACCCAGGTATAAATACCCCAGTTAGAATTTTTCCTTTTCTTGGGCATTTTCACTTTTTCATTGTGTCAGCAAGACTTTCATTGTGCCTCACTTCATCTTGGAGTTGACCTTTATTCCTCATGGTGTCAGGCCAGAATGCCCTCACTCTGAGGGGTTGTGCAATCTACTGTCTAGAGATAATGCGTCCTTAGTTAGCTAAGTGCAGGTGGGAGGTCATGGGGATGAAACACTGTGCATAAGGCTGGCCTAATGTCAGTTTATAACACACTAGCTTGGAAACTGAAAGGGGCGTGGGGAGAAGGCCAGAGCCCCAGTTCTCTGCAGCTGAAAAGGGGCCTTATCCATCCCTCTGTTTGGTCTGCAGTATGGAAATCGGCAGGACTTTCTCTGGCGTCTGGCCCGGGCCTACAGTGACATGTGTGAGCTCACTGAGGAGGTGAGCGAGAAAAAGTCATATGCCCTAAATGGTAAGTGCTGACAGATTCCTGGTGGGAAGTTGACTGATTCTAGGGGTATAGCTGGCTCATCTGGGGCTCAGGGGAACTACTAAGAGATGCAGGCTGTCAGGGCAGTTGTGGCTCCCTCTTTCACTCAGCACAAACTCTGGTTCCCATGGGCTTCTTCCTTCTTGAGACAGCACAGTCTGTTTCTCTGCACACCATGATTAGTACAGGTGCAAATGTTTTTAGGGATAGTTGTATCAAACTAGTGCAATTCTTTGTTCTCACTCCCCAGCTGCAAGAGAGGGCAAAGCCTACTTTATTAATCTGAAGAGGGTTTTTTGCTGTTGCTTAGGAATCTGGTTTGTTATGGAGCCTGTGGAGCATGTGTTCTGTCTAAGAACAGGAGTGGAATGTTTGGTGAGGGCCTGTAAGGAGTAGTTTGGAAGACTACTTCTAGCTTAGGAGTCTTTGAGATCAATTTAGCAACTCTGTTACCAAAGTGTGTATCCTGGGAGGTAGGGTGCATCTGAATTATGCCAAGTTCAGGGCTCTTCCCTGTCATATCACTGAGAATCCTGGGACTTTGAGAAATGACTGGCTTTGTGGGGAAGATGGGTCCTGCCTAGCCACACAGCCCAAGTCAGGCACCATCAATAGACTTCTAGGTCTTACTCAGTTATCTAAAGTCAGTTGAACTATCCAAAGTGGACATGTCTACTTCTTCACTTACAAACATTGAGTCTTTGCTAATGTAGAATCTGACATACCTCAAGGTCATTGTTCTAAGCATTTGTAGAATTCTGTCAATATAGAAAGACTAGGCCAGTTGAGTTGAATGTTTATTGATATTTTCAGAAAAATCTCCAAGTTTTAACAGAAGGTGCTTAATTACTGTTTGCTTCTTCTCAAAAGCTTTTGCTTTCCCTCCTAAATTTCAGGTGAGGATTCTGATCAGCTTTTGGGCTAATATCTGGACTCTTGGTATCAACAAGAACCTTTCTTTTTTGATCATTGATCATCTCTTATTAGTACCAGTAGCCAGGATGAAACCTGAAGGTGAAGGCAGAGTGGTGATTAGAGCAGCCATAGCCAGTGCTCTGGTCTGGTCTGCAGAGCTTAGCAATTCTGTACAAGTCTACTCCTGCTAGAGGACAGATTGAGCATCTCTGGAGGCCCTGCTTCTAGAATCGTGGCTTTTTTAGGACCATCCTTGATGTGTCTAAAGTTCTTCATTTTGTTCTATCTCTAAAAGTCGGACCACCAGGAGGAGGCCATTGTGTGGGATCTTAGGTGATATCTTTTCACCCTCATGTCTAACTTGGCAGGAAGAAACTCTCAGCTCTGATTTTTCTATTAAGAGAGTGCTTTGAAGTGGGCAGGGAAAAATCCACTAAGAGACCATGTCCTCCCACTGATGGGGCCACAGTGGGTCATTGTTTAGAAAGGGGAGGTTATAGGGTGCCTGGGTGGCTAAGTCAGGTGTCCTACTCTTGATTTTGGCTCACATCATGATCTCAGGTTTCGTGGGCTCAAACCCCATGTCAGGTTCTGCACTGAAGGTGTGGAGGCTGCTTGGGATTCTCTCCCTCCCTCTGCCCCTCCCCTGCTCATACAAGCCCTCTCTCTCAAAATAAAAAAGAGTGGTCTTAAAAAGGGGTGGAGGAAAGGTTATTGGGGAGGGGTGTTATTTTTCATCAGCCATCTTAAAAATGTATTTGTTGCATATGCAACTTTATACCATAATTATAATTTCAGCATGAAGAAACATTTCACATCAGCTAGCCTATCACCTTAACCCATTACTTTTATTCCATTTTCTCCATGTTCCCTTTGAAGCCCTCTCGGCTTTAATCAAAGAAGTCCTATTTTGCAGTGTGCTCTTTTCTCCAGTGTTGTAGGCATGATGTTCTCCAGCTAGAGGGCTCCAGGCTCCTTGTTAGCCTAGGAAGTCCTTGTCAAGAGCCTTCATGTGTTTAGGCCTTGATTTCTTTATCAGTCTTAGTGCCTAGAAAACTAAGTGAATGTCATCTCTGGTCAGACGTTGGTCTATTTGGCTCTGATGAGGAGTTTTGATCTAGAGCTGTGTTTAATCTTGGAACACAGATCCATTAGAGAATTTGATTAAAGCTATAGGCCCTCTCCTCAATAAAATGTACCTGTAGGTAAAATTTTATACAACTCCAGAGAATACATGGACACCTTGAAGCCTGTCCACAACCCTCTAAGATAAGGTCTGTTGGGAATAGTTTGATTGCCATTGGGTTGTTTTATATTTAAAATGCTTTGAGGGGCACCTGGGTGGCTCAGTTGGTTAAGTGTCTGACTTTGGCTCTCACAGTGTGGATTCTAGCCCTGAGTTGGGCTCTGTGCTGACAGCTTAGAGCCTGGAGCCTGCTTTGGACTGTGTCTCCCTTTCTGCTTCTCCCCAGCTTGTGCTCTCTCTCTCCCTCTCTCAATAAAAAAAAAAAAAAAGTTTAAAATGCTTTGAGTACATCAGGTGGATGCTGTAAAAACAAAATAAAACAAAAGGTAGCTGGGCAGCTGATGACAGAGACAGAAAGCTTCTCAGGGATAATTTCTGCTTCACCTCGCTCTCTAGCTTTTCATTCTGTTCAAACTCAAAATTATTTCAAAGAAATCTAGCCAGGGTAGTGATTAGTAAGAGCTAGAGCAGTTATTGTTGCCAGAGCCCCTGCTGTGGAAGTGTGCATGGGAACCCTTGTCAACTCTGGATTACCTTTGTCTTATAGGAAAAGAAGAGGCAGAGGCTGCTCTGGAGAAGGGGGATGAGAATGCTGAATGTCACCAGTGGTAATAATCTACAGGGTCGTGGGAAGAGTTAGCATGAGTTAGAGTGGAAGAGAGCCATTTCTCTGCCCTGACCACAAAGGCGCTTGCCAAAGGAGACAGGAGAGGGAGCAGGGGCCTGGGGGGAGGGTGGGGGTCGTTTTTTGGAAGGTGCCTTGGGAGTGAGGCAAGGGGAAATAGGATTTGTTGTTGGGACTTAGAGAAACGCATAGCTTTTTAAGAGTTATCCTAGCTACAAAATTTGTGGGTTCTTGGCTCTTCAAGGAAGCTGGCACAGTTTGTAGTTTGTCCTGCACAAGCTCTTCCTTCCCCTAGCTGCAGTCCCTGACTGGTGGTGGACTTTGGCTTCTTTGCTTGGCTTGCATGAGTTAGTTTATCAGCTTACAAAAACATCAACTCTGTTTGTGGTCTTTGTCAGGCAAGGTTCTGCCAACTTCCACGGGTCAAATCCAACTGGTGTCCTAGGGCCTGTTTCCAGCACCTCAAGAGTTTTTAGTGAAAATTCTCTTCCCACCTCTCCCTTGCTTTCCATATTTCTGCCCTCAGATTGTCTCTGCAAGAGCTCCTCTCAGGGATCAGGTCCTTGGTGCCACTTTCCTGTGTTCTTCCTTGGGGCTCCTGGACTCCCAAGGATAGAAAATAGCCTTACACTTTATTCTTGGAGAACAGCTGTTTGGGAGGAAATATGGAAATGAGCCTCTGGAAGTATCTGATACAGATGCCCCCGATATTTAAGTGAATAAATGAAAAGGCAACTTGGGTCTCTACACATTTAATGTCAATTGTGCTTCTAGAAACAATGCTGGGGAGATAGGGTAGTAAGATGTTTGTTTATGAAGATGGAAAGCTGGCTGGCTTTGTTCCCTGATTGGGTGGGAGGATATAAATCTGAAGCCTGTCTTCATCAGCTTCTGTTGGTTCCCAAATTAACATTAGAATTTCCTAGAGTATCCCATCCCAATTTGTCCATGAGTACAGCTTCCCAGGGACATACTTAAATACTTCTAAAGCTAACGTAGACCTTCTTTTAGTGTCTGCTCAGGAGATGATAAGCAATGTATTTAGGTCCCTTACGTTTTGATGATTATTAGATCCACTTTTTAAGTTTTTATGCCCCCGCCATGGCTATATTCCTTACATGGAGAAATTAGTGGAGATTTGGACTGAGACATTGCCTAAATGTTAAGTAGGAGAAGCTTACTGTGGTGGGACCCCACTTTTTTGTACCTAGCATACTTTGGAGAATTGTGAGCCTACCGGTGTTTGTTAAAGAATATGAATTGGGACTGCAGATTTATGAAGAGAGTTTTATACATATAAAAATGCTATTTTCAGCTCTACTTGAGGGGGGTAGAGGGCAGTTGATGAGAAACCCATTCCTTGTCCTTGAGCTCGCTGCCACTTTCCCCCTTAGGTATGCAGTGCTTTGTGGTCAGCTGGCTGAGCATGAGAGCATCCAGAGGCGCATCCAGAGTGGCTTTAGCTTCAAGGTGAGGAAAGGCTTCTCTTCCTTCCCTTGTACTGCTCTATTCCAGATTGCCTGCTCTATCCCAGCTCCTTGCAAAGGGTGCTCCTGCAGTGTCTACGACTTGCTCTTCCCTTAGCAACTCTGATGGTAGTTTAGATTTACATTTTTCCCCTCAGGAGCATGTGGACAAAGCCATTGCTCTCCAGCCAGAAAACCCTATGGCTCACTTTCTTCTTGGCAGGTGGTGCTACCAGGTAAGCTAAATTCTGGGGCCTGGTATCAAGGCCCTAAGTGTCCCGTGACACTGCTATCCTTGCAGTGAAAACCTGCAAGCAGGGGCCGTAGCCTGGTCTGGCTCAAGTACCCATTTCCTCTGAATGGTTGTGTTATGGGTGACTGGACCCAGCCCTATCTGACCATGTTTTAAGTACAGAATATTTGATGTTCTTAAAGATACTTAAAACTTTTTATTTACACCTTACTCTTTTGGTGGCAGGTCTCTCACCTGAGCTGGCTAGAGAAAAAAACTGCTACAGCCTTGTTTGAAAGCCCTCTCAGTGCCACTGTGCAGGATGCCCTCCAGAGCTTCCTAAAGGTATTTATAGAGTTCCCTGGATGACTGGATCAGTCTTTGGGTTGGGAACTGGAAAGCTCTATTTAATAAACCTCAGCCTGACTTGAACATGGTAATTCCCTTACTGAACCACATTCCTCCCTTTTCTAGGCTGAAGAACTACAGCCAGGATTTTCCAAAGCAGGGAGGGTATATATTTCCAAGGTAAACTCACCTGCCTTTTTCAACATCGATGAAAACATGTTATTTGTGGGAAGTCCTGAAAGTCCAGGTTCTGGTGGTATTTCTCCCAGGTTTTCACTGTTGTATCTTTTCAGTGCTACAGAGAACTAGGAAAAAACTCTGAAGCTAGACAGTGGATGAAGTTAGCCCTGGAGCTGCCAGATGTCACCAATGAGGTAATACTTTGAAGAGCTCTTGAATCATGTGACCTTTTTTCAGGAAAGAATCTTCCCTAGAAAATTGTATATAGGTTCTTTTATATATATATCTCACCTAGGGGAGGAGGCAGATTTCATAGGCTGTCCTGCGAAAGTAGGTAAAAAGGAAGCAAAGGGCCCTTCTCAGGTATCAGTGGTTGGGGAAATGTTAGATTTTCGAGTTCTGGTCTAGTTTTGGTTTTATTCTCTTGTCTCCTTAGGATTCAGCTTTCCAGAAAGACTTGGAAGAATTGGAAGTAATTTTAAGAGAATAATCATATTTCAGTGGCCTTCATGACTTGAGGAAGACTGCCCTGCTTATTAGATCAGGAATCTAAGACTGCTTAAGTGAGGGTCCTGACTCCCGAGCCTGGCTGGTATCTATAACCATTCCCCAATTTCTTTCCTTGCCCACTGGTTAATTTATTCTAATCCCTTATCTAATCTGAAATTGGGGAAGTACTTGAGGCCTGGATTTCTGTAGTTCTCTTAAGTGAATTCTTGAAAAACCAAGACTAGCACTGAAGGCTGCCTTTAGCCTGTGAGTGGATGAACTTCAAAGAGCTATGGGAACAAAACAGAACTTGTACTCTCTAATCTTTTCTACTGATTAATATTCAACACCAAAGTATATAGTCCTAAAACCATACCCTATCATGGTAAAAGGAAAGGTCATAGCAGCCCAAGAATATTGCCCTCTTCTCCCCTATCATGTGAATTCTAACTATATTCCTGGGCTGAGGGGCTGGAATACTTGACTTCCGGAATAGAATCCCAGCAGCTTTTAGAAGGGCACAGTGCATAAGACAGGAGACTGTGAAATGATGATCTGAGGAGTTGCCTGGAATATATTTTGGTACAAACTTGAAATAAACCAAATTTGATTAGAAGTGACTATATTCCCCTTTCTTGCTTGACATTTCCATAACTACTTCCTACTACAGAAGCTATTGCAGACAAATAGCACCTAATAGTTTAAGCTCTTTTCAGTGGAAATTTTAGTTACAAGTAAAAAAGGCTGGCCAAGGTCTATTCTAACTAGTTGACTCTTATGGCCAACAGCACAAAGCCTAATCTCACCTGTGATAATTCAGACAAATTTACAGGACTAAAGGATTGAAATCCTTTTACTTCCATTCCAGAATCTGCCACTCTGGCTTACTATATATATATGTACCATCCCAGGTTTGTTTTGTGGTAAAGAAATGAAGGACAAGACCTGAGAGATACTCCATTCTTTAAACAAAGCTGCATTAAATTGACTGTGTCTTCCTATTTCCCTACATACAGTAGGATCAACACAGGCAACAGCAGAGATTTTCTAGGCCTCTCCTTCCAATACTAGCCGAGAGGCCCTTTGAAATTTGAAGAGCTGGTTAAAATTCATCCTGAGTAGAAGTCTGAAGGGGAAGAAGAGAAGTATCTCAAACCCCTCAAGTAGAATAGTATGGACAAGTATCAGGACTCTATAACAAAAGCTTAATACAAAGGCCATGGGAAAGTCATTGGATATTCATCTTGTAATATCTATTACATTGAAGGCTAGTAAGCTAAATCATCTGAATGTATGACTTCCCTTTAAAATTCTTAATTTTAAAGCAATAGAAACTGATCAGTTAGTGCCAATAAATTATTTTGAAGGCCCTCTCTTAAAATATTCAGCTTACACCAAAAGAACTCCTATCAACCTCACAAATAACTACTTTATTAGTAGCCCCACACTAAATCTACTTAGAGCTTCTGAAATGATTAAGATTCCAGAATTATCTTGAGTTACTCTTAGCAGTTAAAAAAACAAGCACATAGATGTTGAAGGGCTGGTAGCCCAGTAGGCCTGCTCAGGAGCCCTTAAATAAAAACAAATTCTCCTATAATTCAGGCAAACTAACTTAAAAACCTACTTCTGACAGTTTTACTGACAAAACAAAACAAAACAAAACAAAAAAACCACACCAGTGAGGAGACCTACTTCCTTTGCCACCCAGGCATTTCAACATTGTTAGATAGAGAAGAGTCCAGTCTCACCAGCTTTTGTCTTCAAGGGAACTAAAGATTGGCCAGGGGAACATCTGTTCTGAGTCAACCCTAAGGCACGATGTCAAACATCTTCCTTACTTCCCCCCAAATAATTCACATAGACATTAATAAACTCCAGACAGAATACACATTTCAGATCAGTTTGTGACTACTGACCTGTCTCCTGTTTACACCATCAGAAAAGCTGATAGAATAGGTGTTTTTCCAGAAGCCTTTTTCTGGCAGGAAAACAGGAAGAGGCCTGTGAAGAAGACCCAGGGAGCAGTCCTCTCCATTAGGCTGTATGTAGCACTTAAGCTTTATCACAGGAAAAGCCCCAATGAATCAGTCTTTGGCATCTCCCACTCCATCTGCATTGATGGCAAACATAGCTTCAGCTTCAGGAAGACAGGGAGAATCGTAGATTTTGCAGATTCTGGTTTCCCCTCTTCCTTTCCTCAGATACAGTCTGACCCAAAGAAACAGACCAAAGTTATTATAATTTTAAAATCTTTTTCCTATTTATGGTAGATATGAATTTTTTTCAAGATATATATACTTCCTAGGACTTTAGGGATCTTTCTGTATTCCTTAGGGACATTTACAACCTGGAGGAATCAACTTCTATCCTGCCCCTACCTTAGTGAATTTAACATTTTGAAATAATTACTTTTTTACTAACGAGGAAGAGGCCTATCTTTCATATTCATTCTTTCATATTTAGGGGCTTTTCATTCTTTTGTAAACTAAAAGCAAACATCTGTACTAACCAGGGCATGACAATTAGATTTAGCAAGGGCTCCTGTGTCTAATTATACAACAAAAGCTTTAACCAGGTTTAATGGAAATGTTATATCTTCATGTTTACTTCAGTTAATATGACACCCCAAGACAAAATCGCTTATCCCATCACTTTACCTGGTTGTTGAGGCATGAGCAATGATATTTCCTCCAATAGGTTTTTTAGGATCTGCAGCAAACATGGCTGCTCCATCCACCTGGGCTACCACCTGGTTGGTGATCACCACTGCTACACCAAACTGATGGGGGAAACAATAAATGTCATTTTTTGCGGCCAGATATTCAAAGAACCCTACTGTTGCCACCCCTTTCCCCACAAAGTAAAGAATGATTAATATACATATCTCTTCATGTTATCTTCATGACACCAGGTACTGATGTTCTGATCTCCCAGCAAGGACCCTGAAACTTAGGCATGGTCTGTCCCTATCCCACAACTTACCTCATCAGCAAGTCGCAGAAGCATCCGCAGAAACCTGGCCAGGTGCATCTGCCTGGCTGAAAGTTCCCCTCGACCCGAATAGTCGGTTCTGTAGAGGGCAGTGGCACTGTCTACAATTAACAGTGCATACCTATAGGAAACAAGGACTCTATGAAGCCTACTTCTAGCCTGTGTCAGATTCTGCTCCCTTCCTTACTACCCTAAACTTTCATATTCATAGTTATATTCGTACATAAATGTGTTAATTAAAATATTTGTACAGTATTCACGTCTGAGGCACTATGTAATAAGTATAATTTCCAGTAAGTTCAAGTGGACTATGGCTTCATCTTTTTTTTTTTTTTTTGGAAATAATCTCTACACTCCAGGTGGGGCTCAAACTCACGACCCCGAGATCAAAAGTTGCATGCTCCTCTGAGCCAGCCAGGTGCCCAGTGGTTTCATTTTTTTAACACCGACTTGACCTAAACCCACAATGCAAGAATGTGGAACTAAAACTTACACCTCCCCTTTCTAATTCAAGTTACTATCAATTCTGTCACATAGCCTACATAAAATTCAGGGTAAGGGCTCTGGAACATATTCCATGTCTTCTACTGAGCACAGACCTAGATTCTACCATCATGGCTGATGCTTGATAAAGGAGCTGGGTCTGGTGGTCTGTGTTGAACCCTCGAGCATATGCTACATTATCCAGGACATCACTGCCGGAGAGACCATATCTAGAAGAGAATAGAGAACATTTTTAGACTGCACACAAAACTCAGGCAGACTTGAAATTAACAAAGAAATTACCTGGATGATTAAGCAAGAAATGTTATGACCAAAGAATATTAATTCCTTTTCTACTAAAAGTAGAAGGAGTAGATCTACCAGGCAGGACTTCAGACTAAATCAAATTTAGTCTTTGAGGACTCCTGAGACAAAATAAGAAATTTCTAAATGTAATGTTCCAAATGTTTCCCGGAAAAACCAAAGCAACATGACAGAATTGGAACTGAAACAAATCATCATTCAAGTCAATTAAATTCATGTAAACTATTGTTATACAGGAATAAAACCTTCTGAACAGACTCAACTTGAAGAAGTTCAAGAGAAGCGTATTTCGTTTTTTTAAATAAAGGTTTTCACTTTTTAAAGTTTGAGAGAGAGTAAGCGAGCGAGTAGGGGAGGCACAAAGAAAGGGGGAGAGAGAGAATCCCAAGCAGGCTCCACACTGTCAGCATGGAGCCTGACCCGGGGCTCTATCTCACAAACTGTGAGAGCATGACCTGAGCCAAAATCAAGAGTCGGACACTTAACTGACCAAATCACCCAGGTACTCCTGTATTTCATTTCTTCCAGTTATAGTTAAGATAGATTATAAGACATGTATCCAGTATGGTTAAATATGTGATACCTTAGTTCATCATGTGCTTCAATAATGATTTTTTCCTTTGCATTTTTTAAAGTTTATTTATTTCCAGAGAGAGAGAGTGCGCACGCGCGCGCACTTGAGAGTGGGAAGGGGCAGGAGAGTGGTGGAGAGAGAATCCCAAGCAGGCTCACTGACAGCTCAGAGCTGGACTTGGGGCTCAATCCTATGATCATGAAATCATGACCTGAGCTGAAACCAAGAGTCAGACACTCAACTGACTGAGCCACCCAGGTGCCATTCCTTTTGCATTAGCATATAAGAGGACCTTTTTCTCTTACTTTCTCAAACTTAAAAAAAAAAAAAGGCAAGTAAGATATCTTCTATTTTCTTAGAATAATCTTTTTTTTTCTTATACCTCTCTAACTGCTACCCTAAGATTTGAATGCTCAAAGTGGTATGAGTAGGACAACTTTTATTTTCATTAAATATACCATAATGGAGACCCATTTCTTCAAAGATATTTTGATTTTATCCATATATCAAGACACAACTAAATGCCTGCATTTTTACAAAGGTTCCCCCTGCACCTCTCAAATAGACGTGATTCTCCCTCTTGTGCACTTCTAGAAAATTTGGTTTAGGACTTTATATGGCACTTTTGAGGAGCCACCCTACCATTCTTTTACTAGACTACAAATTTTTTGAGGGAAAAACTTGGCCTCTCTTACCTAGCACATTTTTTATACCTAGTAAATTCTGAATGTTACTGAATAAAGCTTTTATCTATAACCCAAAGAGAACCATACCACTATACCCAAGTAATATTTTCATATTAACGTCACCTAAAATCATTACAGTTCAAAAGTACACCAACTCGCTTATGTCATAGTTTAAAACAGAATCTGTTTAAACAAAATCAAGGCACTGTAATTCTTTGAGAACCATAAATTTCTATGTTTATGATCCTGTCAGTCTTTTATAGAAGCAGTCTATGTGGAGACTCTGATCTTTACAAAAGCATACACTGCATTAAACCTATTCTTCTGAGATTTAGCTTAAAAGTTTTCCTCTGGCTTTTCCTCCCCAACAAAACAGAAAAACAAAGGAATATTCTAGCACTGGGATAGAGCATTGCAATGAGGTAAACCTCAATATCAGGACATCTCACTCTAACCAACTGAATTTTCCACATCATCTTTGTACTTTATGGACATTTCACCTGCTATTCTTTGTCATTATCAACACAAGTACTTGTTCAGCTTTGGCATTAAGTGGATTGATGATAATGAATTATTAAGTCTGAGCATGAAGATGAGATGCAATAAGGATAGAGTTTTATCTTGGAATCCTGACCAGTTAAACTGGAGATAAAATTTTCCATATTTAAATCATGGCTGTAAGAAAAAAAGATTCAAGAGGCCTAAGTACTGCACTACACAAGTCTAGATTTGCTGAAGAAGCATTAATATCATCTATCAGGAAAGTATCTTTTGCTATAAGAATAAGGATGGTTCACCAGAAAAACAAAGAGTTACTCTGGCCTGTCAGCAGCATTCACAAGAAACACTATAGGGATCTCGATGCTTACATTCCTGAAGCAGTACATGGAATTTTCAATTCCCATAACATGGAAAAAGTTGCCTAAAAATAAGTATCCTCTCTCATAGTGTTTCCAGAACTTCCTCAAGAATAACCTGGAACACTTACAAAAAAAATTTCCTGGGCCTAACCAAGACTTAATAAATCACAATTTGGGGGGAAGAGGTACAGTAATTTATATATTTAACAAATACCTCTGGTGATTCTTAACACCTAAGTATGAAAAACAGCTATATGGGCTTCAAGGGGGTTCTGGCATTCTTTAAGAGTATTTAAAAGAACTTTCAAAAAAGGTGGTGACACTGTAGCCAATTATGGTCATGGCTTTTAAACTTTAGCAAGCATCCAGATCACCTAGAGAGCTTGTTAAAACATTGCTGGACCCTATTTTGATTCTCTAACAATTTCTGATTCAGTAGAATGTGAGTGGAGTCAGAGGATTTGTACTGTGAACTGTGCCCAAGTGATGCTAATGCAGCTATACTGAGGACTGTATTCTGGAGAAGCCCTGAGTTATAGTAACCTGGATGTGGGTCAGTATTCTTCAACAACTAAAATGAGGGTTGTTCTGTTGTAAAGGGAAATTAGGTACTAGCTTAAGGAAGTGCTGTTACTTTCTCAGAACTATAATATAAACGCAATATACATAAACAGAAATTCAATTACAAAAAGTTTTCTGATAGGTAGAAGTGATAAAATAGACTGACATTTTTATTTAAACATATTTTTCCTTGCTTGCAACTCTTGATCTTGGGGTTGTGGGTTTGAGCCCCATGTTGGGTGTAGAGATTACTTAAAAAGAAAACCTTTAAAAAAGTACAATAAACATTTTTCCTTTAGTTGACAAAACAGCCATAAACATGGCCCTAATTAATAAATACTAATTCATTCATTAATAAATGCCAAATGCCCTTTTCTAGGGCTTAGGTAGACAGTGAGTGACCAAAACAAAGCCCTGTCCTCATAGCCAACATTTTACTATCTCATCTATCCTATCTGAGCACTCATTTATGTTACTGGGCAAAATTCTAACTCAAAAAACTCAGCTACTGAAACAGTGTACTTAAAAATTAAAAATGTGACTTCTGTACAAGAACAAAAATAACTTTGGGAGGGAAGATACAGTGTAGTACACCCATCTTTAGAAAATGAAGATCAGGGGAGCCTGGGTGGCTCAGTTGGTTGAGTGACTCTGGCTCAGGTCATGATCTCGTGGTTAGGGAGTTTGAGCCCCACATTGGGCTTGCTGCTGTCAAGCTTTGGATCCTCTGTCCCCCTCTCTCTGCCCTTCCCCCACTGATGCTCTCTCAAAAATAAACATTAAAAAAAAAAAGAAAAGAAAAATAAAACTAAGATCAGGTTGCAAATGAGTGAATCTTCTTTCAAAGATTTTATAAGCAGACACAAAGAGCTGCAATTATGGTTCCAACTGATTTTTTTGCCTCAATGGTTTATGTTTGATACCCTGGATCCCTCAAATTGTAAACTGTGAAAAAGAATTCGGTTATAATTCTAAAGCTAAAAAAAAAAATTATTTTCAACTTAGCCAGTCAAGTTTCAACTTGAGTCTGATGTCTAAACATGCAATTAAATTACATTTAATGACTAGGTTTCATTAAAATGTGTGGTAGGGACCAAATTATCACATTTGACTCTAGACAAGAGAAATTAAGTAAACTTTCGACAGTTTATTTGAAAGATGTATTAGGGGACAGAGAAACTTGGACATTTGTTACTAACTTTAGTGAGGTATAATTTACATGCCATAAAATTGACCTGCTTTTAAGTGTACAACTGAATGACTTTTTAGTAATAAAATTTGCAGAGTTGTACAACCATTATCACTATCTAATTTTAAAACATTTCCGTTTTCCTGAAAAGATCTATCAAGTATATATGCAGTTATTTCCTGTTCCTTCTCCCTGCCCAGGCAACCACTTATCTATGGTCTCTACAGATTTTCTCCTTCTGGAAATTTCATATAAATAAAATTATATAATATGTGGTATTATGTGCCTAGCTTTTATCATTTAGTATGTCTTCTGAGGTTCATCTATGTTATAACATGCATCGGTACTTCATTCCTTTCTATTGTTGAATAGTACTCCACTGTATACATAAACCAAATTTTGTTTATTCATTCATGAGTTGATTGCCAATTGGGTTATTTTCAGTTTGGGGCTATTGTAACAATACTATAAACATCCATATACAGACTTGTATGGATGTTTTCGTATCTCTTGGGTACATACATAACCGGAGTGAAACTGCTGGGTTATGTGGTAATTTTTTATTTAACTGCCACACTGTTTTCCAAAGTGACTGGACCATTTTACATTCTTACCAGCAATTAGGATTCTAGTTTCTTTACATCCTCCCTAACACTTGTTACTACCTTTTTTATTACAGCTACCCTGGTGGTGGTATCTCATTGTGGTTTTGTTTTTCCCCTTGACTAATGACATTGAGCATCTTTTCATGTGCTTCTTGGCCATTTATCTTGTTTGGAGAAACAGCTATACAAATAGTTTGCTCATTTTTTAATTGGGTTGTCTTTTTATTGTTGGATTTTAAGAGATCTTTGTATAGTCTGGATACTAGACCCTTCAGATACATGATTTGCAAATATTTTCTGACATTCTCTGGGTTGTCTTTGTACTTTCTTACTAATGTTCTTTGAAACACACAAGTTTCGGGGCGCCTGGGTGGCGCAGTCGGTTAAGCGTCCGACTTCAGCCAGGTCACGATCTCGCGGTCCGGGAGTTCGAGCCCCGCGTCAGGCTCTGGGCTGATGGCTCAGAGCCTGGAGCCTGTTTCCGATTCTGTGTCTCCCTCTCTCTCTGCCCCTCGCCCATTCATGCTCTGTCTCTCTCTGTCCCAAAAATAAATAAACGTTGAAAAAAAAAAAAAATTAAACACGAAAAAAAAAAAAAAAAAAAGAAACACACAAGTTTCAAATTTTGATGAAAATAAAAACATCAATTTTTTTCTTTCATGGATTGTGTTTTGAAATCTTTGCCTACCTCAAGATCACAAATATTTTTGCCTGCCCTTTTGTCCTAAGTTTTATAGTATTAGTTTTATTTAGGACCATCATCCTTAAAATAGTAATAATAAAGTACATATACATGACATATAATTGACCATTTCAACCTTTTTAAAAATGTACAGTCCAGTGGCAATAAGTACATTTCCACGGTGTACAACCATCACCACCATCCATCTCCACAACTTTTTATCATCCCAAACTAAAACTGTATCCCTTAAATAATAACTCCTAATTCCCCTCACCTCCTGCTCCTGGGGACCACTGTTCTACTACCTTTATGAATTTGACTACTTTAAGTACCTCATATAAGAGGAGGAATCATATAATTTGTCCTTGGGTAACTGGCTTATTTCACTTAGCATATTTTCAATATTCATCCATGTTGTATCATGTATGGGAATTTCCTTCCTTTTTAAGATTAAAAAATATTCCATTGTGTGTTTATGACATTTTGTTTATCCATTCATCTAGTGATGAATAAATGGGTTGTTTCCACTTTTCGGCTACTGTGATTAGTGGTATGAACACTGGTGTACAAGTACCGAAGTCCGTATTTCAATTCTTTAGAGCATATACCCACAAGTGGAACTGCTGAATTATACTATAATTCTGTTTAATCTTTTGAAGAGTTATCAGACTATTATCCATTTTTGTCAATTTTACGTATGGTGTAAGGGTCTAAATTTATCTTTTTTGCATGTTGATACCTAACAACATTAGCACCATTTACTGAAAAGACTCTTATTTGGGAACCATTAAATTGCCTTGGCATCTTTATCAAAAATCAAGTGACTATAAATTAAAGAGCTCATTTCTGAATTCTCAGTTCTGTCTCACTGATTCACATGTCTGTCCTATGCCAGTACCACACTGTCTTAATTTTTGTTGCCTTATAGTAAATTTTAAAATAAAGAAGACCAAGACCTCAAATTTTGTTCTTTCTCTTCACCTCCCCCACCCTAAGAATGGTTTGGCTATTCTGGATCCTAGACATTTCTATATAAATTTTATAATCAGCTTGTTGATTTCTACAAAAGAGTTTCCTAAAACTTCTGTAGGGATTGTGCTGAATCCATAGATTAGTTGGAGGAAAAATTAAGACTTTAGTAATACTGTGTCTTCCAATCCATGAAGATGGACTGTTTCTCTAATTATGTAGATCTTCAATTTCTTTCATCGATGTTTTGTAATCTTCTGTTGAAATTATTACTATTTTGATCTTTTTGACAGTGAATGGAATTCAGTGCTACTGTGAATGATGAAATTGGGTTCTTAATTTTTGAACTGTTCATTGCTTGTATATGAAAATACAATGGATTTCTGCATACTGACACTATATCCTACAACCTTGCTGAACTAATCTAGTTCTAGCAGTTTTGTGTCTATGTAGATTCCTTAGGATTTTCTACACACAGGAGCATGTCATTGGTGAATAAAGATAGTTCTACATCTTCCATTCCAATCTGGATGCCTTTCATTTCATTTTCTCACCTGACTTCACTGACTAGGACCTTCAGTACATTCAGCATATTCCACTTCAGTAGAATATAAGTAGTGAGAGTAGACATCCTCACCTTGTTTCCAATCTTAAGGAGAAAGCATTCAGACTTTCACCATGAAATATGACGCTAGCTACAGGTCTTTTGAAGTAAGATACTGGTCCCCAACAAAATATGGTTAAATTGTCTATTTTGTTCTTCAATTACGGCAGTTTTTGTTTCACATATTTTGGGGCCTGAGGATAGGTATGGATATGTTTATAATGTTCTATTTTCCCAATGTTCTTCTTTGTCTCTAGTAATACATATTTTTTGTCTTAAAGTCTATATTGTCTGATATTAGTATAGCCACTCCAGCTCTCTTATGGTTACTGTTTGTATGCAATATGTTACCATCCTTTTTCTTTCAACCTGTGTGTCTCTGAATCTAAAGTGTTTCTCTAGGAGACAGCATACAGTTGTAGTTTTTTATCCAGTCTGACAATAACTCATAGATTTTAAAGAAGAGCACTTTCCTCTACTATGGAAGGTCATTCTTCTGAACTACACATAACATTGGAATACACAGAAGTAAGAGAAGAGACACTCTTCAGACATACTAATAACCCTGGCAATCACTACAGTGACAGGTGAGGCCAGATTTATTTAATCGAGTAACCTACCTCTCAGCCACTGCTAGCAGCCTTTCTGGCCTAAAAGTACCTTCAGTGTCAATGTACATGGCCTTTCCTTCTCCTCCACCTCGGTCAATGGGAAGCTAGAGAGAACAAAAATAACAATGTGGAAATGAACACTGTACTTCTTCTGCTATAACTAATCAACTTCCCCATTCACCCCAATTAGGCAAAGGGAAAAAATACATTAAAGAGACACTCAGAAGTAGGGAGGAAGCATTCCCTTCTAAGAGAAATACAAATAGTAGAAACAAGGAATTATGAAGCTCATGGTGACCCACACCAAGTGAATCTAGAGTCCTACCAGAGTTGGATTGCTTGGAAATACAGTTCAAAGTAGATGATAAAATTCTAAGTCTGCATACCAATATAAGACTGAACAATTCTCTCAAGAATACAAACATTAAAAAAAATTTTTTTCAGATCCCAGGTAAGTTTTTTTTAATGTTTTTTTAAAATTTTTGACAGAGAGAGAGAGAGAGAGCGCGCGAGTGAGCATGGGGTAGGGACAAAGATTGAGGGAGACATAGGATCTGAAGCAGGCTCTGCGTTGTTAGCAGAGAGCCTGATGTGGGGCTCAGATGCACGAACTGTGAGATCATGACCTGAGCCGAAGTTGGATGCTTAAATGACTGAGCCACCTAGAAGCCCGGAGTACAAACATTTGAAAGATTATTTACTACGTTAGCTTGTAAGTTTAAAGAAAAAAAGAAAAAAGGTGCTCATTCCAATAGTACCTACAGGCGTTAAAAATGAACAAAAGAAAAAAAGGAGAGTTTTTTAAATAAAAAAAAATTTTTTTTAACATGTATTTATTTTTGAGAGAGAGCGTGAACAGGAAAGGGGCAGAGAGAGGGACACAGAATCTGAAGCAGGCTCCAGGCTGTGAACTGTCAGCACAGAGCCCAATGTGGGGCTTGAACTCATGACCCATGAGATGGTCATGACCTGAGCTGAAGTCGGACACTTGACCGACTGAGCCACCCAGGTGCCCTGGAAGGTAGAGTTTAAAGAAAAAGGAAAGCAACGAAAACAGTCTTATGAACCACTTAGGGAAATCTCAGTTTTGGGCTATCCATCCCATGCCAGACACCTTTGAGTTTTACAAATTTTAAGTGAATTATGCTAAAAGGTAGTTTCCACCCTAGAAATCTACTTTGGAGCCATAATTCACCTTTAAATTCTAAGGAAAATCCTTTAGGACATTTTACATTAAGGGCCTAGTATCATCAAAATTTCTTTTTCCTATTTCTGAGAAAATCCTTTTCAAAATTATGAAAGTACTATATGCTTGATTTAAAAATTCACACAATATAGAAATAAGTAGAGTAAAAACTAAAAGCTCTTCTTTATCCCTCCCATCTCCCAGAAGTAATCTTTCAGATCATAATCTATGCAGTTTCATACAAAGGCTTTTCATATGTGGTTCTGCCATTACCATGTGACCTTGAGAATATTAATCTGTTTCCTTTTCTGTAAAATGTAGATAAAACCCACCTTATAGGATTGTTCTGAAGATTAAATAACTCACATAAAGTGTTTAGCATAGTGCTTGACATACAGAAAGCACTTTGAAATCTGATGATATGTCTACCCCTACGGCATTGACCTTAGCACTCAGTTACAGAGGCTTTGCTAATTTGGAAAGGGGGAAAAGATTGTTATCTTTTAAATCCTAAGAATCCACGGAAGGAGAAAAGGGTATGTATACAACAAAAGAGGGTCTCGACAGAGGAAATGTTTGGAATCACTGGCCAAAAGGACAGCAAAGGCTGACTTAGTTTTTTGGGGAGGAAAAAATCTTGAGACTCAGGGCTGAAGAAATTAAGGAATTAAGATGAATGAGGATCCCCATTTTTCTCACTGTTTGTTATCTTTAGTGCTAGCATGAGAAGAGGTTCTTTTTCAGCTATGTGACCTCTTTGGAAGAAGGGAGACCACAGGTGGCTGGGTATAGGTAGGCAGACTGACAAGAAAAGTGGACAAGGTCTCAGTGTGTTTACTGAGCCAATTTCAAGGGGATGGACTGCATGCTCTGTACTCCAGCCCATTCTGTCCCCTCCATCTTGCCCTCCAGTGCCACTGCAGTTATCTTGTGTTACTGGACTGGGACACCACCACCAAGTTAGCTATTTTTAATAACTGCTTAGTAACATAATTTCACCCTTCTTCCTAATTTAGTGATGCAGGTTGTTCTGAACTTTCACCATTTTATAATGCTATGGTATAAACTCTTTGTACATTTTTTCTTGACTTTATGTGAAAATTGTGGAAGCCACATTTAAAAAAACTTTTTTTAAATGTTTCTTTTTGAGACAGAGAAAGAGATAGAGCATGAGCAGTAGAGGGGCAGAGAAAGAGGGAGACAGAAAATCTGAAGCAGGCTCCAGGCTCTGAGCAGTCAGCACAGAGCCCGATGTAAGGCTCAAACTCACAAACCGTGAAATCATGACCTGAGCCAAAGTTGGACCCTTCACCAACTGACCCACCCAGATGCCCCATGGAAGCCACATTTTCTGTCAAAGGGCATATATGCATTCAAAACTGCAATTTTTGATAAACTGTATTCTCTGAATTTGAAAATATCTCTAGTACTTTGAACAAACATGGGTTCTTTATTTTTGTAATCTGTGGCTCTCAGCTTTACATAACTTCATTATTAGATAGAGATCTAATGTACTGGAATTTTATTTCATTAAGAAGTAAAATTAAGTTGGGGCGCCTGGGTGGCGCAGTCGGTTAAGCGTCCGACTTCAGCCAGGTCACGATCTCGCGGTCTGTGAGTTCGAGCCCCGCGTCGGGCTCTGGGCTGATGGCTCGGAGCCTGGAGCCTGTTTCCGATTCTGTGTCTCCCTCTCTCTCTGCCCCTCCCCCGTTCATGCTCTGTCTCTCTCTGTCCCAAAAATAAATAAACGTTGAAAAAAAAAAAAATTTAAAAAAAATTAAAAAAAGAAGTAAAATTAAGTTAAGAAAATCTCAACAAATGAGAGCAGAAAATGTTTAGATTCAAGCAGTAATCTAACATCCTCTCTATACCTCTAGTTCCAGGTCTCAGGATGGTGAAATGTAATCCTTTCTGTTATTAATGAATTAGCATGTTTGTCTCTTAAAACAAAACAAAAAAAGCTCTATAGGTGTTCAGTCACCTGTGAATGTTCAGTTACTTTTATAGAAAGGATATGTTTGAGAATTTTGCTTCAGTTTATTGTTGACAGGCATAATCTACTTAATAAATAGTCCCAGGATAGGATTCTGTTTGCACAGTTGAAGAGCATAAGCGTGATATACGTAGTTGCCCTAATTGCTTCTCGGCCTTTTGGCTAAGATCAAGTGTACGTAGTTGCCTTAGCCACTACAGATATACTGTAAATATTTATTCCACATGAATCTCCATCAAAACAACATGCAGAAACTATTTCTACTTAAAAAGGTAACATATCCTGTCAAACGACCCACATCATGGTGCTATATTTCCCTTTTGCTAACAGTTTTCTAATGGTGCCCAGGCAGTAAGCTACAGCTTCTATAGCTCACTACCACTCTTCTTCTCAATGCTCCCCCCTTTATAAGTCTCAGTCTCAAAGTTCTCCTCTACCCCCTATCTCTCCTCCTCAGAATTCTTTATGAGGAGCAACAACAATGGCTCAGGTATACCTGACAGTGGAATTCTAACTTGGCTGTCTCATAAGACATACAGTGACATTTGGTCTGCAGCAAAAAGATCAGTAGAGCAATCAGGAAAAGAAGCAATTAAAATGAGAATTAAATAATTAAAATTAAAAGGAAAAAGGTAAATGATGAAAAAAACCAGGAGACTATCATGCTGGGCTTCTTACTGTTCCAAACACCTTTATTCACAAAGAACCAGAGTATTTTCCTATCTCAAGAAATGACATTCACCATTTCAACGTAGAAGCTGTGACTAATGAAGTACATATCTATAACATGAAAAAAAATATTTTGTTGGGTGACTTGAGAAAATATTAGTCTCTGCAGATATATGTGTCTTACTAAAATGTGAACTTATGTAAGACACAGGGTGCTAACAAAATAAGTATTTCTTTTTTTTTAATATTTATTTTTGAGAGTGAGAGAGAGAAAGAGAGGGAGGGAGGGGCAGAGAGAAGGAGATACAGAATCTGAAATAGGCTCTAGGTTTCGAGCTGTCAGCACAGAGCCTGACACGGGGCTCAAACTCGGGAACGGTGAGATCATGACCTGAGCTGAAGTCAGATGCTTAACTGAGTCACCCAGGTGCCCCACAAAATCAGTTTTTTTTTTTTACAGCTTGTGATACCATCTGAAACCATAGCACATTACATTGAAATAATTAACATTTTTGATAAACTATTTAAATACTGAATAAATTATGAGGGACAGTTCAAAACTCTTTTTACAAGAGGAAAAAAAACACAAAAGAGAACAATTTATAAATGAGTTCCAAGAACTACTGTTGTTGAGAGGGTAAGAATTCACACTAGAATAGAAAGATACCAGTAACCCTCCTCTGTCATACTGCTATAAAGAGGCAAATTTCATGTGAGTTGTTCCTGAACTTCATCGATAAGCTGTGTCCATGGGAGAAGTGAGTATAATCTATCTAGATTAAAATAATGCCATTTCCTTCAAAATACCTAAAACTGTAATGAAGCCTAAAAAAATTCTTAAAAATTAAAAAAAAATTTTTCTTAATATTTATTTATTTATTTTTTTTTAATTTTTTTTCAACATTTATTTATTTTTGGGACAGAGAGAGACAGAGCACGAGCAGGGGAGGGGCAGAGAGAGAGGGAGACAAAGAATCGGAAACAGGCTCCAGGCTCTGAGCCATCAGCCCACAGCCTGACACGGGGCTCGAACTCACGGACCGCGAGATCGTGACCTGGCTGAAGTCGGACGCTTAACCGACTACGCCACCCAGGCGCCCCTCTTAATATTTATTTTTGAGGGAGAGTGAGACAGAGCATGAGTGGGGGAGGGGCAGAGAGAGGGAGACAGAATCTGAAGCAGGCTCCAGGTTCCAAACTGTCAGCACAGAGCTCAATGCGGGGCTTGAATCCACAAACGTTAAGATCATGACCTGAGCCAAAGTCGGACGCTCAAATGACTGAGCCACCCAGGCGACCCTAACATTTTTTTTTTAATGTTTGTTTTTGAGAGAGAGAGAGTGAGAGAGAGAGAGAGAGAGACAGAGAGAGAGAACGCAAGTGGGGAGAGGAGCAGAGAGAGAAGGGGACACAGAATGCGAAGCAGGCTCCAGGCTCTGAGCTGTCAGCACAGAGCCCAACATGGGGCTCCAACTCCCGAACCATGAGATCATGACCTGAGCTGAAGTCAGACACTTAACTGACTGAGCCACCCAGGCACTCCTAGCCTCAAAAATTCTAATAGAGTTGACCCATAGTAATGGGCCAGGTTCCAGGGTACTCACTGGGCCAGCTACTCACAGCAACATACCCTTAAACCAAGGAATGTTAGGACCCCAAAGAAGAAAAAGGGCTCCTCAAAACACTACTTAAAGTTGCAAAACAGTGACAAATTTGTTCACTGTCCCTTCTATATCCTTCTTATCTCTTCTCAGATCTTTCATTTTCAGAGATTCCAATGTTACTTCTCTACATAGGACTTAGTTACACCATCTCTAAATACTGCTAGACAATTTTACTTGGTTGTCTCATTACCTCAAACCCAATTCTCTAAATTTGAGAATCTCTAATCTTTCCATAAAAACTACCTCTCTCCCCAAATCCTTTCTAGAGTTTACCAAATTAATACATTGTTGGGCTGAGGGATATATATATTTTTTATCATCAGTCATTAAATGCTGCCTTTTACATCTTCTGCCTGTATCTCTTCAATGTGACTATTTTAGTTTATACCCAATCAGCTAATGTTTATAATAATCATCCATTAAATATCCCCAGCTTTTGCCTCTTCTTCCAATTCTCAACAGGTTGCTACCAGAGTATTTCTGAAAATATTACTTGTTATTCAAAAAAATTTTTTTTAATGTTTCATTTTTGGGAGAGAGAATGCGAACACTCTCCCTCTGAAGCTGACAGCGCAAACCCCAACATGGGACTTGAACCCACAAACTGTGACATCATGACCTGAGCTGAAGTTGGACTAAGCCACCCAAGCCCCCCTACTTATTTCTTTTCGGTTGAGGAAGAGTTTATGATCTCCACTCTTTACAGAATCGAGTGTAAACTCCTTACATTATAGCGAAGACCTTCTAAAACGTGTTCTTGAGCTGTCCTTTTTTCTCTTAGAGATTTTATTTTTAAGTAATCTCCATACCTAACATGGGGCTCAAACTCACAACCCCAAGATCAAGAGTCACATGCTACACGAACTGAGCCAGCCAGGTGTACCTTGATGTGTCCTTTTAAGGTTTATCTCCTACGACTTTTCCAAGTAAGACCTCTGAGCTAGATAAACGGGTTTATTTATTGTCTTCTCCATATATCATGCCCCTGTGCTCCTGCACTTCTGCACATACCATTCCCTAGTTAAATGCTTTTTAATTTCTTTACCTACTGAAATTTAGCATTCTTCAGGAGTATGGTCCAATCCCTTATCTCTCTAAAGTGTTCCATGATTACTTTAGGGTGAAGTAATCCCTCTCTCTTCCTAAAAAAGTTATGCTACTTCCTCCATACAATTTCTGTTATAGTAAGTATGTGCTGGGGTGCCTGACTGGTTTGGTCAGTAAAGCAGATGACTCTTGATCTCAGGTTGTACGTTTGAGCCCCACGTTGGGTGTACAGATTTCTTAAAAAAATAAAATCTTAAAACAAACAAAGGAGTATGTCTTAGGGCATCTATTCTATTGTCTCCATTGCTTCAAGTATTTACTGAGTGCAAAGCACTGACTAGGCATTAGCAATACAGCAGAAAACAAGCCAGGTACAGGTTTTACTCTTATAAAGGTTTTAAGAGCATGGGCTTGTAAAGTCAGGTTTGATTTTTGTATCTACCTTTTCAATACAATATGATCTCAGGCAATTAATTATCTCTGTCTATTTCCAAATCCTCCTATGAATGAGAGCATAAGTAGAAATGGAGAAGATACTTAGTATGAGGTAGAGCAGAAAACAGGAGGAGGTGGGGTGCCTGGGTGGCTCAGTTGGTTAAACGTCCGACTTGATCAGGTCATGATCTCACGGTTTGTGAGTTTGAGCCCCATGTTGGGCTCTGTGCTGATAGCTCAGAGCCTGAGGCCTGCTTTGGATTCTGTGATTCCCTCTCTCCTTTTGCCCCTCCCCTGCTTGTGTGCTTGCTCACTCGCTCTCAAAAATAAATAAAACACTAAAAAAAAAAGAATAAAATGCAGACAATCAGCTGTACGGTATGATTTTTCTCCAGTATGATTAGCTATTAGGGAACAAGCACTCAGAAGACAGCTCTCAGAGAAGACTGAGAAGAGTTCATCCAAAATTGGCATCTGTTCTGATGGGGAATGTAAATCTGAGGGTATTTGTAAAGGAATGGCTTTAATATTCAATCATAAAATCTAGACTAGTGAAGAAGGCAGGTGAAGCCTGGGGAGGCCTAATGGATGGTAAGAAAGTATCTGAAATTAAAAATCTGAAAGTATTAGCACAATGAAGAATTCTGCAATAGGAAGTCTACCTTCTAATTAGTCTTAGGGATAGAGAAAGTGCCTTTTATTTCCATCCCAAAAGATGCTTGAAAATAACAAGAATCAACTTTTTTTTGCTGATTCGGTTAGAGCCCAAAAGCTTACCTGGCATGTTACAGCCAATGTATGACAGATCTGAGTCTTCCCAGTTCGGAATTCTCCAAACATCTCTGTAATTGATCCAGTCTCAATTCCTCCTAAAGTAAGAAATATCCTTTAGCAAAATACAGACATTCAGAAACAATAATCATAGAAATGCCCTTGGAGCTCATCAAAAAGATGTATACATAATTTGGAAATCCATTTTTCAACAATCAGTAACTCTTAAAATATTTTTTATTTTGAAATATTTCTAGATCTATAGAAAATTGCCAGGGCGCCTGGGTGGCTCAGTCGGTTAAGCATCCAACTTCAGCTCAGGTCATGATCGTGTGGTTTCGGGTTCGAGCCCTGTGTCAGGCTCTGTGCTGACAACTTGGAGCCTGGAACCTGCTTCAGATTCTGTGTCTCCCTCTCTCTCTGCCCCTACCCCCTCATGCCTCTGTCTCTTTCTCTCTCTCTCAAAGGTAAATAAACATTAACAAATTTTTTTCTTTTTAATTGCCAAGAAATGTACAGGAAGATCCCATGAATTCTCACCCAGCCTCCTCCAGTGTAACATTTTATATACAGTACAGTATCAATATCAGAAAGCTGTCAGTGATACAGTCATATTTCTCCAACTGTAGGTATACTCATCTCATTTGTGTATATGTGTACAGCTCTATGTAACGGTATCACACATGTGGCTTTAACTAGAGATATAGAACTATACCATCACAAGTCAATAAGCAGTCACTTAAAAAATAGATATAATATCACCTAGTACTTTCTAATCGTTAATTGTGTATCTAGCATTGTGCTACACATATATATGTACCATTTCACTTAATTCCAATAACCTATAAGGTAGGAAGTCTTTTTATCCTTATTATGAAGATAGTAAAACTGAGGCATAGAGATAATAAGTAATTTGCACATGTAATACCTCCAGTAAATGCTGGGAGGAGGTACAGATGGGAGGGCTAACACTCAAATTTGAGTGTGACTGCTGATTGCATACTATTTTGTCTCCCCCCAAAATGAAAACTTTAAATGTTGAAATATTTGGTGAAGCACTAAGAAACAAATCTTTTAGGGCAGCAGTGTTTTCAAAAGTTCAAAAAAACTTTACAGCTTTCCATAAAGTCCTAAATATTAGTGTGTACTACCATGGATTGATACTATAACCTACTCTTCAAACATGGAGTGTTTTAGTTATCAGATTTTCAACCTTGTGTTAAAGTAGGTTATAATTAATTCTTTAGGCAGGGGGAGCTTACCCTCTGAATGTGGTATTAAATGGAAACTGAATTAATTAATTGGCAGACAATTTTATGTAACTCAGGTCCCACCCTACAGCAGTCTTACTTCTTCAATGTGGATAGTTCTCTTATCTTTTAATCATATCTAACACATGAATTCTACCCAAATACTTTAGTTTTGTTCTGTGACCTGGATGCTTTGCTAACTGTAGTTTATAACAGAGGATAAGGGATTACCATACCTTGAAGTAGTTTGTCAAGTTCTTTGGAGCCGGTAGTAATCTGTATGATCTCTGATCGCCTTTGGTGGAACTCAGTTGCAGTAGTGAAACCCATTGGAACTAACTTGGCTGCCTCAGTCTGGGAAAATTAAGTAATGTCAAATCAACAAAATATGTTTATTATTAATAAAACAAGAACCAGACATAGAGTGGGATGAAACAACATCTAATAACATTTCTAGAATGATTTCTCTTTAAAAAGTTATCAAAATACTAATAGTTCTAGTTCTAGGATTATTTTATCTTTCTGGCAACTAAAGGGTAAAGTACTTTAGGGACTCCAAGAAGATTAATTTTGAAATTACTAATTCAAATAATACATCCACATAAATAAAAAAAACAAAAAACTATTACAGACCAACATATATGTACTTCACCTGACTTAATGACAAATGTGACAATATGGCACAAAGTCCAACAATATATTTAAGTCCTTGTTTCCTGTTCCATCAACCAAAGACTTTCTCTCTTAACTTTCTACTTTGTTAAATGAGGACATTTGCCCTTCAGTCTCTTCTCCCTCCATATCTACTTTACCATCTCCGTCACCTGTACCTTTTCTCTTATACTGTCGAGGTTGAAAACATTTAAATCCTATTTTGCAGTCACTGGTAAGTCTTCAACCATCTATCAATTAATTCCAAAATTTAAAAATAAACGCATTCACAAATAATGGAAATTAAATGATACACTCCTAAATAACCAATGAGTCAAAGAAGAAATGACAAGGGAAATCGGAAAATACTTTCAGGTGAATGAAAATGAAGACACAGCATACCACAATTATGGAATGCAGTAAAAGCAGAGCTTAAAGAAGTTTATAGCTATCAATGCCAGTATTATAAGAAAGATCTTAAATCAATAACCTAACTTCCACTTAAAGATACCAGAAAAAGAGTACACTAAACAAAGCAAGCAGAAGAAAGGAAGATTAGAGTAGAAACTAATAAAATAGAGAATAGAAATACAATAAAGAAAATCAATGAAACCAGGATTTGGTTCTTTGAGAAGATCAGCAAAACTGATAAACCTTTAGTTAGATCAAGAAAAAAAATAAAAAGACTAGGGGTGGCTCGGTTGGTTGAGAATCTGACTTCAGCTCAGGTCATGATCTCACAGTTCATGGGTTCAAGCCCTGAGTCAGTCTCTGTGCTGGAGCCTGATTCAGATTGTGTGTGTGTGTGTGTGTGTGTGTGTGTGTGTGTGTGTGTGTCTGCCCCTTCCCTGCTTGTGCTCTTTCTCTCTCAAAAATAAACATTAAAAAAATAAATAAAAAAGAAATAAAAAGACTCGTCACAAATCAGGAATGAAAGAGACAACGGTTCATGGATTTGAGCCCTGAGTCAGTCTCTGTGCTGGAGCCTGATTCAGAATGTGTGTGTGTGTGTGTGTGTGTGTGTGTGTGTGTGTATGTGTGTGTGTGTGTATGTGTCTCTCTGCCCCTTCCCTGCTTGTGCTCTTTCTCTCTCAAAACTAAACATTAAAAAAAGAAATAAATAAAAAAACTCATCACAAATCAGGAATGAAAGAGACAACATTACTCTCAAGCTTACAAAATCATAACTCTATGCCAACAAATTATGTGACTAATGAAATAGGCTAATTCCTATTTAAAAAACTATTAAATATTAAAACTCACTCAACTAGAAAAATAATCCAAGTCAAGGTACAAGTGATTAGTTGAACTTGAATCTAAATTCAATAAAAAGAAATATCTGAATACATTTATAGCAAGTACTGACATTAAACTTGTAATTTAAAAACTTTCCGCATCAAAATGGATAAAGGACCTAAATGTGAGACAGGAAACCATCAGAACCTTAGAGGAGAAAGCAGGAAAAGACCTCTCTGACCTCAGCCGTAGCAATCTCTTACTCGACACATCCCCAAAAGCAAGGGAATTAAAAGCAAAAGTGAATTACTGGGACCTTATGAAGATAAAAAGCTTCTGCACAGCAAAGGAAACAACCAACAAAACTAAAAGGCAACCAACGGAATGGGAAAAGATATTTGCAAATGACATATCGGACAAAGGGCTAGTATCTAAAATCTATAAAGAGCTCACCAAACTCCACACCCGAAAAACAAATAACCCAGTGAAGAAATGGGCAGAAAACATGAATAGACACTTCTCTAAAGAAGACATCCAGATGGCCAACAGGCACATGAAAAGATGTTCAGCGTCGCTCCTTATCAGGGAAATACAAATCAAAACCACACTCAGGTATCACCTCACGCCGGTCAGAGTGGCCAAAATGAACAAATCAGGAGACTATAGATGCTGGAGAGGATGTGGAGAAACGGGAACCCTCTTGCACTGTTGGTGGGAATGCAAATTGGTGCAGCCGCTCTGGAAAGCAGTGTGGAGGTTCCTCAGAAAATTAAAAATAGACCTACCCTATGACCCAGCAATAGCACTGCTAGGAATCTACCCAAGGGATACAGGAGTACTGATGCATAGGGGCACTTGTACCCCAATGTTCATAGCAGCACTCTCAACAATAGCCAAAGTATGGAAAGAGCCTAAATGTCCATCAACTGATGAATGGATAAAGAAATTGTGGTTTATATACACAATGGAATACTACGTGGCAATGAGAAAAAATGAAATATGGCCTTTTGTAGCAACGTGGATGGAACTGGAGAGTGTGATGCTAAGTGAAATAAGCCATACAGAGAAAGACAGATACCATATGGTTTCAGCCTTATGTGGATCCTGAGAAACTTAACAGGAACCCATGGGGGAGGGGAAGGAAAAAAAAAAAAAAAAAAAAGGACGTTAGAGTGGGAGAGAGCCAAAGCATAAGAGACTGTTAAAAACTGAGAACAAACTGAGGGTTGATGGGGGGTGGGAGGGAGGGGCGGGTGGGTGATGGGTATTGAGGAGGGCACCTTTTGGGATGAGCACTGGGTGTTGTATGGAAACCAATTTGTCAATAAACTTCATAAAAAAAAAAAAAAAAAAAAAATTCTTCCTAAACCGTACATTATACATTACCATCTTATAAAGAGACTGTAATAAATCTAATTTAACCTTTTATTGAGTACTTTACCTCATCATGATATCAATTATTATATTTTAATAAAGTCTTTCCTAGTTTGTTTAAAAAAAAAAAAAAAAAAAAAAAAAACTTTCCGCAAAGAAAAAGTCTAATACTATTTCACCTGAAAACTCATTACAATGTCTGTATTACAGCTTTGTGAATTTTATTCACTGCAGAATCAAACGGTGGACTAGAAATACTAAAGTTCCAGTGTCAATAACTCAATGTCCCTCAAAGCCTTCTGCTGTCAAATTCAAATGAATTGTTTTATACGCCAGCAGTTTCAAAATCATGCTCCATTTACCTTGCTTTTATATCTGAATCATGTCTTTCTCTAGTATTTTCTGATTTTATCATTTCTCAAATTTTCTGACCTCTCAATCTTACCATGTGTTCTACTGAAACCCTTCTGCCTGAAGTTCCTTTTCTTTTCCAAACTGGGGTCTTTGCTCTCTAGACTAACTACTGTCTAAAGACACTCCTTCACTGAGTTCTTAGGTTGGAGTCTAACCTAGATCTTTGGTTTTCCACCTTCATTTTGTTAAAAGAATATCATCAAGTACCTTCCTAAGAAAGTGGATACGAGAAAAATGTTCTGAATTCTTGTATTCTTGGGGTGCCTGGCTGGCTCAGTTGGTTAAGCATCTAACTCTTGATTTCGGCTCAGGTCATGATCTCAATCACGGTTGGTGGATCCAAGCCCTATATCCCACTTTGCACTGACAGTGCAGAGCCTGCTTGGGATTCTCTCTTGCTCCCTCTCTCTCTCTGCCCCTCTCCTGTTTGCATGTATGCTCTCTCTCTCTCTCTCAAAATAGATAAACTTAAAAAAAAAGTGAATTCTTGTATTGCTGAAAATGTTTTATTCTGCCTGAATAATTAATAAAACTGCTACAAACAGAATTCTAGGTTAAAATTATGTGCCCTTAGAACTTTGAAGACACTGCTCTACTAGCTTCTACCTGCTAGATTTCTGAAAAGAAATGTGGTCTTTCTGATTTTCTGTTCCTTTAGAGTTGCTTTTTTTCCCCTCCCCTCTGAAATCTTTCAGAATCTTCTCTTCATGATTGGTATATTGAAATTTCACATTCACATGTCTAGGTGTGGGTCCTTGACACTCCATGAGGTCATACTATATAAGACTTCTGCTTCCCTTTAGCTCTGGAAATTTTTTTAATGTTTGTTTATTTTTGAGAGAGACAGAGTATGAGCAGGGGAAGGGGAGGGGTAGAAAGAGAGGGAGACACAGAATTTGAAGCAGGCTCCAGGCTCTGAGCTGTCAGCACAGAGCCCGACACGGGGCTTGAACTCGTGAGCCATGAAATCATGACCTGAGCTAAAGTTGGGCAATTAACCAACTGAGCCACCCAGGTGCCCCGGAAATTTTCTTAAATTATGTCTGTGATAACTTCTTTCCTTTTTTCTATGATCTTTCTGTAACTTCTATTAAATGGACAGACTGCTGGATAGATCAATGAACAGACAGGTGATAAGTCAAATATATTAAAATGTTAATGGTAGAGTCTAGGTGGTGGGTATATGAGTTTTCATTATAAATTATTTCAGTATTACAGTAAGCTTAAAAATTTTAAGAACAAAATACTAAGGAAAAAACACAGGAGATGCTTTCCCTGTTTGTCATTTTAACTCCTACAATTTCTAGTCACTGAGCTCCTACAGGAACGGAATGGTAAACAGTGAAATGTTAAGTAAAAACCATGCAAATGCCTAATCTGGAGAACTTTACTTTTACTCTCACACTTACATAATAAGTTTACTTTCGTATGTGCTAGGTGAAATCTTAAATCTATAGGTTTTTTTTTTTTTTTTGCAATGTTTCAGCAGCTTATTTATTTTGAGAGAGTGCGAGAGCACAAGAGCACACATGCACAAACAGGGGAGAGGCAGACAGAGAACCCCAAGCAGGTTCCACGCTGTCAGCTCACAGTCTGACTTGAGGCTTGATCCCAAGAACCATGAGATCATGACCTGAACTGATATCAAGAGTTGGACACTTAACCAACTGAGCCACCCAGGTACCCCCTTAAATCTACAACCAAGAACTACCAAACTCTTGAACATGAGACATAGAATAGCAAATAAAAATATATAGGAACGACTGGGTGGCTCAGTCAGTTGAGCATCCGACTTCAGCTCAGGTCATGATATTGTGGTTCACGAGTTTGAGCCCCACATCAGGCTCTGTGCTAAAAGCTCAGAGCCTGTAGCCTGCTAAGGATTCTGTGCCTCCCATTCTCTCTCTGCCCCCTCCCCGCTCACACTCTCTCAAAAATAAACATTAAAAAATTTTTTAAAACATGTAACAAAAAATATCTGTGCTGAATCTGTCACTGTTCATAGTACACCAAGAGAACATAGTTCAACAAAAGCCAATTACAAATAAACTTTGAAATGTGGAAAAGACCACCGAAGAATTTTGCACCTTCTGAATCAATTATTTCACTCACAAAATCTTTCTCTCTCAACCATTTCGACAGATATACTGAAAATGGATTTTATTTTCCTTTCTCCACTATGATAGTAGGTATTCTTGGTGAAAATCTGAATTTCAAAGACTTTGGGGGAAGAGAAATGGGAGGGAAGAGTTACAGTGACTGAAGAAATCTTCTTTAACCTTTAAATTTTTTTTTTTTAACGTTTATTTATTTTTGAGACAGAGAGAGAGCATGAACGGGAGAGGGTCAGAGAGAGGGAGACACAGAATCCAAAACAGGCACCAGGTTCTGAGCGGTCAGCACAGAGCCCGACGCAGGGCTTGAACTAACGGACCGCGAGATCATGACCTGAGCCGAAGTCGGCCGCTTAACCGACTAAGCCACCCAGGTGCCCCTTCTTTAACCTTTAAAAGCAAATAACACAACTAATCTTTACCCACTAGAAGCTCACAATATAAAATGTCTGAAATCAGAGAGGATGGAAAAATAGACTCATCTCTATATCATTCTGCATATCTTATTTCACTTTATTACAGTTCTATATTTGTGTTTTCACAAAAGCAAAACATTAATTTGATTTCTAAAACTAAGGTCAGACAGGCATAATCAAAGATTCTGTCAGGATTTTTTCTGTCACAAATATTAATGCCCAGAAAAAAAACAACAAATAGACTTTAGAGACACTTACTGGCTTAGTATGATAAACACTCTTTAAGGTATTAGGGGCTCAGAACTATTATTCCCAATTAAGTTACCAATTCAACAAACATATTTAAGTAATACAATAAATGACAACTTCACACTTCCATAGATAGCAATATCATTCCTCTAAAGATTTAAATTAAGAATTACAAATTTTTTTAACGTTTGCTTTGAAAAACTACACGTGCACGCAGGAGAGAGAGAGAGGGAGGGGGAGGGGGGGGAGAGAGAGAGAGAGAGAGAGAGAGAGAGAGAGGATGAATGGATGGATGGATGGATGGATGAATGAATGAATGAATCCCAAGCAGGCTCTGAGATATCGGCACAGAGCCCAATGTGGGGGCTTGATCCTAGGAACCATGAGATTGTGACCTAAACTGAAAACAAGAGTCGGAAATGCAAATGACTGAGCCACCCAAACACCCCAAGGATTATAATTTTTGGGCCCAGACTGAATTACTATTACAGAATGGTCTAAAGAAATGAAGTTAACACTCCTCCCAGTGCTTAAAAATTCAAAGCTCAGGGCACCTGGGTGGCTCAGTCGGTTAAGCGTCCAACTTCGGCTCAGGTCATGATCTCACGGTCTGTGAGTTAGAGTCCCGCGTCAGGCTCTGTGCTGACCGCTCAGAGCCTGGAGCCTGTTTCAAATTCTGTGTCTCCTTCTCTCTCTGACCCTCCCCCGTTCATGCTCTCTGTCTCAAAAATAAATAAACGTTAAAAAAAAAAAAATTCAAAGCTCTTAGTAGAATACCCAGTAAAACAGAATTCATCAGGTTGTGTACATATTAATGTATGAGATAAGTACTCACAAATCTCAGATATTGTCCATTTGACTAAGTTACATAGCAGTACATACACTGAAGCTACCCCATAACAAAAGATGCAGTTTTTCTTGAAGATTCTTTAGCCTTTGAAGATCTTTTCAGTGAAAAATTTCTGTGAAACTATAATAGTAATCAAAATAAATATGAAAATACAATTTTATAGATATTTACTTTATGCTCTAAAAACTTCAAGGGTAGGGGGTGCCTGGGTGGCTCAATCAGTTAAGTGTCTGACTTCAGCTCAGGTCATGATCTAAGAGTTCATGAGTTTGAGCCCCACATCCAGCTCTGTGCTATCAATGCAGAACCTGCTTTGAATCTTCTGTCCTTGTTTCACTCTGCCCCTCATCTGCTCATGTTCTGTCTCTCTCTCTCAAAAATGAATAAACATTAAAAAACAAAACAAAAAATTCAACGGTAAAGCTAATCAAACTATGTATATAAATACCAAAGGATAAATGCATAAAATAAAATGTAATCATGGAGAATTATGAAGAAAAATTAATAGGAGCTATAAGACACTGAACAGAGATGAGAAAATATCAGAATAGGATAGGATGAAAATAACTGGATTCCAGTCTTAGTTCTGCTATTGCCTGCATGACCTTGGGTAAATAATTGAACCACTGTGCCTAAGTTTCCTCATCTGTAAAACAGAGATAATACTTGCCCTATCTTTTTCAGTGTTGTTATGAAGGCCAGATGAGAATATATATGAAAGGGATGGGATTTCAAAGTTAAAGTGCTTTATAAGGGATTATTAGGTTACTACCTCATTTCTGTTAAGCCAGTAAAATCACCTTTATGTCATTAAGGTTAAAAAACAAAACAAAACTAAAAGCATGATTTGAAATCACACTCTCTTGTCATTATAGAAGAATTTTGTCTGTGTTCTGTGCTGGCAGCCCAGAGCCTGCTTGGGATTCTCGATCTCCCTCTCTTGATGCCCCTCTCCCATTCATGCGGTCTCTGTCTCTCTCAAAACAAACTTAAAAAAAAAAAAAAAAAAAAAAGAATCTTGCCTGTGATTAGTCAACTAACAGATTATACACGCTTAGAGCCTAATTAACATGGCTTTAATATTTGAGAAATAAAGTTTTTTTTTTTATAATTTTTTTTTTCAACGTTTTTTATTTATTTTTGGGACAGAGAGAGACAGAGCATGAACGGGGGAGGGGCAGAGAGAGAGGGAGACACAGAATCGGAAACAGGCTCCAGACTCCGAGCCATCAGCCCAGAGCCTGACGCGGGGCTCGAACTCACAGACCGCGAGATCGTGACCTGGCTGAAGTCGGACGCTTAACCGACTGCGCCACCCAGGCGCCCCGAGAAATAAAGTTTTTTATCTGAAAGTAAAACAAGCGTATTATGGAAAATGCAGAAACTTCAGAAAATTGAGGCAAAAATAAAAATTGCTCACATTCTTACCATCCAGAAATAACATATTTTAGTGTAGTTATTCTGTGCATGTGTTATACATAAATACACACATTTTTTAAAAACACAAATCAACCATGTATATATACACTTAGACATTTTATCAGCCTGCTTTCTTATATCATGAACATGTCAATGAATATTTTTTGAAACTCTTTTTGTGGTTACAAACTAATGAATATATTTCTAAGGCATGAGATCATAATTTCTAGAAAGATAAGGTACATACCACTGACTGCTGGTGGGAACGCAAACTTATCAATTTGGCAGTACTTATATCATACCATGAAATTGCGATTTCCTTGACAGAAAATCCCAATTTATGCAAGGAGGCATATATATAGTTAACTAATGCAGTCACCTCTGGAAAGGGGGCCAGGGTGACACAATGAGGGATGAAAGGAGGAACACTGCCACCTTTCACTGTATATCCTTTTGTACTATTCCCACTAATGCCTCACATAAGCAGTACTCACCAGAATTTTATCAGCTTTGGCTTCACTAATCCCCTTAATATTTATTAGTTCCTTTTTTGGTGCATAGGCAACAGCCTCCACAGTATGGAATCCAGCTTCTTCCAATTTCTTCACATCATTGGCATTTATGCCACATTGCTGCAAGTGAAAACCATGGATAAATTTGAGCTTCAGTTCTCTCATCTGTCTAATATGGATATTGGCCCTACCCATTTCAGAGCTATTTTGAAGAACTGTGATATTATATGCAAAAGCTGTGAAAAGTATGCTCTACATATCAGGTATTTAATAACAAATTATCAACCTTTTCATTCTGAAAAGAAATTTTTAAACTAGCACTATCCTATGTATCCTATGTATCCATCATGAAACGGGACCAAACCAGTAACTCCCAGGCACTGGGAATAAGCCCGCAACTCTCAAATTTTTATGACTGGGACTCTAAATGAACCCTAAGACCCTGGGTCCTAAAAGGCCACCTTAAAATCAGTGTTTTCCAATGTTTTCTACATCAAGCACACATAAAAAATGATTGACAGGAAAGCTCTGATCTAACAACTGACCTTAAAAATGGGAAAAACAGTATGTAAGCCAATTTGACAATAAATTCTATTCATTAAAAAGGGGGGGGATTACTTTTGGTTGGGGACTCCTATACCACTTCTCAAAACAAACCACCCAAAGACACCTCTTCCTCCCTATATTACTAGGTTAGCTTTGGTTTTATTAGTCACCAAAACCATGACTTCTGAGACAATATCGGTTAATGGTAGAATATGCATGTATTTGCAGGTCAGGGAAGGTTTGAGAGAGGGGAGAGAATATTATCTGTCCATAGAAACAAGCTCTACTAATATTTAAGCAATAAGCAAAACCCATGTGGGGGTATAAGGATGCTCATGGTAACAAAAGTTGACTCTGAACCCTGTAATGTTTAACACAAACCTATTTAAATTAACTTCTGGAGTCTTGAAGCTTAGCTGGGGATGATAGGAATATGTGTAAAGAGAAGAATGAAGGCTTTCTCTGCTTTCCCTCCTACTTCTTTCAGCCTATGTCAGCTGCACTCACACCGGGGCCTCTGCACAACGGGAAGAAATACTACAAGGCCGCAGCTCTGGTACTTGATGCTCTTGTGCAGTCCTGAATTGGAGCTTGGCTCTTATACCTTAATAACCACAAGTGCTTCTCTCTGATCATGACAGCTGTCTTGCTAGTAACTTCAGCAGATACGGGTCAATGGAGAGACAATGGTCCTCTCTTTTCCCTGCAGAGAAAAGTGGCCCAGGCCACTGTAATTCCCTGGATAGCAATTTCATATGTAGTATAAACATCACAGAGACTCCATCATGGGACCCATAGACTCCTTAGGTTTTGACAACCCAACTCTGAGAAAGAAAAATGATAAAGTAGAAGAATTCTTAACAAAAAAGATCTGGCCAGACATGCTTAGCAAACATGTTAAGCTTTCCACAGGATCCTTGACAGTATTTCTAAAAACTCCAATTTAGGTCTTGGCCTTAGGCAATAAACCAATGGTTTATGTAAAACCTGTGATTTCTCCCAACAGGTAGAAGACACTAATCCTGCATTATAATCTCAAAATTAGCAACAAAGCACATACCTCTAATCGAGATATAGGTTGTGGGCCAAAGCTCTCTTCTTCCACTGAAGTATCTGCATTTGCTTCAAGCTGCATTTGCATAGCCATTACTCAGCATTCAATACTGAAAAATACAGACGGCCAGAGAGTACAGAACTGTAAACTTAGTTTTGCAATAAATCTCTGAAGAATTATTTGTTAGGCTTTTGGTCTAATCACTGACCTACCCACGGCAGGAAAACGAACATATATTTCATCACCCTTTCCCTTCCACCTAGCTAGTTGTATCAAAAAGAGTTTAGGAGGAGCCAGAACTAGTCTGCTTCATAATGATGCACAGCTTAACTAGACCAACTATATCCCCAGCTCCCCTGCTTCATAGGTAGGAAGGTAGGGGCCGAATCTTATTCCATTGTTCCCTTCCAGCAAGTAGGGATTGGGGGTGGTGGGACAGGAGTGAAACGAAGGTACAGAATGACTATCCATAAGCCAGCGATAAGACAGTGGGCTGAAATGAGAGACATACTTCCCATCTTAGCCAAGGATAACTTGTAGTCACATATTCTGCTTCTAATAGTAATGTATGAAATTTGAAATTTAAATATCACCATTTTAATCATTCCAGACTTCAGTGAATGCCTAAGTGAATAAATAACATTCAAGTACCCTGCTCAGTCTGAAATCTTCCATATGAGCAATAGGCCTATACTTAGTCAGGTTATTATGATAAAAGAGTTGAGATTGCTCAGGTTGAAAAGAACTGAGAACAAAAATTTTTCATGATCTTCAGAGGTGTTAGTAAGAGTGAAAAGTCTTAATGTTCACAAGAATAAATGAACTTAAATCACACCAAAACAATCTGGACAATTTAAATCAGGATTAATTTAACTCAAAGGATAACATATATGAAATCTCCATTCTTCAAGAATGGACAAAAGATGACCATTTGTTCCTTTTCCTTTATTTATTTATGTATTTATTTATTTACTTATTGTTTTTATTTATTTTTGAGACAGAGAGAGACAGAGCATGAACAGGGGAGGGGCAGAAAGAGAGGGAGACACAGAATCCAAAGCAGGCTCCAGGCTCTGAGCTGCCAGCAGAGCCTGACATGGGGCCCAAACTCACGGAGTGGGAGATCATGACCTGAGCTGAAGTTGGACGCTTAACCGACTGAGCCACCCAGGTGCCCCTCTTTTTCCTTTTTTTAAAATTGAAATATAGTTAACATACAGTGTCACATCAGTTTCAAGTATACAACGTAGTGATCTGACAACTCTATACTATGCTAAGCTCACCACAGGTATAGCTACCATCTGACACCATACAACACTATTATAATACCACTGACTATATTCCCTACGCTGTACCTTTTATTCCTGTGATTTATTCCATAACTGGAAGCCTGCACCTCCCATTCACCTTCATCCATTTTGCCTATCCCTGCTCCTCCCTTCTGGGAGCCATCAATTTGTTCTCTGTATTTATGGGTCTGTTTCTGCTTTTTGTTTACTTTTGTTTTTTAGATCCCACATATAAATGAAATCATAGCATACTTGTCTTTCTCTGTAGGACTTATTTCATTCAGCATAGTACCCTTTAGGTCCCCCCATATTGCTGCAAATGGGAAGATCTTCTTAAAGTCTGAGTAATATTCCACTGTGTGTGTGTGTGTGTGTGTATAAATACACACACACACACACACACACACATATACATACTACAACCACTTTATCCATTCATGTATGGATGGACACCTGGGTTGCTTCCATATCTTGGCTATTGCAAATAACGCTGCAATAAACATTGGGGTGCATATATTTTTTCAAGTTAGTAGGGTTTTTTTGTTTTGTTTTCTGTGGGTAAATACCCAGTAGTGGAATTACTGAATCATATGGCATTTCTATTTTCAATTTTTGATGAACCTCTATACTGTTTTCCACAGCATCTGCACTAATTTACATTCCTACCAACAGGGCAGGAGGGTTCCTTTTTCTCCACATCCTCACCAACACTTGTTACTATTATTTTTTAAGATTTTATTTTTAAGCAATCTCTACACCTAACGTGGGGCTCGAATTAACAACTGTGAGAACAAAAGTTACATGCTCCCCTGACTGAGCCTGCCAGGCTCCCCTATTTCTTTTCTTCCTTTTTAAGTTTATTTTGAGAGGGAGAGACAGAGCAAGTGCAAGCAGAGGGGGGCAGAGAAAGAGAGAATACTAAGCAGCCTCTGCACTGTCAGTGCAGAGCTAGAAGTGGGGCTCAATCCCACCAACAGTGAGATCATACCCTAAGCCAAAATCAAGAGTCAGATGAGTCCCTCTTATGTTTTTAATTTTAGCCATTCTGACAAGTGGGAGACGCTGTATCATTGTGGTTTTGATTTGCATTTCCCTGATTAGTCATTTGAGCACATTTTCATGTGTGTTTGCCATATGTATCTCTTCTTTTGAGATGACCATTTATTCTTTTTGATGTTTATTTTTGAGAGGAAGAGACAGAGACAGATAGAGAGAGAGAGAGAGAGAGAGAGAGAGAGAGAGTGCAAGCAGGGGAGGGGCAGAGAGAGGAGACACAGAACCTGAAGCAGGCTCCTGGCTCTGTGCTGATAGCACACAAACCATGAGATCATGACCTGGGCTAAAGTCAGAAGCTTAACCCACTGAGCCACCCAGGTGCCCCAGCGGAGATGACCACTTGTTCTTGATTATGTCAGGTGCAGATCTCTTAGATGGCAGGTTCAGCATAATGCGTGTCTATGATAATGCTAAATATCAGAATGACGTGAATGCAAACATTCATAATTTATGAAAAAGATGAAACTGCAGAGTAATAAAGGATGGTCTTTTCTTTTTCTTTTCTTAGGTTTATTCATTTATTTTGAAAGAGAGCTCACAAGTAGGGGAGGGGAAGAGAGGGAGGGACAGAGAGAAACCCAAGCAGGCCTATGCCCAACATGGAGCTCAAAGTGGGACTTACAACTGTGAGATCAGGACCTGAGCTGAAATCAAGAGTGGGATGCTTATGGGGCACTTGGGTGGCTCAGTTGGTTAAGCATCCGACTTCAGCTCAGGTCATGATCTCATGGTTCGTGGGTTCAAACCCCACGTCAGGCTCTGTGCTGACAGCTCAGATTCTGTGTCTCCCTCCCTTTCTGCACCTCCCCTGTTTGCACTCTCTCTCTCAAAAATAAACATTAAAAAAAATTAAAAACCAACCAACAAAAAAAGAGTGGGATGCTTAACTGACTGAGCCACACAAGTGCCCCAGGATGGACTTTTCAATAAACAGTGCTGGGTTAATGGGAGAGCCTTACAGAATAAGAAAAACACATACTCAATTTCCAATTTGATTATAGATCTTCATGTAAGAGGTAAAACAAAGCTTTTGGAATACAGGCAGGTATCTTCATGACTTTGGGATAAGGATTTCTTAAAATTTATTTTTATTTTTGAAAGAGCAAAAGTGAGGGAGGGGCAAAGGGAGGGGGACAGAGGATCTGAAGTGGGCTTTGTGCTGACAGCAGCGAGCCGGATGTGGGGCTTGAACTCACAAACTGTGAGATCATGACATGATCCTAAGTCCGTTGCTCAAAGATTGAGCTACCCAGGTACCCCAGGACTAAGATTTCTTAAACCGGATATATAAAGCAATAACCAAAAAAGAAAAGGCTGAAAAACTGGACATTTAATCTTAAGACTCTATCAAAAGATACTATTAAGAAAATGAAAAGTCAAAAGAAAGAAAGAAAGAAAGAAAGAAAGAAAGAAAGAAAGAAAGAAAGAAAGAAAGAAAGGAAAAGTCGTGGGCCCCTGGTGGCTGAGTCAGTTAAGTTTCAGACTCTTGATTTCAGCTCAGGTCACAATCTCACAGTTTGGGGGATCAAGCCCACGTCGGGATTCTCTTGGAATCCTCTCTCTGCCCCATTCCTACTCTCTCTGTCTCAATATAAATAAACGTCTTAAAAAAAAAAAAAAGTCAGGGGTGCCTGTGTGGTTCAGTCAGTTAAGCTTTGGACTCTTGATCTCAGCTCAGGTCATGATCTCATGCTTCTATGAGATCAAGCACGGAACCTGTTTAGGATTCTCTCTCTTTCTCTCTCCCCCTCCCTCGCTCACATGCATATATGCATGTCTTCTCTCTCAAATAAAATAAACTAAAAAAGAAAAGAAAAAGAAAATGTAAAGTCAAACTATAGCTAGGGGACAAGATATTTACCACCTATACAACCAAGAACTGATCGTTAGAATACATAAAGAACTTCAAATCAGCAAGACAGACAACCCAATAGAAAAAGACAAGATATCTGAACAAGCACTTCACGAAAGAAGATATCCAAATGGCCAATAAACACAGGAACTAACGCTGAATCTTATTAATAATCAGGAAAATTAAAATCCAAACCATGAGATATTAGTATATGACACCAGAATAGGTAAGATTAAATAGACTGAAAATATCAAGAGTTGGCAAGCATGTGAAACAACTAAACACTCCTACACTACTGGTTTGAATGTAAATTGGTACAACTTTAGAAAACTAACATTAAATGTGAAAGCTGAATATAGAAAATGCTATGAACCAGGAATTTTAGTACTCTGTACTAATCAACTGAAAAGCATACATGCGTGCACCAAAAGGTACACAGGAAATGTTCTAAGCAGCCTTTCTCATTAAAACAGCCCAAAACTGGGGCACCTGGGTGGCTCAATCGGTTAGGCATCCGACTTCGGCTCAGGTCATGATCTCAAAGCTCCTGAGTTGGAGCCCCTACTACGGCTCTCTGTTGTCAGCAGAAGCCTGGAGCCTGCTTCAGATTCTGTGTGTGTGTGTGTGTCTCTCTCTCTGTCTAAAATAAATATTATTATTTTTTTAATTATAAAAAGACAAAGAAAAGAAAAATAAAAAGACAAAAACTGGAAACAACCCAAATGTACACCATGGGCAGAATGAATAAGGAATTCAATATAGCAACAGGAAAGAACTATTGCCTTATGCAAACATATATATAAACCGATAGAATGTTGAGGAAAACCAGACACACAAAAATATAAAGAGCATTACTCATAAAAAAATTCAAACAGGCAAATTTAGTTAATGGTATTAAAAGTCAATATAGTGGTTGCCTTTGAAGAGAAAAGGAGACATACTAGAGGGGTAACAGGAAAGGCTTTGGGGGTGCTGACAACATTCTAGCTATTGACCTGAGTGGTGACTACACACGTACATTCTTTTTGAAATAATTCACAGAGCTGTGTACACTTCGCATTTGTGCATTCTTCGATAAGCATGTTACACTTTACTTTACAAGGTAAAAAACCTCACTACAGACCATTCCCTAGGCATCGCGTGAACGGCCTTCCATTAGGTAATGAAAACACCTTTTTGGAAACTGGAGGCTGATGCTTTGTAAGTAAAATACGGTATCATGGAAAGAGGACTGACCAGAGATCCGGAATCGCTGGCCCGGACAGAAACAGCTGTGACATTTAATCACTACACCTCTCTGGATCTCGGCTTTCTTGCCCTCCCCCCCCCCCCCCATAAAATGGGTGTTAGAAACGAAGGCCTCTAAAAGGTCCCCCGCTCCCAGGTCTGGAGCCTGGGGTCCGCCACCATTTTCGCCACAAGCTCTGACGGTGGGTTGGGCCCGGGCATGCCCCTGCTCCACCCCGCCAACTCCGCTTTCTCACTTGGCCTCACGAGCCCGCCAGGCCCGGGGTCGGCTACTGTCGGGACTTACCCTGAGGCAAAAAGGAACCGAGTCCGCGCCTAACACCCTCACCCTGGTACGCAGCGCTCCTCGCTCCCACTGGCTGCGCGCCCCGACTTCTGTCCGCTGGCTCGGTCCGCGCCCGGCCGGGACGGACTCCAGACCCCTTCGCTTCCTGCCCACTTCTCTACTCCCTTGTTCCGGCCTTCTGCACACAACCCAGGCGAAACTCAGCTCCCAACTGCGTCCCTCCGGGTGCGTCTCCGCTCTCCTCAGACCTCGGTTTCAGGCCACGGCGCGCGCGGAGCACTGCAACTTTCGGAGATCCCGCCAAATTCTCGGGCTGGGTCACGCCAGCGTCAACGTAACGTCTCCCCGCCCTCCTCGGCTCGGCCTTCCAGCCCCTTCAGACGCTGCTCCCGATCCTAGAGATGAGCCTAGAGAACTTAACCTTGCATGATGTTATGAACTTCCCTCTTCCATTTACCTCTGAAAACTAACTCAAAGTTTGGGAGTCGCCCCCTTCTTTTCTTTTACCAGACCGAGGACTACAACTCCCAGGAGGTAGTGGGGCTGTCCGGAGACTCCATCTCCCAGTATGCACCGCCGGCGCACGCCTGTTTTAGTGCCTCAGCCACTCTAGGGAGAAGCCTGGCCCCAGAGAGCTATTCTTGATTTGCTCGTGAAGTATCTAAACCTGAGCGTTAGGCACTTGAGATTGCTCTGAACTTCTGACTCAAATTCCCGGAGCCTGGCGTTTTCCAGGCCCGTGGAGGTGGTGCGGCTGAGGATGCTCGAGTGGACAGGTGGAAGTGGAAAACTAAGCTACAGAAGGGAAGAAAAATGGCTGAAATATTAGTCAAGCCTTGGTGTTTTACTGGAGATGTGCAAGACTCCAGAGGAAGGAGGCATTGATTTTGAGAAGATAAACTTTATCATGGTTTACTGGAAAGATTGACCTGAATCTGGTTTTAAAGAGTGAATGGAGTTTCCTGGACCAAGAAGAGGAGATGAAAGAAGCAAGGATATCAATTTGGGCGTGGAAATTAACGACATGGTCAAGGAATAGTATTGTCTGGTGAGGGAAGAAAAGTATCGTGGAGTCGCTGATACTGGAAAGTTAACGTTTAGTTCGGGTTATGAGGGAACTTAAGGACATGTCTGGAACTTTTTGGTCTTTATTCTATAGTTGATGAGGAAGTCATTTAAAGTTTTTGAGCAGACGAGTCCTATGTTGTTGTTTTTCTTCCCCCCCCCACTACTACTTTATTTATATCTGCCCCCCCCCCCTACTAGTTTATATTTGTGGAGTGCTTTAAAGTTCATAAAGTTTTTATTTAATCCTCTCATCATTGTGGCAGTGAAGGAGAGATTTTAGGGAAGTAAGGACAGCAAAAACCGTTAGCTCTTGCAATATTTCAGACAAGTGATGAAGTCTTGCTTGAGTTGGAGCAATGACAGACTCAAGAAGCATTCTGGAGATAGAATCAATCTAACTATGTGATTACAGATAGTACCTGGAGATAGTAGTGAAGTGCCTTCCATACCAGAGATACCCACCTTTACCTCTCATTCTTCACACATCTTCCTTAGAAGATCTGCAAACCCACAGCCCCTCTTGGCTGAATGAAATAATGTGACTTTGACCTTTCATTAAAATCCAATTCCTGTGGTTGTGTGGATATCAAACCAGAGAAACCCCATCTGTAGAAAGATTAAGAAATTGAGAGACTGAGAAAGTAAGACAGAAACAATTCTGAAATCTGACCGCTTTCAAGATATTTCCAACTTCTCAGGGTCCCAGAAGCACTATGAGATACTTCTATGTTCCAATAAATGTCCCTTCCATTTCTTCTGCTTAAACCAGTTTGAGTAGTTTTCTGTTTCTTTCTTCCAAGACAACCCACTACACACTTAGAAATAAGAAAGCTAGATTTATTGCTAACGGTTTAAGCAATCACTGTGAATATTTATAAATGTGTGATTGAAAAGTTTTGGGTAGGGGCGCCTGGGTGGCTCAGTCGGTTGAGTAACCAACTTTGGCTCAGGTCATGATCTCATGGTTTGTAAGTTCGAGTCCCGCGTCGGGGTCTGTGCTGACAGCTCAGAGCCTGGAGCCTGCTTCTGATTCTTCCTCTCTCTCTGCCCCTCCCCCACTCATGCTCTGTCTCTCTCTGTCTCAGAAATAAATAAACATTAAAAAAAAAAGTTTTGGATGTAGGGGTGCCTGGGTGGCTTGGTCGGTTAAGTGTCCAACTTCGGCTCAGATCATGATCTCACAGTTCATGAGTTCAAGCCCCATGTCGTTCTCTGTACTGACAGTTCAGAGCCTGGAGCCTGCTTCAGATTCTGTCTCCCCCTCTCTCTGTCCCTCCCATGCTCATGCTCTGTCTCCCTCTGTCTCTCAATAATGAATAAACTTTAAAAAAAATTAAAGAAAAGAAAAATTTTGGATATATCCTAAATTACAATCTGAATGACCTATCTGAAATCTCAAGGAAGTAACCTCTAGTAAAACCAAAATTTAATCATCAGAAACATAATCTTTTGTCTCAAGGAAAATAATCTCATGGCATAGGCAGCCTGGAGCATAGAAAGGGAAATCCACTGTCATGTCCAAATGATCCAATTGAGTAGTACAAGGATGATCCAATATTAGGAAATCTATTATAATTGACCATATTAATAGGTCAAGGAGAAAACTTATTTTGTTAATTTCATCATTTTGAAAAAGCATTCAATAAAATTCAACATAAATTCCTGATTAAGAGGAGGAAAAGGTAAAAAGGAAGTAGAGGGGCACTGGGGTGTCTCCGTCAATTAAGCGACTGACTTCAGCTCAGGTCATGATCTCACAGTTCGTGGATTTGGGTTCCAGCCCTGCGTCAGGTTCTGTGCTGACAGCTCAGAGCCTGAAACCTGCTTTGGATTCTGTGTCTCCCTCTGTTTCTGCCCTCCCCCACTTCCACTCTCTCTCAAAAATAAAACATTTAAAAAAATGAATAAAAAGGAATTAAATGTTTTCTTAGCATGATCAGGAAAAAAACATGGATATCCCAAGCAAGCTACCATTGTCTGCTTACTGGTAAATTGTTAGAAATACTTTGATTAAAATCAAGAACAGGGATACCTTTGATGGCTCAGTAGGAGGAGGATGTGACTCTTGATCTTGTGAGTTCAAGTCCCACTTTGGGTGTAAAGATTACTTAAATATCAATCTGGGGCATCTGGATGGCTCAGTTGGTTAAGTGTCCAACTCTTGATTTTGGCTCAGATCATGATCTCACCATGGTGAGATTGAGCCCCTCGTTATGCTCCATGCAGGGTGTAGAACCTGCTTGGGATTTCTCCTCTCCCTCTCCATCTGCCCCTCCCCTGTTGGTGTGCTCTCTATCTCTAGGTCTCAAAAAAAAAAAAAAAATCAATCAATCAATCAATCAATCAAGAACAAAATTGTGTATTGCTACGATTATTTACTACTGTTCAGGAAGTGTCAGTGGGTGTAATAATTAAATATAATAGGGGCGCCTGGGTGGCTTAGTCGGTTAATTGACTCTTGATTTCGGCTCATGTCAGGATCTCACAGCTTGTGGGTTTGAGCTCCCTTTGGGCTCTGTGCTCACCGTGTGGAGCCTTCTTGGGATTCTCTCTCCCCTCTCCCCCCCTCCCCGCCCCTCCCCGCCCCTGCTCAAAATAAATAAATAAATTTTTAAATATTAAAAAACAAAAGAAAGTAAATTAGTGTAACCAATGACAAAATATAAAAAGATCAGCCCTTTAATAAGTCTTAATAACTAATTAGACAATATAATAGAAGAAAAAGATCCCATTCACAGTAGCAACAAAACCCATAAATGTCTACGAATAAACTTTTAGAAATGTTCAGGACTTATATGGAGAAATCTCTAAAACGATCTTCTCAGAGGAGAGGTCTCGAAATTATAAAGTTGAAAATTGTCCAACATCAACAAATTCCCAATAGAAATCCCAATGAGATTCGTGACAGTCACCTTTAGTTGCCTTACCAATAGCCATTGCTCTTCTTTATGGCTAAGAGTACCTAGTATGTGGAAGGATGCCCAATACTAAGATTTTGGATGACTTTGCCTTCCTCTGTATTCTTTTGTATATTATTTGAACTTTCGGTTTGAATTTATTTTGACTTTATGATGGTAATTTAAAAATTGTGACAAAAATATAAAATGCCTTGGAATCAGTTTAACAAAAGTGCAAATCCTATATAAAGGAAACTTTAAGATATCAAAGAAGGATGCAAAACAGAAAAGCATACTATTGGAAGACTCAATATCTTAAAGATGTTGCTTTTCCATTAGTTGATCTTTAATATAACATGATCTCAGTAAAAATGACAGCAAGATTTTTTGGGGAACGGAACAAGCTAGTTCTTATGTTTATATGATAAAATTAAAAACCATTAAGAGCCAGGAAAACCCTGAAATAATAAATCCTGAATTGACCAGATATTAAAACATACTATAAAACTACAATAATTACAAAGTACTTGTACAACAAGATGGGTCAATGGAATAGAATAGTTTTATCAGTGCCTTAGTTTCCTATTGCTGCTGTAACAAATTACCACAAATTTAGTGGCTTAAAATAATGAAAATGTATTATCTTACAGTTATGGAGGTCAGAATTCCTAAATGGGTTTCACTAGGCTAAAATTGAGGTCTTGGCAGAATTGTGTCTCTTCTGGAGGTCCTAGGACAAAACCTTACCTTCTCCAGGTTCTAGAGGCATCTGCATTCTTTTTTTTTTCAACATTTAATTTTTTTTTTAATTTTTTTTTTCAACGTTTATTTATTTTTGGGACAGAGAGAGACAGAGCATGAACGGGGGAGGGGCAGAGAGAGAGGGAGACACAGAATCGGAAACAGGCTCCAGGCTCCGAGCCATCAGCCCAGAGCCCGACGCGGGGCTCGAACTCACGGACCGCGAGATCGTGACCTGGCTGAAGTCGGACACTTAACCGACTGCGCCACCCAGGCACCCCTCAACATTTAATTTTGAGAGACAGAGCGTTAACAGGGGAGGGATAGAGAAAGAGGGAGGCACAGCATCCAAAGCAGCTCCAGACACTAAACTGTCAGCACAGGGTCCAATGCAGGGTTTGAACTCACAAGCCATAAGATCATGACCTGAGCCAAAGTCAGAGGCTTAACTGACTGAGCCACCCAGGGACCACATGGGGCATCTGCATTTTGAGTCACCTTACCAGCAGTACTGTCAGACAGTGTGTGCACTAAAGTCACCCATCATTCTGATCTCTACTTCCATGATCGCATCTCCTTCTTTGACTCTTGACATTCTGCTTTCCTCTTACAGAAAATCCTTGTGATGACATTGGGCCTACCCAGCTGATCCAGAATAGTCTCCCCATGTCAAGATCCTTCAAAACCTCTGCAAAGTTCCTATGGCCATTTAAGGCAACATTCACCTGTTTTAGGATGTGGACATCTTGGTTGTGGGAGGGGTGGTGGTCGTGGTGGCTATTATTCTGCCTACCACACTCAGATAGGAATACATAGAGAAATCTAGTATATGATAAAAAAAGGCATTCCAAATCAGTGGGGGAAACAACTTGTTTATTAAATGGTGCCGGAATAACCCCATAGACATCTGGAAAAAAATTAATTTGTATCCTTATCTCATACTTTTTGTCGGGATAAATTTCCAGTTGGCTCAAAGATATAAAGGATTAAGTCATAAAAGTCTAAGAGAAACCATAGATCTTATAGTGGTGAAAATCTAAGTATAGCACAAACTCAAAAGCTATAAAAGAAAATATTAATACATGTGACTACATACCTTTAAAATTCTAAATGGCAAAACCCATCATAAATAAAGTCAAATAAAACCACAAACTAGGGGAAATTTAGCACACCACTATCACAAAGAATTTCTTTTCTCTTATACTTAAAGATGTCTTGCAAGTCAATGAGAAAGAGAAATAACTCAAAAAAATGGGCAAAGTTTATCAATACCTAATACACAGAAAAGGAGATAAAAATTGCTCTAAAGTATATATAAAGAAACTCAACCTCACACATACTACGAAAATGCAAATTAAAACCTGAGACACCATCAAAAAGTTTGGAATGTACTGGATTAGTAAATTTAGGGAACCAGGTGTTTATTGCTAGTAGGATTAATACAACTATATAGTATTTTAAAGGACAGTTTGGTGGTATCTATTAAAATTACAAATGTAACTAGGCTTTGACTCAACAGCTCCCTTTCTAGGAAGCTGTCCTACAGATAAACTTACAATTGTGCAACATTTCGGCATTGTTTGCAGTAGGTGGTAAGCAACCTACATGTTTATCAATAGCGGTATGATACATTCATCCTGTGGACTGTTTAATTAAAAGGAAAAAAATATCTGTTGGAAGTTCTTTATGTACCAGTCTGAACCTATCAAGATATTTAGTTAAGTGAAAAAGACAAAATGAAGGACAGTGTGTATTGAGGAGCTATTATCTGTGTAAAAAAGGGAGAAATATATTTACACACTCATATCTACTTGCACACATGTTCGCTTTTGTACACAGGAAAGCTTTGGTAAGGTGGACAAGAAACTGGTAACATTGGTTGTCTCCAAGAAGGGAAACTGTGTGTCTGAGGACAGAATAAAAGGGAAACTTTTTCCTTTCCTTTTTGTACTTTATGAATTTAGGACCATGCGAATGTATACCCACACAAAAACTAAAAAATAATGCAGACTTAGATCCGATTTTTAAAAAAGAACACTTGATAAAACTTGCCTTTTTGGAAAAATTTTAAAGGACTGGGGAACATTAAGAGCAAGAATTTGAGGGCTCTACTGCTGCTGCCCATTCGTGGCTGCAAGACCTGCCAGGATACTGCCCCCCATCCCCCCCCCCCCGCCCCCGCCCCACCCGGCCAAGTCCAAGGTCGGGGGCGTGGCGACCCCGCCTGAGGTGGGTTCTGTAGAGCTCTTCATGCAGACCGAGCATTACCGGCAGTACCGCCAGTCGATGCGCGCCCTCAGGCTGGAGTTCGTGTCCAAGGTATGGAAGAAGGTGCACGAGGCCTGGGCAGGGAACCTGGCAGAGGGTAAGGTGCTGCAGGATGCAGCTGACTACAGTAACCTGCTGGCTTGGAACCGGGCGGAGAACCAGCAACTGCACGAGCTATGGTTAGGGGGACTGCGGCAGGAGGCGGAGGTGCGGGAGCAGGAGCAGTGGCAAGTGGAGGAGAAGGCCCCGTGGGCCGTGGGCCGAGAGGCGCAGGTCTGGGAGCAGCCAAAGGATCAGGGAGGTGCGGCAGCTGCAGGAGGAGGCAAAACATTTCATCACCTGAGAGAATCTGCAGGCGTGGGTAGAAGAAGTGTTCAACTCCCGGAAGAGCTACAACTGGGCCATCACCAGAGAGGGACTGGTACCAGGTCAGGCCACAGCACAGCACAAGGCCTCTGAAGTGCCCATCCAGGGGCCATGTGTGTATGGGGGTAGAAAGGTTGCGCCTGGAATTAACCAGTTGATGTTTCTTAAAAAAAAAAAAAAAAAAAAAAAAAGAAAGAAAGAAAGAAAGAAAAGAAAAGGAGAGCAAGAATTTGCAGGATGTCTGGGTGGCTCAGTTAGTTGAACTACTAACTCTTGATTTGGCTTGGGTCATGATCCCAAGGTTGGGATCCATCCCTGCCTGGCTCTGTGCTGCCAGGGCAAAGCCTGCTTGGGATTCTCATTCTCTATTTCTGCCTTGCTCCTAGTCTTAAAAAAAAAAAAAAAAAAAAAAAAAAAAAAAAAAAAAAGGCAAGAATTTGCCATAGTCTAGGGAAGGAAGAAATCAAATTTGGCATAAAAAAATAGTTGAAGTGGTGCCTGGGTGGCTCAGTTGGCTAAGCTTCCGACTTCAGTTCAGGTCCTGATCTCTCTCTCTCTAGGTTTGTGGGTTTGGACCTCCTGGGGCTCTGTGCTGCCAGGGCAGAGCCTGGACCCTGCTTCAGATTGTGTGTCTCCCTCTCTCTCTCTCTGCCTCTCCCCTGCTCACACTCTGTCTCTCTCTCTCTTTCAAAAATAAATAAACATAAAAAAAATAGTTGAAAGAAGGGGTGTGTGTCTGGCTCAGTTGGTAGAGCATGCCATTCTTGATCTCGGGGTTGTGAGTTTGAGCCCCATGTTAGTCCTAGAGTTATTTTTTTTTTTTTTTTAAATTTTTTTTTCAACGTTTTTATTTATTTTTGGGACAGAGAGAGACAGAGCATGAACGGGGGAGGGGCAGAGAGAGAGGGAGACACAGAATCGGAAACAGGCTCCAGGCTCCGAGCCATCAGCCCAGAGCCTGACGCGGGGCTCGAACTCACGGACCGCGAGATCGTGACCTGGCTGAAGTCGGACGCTTAACCGACTGTGCCACCCAGGCGCCCCTAGAGTTATTTTTTAAAAAGTTGAAGGAAGATATATCTACCTTATGGAACAAAACAGATTAATCAAACTTCGTTACAACCTGGATGAAATCAGTCTCAGAACTATACTGCCTTTAGTTACTTAGTCATCAAGCAAAACTCTTTTTATTTCCAATTTTTTATTTTGAAAAAAAGCCTACAGTAATGTTCTTGTTTCTCTCACACACGTACATGTATAAACAGACACTTTTAAAAAGCCATTTGAAAATAAGTTGCAGACATGTATTTTCTAATAAGGACATTCTCCTATATAACTACAATACTGTTATCACACCTGAGAAATGTAACACTGATACGAGAATATTATCTAATATATGGTTTATATTCAGATTTCCAACTGTTCTCAAAATATCCTTAATAGGTGTTAAAAAAGGAGCAACAGACCAAAAATGGAGTCATTTGTGCTAAGCTACATGTCAGCAAACCAAAACTTAATACCTAACCTAATTTCAGTTTTAGCTTTTCTGGAATGTAACCTTTAACTGGTCGACATGGAATTACCTACTCAGCACTAGTGAGATAATCCACAGATCCCTTCCCTTCCCTTCAGAAGGGCAACCTTGCATGAAACAATGCATTCTTTACTAATAATTTCTTTTTCCTGCCCCGTTTTGGCATTTCAAAAACCTTCCACTTTGTACAGTCCTTCCGAGTTCCTTTCTATTGCTAGATAGGATGCTGCTTCATTCATGAATTGTTGAATAAATTATTTTAAGTGTAAATTTAAATTTTAAAATTCAATTTTTCTTAATTTTTTTAAAGTTTTATTTATTTAAGTAATCTTTACACCCAATGTGGGGCTTGAACTCATGACCTCAGGCTCAAGAGTTGTCACAAGCTCCTCTGACTGAGCCAGCCAGGTGCCCCTGGGTTGTGGGGTTTTTATTTATTTATTATGTATTTATTTATTTATTAATGTGTATTTTTATTTATTAAAAAATTTTTTTTATGTTTATTCATTTTTGAAAGACTGAGACAGAGCACAATCAGGGGTGGGGCGGAGACAGAGGGGGACACACAATCTGAAGCAGGCTCCAGGCTCTGAGCTGGCAGCACAGAGCCCCAACATGGGGCTCAAACTCACGAAATGAGAGATCATGACCAGAGCTGAAGTCGGACGTTCAACAGACTGAGCCACCAGGCACCCCTTTAATGTTTATTTTTGAGAGAGAGAGAAAGAGAGAGAGCATGCGAGCAAGTGGGAGAGGGGCAAAGAGAGTGAGACACAGATTTTGAAACAGGCTCCAGGCTCTAAGCTGTCAGCACAGAGCCCAATGTGGGGCTCAGACTCACAAACCAGGAGATCGTGAACTGAGCTGAAGTCAGACGCTTAACCAACTGGCACCCCTTGTGTTTGTTTTTTTTTTTTTTTTTTTTTAATTTTTTTTTTCAACGTTTATTTATTTTTGGGACAGAGAGAGACAGAGCATGAATGGGGGAGGGGCAGAGAGAGAGGGAGACACAGAATCGGAAGCAGGCTCCAGGCTCTGAGCCATCAGCCCAGAGCCCGACGCGGGGCTCGAACTCACGGACCGCGAGATGGTGACCTGGCTGAAGTCGGACGCTTAACCGACTGCGCCACCCAGGCGCCCCCTTGTGTTTTTTAATAAAGGATTTAATAAAGGATCAAGCATTGCCTTTCAAAAGTATCTTTAGTCTCTTGTAATCTAGGAGAGAACCCCTGTCTTTTTGTTTTGTTTTGATTTCATGACGTTGACATTTTTGAAGATGCCAAGCCAGTTGTCTAGAAAATGTCCAGTAATCTGGATTTGGCTACTTACTTCTAATGATTAGATTTAGGGTAAACATGTTTTAAAATAATAATATTACTAGGTTCTGTGTATCAAACAATCAAATCTGCTTTTTAAAATTTTTATTTAAAAAATGTTTTTAATGTTTTATTTATTTTTGAGACAGAAAGAGACAGAGCATGAGCAGGGGAGGGGCAGAGAGAAAGTGAGACACAGAATCCAAAGCAGGCTCCAGGCTCTGAGCTGTCAGCACAGAGCCCGACACGGGGCTCGAACTCACAAACCACGAGATCATGACCTCAGCTGAAGTTGGACGCTTAACCGACTGAGCCACCCAGGTGCCCCCAATCTGCTTTTTAGTAATTAAATTTTCCGAGTACTCTGTATGTATTAAAAATATGCTATATGTTTACCATTTTTTGAGTACTTACTTTGTGCAACGCTTTATATACATGAACTCATTTAATACTAACACTGTGAGAAAGAGCCTGGAGCCTGTTTCAGTTTCTGTATCTCCCTCTCTCTGCCCCTTCCCCACTCACGCTGTGTGTGTGTGTCTCTCTCTCTCTCAAAAATAAACATAAAAAAAGAAACTAATATGTGAGAAAGTACTACTATTGTTTTACAAGTGAGGAAAATGAAACTCAGAGAGGTTAACTGCTGCCAGCTGTTGCCACAGAAAAGATGCTAATCCAGTATGTTTATAGCAGAAACTTGGGTCAGACTTAGCTACACTGCTTCATATCAGTCTTAACTCAGAAGAGCCCTCCAGAGGAAAGAAGGAAAGGGGGTGAGAGCCTGCTCTCCACCCTCATCAGGGCAGAGACATTGCAGAGGCAATGGAATCTAGGTTCTATCAGAAGATGGTGAAAATCTTCACCCCTATCTCAGCAAGAGCTAGCCTTAGACACACTCCCAAAACAATTTTTATCCAATACAGGAGAAATTCAGAGGAACAGCTGAAAAACTTGATTGGATTCAATAAACAAACCGTATGAACCAGATAGCCTGGCATACAATCAGCTCAGACTAATTATCTAGAAGCTGACCACCCTAGACATATTATTACTGGGAGCAACTGGACACTCCAATCGTCCCAAACAATGAAAGTCCCCAACTAAACATTTTGGGTTAGAAAGACTTACCCTACCTCTAGGAAACTGGGAGCTTTTCAGTCATTCCGCTCATTTGTGGAGTATAGGAATGGGAATGTTAGAACCCAAGCCCCTAGCAGGCAGTCTTCTCTTTATATAAAATACTGATGACTTTCCTTGCTCCCACTGGTTGTGGTGGCTGGCACCAGGTAGGTCCTGTGGCCAGGCACAGGTTCTGCCAGGGCTCCCTCCTGGCAGAACCAGGTGCGCCCTCCACATGCAGAATGACTCCAGCCAGTTCATGGACTTATATGTGCCGCAGAAATGCTCAGCCAGCAACCGTGTCATCAGTGCCAAGGACCATGGATCCCTCTAGATGAATAAGGCTGAAGTTGACAAGGTGACAGACAGGTTCAACAGCCGGTTTAAAACCTTCACTATCGATGAGCCCATTCACAGGAAGGGTGAGTCAGATGACTCCATTCTCCGACTGGCCGATGCCACATTTCAAAGAACTGTTGACTGGAGAGAATCACAGATGCAGAATATTTGTCATAAATAAAGAGTGAAAACCCAAAATACATAAAATATTGATGAGTGTTTCCTTGCACATTCAGTTGGATGAGGTTATCTCATGATCACTCTACCAGCATCCTCAGGTGACATGAAAACCATACTAGTTAATTATAAATACTGATATTGACAATTGACAGGTTGACAGTGACTGCTTCTGAGAATTTGTGCTTTAGAGGTTCCTTATTAAACGTGACATTATTTTTAGAATTTCTACAAGTAATGTTTAAAATGACAGCATTTTGGGGCACCTGGATGGTTCAGTTGGTTAAGCGTCTGATACAAGCTCAGCTCAGGTCTTGATCTCAGTCAGGGTCATGAGTTCAAGCCCCATGTTGGGCTCTGTGCTGGGCCTGAAGCCTACTTTAAAAATAAAGAAAAACTAGAATGACAGCCTTTTGGACTTAAAGTTGTATAAAAGTGTTTAAAGAATTGTACGTGCTTCTTAATTTTACATTCTCACCAGAAATCACAAGGTTTTGATTTCTCCATATCTCCTCCAACACTTACTTTCCAGTTTATTTCCTTACTTATTTTGAGAGAGAGAGAGGGTGCATGCATGAGTGCAAGCAGGGGAGGGGCAGAGAGAGACGGAGAGAAAGAACCCCAAGCAGGCTCTGTGCTGTCATCGCAGAGCCTGACCTGGGGCTCCATCTCACAAATCTGTGAGATCATGACCTGAGCTGAAATCAAGAGTTGGGATGCTGAGCTACCAGGCGACCCTATTTATTTATTGAGTAATCTCTATGCCCAACATGGGGCTCAAACTCACAACCTTGAGATCAAGAATTGCATGCTCCACTGACTGAGCCAGCCAGGGGCCCCTTATTTTCCATTTTTTTAAGTCTTTTTTTTCTTGGGGGGAGGGAAAGGGGCAAAGAGAGAGAGAGAGAGAGAGAGAGAGAGAGAGAGAATCTGAAGCAAGCTCCAAGCTCTGAACTGTTCGCATAGAGCTCACGAGCCAAAGTGAGCTCACGAGCCAAACTTTGACCTGAGCCAAAGTTGGATGCTCAACAGACTGAGACTCAGGGGCCTCCTTATTTTTCATTTTAAAAATTACCCATTCTAGGAGTGCCTGGGTGGCTTAGTTGATTGAGTCACTGACTTTACTCAGGTCATGATCTCGCAGTTTGTGAGTTCGAGTCCTGCACTGGGCTTGCTGCTATCAGTGTGGTGACTGCTTCAAATACTCTGTCTCCCTCTCTGCCTCTTCCCTGTTCACTAGGTCTCAAAAATAAACATCTAAAAAAAAATTTAAAAATTTACTCATTCTAATAGGTTTAGGGTGGTATCTCATCATGGTTTGAATTTGCATTTTCCTAATGACTAATGATGTCAAGTATTTTTTTTTCATATACTTGTTGTATATGCCATTTGTATATCTTCTTTGGAAAAACGTCTATTCAATTCCTTTGTCCATTTAAAAAATTGGATTGTCTACTTGTTAAGTTTCAAGAATTCTTTATATATTCTGGATACTAGACCCTTATCACATATACCATCAGTGTCCTTTGCAATTCCATATAAATTTTTAGGATCAACTTTTCCATTTTCCATCCTAAAAAGGTTGATGGGATTTTGATAGGGGCTGCTTTCAATCTGCACATTACTTTAGGTAGTATTGCCATCTTAACAGCTTGTCTTTCAACCCATACATATGGAATGTCTTCCATTTATTTAGGCTTTTAATTTCTTCCAGCACTGTGCCCCAGTTTATGTCCTATTTTGTTGCACAAATTTCAAATTTTGATATAGTCTAATTTATCTATTTTTACTTTTGTTGCCTGTACTTTTGGCATCATATCTAAAAATTTATCACCAAATCCAACACTGCAAAGCTTTTCCCCTATGCTTTTTTTCTAAGAGCTTTATACTTCATAGTTTTAGCTCTTAACATTTAGTTCTTTGATCCATTTTGAGTTAATTTTTGTATGTGATGTAAGATAAGGGTCCAGGGGCACCTGGGTGGCTCAGTCAGTTGAGTGTCGGACTTGATCTTGACTCAGGTCATGTTCTTGCAGTTCATGGGACTCAGATCCATGTTGGGCTCTGCGCTGACACAACAGATCTTACATGGGATTCTCTCTCTCCCTCTCTCTCTCTGCTCTTCCTGCACTCACATGTGTGCACTCTCTCTAAAGGTGTGGGGTGTCTGGGTGGCTCAGTAGGTTGAGTGCTGAATTTGACTCCGGTCATGATCTCATGGTTCGTGGGTTCGAGCCCTGCGTCAGGCTCTATGCTGACAGCTTGGAGCCTGGGGCCTGTTTTGGTTTCTGTGTCTCCCTCTCTCTCTCTCTGTCCCTCCCCTGCTCACACTCTGCCCCTCAAAAATAAATAAACTTTGAAAACAATTTTTTTAAATTAAAAAATAAAAGGTGAATTGTATGTCAATTATATTTTAGTGAAGTTATTGAAAAAAAAAAAAGTTAAGGGGTGCCTGGGTGGCTGAGTGGTTAAATATCTGGCTCTTAATTCCAGCTCAAGTCATATGAGTTTAAGCCCTGCAAGGGGCCCTATGGGGCCCTGTGCTGACATCGAGAGCCTGGCTTGGAATTCTCTCTCTTGTCTCTCTCTGCCCCTCCCTTGCTCGCAATCTCTCTCAAAATAAATAAATAAACAAAAAAGAAAAAGAAAGTAAAAAAAAATAAACACACAGAGTACTGGTCCCCACCCCTAGCGTTTCTGATACAGCAGGTTTGGGGAGAAACTGATGCTACTAGTCTAGGGACTATACTTGGAGAACCACTCCATTAGCCCTTAGAAATCATAGTTTCCTAAGGAACTTCAAATAATTTTCTTTTACTGTCTTTCAGAGACATAGGGATAACTATAGTTTGTATCTCGTTCTTACACGCAGGTCCTGACATATTTTAATCTTATCTGAATTTTCGAGTGTGTATTTCTAGAGAGAGCTTCCTTTTTCTATCTTCACAGGTCTATTGAATACATGGTAAAAAACAACAACAAACCTCTTCACTTCATAAACAGACACTGCTTAAAAAGATTTCATATAATAGGGGTGCCTGGGTGGCTCAGTCGGCGAGACATACAACTTTGGCTAGGGTCATGATCTCAGGGTTCGTCAGTTTGAGCCCCACATCAGGCTCTGTGCTAACATCATGGAGCCTGGAGCCTGCTGCTGATTATGTGTCTTCCTCTCTCTTTGCCCTTCCTCTGCTTATGCTCTGTCTCTCTCAAAAATAAACAAACATAAAAAAAAAAGATTTCATATAATAAACTTATTTTAATAGTGCAAAAACCAGTCTGCTTCTAATTAGTGAAGGAACAATTTCCAAAAAATTTTTATAAAAATAGCCAATCCTTTGAACAAATACAAATGCAAATAACTAGGTATATATTACAATTTTGTATCTAAACCCAAGAAAGCAGAGTCCATAATTACAAGCCAAATCATTCTTGAAGCTGGTCATTCCAGTTTACCAAAATGAATAAAAGAAAATTTCTATTTTTTAGGTTTACAGAAAATAAATAAAACAACTCCAGTAAGAAAACTAATTTAAGTTTCATGGAAAACAGGCCACATTGGTGACTTTAAAAGTTTTTCAAGAATATTTACATCTTGATTTTTATGGAAAATAAATTTTATGTTGAATTTGAGGTTTAAAAGACCATGTGATCTTTCTGACCAATAGCTCAGAAGTAAAAGCCAATTTAAGAGCGAAGATAACATTCATGGGACCCAGAGGACTTTAACCTGATCGTAAAGTATAAAGCAAAATTTTAATATGAATTAGTTTGAAATGCAAATATACTTTAGTTTATAATTAAATATAAAAGAAATGAAAAAATTATCATGATTAGGATTCAATTAAAGTTTGGGTAAAAATTTTCTCATATTTATCTCACAGATAATACTGGTCATTCAATATCAATGGATATGGCTTATTTTTGTTTATGAGAAGGGTGTGGCTTCAGAAACCAATTCTCACATTAAATTAATTACTACTGCCAGAACTTGACAGAACTGGTGGTTTTAAATTTGATATTGTTTGAAGTACAATTATTTGATAGAAAGAGACTGAGAATCTTGCTGTAAAGCATCCTTCAGAAAGATGGAAATTGCCAAGGCAGAAGAGTATCTCTCTATACACGACTATGTATTTCCATATGTATATATATATCTCCTTACTACGTCACAAAAACAAAAAAATATCAATATATTTACATATATGTACTGGCCCAAAATGAATTAACTTTCTCTATAAAATTATACTGAGAAAATATTAACACATATTACATAATAAAAGACAAGGCCCTCTAGAAAAGATGGCAACCATTTGAATGGCTGAGTGCTATTGCTTTTTCTTAATAAAATTTTTAAAATGAAGAAAAAGGAGGATGAGTAGTGTGTAGACAGATAAATCTCTATCCCAGAAAAATACCTACTAGACAGAAGGCCGGCAACCAAAAAATTAGAGCTGTACATATGAGGAAATGGCTAATGTTTTTGTCAGCGGTGACAGCTCCACTTAAAGTTACTCTGTAGGGCTTGTACTAAAGCAAAGAGCACAACTTTAATTAGAAGAAATTTTCCCTAAGTGTTCTACTATTTGAACCTTTCATAAAAAGATGAGCAAGTTGATAAAAGGCTATTTGAGGACTTTCATCATTCCTGACTGTAGAGATTTAAAAACTAGCCATACAAATTAACTATAACATCATCAGGAGGAATTTTATGAGGCTTCTTTCTATGACCTAAAGACAAAGATTAAATAGCAATGGATACTCCGACGTAGTATCATTATGATGTGCGCTATGCTTGGTTATTATAGCTGTAGTCCATAGGTCTAGTGGTAGAAATGGCAGTCCTGAAGTAGATCTTGGTAAATTTGCTTGACTACATTCTTTAGGTAGTTGTCCTCCAGTGGCACTTTAGATAGAATTGCAGTGATTTCATCTTGGCTAGAAAGAACAAAAGGTTCATTAATTTTTCTGGAAACTTACTTATCGATAGCATTTCAGTGGAATTCATGTTTTTGGGTATGGTCTCTGAGTCTTTTAGGAAGCATAAAAAGACATTTCTAAAAATAGACTGCCAAGTTTGAACTGGGATTCCAAAAACAAGGCCTAAGAGCAATTCTGTATGAACTGGGGGGGTATCTTGACTTAGCTAAAAATCTAAACTGCTGGTGTTTGCTGATGGATTTGAGGTGGGTGCATTCTAAACTCTACCATCTTACAAAGTGTCAACTGTATGTCTAAAAAGTCACAAATAGGAATGAAATATTGTTATGTCTGGTTACAAAGGCTAATTGAGAAAAGCATTATGACTGCACAGCTTTTTTAAATGATTACTAAGTGATTAAGTGATATTCTGTTTTTAAGGGCATAAAGGTTGTTTATATATGATCTGGGCTAAGCTTATACCCATTTTTTTCCTTTTTGGGCTCCTGTTTTAGGTAAGATTATTCAAAAAGTGGAGCAAGTATAAAAGAATATACCAGTGGTCTCCAGTATCCACTGGTGCTAGCAATGAAGGTCACTAAATTATAAGAACAAATCCTTCAAAAGGAAGTCAGGAGTAACATTTGGCACTCAGTATGGATTATCCATAACTGGCATATCCAATAATGGTATATATCCATTATTTCTGGCCACTTTGAGAGATTTTTCAAATAATAGAGGAGAGGTAGAAAAGTCATTAGGAGCCCTATCCTGCTGGCCCTTTACTTACCCAATGTTTCCAAGGTGATTTTGAATGGAAAAAGGTAAGCGGACAGTTGGAAAATGAACTGAGAGAGGTAAAGTTATCTCAAACTTTACAAATGCTGCAGAGCTGGAGAATAAAAGCCTCAATCTGTAAAAGACAAGATCCTCAATTAAAAATAAAAAACAAAAATAGAATAAAACAAATATATTTTCTTTTTACACTGGTAGGTGAAACTTAGGTGGTACATTATTTCTTGTCCTTATCAAATGGACAGAGGGTAAAACATCTGGAACAAAGTATTATTATGGTTGTTCATTTCCATTGTTAGTCATAAAATTCACTGAAATAAATCATTTTAGTAAGTTTTTGATTACTTACTTACTGTTACAGATTGAACTATGTCCCTACTGCCATTCATATGTTGAAGCCCTAGCCCCCAGTATCTCAGAATGTAAGATCATTGCAGATTTAATTAGTTAAGATGGAGTCCTACTGGAGTGGGATGGTCTCCTAATCCAAAATGATTGGTGTCCTTATAAAAAGGGGGCACTTGGACACAAACATGCATACAGGAAGAACATGATGTGAAGATGAAAGCAGATACTGGAGTTATATATTTATAAGCCAAGGTATGTCAATGACTGCCAGCAAATCACTAGAATTTAAGAGAGAGGCATGAAACAGATTCTCTTAGCCCCTCCGAAAGAACAAACCCTGCTAACATCTTGATGACTTCTAGCCTCCAGAACTGTGAAACAATAAATTGCTGTTGTTTAAAGCCACTGAGTTTGTAGCACTTTGTTAAGGCAGCCCTGGGAAAGTAATACACTTACTCGGTATTAGTCACATCTATGTTCATTAGGTTATAATTTGGTCCCCATCTCTTTAAAAACTCAATTTCTTCTCCAAGGAGTCTACAATGGCTCACTACAAGTGAAATTTCTTGAAGCATCTGGGAAAAATAGGGGGAAAAAAAAAGAAATTATGAAAACATTTCAGTTTTTAGTGGCTGTGTTATAAAGAAATCCCCAAAGTTAAATAATTTATATATTTAAACTTTCATATAAAATTTTTTTTGTAATGTTTATTTTTGAGAGAGAGACAGAGACAGAGTTTGAGCTGAGGAGGGGCAGAGAGAGAGGAAGACACAGAATCGAAAGCAGGCTCCAGGCTCTGAGTTGTCAGCACAGAGCCTGATGTGGGGCTCGAACCCATGAGCCATGAGATCATGACCTGAGTCGAAGTCAGACGCCCAAAAGACTGAGCCACACAAACGCCCCTATGCTTTCATTTTTTAAAAATGTTTATTTTCGAGAGAGAGCACATGAATGGGGGAGGGGCAGAGAGAGAGGGAGACACAGAATCCAAAGCAGGCTCCAGGCTCTGAGCTGTCAGCACAGAGCCCGATATGGTACTTGAATTCATGAACTGTGAGATTATGACCTGAGCTGAAGTTGATTGCTTAACCAACTGAGCCACCCAGGCACCCCAATATTTTTATAATTTCAGGATCCACTATTACATATATAAAATTTCAGCTCTTCTTTTTTTAAAATTTATTATTTTAAAACAAAAATTCTTTTTACATTTATTTATTTTTGAGAGACAGAGAAAGAGCACAAGTCGGGGAGGGGCAGAGAGAGAATGAGACACAGAATCCAAAGCAGGATCCAGGTGCTGAGCTGTCAGCACAGAGCCCAATGCGGGGCTCGAATGCACAAAATGTGAGATCATGACCTAAGTCAAGGTTGGATGCTCAACTGATTGAGCCACCCAGGCGCCCCTTTAATTTATTATTAAAAAAAAAATTTTTTTTAAGTTTACTTATTTTTGAGAGAGACAGAGACAGTGTGAGTGGGATAGGGGCAGAGAGAGAGGAAGAGACAGAGTGTCCCAAGCAGGCTTCATGCCACCAGGAGAGCCTGATGCAGGGATCCAACTCATGAAACTGTGAGATCATGACCTGAGCCGAAACCAAGAGTTGGACATCTAACCAAATGAGTCACCCAGGAGCCCCTCAGAGCTCTTCTTTTTGTGACAGAAAACAAAATTTTCTTTCAAAATACTTTAATCAGATTTACCTTGGGAACCTCATGCTGCGTTTTACATTTCTTCTTCCAGGATTCTTGTTCCTCAATGTACTGGAAGATAAGCTTATGAACTAAAAGGGAGGAAGGAGGAGCTTTATCCTCTGAGGAAGGAAAAACAACAACAACAGGGTATTACTTACTTTCATTTATCTTCTACACATAAGTTAGAAATATTATATAAACTAGAAATACCTTCAAACTACTAGGTATCTAAGTATCCTCTCCGTTTTATTTTCAAACACATAAATCAACATATATAGTAAACACAGACATTCTTATAAAAACTCAAGCCTTTATCATGTACAGAATAGAAGCTGGTTAAAAACATGGGTTTAAATGTAACATAAACCTAAGTTTAAATCCTGCCTTTCCTTACAACCTGAGTGATCCTAAGCATAACACTTACTTCTTTTGAGCTGCAGTTCTCTAATTTGTAAAATGAGGAACCTTACCTCCAAGTGTTAACATAAGTAACACTAATGCCTGATACAGATTAAGTACTCATAATGGTAATTTTTCAATTATGGAAACAGCTATTATTAATCATCAATCATTGCTTAAAATCTAGTAATAATTAAAAAAATTAAATCCTACCTAATATTTGGAACATTATCCAAGCAATTTTATGTCTAATAAACATTTCAAAGGACAAATTATTATTATTATTATTATTATTATTATTGTTTATATTTAACTTTGTATGTGAAAGAGCTCTCAAGGAGCAATTTACACTTGTAAATATTCAACAAGTTTTTAGTGGATAACTGGACTTACCATCTAACAGAGACTGAAAATTCAGGTCAACAATCTTCCTGAAAGCCTTGTCCAGGAAAGGGAGACCAACTAGGAAGAACCAGAGTAAGAGTAGTATTTCTTTTTATTATCTGATTTTAAGCCACATACAACTCAGTACTTTACAAGCCTACTCTTTCTGGGTAGCAGGGTTTTTTGTTTTTGTTTTTTCTTTAGAGAGAGAGAGAGCATGTGAAGAGAGAAAGAGAGAAGAAAGAGAATCTTAAGAAGGGTCCACACTCAGTGCAGAGTTTGACATGGGGCTTGATCCCACCACCTTGGGATCATGACATGAGCTGAAATCAAGGGTCAGATGCTCAAGTGACTGAGCCACCCAGGTGCCCAAGCAGAGTGTTTTTTTAATATAAGCAGCTAAAGGTATATCCTTGAATCATATTATTTTTTGTGAATGGTAAAGACTCCCCCTGAGACTGCTGAACTACACTTACTGACAGGCCTTTGAAGGAAATTTAAGGTGTAGTACCTTTATTTTAAATTTATCAAGGCCTCCTCCTTTAACTCCTAAATTTTGTGCAAAGATACTATTTTCAGACACCATACAAAAAAATGACTATGATCTCTTCACATCTACTTTCTTTTTATAAGTACAGTGCAAATGATTTATGCTCTTAGGATTACAGTAATGAGTTTTAGGTAGCCAGGAGAGCTGCTTCCTCCTCCAAACTCTAGAGTTCTCTCATGTTTCTCGAATTCTGATTCTTTTCATGTTATTGAATATTTTCTATGTGTTAGGCACTGGGGATACAATAATGAGACAAAAAGACACGATCAATTTATATTCTCAAAAAGCTAATAGCTCAGGGGGATACACAGATAATTGCACAAATAAACATACCAAAAACTACAACTGGGAATAGGCACTATTAAGGAAAACTGCGGGAAGCAATGAGAAAATATATAAGAGGAAGGTAACTAGTAGAAGGAATGGGTAAAAGGAGAGTCAGGGAAAACTTTCCTGAGAAAGTGATAATTGAGCTGAGCTCTTAAGGATTACTGGCAGAAATTTATTTAGTGGAGAGGGAGTACTATGGTATGAATGATTGTGTCCTCCCCTCAAATTTGTATGTTGAAATCTTAATGCCTGAGGTGATGGTATTAGGTGACAGATTTTTGGGGAGGTATTTCGGACATGAGGGTAGACCCCTTATGAACGAGATTAATTAGGGTCTCAGAAGAGACCCTAAAGAGCTAGCTTGGACTTTCAGCATATAAGGATACAATAAAAAGTATGCGCCCTGGAAGAGGGCTCTCACCTGAGCATGCTGGCATCCCAGTCTTGGATCTCCAGCTTCCAGAAATGTAGAAAATAAATTTTGGTTGTTCATAAGCTACCCAGTTTATGGCATTTTTGTTATAGTAGTCCAAATGGACAAAGGCAAGGGAAAGGGCTTCCAGGCATAAAAAAGATCATTAGGAAGGTCCTGCAGAAGGATGGAATATGACTGACCATAAAAAGACCATGATCTTTTAAAGAAATGAAAGAGGGGTGCCTGGCTGGCCAGTCATCAGAGCATGAGACCCTTGATTCTCAGGGTTGTGAGTTCACGGCCCACACTGTGTGTGGAGCCTACTTAAAAAAAAAAAAAAAAAAAAAGGGAAATGAAAGAAATCCATGTGCCAAAGTGCAGAGAATAGTTTAAGATGAGGCAGGAAAAGGAGGAAAAATTAAATTCTTGCAAGATGTTACAGTTCATAGTAAATATTTTGATCATTAGTCTAAGAGTATTTGGTGCATAATCAGATTTTTAACAATCCCCATAGCTGCAGGAAGGAAGATGAATTGGAGGGGAAAAGGAGAAGATCCAGAAAGGCCAGTTTGAATGCTATTGTAGTCATTTGGTTAGAAATGACTATTGATAGGAAATGAAGAAAAGTGGATCAGTATTAAGAAATTAAAATCAGTAAGTCTTATTGATGATTAGATATGACTGGCAAGGGATAAAATAAAGAGGTAAAGAGTGATTCCTGTTTTAATTTTGGACCTGGACTAGAGCATGTGGGTGGCTTGAGTGCAGAGTCTGTTTGGCATTCTCTCTCTCCCTCTCACTCTACCCACTCCTCCCCCACCCTCTCTCTCTCTCAAAATAAACAAGCAAACAAACAAATAAACATTTAATTTTGGACCTGGACTGAAGTTGTGGATATTCTTTGAGAAAAGGAAATTTTAAGGAGAATCATGTGTGGAGGCTGGAAAAATGTGAAGTTTGGTTTGCTATGATGAAATTGTTTCAGAGAAAAGACCTAAAGACACCGACAGGAGCCTCTTAACAAAATAGCTAGGACTCTGTCCAGTTACCATATAGTGATTCCAAAGACTCTGTTAAGCCTACCAATATATACAGAACTTCCAATGAACTTTTTAGGTTAATTTAAGTACAAAAAAAAAAAAAAAATATCAAGGGGTGCCTGGGTGGCTCAGTTGGCTGAACATCCAACTTCAGTTCAAGTCATGAACTCAAGCTTCGGTTCGTGAGTTCAAGCCTCACAATAGGCTGGCTACTGTCAGCAGACAGCCTGCTTTGGACCTTCTGTCCTCCTCTCTCTCTGCCCCTCCCCTGCTCATGTTCTCTCTCAAAACAAAACAAAACAAAACAAAACAAAACAAAACAAAACAAAACAAGTGTCACCAGCCATTAGAGTAAGTCTATCAAAAAAGACAGATGGAAAAAAGGAAGCCAGAATAAATAGATGCAAATAGCATATTGATCCATTATTTGGATATGTAAAATTTCTTTCATCTAATGTCATTCAACAAAGGTCAACTTTCATTAGTTGAATTTTTATTTTATTCTCTATCTAATAAAATAAAATCCTATTATTGTAAATTAAAATAATCGCTTCTTCTAGTGTGCTTTCATTTCATTATGTCAATAGTTATTATTGTAGTAAAATAAAGACTGGACTCCTTAGTGAGTTTATCCATACATTTTTCTGCAGAGGAATTACTTTTGCTACTCACCTGCTGGCTCTCCAAAGGTGATGGTAAGTTCTATTGTGTCATAAAGAAAGGTAAACACAGCTTGATCATCACTCCACTCGATGACTTCCCACTCAGACACGCTGGAGAGAAATAAACAAAGACAAAAATTTTTTTCTGAAGTAAAAGAAGAGGAGAGTTAACTTTTGATACCACACAAAGAGTGCCAGCAATATTTGCTGAAGTTTTTTGCTGGCTTGGGAGATAATCGAATACTTTGATTCAAATACAGTGAATGTACAAATATGCTTTTGAAAGAATTGACCCAATTTTGAGTTCTGCATCAGAGAAAACCCAAGTTTGGGCAATATAAAGTGTTAAATATTTTAAAATGATAATTTCATAGCTTTCCCACCTTGTATACTTTCAGCTTGGTGTTGAGTACATTGACTCTTTTTGAGGTTGTATTGTATTACGGGTTAAAGATAGTGATACACAGGGGCATCTGGGTGGCTCAGTCAGATGCCAACTCTTGATTTTGGCTCGGGTCATGATTTCAAGGTTCAACGGTTCAAGCCCCGGGTTTGAGTCCTGGTTTGTGGTTTTAAACCCCATGTCAGGCTCCGTGCTGGCAGTGCAGAGCCTGCTTGGGAATCTCTCTCTCCCTCTCTCTCTGCCCCTCTCCCACTGTATGCGGGCTCTCAAAATCAATAACTTAAAAAAAAAACAACAACAGTGATACATGTTAAAAACACATGTCAACTGCTGTAATAGGTTAGCCAACTACAAAGGCACAGGGTAAAACACAAACTAATGACACCTGCTTTTCCTTACCTCAACTGATCCAGTAGCTCTTCAGTTCTATTTGTTTGTTTTTGCACGAAGTCTATTTGAGCAAGGGTCTGCTCTTTCTGTACTTCCAGTTCTAAGAGATTTCTGCAAATCATAGCAGGTAATCAGAGAGATAAGGCTGTTGTCAGAGAATTTGGACTCCATAAAAATAAAAGGTTTATGAGAAGAAGTCACATGCTAGATGGCTCCCCAGTGAAGTGAATGGCATCCATTTTTGTTTTCTTAGTTTTTTTTTTTTTTTAATAAGCATTAATCTAGAAGTGAGGGTCTAATTAGGAAAGGCTTAAACTAATGGTTCTCAAAATTAGGATCCATGAAGGTTTGCATCTTTGACGGTTTGCATATTCTTTAATATTATTATTAAAATTTACTTTTCATTTTGGGGCGCCTGGGTGGCTCAGTCAGTTAAGGATCCGACTCTTGATTTCCACTCAGGTCTTGATCTCATGGTTTGTGGGAGTGAGCCCCGTGTTGGGCTCTGCAGTGACAGTATGGAGCCTACTTGGGATTCTCTGTCTTCTTTCTCTCAAAGTAAGTAAATAAACTTAAAAAAAAAAAAAAGTACAATATAAAAACAGTTTAATGCTAGGTTTATTTTCTTTAAAAGGATCCCGATATTATTCAAGCTTGAGAAATACTACCTTGGATTAATGCCCCGTAAGTGCTTAGAAAACACTGCCAACTAAGACAGGTCAAGTTCAAGGTGGAACAGAAGCCCTGAGTCAGTCTTAATTCAATATTCATGTGCCTAATCTTGTCAGTTTTTAGAGGTAGGAAGCCATTTAGCCTTGCAAAGTTTAGCCTATTTTCTAACACTCCAGTTGAAGCTGACCTTTGGAGCTCTTCTTCTTCAGTTTTCAACTGTTCCAGTTCTTTAGGGAAAAAAAAAAAATCTGTCAGAATGGACACATTAAAATGTTGCTACAAAAAAATCATCTGTTCTATTGAAAATTCTGTTATCACTTTATCTCACCTAAATAAACAGAAAATAGCTTGTTTTTTTCCCCATTTATCTCCTTAATTAATTCAGTTACCTTTCTCTGCAGCTCTCATTTCTGAATTCCATTCTTCCATAGGATTGTCTTTCTCTTCATCCTCCAAATTCTTAGTTTCTAAGTAGGCAATGTGCATTAGAATAACTCAGTCAAAAATAACCAGAGATGAGAAAAAAAGATGGTCCCAAAATGAAGTGTTAACAGTATTTCACAAATAGTCATCATTCCCCACCTTTCCTTGCCAATAAAGCACTGAGCTATACTTATAATTTCATACAAAGACTTGCTTCTAGCGGCAGACAAGTGAACTTTGAGCCACATGCAATGATCTCCAACAGCAGCTTCTCATAGGCCACTCTGAGGTAGAAATTGTTTACATATAATTGCATATGTTGAAGTTATTGTTAGGCAACCCCATGGACAAGAAACAGGAAAAGATACACATACACAAAAGCATGTGTGCACATTTCCAATAAGTACTTAACTTCTTACATTTACTCTTCATCTATTCAAATTCCATTTCTACATTGCAGCCAATGCTTAATACTCTTCAAGGTTGCTCACTGTTCTCAGAAAAAGTCAAACCTCCTTAAGGGGCCCTCCTTGCCCAGGCCCACAAAGCTGACATCTCCAGCTTTATCTGAATCATGTTCTCTCTTGCGCTTTCTCTATTCTAGCCAACATTGGCCTTATTTCAGATCCTTATACTTGTGACATTCTTTCCCATAGAAGAACTTCTGTGTGTGTTATTCATATTAAATAGTCTGCTTTCCCTTCCTCACTTTAAATCCTCCTCATTTTTCAGATCTTAACTTAAAAGCCATTTCCACAGAGAGAAGCTCCTCCGGACCTGACTAGGTTAGATTTGTTTCAGGACCTTACAGCACCGTGTAACCTCTCTCACAGCACTTAACATAAAATTATTATTTTTAAGCTTATTTATTTTGGGAGAGACAGAGCAAGTTGGGGAGAGGCAGAGAGAGACAGTGAGAGGGAGAGAGAGAGAATCCCAAGCAGGCTCCACACAGGCAGCTCAGAGCCCAGAAGGGGGTTTGAAACCACAAGGTTCAAAGCCGTGAGATCAAGACCTGAGCTGAAACCAAGAGTCAGATGCTTAACTGACTGAGCCATTCACATGCCCTAAATTATTTAATTCTTATATTCTTTTCTAGATGAGAAGCTCCACAGGGCCATAAAGTTTTTGTGTTTAATCACCATAGTATTCTAAGCATTGAGCACTGCACATGGCACAACATAGGTATTCAGTATATTTGCTCAAGGCATAATGAAGGAATGAGAAAGAAATAGCTATTTGTCAGTGGTATCTAGAGAAAGAAGTGTGGTTTTTGGTATTTTAAAGATAAGAGAGAGGTGAATATATCCTTCAGAGAGGAGGCAGAAAGGTTGAATATGTAAGAGATAAGGGAAAATCAGTGATATGAAATTCCTGAGAAGAGGGGATGGAACTGAAGTTTAGGTGGAAAGATTGGTCTTAGGGAAAAGAAAGGAATGATGAAAGAATGGATATAGATATATAAAAGTTTGATTTGTTTGGAAGTAGGAAGTTCAAAAGTTCTGACCTAATAGCTTGTTTTTCATATGTGAAGTAGAAAGAAAGGTAATGAACAAAGGAGTAGGGCATGAGTAGTAGGAGTCTAAGATTATGGAATTCATACACTCACTATCAATGCAATGTAGAAAACATGTACTAGGCACTTGCTCAATGCAAAGCATAGTACTAAGAACTCTGAAGGATATGGAGAAAAATAAAAGCTGATCTTTGCTTCCATGGAGATTACACATTAGGGAGACAGCTATATAAAAATAACTATAATTACAAGTAGATGTATACTACAAGAAGGACTAATAAAACAGCTACAGGAGCTCAAGGGAGATAAGGACTGCTTCCTTTGGTAGAAAACAGAAGGAAAATGCATTAGCAAAGACAAAATAGCAGGACTGCATAGAGATGACAAGATTTGGTTGGAATCTGGGATGCATAATAGAAGAATAATAGTAAATCATGTAAGAAAGGAAGACCTAAAAATTATTGTGGAGAATGTAAATGTCAAGCTCAGGTGTTTGGACTTTATTGTTATAAATGGAAAGAAGTTTGTGAAGGGAGTAACATAATGAAAACTGTTCTTCATAATTATTTAATCTGGCAGCAATGCGCAGGTTGGACTAGAAGGAGGTAGGATGAAATTAAGAGTGTAGAAAAATTGCAGGGTGCCTAGGTGGCTTGGTTGGTTAAGCGTCTGACTCTTGGTTTCATCTCGGGTCATGATCTCATGGTTTGTGAGTTCAAGTCCCGTGAGGGGCTCTGTGCTAACAGTGTGGAGCCTGCTTGGGATTCTCTGTCTTCCTCTCTCTCTCTCTGCCCTTCCCCTGCTCACCATCTCTCTCAAAAAAATAAGTAAATAAACTTAAAAAAAAAGAGTATAGAAAGATTAGTTAGAAGACTTGGAATAGCATGTCAGAATTGATGATAGCTTTAATGGGAATGGGAAAGAATACGAGATGCTAAAGAAGCAGATATGACGGGACCTGATTAGAGAAACTCAAAGACAATGAAAGTTTTTAGCTGTTTACAGTATGTAACAATAGTGATGCCATTAAGAGAGATGAGAAACATCATAGGGAGAGCAGATTTTCAGATTTTATTTTGGAAATAACAATGTCCTTAAGGTGCTTAAAGACATATTTGCATAAAGGTTCAGCAAGAAACTAGAAATGTTAAGTTTGGAACTCAAGAGAGAGGCTAAAGATGACCTCACTCAGAATAATTATAAGCTATTTAAGGGCAAAAATCTGTGTTTATAATATCTTTTTTTCTGAGGCTAAGCATAGTATCGGGCATGCAGCAGGTGTTCAACAAATGATGAATTTAACTGAATTTGGAAATCATACAAACACAAATGTTAAGGCAGATGAAAGCATGAAGGAGAGAATATAGAAATGAGTAGATGATAAAATCTAAAGGCCTACAAAAGAATTTAGAGAGAGAGCAACAGAGAAGCTAAAAGGAATAGTCAGAAAAAAAAAGAGTCACGGTAGTACAATATCATAGAGGTTTAGGGAGATGAAAGATTCAGAAGGAAGAGAATAATCATCAGTGTCAAATGATGAAGGAGGTCAAGATAGCTAAGGACTAAGAGCTTCTAAATTTGAAGATTATGTGGAATTCTGTGATTTATGAGAAAGCACTGCAGGACAACAATACTAACAAATCGGGAATATGAGAGGTCAAACTAAAAGGACAGCTATTTTCCAAATGGAGATAATAAGTTCATCATTAAAAAAATAAGATTATAATCTAGGTTATGAAGAACTTTCTAAAGAAGTTTATTATCTTGGGCATCTCTTGTTGATTGTGCTATGGATGACCACAGGTAAAGAGCTTTATTTTGCTCTAATGTCTCAAATTGCTAATACAAGGCTTCAGCATAGTGATACCAGCAATCTGTACCGTAGGGAAGCTTTTAGGTAAAATTAAACTACCTTTGGGAAAGTGTTCAAAATACTTTACCTATTTCCACCTCAGTGAGACAGTTCTCAATCTTCTTAAGTATGTTGTTCATTTCATCTATCCTTGTCTGAAGTCTCTCCCTCTCATTCTAAAAATACAATTATTACACCGTTAAGTTAAACCTCTAAACAAAACACTTTAACATTATAAATGGTTAAACTTACTGACCTACTGCTTTGTCTATACCATGAACAGGCAAATCTTGAAACGAAGGTCAAAGCTTCAAGTCTGGACTTAAGATGTTTTTAAAAAGCATACATAACAGGCGTGTCAAGGTGACTTGGTCGGTTAAGCATTCAACTTTGGCTCAATGATCTCATGGTTCATAAGTCTGAGCCCCATATCGGGCTCTCTGCTGTCAGCACAGAGCCCACTTTAGATCTTCTGTCACCCTCTCTCTCGGCCCCTCCCCAGCTCTTACATGCACTCTCTCAAAAATAATAAACATTAAAAAAAAAAAAAGGCATACATAACAGATTCATATAAACCCATTTTTTGTACTTTCCTTTATTCCAGCATTTCCATGTTAATATATATTACTTAAAAAAAAAAAAAAGAATTTTTTTAAATTAAAAAAAAATTTGTTTTAATGTTTATTTGAGACAGAGAGAGAAAGAGCATGAATGGGGGAGGGTCAGAGAGAGAGGGAGACACAGAATCCAAGGCAGGCTCCAGGCTCTGAGCTGTCAGCACAGAGCCTGACACGGGGCTCGAACTCACAGACCGTGAGATCATGACCTGAGCCGAAGTCGAAAGCTCAACTGACTGAGCCACCCAGGCGCTCCCCCAAAAAAAGAATTCTTAAAAAAATGTTCCATGGTCAAATAAATATGGAAAACATTGAATAGAATTAAAGCATTTTTTGTTCTTTTTAGACTTAAAAAACAAAATTCTGAGTTTAGACTTTAATATGCTATTTTTTCTCCAAAGGAAGGATATGGCATGTGACATTTCTCAGAGTTATTTGCCAAATGAAAATTTTTTTATGAAGAGCCTTTCTTAAAGTATCATCATTTTGGGAAATGCTACTTTAAACATGCACACACAGGAGCACTGGTTGGCTCAGTCAGTAGAGTATGCAACTCTTGATCTAGGGGTCGTGAGTTCAAGCCCCACATTGGGCATAGAGCTTGCTTGCTTACTTACATACATACATACCTAAAAATAAACATGCACATACATTCATAGATGGGTATGGACTATGAGGAAGATAATACTACAGTACAGTCCTTAGCAATAGAAGATCAGAATCCTACATTGTTTTACCTCAACATTTGAGATGAGACATAGGCCCATATTAGTAAATATATTCTAGAATTACTCAGATTTCCCTTTTTTTTTTTTTTTTAAGTAAGCTCCATGCCTAACGTGGGGCTTGAACTCATGACTCTGAGATTGAGAGTTGCATGCTCCACTGACTGAGCCAACCAGGTGCCTCTGGATTTCCCACTTTTGATAAATTGAACTCCACCTCTTATGAACCATTGTAAATTTATGCCCAGGTCTCATTCACATGTCTCTCCGAAGAAACATTCTTCATATCCTACAACCACTATAAAGTAACTTTAATAGACCTTTCTTTCTATGCTGTTAGCTGTGTCAAATTACCTGAGCTGACTGTACCAGCTTGCTGTAGAGAGCCACTTTTCCTTGGTGAGTGAAGACTTTAGTCATCTTGGTAAAACGTGACTTTATTTTGTTCAGGTAAATTCCAAAGGCCTTCAGCTGCAAGAGAAAGTCAAAGGTTATAATGCCCTAAGACAAGTGAGTTAGAAAAGGCAAATGGTCTGGAAAGGCTGGATCAGCTGCTATGTGCTAAGCTTTGCCCATCCTATACTGATTCCTAAGGCAGGGCATTTCTCATTTGCAAATCTTAAAAAAAACAAAAAACAAAAACTCATTCATTCATTTAAATTAAGTAATCTCTGTGCCTAATGTGGGACTCAAACTCCTGACCCCAAGATCAAGAGTCATGTGCTCCAAGAGTTGAGAGCCAGCCAGATGTCCCCTCATTTGCAAATTTAATCATATTTAATAGTTTAAGAACAGAACCAAAGATTTCAGTTTTAATTCCTGCTTAAAAAAATTTTTTTTATGTTTATTTATATTTGAGAGAGAGAGAGACAGAGCACAAGTGGGGGAGGGGCAGGGAGACAGAGACAGAATCTGAAACAGGCTCCAGGCTCTGAGATGCGAGTAGTCAGCACAGAGGCTGACACGGGTCTTGAACTCACAAGCAGTGAGATCATGACCTGAGCCGGAGTCGGATGCTCAACCGACTGAGCCACCCAGGCACCCCTAATTCCTGTTTTTCATTCATTTATTCATATTACAAGTTAGAAAATAACAGGTTCTTAGTTAATTTAAAAAACTCTTTTAATATATTAGAGCACATATAAAATGTGTTGCTTATTATTTAACCAATTAAAGTAAATCTTTTCCTCATCTAAATCTAAGTGAAAGGAAAACAAGTAGGAGGAAATTCTAAATAAACTTCAAATATATTTCCTATTTTAAATTAGTCATTTCAGGTTTGAAAAATTATATATTAACAATTACTCATATATAATTAAATTAAAACCTTGATAACATATTATACCTGAGAAGTTAAAGAACTCATCACTAATTACCACGTAACAGTTACTTATTTCACAATAAACTGTGTTCAAAATGTGTATACTGATTCCCATTCAGAAAATGAGACAAAAATACCTCCTCATCAGAGCAGTGTCTCATTTTTTCCCACAGGTTCCTATTTACATCAGTCAACAGTTTATCCTGGTTCAGTGCAGATAGCTTTAATCTAAAATATAGAAAAGTTAATTAATTAGCTCAGGGTTCAGAAGTCAGCTAGAATGAATCAACACAGATTTACAGGCATAATTAATTTGATTCTTCCTAATTCTTTTCTACCTTAAAAAAAAAAGGGGCATTTACTCAAGAACAGTGGTCAGCTTCATTATTTCAACACTTGTAGAACAGTTCAAGAATGCTATGAATCATAAAAACTTCTCACAAACATTATTCTCAAGCAACTTGGTCTAACATGAAAACATGTTGCTTTTAAAGAATCTTTAAGGCCTATCAATGCGTAATTATTGTCAAGTTGTAGCTATTATTTTAAGTAAAAGTTCCCATTCAGCTCAGTCTTTCCACCTTTATAGTACAGCATTTGTAAAAGTAGCAAAGTTACATATTAGTCTCTTGTTAGTAAGTAGAATACATTTCTATCAGAGTTAGAAGATATTATATACAGGAGTATAGGTGTAAAATCAGATAGTAGAGCACATCTAAACATACTGCACATTGTATACAAGATCTTATTTTATTCAAAATAAAACATTCTCAGACAAATCTGAGGCACTCAACTCTTTTAAAAAACATGAAGATAAGAAACTTTTCTGTCTTATTCAGTGATGAACACCAATACTTATTCTTTTTTTAAATTTTAAGGAGGTTTCACACCTAGTGTGGAGCCCAATGTGGGGCTTGAACTCATCACCCTGAGATCAAGACCTGAGCTGAGACCAAGAGTTGGTCGGATACTACCTGACTGATCTACACAAGTGCCCCGAACCTTAGTACTTAGTATAGTGCCTGGCAGATAGTAGGTGTTCAATATATAGTTGAATGAAAAAACAGGATCAGGCAAATCTGTGGTGTTATAATTTAATAGCATCTTAAGTTTCTAGTTTTAAAACTACATAATTTTTTTAAAATGATTAAAAATTAAAAAAAAATTTTTTTCTTCAATGTTTATTTATTTTTGGGACAGAGAGAGACAGAGCATGAACGGGGGAGGGGCAGAGAGAGAGGGAGACACAGAATCGGAAACAGGCTCCAGGCTCCGAGCCATCAGCCCAGAGCCTGACGCGGGGCTCGAACTCACGGACTGCGAGATGGTGACCTGGCTGAAGTCGGACACTTAACCGACTGCGCCACCCAGGCGCCCCTAAAAATTTTTTTTAAATAAATATTTATTTTTGAGAGAGACAGAGCACGAATGGGGGAGGGGCAGAGAGAGAGGGAGACACAAAATCTGAAGCAGGCTCCGGGCTCCAAGCTGTCAGCAGAGCCCGATGGCCCAATGTGGGGCTTGAACTCACAAACTGCGAGATCATCATCTGAGCTGAAGCTGGACAAGTTGGACGCTTAACCAACTGAGCCACCCAGGTGCCCCTAAAAATTATTTTCTTTTCTGCTTGTTAAATTGGTCAAAAAAAAATTAAAAAAAAATTTTTTTTAAACGTTTATTCATTGTTGAGAGACAGAGAGACACAGAGCATGAGCAGGGGAGGGGTAGAGAGAGGGGAGACACAGAATCTGAAGCAGGCTCCAGGCTCTGAGCTGTCAGCACAGAGCCCGACGCAGGGCTTGAACCCACGAACCATGAGATCATGACCTGAGCCGAAGTCAGTTGCCCAACCGACTGAGCCACCCAGGCGCCCCAGATTGGTTCAAATTTAATTGGATAGTTCTAGATAACTAGGATATAAATATATTTTGGATTGTAAGTCCTAATTTACCTGAGGGAATCTAGATATACCTAATTTATAAATTATTGTGCTGCATCTACATACACCAAAGCACTGAGCTACAGTCTAATACCATGTTCTTTCATAATGCAAATCAAGGGTAAATGAGATAAAATTATAAACCCAAAGTCAATCTTGATTTCAGGCACTATATATAAATCTCTAAAGGGTATTATCTATCTTCTTTTTTGAAGATGTTCTTTTGCAATCAATTTATGATATCATAATCTAATAATGTTTATTGAGGATGTACTTTTTGCTAAGAATGGCATCAAGACATTTTATATACATTATTTCCTCTGCTCATTTCTGCCTGCTGCGTATGTATCGTTATCCCTAATTTATGGATGTGGAAATGATGGTTAAATGACACATAAAGTTACACAGCTAGTGCTGTAGCCAGGATTGAGCTTTAATCTGTCTGACTACAAAGCTGACTCTTTCCTATATACCATATCACACTGCCAGTTAATGCCATGAACTTTTTCCTGTGCCAGTGTTATTCTAATCAAAACCTTATCACACAGATTATTCACCCATCCAATGAAACACACACAAAAACGCAAACTTTCATACTCTTCAATCTTTTGGCGAAGAGCCTCACAATCTTCTCTATAAATCTGTATCTTGGGTCGGTAAACATATTGACTTAACATCACGTCTTCTGGAGTAGGTGGTGTGTTTACAGTAAACTGGAAAAAAAAGAAAATCAGTCCCTCAAAACTGGTAGTTTGAAGACAAAACCATGTTTAAAAACTGTTTCACGTTTCAGAGTGCTTATTTTAAAAAGTCATAAAATAAAAATTTGATTACCCTATGAAATTGATATACCCAATAATCTAGTAGTTGGAATTTGAATTCAAGTCTCTGACGTCAAAGTCCATTTCCTACATTTGTTTAGTGGATGTTCCATTCACATGCGAGTCAAAGTGGTTTGAAAATGGTTATGTGTTGTTTTAAGAAAATCAATACCTAAAAGTTCAAACTTATCAGGAACTCTTTAATTAAAAGAAAGAAAAAAGATGCCAGTTTCCCAGATTTTTCTTTTCAACTCCCATTCTCTAGCTCTAATCCATACTTGTGTCTCAGTTTAGATTCAAACTTTTCTGGCATATATAAAATAAGGTAGTAAAAATATGGTTATTTTTAAAAACGTTTTATAGCTCTAATCCAATGATTGTTTTTTTTTTTTAAGATTTTATTTTTGGGGCACCCGGGTGGCTCAGTCAGTTAAGCATCTGACTCTGGCTTTTAGCTCAGGTCATGATCTTGCAGTTTGTGGGTTCAAGCCCTGCGTCAGGCTTTGTGCTAGCAGTGTGGAGCTTGCTTGTAATTCTCTCTTCCTCTCTCTCTCTCTGCCTTCCTGTTCTCTCTCTCTCTCAGAATAAATAAATAAAAAATAAAAAAAGATTTTATTTTTATTTAAAAAAAAATTTTTTTTTTTTTTTGAGAGTCAGAGAGACAGAGTTTGAGTGGGGATGGGGCAGAGAAAGAGGGAGACACAGAATCCAAAGCAGGCTCCAGGCTCTGAGGTGTCAGCACAGAGCCTGATGCAGGGCTTGAACTCATATACCTTGAGATCATGACCTGAGCTGAAGCTGGATGCTTAACTGACTAAGCCACCCAAGCACCCATATCTTTATTTTTTAAATGTTTATTTATTTTTGAGAGAGAAGGAGGGCATGAACGGGGGAGGTGCAGAAAGAGAGGGGGACAGAGGAGCTGAAGCGCAGTCTGCACTGACAGCTGTGAGACTGATGTGGAGCTTGAACTCACAAACCATGAGTTCATGATCTGAGCTGAAGTCGGATGCTCAACTGACTAAGCCACCCAGGTGCCTCAATTTTACTTTTAATCTCTACACTGAACATGGGGCTCAAACTCAGAACCCTGATATCAAGAGTCATTTGACCTTCCAACAGAGCCAGCCAGGAATCCCAAATCCAATGACTTTTTGATGTCCTTGATGCAGTAATGGAAAAACCAAGTCAGCTCCTTACATCACATTACATATAAAAACCAAACCAAACAAAATCCCACAACTGCCCATTATTCATAGGCAGTATGGCACAGAATAAGTCATTTTACCACTCTAAGAGTTGGTCTCCTCATCTATAAAATGGGCACAATATTGACCAGCCTCTCAAGATTATGGTAAAAGGTTTTTTTTTAAAGGTTACTCAAGTCCAGAGCCTGATAAAGTGATCTAACAAAATGTTAGCTTCTTCTCACTTTCTACTTTTATTTGATAAATTAAAAAGAACTGAATGAGGTTTTAATCTCCCTTCTCTGTCTCTAACACATCTTCTAGCAGATACTAGAAGTATCTACTAGAAAGTATAAAATAAAATATAAAAGTACTAAGTAAAGTACTTATAAAGTATAAAAAATGCTAAGATCAATTATAACTGAAGTTGATTCTCTTTCTTAAAGGTATATTTAAGGCTAGATTTATAAATAAAAATCAAAGCTCCATGCACTGGCTCAAAAAGAAATGGCAACACTAGAACACAGATTATGGTTTTTTTTTTTTTTTTTTTTTATAATTTGGAAGAGAGAGAGAGAGGTAGGGGGAGGGGGCAGAGGGAGAGAAAGAGAATCCGAAGCAGGCTCCATGCTCAGCACAGAGCTTGATGGACACAGAGCTTCACCCCACAGCCCCAGGATCTTGACCTGAACTGAAATTAAGAGTCATATGCTCAACTGACTGAACCACCCAGGTGCCCCCCAGATTGTGCTTTTTTTAATTTACATTTTTGTTTTGAGAGTGAAAGAGAGAGCATGAGTAGGGGAGGGGAAGAATGAGAGGAGACAGAAAGAATCCCAAGCAGGTTCTGAGCTGCAAGTGCAGAGCCAATGAGGGGCTCCACCTCACAAAACTGTGAGATCATGACCTGAGCTGAAATCAAGAGTCAGATGCTTAAGCAACTGAGACATACCCAGACTGTGGTTTTAAAGCAAGGATTTTTCACTCAAAGAAATCAGGCCTCCTTGGGAAAATGGCTAAATGCCTTCATATAGGAGTCAAATGCTTGGGTAAAGGAATATTTCTTTTTATAGAAGTATTGGACAATAAATGAAAAATAAATGATAGAATTAGTTTACAACTACTACTTTACAACTCCTAATTACTAGATCTAGATAATGATCATTAATGGCTGCCTATTCATCATCATCACACATTATTTCCTGATGGAAGTAGGACTATAAAGTGAACTTGAAAAAAACTCTGAATCTGATAAAGCTTCTGCCACTTTACAAAAAATACAAAGGATAGATAAAAGTTGGGTGTGCACAACTGGCTAAATCCATTTAGTGGTAAACTCTACAAAAACAAACAAACAAACAAACAAACAAACAAACCTGGTTTCTTCACTAAAAAGAAAAAAAAAAGGAGACAGAGATGGAATGGGACCTTACAGTTTAGGAGATGACTAAAGATATCAACCAATTACAATATTTTGACCTCATCTGGGTCTCAATTTAGTAAACTGGAAGGAAGATAAAGCTGAAGACAATGAGGAAAAGAAAAATACTGATTGAATAATCATTTTAAGGTATGATAATTATATTTGGATATGTTTTTAAAATATGAATCTTCATCTTTTTAGGGATATGTATTGAAAACCAGATAAATTGATGATGCCTGGGATTTGCTTCAAAATAACAGAGAGGAGGCAGGGAAATGCAGAGACAAAACAAGAGTTGATAAATTTTGAAGTTTGGTGATGTATACATGGGGAGGTCATTGAACTATTCTCTATTTTTGTCTATGTTTGACATTTCCTATAATAATAAAAGTCTCTTTACAAAGGGTAGGGTTCTTCCTGAACCTTCATAACCACCAGTGAAACACAGGGCCATGTTCCTAGAGATTCATCAGGAGTACAAGTGTCAATGGGTACCAGGCTCATGCACTGTGGGTACATATGGGCTGCAACTGTCCATGCCATATGCACAGTTGGGTTAATTTGCTACACCGTGAACCCAGGCCTATGTACACCAGTGACCCTCCTCCCCTGACTTATCTATTTTGATTAAGTACCCAATTTATGCACAATCAGCTCTTGGCTATTTCAGGCCTGGCAGGGGTACCTGCAATAGTTCCTTGATATCCCTGAGGAGGGTGTAAATTATAGTACTTCTGCCTGAGGCACTCCCTGCACATAATGAGCATCATGGGACACTACAAAAGCACCATTTGCTGGTGATGCCTTCTGAGCTCCTGTAACTGCAAACACATATGGGAGCTGTATATGTGTCTATAAGGGGTAGCACACACTTCCTCACTTGCCTCAAGAACATTCTCCTCAGGGGTGCCTGGCTGGCTCCGTTGGTAGATCATGTGACTTTTTAAAATGTAATCTCTACACCCAATGTTAGGCTTGAACTCATGGCTCCAAGATCAAGAGTTGGATGCTCTGACTGAGCCAGCCAGGCATCCTGAGCATGTGACTCTTGATCTTGGGACTGTGAGTTCAAGCCCCATGTTGGGTGTAGAGCTTACTTTAAAAAAACAAAAAAAGAGAAAGGAAAGAAAAAGGAAGGAAAAAAAAAAACCACTTTCCCCGGTTCCACCCTAAAATAGACTCATAGTTATCCAAGTCCTGGATCAGACACCCATAGCTGTGAACTTCATTTTCAATGGTCCATATGTACCTCTTTGGCTTGTCCCTACTTTGGAATTTTAAATTTCTTTCCTGGATAGCATAAACTCTCTTTCCATCTCTGGTTTGTTACCAGATCTATTTCCCTAACACTGATCCTCCTGACCTCTGCAAGGCCTGAGAGGAAAGGGGAAGATTCAGACCCTAAGGGTAGCTAACCTAAGGGTTATTAGCTCCTTAAGTGTCCTCTTCTTCACCTCTTCTGCCAGCAGCGTCTCTGCTCGTATAGTTCCCCTCTGCTTTCTCCTAGTCCCCTGGTACTCTTTCTCCTTTTCCTAAGAAGTTGTAGACTCTGGATCCACATCTAGGCAGCTTTCTACTCCACATCTACAGGTGAAACAAGAGGATTCTAGTGGGAATCTAGTGGATAGCTATAGTGATAAGAATAATGAGGTTGGGGACACAAAAGATGTGTGCCCATTTTCTCACTTTCCATCTTTGATTCACACTTCACATTTAGATATACAATTCTCCTGGAATTGATTTCTTTCGAAACAGCTTTATTAAAGTTTAATTCACATACCATATAATTTATACATTTAAGTATACAATTAAATAATTTTTTAATGTATATTCACAGGGTTGTGCAATCATCAACCACAATCTAATTTAGAGCATTTTCATCCCCCTGTAAGAAACCCTGTACCCATTAGGTGTCACTCTGCATTCTCTTCCACCTCCATTCCAGCCCCAAAAAACCACTAAGTTCACATTTTGGCTATTATGAATAGTGCTCATGTACAAGTTTTGTGTGGATGTATATATCCAGTTCTCTTGGGAATATACTTAGAAGTGCAATTGCTGAATCTTATAATAGTTCTATGTTTAACTTTTTGAGAAAATGCCAAACTGTTTTCCAAAGTGGCTGTACCATTTTACATTCCCACCAGCAATGTATGAAAGAAAATTCTAATTTCTCTACATCCTTGCCAATACTTTATTTTCTATCTTTTTGATTACAGCCATCATAGTAGTTGTGAAGTGGTAACTCATTTCTGTTTTAACTTGCATTTCCTTAATGACTAATGATGCTGAACATGTTTTCTTCTACTCGTGGGCCTTTTGTATATGTTCTTCAGACAAATGTTTATTCAGATCCCTTTGACTACTTTCTTTAAGTTTTTACTTATTTGTTTATTTTTGAGACAGTGAAAGTGCAAGCAGGAAAGGGGCGGAGAGAAGAAGAGACAAAATCCCAAGCAGGCTCTGTGCTGTCAGCATAGAACCCAACACAGGGCTTGAACTCAGGAACCATGAAGTCATGACCTGAGCCAGCATCAAGAGTCAGACGCTCAACCGACTGAGCCACCCAGGCACCCCTAGATTCTCTTGACTGTTTTTTAATTAGGTTGTCTTTTTATTATTGAGTTGAAAAAGTTCTTTATATATTCTAGATACAAGTCCTTTATAAATGTAGGATTTGCCAATGTTTTCTCCCATTCTGTGGGTTGTCTTTTCACTTTCTTGATGGTATCACTTGTGGCACAAACGTTTTTTTTTTTAAGTTTACTTATTTTGAGAGAGACAGAGATAGTGCAAGTGGGGGAGGGGCAGAGAGGGAGAGAGAATCCCAAGCAGGCTTTGTGCTGCCAGCGCAGAGCCTGATGTGTGGCTGGAATGCACAAAGCCGCGAGATCATGACACAAGCCAAAACCAAGAGTCAGTCTCTTACCCGACTGAGCCACCCAGGCACCTTTTAGACTTGATTTTGGCATCTTTCTCATAAACCAAATGTCCATAGATGTGTAGGTTCATTCATCCTTCCGTCCCTCCTTTCTTCTTCCTTCCCTTTCTCCCTTCATTATTTAAAACAAAAACTTTATTTATTTTTATTTATTTAAAAGTTTATTTATTTTGAGAGAGAGACAGAGCATGAGCAGGGGAGGGGCAGAGAGAGGGAATCCCAAGCAGGCTCCATGCTGTCAGCATACAGCCCGATGAGGGGCTCAAACTCACGAGCCATGAGATCATGACTTTAGCTAAAATCAAGTCAGATGTTCAACCGACTGAGCCACCTAGGTGCCCCAACAAAAACTTTTTTAAAAGCTCTATGCCCAGTGTGGGGCTTCAAGAGTCATATCCTCTACTGACTAAATCAGCCAGGTGCCCCTGTGTAGGTTCATTCTTTAAAAGCTAGATAGAACTCACCTGGTTCTAGTGACAATTTTAGTGGTAAGTTATAAAATAAAATTTTCGATGAGAATAAAAGTTTTCCATGTCTTAGGTTAATTTCGGTAATTTATATCTTGCTAAAAAATCATCTGGGGGCACCTGGGTGGCTCAGTCGGTTGAGCGTCCAACTTCGGCTCAGGTCATGATGTCACCACTTGTGAGTTTGAGCCCTGCATCAGGCTCTGTGCTGACAGCTCAGGGCCTGGAGCCTGCTTTGGATTCTGTGTCTCCCTCTCTCTCTGACCCTCCCCAACTCACGCTCTCTGTCTCTCAAAAATAAATAAACATTAAAAAAAATCATCTGGGTCTTAAAATTTGTTGTCAGAGTTGATGGATTTAAAAAAATTATTTTAATCTCTGGACAGGTCTTCTTTCTCAACCATCTATATTTTAGCTTTCTCTTTTTCTTTCTTTCTTTTTTTAAATGTTTATTTACTTATTTTGAGAGAGTGCATGCACTCATGCATACACAAGCAGGGGAGGGTCAGATAGAGAGAGAGAGAGAGAGAAAGAGAGAGAGAGAGAGAGAGAATCCCAAGCGGACTTTGTCAGCACAGAGCCCAATTGTGGGACTCTATCGCATGAACTGTGAGATCATGACCTGATGACCTGAGCTGAAATCAAGAGTTGGATGCTTAACTGACCAAACCACCCAGGTGCTCATGTCTTTTTTTCTTAATTAGGCTCTTCAAGGGTTTTCTTATTTTATTGTTTTTTCAAAGTACCAGTTTTTGGATTTGCTATTCTTTCTACTAATTTTTGTTTCCTGTCTCATTAGCTTTACCATTTATCTGCATTAATTCTGTCTTCATGTCTTTTTTATGGATATTATTTTATGGTTCATTTTCCGATTTCTTTTTATTTTTTATTTTTTTTAATGTTTATTTATTTTTGAGACAGAGAGAGACAGAGCATGAACAGGGGAGGGTCAGAGAAAGAGAGAGAGAGACACACAGAATCTGAAGCAGGCTCCAGGCTCTGAGCTGTCAGCACAGAGCCCGACGCGGGGCTCGAACTCACAGACCGTGAGATCACGACCTGAGCTAAAGTCGGACGCTTAACCGACTGAGCCACCCAGGCGCCCCTCTTTTTTTTTTTCAATATTTATTTTTGAGAGAGTTTGTGAGTGCATGGTGTATACGCATGCATGAGTGGGGCAGAGGCAGAGAGGAGGACAGAGGATCCAAAACAGGCTCCATGCTGACAGCACAGATCCTGATGCCGGGCTTGAACTCATGAACCATTAGATCATGACCTGAGCTGAAATCAAGAGTCAGACGCTTAACCAAATGGGCCACCCAGACGCCCCTCATTTTCCAATTTCTTAAAGTGAGCATTAAAAATGCCTTTATTTTTAGGTTCTCTTCTATAATAACAATGATATCTAATACTTTTAATTTTCTGTTAAGTATAATTTTTGCTGTATTTCACATAGATTTGTATTAAATATTCTCCTTTACTGTGCTTTCTTAATGGTCTTGATTCCCTCTCTGATCTCACAGTTATCTACAAGTGTATTTCTCAATTTCCAAGAAGGTTAGAATGTTTTAGTCCTTTTATTAGTTCTAATTTTATTGGATTAAGATCAGGTGATATTGTCCGTAAAATCTCCATTTTTTTTTTCAGTCTGTTAATACTTTCTTTGTGGTCAAGGGCATAACTAATTTTTATAAATGTTCGACAGACTTAAGAGAAAAAAAATTCCTATTAAATTTTTCTATTAATCTTTTAAATTGAGTTTGTTGGTTATATAATTCAAACATTGTATAATCTTACATAATTTTGATTTTGAAAAATGTTTATTAAAAATTTTTTATACTTGGATTTTTATAATAGTGTGAAAAAGTATATGTTCAAGAAAAAGGATCAAAGACAAAATACATAGCAAGGAATGAAAAAAAATAAAATTTCACCTTATCAAAATCTATGACACTACAAAAAATCAATTTTTATGCTAAGCACAATATACCTACTATAGAAAAACTTTCTGCAGGAAAATATGCTTCCTTAGATTCTTTTTCTGTTTTTGTATAAACACACGTTTTGATGCAGTCTAATAAACAAGTACAATACATTTTGACTGAGATAACTATTTTGTCAAGAAATTGCACTTACTCTGGTTGGGAGATTGCTCTGTCGGGGTTTCTGTATCAAAATGTGGACCTGAAGAAGTATAAAGAACTCCTTTATTGTAATTTTCCCATCTTTGAGTTTCTGAGGAAAGAAAAAAAGTTTGCACAACTATTCAAAGTGAGTTCTTTTTGACTATAACACCCTACTTTGTTTCTAAATAGCTTACAGTATATTTGTGGAAATATCTAAATATCTGTAAAGCTATACATGAAAAGATTTTATCTAATAGTATTTCTTAATGTTATTCAGTAACAATAGAATTAAGAACAAATTATAAAACACAGGTCTTCTAATTGTGATTTCTACTCCATATGACTAATGAACATGCTGGGTCCTTAATAAAAAACACTTGTTTTCTGTATAGTTGAAATATTTCATAATTAAAAAAACATTTTTTTAAGTTTCTTTTTTTTGAGAGAGAAAGAGTGAGCAGGGGAGGGGCAGAGAGACAGAGAGAGAGAGAGAGAGAGAGAGCTGATCAGCCTGGGGCTGGATCTCTTGAACTGTGAGATCATGACCTGAGCCGAAATCAAAGACTTGGACACTTAACCGATTGAGCCACCCAAGCTCCCCTAAAAAAATTTAAAAACAAAAAGAGGAAAACAGTTGCAACAGAAACATAAGTATTTTAACATACCTCCTTCAAGCTCTCTTCACAAATAGTGTCTCTGAGGAACTGTGATTCCATTTGACTGTTGTGGTGTGCTAGAGGTAAAGCAAATTCAGGAGATGAACAGGTCAAAACTGAATTGTAAGCTTAATTTTAACCATCATTCAGGTTTATATGTGTGGTTCATTCTATTGAAGATATCCACTAGGATCTTTTGGGGAAGAGAGTCATTTATAGTGCAAAGTATATCACAATTTTAAGGCCCCATTCAATGTTTCTCTTACCGTTTATAGTCTATCACTTCTCAATTTATTAAAATTACTAAGAATTAAAATGAGACTAAATATTTTACTTATCAATTAGCTATAACTCCCAAAAGCTTAAATAAATTTTAAATATCTCCTAAACTGAAATACATTTATTATTAGTCAAGTAAGCAGATGACTTCTATTATTTAGCCTTCATGAAGATCTTACTGCTGAAGTCCAGAGAAGTCCCATCGGCCTTGATCGAATCCAGAGAACTGCTGCAACTACATGGTGTCCTGCTTAGGCTCTTTATTAATACAGTGTTAGCATTTTTATCTATATCCCCTTCAGCATGGTGATCAAAAATCTGAAATTATCAATTAAGGAACATCATCAGCATGAAGTTAGGACTTTGTATACCTATAAATAACTAAATGTTTGTTAAATGCTAACAAATACTACTTCTTAACATAAAACTTATCTATAATTTATATGAAATACCTCAGTAACAAATTAGAATAATAAGCAACTTATTAAACCTTTAAAGTAATTTATTTAAGAATATATAGAAATCACCTTGTGCATTATACCGCATAAGCAAATGGTTTCTCAGATGTGTTTAAGTTAAAGACAGATCCAGTGAGCTGACAAATGTTGACCTATCCAATTATTTAACTACTAGCCACCAGGGTCAGGGCTACCACGCTGAAATAAACCAGCATAGAAAATTGGCTATACATAGTGGCTCTGGCTAGAGCACAAAGAAACTTACTTCCAGGCTTTAGTACTTCTTTCCCCAGGTGACCAACATTCCTTTGGCTGATGTCAAATAAGGGATGTAGTCTTGCTTTTACCATTTTAGCCATTTGACTTTACAGCCTTAAACGCCATTTTCACCTACTACTTACATAAGTTTTGAAGACAACATGTTCTTGGTCTAAATGTTAGAATGTAATCTCCATGAGAACTGATTTTCTTTTCTGTAAATTCTCATTGATTCATTCCCAGCTCCTAAACAAAACCCAGGACACAGCAGATATTCACTATCTACTGAACAAAATAATACTAATTTTTGGGGCGCCTGGGTGGCTCAGTCAGTTGAGAGTCTGACTTCAGCTCAGGTCATGATCTCACAGCTCGTGGGTTCGAGCCCCGTATCAGGCTCTGTGCTGACAGCTCGGAGCCTGGAGCCTGCTTGGACTCTGTGTCTCCCTCTCTCTCTGCCCCTAACCCAACTGCATTGTCTCTGTCTCTTTCAAAAATAAATAAACATTAAAAAAATATTAATAATTTTTATGGAATCTTTTTAGTTTTAAATTTTCTATCACTGATACTACTTCAAAGCTTCATTTCCTCAGGACCTCATATTATAGAAGTACTAAAATAATTTTCTAAGCTCACACACATATTTCTTAATAGCATTTAAACTCTGTTTTCTATCAATCTCTGATACTTTCTAATCTTTATTTCTCCACCTATACAACTCAATTTGAGTGATAGGTTTCATTCTCTCCAAGTTATCTAAATGAGTATTCCTTCAACTTCAAAAAAAAAAAAAAATCTATGACCTCTTTCATAAATTCAGAATCTCACTTCACCTTGAGATACTGGGCTTGACTTAGGCATTCTCTCATTCACTAAAGAAATGGACTCTCAGCTTTCACATATCTTCATTAGCCAAGAAAATTCAAGCAGGCTTTTCTTTATGCAGTTTGCATAACAAAAAGTTGTTTTGTTTTGTTTTTTACCCTCTAGATATTTAGAACACTAAAGATAACTTTTCAAACTACATACACCCTGCCTGGAGATTCTCATATGCAAACACACAATGACAAATTGCACAATTTCAGCATTAATTTTTATATTACTTCCCATTTCATTTTTTTGTGATTTGTCACTTCAAATTGTTAGTCAAATAATTTAACATGCCACACACGATTATTTCCCCAGCCCTATAGTTGGAAATAATCAATTCCTACTCATCAACTTCTGCCTTAAAATTAAAATTCAAGGGCCGCCTGTGTGGCTCAGTCAGTTACTGACTAATGATTTCTGCTTAGGTCATGATCTCAGGGTCATGAGTTAGAGCCCTGAATTGGTGTGGAGGCTGCTTGGGATTCTCTCTTTGCCCCTCCCCTGCTCGTGCACATGTGTTCTCTCTCTCTCAAAATAAATGAATACATATTTAAAAAAATAAATAACATTCCTTAGTTCAAGACAGAGCTTACCTCCTGATCTTGTGGAGTATCACTAAACCTAATCTCACTTTTTCTGATTTTTGTCTCATTCTGAATATCATCTTCTTCTTGTGTCCAGGTTCTTTTTTGGCTATTACTGGTTTCTCTTATTTTATTTTCAGATGGTGAAATCTCTTTTTGATATGTCTCAATCAAAGCCTTTTCCTCAGTTTCTACGATAATAGAGTCTGAGGAATTAATCTCACCAGGGTATATAGGAAGGTTTTCCTCATTTATATATTGAGATGGACTTAAGTTCAGCTTAGTTGCAACAAACTCAATGCTTGATTCCTTACTGAAGACTGGTTGAGTTTCTAAGTGACTTAAATCAGCTGTATCTCCTTGAATCTGCTTCAGGTCATCAATACCAGTGACACTACAGTTTCTCTTATTTGGCAATCTGGGCAAAAATATTCCCAAAGAACGTCTCCTTACTTTATCTTTTACAACTGTGAGTGGCACAGAGACAGTTTCAGTTCCATTATGAGAAATTTTATTTTCTTTATCATCTTCAACATTGCTGGACACTGTGTTAATATTATGTATTTCTGTAGCTTGCTCTATACTCCTATGATTGTGTGCCTTATTTACCAATGCAAGTAATTGTTCTGGAGAAGGTGGTATATGAGCAGTTTGGAAATCTAAAAATTCTTCAGTTTTTCCATTCAAATTATTCAGATCTGATTTGACACTACTAAAACTTGCAGTATTAGATGCAATTTCAGGAGATGATGCTTCTCTAGAATTAGAATGAGTGTGAATAACTTGCTTAGTCAAGTCAGAGTTACTGTGGAAATCTGTATTGTATTTAGCTGCCTGAATATTTTTCCTCAGCTCTTTTTTACAGGCTATAGTATACTGTTGGGCATTATTGAGCATTTTGGACTCATTTGCACATGTGGGTACAGAAGAATTTCCCATAACAATATTTAAATCCTTATTTCCAGTGTTAGACAATACTGTTTCATCTTTATTCACAATTATTTGTCCTTGTTGAGATAATGGAGGTAGCTGGGTTGAGAGATGAGGCTTAGAAGCCACACAGACATCATCAACAAAGGTCATCTTTAAATTATGTTCTGCCTTATCAACAAAGCCCTCCATTTGATCCTTTGGGAGCTTAAAAGATACTCGCTTTGAATTAGGTTTAGTTACCTCCCCTAGATCTTGACTATATATTAAAGTTTGATTAGCTATCACATTTTGGGGCTCCTTAATCAGATCTTGATCTTTGAGCACTGTTATAGCACAGTCTAAGTGTCCTTTGGTAATGGTTTGAGTAACTTCTTCCTCTAACAAAGAACAAGAAGCAGAGAGAGGCAGTCCCTCAGATTTCAAGTAATATTCATTGGCTAAATTGTTTGCATAAACAAGATCGTTTTGCATTGGGCAATTACTGGCTTTCTCATCTTTATCATCTGAGGACATGACATTCCCCTCCAAATTGTCAAAATAGGAAATAGCATTTGGTAAACAGGAATAATTATCACTGGATCCACACATAGCAGTTGCATGACTGTTTGTAAAATCCATGTTTCTTCTATCTGTACTATTTAACTGACAGCTTTCAGTTTTGGCTTTTTCCAATGTATAGGCCTGGTCTACAACTTTCCCCCTGACCTGCTCATCCACAGTCCTATTGAATTTGATCATTTCTAACTGACTTTGACCCCCAGACAATGTATTAATAGTAACAGAGGGTATCACATGATGCTTTTGCTCAGAGTAAACAATTTTGTTTTCTACAGCCAGTGCTTGTTTTTCAGTGAGTTCTTGAATAGAGTGACCATCATTACGAAAAGAAATACCCAAGGTTTTTCCTTTAGCTATTCCAAATTTAGGGCACTCTTGAAGAATTTCCTCTGTGGCTTGACAATCAATGAAAACAGTATGGGATTTGGTAACTTCCAGATCACAGTGATTATCTACAAACATTACAGTTTTGTCCATAGGCCTAGTAGTTATTTTATCTGGTGAGACAGTTTCACATTCTAAGGCAGTTGTGTGACTTCTAGTCATCTCCATGTCATCCTGCCCACATGTATACAAAACAGTTTTAGAAGTTCCTGCCAAAGGCACCAAACGGGAATCCTCTCTATCTTCCAGGACACTTTTGTTACTTATTTTCACTGTACAACTCTGGGTGATATCCATACCATTTTTATCATTTTTGAAAAATGCAGTTTTGTCATTTTTGAGACTAAGGCTTTTCCTTCTCTGACTTTTGCGTGATATAGTATCATTCAGAAGTTCAGGCTTTGGTACATCTTTGTCATTTTTCCAAACGGTTGATTTAGGCACTTCCATGTTATCACCAGCTATAAATCCTACAGCTTTCTCTATAGGACCAATGTTAGGCCATTCTGTCAGTGGTGTTAGCTTGTTGACTTTTGCTGCTGAATGGTCACTTTCACCATTCTCTGGAAAGAAAACACTGTCCTCTGCAGAAGGAAATATCACTCTTGGCTTTTCTGGGCTTTTTCTTTTGCATAGTTCAAAGTCAGGTCTGTCTGTAAGCACAGTCCTATCCTTTGCTTGGTAGTCAATGAAAACAGTGTGGGACTTTGTTATTTCCAGTTCATTGTAATTATCTACAAACATTACAGTTTTGTCAACAGGCCTAGTGATTTCGTCCAGTGAGACAGTTTTACATTCTATAGCAGTTGTGTGACTTCTAGTGACCTCCATGTCATCTTGCCCACACGTATACAAAACAGTTTTAGAAGTTCCTGCCAAAGGCACCAAATGAAAATCTTGTTCATTTAATAAAGGTTTATGATTTATTTCCACTGTAAAACTCTTGGTGATATCCATATCATTCTCATCACCCTCTGAAAATACAATAGTCTTATCAACTTTTAGTCTGCCAACACTTTTCCTTCCACAAATTTTGACATCTTGCTTTTCATTCAGAAATCCAAGTTTCTGTATACTTTTGTCCTCCAACACATCTATGTTATCATTAGAAACAAATACTCCAATTCTCCCTGCAGGAGTTTTACTACATTTTTCGACTTTTACAGCTATCTGTTTGTTTACTGTTGTCAGCTGGCTGTTAGTATTTTCTAAATCAGTCTTACCCAATTCTTGTACCTCAGAAGGACCAAATCCAATGACAACAGTATGACTCTTGGTTAGATCCATATTTTGTTCTTCCTCTGAACAAGTAATTGTCTTGTCATGAGAACAGTCAAGTGTGGGATTGCCTAAACTTTTCCTTAGTGGCTCAGGCAGTTTAGAATTCTGGCCTGGTGCAGATTTCACTGTGTAACTGTTAACAGCAATATTATGATTTTTCATGGTAGACTGTCCTTCTAATACAGAAAATGACTCTGTGGTAGGAAATAAAGGTTGCTGACATAAAACTGTATTTCCACTATTTCCCAGTGTTGCTTGTTTCTCAAGATTTCCACCAGAGTATACCATATTACAGCTTGTTGCTATGTCTTGATTAGCATCAGCTGAGTGAGGAGAATCTTTGTCAAGATAGGGTGCAATCTTGAAAACTTGATCTTTGTCTTTGCCCCAGGTGTCATTTGGGGTGTTTTTAGATATTTTGTCTGGCTGTTGGGATGGTTCCATATGACTTTTGGTCATTTCTTCCCATTCATTTGAAGAGCTTTTGCTTTGACAGTGAAATTTACTGGTATTCTCAGATGTTAGATAGTAAGATGCAAGAGGAACTTGACTTCCTAGGTTAGTTGTGTGGCTTCTAGTCAAATCCATATCTTCATCTGTGAATATTTCAGTCTTTTTGTCAGTCAATGAAAAGGATGAAGAATTTGCCAGGCTCTGCTGTAATCTTCCCTTAAATTCATGAGGAACTGAGCTACAATTTATATTTATTTCCTCATCCTCTGACATGGTTTTGAGATTTTGGAGCATCATTTCTTTTTCAGATACTCGTGTGTCTGCTCTCTGTATGTTTGTCTGATCTTGTTTAAAAATCTGATTATCTATTGCAACTGTATGACTCCTGGTAATGTCCATGCTATCCTCTCCTAAATAAACAGTTTTCTCTGTGACAACAGACATAATATCTGGATTGGGATATATTTTAGAATAATTACTCTCATTCTTCAGTAAATTTTTCTCTTCTCTCATACCTGAGAGACACTTGGTTAGTTCCATAGCATCATTACTGCTAGAACAGAAAAATGTTTTATGATCTTGAGTAGCTGGGCTCACACATAGAGATTCTGGGATCATGGCCAATGTTCTGGCATCTTGGTTAGAAGTCTGTGTGACTATGTGAGCTTCTGTCTCTGTAATAGGACTTCTGATAGTATGTATTTCACCCTTAGGGTTGAAAGAAGGGTCTTGAAAAGCAGCACTCAGTTTATTCTTTAAGAATGTCTTCTTTCCTGGAGCTTTAGTTCCATAAGCTGTTGGAATATCCATCATGACATTCTGAGTTTGATTTTCTGTATTAGATAAATTATCTGCTGAGGGCAAATTCTGGATAGTGTGATTAACTGTCAAGTCCATAAAGTCATTGCCATAAATTGTAATATCATCACCTTTAAATTCCCTTAAGCTGGTCTCACTGGATGTGGGAACCAAAGTCTGAATATTGGCTGTATGACACTGGGTGAAATTCATCTCATCATCTTGTTCTCTAAAGATTCTAGTCATATTATTGCTATTTTCATCTACCCTAAGAGATACATGCATTTGATGTACAGAAGAGGCCCTATGTGATTCTTTGGGATGAACAGATATCTCAAAATTTTCTTTATCCGGTCCTGTTAAAGCATTAGATTTTCCTGTTTTCAATCTTTTTATGAAGTCATTAAAATTTATTTTCTTTTCTGAAGAAGTGCTTTGATCCATGGAAAAATTTAATTCCTTTTTCATTCCTAAATCCTTAGTATGGAGCTTTAAGTTAGCCAGAAATGATGTGGTATCTATCTTAGTGGATTTTTCACTTTTGGTACAATCTAAAAGGCCTTTGGTAATCATCACAGTGTGACTTGTTGTTAGATCCATCTGGTTTTCATCTGAAAAGACGACTGTCTGGTCATGTGCATGTTTCTTTTCATGGCTGTGTTCTGCAACTGAAATCTATAATGAAAGCAAAATGTAGGAGATTAGATCAAATGCAAACTTTTAGAAAGGTATTTTATAACATGTACTATATACAGAGTACTATATAAACAATCCTCAACGATGGTTTCATGATATACTGTTTGTCTGAATCAGTGACATGGTATGTAGCATATTTTTGCACAAATTGAAAGTTCAAGGTTAATTATACACCTACTAGAACGACTAAAACATGAAAAAGACTGACGATGTCAATTATAATAAAAATTCTAATTACTAATTAGATAGGTCATTCTCATGCTAAATAAAAAAGACTGAGAAAGGGATAAGTGCATGATAGCTAATTTATAGTATGCTCTACTCTTAGAAGTTAAGTTCTTTTTGAATCTTAAAGCAGTGGTTTTATTTGTAAGGATACAGCCTAACTTCTTGCTACTCAAAGTACGGTCCGTGCACTAGTATCATCAGGAGATTAGAAGTAAAGAATCACAGGGCCTGCGCCAGATGTACTGGAAAAGTATCTATATTTCAACAAAATCTTGAGTTCATATGCTCATTACAGTTTGAGAAGTCCTGATATAATTAATATATTTCCCTATTATTTATACTGGTTGTGACTGAACTGCCCTTAGTTAACTGAAAAGGTAAGAAGTTTTCCAGTCTATGCTGGTCCACTTTGGTAATTAACCACTAAATCATGCCATTACCATTAATGTTTTTGTGTGTTAACTATCAAGGGAGACTAAAATATAAAGGCACATGCATGAACTCATACCTCTCTCTGTTGCATCTGAGACTGAATGGGAGCACAAAGCAATGTGTTCATTCCTATTGAAAAAGAAGAAAAAACTATAGTCAATAAGAAAAAAATATATTATCAAGAGCCTGATTTTTCTTTCCTTAGGTTCTTTATCATTTATGAATATTTACTTAGTATTATCAGTTACTAAGCCCTTCATAAGAACTTAGGTATTAAATTTCATTGACTTCCAATTGTCCCATTTTAGGGACAGAGAGATCAGCGATTATTATATTCTCTATGTGACTGAAATATTTTTAGAATGTGGTAAATTTGTTTTATCAAAGTTTATTTATTTATTTTGAGAGACAGAGAGCAAGTGAAGGAGAGGCAGAGAGAGGGAGAGAATCCCAAGCAGGCTCCACGCTCAGCATGGAGCCCAATGCGGGGCCCAATCTCACAGCTGTGAGATTATGACCTGAGCCAATATCAAGAGTTAGATGCTTTGGGGTGCCAGGGTGGCTGTCGGTTGAGTGACTGACTTTGGCTCAGGTCATGATCTCATGGTTTGTGAGTTCGAGCCCCGTGTGGGGCTCTGTGCTGACAGCTCGGAGCCTGGAGCCTGCTTGATTCTGTGTCTCCCTCTCTCTCTGCCCCTCCCCCACTCATGCTCGGTCTCTGTCTCAGAAATAAATAAACATTAAAAAAAAAAAAAAAGAGTTAGACACTTAACCAACTGAGCCACTCAGGCACTCCTAGGATGTAGTGATTTAAAAAAAAAAATTTTTTTTTTAATGTTTATTTATTTTAGAGACAGAGAGACAGAGCACAAGCAGGGGAGGGGCAGAGAGAGCCAGAGACAGAATCTGAAGCAGGCTGCAGGCTCTGAGCTGTCAGCACAGAGCCAGACGCGGGGCTCGAACCCACAAACCAGGAGATCATGACCTGAGCTGAAGTCAGACACCCAACCGACTAAGCCACCCAAGCGCCCCACAGATGTAGTGATTTTAAAGGGGGAACTGTAAAGTTGGAAAGTTTGGAATACTTTTTTTTTCCCTCCATTTTATTTTTATTCTCTGGATAGTAGAGGTTACATGGGAAAGAATACCCAGCTGATGAGATAGATATGTTAGAGTAAGGAGTAATTGGGTGGCTCAGTTGGTTGAATGTCAGACTCTTGGTTTCAGCTCAGGTCATGGTCCCAGGGTCATGGGATTCAGCCCCATATCAAGCACTGCAGGGAGCCTGCCTGAGATTCTCTCTCTCTCTCTGTCCCTCTCCCTGACTCACGCGCATTCTCTCTCATAAAAAAATAAAATAAAATAAATGAAATGTTAGATAAAGATTTTGAAGCATCTGTTATTTTATGTTAAAGAATCTAAAAATTTTTTTTTAATGTTTATTTATTTTTGAGAGACAGAGCATGATCAGGGGAGAGGCACAGAGAGAGACACAGAATCCAAAGCAGGCTCTAGGCTCTGAGCTGTCAGCACAGCCCAACGTAGGGCTCGAACTCACAAACCCCGAGATCATGACCTGAGCTGAAGTCGGACACTTAACCAACTGAGCCACCCAGGTGCCTCTATGTTAAAGGATCTAGATGCTTCCATGATGAGATGTGCGTTTTATAAAAAATAACTCCAGAGAAGAAGAAAGTAGATTTAAGAGAAGATGAACCAATGAGGAGCTGCTACAATATTGCAGATATAAAGAGGATGAAAATTTATGTTTGGGTAAGAGAAAATGAGAATGAAAATAAGAGATTAGACTCAAGACTTTTTGAATTGAAATATAAAGATTTAGGTCACAAATGGACTTTCGAAATAGGAAGGGATTGAAGACGCTATATAAAACAGGAAATACATTTTATAATACTTAAATTTAAAGGCAAATCTTTAGACCATTTTTTTAAGTTTTTATTTAAATTCCAGTTAGCAAGGTGGTTAACATACAGTGTAATATTAGTTTCGGGTGTACAATATAGTGATTCAACACTTCCGTACAACACTGGTACACATCACAAAAATCTTTAGAACATTTTAAAGTGTTTATAGCAGGGCACCTGGATGGCTCTATCAGACATTAAGCATCCAACTTCAACTCAGGTCATGATTTCACAGTTTGTGAGTTCGAGCCCCACATCGGGCTCTGTAATAACATAACACCTCAGAGCCTGGAGCCTGCTTCAGATTCTTTGTCTCCCTCTCTCTCTGCCCTTCCCCTGTTCATTCTCTGTCTCTCAAAAATAAATAAACATTAAAAAAAGTTTTAAAGAGTTTATGGCAACCCTGATTGAATATGATGAAGTAATTATAGGCTTTTTTATTTAAAAAATTTTTTAACATTTTATTCATTTTTGAAAGACAGAGTGTGATTGGGGTCGGGGCACAGAGAGAGACAGACACAGAATCTGAAGCAGGCTCCAGACTGAGCTATCACACACACAGAGCCCGACGTGGGGCTCAAACTCATAGACTGCGAGTTCATGACCTGAGCTGAAGTTGAATGCTCAACTGACTGAGCCACCCAGGTGCCCCATTATAGGTTTTTTGTTCAAAGTCTTACTTATATATCAAGCTTTCATTCATTTATCCAACAAATATTTACTCAGAACCCATTATATGCCTCAAAACTCAACTACCTACCAAGGCACAAAGAATAAACAAAATTTCTGGACTCAGAGTTCCTAGTTTAATAAGACAGCCAGAAGTAAATACCTGAAATACAATGTGTAAATTCTACAAAAGACTGAGACATAAAAGGTATGGTATGATAGTACAAGACAGAGTGATTCCTTGGTTTTTGTCAGAGAAGGCTCCATTTAACCCAGTACTACTTAGTGTGTGGTGCCAATCTGTGAACTGCCTGTTACCAATTCATGATGAAATAAGGAGCTTGCAACCAATGTAAATCATGTGATATTTCCTTCATCAAGAAAGTTTTACTAAGAAAAAAAATGTCACCTAACTCAACAGTAGCTTACTGCCAGAGTTGATTTACATTATAGTGCAAGTTCCTTTTCTGTCATGGACTATAACACTTTGTGGACTGGCTATTTTTTTTTTTTTTTAAGATTTTATTTTTAAGTAATCCCTAAACCCACTGTGGGGATCAAACTCACAATCCTGAGATCAAGAGTTGCATACTCCACTGACTGACCCAGCCAGGCACACTGGACTGGCTATTTTGAATAGGACTGAAATTAAGCTAAGTGAAAAACTAAGTTAAGTGAAAAATGAGAAGACCGATAGGCAATTTGGAATAGGAAGGTCACTTCAGATAAAAGAAACAGCATTTATAAATGGATACAGGCAGAAAAAAAGTCAACATGGAGAACTATAAATACTTTTTCATGGGCTAGAACAAAGTATGTCTATAAAGGGCAGGAGATAAGACTGGAGAAGTTGGGGCACCTGGGTGGCTCAGTTGGTTAAGTGTCTGACTTCAGCTCATGCCATAATCTCATGGTTTATGAGTTTGAGCCTCATGTCGAGCCCCACGTCAGGCTCCACGCTGACAGTGTGGAACCTGCTTGGAATTCTCTCTCCTTCTCTCTCTCTGCCCCTCCCAACTCACACTTTCTCTCTTTCTCTCTCTCTCTCTCAAGAATTAAAAAAAAAAAAAAAAAAAAAAGCTTAAAAAAAAAAAAAGATTGGAGAAGACCAGCCAAATTAGAAAGGGCTAAGCCTATGCCAAAGAGGTGGGTTTTATCCTATAAGCAAAAAAAGTGTCATTGAACAATTTTAAGTCAGTGGGTAATATCAGATTTAGAAATATATAAAATGGTTCATAAGGATAAGAAACTAAGTACAATAGTACCCCACAAAAGAATAATGATTTGCAGGTAACAGATTTGCAGGACATTTAGGATAAAGAATAGAGTGAAACCAAGTGGATATGGGGAATGAGGAAAAGTTCAAAAATGACTCAACTCCTGACTGGAGTGAATGACTGAGTGTGAATCCAAAAATAGAGAAAACAAGAGGAACAGCAAGTCTGGCAGAAATAACAGAAGTTTGCAAAATATCAAAGTGAAGATTTTGTGTAAAGAACAGAGTTCTCTTTACATTTTTTCCCACAGTTCTTTTACACATTATTTTGTCAGAAATTTGGATAAAGAGAAAGGTATGTGGTAAGAAAAGTATTGTGGTCATACTCACCAGTAATCTCACAGTAGTTATCTTCTGGATTCTTGTTCCTAAAAATTAAAAAGTATTTTCAAAATCTATACCCCAAACAATTACCAAGTATCACAACAGTTAGAAAGGGTAGGGAAGGTCTAAGGATTTCATAGGGTGACTGGCAGAAAAATACAAAGACAGCCTTTAAAAAGACTCCTCTGACGGAAAAAATTACAAGGCAATTAAAGGACCCTTTTCAGATTGGTCTTAAGGCCTTGTTAATTTCAAGGATACTATAAAAATATGCTTAATATATGCCACTGTTTTTTTCAAAAAAACAACCTATAAAGCGACTCATTTTCTAGAAATTCATCCTGAAAACCAAACAAAAAAAAGGTAAAACAACCCAAATGTCCATCAATAGGCAGCTGACTAAATGCTGATGCAGACATACAACAAATTATAAAAGATTGAGGTATATCTATATATAACAACATGGAAAGTGTTACAAGACATACTATTAAATGTTCTCATTTTTGTCTTAAAAAAAAAACTAAAGATAAACATCACTTGGAAATACATTTAAATTTCTGCAAGGACATCCAAAATTATCAACAGTGGTTAACTGTGAAAAGCCTAAGCTTAGAGTATTTTCTGCATCAGTATATAAGAAGAATCTTTTTTTCCAGCTCAACAGTAGTCAATTACACGGAAAATTTGTGATTTATTTAACCAGTCCCTTACTGATGGATCTTGAGGATCTTTCACGTCTTTTGCTATTACATAAATGCTGCAGTGAATAATCTTACATGTTTATCATTTCAAACATTTACAAATATCTTGATGAAATAAATTCCCAGGCATGAAATTGCTGAGTCAAAGGACATGTATATTTAAAATTTTGAATGATACTGCCAGCTGCCTTCTTCAATTTACATCCACTAACAATGAGTGACTTTTTACCTATATTCTCAGACGATTAGATGAAAAATTATATCTCATTAACAGTCTTTGTATTTCTCTTATGATGAATGAAAATAAACATCTTTTCATTTGTGCAAGAGCTATTGGTATTTATTTTTCTCTATATTATGATAAGAAGGACTAATTTAATGAAAAAATCTGAAAACTTGGTATTGTCTTGTATTAGCTGTTGTATTTAAGAATTTATATGTGAAAGCAGAGTGTTTCATCACTCTGTTAAAAAGATAAGCTGGACAATGCACACACTTATGAGAGAAAGTAGTATATTAAATTCTGCAAAGAATCTGTTTTCTGAATTAACCCTAAGTATTCCACAAAAGGGACACAAAAATAAAAACAAAAAAAATTTAATTTAAAAAACACTGCATTTAACACGGATAAAGAGCTTTTAAAATATAATGTGAATCACATTTTCTTTACTTACTGTATAAATAGAACATTTTCTCCTGCATCTGTTTCTAAAAATAAAATAGAAATTAAATTTGTTCAAGGATACACTGATAAAACATTAGAAAAATTAATAGCAATTAAAAAAAAGAAATTACTAAATACCCACCTTACTTTCTGCCTCTCATGGCTCAAGTTACACTTATTTTAAAATAAATTTAAAAAAATATATTTTTATTTATTTTTTTTTTTAATTTTTTTTTCAACGTTTTTTATTTATTTTTGGGACAGACAGAGACAGAGCATGAACGGGGGAGGGGCAGAGAGAGAGGGAGACACAGAATCGGAAACAGGCTCCAGGCTCCGAGCCATCAGCCCAGAGCCTGACGCAGGGCTCGAACTCACGGACCGCGAGATCGTGACCTGGCTGAAGTCGGACGCTTAACTGACTGCGCCACCCAGGCGCCCCTATTTTTTTATTTATTTTTGAGAGAGAGACAGAACACGAGCAGGGGAGGAACAGTGAGAGAGGGAGACACAGAATCCAAAGCAAGTTCCAGGCTCTGAGCTGTCAGCACAGAGCCCGATGCGGGGCTCAAACTCACTGTGAGTTCATGACCTGAGCTGAAGTCGGATGCTTAACCGACTGAGCCACCCAGGTGCCCAGCAAGTTATACCTTTTAAGCAGTGAAATAGACAGTAAGTTTATTAAGTTTTATCAATTACCTGGTTAAATGGCAACAGTGAAATTTTAAAGTTCATTTATTTTGAGAGAGAGCATGTACATGCACAGGTGCACACAAGCAGGAGAGAGGCAGAGAGAGGGAGAGAGAGAATCCTAAGCAGGCTCCATGTTCAGCACAGAGCCCAACTTGGGGCTCGAATCCATGACTGTGAGATCATGACCTGAACTGAAACCAAGAGTTGGACACTCAAAAAACTGAGCCACCCACGTGCCCCAGCCACAGGAAAATTTTATAGAAAACAGATTTAGCAGAGATTGCAATAACATATTTACCTGTAATTTCTGACTTTACTATTTTCATATGAGACTCTGTCTGGAATACTCTAGAAAAGAAAATAAAGATTAGTGAAAATCTGTAATTTTTAATTAGAACCCTATGGTGCTAACTTATAGTCTTGACATAGGTAAAGATAATTGATTTCAGCTTCCTCTTTGCTATATTATATACTATTAATTTTTCAAATGTCAAAATTCACTTACATTAAAATCTGTTATGGTTTTTTAATGAACTCTGACAAAAATCATTATTTTATTCCTTTTAATAACCTAAAATATTCATTTTATTCAACAGAGCATTTATTATGCACTCACTATATACTTGATGCTATATACTAGAGTCTGATAGATGATCCTTGACCTCAAGGAGTTTTCACTGTAAGTAGAGAGCTGGAACAGTGATTGTCAACATTACTTTACTGAACTTTTTATTTTATTTTATATTTTTTACATTTATTTATTTTTGATAGACAGAGAGAGACAGAGCACAAGTGGGGGAGGGGCAGAGAGAGAAGGAGACAGAATCTGAAGCAGACTCCAGGCTCCGAGCTGTCAGTACAGAGCCTGACGCATGGCTCCAACTCACAAACTGCGAGATCATGACCTGAGCCGAAGTCAGACGCTTAACTGACTGAGCCACCCAGGTGCCCCTACTAAACTTTTTTTATTAACAGTTCCGATAAGATAGCATGGACTCCAGAGGAAGGGACCTCTTTTCATTGGGAGGATTAAGCTTCTGAAGAAGCAGCATTGATATCTGCCTTGAATAATCTGGCTAGTTCATTTTTATTTTAATATGAAGTATCATTCATTACTGATAAGCTCTTTTTGTTGTTGTTGGAGAGACAGCGTGTGTACCCCAAGAACCTCTTCTTTAAAATTTCAAAAGTTTAAATTACAAAAAGCAGTGAACATCTGCATGCATACAGTGTGACAAGCCCTCTGCTATGTTGTTTATATGCATTTTAATGATTATAACAATTACCATGTTGTTTTATAGATGTAGATACTAAAGGTCATAAAAGTTAAGTAACCCCCAAAGTCATAGAGCTAGTAAGTGGCAGAGCCAAAATGCAAACCCAAATCTGACTTCAAAACCTGAGCTTATAACTACCAAGCTATCCTAGAAACAATTTTTCTTCAAATGATTTACAATAGAAATAGAAGCCTTTTTATTCAATATGACCAGGATCAGTAGTTGGCCAATTAATTAAAAAAAAAAAAAGCCTTTAAAAATAAGGAATCATAACTGATCCATACACACCTTACACATTAAAAAATTTTAAACATAAGTGGATTTTAATTTGCAAATCTCCGAATGTCAATCTGAGGACTTTACTTTGAGTGGATCTATAGGTTCAATTTTAGTGTTTTTATCAAGAGGAATAAACAAATAAACTTTCAAGTAATATGAACACAGAATCCTTCTAAATTTTCATGAAAGATTTCCCTATGGTTGTCTCAGCCATACCAAATTTGAAAGTACTTTTAAAAATAAATTCACCTTTATCAACGTTTTCCCTAGCTGTTCATTACAACTTTCACAGAAATAATGATCTTTGTCTTTGAATTCATTTTCATCAGTTTATCTAATATTAAATTAAGTTATACAATTACAACAACTTCAAGCAGATGAACAAGACAAATACTTCTTGGAAAGCCTACCAATCAAGTCTCAGGAACTGAAGTTTATGGACAGGAAAGGTCAGTGATATCTATACTGTAGATATCAGTATATTTTACAAGGGGGATGGAGAATATAGGTTATTCTAATAATTTAGTGAGGTGGGAGTTATTAAGAGAGTTTTTACTATGCTTGTTTCTACATCTAAAATCTTGTAATTCTTTTTCAATTAATCTTTTAACAAAGAATACTTTCTTGAAACACTATTTATACATTGTTTAATAGTATTTAAATTGACACTGCGCTAACATACATTACCTTATTTTGGCCATGCAATAACACTAACAGATATGTGAGGACTATTATTTCCATCCTAAAAAAGTAGGAAACTGATGTTCTTTAAGAGACTTGCTAGGGACTATGCAGTAATAAGCAAGAACTTGTTCCAGGTTTTTTGGTTTAGAACCTCAAATTCCTTTTAACATCCCAGAGCCATTGCAGGAAAGTAAGTATAATGAGTAGATTATAACCAAGGAAAGGAAAGGGTGGGCTAGGTTTAACAGTAACAGGGAAAGGTAATCAGAAGCAGTGGAAAAAGCAGGAGACTAGGAATCAGGAGACCTATATTATAGCTGTTGGCTCTGTCACTACCTATGTTACCTTAGGAAAGTTATATCACTTCTCTGGCTTCAATCTTCTCACTAAAACGTGAAGAGTTTGGACTATTACTGTCTCTCTAACATTACTTCTAATTTCACTTTTTTTTTTTTAAAGTAAACTTTCCCCCCAGTGTGGGGTTTGAATTCACAACCCCAAGATTAAGAGTCGCATACCCTACCAACTAAGCCAGTCAAGAGCTCCAGATTACTTCTAACTTTAACATTCTATCATCCTTAACACATATTTAAGTAAAAAATGCTGTTATTTTCTCCTGGACAGATAGTAAAAGAATCCTATCTCAGTTACCCCTGTTTCCAAAGTTCCCTGTTAATTCTAGGAACATGTTTTTTATTAGCCAAACTCACTATAAAACGAATAAAATAAACAGAATAAGCAACAAATCTAAAAAACAAGGAAAACAGGAAGAGAACCATTATAACAATCAGATAGACCTAAAAAATATAGTCTAATCCCACAAATAATAAGGGTAACTAGAGGAAAAAGAAAATACCAGCAATGTGAAAAATGTAAGAAGACATAATAATATGATTAAGAACGGTCTGATGAAAAATAGTCAAGAGTCTGAGCCCTACCTCTTTGTATGTGTGTGTATGTATGTGTGTACTTTCTTTATCCATTCATCTATTGATATACACTTGGGATGCTTCCATATATCTTTTCTATTATATATATACATTTTTTTTTCAAATTTTGACTTGAATTCTAGTTAACCTATAGTGTACTATCGGTTTCAGTAGAATTTAGTGATTCATCACTTACATATTAACACCCAGTACTCATTGTAACAAGTACCCTCCTTAATACCCACTACCTGTTTAGCCCATCCCCAACCCAACTCCCTCCATCAACCCTTAGTTTGTTCTCTACTGTTAAGAGTCAGTTAAGGTCTGCTCCCTGCCCCAGTTTTTCCCTTCCCATATGTTCATGTTTTGTTTCCTAAATTCCACATATATGGTATTTGTCTTTCATGGACTTATTTTACTTAGCATAATACACTCTAGCTCCATCCAGATCATTGCAAATGGCAAGATTTCATTCTTTTTGATGGCTAATTAATATTCCATTGTACATATGTGCCACATCTTCTTTATCCATTCATCAGTCAAAGGACACTTGGGCTCTTTCCATAGTTTGGCTATTGTTGATAATGCTGCTCTAAACATCAAGGTGCATGTAGCCCTTCAAATCTGTATTTTTGTATCCTTGGGTAAATAACCTGCAACTGCTGGATCATAGGGTAGTTCTATTTTTAACTTTTTGAGAAACCTCCACAGTGTGTTCCAGAGTATGAGCCCTACCTCATAATAGGTATGGAAACTTGAGCAAGTTACTCAAGCTAAGCCTCAGTTTCCTTATTCATAAAATGAGATGATTGTTAGGATTCAATGAGTAATACTGAGGCTCAGTTGGATGGGTGACAAACTCTTGATTTCGGCTCAGATCATGACCTCATGGTTCATGGGACTGAGTCCTGCATCTGAGTGTGCAGCCTGCTTAGGATTCTCTCTCTCCCTCTCTCTGCCCCTCCTCTGCTCATGCACGCGTGCACTCTCTCTCCCTCAAAATAAATAAACTTGAAAAAAAACAACAGAAATAGACAAGACTGCTTAACTCAGGCTCTAACTAAAACCCATTGTGCTTATTTATTATTGCACTTTTTTAAGACATTGACGAAGGTGCTTTGCAATGACCTGGAACTTTCCAAGATACCAAACAAAAAAAGCCCTGATAGCAAGGGAATGCCTAGAAGACGACACCCCAGTGTCCCCTTTTCTGCCCATGATCATAGGCTGAACACACACCAATCCCCATCCATGATCACGTGCTGTTTGTCTTCTTTCATGTACTGCTGAATCCCTCCCTGTAAAACTCTAGGTGTCTATCCTGTGGGTGGAGAGGTCAGTTGTTAAGGCTGGAGCTTGCCACTTTCCCTGACTGTCAGCACTTGAAATAAATTTCTCCCTTTCTCTTTTCCAAACCCTTGTCTCTTGAGTTACTGGCTTCTCTTGTGATGAGTTTATCCAAGTTTGTTGGGCAACACCATTGGCAAACTTAGCCAGGAGCTATGCTTTCAACCTGTCTAGTCCCCTTGGGATCACCTGGGATGGAGACCAGTGCACCAGGGCTCATTCATTTGTTTCCTCAGTTAGCAACTGTGATAGATTGTTTGGTAATAGAATGGCCTAGAAACAATGACCAATTCAATAGTGAGGAGAACTTATAGCATCCAGATTGTGTTCTTCAAATGCTATTCCTACCAAAAGCAGTTGGGCTCACTCCTTGAAGAAATGGCTGATTCCAGGTCTAAGTCAGGTAATACATGAAATGAACATCAACAGCTTGGTATATTATAAAGCAAAGAAGCTTTTTTTAAAGCATATTTTTTTTTAATTTTTTTTTTCAACGTTTATTTATTTTTTGGGACAGAGAGAGACAGAGCATGAACGGGGGAGGGGCAGAGAGAGAGGGAGACACAGAATCGGAAACAGGCTCCAGACTCTGAGCCGTCAGCCCAGAGCCTGACGCGGGGCTCGAACTCACGGACCGCGAGATCGTGACCTGGCTGAAGTCGGACGCTCAACCGACTGCGCCACCCAGGCGCCCCAAAGCATATTTTTAAATATGCTTTTAAGTTCATGATTTAGATAACTTATTTAAGTAAAGATATCAGGGAAAAAATTCTTATTATAAACTTTGAAGGATACTAGGAAACCAACTCATTATACTGAAACTAGTAAACAGACCCCTGCTCCAAGAATTTAATCTGCCTTTCCTATATGAACCATAACTGAGAGACAGAATGAGAATATTATCAGTTAAACTTTAAGGAAATAATGGATCTAGGTAATGATCATCAACAAATGTTAACATCATAAAAAAGAGATAACTGAATATTAAGTGCTGTCTGATGCAAGCACAAGAATTCTTGTCCAAAACATCAAATTTAAGTTAAAACTTTCTAGATAGAGTAACCAATTGGTAAGAATTCTGGAGAAATGTATTATACAATATTATCCCATGTAGATATAATCAGCAAAATCCAGAATGTAGGATACTTTGTTCGTTCATTCCTTCCTTCATTTTTGAGAGAGAGAGAGAGTAGAGCAGAGGGACAGAGGGAAAGAGAATCCCAAGCTGGCTCCAGCATGGAGCTCTACATGAGGCTCGAATTCACCAACAGTGACATTACAACCTGAGCCAAAATCAAGAGTCAGACTGGGCCACCCAGGCGCCCCAAATGGGACACACTATTTAAAAAATAAATTATAAGAGAGGTGCCTGGGTGGCTCAGTCAGTTAAGCATCCGACTTGGGCTTAGGTCATGATCTCACAGTTCATGGGTTCGAGGCTCCCCCTCCCCCGCCTCCCATCGGGCTCTGTGCTGACAGCTCAGAGTCTGCAGCCTGCCTTGGATTCTCTGACTCCCTCTCTCTCTCTGTCCCTCCCCCACTCGCACTCTGAATCTCTCTGTCAAAAATAAACATTAAAAAAAGTTTGTTTTTTTTTTTTAATTTTTTTTTCAACGTTTATTTATTTTTGGGACAGAGAGAGACAGAGCATGAACGGGGGAGGGGCAGAGAGAGAGGGAGACACAGAATCCGAAACAGGCTCCAGGCTCTGAGCCATCAGCCCAGAGCCCGACGCGGGGCTCGAACTCACACACCGCGAGATCGTGACCTGGCTGAAGTCGGACGCTTAACTGACTGCGCCACCCAGGCGCCCCTAAAAAAATGTTTTAAATAAATTATAAGGAAAAAAAGGAAGAGGGAACCTACAGACGACAAGATTTAAGACAGATATCAACCAAATGAAATATGTTAAGTGTGTACGGATAATGAATCATGCCCATTATCTAAGGAGAAGAAAACTGAGACAAAGAAGTGTGAACACTGGCCAGATGTTTGCTGATATCATAGCTGTGATATCACAGCTTTTAAAAGATGTGATAATAGGGGTGCCTGGGTGGCTCAGTCAGTTAAGCATCTGACTCTTGATACTGGCTCAGGTCATGGTCTCAGTTGTGAGACTGAGCCCCTCATTGGACTCCACCACTGAAAACACGGAGCCTGCTTGGGATTCTCTCTCTGCCCCTTTCCTGCTTGCTCACACTCTCTAAAGTAAATAAATAAGCATCAGGGGAAAAAAAAAAAAAGATGTTTGGGTGCCTGGGTGGCTCCATTGGATAAGCATCTGACTTCAGCTCAGGTCATGATCTCATGGTTTATGAGTTTGAGCCCCGCATAGGGCTCTGTGCTGACAGCTCAGAGTCTGGAGCCTGCTTCGGATTCTGTGTCTCCGTCTCTCTCTGATCCTTCCCTGCTTGCACTCTGTTTCTTTCTCAAAAATAAATAAACATTTTTAAAAAATTATAAATAAATAAAAATAAAAGATGTGATAATAGTATTAACTATTCATAATAGTATTACAAATATATTTTTAAAATATTCTGTACCTTTTAAAGTTATATAACTAATGAAATATCTAGGATTCACATGAGAATAATTCAGTGGGAGGGGAAAGCAAAAGTATGGGTATAGTGAAAGAAAAGTGGCCATAGTGGACAACTGTTGTAACTGCTAAATGGACATCTATGTTTTCATACCATTTTTTCTACTTTTGTGTATGCTATAAATTTTCAATCATTAAAATGGAGGAAAAAAAGGAAAAAACTTGGAAGCTTTTTTTTTTTAACTTCCCAATGACTTATTTTTTATACCTCCACTTCCTTTATACATGTCTATGTAACCCAGACATTTGTACTATCTCTCAAAGGTCTCTGCATATTTTAATTATTGTTTCTAATTATGGAATAAAAGGCTTTATTCAATGCTTTAGAGAGGAGGATGGAAATAAACATTAGGAATAAGAAAGTAGTATATGCAGAGACTATTTTAAAAATTATGAGAATACCATGTATAACTTTAAACCTACACATTTGAAAAAAAACTCAGTGATTGTCTAGGAAAATAAAAATGAACAAAATTGGCACTCCTGAGTGACTCAGTCAGTTAAGTGTCTGACTATGGCTCAGGTCAGGATCTCATAGTTGGTGAGTTTGAGCCCCGCATCAAGCTCTCTGTCAGTGCAGAGCCTGCTTCAGATCCTCTGTCTTCCTCTCTCCCTGCCTCTCTCCCCCTCACAAATAAACTTTGAAAAAAAAAAATTAAAAAAAATTTTTGATTAAAAAAAAATGAACAAAATTAGCAGAAGAACCAGCAGAAAACTAGATAGCAAATGATGAAAAACATTTGGAATAAGAAAGTAGCTTATAGATACAGAGACTATTTTTAAACAATTATGCGAATATCATGTATAACTTTAAATCTATATATTTTTAAAAAACCAATGATTTTGGGGGTTCTGGGTGGCTCAGATGGTTAAGTGTCCAACCCTTGATATGAGCCAAAATCAAGAGTTGGACGCTTAACCAACTAAGCCACCCAGACACCCTTGATCTCAGCATCTTCATCTCAGAATCATGAGCTCAAGTCCCACAATGGGCTCCACGTTGGGCATGGAGCCTACTTAAAAAAAGGTTTTTTTCTTTAATTCAATCTACAACCTAAAGATATAAATTGGAAAATATCCAATTTAGGAAATTATCTATGGACAAATAAAAGGAAAAGAAGAAAAATTTGAAGTTATCCATTACATTAAGTTTCACAGCAAAAAAGTATTAGTACTAAATAAGGTTACTATCATATAATAAAAGGAAAATTAATAATAAAAACTAACAACGAATAATCCAAAGTACACGTAAAGGAAAAAAAATACCAGAAGCAAAAAATCAAAGAAATACAAAGAAGAAAATGCAAAAATATATTTAGACATCTTGAAATCCAAATGTTAGACTGTCACATATTAGGTAGACAAAGTGTAAGTTGTAAACCAACGAAATATACTTAATAAAGCATATTTAGTAAACATATGGAGATATGCAAGTGGCATAATGGCAAAATGTGATATGAAATAGCAAAATAATTCTTTCTCCTTCCATTTTTCTGTAAATTTTTCTTAATTATGGTTGTTCCTTGATCTTTCTCTTTTTAACCTATGTAATATCTATAAGGAAAGCTTCTGAAGATAGGTTGAAAAAATTACTTATGAAGTAGGAAAGACACATACTTCAGTAAACACAAAATTTAAAGTGTTCAATCACACAAAAACTTTAAAATATTTTCTTTTTTTTTTTTTTTTTTTTAAATTTTTTTTTCAACGTTTATTTATTTTTGGGACCGAGAGAGACAGAGCATGAACGGGGGAGGGGCAGAGAGAGAGGGAGACACAGAATCGGAAACAGGCTCCAGGCTCTGAGCCATCAGCCCAGAGCCCGACGCGGGGCTCGAACTCCCGGACCGCGAGATCGTGACCTGGCTGAAGTCGGACGCTTAACCGACTGTGCCACCCAGGCGCCCCTAAAATATTTTCTTAAAAAAAAAATATTTTTTTCAATATTGCCTAAGTAGACAAGGGAAAAAAAAGAAACATTTCAAAATGAGAAAAAAATGAAGACAATATAGAAAAAATAATAGCAAACAAACTACAAATTAAAATAACTAGGAGATAACATTATAACCAATCAAGTCAGCTGGAAATAAGTGCTAAAATCTAATGTTTACAATGTATTATGAAAAAAATGTACTTCCTGGCAGTATTAAAACCAATAACAAAAATGTAATAAAGGCTACACAACTGCTTCTTACTTTAAGGCCAGCAATTCTACTGCGGGAAATATAATCCCAGGGAAGAAATTCAAAAGCAAAAAGGTAATTTACACAAAATAATTTAACAAGCACAAGGAACAATCAAACGTCCAGCAGAAAGTTGAACCTGTTTATTTTTACATTAATAAGAAAACACCTAAAGAAAACATGTAAAAGCAAAGTCAGTGTGAAATAAATGGGAGAAAACCTTGGCCATATCTATTCAAGGAGTATACAGACAGAAGCATCCAACACTTTGCAATGGATGTGTGCAATGGATCCATTGCAATGGATTTGCAATGTGTCTACTGTAGAGATGGATTAATTACATTTCAGAGCCTGGAGCCGTTAAACATTCAGAATCATTTAAATAACTAATACCTCAAATTCCATAATCAGCAAGCCATATTTACATTACAATTTATTTTTTTAGGTAGAATGCCTATAAGGAAAATACTTACTACTCAAGGATTGTTCTGATTCATCTGTTTCTCATGATTGTTTTTAGTAGCAGCATTCTATTTAAACATAAATTTCTAGTGAATCTGTTTAGTAAGCCCATCTCTAAGAGATCAACCTATTTTTTGGTAGAGACAAAAACAACATGGAATCTGCAAAGCCATGGGCAAGATCCAGGAAGACAGTGGCAACTTCACCAAGGAATATACTTCTCAGGGAAGTCTACTGCCAGCCAACAGTTAGTCTTCTCTGATTATACCAAATCTTACTATATTTTTTCTTTTTTGCAAAAGTCAACACATATGAAATACTGACAACTCATGTATATCCAGGAAGATGTTAACTGATAAATGGATAATAGAGTAATAGAAAAAAGTTATGAAACAATTAAAATTACTATCAATCAACAACAAAAAAGACAGTATCTATTTGGAACTACCCAGCAACCAAAAGATGTCACATACAGAATACCATTCATTGCTCATACATGATGAAACTATACACAAAAGTAAACCAGGTAAATGAAAATAAAATATAGCAGAGTCAAAAATCTTATTAATCAGTCCAGGTAGAATTTGGGTCAAAAAATAATAAACAAAGCAAAGATGATTTCATTAATGCTGGAAAGTACAATTCTGAATGAAGATATAACAATGATGACTATGTATCAAAGAACATATAGAATCAACATTCATAATGGAAAACTATTAGAAATATAAAGAGAGCTAGAGTAAGACACACTATCAACAAGAGACTAATTTACCTCTCTCTTATAATTCATGACAGATTAAAGTGATTAAAACAGGATTATACAAGTTCCAAATAATATAAGGTAGAAGGTGGATATGGTTGATATATATTAAACTCTACACTCTAAAGTACAAAATACATCTATCTTCTTTTTAAGTACTTATGGTTCATCTATAAAAATTAATCATATATAAAGTCACAGAAATTTTTCAATAAAAATCAAAATAATACAGATCAACATTTTTGCAATATAACTAAAAAGTAATGACAAAATGCTCTTACCACCTGGCTATTTTTAAATTCTCTATTAACTTTTGAATCAATGAAGAAATACAAATATACTACCGAACATCACGAAAATAATCATGAAAACATTACATCTAAGCATTACATTAAATTAATAAATTATTTTGGGGAGAAGTAACATCTTTATGATGTTGAATCTTTTTATTCAGGAACTTGTTATATTGTCATTTGCACAATTCTTTAGTATCCTTCAACAACGGTTTATCCTTTATATGCTTTTATTATTAAACACATAGCCACAAAATATAATACAATGGGAAAAAAGACATTTATCTTCTATCTAGTTATCTTTTATATATAAGAAATATATTAATTTTCATATATTAATTTTGTATCCTGCTTATTGTTTGTGGAGGTATTTCAATTGATATTCTTAGATTTTCCTAATATACAAGCATTTAATCTGCAAAAGGTAATAGATTTACCCGCATCTTTCCAATTTTTATAACTGCACTTTCTCTATATTTGGTTAGCACCTTCAATACAATGTTAAATTAACAGTGGTAAGAAATAGTTGTTTTGTTTCCGACTCTAGAGGTGATCCTTTCAATGTTTCTCAAGCATAATGCCGAATAACAACAGTAACAAAAACATGCTTATGTAATTAAAACCCAGACTATCAAGTCATTTAGTACCAACATATTTGATTTGATGACAAAAAATTATTACCTGTAACATTTTAATTATTTCTCTTTCCAACTTACTTTATAGTATCTGCAAAGCTGACTCGACGGGAGCTTTTCTTATTTCTCAAAGCATTAGAGTCCTAAGGGCAGAGAATATATGGTATAATTCATAATGAAACTACTGTGAATTAGGTCTCCACAGTACTATAGACAGAGACTAAGTCTTATTCTGAGTTAATGTGATATTATCAATTGTGGTAATTATTTACTTCTCTGAAATATCTTAATGCACTCAACAAACAGGAGCATGATTTTCCATGTGAGTGGTAATAAGCATACCGACACAAACAACATATTTAAGGAAGGTGATTATGCTCTCTTTCCTTTTTCTCTCTCCTTTTAAATGAATGATTATTTTGCCATTTAGAAGAAGAAAGACTTGGGGACAAAGCAAGTGATATGTGGTCTGTTATAGTAACCTTACTATCCTATTTTTAGGATTTAAGAAAAAATTTTAACTGTGGTAAAATACACATAATAAAATTTACCATCTTAACTTCATTTAAAAATTTAATTTTAGGGGCGCCTGGGTGGCTCATTCGGTTGAGTGACCGACTTCAGCTCAGGTCATGATCTCATGGTTTGTGAGTTCAAGCCCCACATTGGGCTCTGTGCTGACAGCTCACAACCTGGAGCCTGTTTCTGATTCTGTGTCTCCCTCTCTCTCTGCCCCTCCCCCACTCGTGCTCCATCTCTGTCTCAGAAATAAATAAACATTAAAAAAAATTTTTAATTAAAAAATTTTTTTAATTTTAAAAGTGGTAAGAACCCTTAGCTTTAGCTCTACCCTCTCAATAAATTTTTTTTTTAACGTTTTTATTTATTGTTGAGACAGAGAGAGACAAAGCATGAACGGGGGAGGGTCAGAGAGAGGGAGACATAGAATCTGAAACAGGCTCCAGGCTCCGAGCTGTCAGCACAGAGCCCGACGCGGGGCTCGAACTCACAGACCGCGAGATCATGACCTGAGCCGAAGTCGGCCGCTCAACCGACTGAGCCACCCAGGCGCCCCTCAATAAATTTTTAAGTGTATAATACAATATTGTTAACTATAGGCACAACATTGTACAGCAGATTTCTAGAACTTGCCTTGTTTTACTGGAACTTCATACCTGTGGTCAGCAACTCTCCATTTTACCCTCCTCTGTGGTCTTGACAACCACTGTTCTGCTTTCTGCTGCTATGAGTTTGACTATTTTAGATACCTTATATAAGTGGAATCACACAGTATTTGTCAAGGGACTAGTTAATTTCACTTAGCGTAATACATCTTAACCAATTTTTTAAAAATGTTTTTATTTGTTTTTGAGAGGGGGAGAGAGAGAGAGAATGAGCAGAGGAGAGGCAGAGAGAGGGAGAGGGAGACACAGAATCTAAAGCAGGCTCCAGGCTCTGAGCTGTCAGCACAGAGCCTGATGCAGGGCTCGAACCTGTGAACTACATCTTAACCATTTTTAAGTGTACAGTTCAGTAATGTTATGTATACACTTTGTGAAACTAGTCTCCAGAATGCTTTTCATCCTGCAAAACTGCAACTCCATATCCATTAAACAACTCCCTTTTCTCTTGCTCAGTCTCCTAGAAAACATCATTTCACTTACTGTCTCTATGAATTTGATTACTGTAGGTAATTCCTAAGTAGAATCATAAAGCATTTGTCTTTTTGTGATTGATTTATTTCACCTAGTATAATGTCCTCTTTATTGCAATGTGTATCAGAACTTCCTTCTTTTTAAAGGCTAATATTCCACTGATATCACATTTGTTTATCCATTCATCTGTCAGTGGACAGTGTCAGTTGCTTCTAACTTTTGGCTACTGTGAATAATGCTGCTATGACAGAGGTATATCTCACTTCAAGACCCTGCTTTCATTTCTTTTGGGTATATACCCAGAAGTGGAATTACTATCATATGGTAATTCTCTTTTGATTTTTTGAGGAACCACCATACTGTTTTCCATAGTGGCTACAACATTTTACATTTCCATCAACAGTATACAAGGTTTCCAATTATTCCACATCCTAGCCAGCACCTGTTGTTTTCTTTATTTTTAAAATTTTTTTTAAGTTTATTTATTTATTTTGAGACAGAGAGAGCACAAGTGGGGGAGGGGCAGAGAGAGAGAATCCCAAGCAGGCTCTGCACTTACAGTGCAGGGGCTTGAACTCACTAACTGTCAGATCATGACCTGAGCCGAGATCAAGAGTTCCACGCTTAACCAATTACCCTACTCAGGCACTCCATCTTTTTTTTCTTTCTTTCTTTTTTTTTTTTTTTTTGAGAAAGATTGAGAGAGCGATTAGGGGAGACAAGCAAAGTTAATCTTTTTAAATTTTTGAAAATTTTTTTAATGTTTATTTATTTTTGAGACAGAGTATGAGTGGGGGAAGGTCAGAGAAAGAGGGGGACACAGAATCTGAAGGAGGTTCCAGGCTCAGCACAGAGCCAGAAGCAGGGCTCAAATTAACAGACCGCAAGATCATGACTTGAGCCAAAGTCGGATGCTTAACCAACTGAGCCACCCAGGCACCCCAGGCAAAGTTAATCTTAAGCAGGCTCCACATCCAGCATGGAGTCTGATGTGAGGCTCAGTCTCATGATCATGAGATCATGAGAAATCAAATCAAATCAAATCAAATCAAATCAAGAGTTGAACGGACTTAGCCATCCAGGCATCCCAAAGATTTTATTTTAAGTAATCTCTACACCCAACATAGGAGTTGAACTCACAACTCCAAGATCAAGTCACAAGCTCTACCAACTGAGCCAGCCAGGTACCCCTTCTGTTGTTTTTTACAGTAGCCATAGTAATGGATATGAGCTGTTATCTCACTGTGGTTTTGATTTGTACTTCTCTATTAGTGATGCTGAGCATTTTTTCATTATAAAACGCTATTTTTTTCTCTCATTTTCCTTAACAAGAGCAAACATTTTTACTCACATAGATACCAAACACAAAAAGCAAAAGACAGAAACAAACAAAATCCACAGAGACTTTTATTATGTTATTCTTAATATTTGAGTGTGTCTTATTATAACAAAGAATCAGGAATGTTCATCCTCTCTGTTAATACCCTAGCAGACACTACAACTGGCCTTGAGCTTACTAGGACAATGATAATGATATAGTAAATACTGAAACTAACAGATGCCACTATACTTCTTACTTTAAAAAAAAAAAAAAAGAAGGGGTACCTGAGTGGCTCAGTCCATTAAACCTCCAACTCTTTTATTTATTTATTTATTTATTTATTTATTTATTTATTTATTTATTTAAAAATTTTTTTTTTCAACGTTTATTTATTTTTGGGACAGAGAGAGACAGAGCATGAACGGGGGAGGGGCAGAGAGAGAGGGAGACACAGAATCGGAAACAGGCTCCAGGCTCTGAGCCATCAGCCCAGAGCCTGACGCAGGGCTCGAACTCACGGACCGCGAGATCGTGACCTGGCTGAAGTCGGACGCGAGATAGTGACCTGGCTGAAGTCGGACGCGAGATCGTGACCTGGCTGAAGTCGGACGCTTAACCGACTGCGCCACCCAGGCGCCCCTAAACCTCCAACTCTTGATTTCGGCTTAGTTCATGATCTCACAGTTCATGAGATCAAAACCTGTGTCAGGCTCTGCGCTGGCAGCATGGAACCTACTCGGGATTCTCTTTCTCTGCCTCTCTCTCTGCCCCTCCCCAGCCCATGCTGTCTCACTCTTTCTCTCTCAAAATAAATAAGCTTTAAAAAAATAATAAAAGGAAAAAGAAAAACTGAAATTTGTGTGGTATACTGGAAAGAGCACTGAGCTAGAAATTAGTAGATTAGATCTCAAATTTGAAGTCTGCCACTAACTACGTGGACTTGGACAAAAATTTAACCTCTTTGGACCTTATATTTCTCATCTATAAAAAATAAACATTTTTTTGGGGCACCTGGGTGGCTCGGTCGGTTAAGCGTCCGACTTCGGCTCAGGTCATGATCTCACGGTCCCTGAGTTCGAGCCCCGCGTCGGGCTCTGTGCTGACAGCTCAGAGCCTGGAGCCTGTTTCAGATTCTGTGTCTCCCTCTCTCTCTGCCCCTCCCCTGTTCATGCTCTGCCTCTCTCTGTCTCAAAAATAAATAAACGTTAAAAAAAATTAAAAAAAAAAAATAAACATTTTTTTAAAAATAAGCAATTGGATTTAAGATTACTGGTGAGGTCCTATTGGTTTTAAAGCTTTAGGAGTCTATGAATCTGTTATTTACTTATTCAATGTTCACTAAGTTTTTAACACACACACACACACACACACATACACACACACACACATACACCAGCTCCTGTACTGAGTGATGAAAAAATAATGGTAAAGGAAACAAATATAGCCCCTACTCTATACTGGGAATTATGGTGACAAAGATACTGAAACAAAAAATCTACACAAATATAAAATTCAAAGTGTGATGAGTGTTATGAAGGAAAATTGTATTAAAAAAAAAAAACTAATCTAGCCTAAGAATCAGGAAAGATTACTTTGAGGAAGTATATTTGAAACCTGAAGGATCAGTTAAAATTAGTCAGATAAAGCACTGGGTAGAGAGAAAGCCTTGTAGGTAGAATGTATGCAGAGGCCCTGAGGCAGGAAAAAGCTTTATGTATTTGAGAAAGATTAGAGAGGCCGAAGTAGAGTGAACATTCAAAATTATATGGTCTCCAAAACTACATGCATTTCATCAGTCAACAAAATGTACTGAAAGTCACCTATACCAGGCAAAATAAATTGAAAAAACACATGATAAAGTACCCACCCTTAAAGAGTTCTCCATTTAGAATAGACATTAGCAGACAATTAGAAGATATTGAGGGATGATTTTTTGAGAAAAGTGATACTAAAATTGAGTCTTAACGGGTAAACAGGAATTACCAAATAAAGAGGGCTACAGATTTACGATAAAGTTTGATAAAATATTAATTGTAGAATCTAAGGGATGACTATATGAGCATTCACTCTAAAATTCCTGCTACTTCTCAAAATGTTTGAAAAAAGTTTTTAATAGAATGTTGGGAAGACAAAGAAGAATGAAGGACTAACCACCTAAATGAAGGAAATATCACATGTAAATTCTTACAGGCTTGACAGTCTGTGTCATGTTTGCAGAATAGTAAGCAATCCTGAATGGTGAGATACATGTGTGAGAGTGGCAAGTAAGAAGGTTGGAAAAGTAAATGGGGGTTAAAAATCAAGAGTGCCAGCTTACTCAAGAGTTTGGATTTTAACCTGAGGGTCATGGGATGCTTATTTGTACACATTCAACTAAAAATCATTTATGATGTCTGTCTTCATATAGCTAATAAATTCCTGACTGTTAAAATTATCACTGAAAATAGTCATCTATATAAAGCATTTGCACTAGAGACTTACCGGAACTGTTTCATTCCCACCTCTGAGATCCTGAAGAGGACTCCTTGGGGGTTTCAAAATCTAGAAGAATTAGAATTATTCAATAAAATCTGGCATATCCATTAATAATCAGTTCAAGTTATATCATAAGGAGAAAGGTAGAGATGTTAAAATTTCTGTGAAAGCCTCTAAAACTCTTCAAATTCATACTGTGCAGAGCTATACTCTGTGGCTGGTTTAAACACTCAGTATCTACTCCCTTTTCCCTGCCCACCCACCTCAATTATTTTGCCTACCTTCATCTCATGTGGTCTGGGTAAGCCCCACCCCAACCCTAGGGTACAACATGTAGCCTTGGTCTATAACAATGTGCACATGATATTCTCTCATCATTAGTGAGCAGTTCAGGAATGAGGACTTGACCTATAACAAGATAATTGAGCCAATATGATTCGATCCTGAGTTTTGTTTTTGTTTTATCTTGAGGAAACAGACACTTTTTCATTTAGGACCTGAAACTGGAAGTTGGGAGAGCTATATGTAGTAATCATTGGGAGAGAGCCTGTCTGACATTGGAGATTATACAGAGGAAGCAATCAGTAGAAAAGTGAGAAAAAATCCTAGTATTGGTGATATTATTGGAACCCCTGTTAAGTTGTGCTAAAAGTCATCCTTCTGTTTGGATAAATTTTGTGCTAAAATCAGTTTGAGTTGGATTTTTTGTGCCTTACTACACTGTTTAAATACATTTTTTAACTTTAGTGCAGTATAATTTACATAGCATACGATTGATAAAATTACTAAGAAATTAATAAAATACAAACTTTAGTATATTTACAGAATTGTGTAACCAATTAAATATTTCAGTCTTTTATCCAGAGAGCAAAGTAGAGCCAGATGGTGATGCTATAGTCAAAATTACTGTGGCATATAGTCATCATTCAAAAAAAAGGTAACTATTATTAAATGTTTCTTACTGAGGAATGTCTTCTTCTAAGAGGTCTTTCCATATTGTCACTGAAAAAGGAAAAAAAAATTTACAGACACACTGATGAAAGACTGAATTTTCAAAAGCCATCATCACAGCATCCTTAAATCGGCCATCACTTTCAATTAACACATCAATCACTTTCACTTAGCAAAATTTATATGACGTTAAATTCAGTATTTAGAAAGTCAGTGTTTTAAAATACTTATGTGGGGGCGCCTGGGTGGCGCAGTCGGTTAAGCGTCCGACTTCAGCCAGGTCACGATCTCGCAGTCCGTGAGTTCGAGCCCCGCGTCGGGCTCTGGGCTGATGGCTCAGAGCCTGGAGCCTGTTTCCGATTCTGTGTCTCCCTCTCTCTCTGCCCCTCCCCCGTTCATGCTCTGTCTCTCTCTGTCCCAAAAATAAATAAACGTTGAAAAAAAAAAAATTTAAAAAAAAATAAAATACTTATGTGTACTACAAGAATATCTCTTGAAATAACCATGAGTACAACATAACGTACCATATGTACAGAGGTGCAATTAAAATTTTTTTTAATGTTTATTTTCGAGAGACAGAGAGAGCATGGACAGGGGAGGGGCAGTGAGGGAAGACACAATCCGAAGCAGGCTCGAAGCTCTGAGTTGTTAGCATAGAGCCCAATGTGGGGCTCAAACCCATGAACCGTGAGATCACGACCTGAGCTGAATTCAGACGCTTAACCGACTGAGCCACCCAGGTGCCCCCCAGAGGTACAATTATAAGATAAATGGGTCATAAACCAAGAGACTCTAGCTCTGGTTTTACTACTGTGTGATTTTTAGAGCGGTTTTGAAAATTAAAATGCCTATGGAGGTCAAACAGATAATTTAGTAAATGCAAGAAAAACAGGCAGTGTTGAGATGATAAAGGAGAGCTCCTGCTTAGTCTAATGGTCACAGTCATGACTCTGATCAGGTTAGTGGTTGCCACAAGAATATAAGCCCAGTGTTGCTACGCTCAATTTTTCAAGAGAAAATTTTAGCAACTAATCCAAAAATGTAAAAACATTGTTTAAGGGAAAAAAAAAAAGAAGTGTGTAGGCTATAAACACGCCACCAATTTGTGATGCCAATTTTAGACCAATCACTTCATTTCCTTGGGCCTTAATTTTCCCATCCTTAAATTGAAGGGATGGGAGGTGGTCTCTAAAGTCCCTCTTAATTTTGACCCTAGATATGTAAACACAAAGATAAGGCAAAGAGAGCTATGACTTTGTAACATTTACTTCTTTTCCTTGGAGCAAAATGGAAAAAGATTTCAGAAGTTATCAGTTGTTCTTACTAATAGGAAAAGTATCTTTCTCTGACAGAATTTAACATTTTTAGTTACACTGCATGAACTTACTTTTCTTCATTAGCTTCTGAAGACATCCCATCCATTTTTTGAAGAAAATCTTTTTCTGAAACAAATATACAACATTAGAAAAGGTGAGAAAGAAAGAAAAGAAATTAAAAACTATGACGAGATTAATAGCAAAGTTGTGACTTCAGAATTACTCTCTGGGGGAAGACCAAAAAAAGGGAAGCAAAAGCTATACAATGAGGCTATAAAACAAGAGAAATTTTGAGTTTAAACTACCCCTTTATAATTAATACTCCTGGATAATTCTCATATTCAAGATAAATCAGGGACTAACTTTGATTGGGATGAGATGGGTATTAATATTTCAAATAAAAATTCACCTTAGTTATAAGAATTTGTGGATTATATAATAATTCAATCCCCAAATGCAATCAATTAGGTTTCAAAATACATAATATACATATTTATGTTATGAAAATTCAACTGTGAGGGGCGCCTGGGTGGCGCAGTCGGTTAAGCCTCCGACTTCAGCCAGGTCACGATCTCGCAGTCCGTGGGTTCAAGCCCCGCGTCGGGCTCTGGGCTGATGGCTCAGAGCCTGGAGCCTGTTTCCGATTCTGTGTCTCCCTCTCTCTCTGCCCCTCCCCCGTTCATGCTCTGTCTCTGTCTGTCCCAAAAATAAATAAAAAACGTTGAAAAAAAAATTAAAAAAAAAAAAAGAAAATTCAACTGTGAGTACTTAGCAAAAAATCTTTAAGACATGAAAATAACATTTAAAAAGTGTAGCTGAGGGGAGCCTGGGTGGCTCAGTTGGTTGAGCAATGACTTCGGCTAAGGCCATGATCTAATGGTTCATGAGTTTGAGTCCTGCATGGGGGCCACTGCTGTCAGTGCAGAGCCCGCTTCAGATCCTCTGTCCCCTTCTCTCTCTGCCCCCTCCCCCATTTGCACATTCTCTCTCTAAAATATAAATAGCAAAAAATAAAATAAAATAAAAAGTGTAGCTGATTATGCTTATAATTCCACTCAATGAATATTTCTCTTTCCAAATGTGAAATAAAAGACATAAGCTAAAGTTTCCTCAACTGGTCTTAGTTCCTAGCTACACATAACTATACTAAATGCATTAACTTTATTTTATTTTATTATTATTATTATTATTATTTATTTTAGAGAGAGTGTGTGCATGCACAGGAGAGGGGCAGAGGGAGGGAGGGAGGGAGGGAGAGAGAGGGAGAGGGAGAGGGAGAGGGAGAGGGAGAGGGAGAGGGAGAGGGAGAGGGAGAGGGAGAGGGAGAGGGAATCCTAACCACGCTCCACACTCAGCACGGAGACCAACAAGGGGCTGTATCCCATGACCCCAGGATCATGACCTGAGCCAGGATCATGACCTCTGCCGAAATCATGAGTAGGACGCTCAACCAACAGAGCCAGTCAGGCACCCTATGAATTAACTTTAGAACCTCACCTCTGTGTAAGAAAAAATTCTACTGCAGACTTCAGAGAACAGAATAGCTACATATTTTACCCAACAGTATTAGCATTTCTACCACATCATTAATACCATATACATAAACTATTCCACCAAAGTTCTTATTTTAGAAGTAAAACAAAAGAAAACGCCAAAAAAACCCAGATACTTAAAAGATATTTTACATGCTTTCATCATATATAACAAAAGCCAAGTTAAGGGACAATAGTTCATAATGAATCTGAACTTCAAACTGAAACAAAAATCTTCTTTTTTAATATCAATTTATTCAATTAGGTGTCAATATAGCAAGATGATGGGCATCTATTAGAATTTGATTTCAGACCCTCTCCTTTCATCCTCCATAACTTTTTCAGTTTGTTTATCCATTCTTCTGGTTTCACTTACTCCTGCTCACATATAATACCCATACCTACTTACAATATTTTTAGAAGTTGATTTCTCAAGATAATTTTTTAAAAATAGCAGCCCCCTGCACTTCACTATTCTCCTTAAAAGCAACCACTTTTACCATTTTAGGGTAATTATTTTGTATTTAATGAAAGCTCTTACTTGCAAACATCTCCATCTCACATACACACCCACCCCCACACCAAATAAATACAGTACCAGAAAGGAAATATCACATGCCAATTTCAGCACCATAAATATAAAAATCCTAAATAGATAGCACAAAGAAGCCAACAATTTGTAAAGAGAATAATACATCTTAGTCATATTGGTTTTATTCCAGTAATGCAAAACTTGCTCAACATTAGAAAATCAACTTTACAATTTGCCATACCAACAGATCAAATGGAAAAATCATAAGATCATCTCAGATGAAAAAAGTTTGACTTTAACATCCTTTCATGTTTAAAAAAAGAAGAGCCTAACAAACTAGGAAGAGAGGATAAATTCCTTAATCTAACAAGCCATATCTATTTAAAAAACCAACAGCATACATCAACTTAATGGTGAAACTGAACATTTCCCTCTGGGATTAAACAAGTAGGACACCTATTTCCAATTCTGTTATTCACAAAATCTTAGTAGTTCTATTTCCAATATATATCCCACATGCATTATATATATCCAAATGCATTCACTTCTATCTTTGGTGCCCCCAACATAGTTCAAGCTACAATTACCTCTGTGTAAACTATTGCAAAATGCATCTAATGGTCTCCCTACTTTCATTCTGATCCCCCATAGTCCCTTATTTACATAGACAGTTATCTTTTTTTTTTAAGCTTTATTTATCTTGAGAGAGACAGAGGCTGTGTGAAGGGGGGAGGGGAGAGGAAGTGGAGGGGGGGGGGAGAGAGAGAGAGAGAGAGAGAGAGAGAGAGAGAGAGAGAGAATATCCCAAGCAGGCTCCATGCTGTCAGTGCAGCAGTGCACAGCCCAACCTAGGGCTTGTTCCCATGAACCGTGAGATCATGACCTGAGCCGAAACCAAGAGATAGTGGCTTAACCAACTGAGCCACCCAAGTACCCTGACAGTTATCTTCTTAAACATAAGTTACATCTAAGAGACTCACCTACTTAAAACCCTTCAATGGCTTCCCATAGTACTGAGAATAAACTCTTCACCAGGATTTACAAAGCTCTACAAGATCTGGTCTCCACCTTCCTCTCAGACTTCACACTTCACCTGATGCTACTGTCTTCCTCACTATGCTAGCCACATTGGCATTTCCATTCCTGCACACACAGAGCCACTGAATTTATATTTGTTATTCTCTTTTGGCAAAAAAAAGCCACGAAAAGCACCCTTTGTAGCATTGTGTATGTCTCTTTTGTAGCATTACCACAACTACAATTCAAAAGTCTGTTACATAAAGTAATTATTCCTGTTACTTCCCCAAACTACCTATGACCCATTAATAAACCCTATGAGAATAAGGCTGGTGTCTCTTACCCTCACTATTATATTCTGAGAAACTAGCACATGCTTTGTACGTAATAGGAGCTCAATAAATATTTGAATGAGTAATTAAGAAACAATTCTTTTAAGTTACCTCTACCATCACTGACTTCCATAGTTTTTCTCCTTTTGAGAATATTTTTAAATTCAGTGACACATTCAAAATTCACAGAGGGGTGCCTGGGTGACTCAGTCGGTTAAGTGTTGGCCTTTGGCTCTGGTCATCATCTTATGGGTTCATGAATTCAAGTCCCACATGGGGCTCTGTGCTGACAGCTCAGAGGCTGGAGCCTGTTTCAGATTCTGTGTCTCCCTCTCTCTCTACCCCTCCCCAACTCACACTCTATCTCTCTAGCAAGAATAAATATAAACATTTTTTAAAATGTTTAAATAAAAAAACCAAAATTCACAGATAAAAATATTAAATACTATAAAATCAAGATCACCTAAACATCTTCACTGTTTGAAATAGTCCTATCTAACCTGCAGACCTACTGGTCTGCAGCACTTAATTAAATGAGATTCAAAGCTTATTTAGGTCCTCCTTTAAAAAAAAAATTGTTATATAACTGTAAGTTCCACTTTCAACAGAAATAGGTACCCTAGATCATGTTAAGCTTCATTTATAAAATGCTGTTATGGTTGAACTCTTTATTGCTCTCACATTAACTAATTATTGATTGGTTGTAAAAGTGTGCACCTGGCACCCAAGGGTGCTACAGCATACTCACAGAAGTGTCCTAGGATTTTAAATTTTTGAGAGAAACAGCAATTCTTGACATCTGTCAGGCACCATGAATACTACTTGTTCAAAACAGTACCCATTTGTATTACATTAGTTTTGATAACATATTATTGCCAAGTTGGATTTTTGGCAGTTACTATGATATGAAGCACATATTTTTTATCAACGTGGTACAGGAGACGAGGGTGGCAGTGTCCAGTATGATTCCAAGATTTGAGAAGTTGTGTAGTGTTCAACAAGCAAACATATCCAATTAGTAAATAATTGAGATTACTTAAGAAGAAAATATATTATCTTTTCCTTCAATTTATGCATATTATTTTTTTTTAAATGGCTACTAAGCAGTTAGGAATAAATTTATTACAACTTAATTTTTTAAGTTGTTTGGACCTAATGACTTAATAAATGGAACTATTATGTGTTTTTTGGTTTTTGTGTGTGTTTGTTGTTTTTTGACCTTCGGGCACCTTGAGCCAAAAAAGTTTGGTAATTACTAGTCTAAATAATCCAGAGGTGTGCAAACTACAGCTACTGGGCCAAAGGAGCCCTTATATGAGTGTTTTTTCTTACATTTTCAATGGGTTGTAGAAGACAAAAGAAAAAGAACACAAAACAAAAAACAAAGAACATGCAACAGAGACCATGCTGGTGACCAGGTGACCACGTAGACTGCAAAACGTGAAATATTTTCTATCTGGCTCTTTGCCTACTCCTGCATTTACACTACCAATACCTAGAGTTAAGGTATTCCATGGTGTCCACTAATATAGGCTCTAGACTTGTGCTGTCCAATACAATAGCTATTTAAATTTCTATAAAATAGAAAATTCGGTTCTTCACTCACAGTGGCCACATTTCAGGCATTCAGTTGTCATTTGTGACTAATGGTAACCATGTTGGGCAGCACAAATCTAAAACCTTACCATTATCACTGAAAGCTTTATTGGACAGCATTATCAATATCTAGAGCATGTTCTATGCTCTTATTTAGCATCAAACACGTCATTGATACTACCATTCCAAACATTGTATCTGTGTCATCTTGTATACATTTCCAGCCATTCATTCACGCAGTTAAAAAGAATTATACTGCTTTGAACCCACCCTTTAATTAGCAAAATTTTAGGCTGACTCAACTCTGCAAAGCATCCTTCTCTATAAGTTCCACCTCATATGCCCCTTTCTCCACAAAGCCTCCTTTAGTCTCCAGTGCCTAAAGCATCCAATAAGCTTTCCCCTTTCCGTGCTCCCATACCACCTTGCAATTTCCTATCATCCTTTACATTGTCTTGTATTCTAAAAATTTGTGTATATTAATCATTTCCCTTTCTGGACTGTGTGTAAACTCCTCCAGATTAGGGACTCTGCATCATTCGCTCCCGGCCCTAGCACAAGACAAGGAACCCAATAAATATCTGAGGAATTCGAGTGATCCAATTCAACTGAAGTGAAAAGCTCTGCTCTGGTTTTCTCTGTCGTATCTCTACAACCTTACCTCTAAAAATCCAATTGGCAATACTGTTTTGAGAAAATTTTTTCTTAAACTCTATTACTGAGATAAGCAGCAAGAAAACGGGGGTTTAACTCCGAGCTACAAATGACACAGGGAGATTTGCCAAAACTCGTCTGCGGCGTACTGATACTGGCTTTATTTGTTAATGTTCTTGTTACCGCATGAAACCGAATGTCTGCTCAGTGCTGCTAGCACACGGATCAGACACTACAAATAAACTACGACCAGTCGAGCACTTAAAACCACTCATCGCTGTCACTTCATTTATAGCTACGAAAGCACAGAGTGGGAAATACAAACCGCCGGGAGTCGCAGGGAGCGAGGAAGAGTCCGGGAGCGCTGACAGAAGAGATGGCAAGGCGGGGCGCCGCGGACCCGCAATCCAAGCAGGCCCGACCGGCCCAGGTGTGGAGGGAGAAGTGCTAGGGAGGAGAAAGGAGCACAAAGTGCAAGCCCGGGTGAGCAAAGGACCCCCAAGCAGGCAGAAACTTCTACTCCCGGCCCAGCGCTTTCGGAGGCCGCGAAGGAAGAGGGAGGGAGCGTCCCCACCTCCGACCGCCGGGCCTTCAGAGCGCCCAGAAAAAACCTAAAGCCTCCGCCACGGAACCCCGGAACGAAAGAATCATTCTCTTTACCCACCGCAGTCCAACTGCTTGACAAATGCTCCTCAGACTTTTTTGGGGTCCGCGCGCTCCTCAGAAAGAGCCCGCAGCCACCCACCAACTTCACCTCACAACGCCCCGACTGCCTCGGTGAGGTATTCAAATCTAACCGCCTAGCTATTGCACATGCGCAAAGCTGCTCTCCGCGTCGGCTCCGCCCCTTAGGCTCCGGAACAACCCAGTACCCGACTCCTTTAAGCAAACTTCTTTCCCAGCCTGTGTATCACTTTTACTTCTTTCAAGGTTATCTCGTTTTCAACCGAATTTTCCTTGGTCCCTCCCCATTGTAGATCCCTCACATTACGGGAGCAGCCATCTTCTTTTGATTACTTGCTATAACAATATCGGATCTTTGTTTCCGTACAAAATGGCGGCTTCCATAACATTGCGTCATATCCCCCTAGTATTACTCCCTATAGCTACCAGGAAGCACTAGGCTTCTGGGACGAGGTGGCCGAGTGGTTAAGGCGATGGACTGCTAATCCATTGTGCTCTGCACGCGTGGGTTCGAATCCCATCCTCGTCGGATGCAGCTTTTTTTTTTTTTTTTGCCTCGGACTGACGTAAATTTATGCAAGTGAAAATAGTTGATAATTCCAGTTACGGATTTACTAGTCAATTTATTCTGGCGTCACCAATGTCAGGTTTGGCCAAAAGCTGTCTTTTGGAGCACTCTAACCTCACAGATAAATAAGACAGGGAAAGAAACATTCCAGAACACATGTGTGCTTGATTTAGTTTCTTTTTATATGAAACAAGCAACAGTGCATAGAATTCTACCGTTATTGCCATCCCTATATATTCCAATGCTGGTCTGCTCCGTCTTAATTAACCTAGCTTCTGAGTGAGGGAGTTTAATTGCTATAAACTCTTACCCCAAGGTTTTTAATACCTGTCCTTGCTATGAAATACCAGGTTTCACTGCAAAAGCCACTTGGAGGCACAGTGTTGAAGATTCTCTTCCAGCTCCCAGCAGGCTGCATGTGCTCAAGAAAAGTATACACTGGGAAACATTAAAAAGATGTTGACAACATATGGAACCTTGGCAGTATCTAGAAGCCAGAGAGTGAAGACCTGAAACACGGCTACCTTCCCAGACAAGAAAGTGTTAAACTCTCTCTCAGATTTAACCTGAGAGGGAGGCACAGGGGAGAGAAAAAGAATAGAGACGGGTTCTCCTCTTCAAAGGTCATCAGGCAGATTTATTCAACTCATATTGAGCCTTTGTTTATCCTCTATTATCTACAGGCGCCACAATGAATTACATCACTTTAACTCATCATAACCCTATGATCATGATAGACATTTTTATTACTCCTTTTTACAGATGAGTACACTGAAAGATAAGTTTGTCGGAGGCTACACAGCTTCTGTAACTGTGTAAGAAAGGGCAGTATAACCCAAGTCTGTCGAACTCCGGTGGGTCTTAATCAGCATCCAATACCATGACAGAGGTTAGTATTTAGTGCTCATTAATCCCTTGCAGAAATGATTTACATGTTCTCTCTCTCACAAGGCTGAGCACGCTGCATAAAGCGACAGAACCTGGCACCTGGCTGGTGCTTCCGCAAGGTTTGCAGCACTGAGAGTGGAAGGCAGAAGCCCCTGCTCTGCTGGCACCACTGGTTCCTCCCTCCTTAAATCCAAATCCCTTGGGAATGTTGATGCCTCCCTGAGTTGAGGGCTTTGGCTCACCCCAGCAACTGTCTTCAGTCTTGCTCTTTCAATCCATTCACCACCCTGCTGTTAAGAAAGGTTTTCGGTCTGATTTCCACACACTCATAAAGTGTCTATGGATAGAATTCAATTGGTTATTTGGTTGGAGGAAAAAATGCATCTTTATTTTCACTAATCTATCATTGAAAGCACTGCCTTCAGTAAAGGTAAGCAACAAACTACAGTAATATTAACGTTGCCTGTGATTTTGTTACCAAGAGAAATCACAGATATTTTAATACATTTTTATATCCCCTTACGTGCTCATAACTATTTCAAAATAATAGTTTTACACTTGCCAATACATTTTGTAATGTTACACATTCCTGAAGGTACATACATTATTATATTATTGTAACACAGATTTTAAAAATATTTTGATAATTGTATTCCAACAGAACTGTTGCCTTTGAATTCCAACAAACTTAATTTTATGCATTTAAAAACAATATTCTGAGAAGGGACCCAACGACTTCAGCAGACTGCCAAAGGGGTCTATGTCACAAAAACGGGTAAGAATCTCCGAGGAGACTTTTCTTTTTTTTAATTTTTTTTTTGAATGTTTATTTATTTTTGGGACAGAGAGAGACAGAGCATGAACGGGGGAGGGGCAGAGAGAGAGGGAGACACAGAATCGGAAACAGGCTCCAGGCTCTGAGCCATCAGCCCAGAGCCCGACGCGGGGCTCGAACTCCCGGACCGCGAGATCGTGACCTGGCTGAGGTCGGACGCTTAACCGACTGCGCCACCTAGGCGCCCCCTGAGGAAACTTTTCTAAAGCACCGTGAAGATACTGACCTTAACCTGAACTAGGCCTTTCTCTCTCTACACAGATGCTGTTCCCACTCCTCTCCCTGGAACATGTTCCTACTCCCCTGTACCTCCTTCCAATTCACCCCTGCCTGGCTGGCTCCTGCTCCTCCTTCAGATCTCAGCTTAGACATCATCCACATCAACCAGCCTCCCCCTTGCCCTGCAACCTGCAGCTCCTTCTTGGATTCCCTGCAACTGGACCCTGTGCTCTCTCTCTTGCTGTCGGGCCTTTGCACTCCTACTAGTTGCTACTGTAACTCCCTGGGTTTCCCCCAGGACTTGCCAGAAAGTTTTTAAATTGCCCATTAGGACTGCAACCTCTCTAAAGATTGGCAAGCCTGCATCATTTCTCTGAGTTCTGCCTGCTTCTGGAAGTGACCAGTGCCTATGGAAAACTGATAGTCTATTCATGAGTCCAGTCTGTACAAATAAAAAGCAAGTGGATTGCTTTCCCAAAGGAAAATCTTCAGCTGTAGAAATCCTGATAATACAAGGCACTGAAAGTGTCTGGAGAAAAAAAAAAAAATGTGAGTGGAGGCTCACTTTTCCAGTCTTCAGTTCTTTACCTGTTTTCATGCTTAGTTCATTGTGGTTTCTTTCATATGAAATTGCAGTGATACTCGCCATGACAATCCCAGTTTTTGCATTTTCTATAATCTCTTGACCTGTAAGAACTGTGCCTATTTTAACTTTTTCTAAGAGAATCAAAAGAATCAAAAACGTCCCAGATTATTTAAAGGGCCACGATGGGCGCTGAGAAGGGCGGGGAGGGGGGCGGGTGGACCTTGGGTTAGCAACGGAAAAATAAATTTGTAGTACATCAGTAAAAGAGTTAGAGGCGCCATCTACTGGCGCAACTGCAACTGCAAGACTTGGACAAGGGACTTCTACAGCAATGCCTCCTACCTTTGGAAAGATCCCCCCATCACTCCCAGAAATTTGTCAATACACCACAGGTCAGGGAGACCATTCTCTATCAACACCGGGGTTCTTCTTCACAAGGCCTATCCTGAACTATTGCAGGACTCCTCAACCGCTGGAAGAACACAAGAGAAAAAATCATTGCACAGTCAAAAGCACTACCAAGATATTTCAGCTCTTTTACTTTTCAGTGCCAGGGAGTGGGTCTTCATTCTCCAAATCCAGTTTCAGGAAAACCCACTCTCTTCAAGAATGAGGTGCTCTGGCAAGAACTGTCCGGTGTTTAGTTGGTGACAGGACAGAGCTTTGAAGGAAGAACTGAAACCAAATGAAAAAAAAATTTTCTTTTGGTGTGCCTCCACTTTATTAACTCTTGAGCTGCAGGGCTCACAAAGATTGGTTTGGAGAGCCAGGCAATGACAGAAGTGAGTTTAGTCTGTTCCTCACCATTAGGAAGTATGGTCTCACTGGAGAACCAGTTATAGGAAAACAGTCATGACAAGGCCTGAAGAAGTTCGAGAGTGAATCTAGGTGTTCTCTGTGCCTTCAACACCAACCAGAAACATTTTTCTTTGCTCAAATAATTCCCTGAGCTGCATGCTATTATGTGAAAGCATCCCTCTTGCTATAACAGCTTCTGCGAATGCCTCCTGAGTTGAAAACTAAATAATGTTTTCATATTGAAGATTAATAGAGCCAAAACTGAAAGTTTTTAGTAACCTTATGATAAAACTCAGTTTATAGTAATCTTGCTTAGGAAGGACAACATGAATAAATGCCAATAGACTGGGGAACAACACTTGCTAGATCCCCTTGCTTTGTGTCTTCTGCTGAGGTAGCTAGGGATAATTAGCAAACAACAACCAGTTACACCTTTCCTTCCCATCACATTGAGGAGGAACAATGCCCCAGATTTCTAAAAAATTTCTTAATGTTTATTTATTTTTGAGAGAGAAAGGGAGAGAGGGAGAGTGTGCATGTGTGAGCCGGGGAGGAATGGGGAGGGGGATGCAGAGGGAGGACAGAGGATCCAAAGTGGGTTCTGTGCTGACAACAGAGAGCCCAACCTGGGGCTCGACCTCAGGAACCATGAGATCTCAAACTCAGGAACCATGAGATCATGACCTGAGCCAAAGGTGGAAGCCTAATTGACTGGGCTACCCAGGCACCTCCAGATTTCTAAATTTCTAAATTTCCATACGAAATCTTCCAGAAAGTAGTAAAACTGGATCAAATCCAACTCTAAAAGTGCAAGTTAGTGGATGAAAGCAAGACCTGGGAATGTGACCAATGACTCCATGGAGTTATCAACAGGAGCAATCATTGTTTTTTTAATTGTGATACTATAGGGCAGTAAGTTACTTTTTGGTTTTTTTTGTTAAGATTTTTAAAAGTTTATTTATTTTGAGAGAGAGAGAAAAAGAGAGAGAATCCCAAGCAGGCTCCACACTGTCAGTGCAGAGATCATGATCTGAGCCAAAACCAAGAGTCAGATGCTTAACCAACTTAATCACCCAGGCACATGCCCCCAGGGCATTAAGTTTTTTGTTTCTCTTTGGGTCATTGATTTTGAGCATTTTTTTCCCTTGGGCTTTTTCAAAGATTCTGATTTTCTTTTCTTTTTTTTATTTTAATTTTTTAATTAATTAATTTATTGAGAGAGAGAGAGAGAGAAAGAGACAGAGTGTGAGCAAGAGAGGGTCACAGAGAGAGAGAGGGAGACACAGAATCTGAATGAAGCAGGCTCCAGGCTCTGAGCTATCAGCACAGAGCCGGATGTGGGGCTCAAACTCACAAACAGTGAGATCGGACCTGAGCCAAAGTTGGACACTTAACCGACTGAGCCACCCAGGCGCCCCAAAGATTCTGATTTTCTTGAATTCTTGTTTTGTTTTGTTTTTTTTTTTCAGTAGGCTTCAGGCCCAGCGCAGAGCCTGATGTGGGGCTTGAACTCACGACTCTGAGATTAAGACCTGAGCTGAAACCAACAGTCAGACTATCAACCAACTGACACCCAGGCGCCCTGATTTTCTTGAAATTCTTATCTAAATGTTTTGATTTATCTTTATCAGTTCCTTTAGTAAATATTTAGAAGTGTTACTGATGGACAAATGAAGGCTGCACTTGTTCTGAATTATGACAGCATACTGAGTGATTAAAATGGACTATTAAGAGAGACAAAGTCATCTCAATTATCAACTTTCTGTTGATAACTAATATAGCTATGGATTTAGAATTCTGATTTTTAAATTCTTGAATGGCAGAGAAACTACATATGAATGTGAAAAAAGAAGTTTTTTGGGACACCTGGGTGGCTCAGTCAGTTAAGCAACCAACTTTGGCTCAGGTCATGATCTCCTGGTCCATGAGTTTGAGCCCCGCATTGGGCTCTGTGCTGACAGCTCAGAGCCTGGAGCCTGTTTCAGATTCTGTGTTTCCCTCTCTTTGACCCTCCCCCGTTCATGTTCTGTCTCTCTTTGTCTCAAAAATAAATAAAGTTTAAAAAAAAAAAAAGAACTTTTTTTCTAACTTTTAAAAAGTTGAGGGGTCCCTGGCTGGCTCAGTTGGTGGAGCATGAGACTCTTGATCTCAGGGCTGTGAGTTTTTGAGCCCCACAATGTATGTAGAGACTAAAAATAAAATCTTGGCACCTGGGTGGCTCAGTTGGTTAAGCATCTGACTTCGGCTCAGGTTATGATCTCACTGTTGGTGAGTTTGAACCCTGCATTGGGTGAGCATGAGCCCTGCTTCAGGTGAGCCCTGCTTCTCTCTCTCTCTCTGTCTCTCTCTGTCTCTCTCTCTCTCTGTCTGCCCTTCACACACTTGTGCCCTGTCTCTCTCAATATGAATGAATGAATGAATGAATGAATAAGAAAATCTTTTTTAAAAAGTTGAAATGGATCCTTGACAATGGTTTCTGTGTACTTACTGAAAGGATCATTGCCAATAAAGTCTCCCTTCAATGACTGTCAGCAGTCATTTTTCGTGTAACCTAACAAGTAACAGAGGCAGCCGTTATTTCAGCATCATGGGCTAAACAGAATTGTCTTGTAGTTCTGGAGACTAGAAGTCTGAAATCAAGGTGCCAACAGGACTGTGAGGGTGAATCTGTTCCACAATATTTTCCTAGCTTCTGGTGGTTTGCTGGCAATTCTTGGCATTCCTTGGCTTGTAAAATTCTTAATCCTTACAATTTTGCCTTGATTTTGATTCTGGAAAACTTAGCACTTAGGATCAGATACAAAGCTATTCTCTTTAAATTCTCAACCTACCTTAACTTCAACATTTAGAATGTTAGAAGTTTATAGGAAAAAAGAACCAGAAAAATTGTATCATTTATTATTTTCTTGAATTAGTGAAGTATTTTCAAGAATCTGTGTCTAAGATGCCATGATATGAAGTGTTAGGAAATGCAAGGCACAGAGCTCTCTTTATGTCTAAAAGTATGCCAGATCTAGAACACAAAAGCCATAAACTGCTTTTAGATCCCCGTTCTTTTATGATAAAGAGCAGTGTTTGAATCTGCTAAGGCATATTAAAGTGGTCACTTTCACAAATTATTATGTATTCCTTCTCATATTCTCTCAAATACCAGACATATATTACCAGATATATCATACCAGACATATCATACCCCTGGTGAAAGTGCCCGATGGCTTAGGCATGTGGGAGTGGTACCACCAGCTACACAGAGGTCAAATAGACCTTAGGAGTTAAGTGGTGGGGGACTAAAAGAGGAGGGTCACTATTTCAGGGATAACCAAAGGTTAAACAAAGAGACAAAAAGAAGTATTTTACTAACATTTTTTATATTTTTTATTTTGAAAGATATTATACAGTGACGCAATACATATATACGTAATATACTGTGTATTCAATTTAAAGGAACAATAATAAAACCAATGCCATGTTAACATGACCCAGCTTAAGAAACAGAACATTAACAGCGCCTTTGAAGCTTCCTGTGTGCCCCTCCCTGCTGGAATCCTCCCACCAGAGATAACTACTAAATTTGGTGTTAATCATGCTCTTGCTTTTCTTAAGCAAATATACATGTATATATCCCTAAAAATTTGTCTTACTTGTTTTTGAATTTTATATAAATGGAATATTATATTCATTTATCTGTGACTTCTTCCATTCAACATTATTTTATCCATATAGTTCATTCACTTTCACTTTTCCTAAATATACAATTGTCTGAATATACAATTAGATATCCATTCTCTTATGGATAGGTATTTTGGTTGTCTCCAGTTTTTTGCTATTACAAGAATGCTGCTGTGAATATTCCCACACATGTCTCCTGTGGTACATGTGCAAATGTTTCTCTGGTTACATAACTAGAAGTGGAATCATTAATTATGTGCATGTTCAACTTTACTAGGCAATTCTTAACAGTTTGGTGTGGTTAATAGCTGATAAAAATGTTGCAGTTTTGTAAATTTGGACAAGCTTCAAATGAAAGGAAGAGAGTACCCAGAGGATTGGAAGGGGAAGAAAACAATAATCATAAGCATAGAGAATATTGTTTACTATGTACAAAGCAAGTGTTCTTTTTAATTTTTAATTTTTAAACATCCAAGTTAGTTAGCATACAGTGCAATAATGATTTCAGGAGTAGAATCCAGTGATTCATCCCCTACATGTAACACCGAGGGCTCATCCCAACATGGGTCTTCCTTAATGCCACTAACCCATTTAGCCCATCCCCCCTCCCACAATCCCTCCAGCAACCCTCAGTTTGTTCTCTGTATTTAAGAGTCTCTTATGTTTTGTTCTCCTCCTTGTTTTATCTTATTTTTGCTTCCCTTCCCTTATGTTCATCTGTTTTGTACCTTAAATTCCACGAGTGAAGTCATACGATATTTATCTTTCTCTGACTAATTTCACTTAGTGTAATACCCTCTAGTTCCATCCACACAGTTGCAAATGGCAAGATTTCACTCTCTTTGATTGCTGAATAACACTCCATTGAATATTTATACCACATCTTCTTTACCCATTCATCTGTTAATGGGTATTTGGGCTCTTTCCATACTTGGGCTATTGTTGATAGTGCTACTATAAACTATTGTCAATAGTGCATGTGCCCCTTTGAAACAGCACACCTGTATCCCTTGGATAAATACCTAGTAGTGCAATTGCTGGGTCATAGGGTAGTTCTATTTTTAATATTTTGAGGAACCTCCATACTGTTTTCCAGATTGGCTGCACCAGTTTGCATTCCCACCAGAAGTGCAAAAGGGTTCCTCTTTCTTCACATTCTCACCTGAGTTGTTAATTTTAGCCATTCTGACTGGTGTGAGGTGGTATCATTGTGGTATCATTTGTATTTCCTTGATGATGAGTGATGTTGAGAATTTTTCATGTGTCTGTTAGCCATCTGGATGTCTTCTTTGGAAAAGTGTCTATTTGTGTTTTGCCCATTTCTTCACTGGATTATTTGTTTTCTTGGGTGTTGAGTTCGATAAGTTCTTTATAGATTTTGGATACTAACCCTTTATCTGATAATGTCATTTGCAAATATCTTCTCCCATTCTGTTGGTTGCCTTTTAGTTTTGCTGATTGTTTCCTTAGCCATGCAGAAGCTTTTTCTCTTGATGTGTTCATTTTTGCTTTTGTTTCCTTTGCCTCTGGAGACGTGTTGAGTAAGAAGTTACTGCAGGCAAGGTCAAAGAGGTTTTTGCCTGCTTTCTCCTCTAGGATTTTGAGGACTTCCTATCTTACATTTAGGTCTTTCATCCATTTTGAGTTTATTTTTGTGTATGGTGTAAAAAAGTGGTCCAGGTTCAATCTTCCATATGTTGCCATCCAGTTTTCCCAACACCATTTCCTGAAGAGACTGTCTTTATTCCATTGGATATTCTTTCCTGCTCTGTCAAAGATTAGTTGGCCATATGTTTGTGGGTCCATTTCTGGGTTCTCTATTCTGTTCCATTGTTCCAAAAAACTAGTCTGTTTTTGTGCCACTGTTTTTGTGTCTTGATGATTACAGCTTTGCAATACATCTTGAAGTCTGGAATTGTGATGCCTCCAGCTTTGATTTTCTTTTTCAGGATTGCTTTGGCTATTCAGGGTCTTTTCTGGTTCCATACAAATTTTAGGATTGTTTGTTCTAGCTCTGTGAAGAATGCTGGTGTTATTTTGATAGGGATGGCATTGAATACGTAGATTGCTTTGGGTAGTATCAACATTTTAACAATATTTGTTCTTTCAATCCATGAGCATGGAATATTTTTCTATTTTTTTGTATCTTCTTCAATTTCTTTCATAAGCTTTCTATATTTTTCAGTGTAAGTGTTCTTTTTTTAATGTTTATTTTTGGGAGAGAGAGTGAGAGAGCACGCACAAGTGGGGGAGGGGCAGAAGAGGCTCTGAAGCGGGCTCTGCACTGACAGCAATGAACCCAATGTGGGGCTCAAATTCACAAACTGGGAGATCATGACCTGAGCCAAAGTCAGACCCTCAACAAACTGAGCCACCCAGGTGTCCCACAAAGCAAGTGTTCTAAGCAGAATGAGTGCTTTGGTGATGATATCTCTGACTGTAAACTTATCCATTTAAAACCTGGTCATATTCCTTAGGCTGCTCTGCTTTTGGTTTTCAATAATTCTATGTTCTACAAAATCCTCAGTCTTGGGTACCAGTGATCCAAACGCCAAAGAGGCTATAAAATGAGCCCATTTTCTCTTTGGGAGAAAAGGCTGACCCAAGCAAATCTAGGTCATTCATTGAGAGATTCAGACATTCCAGGAAACCCTTGGTTCCAATCCACAGTTGGAACTAAAGCCAACCTTGAAAATGCAGCTGCCAGACCAGCTGTTTTAGTCACTGCATTCACCTGTTTCTGCCTCTCACACTGCTTACTGGAAGGAATGCAAACTGGTATAATCTTTTTTGGAGGCAGTTTGATATTACCTATCAATGAATATTTAAAGCTATCAACCTCATATTACACTAAAAATGTATTCTACAGAAACACTGGTACAACTACAAACAGATGTAAGGATGTTCACTACAGTTTATAATAATGAAAAATTTCAAACACCTAAAATTCCACCAATAGGGGATGGTTGAAATTATAGTGTAGTCACACAATGTGATGCAATGAAGCTATTAAAAAAGATGTTCCAGAAAAGGGTGTTGCAGAACAATTTGTATGGCATGATCCTATTTTTATTAAAAAAATACATAAACATTTATGCATCTATAAACAGAAAACAGGAAGAGACCACTTAATTATTAAGAGTGGTAACCTCGAGAGTAGGGGTGAAGAGAGGGAGGCTATACTAAGAGTTAAATTTCTAAAAAGGGTATTATGGGGTGCCTGCGTGGCTTATTCAGTTGAACTGTGGACTCCTGATTTCAGTTCAGGTCATGATCCCAGGGTCGTGGGATGGAGCCCTGCACTGGGCTCTGCACTGATCACGGAGCCTGCTTCAGATTCCCTCTCTCTCCCTCTGCCCCTCTCCCCAGTTCACACACTCTCTCTCTAAAGTAAAAAACATAAATGAAAAAATTTAAAAAATTAAAAGGAGGCACCTGGGTAGCTCAGTCGGTTAAGCATCCGACTTTGGCTTATGTCATGATCTCACGGTTCATGAGTTTGAGCCCTGCATGGGGCTCTCTGCTGTCAGGGCAGAGCCCGCTTTGGATCTTCTATCTTCCAGTGTCTCTGCCCCTCTGCAGCTCTCTCTCTCTCAAAAATAAATAAAGTTTAAAAAATGTTAAAAAAATTAAAAGGATATATATTTTTTGATGCAAAAAGGTGATTTTATTAAAGCACGGGGACAGGAGCCATGGTCAGGAAGAGCTGCACCTAAAAGGATATCGTTTTACAAGGGGAAATACTATAGGAAAGATCAACTGGATTCAACCTGAGCTTCCTTAGGGCAATACCTTTTTCACAGGTTCTATATATTCTAGCACTTAGCCCAGCATTTGACTTGACAAAGAGACCAATTAGTACTATGTGCAAGATGGCAGAACACATGCGTGTGCATGGACACCTCTGTTTTTAAAAATCTTTTTTTTTAATGTTTTATTTATTTTTGAGACAGAGAGAGACAGAGCATGAATGGGGGAGGGTCAGAGAGAGAGGGAGACACAGAATCTGAAGCAGGCTCCAGGCTCTGAGCTGTCAGCACAGAGCCCAATGCGGGGCTCGAACTCACAAACTGCGAGATCATGACCTGAACCGAAGTCGGACCCTCAAACCGACTGAGCCACCCAGGCACCCCAACCTCTGTTTTTAAAGCATCTGCAGTGGAACTGTTGTCGTCAGGAACTCTTGTTTGCAATAAAGGCCTTTGAAGCAATGCTATTCAATAGAAACTTGTGTAATGATGGAAATGTTCTGTATCTGTGCTGTCTGATATGGTAGCCACTAGACCAAATGGCTTTAAAGCCCAGTATGTGGCTAGTGCAATGGAATAACTGCATATTAAATTTTATTTCATTTTAATTAATTTAATTTTTTTTTTCAACGTTTATTTATTTTTGGGACAGAGAGAGACAGAGCATGAACGGGGGAGGGGCAGAGAGAGAGGGAGACACAGAATTGGAAACAGGCTCCAGGCTCTGAGCCATCAGCCCAGAGCCAGACGCGGGGCTCGAACTCACGGACCGCGAGATCGTGACCTGAGCTGAAGTCGGACGCTTAACCGACTGTGCCACCCAGGCGCCCCATCATTTTAATTAATTTAAATTAAATAGCACATATGCCTAGGAGTAGACAATGAAGACTTGAAGGATCGGCTGAAATAAACAGGAAAATATACACATACACAAAATTTTGCATACTATTTCAAGAGATTCAGGGACCCTCTCAAGACCATCCATGTGTCCTGTCATCAAATACCTTTGAGGCTGACCAGAAGAATGAGAATAAGATAAACAGGACTAGAGAGGGAAAGAGTACAGAACTAAAGAGCTGAGATGGAAAATGCTACCATTCAGAACCCCAGAAGGCAAAAGACAAGATATGAAGATAGTTTCTGCCTCTTTCCTCCTCCCACCACAAAGAACATTTGCCTCACTGTTAACTGTTTGTTTGTCTTCCCCACAGTGGACCGTACACTGTAGACTATATACTCCCTAAGAGCAGGGACAACATCTATCTTACTCATCATTATATACAGAAAGCCCAGTATAAACCTAGCATACAGTTAGCACTCAAATATCTGCTGAATGAATGAGTTTTCCCAGGCATCTGATTCTTGCCAGTCCTAGGAAACCAGAGCTCCTGAGTTAAGGAGGGTCTTAGTGATAAAACGAATTGGCTGGCTCATGAGAGATACAGGGTTTTCACAAAATTGAGCAGATACTCAGATCCATGAAAATCTTGTCTCACCCAGGCTGTCCCTGTGCCTGATCGTTTGGAGTTGTTGATATACAAGCCATGGAAAGACTTCAATAGTGACAGTGAACCACACATACACTGGGGCCAGAGAGCCAAAAGTCCCCAAAGCCCTTCTCCTTGGATGTCTCCTCTATTTCCCTCCCTCTGGAATTCGCCTGCCTTCTCTCAGATTGCCCCTCCACCTGCAATCTTTCTCTTATGTCTCTACTGGGCAAATTCTGACTCATTATTTGATGCTTTCTCTCTCTGAGAAAACTGTGCTGGCACTTCCAGGCAGAATTATACCACATCTCCACTGGTTCCCTTTGTATTTTGCACATCTCATCATGTGTGCTCTGCCAGGGCAGGGCTAGTTATTCATTTTGTATCCCAGCATTAAATAATGTTTGGCATATCACAGGTGGCCAACCAGTATGGATCACAAAAAGAATATAAACTCATTTGTTTTTCCCCATCACGCCGTGACTGCTTAGTGTGTGCTGATCAAAGTCTACAGATTAGTTAATGAGTCTGTCTCATTCACACTGAAGAAGCCTGAAAACAAAAATTCAGGGGTACTCCAAAGAAATAGGAAATACACGACAGAGAAATAATAAAAGGAACAGAAAGCAGAAAACATGCACCTGAACAGAAGAGAAGTCAAAAGGCTGACCAGGTAGAAATGCAGGGCAAGAAATAAGCAGTAAGAACATCCTGAATATGGTAAAGGGACTTTAAGAAAAGCCCAGAGCTAACATCATACAATGGTGAAAGACTGAAAACTTTCCCCCTAAGCCACGGAGAAGACAAAAATGCCCACTTTCGCTCTGCTACTTCTATTCAACATTGTACTGGAATCACAATGAGATATCCAGAGCAATTAGACATAAAAAGAAATAAAAGGCATCCAATTGGAAAAGGAAGAAGTAAAATTATCTCTAGTCCCAGATGACATGAAAAAAATACACACACACCACCCCCCCCCCCCCCACATTAAGAATCCACACACAGGAGCACCTGGGTGGCTCTGTTGGTTAAATGTCCGACTTCGGCTCAGGTCATGATCTCGTGGTCCCTAAATTCAAGCCCTGTGTTGGGCTCTGTGCTGACAGCTCAGAGCCCGGAGCCTGCTTCAGATTCCGTCTCCTTCTCTCTCTGCCCCTCCCCTGCTCGTACTCTCTATTTCTCAAAAATAAATAAACATTAAAAAAAAGCGGGGGGTGGGCTGGGCACCTGGGTGGCTCAGTCAGTTAAGCTCTGACTTTGACTCTGGTCATGATCTCACGGTTCGTGGGTTCAAGCCCTGCGTTGGGCTCTGTGCTGACAGCTCAGAGCCTGGAGCCTGTTTCAGATCCTGTGTCTCCCTCTCTCTATGCCCTCCCCCTCTCACACTCTGTCTCCGTCTCTCCCTCTGTCAAATAAATAAACATCAAAAATTAAAAAAAAAAAAAAAAGAATCCACACACACAAAACTATTAAGCTAATAAATTCAGCAAAATTGCAGGATAAAAAACCAACACAAAAGTCAGTTGTAATTCTATACTCTTGCAATGAACTATCCAAATACAAAATTAAGAAAATTATTCATTTTATTATTTTTAGTTCATTTTAAATAGTATCAAAAAGAGTGCAGGTGCCTGGCTGGTTCAGTCAGAGGAGCATGTGACTCTTGACCTTGGGGTCATGAGTTCGAGTCCCGCATGGAGTGTAGAGATTACTTAAATAAATAAAACTTAAAAAAAAGAATAAGATGCTTGAGAATAAATTTAACCAAGGAGGTATAAGACTTGTACACTAGAAATGACAAAACATTGCCAGAAGAAATTAAAGATCAAAAAATTGGAAAGATATTCCATTTTCATGGATTGGAAGACTTAATAATGTTAAGATGGTAATATTACCTAAAATATTACCTGGGTGGCTCAGTCAGTTAAGCATCTGACTTTGGCTCAGGTCATGATCTCGCAGTTCAGGAGTTCAAGCCCCATGTCAGGCACCGTGCTGATAGCTTGGAGCCTGGAGTCTGCTTCAGATTCTGTGTGTCTCTCTCTGTCCCTCCCCTGCTCGTGCTCTGTCTCTCTCAAAAACAAATAAAAATATTAAAAATAATTAGTAGATTCAATTCAATCCCTATCAAATTCCTATCAGCCTCACAGTCCCAAAAGAAAAAACAGACAAAAGGTACTACATCAAACTTAAGAAACTTTTGTGGATCAAAGGACATAACCAATAATAAAAGGCAGCCTATGGAATGGGAGAAAATATTCATAAGCCATGTATCTGATAAGGGGTTAATATCCAGAATACGTAAAACTCCTACAATTTAGGGACAAAAAAAAATCAAACAACCTGATTGAAAAATGCACAAAGGATTTGAACAGACATTTTTCTAAATGAGGTACAAAAGGCCAACAAGAAAATGAAACGATGTTCAATGTCACTAATCATCAGGGAAATGCAAACCAAAACTACAATTAAATGATATCTCACACCCACATAAAGAAAACCCAAACAACAAAAAATAACAAGTGTTGACAAGGATGTGGAGAAATTAGAACACTTGTACATTGTTAACAGCATTGTAAAAAAGGTGAAACTAGTATGGAAAACAGTATAGTGGCTCCTCAAGAAATTAAAAATAGAAATACCATACAATCTAACAATCCTATTTCTTGATATATACTCAAAGAATTGAATGCAGGGTCTTCTTTTTTAAAAGTTTATTCATTTCTTTTGGGGGAGAGGGGCAGAGAGAGGGAGAAAGAGAATCCCAAGAAGCCTCTGTACTATCAGCCCAGAACCTGATGCAGGGCTTGATCCCCAAAACCCACGAAATCATGACCTGAGCTGAAATCAAATGTCGGACATTTAACTGAGACACTCAGGCGCCCAGAAGCAGAGTCTTAAAGAGATATTTGTTCACAGCAGCATTATTTATGAAGGCTAACAGGTGGAAGCAGCCCAAGCGTCCATCAGCAGATGAATGGATAAACAACATGTGGTACATACGTACAGTCTTAAAAAGGAAGAGATCCCGTCACAAGCTACGACATGGATGAACCTTGAGGACATTAAGCTAATGAAATGAGCCAATCACAAAAAGACAAATACTGCATGATTCCATTTATATGAGGTATGTAAAATGGTCAAGTTCACAGAAACAGAAAGTAGAATGGTGGTTGCCAGAGCCTGGAAGGAAGGGAAGAGAGGGGAGTTGTAGTTTAAAGGGTATAGAGTTTCAGTCATGCAAGACGAAAAAGTCCTGGAGATCTGTTTCACAACAATGTAAATATAATTAACATTATTGAACTGTACACTTAAAAAATAGCTAGGATGGTAAATTTTATGTCATGTAATTTTTACCAAAATAAAGATTTAATTTTTTCAAATATTTATTTTTGAGAGAGAGAGAAAGACAGAGACATCAGTGTGGGAGGGGCAGAGAGTGAAGGAAGACAGAGGATCCTAATCAGGCTCCGTGCTGACAGCAGAGCTGGATGTGGGGCTCGAACTCATGAACCATGAGATCATGACCTGAGCCAAAATTGGACACTTAACAGACTGAGCCACCCAGGCGCCCCCCAAAATTTGATTTTTAAAATCCCACTAGCCTTTTTGCAGGAATGGAAAAGTTTATCTTAAAATTCGTAAGAAATCAAGAGACTTGAAGAGCCAAAACAGTCTTGAAAAAGTTGGAAGACTCACTGTTCCTGATTTCAAAACTTATTACAAAGGGCATCTGGGTGGCTCAATCATCTGAGAGGCTGACTTCGACTCAGGTCCTGATCTCGCAGTTCGTGAGATTGAGCCCCGAGTTGGGCTCTGCACTGGCAACACAGAGCCTGCTTGGGATTGTCTCTCCCCCTCTCTCTGCCCCTCCCTTGTTCATGTGCATGCACTCCCTCTCTAAATAAATAAACATTAAAAAAATCAAACCCAATGGCCAATGACTTAATAAATTGTGCCTAAGTATAGACAACCTACAGAATGGGAGAAAATATTTGCAAATCATTTATCTGATAAGGGTCTTGTATCCAGAATATATGAATAACTCTTATAACTCAACAACAAAAGACAAACAACCCAATTCAAAAATGGCAGAAGACTTGAATAGACATTTCTCCAAAGATACATAAATGGCCAGGAAGCACATGGAAAGATGCTTGGAGATGCTCAATAGGGAAATGAAAATCAAAACCACAATGCATGAACACTTCACTCCCACTAACAGACCATAATCAAAACAACAGAAAGCAACAAATATTGGTGAAGATGGGGAGAAACTGAAACCCTTGTGCACTGCCAGTGGGAACGTAAGATGGCTCAGCTGTTGGGGTAAAAAGTTGGTGATTCCTCAAAAAGTTAAACATAGAAGGGCGCCTGGCTGGATCTCAGGGCTCTGAGTTCACGCCCCACGTTGGGTGTAGTGATTACTTAAATAAATATGAACGTTCATAACAGCACTATTCACAATAGCCAAAAGGTGGACACAACCCAAATGTCCATCAACTGATGAATGGATACACAAGTGTGGTATAACCATATAAGAGAAAAATATTATTTGGCCATAAAAAAGGAATGATGTACTGATACATGCTATAAATTGGACAAATCTTAAAAACACTATGCTAAGCAAAAGAACACAGACCTAAAAGGTCACATATTGTATGATTCAATTTCTATGAAAAGTCCAGAATTGGCGAATCCAGACAGACAGAAAGGAGATTAATGGTTATCAGAGCTGTGGGAGGAATGGGAAATGGGGAGTGACTGTTTAATAGTCATGGGTTTCCTTTTGGGTAGGGGAAATGTTTGGAAACTAAGTGAGAGGTGATGGTTGCACAACCTTGTGAATGTACCAAATGTCACTGAACTGCCTATCTTAAGATAGTTAATTGTACAATATGTTATTTTTACACACAAAAAAAGTAAGAAAACCAAGACACACAAGGTTTTAGAAAAAGGGATATATTTACAAACCAACAAGCTCCCAAACTCCAGCTAGAGGGAGAGGAAAGGAGGTAGCAAGTATAAGCAGATCCTTTATGAACCCAACCTCACTCGTGTAGAAACCCTGAGTACCAGCCCATAAGATCAGCTCCTACTCCATGGCCCATTTGTCTTCTAGTTCAAGAAGCAGTCCCTCGACCACAGCCTTCAGTCTTCTTGCCAGTCATCCTGTGCCCAGGCAGGCATGGGTGAAAAGTACTCAAACCCAGGCCCTTTATAACGGAGAGCGTGCAGGAACATCACAAGGTCCTGGGGCAAGGGGTCCTGTCGCACCAGCCGGCACTCTGCACACAGAGGGTCTATCTCTTGATTCACAAAATCAGTTTCGGCTGCCTTCCCTGGTGCCAAGGCCACTGTGTCCAGATCCTGAGGGGCTGCATCAACCACTCCATCCATCTTCTGGGCAGATGCAGCCAACTCTTCTAGGTGGTCCTTACCCAACTCTGAGGAGGGAGCTGTAGAGTCTATTAGTCCTGGGGACAGGTCGCCCTCACAGAGATCTAGCACATCCAGGCTCTGTTTGGCCTGGTGCTCTGCCACGAGATCCCGAAGCAGTTCCTCATCCGTTTTGGGAATGTGGCCGCCCCGGCCGCGGGATGGACCCCAGGCAACTGAGTTGTAGATGGGGTCATTGAGAATGGGGTGTCCCAGGAACTGGAGGTGGACTCGGATCTGGTGAGTGCGGCCTGTGAGTGGCCGGCACCGCACCACACTGGAGTGACCATTGTAGCTCAGTCTCTGGAATACTGTCTCACAGGGCTTGCCCCGAGTATCTACACGGCACACCCCTACCTTGTAAGATACCACCAAGATGGGTTCCTTGCAGGTCACTTCCTCAGTGGGGAACTCCCCCTCCACCCGGCACACGTACTCCTTCTCCAGCTACATTGGAAGGAAGAAGAAGAAAGTCAGCACAAAGCCCAAATTCATGAAGTTCAGACCCAATACAGTGACAAGAAATGCATCAGTGTCAGACAGAAGAGGATTCAAACCCCAGCTCCACCATTTGCCAGCTGCAGGATTCTAGGCACATTACTTAACCTCTTTAAATCCAATTGACTTGTCTAGAAAACCTACGATTATTGGGGTGCCTAGGTGGCTCAGTCAATTAAGTGTCTGCCTCTTGGTATTGTCTCAGGTCATGATTTCAAGGTATGAGTTTGAACCCTGTGTCAGGCTCCGTGATGATGACAGGGGGCCCGCTTGGGATTCTCTCTCTCTCTCTCTCTCTCTCTCTCTCTCTCTCTCTCTCTCTCTCCCCTCTCTCTCTGCCCCTTCCCCCTCCTCTCTTTCTCTCTCTTTCTCTCTCTCAAAATAAATAAATATACTTAAAATAAGTTATTTTAAAAAAAAGCATTTATCTCACAGGACTGTTAACAAGGATTCAGTGAGTTAGACTCTAATGTACTTGGTACTGAACCTGGTACACAGTAAACACTCAATAAATGTATTGCAATCAGATCCAAAAGTACAAGCCTCAAGACTATAGTCACTACCATTGAACTCTTCTTAAGTTTCTTCCAACTTCATCCAGAATTTTTCTACCAAGTAGACTCTCCCCACAACCTTAAAAATCTTAATCATCAAAAACAAACAAAACCGGAAAACACCTTGGTCAGCCTGTCAGCACTTTAAAACTTCAAAATGGCAAGCTACTAAGAAAGGCAGTATATATGCCATCTCAAAAGATCTTTTGAAACATAAGAGATAATAACCTGTCTTTGACATTTTCAGTGTTGACCTTCCTGAAGATAGGAAGATTGGCCAGATAACATGAAGGGCCACTTCAACAGAACTCAGTGACACAATTCTGATACAAAGCATTCATGAGCCCAGGAAGTGGCATGCAGGAGACAGAAACCCAGCTCACCTGCCGATCCCGAACCTGCTCATGAATTCTCTCTGAGACAGCCGCCGTCTTGGCAAACATGAGGACACCTGAGGTAAGGCGGTCCAACCGATGCAGTGGATGTAGCTCCTTGAGTTGGTGCTCCTTGCCCAGGATGAAGATGACAGTGTTGTGTCGGAAGCGGCCACAAGGGTGGACAGGAATGGAAGAAGGCTTGTCTACAACCACCACATCCTCATTCTCAGCCAGCAGGCGGACAGGTTCCGCTGTGACCGGTGGCTCATGCCTGTGCACTCTGTTCCGCAAGAAGTCATTGTCCTGCCAATGACAAAGGCAACTCATCAGCCCAGAGGCCAGCAACCTGTAATCAACTTCACACACCGCTTCCTGTTCCTTACTGACACACAATGGACACAGCACATCCTTAACCAGAAAATGCAGTGTGCATTGTGTATTCTTATTTTGCAAAAGTACAGATAGACACGCAGGCAGATAGTAGGCACTGAAGAAGTACTAGAAAGATATACACAAAAATGTTTTGGTATTTCTGGGTGGTGGTATTATGGATTTTTTTTTTGGTTTTGCTCATTTGTATTTTCTCTACAATAAAGTTATATTCAAAAAATAAAGTTTTAAAAAAAGATAAAGTTTTCTAAAATGGAGGGGAAAAACCTCCATAAAATCATCACTTACTGTGACCGTGAACAAACAACACCAAGATCTAAGTCCAGACATCTGGCCTTTAGACTTGAACTGCCACAGGCCCACTGCATGTCATTTAACTTCTCTGGGCCTCAGTTTCGTGATCTGTAAAATGTGAGGGTTAGGCCAGACCTGTACTTCTCCAAATAGGAATAGGAGAGGGGATTCAAACCACTCGATCTCCAAATGCTTACATTGTCTTGTCTCCCCTTACAACCTGGTGAGTCAGTGTTACTGACAGGGGTGTCTGGTAGCTCTTAGCTGTGATGGACTTTTAAATGGTCAAAGCACTGGGCTAGACAATTCTAGACTCTATCCCTGACATTTCACAACTGTACCGTATCAGGCTCTATGATAAGTATTAAAAAAATTTTTTTTTAAGTTTATTTATTTTGAAGTGCGGGGAGAGGTAGAGGAAGAGTGAGAGAGAGAGAATCCCAGACAGGCTCCACGCTGTCGCGCAAAGCCTGACTGGGGCTCCAACTCAGGAACTGTGAGATCATGACCTGAGCCAAAATCAATAGCCAGAGGCTTGGGATGCCTGAGTGGCTCAGTTGGTTAAGCATCTGACTTCGGCTCAGGTCACGATATTGCAGTTCATGGGTTCAAGCCCAAGCATCAGGCTCTGTGCTGACAGCTCAGAGCCTGGAGCCTGCTTCAGATTCTGGGTCTCCCTCTCTCTCTCCATCTCCTCTGATCACACCGTCTGTCAACAATAAATAAACGTTAAAAAAAAACATTAAAAAAAAAAAAAAGAGTCAGAGACTTAACCACTGAGCCAGCCAGGCGCCCTTTTACGATAAATAATTTAAGTAGTAGTTATAAGAACACAGGGTTTGGAGGTGACACTGTTGTCTTACCTCTTTGAAGTTCACTTTAGTTGTTTCCTCACAGGTAAAATGAGGTGGCAATACCTATCCCACAAGGCTGTCATTAGAATTTAATATTAAGTACATAAAATGCTTACCTTTGTGCTAGCACACAGTAAGAACACATAAAAGAGAGGCTCTGTTATTACTATTTGTACAGAGATCTATAATGCAAGATAGATATCAGTGCCAGTGCTACAAGGCAGTGCACAAAGGGAGCTTTGAAAATTCCAACTTCTGTCCCTTGGAAACAAGGTAGCCGCCTGGATGGAAAGGATAAATGGGCTGAGTTTTGAAGCACAGAGGCTACTTCTGCGGAGATGGGATGAGAGAAGAGGCCTCTTAAAAGAGTGTTCCAGGTGAAAGTGAAGATGCTTCAGAATTACCACGATTTTAATCCAGTAACTAAGCCCTATTTACTCTGAAAAGACCCCTGCCCCCTTTCCTCGCCTGCTTCCAGCCGGCCCCATCAGGACTCCACCTTGAGCACGATGTTGAGGTCCTGTACCGGCTCCTCGTTGAGGTGCAGGCGACCCGCCCGGACTGCGGCCTCGTAGTAGGCCAAGGGCTGAGCTCGGAATTCGGTGCTGAAGACGTGCAACAAGCTGTGGCCCACCCAGCGGCCTTTGCAGTAGGTCCGGAAGTCAAAGTAATAGGGCCGCACTTTGCGCAGGCCGCCCTCGAAGTAGTAGCTGGTCTCTGCAAAGTGCTCATCGCCGAAGCTCACCCCTGCCCGCCGCTTCTTCGGGGGTGGCACGACGCGCTCTCTGGTGGCGTCCCGTCGCTTCTTACGCTTGCCTGAGCCTGAAGCTGCAACTGGGGCCTGCTCCTCGCTCGCTTGGGTCGGCTTCCCGTCCTCCCGGGCCGGCTCCACTCCCGGGCCCACAGGCTCCGGGCTCCCGGAGAGCAGCTCACCACTCGCGTCGCCACTAACGTCTCCGTTTTGTTGAGCCGGAGTCTTCAGCCCGGCCGCTGCCTCGGCCCCAGTTGAGGATGTTTCCGCCATTGGACCCCTACAACCACCCCAAGTACTGGCAGCAATGAGACGCCGGAGGTTGAAGCACCCTTGTACGAGAACTGGCAGCCACGGCCGGCCTCTCAGCCACATGACCCGCGGCCTCCACGTTCTGCGTCGCGGTCTGAGGACGTCACCGGGCATCAGCCAATCAGCGAGGCCCAAGTGCCGAGGCGGGGACTGAGAAGAGAAGGCGTGAGAGAGGGAGAGAGTTGAAGGAGTGGAAATGTGAGTTGAGAGTCAGTGGGTGAGACTAAGGGAGTGAATTGAATTGAGAGGCAGTGAGAATAACTTACCAGAAGTGTAGATTCACGTAGATATGCTCAAAGTCCCTTGGATCTGGAAAAACGAAAGGAGCTTTACTCAAATGAGAATGAGGATTGCTAAACTCTTACTCTCCTGAGAAGCGCCGTGCTGTATACTTCAAAGCATGTTATAGTATGTGACTTATTACTCAATAAAGCTGTTATGTATGTATTTAAACGCACATGGGCGTACACACACACACGCACACACACTCCAGAAGCAATGTCTTTACATCTATCCTTCCCCCTAACAGTAGAATTAAAGAGCTTCCATTTGCCTTCCATATGCTCCTGTCCTGAGATTGAAACGGCAAGTGGATCAGTAGATGCCTTTGTCAGAGTTCTTAAATGCAAGATATGAAACCAACTCTGGTTAACTTCATCAGAGAGGGAATTAGTGAAAGGATATTAGTACTTCATAGAGTACATAAGAGAGCTGGAGAACAGGCTCAGAAACAGCCAAATCAAGAGAACACAAGTCCTCTGAAAACCAGCCACACGACATAAGGGTGAATAGTATGGAATGTGAACTATATTTCAATAAAGTAGTTTTTTTTTAAAGACTTTTTCAGAATGTGTCTGAAGCACAGAAAAGGAATGAGATACTAGAATGTTATAGAGAGGAAGTCCTTGTGGGATTGTATAAAGCCTTGCTTCTCAAAATGTGGTGTCTGGATGAGCAACATGGGAAACACCTGGCAACTTGTTGGAACTGCAGAATCTTGTTCCTTCTCCCCCCCCCCCCCCACCTACTGAATGAGAATCTGTATATTTTTAATGTTTATTTATTTTTGAGAGTGGGGGGGTAGCGGGAGGGGCAGAGAGAGAGTTGGAAGCAGGCTCCAGGCTCTGACCTGTCAGCACAGAATCTGATGCAGGGCTTGAAGTCACAGACTGCAAGATCATGACCTGAGCCGAAGTGGGTCACTTAACCAACTGAGCCACCCAGGGGCCCTGAGAACCTGTATTTTTTTTTTTAAAGAGGGTGGCAGAGGGAGAGGGAGAAAAAGAATCGTAAGCAGGTTCCATACCCAGCACAGAACCTGACGTGGGACTTGATCCCATTACTATGAGATCATGACCTGAGCTGAAATCAAGAGTTGGACGCTTAACTGACTGAGCCACCCAGATGCCCCTAAAATTTTTTAAATTATTATTTTTTATTTTTAGAGAGAGAGAGAGAAAGAGAGTGCAAGCAGGGGAGGGGCAGAGATACAGAGAGAATCCCAAGCAGGCTCCACATTGTCAGCGCAAAGCCTGATGTGGGTCTCAAAATTCACGAACTGTGAGATCATGACCTGAGCCAAAATGAAGAGTTGGATGCTTAACCACTGACTGAGCCACCCAGGCACCCCAAAAATCTGTATTTTAACAAGACTCTCAGATGATTTTTCTGCATATTAACGTTTGAGAAGCACTGGTATAGACCATGAAGAGTAGACATTTGTCATATTCTTTGGATATCCAGCATCTTCTTAACACTCTTCTTTTATGTGAGGAATTTCCCACATCATAAGTACTATCTCCAATGATGTGGTTGGTGCTAGAATGTATTATACTAAGCTAAATAAGTCAATCAGAGAAAAGACAAATACCATATGATTTCACTTACATGTGGAATTTAAGAAACAGAAGAACATATGGGAAGGGGTGGGGGGAGAGATGAGAGGGAAACAAACCACAACAGACTCTTAATGATAGAGAATAAACTATGGGTCGATAGAGGGCGGTAGGTGGGAGATGGGCTAGATGGAGGATGGGTACTAAGGAGGGCACTTGTGATGAGCACAGGGTATGGTATGTAAATGATGAATCACTGAACTCTACTCCTGAAACCAATATTGCATGGTATATTTAACTAAGATTTAAATAAAATTAAAAAAAAAAGTACAGCCTCCAAGAGGTGGAAGCCAGAAACTGGCCTTCCCAATTCCCTTGCAGCTTGGGCATTCATCACCTGGGCTCCACTGATCAGGCGGAGCCTTTGGCTCAGAGGCACACAGCAGAGGAAGCAGGCACAGTGTAGAACCCATGTGTGACAAGATAGCATTGGAAACATCTGATTTGTTTCTTTAAAAATTTTTTTCCATGTTTATTTTTGAGAGAGATAGAGAATAGGGAAGGAGCAGGGAGAGAGGTGGACACAGAATCCGAAGCAGGTTCCAGGTTCTGAGCTATCAGCACAGAGCCTGACATGGGGCTTGAACCCATGAACCACAAGGTCATGACCTGAGCTGAAGTGAGACACTTAACTGACTGAGCCACCCAGGAGCCCCTGGAAACATCTGCTTTGGAGGGCTAACAGCAGGGGATTATTGTGTCCAGTGCTCATCAGCAATGACCGCTGCAGTGTCTATGTTGAAAGGCATTTGGGTATTCCGTGAGCAGTCCCTCAGTGAAGTTTAGACACTGTTCCTTGCTGTATAGACCCCATGCCTCACACTGTGGTCCATCTTGATTTTCTGTGCACTACTTAATATCCTTTAATTCTGTACTCTACAATAGAGTAAAAATTAGCCACATGTGGCTATTTAAATTTACATTAAATAAAATGAAAGAAAATCTAAAATTCAGTTCTTCAGTTGTACAAACTGCATTTCAAGTGCTCAAGAGCCACATGAAACTACTGGCTACCTTTTAAAAAATTTTTATTTATTTATTTTGAGAGAGAGAGCAAGAGAGCACATAATGCATGCAAGCGGGAAAGGGGCATAGACAGAGAGAGAGAGAGAGAGAGAGAGAGAGAGAGACAATCACAAGCAGGCTCCATACTGTGAGCACAGAGCCCAGCGCAGGGCTCAATCTCACGAAGTATGAGATCAGGACCTGAGCCGAAATCAAGAGTTGGATGCTTCACCACCTGAGCCATCCAGGTGCCCCAAACTAGTGGCTACCTTATTGGACAACTCAGATACAGAAAATTTGTATCACCACAGAGAATTCTATTGGACAGAGCAGCTTTAATCTTTTTTTTTTTTTTTTTTTTTTACTGCTTATACTGGTTGAATGAATTCTATTGTTTGAACTAAGAACTCCAACTAACTTGCCATGATAAGGATTTAAGTCTTTAAGAGCAATGGGAAATCATCAAAGAGTCTGTCGTGTGCGCGCACGCGCGCGCGCGTGTGTGTGTAACATGATCTGATCTCCATTTTCAGATCACCTTGGTAGCACAGGGAAGAAGGAACTCAAGAGGGAATCATAGCTCTAGCTGCAGTTCTGTGTGGTCTTGGACTATGAGAGTTCTAATTCAAACACTCCCATACCAAATACATTTTGAACATTTCCTAGGCATCATTTGGTTCTGGAGATACAGAGGTAAAAAAGACATGGTTCCTGATCTTAATGACGGCCTACGCTGGTCAAGCATCATACAAATAAAAAACATATTTGTGCTAGGTTACGCTGCAGTTAATGCAGGGTCTGAGATAGAGGGATGTGACTGCCCTCATGTGGCTTCCCAGTATGAAGAGTCCTTGGGAAGTGGCAGATCACCATGGCTTTTGCAAGTCCAGGATCTGGTTTTGATTTATTCATCACACACACTAATTAAACTCAGGGGACATCAGTGAATCTGTAAGGGCACCAATATGTTAATTTACAACTGTAACTTTAACTTAGAAAATGTATTCTATTTCATACCAGTGACTATTTATACCTACTGTTAAAGGCACTCTTATGCTTGTTCAAGATATCTGAGAGGCCACATTTGAAATAAAAAAATTTGTTTGTGAGCAGAAAACCAGAGAAAAGGGCATAAGTGAGTCGAAAGGTTATGGAGTAGCTTGATGAAGTACCCGTAAACCTATGACAGTGACCTTTTCTATGAATCAGATGCTTCCAGATTAGGTCTTCAGTTCTGGTGGCAGTTGAAGGACTCTGGGGATCCCTCACTGGTAGACTTGGCTCTGGGCCCCCTACTTATTCCTTATAAATAAACACTGAAAAAAATCTTGCCTATTATTTGCTCCTTTGCTTCCTAATCTTCTTGCTTTCCACTTCCCTCTGTTTGCATATGCTCTCTAAGGATGGTTATAAATATGAGCAACAGAGTTCCTCATAGTTCCCTTTTACATGATGGTAGTTATTACCACAGTAGCCACTTTGGCTTTGGACACATCTAGAGACTTTATCCTCAGCCAAGTTATGTCTACCGATGGTTGGCTGATGTCTTTTCTCACTTGATTCTTTGAGAGAGAGTAACGGGCCCTGGGAATTGGGGGTGGATAGGTGGGGGGAGGAAGGGTTGCATCTCAGCGAATTGATAATCCCTGAAAGATATCGAAAGTCATCTTCTTTTAAAAAGCCTTCCTGACACACTCCCGTGGCACTCTCTCCTTTATGTACACCGGCCACACTTCTGTCATATCTTCTGTAACTCTTTGCTGTTATTTGTAAAGTTTTCTGCCCCCATGGCACACCCTCCTATACTTAGCTATAAAGACCTGTTGGACCCCTACCAACTCTTACTTATTTTGAATTCCCGCTTAACACAATGCCTGGAACACAACAGGGGCTTGATGTCTATTGACAAATTGAATAAGAAAAAGCTTCATTCTTAGCCTCTGCAATCAGATAACACAAAGAAATAAAAGGCATCCAAATCGGCCAGGAGGAGGTCAAACTTTCACTCTTTGCAGATGACATGATACTCTATATGGAAAACCCAAAAGATTCCACCAAAAAACTGCTAGAATTGATTCATGAATTCAACAAAATTTCAGGATATAAAATCAATGCACAGAAATCGGTTGCATTCCTATACACCAACAATGAAGTGACAGAAAGAGAAATCAAGGAATCGATCCCATTTACAGTTGCACCAAAAACCATAAAATACCTAGGAATAAATCTAACCAAAGAGGTGAAAAATCTATACACTGAAAACTATAGAAAGCTGATGAAAGAAATTGAAGAAGACACAAAGAAATGGTAAAAGATTCCATGCTCCTGGATAGGAAGAACAAATATTGTTAAAATGTCGATACTATCCAAAGCAATCTACATATTCAACGCGATCCCTATCAAAGTAACACCAGCATTCTTCACAGAGCTAGAACAAATAATCCTAAAATTTGTATGGAACCAGAAAAGACCCCGAATAGCCAAAGCAATCTTGAAAAAGAAAACCCAAGCAGGAGGCATCACAATCCCAGACTTCAAGCTATACTACAAAGCTGTAATCATCAAGACAGTATAGTACTGGCACAAGAACAGACACTCAGATCAAGGGAATAGAATAGAGAACCCAGAAATGGACCCACAAATGTATGGGCAACTAATCTTTGACAAAGCAGGAAAGAATATCCAACGGAACAAAGTCTCTTCAACAAGTGCTGCTGGGAAAACTGGACAGTGACATGCAGATAAATGAACCTGGACCACTTTCTTACACTATACACAAAAATAAACTCAAAGTGGATGAAAGACCTCAGTGTAAGACAGGAAGCCATCAAAATCCTCTAGGAGAAAGCAGGCAAAAATCTCTTTGATCTTGCCCGCAGCAATTTCTTACTCAACACGTCTCTGGAGGCAAGGGAAACAAAAGCAAAAATGAACTACTGGGACCTCATCAAAATAAAAAGCTTCTGCACAGCAAAGGAAACAATCAGCAAGACTAAAAGGCAACCAACAGAATGGGAGAAGATATTTGCAAATGACATATCAGATAAAGGGTTAGTATCCAAAATCTACAAAGAACTTATCAAACTCAACACCTGAAAAACAATCCAGTGAAGAAATGGGCAAAAGACATGAATAAACACTTCTCCAAAGAAGACATCCAGATGGCCAAACGACACATGAAAAAATGCTCAACATCACTCATCATCAGGGAAATACAAATCAAAACCACAATAAGATACCACCTTTCACCTGTCAGAATGGCTAACATTAAGAACTCAGGCAACAACAGATGTTGGCGAGGATGTGGAAAGAGGACCTCTTTTGCGTTGTTGGTGGGAATGCAAGCTGGTGCAGCTACTCTGGAAAACAGTATGGAGGTTCCTCAAAAAACTAAAAATATAACTACCCTATGACCCAGCAATTGCACTACTAGGCATTTATCCACGGGATATAGGTGTGCTGTCTCGAAGGGACACATGCACCCCCATGTTTATAGCAGTACTATCAACAATAGCCAAAGTATGGAAAGAGCCCAAATGTCCATCGATGGATGAATGGATAAAGCAGATGTGGTATATATATATATATATATATATATATATATATATACACAATGGAGTATTACTCAGCAATCAAAAAGAACGAAATCTTGCCATTTGCAACTACGTGGATGGAACTGGAGGGTACTATGCTAAGTGAAATTAGTCAGTCAGAGAAAGACAAAAATCATATGACTTCATTCATATGAGGGCTTTAAGAGACAAAACAGATGAACATAAGGGAAGAGAAACAAAAATAATATAAAAACAGGGAGGGGGACAAAACAAAAGAGATTCATAAATATGGAGAACAAACTGAGGGTTGCTGGAGGGTTTGTGGGAGGGGGGATGGGCTAAATGGCGAAGGGGCATTAAGGAATCTACTGAAATCAGTGCTTCACTATATACTAACTAATTTGGATGTAGATTTTAAAACATAAAAAATAAAGTTAAAATGTGAAAAAAAATAAATAAAACGTTAAAAAAATTTTTTTAAAGAAAAAAAAAGAAAAAGGTTCATAACTTGGCTAATAGGGCCTGGGTCTCCTGTGAGAATAAGGAAAGTAGTCGCCTCCATTCCCATCTGAGCTGCTGAAGTACTCTAATTTGGGTAGCAAAGGGCTGAAATTTTCACAGACAAAACACCAACCCAGAGAATTGCGGAGGAGGTGAATTTCCTCAGGGAACCAAGAAAACACAAAAGGCCTCGGCAACTGGGCTTCCCCTATCCGAGAAGGTGATGGCAGAAGGCGCTGTCCGCGCGCCAGGAATGCTCAGATGCGCGTGGAATCTACCTGCCCCAGGGAAGTTGGAGCCAAGGCCAAGTGACTGCCCTATATCCCGGCAACAAGTCCCGCCTACCTCTTTCTCTCACTCGGCCCCTCACTTCCTCACTTAGCCGAGCTCCCCTCAACCAATCGACGCACAGAACATCGTCAGGTTGGCCGGTGGTTGGAGGACTCCCGGGATCCATCACTCGGAGACTCCACCCCCCCCATTTCTTCACAGCCTTCAGCGACGGAACTGAGCCGAGCGTTTGTGGGCTGCTGGGCAGGCGGTTGCGGTAGGTGAAGAGGGGCAGGGGTACCTACAGTTTTAGATCCTCGGTCCGGGTCCTATCCCGGGATACCACAGAGGAGCTTCGGGGCCTGACTCGTATTGCCCAGCCAGGTCTTGAGGTCAGAGTGACGGAGGCCCGGGTCTGGACACTGGCATTGCCGGCTCTGTTCTGGACTTCCTAGAGAGAAGGGGGGAGGACTGGGGCTCCGGTGCGAGCAAAGTTTTGGTTTGGGTGGGTTCAAGCGACTTCCGGATGGGAGTGGAGGTTCACTGGGACCCCGGCATCAATTCATCCAGAGCCTCTGTGACATTTCTGCCCCTTTTACTTCTGGGCCCTTGCGCAGGCTGGGCTCTCTCCTGGAATTATTCAGACCTTACCCCAGGCAGCCTTCCTAATCTCAAAGGTCCTTCCTGAAGGAGGGTATCAGCCCAGGCTGTAAGACTAGATAGTTATGAAAGCCCCAGCAGCGAGGTATTGGATAAGAACATGGATTTTGGAGCGGCAGAGGTGTGGTTTCCAATCAAAGAATCACCATAGATGTCAGTAAGGTACCCTAGACTTTTGTTATCCTTCTGATCCTCAGTTTCTTCATCTGTAAACTGATGGAAATGCCTCTTCCAGTGTTTCTGACTATTAAAATAAGAACTTATAAAATAAGGTATATAGTCCAGCTTCTACATATAATGAGCACATGGGGCTTTGCATATGGCATTACTCTCTGACAGTATTTTCCAAACAGCATTTTTATTATCCTCATGTCTATGGAACTGTGCAAGACCTTTGATTCATGTCCTATTGAAAACAGAATTTAATTGGCTGAGGACAGAGTGGTTGCATTTTGGAGATCTTTGGAGCAAAGTGCAGAATATTTGTCTCCACTGGAAATGTCCTAGACATTTCTTTGTGTGTGTGCGTATGTGTGTGTTAAAACACTCATAATGTAAAAGGGCCCATTTTAACTGTTTAAAAAAATAATTTAAAAAAAATTATTTATTTACTTATTTAGGGAGAGGAAGAGTGAGAGGGGAGGAGGGAGAGAGACCAAATAGTCTCCATGCTCAGAGTGGAGCCCCCGACTTGGGGCTCAATCCCACGACTGTGAGATGGTGACCTGAGCTGAAATCAAGAGTTGGACACTTAACTGAGTGAGCCACCCAGTGCCCCTAAAATTTGTAAATTTTTATTTTTAGAGAGTGTGAGTGGGGGAGAGGGGCCGAGGGAGAGAGAATTCCAAGCAGGCTTTGTGCTGTCAGCTCTGAGCCCAATGGGGGGCTTGATCCCATGACTCTGGGATCAGGGACCTGAGCCGAAACGAAGAGCCAGACACTCCACTGACTGAGCCACCCAGGCGCCCCTCATTTTAACCATTTTTAGATGTACAATTCAGTGGTACTCACATGGGTGTGCAACCGTCATGATTATCCATCTCTAGAACTTCCCATTGAAACTCTGTACCCATTAAACGTAACTCCCATTTCCCCCTCCCCCAACCCCCTGGCCACCACCATTCTATTTTCTGTCTCTATGGATTTGACTGCACTAGGTACTTCTTACAAGTGGAATCATTTGATATTTGTCCTTTTGTGTCTGGCTTGAGAAATTTCATTTTTAAAAACAAACTTTATTATGAAAACAACTGGAATGCCGAGCCAGAAGAGGAACCCAATTGCCCTTTTGTCATCTTTATATCTATAACATAGGAATCTAATAAAAGACATTTTTTTTTCAACGTTTATTTATTTTTGGGACAGAGAGAGACAGAGCATGAACGGGGGAGGGGCAGAGAGAGAGGGAGACACAGAATCGGAAACAGGCTCCAGGCTCTGAGCCATCAGCCCAGAGCCTGATGCGGGCTCGAACTCCCGGACCGCGAGATCGTGACCTGGCTGAAGTCGGACGCTTAACCGACTGCGCCACCCGGGCGCCCCAAGACATTTTAAGTTTAGAGAAACTTCTTAAAAGCCTATTACCTTCCTTCAGTAGGGAAACAAATATCTCAGTACTGCATACTTATACTGTATCCTTAGAGCCAGTCCTTACAGTTCTGTTTTTCCAGCTCAGATTCCAAATGAAAATGTTTGAGAGCGTTGACTCTACAGCTACAAAATCTGGCCCTGATCTTTGGGCTGAAATCTGTTCCTGTCTGCCAAATCCTGATCAAGAAGATGGTGCCAACAATGCCTTTTCAGACTCCTTTATGGATTCTTACCCTGCAGGCACAGGCCAGAGGGAGGCCCCAGATTTTGCTGATCAGCCAGCTACAAAGCCTTGGGCTCCCTTGCAGGATTCAGAAGTGTATTTAGCATCTCTAGGTGAGTTAAATTACTTTCTTTTATGTTTTTAATCATAAGCTGGTGGTTGTAAGGAAGCATGTTAAAGTTACATCAAACCTGTTTTTTTAACATGTATTTTTCTAATGTGTATTTATTTTTGAGAGAGAGAGGGAGACAGAGTGAGAGCGGGGGAGGGGCAGAGAGAGGGAGACACAGAATCCAAAGCAGGCTCCTGACTCTGGGCTGTCAGCATAGATCCTGACATGGGGCTCGGGCTCGAACTCACAGACTGCGAGATCCTGACATGAACCGAAGTCAGATGTTTTAACTGAGTGAGCCACCCAGGCGCCCCTCAAACCTGGTTTCTAATCTTAATTATTATTATTATCATTTTGTATTATTATTTTATTTATTTATTTTTATTTATTTTTATGTTTACTTTTGAGAGAGAGAGAGAGACACAGAGTGTGAGCAGGGGAGGGGCAGAGAGAGAGAGAGAGAGAGAGAGAGAGAGAGAGAGAGAGAATCTGAAGCAAGCTCCAGGCTCTGAGCCATCAGCACACAGCCCTATCTGGAACTCAAACTCACAAACCGTGAGATCGTGACCTGAGCCGAAGTCGCTTAACCAACTGACCCACCCAGGTGCCCATTATCATAATTTTTTAATGTTTATTTATTTTTGAGAGAGAGAGACAGTGTGAGTAGGAGGAGGGACAGAGAAAGAGGAGAGAGAGAATCCCAAGCAGGCTCCGTGTTGTCAGCACTGTGCCGGACACAGGGCTCAATCTCATGAACTGTGAGATCATGACCTGAGCTGAAATCAAGAGTCAGCCGCTTAACTGACTGAGCCACCCAGTTGCCCCCTTAATTAGTATTATTTTTAGTCCTCACCACATGTATTTGTCAGATATAATCCTAGGGGGTTTCAGGTTGGTTGTTGGGAAGGAGCACCCTTTTCCTTGTATATCCCTTAAAACTCTCTTTGTTACCTCCTGCCTCTGACTGTATTATCTGAATTCTGCTTCATTTCTTGCCATTCTGTACAATCCTCTTGCCTACTATTGGTGGCCCATATAGTCAGATAACTCAAAAGTGTCAAACATTATGCCATCCTGAAAGAAAAGGGCATGGCCCCAGAGCTGCATTTGGATTTCTGATGAAACTATTATATTGAAAAATTGTTGTACTAAAAAACTGTTGTATTAAATAGGTTGATTGTTGGAATGGGACCATGTTGACATAAAATTCATTCTACCTCTTGTTAGTTGTTTAATTTTGAAAATATTTCCTGAATACATCTTCTGTCCTGTGGCCTTAAGTATTAATATTTAGAGAGACTCCAAATACAGGAAAGAGATTCAGATTGTCCCATGCAAGGGGAAAGAAAAATATCAGTCTAGGGCAGTGACTGCTTTCGAATTGTGGTATCCTTTTATTATTAAACACCCATGAGATTCATCCTTGTGTCACAAAACCAAACCTAGGAATAATTATTTAAGAAAGGAAAGGCAATTCAGGAAGAAGCTTTTGAGGAAGGACAGAAAGAAGAGTCAGAATAGAGTTTACAGGATCTGTAAGAAAAAGATATGAGAGAAACACAAGAGGAATGATGGATAATGAGAAATATAAGGGTGTAATGTGAAATTTATCGGGAAGCCACCAACGTTAGGATAGTAATACTTGCAGCCTGCAGCCCTGGCCAAGGTTGTTGACAATTGTGTTCTTTTTTTTTTTTTTTTTTTTGAGATAGAGGGCACAAGTGAGTGAGGGCAGAGAGAGAGAGAGAGAAGGAGAGGGAGAATCCCATCAGGGGCAAAGAGAGAGGGAGAGAGAAAGGGGCTCACCTGGGCTCATGTTTTACCCAAAGCCAGACTCGAGCTCACCTGATGTTGGACTCAAACTCACGAACTATGAGATCATGACCTGAGCCGAAGTCACATGCTTAACAGCTGAGTCACCCAGGCACCCCTCTTTTTTTTTCAATGTTTGTTTATTTTTTATGAGAAAGAGAGAGAGAGAGTGGGGAAGGGGCAGAGAGAGAGGGAGAGAGAGCCTGACATAGGGCTCGATCCTACAAATTGTGAGATCGTGGCCTGAGCTGAAATCAAGAGTCAGATGCTTAACTGACTGAGCCACCCAGGCGTCCCACACAATTCTGTTCAGTGGTAGTCAGAACGATGATAAGGAGAAGAAGCAATCATCTGAGAAAGCTGGAGAACCACATCCTGCAGCTTGTTGGTACTCTGTGCCCAGGAGATGTAAGAAAGTTTAATGGATTTGGTGATGATTTGATTGGTCAAGACTGGTTTTGGAAGTTAAAACTCCACTGATCTTTTCTAAAATCAGTTAAGAAGATGATTAAGGGGTTCCTGGCTGGCTCAGTCTGTAGAGCATAGGACTTTTCATCTGGGTGATTGTAAGTTTGGGCCCCATGTTGAGTGTAGAGAATACTTAAAAATAAAATCTTAAAAAAAAAAAAAAAGATGATTAAAATTTCATTCTCTGAGGAAGACAGGAGCCATTTCTGTGCCTATGGCACAGTCTGGGAGACATTGGCAGGCAGACTTGGAGTATGCAGTGGTATCTATTTCTACCTGCCCAACTTAGATCACAACCGATTAGGGACTCAGCACACTCAGAGAGGGGAAGACTTTGCCAGCCCAAAAGAGTACCTTCCACCTTGAGAACCAAGGCCAGATAATACATTGTTTTTATTGCCAAATAAACCTATATCAAAAAGAATCCACTAAGAGCACCAATTATAAAACCTTAGCCAGCTCATGGGGCGTCTGGGTGGCTCAGTCAGTTAAGCGACTGACTACAGCTCAGTTCATGATCTCATGGTTTGTGACTTTGAGCCCCACGTCGGGCTCTGTACAGACAGCTCAGAACCTGGAGCCTGCTTCGGAATCTGTGTCTCCCTCTCTCTCTGCCCCTCCCCCACTCACACCCTGTCTGTCTGTCTGTCTCTCTCTCTCTCAAAAATAAATAAATATATTTTTTAAAAGTATTAAAAAAAAAAAAACTTAGCCAGCTCAGTGGGAGATCTACATAATTCTTTTCACATCCTCAAGGAGGCAAAAACTCCTCAAATATTTAACTTTTATCAATTGCAGGTTTTTTACATGGGCGAGCTCTTGGTGGTAACTTGCAGCAACAAAAGGTGGTTATTGCTTTGATCTGTGGATGGCAGATGATGTGGCCTGTTTAGAAATGAAAACAGAGGTGCCTGGGTGGTTCAGTTGGTTAAGTGACCAACTCTTGATTTCAGCTCAGGTCACGATCTCACAGTTTGTGAGATAGAGCCCTGCATCAGGCTCTGAGCTGAGCCTGCCTGGGATTCTGTCTCCCTCTCTCTCCCTGCCCCTGCCCTGCTCTCTCTCTCTCTCTCTCTTTCAAAATAAATAAGTAAACATTAAAAAAAAAAAAAGTGAAAACAGGGGGCTCCAGACTAGCTTAGTCGGAGGAATATGTAACTGTTGATCTCGGGGTTATAATTTCAAGCCCCACATTGGGTGTAGAGATTATTTAAAATAAATAAATAAAATTTTAAAAAGAAGAAATGAAAACAGGATTGCAAATCATAAAGTTTCTGTTTGGGTCTGGGCTTGATATTATTCCCCACTCCCCCCTCCAAAAGGCCATCATTGACACATTTATTATAGTTGAAGGCAAGACTGAATTAAGGCAGAAGGCAAATGGTGATGCTGTTCCTTCTGATCTTCAGTTGTTCAACAATTACACTTAAAATGCACAGAACAATAAGTAAACATCTATCATCAGGAAGCCATGTAGACCATTCATTGGAATTAGAAGATGTTTGTTTTTATAAGGTCCCAACATCCAGGCCACAAGTTGAGTAACTGTAAAAAACGTTGGGAGATTTTCTTTTATGAAGAATTTAATCGCACATAGAGATCTTCAAGGTCTCTGATTATTGAGTTCCCATCAAGTCAATTTTAGTGTCTAATGAACCATTGGATCTTTCATTATTTTCTCTAATTCTTTCTCCTGAGGTTTGGAAACTACTTCATGTCATTGTAACAAAAAGAAAAACCACTTACTCCTCAGAGAGACTATATTCAAGGAGTTGACACATGTCAAGCCAGGGAAAACAAGTAATTCCTTAGAGAGATACCTGCTGGCTTCTGTGATTTCAAAGAAGACATGCCACTGATTTATTTATGAGAGCCTATGGCTTTTTCCCTTTCTGGGGTTAAATGTTTCTCTGATACAATCCAGAGTTAAGACATTGTGAAGGAAAAAGAAAAATGTACATTTCCCTGTACATGTCCTCAGAAAAAATGAGCTCTTTTGCAGGGAGTGTGAATATACTCATCAGTGAGAGAATTTTTAAGTTGTCATGTTGCATTTTAGATTTAGTTTCATTTTATACTCACTTTCCTTGTTAACTTCTCCTCATCTGTTTTTAGAGAAGAAACTGAGAAGAATCAAAGGTTTAAATCAGGAAGTAACTTCTAAGGACATGCTTCGAACCTTGGCCCAAGCCAAGAAGGAATGCTGGGATCGATTCCTCCAGGAGAAGTTAGCATCAGAGTTCTTTGTGGATGGATTTGATTCTGATGAGAGGTAATTGGTTCTCAGTCCAGTTCCAGGTGACAGTATTTCACTGAGGGCATTTCTCTTTCTCTGAAGAATTCAGGGAGAGTGACATTTGAGTCGAGATATTGGTTAATATCAACATCAGCTTTTCTGAGCTTAAAACTCATCCTTTTTTAAGGTTGCTCTCTTTGCTCTTGGTCCAGTAGCAGATTTTTGATAGTATTTTTTTTTTAATTTTTTTTTTTTTCCAACATTTATTTATTTTTGGGACAGAGAGAGACAGAGCATGAACGGGGGAGGGGCAGAGAGAGAGGGAGACACAGAATCGGAAACAGGCTCCAGGCTCCGAGCCATCAGCCCAGAGCCCGACGCGGGGCTCGAACTCACGGACCGCGAGATCGTGACCTGGCCGAAGTCGGACGCTCAACCGACTGCGCCACCCAGGCGCCCCTTTTGATAGTATTTTTGCAAAAAAGCAAATACCCCACCTACATCTTGATCACAGATTGGACAGAATTGAGGATAAAGCATTGTCTTCTTTTCCAAGTATACAATGTACTTGAGAAAGTAGTAACCAATCATCAACTGGAACAGTATCTTACCTGTAACTCCCTATTGCCTTACAGAGTTTCTATCACCTTGTAGGCATTCAAATTTGTATAGACTGAATTTGTATAGCATGAATTTCCTAAGCATCTACTGTGTGAAGGCACTGTGCTTGATGCTATGGGGCTGGGGGTGCTGGGGCAGAGGGGAGATGTAAAGAAATTTTAGAGATCCCTTTTTTTTCCTTTGGTCCCCACAACTATTTGGAGAGAGATGACAAATATATATAAAGATGAACCTAACAAAATAAGGCAGCATAAGAAAAGAGCCGGGTGAGTGGAAGTGACAGAGCATGCTTTGGGAGTTGAGAGACCACTGAGCTCCCTGTGGGCTCTGGTGTTTGTGCCAGAGAAGAAGGCAGGACTTGAACAGTATCTTCAGGGGGTGGCGGATGCGGAGAGGAGGAGAGGGCATCCTGCCACAAAGAGCTGCATGGTGCCCAACACCCGGGAGAGTCGCTCTGCCACTTACTGGCTGTGTGTCCTTAAGGAAGTAACCTGTGTGTGCCTCAGTTTCCTGCTTTACAGAGCAGGAATAGTAACAGGAATATGTAATAGTAATATGCTTTTCAGGAATAGTAACTCTTACCTCTTGGGTTATTATGAGGGTTAAATGAGTTACTGTGTATAAAGTGCTTAGAACAGACCTGGCCCCTGGTAAGTACTATATAAGTGTTAGCTATTATCATTGGTCTTGATGGAATTTTAAAGTTCAGTAAGAAATTATTCAAAAAAATTGGTGAGGGAAGTAAAAACCCGAATTTGAAACAAAAGGTCTTAGGGAAACATGACCTAAGTTTGCAACATACCATTAATGTTGATTTTAAAAAGCCCCATGATGTCAGATGAAGCTATGGCTGCTGAAATCATGGACAGTAGGGAAATAAAACTTGATAGCTACATTTTACTTTTTTTTCTAAGTTTGTTTATTTATTTTTGAGAGAGAGAGAGAGAGAGAGAGAGAGAGAGCATGGAAAGGGCAGAGAGACAGACAGAGACAGAGAGAGAGAATCCCAAGCAGGCTCCTCACTGTTAACGAGTAGCCCGATGAACTCATGAGCTGTAAGATCATGACTTGAGCTGAAATCAGATGCTTAACCAGCTGAGCCACCCAGGTGCCCCTACATTTTGCTTTTTAATTTGCAAAGTGCTTTTACTTACATTATCTTAAATATTGCATTGGCGTGCCCTTAGATTCTTCAGAAATCATGTGGCATCTAAAGTCAGGCCAACTACCTACCCTCTGAGGGTTCAGAAAATAAAACACATGTTGCTTTTTTCTGTCTCTAAAGACTCAATCCTGTTGAGCCTTCAACTGCCCCAAACACAAAAGACTTGAAGATGTACACATTCCCAACACACTAATAACTTGGTATTCGATTCTTGCGCCCCTTGAATGTTTGCCTCCTCTCCAATTCTGAGAAGAAAAGACAAAGTTTTCTCCTATGTGATTCTCAAGTAGGAATTCTTTTTCTCTGAAATCAGATCAGCACCAAGGCTCAAGGTCATGTTTCTGTGTGTTTATCAATACCTAAAATGATATGATGTTCCCTTTTCTATAGAAGCAATTGAAACAATTCTATGAAAAGTGTTGTAGATGAAGATTAAATGCCCCTGGAGTACCTTAGTCCCCTGAGCTGTGGGCACTTGTTTCCAAGCTCCATCTGTGGGAACACGTCTTTCTATCAGTGTTAGAACAAGCACACCAGAAATAGATTTGCATTTATTTGCAGACTTCAACATTTATAATTTAAACAGAGACCATTTTGTAGTGGAATTGTGTGGTTCTTCATGTACGTGAAGGCCAGGTAGGTGACCCTCATCATGGCATGCTTTTGGCCCAGGAGTAATGGGCTGAGAAATCCTATTGTCTACACCAGGATTCCCCCATTTTAGGTGTCTCAAATCTGCTGGTGATGGCTTTACTTCTGGGCTCGAGACTTTGGGCTATTTAAGAGCATAGAATAAGGTTTATATTATTTGTGGTCATTTGTCGTTTACCATGAGTATCTAATAAGCTTTAGAGTGGAGGATCTTGGGTAATTAAGGAAGGTGGGAGGGGGCACTTCTCCTCTCTGCACAGATGCAAAGGAAAAAAGAGCCCTCTGGCATAGTGGCTATTTCTTTGTGGGAGAAATTGCTGTGCAGATGTTTCCATCTTGGGGACTTGCTATAGGATGAAATAAACAAACAAAAAACCCACAAAAATGGTGCTTAGTGCAACTAAGTGCTGTAAGTATAATCGAGTCTCAGACTGCCTCAGGTATAGGAGATTTCAAGATGCTCCACTAATAGTTTGGTATTTATTTGAACGTTTCCTCCCTCTGACAGTTTCTCTCCACTCCAGTTTTGAGGAAGAAAAGACAGGACTGAGACATAAGCTCTTCAGCTATTCTCGTCAAGCCTTCAGAGGCTCTGCATTTGAAGGGGCCTGGTGCTGCTTATAGCCAAAGTGCCCACTAGGGGGTAAATTATGCTGCCGAGCTGCCAGGATGCACAGCTGTCAGAGGAAGATCGGCGTTCTCCCCGTTAGCAGTGAAAAACAATTGTAGGAAGAAATTGGTGGTGGGCGGGAAGGCAGTATTTGAGTAACTGAGATAATCATTAAGTGATTAATCAGCCAGGTCTGATGCGGCCACCCTTTTCTCCTGCTTTCTCCTAGCACCTTGGAACATTTCAAGAGGTGGCTCCAGCCAGATAAAGTAGCCATCAGTACAGAGGAGGTCCAGTATCTGATTCCTCCAGAGTCCCAGGTTGAGAAGCCAGTGGCCGGGGACCAGCCAGCAGCCGCGGAACAGTAAATTGCACACACGCATGCCAAGCAGCTGTCTTGGGTCCAGAGGAAACAGCGGAGCAGCAAGGAGAAATCTAAGGAGGGAGGGTAGCCCACGCTCCCACTCAACAAAGCAAACAGCTGTGGGCCCCTGAGGACTGGCTTGGGGCTGGCATGTGTGACTGTCCTGGATAAAGTGACTGACCCAGCACATGCTGGATCAAAATACCGCTTTCCTCTGTGTCTCACACCTTGCCTGAGCCCTGTTGCTACAGGTGAGAAGTCTGCTAAGAATCTAGTGAAGGAGCAAGTATGAAAGTATTTGGAGAAACTGATATCCTTGTGTAGAATATATAAGCTCAGTGAGCCATATTTTTGCTTGCCTCTTCTGGATGTTCCTGCCTGTATCCCAAGTATTTCTTTGGTTAATGGTCAGTGGTAAGTGAGGCCAAGGAGAATCAAATCTGCCTCCTTGGATCCACACCCCATGTGGGGCTCCTCTAAGTTTGTAATAAATATAGAGACTTTAGGAAAAGAGGCCGCACTTTTCCTTTGTCTGATTTGTTCCTTGTGGAGAAAAGGGACAACAGTGTGACAACTTGAGTGTTTGTGTGTATATGTATATATATTTTTTTTTTTAATTTTTTTTTTCAACGTTTATTTATTTTTGGGACAGAGAGAGACAGAGCATGAACGGGGGAGGGTCAGAGAGAGAGAGGGAGACACAGAATCGGAAACAGGCTCCAGGCTCTGAGCCATCAGCCCAGAGCCCGACGCGGGGCTCAAACTCATGGACCGCAAGATCGTGACCTGGCTGAAGTCGGACGCCCAACCGACTGCGCCACCCAGGCGCCCCATATGTATATATTTTTATTTCATGCATGGTTTCTCCCCTAACTTCCTCTTGCACTTAAAAAGGGCCAAGCTTCAGATTAGACTTGTAAATTTGGTGTTGGTATTTGACACCCCTTCTGAATAGTTCCAAGCTTCTTGCGGCAGCTTTCCTGGCTGAGCCTGTGCTTCTCTGTTTATAGTGTTCATGTTCAGTCCGTGTTGTCTACATAAAGCTTTTGTGATGAGAATAGCTGTGTGTGTGGTGCTCTTGAACTGCTTCTCCCCCAGAGAGATGCTCCCATTTAGTGGGGAGGTAAAGACAAGTATTTGACAATGCAGGAGACCTGAGAAACTTTGCAGCCTTCTATTTTTGACATGAGCTCTCTGACAAGCCAAACCTCACCTCAGTGCTCTTAGGGTAGGATTCTGTGGCCAGATTTCTGCAGCTCTGACTCCATGGAGCTTCTTCCCAGGTAACAGGTTTCAAATCCCTAATGATGGAACAGAGTGACCATAAAAATCTTCAGAGAACATGTGGTCATATCTAAATCAAGTATTTGCACTGTCAAAGGATGGGAATCAACCAGATAATTCCATGTATTTGCTGAATTATATGAATTTAGGGGGAGGTGGCAATTTCCAGATATATTTTCCTTCTTTAAAATTGATAATGGGGGCACCTGGGTGGCCCAGTTGGTTGAGTGTCTGTCTCTTAATTTGGGCTCAGGCTGTGATCCCAGGGTGGTGGGATCAAGCCCTAGGTCTCTCTCTGCCCCGCTCCCCCCCTCTAAAAATAAAAAGAAAAATTTGATTAATGGTATTAGCTTTATTCCTACTGCTTTTTAAAAAATGTTTACTTATTTTTGAGAGAGAGAGAGGGTGAGCAGGGGAGGGGCAGAGAGAGAGGGAGACAGAGAATCTGAAGCAGGCTCAGAGCTGTCAGCGCAGAGCCCGACGTGGGGCTAGAACTCAAGAACTCTGAGCTCATGACCTGAGCCAAAGTTGGACGCTTGACCAACTAAGCCACCCAGGTGCCCTCTACTGCTTTTTACTTTTATTTTTTAAAAAATTTTATTTTTTCCTCTACTGCTTTTTAATAGTAGGATACCTTTGACATAGAGAGCAACCGTCTGTGGTCCCCAAACACTTTGGGGAAGGCAGACACTGACAGTCATCTGGCCCTGGACTGAGCTTGCAAGTTTCTGTCTCTGCCTGGGGTTCAGGTGCTGGACCACACTTCCTTTGGGGCCATCTGATGGCTCTCATTGGATAGATTTTTTTTTTTTTTAAAGACTGAGTTTTCTTCTCCCTTCATGATAAACAAAAATGACTCTTTCTCAAGTAACAACAATTTAAGAAAAAAGCAATAAGGTCCTAAAACACCCTCCTAAAGAGCAATCATCAGACAGAGAATGTATCTACACCAGAAAATAGTGTTTTTGTAGTTCAGTCAAGATTCCAGCTTTGCCTTTTCCCTACCTCCCATTTCCTAAGAAACAGAAATTTTAGTATGAGAAGGTGGGAAACTGAGTTAGAGGAACTGAAGTGGAGTTAGAGGAACTGCAGGACTGGAAGGCTTTTAGCCCCACGTGAAAATCTGGGTGAGGTATGGGATGAAAGTCCTAGATCTTCAGCTACCTGCTCACTTAACTCTTTAAAAATTTTTTTTACATTTATTTATTTTTGAGAGACAGAGCACAAGCGGGGAAGGGGCAGAGAGAGAAGGAGACACAGAATCTGAAGCAGGCTCCAGGCTCTGAGCAAGCATTTAGCACAGAGCCCGACAAGGGGCTCAAACCCAGGAACCATGAGATCATGACCTGAGCCGAAGTCAGTCACTTAACCAGCTGAGCCACCCAGGCGCCCCTCACTTAACGCTTTAATAGAGGCAGATTTCCACAGAAAGGAGTTCAGCGAGTTGCAACTATGGTTTCTTTTCTTCTTCTTCTTTTTTTTTTCATTTTATTTTTGAAAGAATGAAAGCACAAGCGGGGGAGGGGCCGAGGATCCAAAGTGGGCTCCTCGCTGACAGCAGTGAGCCCAATGCAGGGCTTAAACTCAGGAGCCATGAGATTACAACCTGAGCCAAAGTTGGGCTCTCAACCAGCTGAGCCACCCAGGTGCCCCACAACTATGGTTTAGAGGTGACAACCTGAGGGATGGCTCTTAAAACAAGTGAAGCACAATTTACCAAAAAATTTAAGTTTTTATTTATTTGTAATCTCTACACCCTATGTGGGGCTCAAACCCACGAACCCAAGTTCATCCTCCAACTGAGGACGCTCCTCCAACTGAGCCAGCCAGGCACCCCATAGCGAAACCAAATTTGATACTAGCTTCCAAAGCTAGTTTTTTAATATAGACTTAACTTAGACTATTAAAATGGTACTAAATTTGAATCTAAGAGTCTCAGGTGCTATCTTTATCTGCCTTGTGGCTTACTGTGTGATCACAAGTCAAATGATCTCTTTATATTCCAATTCTCTTTCAGAAATTGGACTAAATGTAGGAAAAATTCTACTGGCCAGAAACGCTGATCTTTTTTCTTTGACCCTGGAAATTTCCAAGGAACTCCAGTTAGCACTTCCTCAAATCAGATTTGAGTTGAGAGGGCTCCCTAAGTGAAACAGAGCAAATGGAGCAATATTTAATGCTAAACCACAGAGCCAAGGGAGGACAACTTTTGCCAATAGGGCAAAGCAGAAATGATGTGGCATACCCAAAGAAGGTTGGGTTAGAGCCAGGGAGGAAAGGTGAGTGACTGCCACACTGTTCTCTCCTGCCACATGGCACGCTCATCACCCAGGGCTTTGGTAGGATCAGGGCTGGAATGGCACAGGCTTGCATCCAGTACCTGTTCCAGAAATAGGCTCTGGATGTAGGGACAGCAAGTAAACAAACATCCCACCAGCTGTTGCTGAGGTGTGCCTCTCCCAGGCAGGCCTGCCCACCAGGACTGTTGCTGGAAAAGGGAAAATGCCCTGGGGCCACTCCCTGGCCCTGCCTTGGAGTGGCTCCCCAAGATTAAGAAAAGCTCCAGCCACATGAAACAGGCAATATTTTCCTGAAAATTCCAAACCATCCCAGCCAGCTTTGTCCCTACTTGAGTTTAAGATTCAAGACAGGACACTGCCATAGCAATCTTAGGTCTGTGGGAGAGTTGTTTACTTGAACCCAGAAGTGGGTTATTTCAGGCACGGATTCATTCACCTAGCCAATATTTGTTGAGACCCTGCACTGTGCATGGTGGTGAATAAAGTGAAACCACATCTTCCCACACAATGATGGAAGGAGAGAGATGGCCTAGCTAATTAGTGCTGTCATCACTGGTGCTGCGGAGTCAAGACGTAAGCACAGGGAGCTTTAGAGCATGGGGAAGAAGATAGGAGAACCCTAGGCCAGTCAGGGTGGGAAGTAGGAGAGAGGCTGTGTTAGGGAAGCCAAGTCCAGAAAAATGAGTAGCAGTCAGACCATGAAAATAGAGGGAGAAGAACATGGGGACAGAGAAAAGTCCCAGAAGAGGAAAACAGCATGTACATTGGCCTAAAGGCAAAAGAAAGTTTGGAGACCAGAAAGTAGTTCAGTGTAGCTGGAGCATGAAGGAGAAAGAAGGAAACATCCAAAGGTGAGGTTGGGAAATTAATAAACAAGGCCAGGTATGAAGGGCTTCATAAGCCATGTTAAGGAGCTTGGGTTTTATTGTGGGGACAAGGAGATAATGGGTCATTTTAAGAGGGGTAGTGACAGGATCAGATTTGCATCTAGAAAGATGCAAGCTATGGTTGCCATGGGTATGACATGATTATACTGATGAGGGGAGCACAGATTCACACTTGGCAATGATATGTCTATATGAAATAATGCAATTGATGGCTTGTGGTCTTATTTGTATTTTCTAGCTTGATTTCTTTGAAGCTATTGTTTCACGATTACAGAACAAACAGAATCATGTTTGGCAGACCTCAGAGGTGGCCATATCAACATAGCACATCCCACCCTTTCATCTTAAAGTATGATGGGGACATGCCTCTCTTGGGATGTTGGGTCAGCACTCCCTCCCCTTGAACCTGGGTATGACTATGTAAGTGCCTTGCTAATCGAGTACAGCACAAATAATGTGACTTCTGAGGCTAGGTCATGAAAGCACTCCTCTCTCTCTCTCTCAACATGTTCCTTGGTAGTTCTGAGCCAACACAGAAGATGTTTGGCAACCTTGAGGACACCATACTATAGAAACGCCATGGAGAGACAGAGGGGCTGGCTCTCAGCAGTTTAGCCCCCAGCATGAATCTTCCCACCCAGGCATCAGACATGTGAGAGATTCAGATGATTTCAGACCCCAACCTTCAAGCTACCCCAGTTGACACCAGGTGGAACAGAGACAAGCTGTCCCTGAGAAGCCCCGCAGATTTATGAACAAAATAAATGCCGTGGTTTGAGCCATTGGGTTTGGAGCTGGTTTGTTACACAACAATAGGTAACTGGCACACCATGACCTACGTTTCGGATTTTATGTAGCTAATTTCAGGTATTTTATTTTTCAGTCCCTTTTAGTTTCTAATGGTTACAGAATTTTAATACTTAATTCTGGATGCAGTATGGAGAGGAGCAAAATTGGATGCAGGGGCCAGCTGTGAGGTGACTGCGGTTGTCTAAGAAAGAGATGACTGACCTGAGGACTTTCATCTCCACTTAGGGTAGAGAATCCTGCAGGAAAATGCCACTCCCCTGCCCGGGGATGAGAAATAGCCGAATTATCTACAAAACCGTAGCTTTTCTTGCGTCTGCAGGAAGCTGAGGTCACAAGACAATGAAATAAAGCCTCTTCAAGGAGAGAGAGACACACATGAACAGTCTCAACTTTAGCAGAGCACGGAAGAAAGAGGTGGCCATCATACAAGTGGGTAAGAAGAAATCAACAAAAACTTTAACAAAAGCTAAAAGGCTACACATGGGCTAGTGTGTCAGTTTAGAATAGCTGGAGACTATTCCAGACACAGGAGAGTTTGTACTCACAGTGTTTTTCCAGAGGCCTCCCCGGAGGTTCAGAGAAAAACTGGGAGCTGGGCAGGAAATGGGAGAGGGCTTTCCTCCGTGGTGGTGCAAGCATGCAGAAGTTGATTAAGGCAGCTGCTTGGCAAAGGCAAAAAGCCTCAGCTGCTTCCAGAATCCCTCTCTTAAGCAAAAGCCTTAAGCTGCTAAGGAAGGGGCAACAGATTCTTGCTTTAGGGGGAGTAATGAAAGCAAAACTCACCTGCTTTGGGGTGAGGAGTAAAAACATTTCTGTCCTTCTTTGCCACAGGCAAAGATCCACTGCTCTGGTGAGGAAGAATGGAAGCAAAATCCCTCTATCCCAAAGGGAGCAGCGGGCAACTATGGGGCTGAGGATTCAAGCAAGGGTCTGCTCTGTTGGGGGAGCGGGCAAGAAACTGGCCACAAAAACCAACTGCAGATAGTAAGGCAGAATTTGGCTTTCTGAGGGAACAGGGGCAGAAATAATGAGAAAGCCTCACTCCTGACCTTGGGATGTGCCTGAGACTAAAGCTGAACCAGGATAACAGAGACACACGCCCTCAACCCACCCCCACTGCGTGTCTTGCCCCTCCAGGAGCCTGGCTCCACATGACAAGCAAGAGCACTCCACTGCTGGTGTAGGGCAGGCATGCAGGGATGGTTGAGGTCCGTGGAGCAGGAACCCAGAAAAATCCTCTGACACACCAGTCCACACTCTAAGCAGCCCACTACCAGAGGGATTCAAAGCCTGTGATGCACTAAGGTAATGGTGGGAACAACATAGCCCAAACCATACCTGACCCCGAACTAAACAGACTCAACCCCTCAGACCAACAGAAGAGGCATGGCCACTTCCAGACATAAATAACATTTACCTCAGTCTCTACTGTTTATATGCGATGGGCATTCAATAAAAATTTATGACGCATATGAAAAAGAAGAAAAATAAAAATCCATCGTCAAAAGTTACAGAAATCAGGGCACCTGGGTGGCTCAGACGGTTAAGCACCCGACTCTTGATTTTGGCTCAGGCCATGATCTCATGGTTCATGAGTTTGAGCCCCACGTGGGGCTCTGCGCTGGCTGTGCAGAGCCTGCTTGGGATTCTCTCTCTCTCCCTCTGTCTCTGCCCCTCCCCTGCTTGTTCTTTCTCTCTCTCTCTCTCTCTCTCTCTCTCTCTCAAAAAAAAAAAAAAAGTTACAGAAATCAACAGAACCAGATTCACAGATGACACAGATTTTGGAGTTACCAGATAGGGACTTTAAAATAATAATAACTAATATGTGAAAAGGTCTAGTGGGAAAGGGTGGGCAATTTGCATGAACATTTAGGGAGTCTTGGCAGAGACACAGAAACTATGAGAAAGTCCAATGCGAATGCTAGAAATAGGCACTCCTGGATGGCTCAGTCAGTATAGCATCCTACTCTTGATCCTAGGGTCGTGAGTTCAAGTTCCGTGTTGGGCACAGAGCCTACTTAAAAAAATGCTAGAAATAAAAAACATGATATCAGAGATGAATTCCTTCAAGTTTTTCCATAGTAGGTACAGCTGAGGGGAAAAAAAAAAACAACGAACTTGAGAGAGGTCAGTAGAAACCATCCAAGCTGAAACACAAAGAGGGGCAAAAAGGAGTGGGAGTAAAAAAAGAAAACCAAGCTTCTAAGATCTGTGGGAAAATATCAATCAGTCTGATATACGTGTAATTTGAGTCCCAGAAAGAGCGAATGGTGCGGAAGAAATATTTGACGAGATGATAGTAACGCAAACGAGGATGTGGTCTGAGCCTAGAGAGAAGTGGATAAAGGAAGCATTTGGAGGGGAAGAACCACTGGAACTCAGTATCCTGGTGGAATGAAGTGTGAGAGAGTAGGAGTGGAGCCTGACACCTGGGTTTGGCACAAGGGAGTGTGGGGTGGCTAGCAAGTGGTGTTGCTGGGTTTGGAATTTCTAGCCTGGCTTAGCTCTCCGAAGCCTGTGCTCCTTGGAGGCACCACACTGCCTCCTATAGGCTGCACTGGAGCGACAGGTGGGTGGGTCTCTGCTCCTTGAGGCCCCACCCTCCAGCTGGAGGCCATCTTAAGCGGTGGTACTTCCCACCATGAGTCAATGTGTGGCTGAGATATACTCATCTCCTGGCATTCTCCCCACCTCCTTTTCCCAAGTGCTACAGGTCACAGATTGTTCGGAAGTAAAGTTTTTCTCTTCCCAAACAGACTCTTTGCTCCCTTCATGCTGACCTGATCCACTTAAAAAAATCAGTTATTTTGCAGATAAGCAGGGAGGGAGGAGGCAGAGATAGGTAAGAGGGATGGTACCTATGTGGGCATGCATGTGTGCACAGGTAAAGAGATGGGTTACTGAGAGTGTATCATCATTTTATTTTTTCCTTTATTGTATTGTATTTATTAGTATTATTTTTTAAATAGGCTCCATGCCCAACATGAGGCTTGAACTCATGACCCTGAGATCAAGAGCTGCATGCTCTATCTACTGAGCCAGACAGGCACCCTGAGTTTTGAGCATTTTAAAGAATAGAACCAGGGAGCCTGGGTGGCTCCATCAGTTGAGCATCTGACTCTTGATTTTGGCTCAGGTTGTGATCCCAGGGTTGTGGGATCAAGCCCCACATTGGGCTCCACACTGAGCGTAGAGCCTGCTTGCGATTCTCTTCCTCTCTCTCTCCCCCTCTCACATGCCCTTTCTCTCTCTAAAATAAATAAATAAATAAATAAGGACCACTTTTGGTTTTTTATCTTATGTCCTTTTTGGATGAGATTATCTATTATTTTGAGAGAGAGAGAGAGAGAGAGAGAGAGAGAGAGAGAGAGAGAATGAGTGGGAGAGGGGAAGAGAGAGAGGGAGACACAGAATCCGAAGCAGGCTCCAGGCTCTGAGCTGTCAGCACAGAGCCGGAAGTGGGGCTTGAACTCATGAACCGCAAGATCACAACCTGAGCCAAAGTCAGCCGCTTAACCGACTGAGCTACCCAGGTGCCCCTGGATGAGATTATCAATTGGTATCTCAGCAGAATGCCAAGGTGCAGCATAGCCTTCAGCAGAGCATCTGGTCAACTAAATCATGAGATCTGGGAGACAGGATGGAAGGTGTAGGTTGGATTAGAGTACAGTAGTGTAAATTCTTAGTTGTTTGAAAAACCATCTAAAAATTGTGCTCATTGACTAATAAACTGACACGATGCTCATATCTTCTTTGTTTCCTTTTCTTCTTCTTCTCCCCCTTCTCCCTTACCCCCTCCTCCCCCTCCTCCCCTCCTCCTCCTTCTTCTTCTTCTTCCTCCTCACTCTGCTGAGCTGAACATTTTTATTAATGATTTGGATAAGTGCATAGAAGACATCCTTACTAAAAGTGAGAGGATAGGTAATTGACTGACCAACAGAATCAGACTCTAAATTTTTGTAGACTGAAATGATGGGACAAAGTATGAAATCTAATAAGGATAAATATGAAGCCCTTCGTTTAGGATTTAAAAAGTAACTACACAATTAGAGGACACAAAAAGAACTGTGTATTAGTTTGTTCTAGTAACAGAAAACAGACTCAATCTAGATTAAACCATAAAGGGACATTGATTGATAAGGACAGAAGTAGAGCTGGCCTCAAGGTCATCTGGATCCAAATACTCAAGTAATATCTTCAATCTCTTCTTTCTTTCACTCTTAACTTCTATTTCTTTGTGTGTAGGTATAGCAGATATAGACCTGGGAGTTCTTTACATCATCCCAGCTTAGCAAATCCAGCCCTTCCAACTCCATATAATAAATCCCAGGGAAGGATTCTGATTGGCCTGGCCTGAGTCACATGCTAATCATCAAACCAATTGCTGTGACCAGGGAAAGGACTGGCTTTCACTGGCTGAGCCTAGGTCATGGGCCAAAACATATGGCTAGAGGCACAGGGTACCGTGGTTGGCAATCCCACCAGAACCATTTGAAAATGGGAAGTGAGAGAGAGTTGCTGTTACCTGAAGAAAAGCAAAAGGGATGCTGAGAAACCAAAACAACAGATGTTCAATGTCTTTACAGTTCAGTTGAGTCAGTAGTGTTGTGTACCTGCCAAAGTTTATAATTCTAGGAATCAATAGTGGAAATGTACTTAGGGCTATAATAGTATAAAAATAAATTCTGCACTGGCCATACGACTCTGAAGTATCATTTGGGCACTATGAAAGAGGAACACTGACAAACTCACAGTGCTGCCTGGAGTAGGGGTCCAGGGTAAGGAGGCCCAGAAGATCATCTCATTTGAAGAAAGGTCAAGGCAATAAAATTTGGCCTGGAAAGAGAAGATATGATAAACATGGTTGGCCTTAAAATATTTGGAGGAGTCTTGAGCAGAAAAATGAAACACTGACATACAAAGGACAAACTAGGACCACTGGGGGTAAGTTTCAGGGAGAGCAATCACAATTCAGTGTAAGGTAAACTTTCTAATAGCTGTCCAATAATATATGTTCAATCAGGCATCAGAGATATTGTAAAGGGATTCCTTTATTTCATAGAAAGTTGGATCAGATGACCCCTAAGGTCCTTTCCAGTTATGAAAGTCTATGGTTGTCCATCAGAGACCTACAGGTGCTTGCTGCTAATAAGTCAGCCCTGGACTCCGCAAAATCTTGGAGGAGGAGCTGTTGAGTTCTTTAGATGATAATGACCTCCTTAGATGATAATGACCTCTTCCAACAAACATCTGATCACCTACCAACAATCAGTCAGAGGCACAGCTCTCCAACAATTCTTATCTTAGCCCAGCCATGTGGGACAGACTTTTTGGCAGGGAAGATCACAGAAAGACAGCCCTTGTGCTATTTTATGTCTTCTGAACACATACCATCAGACAAGGTCTTGGATGTAGACAGTTTATTTTAGGGGGTGGGCAAGAATAATGGAGCAAAGAGAATGAGATGGTGAAGGGTCTAGTGAGTGGTTCCTTGTGGGTAGTTAGGGCTCAGTCCCTCTGGGATCACTCTGAGGCACATAAAAGATCACAGCTCAGAATTTCTCCCACTGAGCGATGGGGAAATATGGCTATAATTCCACCAGTCCCCATCCCTCAGTGGTTGAGGTTTGTCTTTTGGGAGTGTTAATCTCCTACTACTTCTAGGCTGCCCTGCAGAGGCTGAGAAAAGCCTCCCACAGAGAAGGAGAAGGATGGTCTATTAGGATTCCTGGACCCAATTCCAACGGGGGTGGGTTGGGTTCTCACACACACAGCGCCAAGCAATTCTCATACATCAGCAGGGTGTCCAAGAATTCAACTCAATTCGGACACTATCTTCCTGGAGATGGCATCAGATTCACAAGTTAAGGGTTCAGTCCCACAAAATTGCCTCCCACCCCAGGCTGTTATTTGTTCTTCTGACCGATTGGAGGTTTCAACTACCTCTTCCTTAGGTTCAATTAATTTACTAGGGTGGCTCACAGAACTCAGGGAAACACTTAACATTTATTTATCAGTTTATTAAAGGATGTGATAGTCAACAGTCAGATGAAGAGATACATAAGGTGAGGTATGAGGAAAGGGCACGAAGCTTCCATGCCCTCTCCAAGCACACCATTCTCCATAATCTTCATGTGTTCACCAACTCCAAAGCTCTCGCAACTCAGTCCTTTTGGGTTATTATGGAGGTTTCATTGCATAGTCATGATTGACTGAGTCATTGGCCATTGGCTGATTCAGTCTACAGTCTCCCCTCCCCAGACGTTGGGGTGGAGGTGGCAGTAGGACTGAAAGTTCCAACACTCTAATCACAAAGTTGTTTCTCCTGGAAACCAGGTGCTGCCTTTGGGTGGAGTCTATAAGTCAACTTCAGTAATTACAAGACACCATTTTCACCTTTATGGCTGTGAAGTATTTTCAGGAACTGTGGATGAAGACCAAATATATCTGAGAAAGATACTTTGGTCATCTGAATGACTAAATATACATTTCTTACAAATCATTATATCATAAATAGGAAACTGTGAACATGTTCTGGAACTGTCCATCACAGCCGCAGTTGGACATAGAGGTGGGCTGAAGGGATGTGGGGTAGGGCATCAACAACATCTGCCACAGTCCCTTTCCCATTCAGTCCGGGACCTATCTTCCAGGGACAGCATGGGACCTTTGATTTTCACATTCTAGCTTCTGTGGCCCAAGGAGTTCTCCAAGTTGGCTAATTCAGCATAGCCTTATCTGATGTCCACCCACAGCTATGTTGAGCTGAAGTCTCCCTTCTGGGCCAAGTTTCCTCACTGGGCTGTCTGCTCTGAGGCTACCAAGGCACTAGGCTGTCTAGGCTGCCACCTGTTCTATTCTACACCCACATGTGAGCCTGGAACATGGTGACATTAGAGATACTGGTTGTACTGTTCATTCTACAATGGTCAAGGACAGAACTGGTTGGAGGCTGGATGGGCTCCAAGTTTCCTCTGCTTATGGGCTATTATTTCTTAAGAAGAAAAGGCTAAGAATGACTGAGAATTCAAAGACCCTGAGAGACCTCACTCAAAGCCTTAGAGACACTTCTAAGATAGGAAATTAATGACCTAATGTTGGAGGCAAAATTCCTGGCCAGCCCTGGAGGACCAATCCTAGTTGGTCTGTGACTCCAGTTAGTGCTCCTCTGGCCTCCTGGGTGAGCACTCCAAACACTCCCCTCCCCTATTCCTCTCACCCTCTTACCCCTGCATTCCCAACCGGTACTCAGTGTTTCCGGTCACCCCTTCTCTCCTCCTTCATATTAGTTAACTGCCCCCCGCCCAGGGGCTACGTCACCTCTGATGGTCATACTCAAACTCCCTAATTTTGCCTCATTTCTTACCATCCTACTCAGTGCTCTAATACCCATTCCACCACCTGGGAGAAAGGAGGCTGAGCTGTAGGTATTTATGGTGAGTTTGGGGTGAAATGGAACCAAGGGCCTCCCTAAGGCAAGGAGGGGCTGGGTGTGGGTGTGTGCTGGGGTGGGGTTCAACTTCACCATTGTTAGCTTAGGGCAAGGCAAATGGATGGCAAATGTGACCCAGCCAGAGAAAGAGCCCGGCCAGCAAATCACCTGAGATCCCACCTGAGACCTTGGGGAGGTGAGACAAATACTGGATCTGAGCCCGGCTCAGGACAAGGCACTTTACTGGGATGGGAGCAAGGCAGTGTGGGCCAACTCCTGTCACAATTGTCCCCTTTCCCCTTTCTGCCTCCCTCAGGCCATCTCCATTACTCTTCAGTGGGGGCTTCTCTCATCCTTGTTGTCATGAGTCCCCTGTGCCTCTCTTTGTCTCTTTTCTTGTTTCTGTCTCAGACTCTGCTGTGCTTTGTTCATCATCCCTCAGTCCTGCATCACTGAGACCCTGTCACCATCTCACTTTTTTGCCTCTTCACATTCTCTGGGTCCCTAAATATGCCTTATTTCTCTTTGTCTCTGTCGGTGTGTGTGCCTCTGACTTGATCTGTTTTTCTATATCTGTCTGTCCATATTCCCAGAAGACCTATAACTCCAGAACAGCTGGCTGGAGTGGCTTTTCTGAGAACGGAGCCTGGGACAGCCACCCAACATGCTGAGTAGAGGTGGCTAAGGACATTTCCAGCCCAGGAGTCGTCATGGTAACAGCCAGGGCGGGCCAGGCAGGGGACGTGCAGAACCACGTGGGCTTGACCTTTCTGTGGTGTCACGTTTGAGCGGGAGCTGGGGAAAAACAGCAACAACTGCTTCCCTCTGGCCAAGCCCTGGGGCTTCCAGGCTGGGCTGAAAGGAGAGAGGGAGAGAGGAAGAGAGAACTGGGACAGCTGGCAACAGAGCGCGTGGACAGACGCGTTAGCCAGAGCCATCCAGAGAATCCGCTGGAGAGCGGGGCGAGCACAGGCACGCACACACAGCTCCGGGTCGTCACCGAGACTCCCATTGTGAACTGACCTGTGGAGGGCACCAGACATCACTGCTGCAGGCTCAGCTCGCGCTTCTCCAGCCTCCGCTCTGGGTAGGTGGTTAGTAAAGGTCAGTCCCCCACACTCAGAGCTCCCCTCCACACTCCTTCAGATCAAATGTCACTTTTTCCATATTGCAAAAGCCTCTGTTGCTCTAAAGAAAATATGCTAAAAGAAAAAGGAACCAAATGATTCTTTCAAAAATAGAAATATTATAAATGCAAAAGTCCAAAGAAAGATACTCAAAATAAAAGGCAATCCTCCCTCTACTTCCCCCAGCTCTGAAGTTCCCTCCACAGTCGCTTCCCATGCCTGTCAAGTCAGGGGGAAGAGACGAGGCTGGGTCCCAGATCCACTTCTCTGACAAGGGCACAAGAAGGGAAGCCAGATATTTTGTTTCCCATGTATGAAGGAGGCTTGGACTCACAGCCCTCCTCCCCGTCCAGATATACCCGTTCCACTCCTTACACCTTTCTCCTACAGGGCAGACATACAGGCACCGGGAAGAGGTGTCCACAGGTGTCCTGTTGACCCTGTGACCCCTTAAGGGAGAGGCAAGGGGTACAGGGCAGCCTCAGGTTAGCTCCGTAAAGAACACAGCTCACCTGTGGATCTCATTTCCAAACTTTTGAGCCGTGGCCATGCAAGAGATCTCAAGCCTTTTGGGAAACACTGCCTTGGAAAACAAGACCACCAGCTCAGAATGAAAACGAAGCTTGTCGTGAACTGAAAAATCTACATGCAGGAAAGTCATGAAGTGGGCACTCACCAGCCAAGAGGTGGCTGACTTAACACAGCAGCATTCCAGGCTCCTTTTATTCATCAGTCAGCCCAAAATACCCTTGGAGAACTTCATCATGTCACTCAGATAAGGAAAGGGGAAGTCTTTTGATTCTTGGCAGGAGAGGGGACGGCCATAACCCAGCGGTCATAAGCTACCATACTTTGGGGTGCCTGAGTGGCTCAGTCGATTGAGCGTCTGACTCTTGATCTCAGCTCAGGTCTTGATCTCAGAGTTGTGAGTTCAAGCCCTTCATTGAGCTCTGTGCTGGGCATGAAGCCTACTTAAAAAAAAGTTAGCATGCTTCCAAAAGGCTATTTGAAATGAGTCCTGATTGTATATATTTGAAAGTGGTCACAATGTTACTGAAGATTCAGCATTTTTGAGGCTAACCTTTCTTTCTCTGACTCATAGGTTTACATGTTTGGGAAGTGGTTGATATAACCTCTCAGCTCTGCCCCTACAGAATCATCACTGAATATTTCTATCCCTTACCTGGGGACAGAGTAGGTTTTGGGGACCTTCAGGTACCTGTGACTCTTGGAGCAGCTGGCAGAGGACAGGAAGGAAAAGGGTGACCGCCGCCCCACATGAGGCCCAGGCTCCAGCCTAGCAACGGTCACCCCTCTCCCCTGGCTGCAGTTGCGTCCCTGTGTGAGCATGGGGCCTTTTCCTTCTGCCTAATCCCCTTCCCTCTAGCTCTGGCTTTTCTCCATCAGCCCCTCAACTCACCCCTGATCCCTCTCCTGCTCAGCACCTGGGGCTGGGACAGCTCCCCACGGATTCTGATAGTCTGGGAGCATCTGTGCACCTGCAAGTGGTGTAAGCTGGGGAATGTGAGTCAGACTGGCAATTGCTCCCACCAGGCCAGCGACCCCTAGAATCCATCCCTCCTCTCTCCACTCAAGCTATGCATCAGGTCTGCCTCACCGTCTGGATCTGAATGCTCACTGCGCTAGGACAGGCCATCTGCTATTTCATGCCCATGCCTTCACTGGCTCTGTTCCCTTTGCCAAAAAGCTCTTTTCTGGTGAATCTGTGTTCTGCTTCAAGACATGACTCGATTGCCACTATACAAGCAGAGCTATCCTCAATCTACCCAGGCTACTCTGTTTCCCTTAGAATTTGTTCTTACCACTATCATAGCAGTCATATCTCTCCACATCTGCCCCCTCCCTGGAGGGTATGCTGTCTGGAAGAGACTGGGTCATATGGATCTGTGGGTCTCCAGAACTTGGCTCAGTGTTGCTCACTCAGTATTTGTTATTGCTGTTGGTCCTCACCCAGAGTGGAGCCTTGGTCTAGGGTATGAGCCAGAGAAGGTCTCAGAAGCCTCCCCAGAAGCAATGGTATATCTGCATGGCAATGAATAGTGGGTGGCGCGTATCATGCTGCCCCTGCCTTGAGAGACCACAGTCCCATCCTGATGCAGGTCCTGTTGTGCCAGGCTGGTTGCAAAACAGGATACTTCTCACCTCTGACAAAAGCACAGCTTTGGCCCACTGGCGCCTCATGGGCTAGAGAAGCAACACCTGGCCGGCATCTGGATGCTTCCTCCCCAGCTTTGGGCAGCTGAATCCTACAGTTATTCCCTCATTATTTGGCTTTACTGACTCCCCCTTGCTGCACTAAACAGAGCCCTGGGGAGTGGGCTCAGAGTGGGAAGAGAAGGCTGGAGGCATCCTTCGTGTCCTCCTCCCTCTCCCTCCTCCTGGCTGGCTGCAGCTGTGCTGTGTGATGGGGAGCTGAGCACAGTCTTAATTACCGTTCAGCCCTGCTCATTAGTGCCTCTGGAAGCCAGAGAAGCCCCGAGTTAGGACGTTGTGATCACAGTGGAGGCCAGGACCTCAGATTTCCCGGGTGATCACAAGTCCCGTTTCTCAGGGATTGGGTCTGTGTAACTGGGGATCCCTTTTTGGGCCTCCAGAGGGAGACGCCCCTCTCTGGGATGGGAAATGGGCTGGAGATGGAGAGAAGAGAGGGAAAGCTAGGCCCCCGCATGGGTTCTCGCTCGTGTGTGCACAGCATCATGGAGACAACATATGGTGGAATGTGTGAAACTCCAGTGCAATCAGAGAAAAATGAACACATGATTAAATAAACCAAATGTGCTCAAATTCAGCACATTGATGACTTACCCACCTTCTGGGGGACTTAAGCAGGGGGCATTGTTCAGCCACTCTGTTTTTCTTTTCTTTTCTTTTTTTTCTTTTTCTGCAGTGAAATGGAAAAAAGAACTGGAAAGTGCTGAATACTGAACAAAAGGGAACTGAGGGAAGGAGAGGAGGGGTGGACCCTGGAAATTATAAATGAATAGGCCTGCTACAATATCTGGGACAAGTCCTTCACAATACCAACTTGTAAACACCCTAGAAGATCGTATGAGATAATACGCATGAAAGCACTTTTTGAACCGTAAAAGGCTTTAGAAATATAAGGCATTATTAGGTGATATTTCTGCTCAGTGCAGGCTATAAAATAGGTGCTTCGGGGAGGCTGGAGATTTATGATAATGACTCATCACCCACAAAGTACTCGCACAATTTAGGCTGCATCATTTAATTAGTCATTGCCTCTCATATACACTACTGCGGAAGCCTTCTAAAGGGCCTCCCTACCTCCACCTTCTCGCTAGTTGCATATATCTTACATGCCACCACCAGCTTAACTTTCCTGAGGTGGAGCTCAGGTCAAATACTTGCAATGCTCCTCTTTCCCACTTCATAGAGCCTGGGGACCTTGTCTTAGCAGTCAAGATCCTCCAGACTCTGGTCCCACACGACTCTCCCAGCCTGATTTCCCTCCTTCCATCCTGGCAGATACAGACTTAGGGAGATCAAGTCACTTATCCAACACCACACAGACATTAAGCGGCAGATCCCAAGATCAAGCCATCAAACCCCAGACACTTGACTGCAAAACCATTGCTCTTTCTAGCCCCTCACCTTTTCCCTTTGATGGATACAGATGAATGAAGATCTTCCCACACACAGCTTTTTCTCTTCTTTGGAAACAATTTCCTCAGGACAAATTCCCAGGAGTTGGGATTACTAAGTCAAAAGACATTAATATTTTGGGGCTCCTGGATGGCTCAGTCAGCTAAACATCCGACTTCAGCTCAGGTCGTGATCTCAGAGTCCGTGGGTTCAAGTCCCACATGGGGCTCTGTGCTGACAGCTCAGAGCCTGGAGCCTGCTTCAGATTCTGTGTCTCCCTCTCTCTCTGTTTCTCCCTCTCTCTCAAAAATAAATAAACATCAAAAAAAATAAATAAAGTAGGGGCACCTGGGTGGCTCGGTCGGTTAAGCTTCTGAGCCCGGGTCACGATCTCACGGTCCGTGAGTTTGAGCCCGCGTCGGGCTCTGTGCTGACAGCTCGGAGCCTGGAGCCTGTTTCGGATTCTGTGTCTCCCTCTCTCTCTGACCCTCCCCTGTTCATGCTCTGCCTCTCTCTGTCTCAAAAATAAATAAACGTAAAAAAAAAAATAAAAAAAACACGTTAGAGATAACAATACTTTAAAAAAAGACATCAATATTTTTATGGCTGCATGAATTGACATATGCCTGGCCAAAGGGTTGAGCTGATTTATATTTTAGCCAATGATAAATACATACAGCTTTTACCAGACCCTACTTGCCACTGGGGGTAACCTTTGAATGACTTGCATATTAAATAAGGTATTTCTTTGTTTTAGTTTGAGTTTCTTTGACTATTGAGGTAGAATATTTTCCAATGATTCTGTCTCCTATTTGTACTTTACCTTATGCAGAGTGTGTGTTCATATCTGTGGCTCATATAATTATTAAAGTCTTTGTGTTTCCAAAACTGCAACTGGGGGTGGGGGTGGGGGTGGGGAAAGAAGAAGAAGAAGAAGAAGAAGAAGAAGAAGAAGAAAAGGCAGTTTTTAAGAGCAGATATGGTGGACTCTGTGACAACAGAGCAGAGATCCCTAACTATAAAGGCAGGTAAATAAACTGTACCTTGAATAAATCTGTAAAACAAAATTGAGGTCAAATGATTTAAAATACAATCTGCAATTAAAGGGAGCATTTTGGAAAAGGCATTTCCTGGACTCAGTCAATACTTTTCCTGACCCTACCAGTGTGTCCTAACACTAACATTCACTACTTAATGTCCGAGTCATTTTGGTGACTACATATTTGTCCTGAAACAGCGATGCTTTATTTTTTTATGGTGTACTAAAGAGTACTTTATTTTCTGGGGCACCTGGGTGGCTCAGTTGGTTGAGCATCTGACTTTGGATCAGGTCATGATCTCACCATTCAAGGGTTTGAACCTCGTGTGGGGCTCTGTGCTGACAGCTCAGAGCCTGGATCCTGCTTGAGATTCTGTCTCCCTCTCTCTGCCCCTCCCCCCACTCACACACTGTCTCTCCCTGTCTCTCTCAAAAATAAATAAACATTAAAAAAAAAAAGACTACTTTATTTTCTGACTAGGTAATGTATACACATGGTACAAAGGTCAAAAGATATAAAAAGATATGGAGTGAAAACAACATCTCCCTCTTCTCCTGCCTTCTAATCATCACATTTCTTCCCCTGGGAATAGATGCTGTTTCCAACTCCTTGTGTATCCTTTAGGGACATTCTATGCATATATGAGCCTGTATGTGTATATTCTTAATAGAAATGATAACATATGATACAGCATACAATATGTGCTGATCTGTGTTTTACTGTTTTGAGAACATTCCATATCCGTAGATAGAAAGTTTAAATACATTTTTAAAAATGGAATGTCAAGTGGGTGTGCTCTACTCTAAGAAAACCCAATAAACAAAAATCTACATATGTAAGGCAACATTTCAGGAAGTATTTACTTCACAAAAGAAGCTTCTATTTGCATAGAAATCCTCTGTTGGGCCAACCTCACATATTTCAGTTATGATTCATTTCATCGATAATATGTTTATGTATTTACACAGACACAGTCTATGAAAAACAAAGGCCATTTAACTTGGAAATTATTTACTAAGCAAATAAATTGTTAAAGATTATACTTTGGTCAAAATGATATCTCCTGCCCCGTCAGAAAGTGCGATTATATGTTTGAAAAAGTTGATTCTACCTAAGTCTTGTATTAAAAGAATTCACAAATGCAATAATTCTAAGTGTAATAATTCCACCTGTCCAGTCTGCAATTTGTTCGACAAACATCAACAGTATGACATGTAAAAGAAAAGGCTTTCAGTGTTAGCTGATGTGAGATGTGCAGTCCAGGGTCAACAGGACCTCTCGGTGGCATCCAGCTCACCCAGGTCCTCCGTCCTAACATGGCACAAGACTGGACTTTTGTCCTGGATCACGTCAGATGGTTGGGGCATGCCCTACCAATATCCCCAACTTCTTCCAATCACCAACCACAGGGCTGGTGTCTATGGGTTTACTGAAAACTGTCCTGTGTTTTCAGCCCATGCCAGCTTTAGGGGTTTAAGTCTCAGGTGTTTACCACCTGTGTGTAAAGCAGCTTTTCTTGTTCGCTCTGACATTACTTTGAGGAGCCAAACTGGCACTGTTTGTGGAATGAGCCATTGTCCACCCTGTCTGTGCTTGGTATGATCTTTTAAACTTTGATCTTATGTCTCCTTAGCATTGACTTTTTCAGACTTAGGGTCCCAGCTTTTCTTTTTTAAAAAATTTTCTTTATTAAAAAAAAATTTTTTTAAACACTTATTCATTTTTGAGAGTGAGAGAGACAGACCATGAGCAGGGGAGGGGCAGAGAGAGAAGGAAACACAGAACCCAAAGCAGGTTCCAGGCTCTGAGCTGTCAGCACAGGGCCCGATGCGGGGCTCGTATTCATGGAGTATGAGATCATGACCTGAGCTAAAGTCAGATGCTTAACCGACTGAGCCACCCAGGCACCCCATGGGTCCTAGCTCTTCTAATGACCACTTTCTAATTGTATAGTTAGAATGTATCCTAAAGGTAACTTTATTCCCTCATGTGTTCATTCATGTGGTATTCACTCTCTTCTCCAAATCTTTGCTCAAATGTTACTCCCTCAATGTGGCCTGCCCTAATTACTCCATTGAAAATTAAAACACCCTCTTCTCCTGTAATCCCTTATTCTCCTTACTGTGCTCTCTTTTCCCATATTACTTAGCACCGACTGACATAACATATGCTTTTCTTATTTACTACGTATGTTTTTTATTGTACATCTTCTTCCCCTAGGATATAAGCTCCATTTTGTCTGTTGAATTGCTAATGTGTCCCAAGAATCTAGAACGGTTCCTGGAGCATAGTAGGCCTTCCATAAATACAGTATGTGTTGAAAGAATAAATGACATGAACTCCTGCCATGAATGACCTCCATAGGGCCTAAGCACGTTGAGGCCTCCAAGGGTAAACTGCTGTGAGCCCTACCCTCAAAGGGCCCATAGGCTAGCCTCAGTGTTGGGGACATGGAATTAATAACTACAGTCCAAGATAGAAACTGCAGTACAGAAAAAAGAGCCATGCAGTTAGAGGAGGAAGAAGAGAAGGCTTCAGTGGTGGAAGAGCCAAGGGAAGGCATGAGCAGAGGAGTCAGAGAGACTGGATTTGAATGCTGAATCTGCCCTGCGTGAGTGGGGTTGGCTTGTTATAAGCTCCGTACCCACAAGCTGGGGGTAAAAATATTTATCTTAGTATGATTGTGAGGGGCAAATAAGATAAGGCCTGTGGTGGATAGCCCCTGATACAAAGTTCATGATGAACTCAGATCAATCCCCTGCTTCCTCTGGAGTGTCCACCAATGGGAAAGCATAAATTATGACCTGTAATGGTATTTTGTAAGTCATTTAGATGATAGTTACCAGGACCGTGTAACAGCAGAGACAACAGTTTGCGACCGATGTCAAGTAAAAACAAACACACAAACAAAAAACAGACTACAAAATTGTCCGTGATTACAACTGGGTACAAATAATTCAAAATTTACACAAACATGAAGTCCATTCTTGGGCTAGTCAGGTGTGGATGAGAATTAATGTACCTAAGTATGCTTCTTTGAGTTTTATAATTCTACTTTTTTGTCACCATTTAATTTTGATACGGTTTCAAACTTACAGAAAAGTTGCACGGTATAAGTAATTTCCAAATACCTTTTATCCAGATGCACCATTCGCACGTGCGCTCTCTCTCTCTGCATGTGTATACGCGTTACCTAAGAATAAAGACATTCTCTCACATGACCACAGGATAGATTTCTTACTGTTTTTACAAACAAAAGGGCAGAGAGACTGTACCTTCCTGAGATCCTGGGCCACATTCTCACTAGGCTCAGGATACAAGACTCTTCTCCGTAGTCTTCGGGCCTCTCACATCTGAAAACACCAGCCAGCTACCCAGTGGCAGAGCCCCCTTCACATCGCTGGCAAAGCAAGTGGTGCATTGTGCCCCCCCCAACCCTCAGGTCGGGGAGGGGCTGAGATGGTACCACCCTGAGGAGCCTCATGTTTGGGGACTAAAATCCTGATGGTGTAAGGCCACAGGGGTTTTTATGACCCCGGAAGTGTGTCCACTGAGCTGAGCTTCCCTGGGGGAACAAATGCACTCTCAAAGGAAAGACGCTGAGCTGCCTGCCGGCTCCCCACTTGGAGTCTGCTGAAAATATTTCTCCAAACCATTGAGTTCTGAGGACCAGTCTACAAGTACTGGAGCCAGAAACGGTTAAACAAATCTGCCCTTGGAATTCCTAGGCGTAGAGCCACGGTAATACAAGGACTGTTTAAGTGGATGCTTTGTTGGGAGGAATGAAGTCTATGCTGAGGGCCCTGGGCAGTGACTAGCGCAGCGGCCAGCTGGGAGGGTGGAAGAGATTTCTCATGAGCTCGTGGACAAGGTCTGCACACATATCATCCGTTCATAAACGCCTCTGCCAGCACCAGGGTAACAGTCCTTTAGTCTCTTCCCCTGATCCCTTTGAGTTACTAGACTCAGGGGGGTTCCTCTCTCCATATCTGTAGCCTCCACCTCATGCCCAGTCAGGACAAGTGCAGGCAGAACAGATCGCACACGCCGCAGCCCATGGGAAGGAATTTAGGACCATTCCAGACCACACAACTGGTCTGGTTCTGGCCTTGACACCCAGGTCAGTACTCAAACTCCTGGGTTAACAGTGGCCTTACCCTTGCTGTTCTTTCCTTCACCCTCAGGGGCCCCTTCCTCCCTGGCTCTGTTACTTGTTAACTTTGTGATTTGGAGAAATTGGCCTCACTGGGTGTGTTTCCTCACCTGTAAATGAGATAATGGCATTTACCTTAGAGGGTGTGGTGGTAAGGGAGAAAACAGACCGTGGATATAAAAGTACACAACGAATCTGAGCAAGCGTCGGTAATAGCTGAAGCTCACCCATGAGAACAGCTAGAACTTGACCTTTCTTAATTTGTATCCCCGAAGTGCCCTGTGCTGAGGGTTGCAAGCTGCTCGGTCAGGATAAACGGCTGAGGCTGATAACTATCGAAAAGGTTATTGCCCATTTTCACCTATCAACTTGATAATATTAACTTCTAGACCACAGGGAGCAGAATCCTCTCATATACTAGTAGTAGGAGAATAAATGGACACAATCTTGTTACCTGGAAACAATTAGAAATATTCAGCACATTCTCTTTAATTAAGCAATTCTCCCCATAGGAGTCTACCAGAAATATTCACAAATATGCACAAGGTCACATGACAAAGGCACTCATTGTAGCATTATTTGTAGTAGAAAAGTATACGGAGACCATCTGAATGCCCCCAATTAGGAAACTAGTTAAAGAAATCATGGAGTTGTAATGCTGCCACGCTATCAGGCACCATGCAGCTGTTGAAAATAATGACAGATCCCAAAGCAACCCACAGATTCAAGGCAATCCCTATCAAAATTCCAATGGCATTTTTCACAGAAATAGAAAAAATAATCCTAAAATCTGTGTAGAGCCATAAAAGACCCCAAATAGCCAAAGAAATCTTGAGAAAGAAGAATAAAGCTGGAAGCATCACACTTCTGATTTTAAACTATATTACAAAGTCATAGTAATCAAAACAGTATGATATTGACATAAAAACAGACACAGATCAGTGGAACAGAATAGAGAGTCCACAAATAAACCCATGCACACGCAGTTAATTAATTTATGACAAAGGAGCCAAGAATATACAATGGGGAAAGGATAGTCTCTTCAATAAATGGTTCTGGGAAAACTGGACAGCGACATGCAAAAGAATGAAATTGGACCACTATCTTACACCATACACAAAAATCAACTCAAAATGGATTAAAGACTTGAATGTAAGACCTGAAGCCATAAAACTCCTGGAATAAAACATAGGCAGTAAGCTCCTTGACATCAGTCTTGGTCATGATTTTTTGAATATGACAGCAAAAGCAGAAGCAACAAAAGCAAAAATAAACACGTGGGGCCACATCACACTAAAAGGCTTCTGCACAGCAAAGGAAACCATCCACAAAATGAAAGGGCAACCCAGGTGATGAGAGAAAATATTTGCAAGTCATGTAACTGACAAGGGATTAACATCCAAAATACATAAAGAAATACAATTTAATAGCAAATAACAAACAAACATCATAAGATGGGCAGAGGAACTAAATAGACATTTTTCCAAAGAAGGCATACAAATGTCCAACAGGTATGCGAAAAGTGAGCACCCCACAGGTGCTTGCTATCACTAATCATCAGAAAAATGCAAATCAAAACCACAATAAGATACCTTACACCTGTTAGACTGGCTGTCATTCAAAAGACAAGAGACAACAAGTGTGGGAGGGATGTAGAAAGGGAACCCTTGTGCACTGTTGACAGGAATGTAAATTGGTCCAGCCACTGTACCAGTACCAGGAGAACAGTACGGAGGTTCCTGAAAAAATTAAAAAATAGAACTACCATATGATCCAGAAATTCCATTTCTGGGTATATATCCAAAGGAAACAAAATCACTATCTCAAAAGGATATCTGCACCCCCATTTCCATTGCAATGTTATTTACAACAGCCAAGACAAGGAAACTAAATGTCCATCAACAGATGAATGGATAAAAAACTGTGATATATATATACACAATGGAATATTATTCAGCCACAAAGAAGGAAGGAATTCCTGGCATTTGCAACAACATGAATGGATCTTGAGGGCATTAAGCTTAGTGAAATAAGAGAGAAAGAGAAAGACAAATATTGTATTATCTCACTTATATTTGAAATCTAAAAAAACAAACTCACAGAAATAGAGAAGGGATTGGTGGTTGCCAGAGCCAGTGGGTAAGAGAGTGGGGAAAATGGGGAAAGGGAGTCAAAAGGTACAAACGTCCAGTTATAAAATAAGCAAGTTCTGGGGATGTAACGTACAGCATGGTGGGTATAGTTAACAATAGCGTGTTGTATATTTGAAAGTTGTTAAGAGAGTAGATCTTAAAAGTTCTCGTCATGGGGCGCCTGGGTGGCTCAGTCTGTTAAGCATCCAACTTCAGCTCAGGTCACAATCTCATGGCTTGTGGATTCTAGCCCTGTGTCAGGCTCTGTGCTAAGAGCTCAGAGCCTAGAGCCTGCTTCAGATTCTTGTCTCCCTCTCTCTCTGCCCCTCCCTCACTTGTTCTCTTTCACTCTCTTTCAAAAATAAAATAGGCATTTTAAAAAATTAAAAAAAATAGTTGTACCAATCTAATTCTTTCTACAGATCCACAGTATAAAGCAAAACTGAAAAATACGTTTTAACCTAAGTCTATGACTTAGACTCATAACCCTGCTTATGTCTAATTCCCTAACCTTAGGAAATCTGTTCATTGCATCCCACCCAATAATGGTGATAGAAATAGCTAGAGGTACTTCGATCAATTTATATTTATCAGAGCATTAAATACATCAAAATGCTAAGTGTGCTAATGTTTTCCAGTGATGAAAAAAATGACAGATCATTATGTATTGACACAGAAAGATTTTATGCTTTTAAGCAAAAACTGCAAGTTGCAGATTTTCAGCGATCTAAAAGTGCCTAGCATATAGGAGCTAATCAACGAATACTTGTTGAATTGAAAGAAAATGATCCCAGTCTGCTGAAAAGAAAAAAACTGACCACCCCAACCCACACTCGTAAACAAGTCCATATATTTTCACGTGCCTAAATAAAGTTCCGGAAGGACAGCGGCCACAGTCAGCTGTGTTTATCCCTGGGTACAAGCAGCTTTAACTTTGCCTGGCTCTGGTCTCCAGAGCCCACATCCCTTGAGGTGAGGTTGCAGTGGGCAACCCACATAGACACCAGGCAGCTCACTAGAGATGCCTTTGTAGGGGGTCTTCAGTTCTGCTCTCTCAGTGGGAAAGAACAGGAAAGCCCAACCTACTCCCAACCACTACTCGAGGTAACTACAGGGTCAGGGGGAAAAAAGCTAAGGGCAAATGCAATTATTCGGGACGCTGTTTTATTTATACCTAAGCAGGGACACTAGAGTATGAACCCCCAGTGGCCTGGGTCTTGGGTGGGCCAGACATTATGAGTGGGTGGCTTCTAAGATTTGATGAACCCCCAAATTAAAATTCATCAAAATTAAAACTTAAAAGATTAAAAACTTTTGTGCCTCAAAAGAACACTATCACAAAAGTAAGAAGACAACCTACAGAATAAGACAGAATATTTGCAAATCAGATGTCTGATAAGGGGCTTATATTTAGGGTGTATAAAGAGCTCGTCCAACCCAACAATAAAACGGCAAATAATCCAACCAAAAAATGAGCAAAGGGTCTGAACAGACATTTCACCAAAGAAGATACGCAAATGGTCCCGAGCCATCAGGGAAATACAACTCAAACCACAATGAGATACCACTTCACACTTAGTAGGAGGACTGTGACCAAAAAGACAGGTAACAAGTGTTTGGAACATGGAGAAATTGGAATCAACATATATTGCCCCTGGAAAATAGCCTGGTAGTTCCTCAAAACATTGAACATCGAGTTACCTAGGTACATACCCCGGGGGAAAAATGAAACCATGTATCCACCCACACACAAAAACTTGTACACGAGTGCTCATGGTAGCATTATTCATAATAACCCCAAAGTGGAAAGAACCTAAATATCCATCAGTTGATGAATGGATAAGTAAAAGTCCACACAATGGAATATTATTCAGCAATAAAAAGGACTTAACCACTGCTATATGTGACAACACGGATGACTCTTCAAAACATAATGCTAAGTCAGCCACTAAAGAGCATATGTTGTATGATTCCATTTACTGTGTATGAAATTTCTGGAACAGGAAAATGTATGGAGACAGCAGAGCAGGGCTTGCTGCGGTCTGGGGAGGGAATGTGGGGGCAGGTGGGGAATGACTGCTAATTGATACAGTAGTATAATGACCGTGAAAATTGATGGGGGTGATGGTTGCAAAACTCTGTGAATATATTAAAACATTAATTTTTGCACTTCAAACAATTAGGCGATCTATAAAAAATTGTGCAAATGTCCACTTTTATAAATTATTAAATATGTTCTTAATTGGGAAACAATTTTATAAATACAGTTACATTATTGTTTTGTAGATAAAGCACTTTTTAAAAAAAGTCCACAGAGCATAACACAAAATGATACCATTATTCAATGCACTTCATACTGGTTAGGTCATTTGCTGAAATTATATCTGTATAGTGCATTGATCCTGCTTCAAAGGAAGGTATAGCAAGGATTTCCAGCATGATGAACAATGTGTGGACTGAAAAGCAGAAGAAAGCATGCATAGAATTGGGTATGAAGTAAATATTATGCTTTCTTCAACATTCTATCCATAATTGTTGTTTTGAAATAAAAGAACATATTCTAAATATTAACACACACCAAGAAAAATGACATAATCAGTAAAACATGCAGAATACATTCTTAACACATTCTCTCTCTCTCTCTCTCTCTCTCTCACACACACACACACACACACACACACACACACACACACTCTGGCGGCCCTGTCACATCTAGAAACAACCAGGCAACTGTCCGTGGGGAGGCTTCCCGGTATCCCCAAAGAAAGGAACATTTCCTGACTTGCCATTGCCACTGCGGGCACTAGTTACACTCCTAACCCAGGTACAGAGTGGGGAGGAGACCCTGTATTCGCCAGATTGCCTTTCTTTTTTCAGGGAGTGCTCTTGTGTTTTTCAGGCTAAGAGGCTGAGACTGGGGTAAGGGAGGCAGAGGACACTCAGGGGTGCGATAGAGGGTGCTAAAGAGCCGCCCTCAGCGAGCAGCACTGCCACCTTGTGGCCTAGGATGGTCCCACCTCTGGGCGAGGCTCCAGGAACCCCCAGGGGGGATGCTTCATACTAGGTAGAAGAAAACATTGGGTAATTCAGTAACATCTCTTCAAACATGATTTTTGTCTTCTTAACATAAAGACAATTCATGCTCGCTTTACAAATTCCAGAAAGTTGAAACAAGAAAAAATAAAAACTACCTGTAAATCCAACCTGGAGAGAGAATCAAGGTTGAGCACTTGGATGTGTATTTTTCCAGTCTTTTTTTTTTTTTAAACAAAAATAGGATTAGACAGTACATACCATTTTTCCTTCTTTTTTTTTTTAACTTTATTTATTTATTTTGAAAGAGAGACAAAGAGAGCGCGAGTGAGCAGGGGAGGGGCAGAGAGAGAGAGGAAGAGAGAGAGAATCCCAAGCAGGCTCTGCAATGTCAGCTCGGAGTCCCGTTTTGGGGCTGGAACTCAGGAACTGGGAGATCATGACCTGAGCTGAAATCAAGTGTTGATAGCTTACCTGACCCAGCTACCCAGGCACCCCCATACCATTTTTTCATAAGCTAAATATATTGTACCAATATCTTTCGACTTGTTAAACATGGTTCTGCAATGTTTTTTTTTCTAATTAAGGAAAAAGAATGGGCTCCTATATACAAGTCATCCAGCCTCAAACATTGTCAACACATGGTTGATCTCACAACATTTTTGATGCCTGTGCTACATTCCTTTCTTTAGGTGACTGGCCCATAGTTTATCTAATCAACAATAAAGAGGTGAGCATTTAAATTATACAGTTTCTTCACTGATGTATTATTATACTGGCATGAACAACCCTGTTGCTGAATCTTTACAGAAGCCCATAGTTATTTTCTTGGGTAAATACCCAAGTTAAAGTTGTTATGAAGTTTGTAAGATTTGTCATATATTATCCAGACACTTTCCAGAAAGGCTGAATTAGGAGCCTTTTTTTTTTAAGTTTATTTATTTATTTTGAGAGAGGGAGAGAGAGAGCAAGGGAAGGGGAGAGAGAGAGAGGGAGAGAGAGGATCCCAAGCAGGCTCCTCACTGTCAGCGCAGAGCCCAGTATGGGGCTTGAACTCACAAACTATGAGATCATGACCTGAGCTGAAATCAAGAGTCGGCTGCTTAACCTAATGAGCCACCCAGGTGCCCCTAGGAGCCTTTTTAAATATATAAAAAAAAAATTGAGGACCTTCTCCACATATAACAGTGAAGAGAAACTAGCAGAGAAAACTTAGAATAATAAAAATACTACAAATTCAGCAACATTTTAAAGGGAGTTTTAGTCTTATTAATCACAATTACACCTATATATTTTTCCTTCATATTTTTAATTTTCAAAAATCCAAAACCACCAAAAAGTTGAAAGAATAGTACCATGAGCATCCCTAAACCTTCTATCAAGCATCAACAATTTTTAACATTTTACCACTTTGCTCTTTCGCGCTTTAGATGTATGAATGAATTTTCATGGAACCTTTCTTCAAGTTTTATTCACTAAATTATTTTATTTTATTTTAGAGAGAGAGAAAGCACACACAAGCAAGGGAGAGGGGCAGAGGGAGAGAGAGAATCTTAAACAGGCTCCGCATTCAGCCTGGAGCGCCACACAGGGCTTGATCCCACGACTCTGGGGTCATGACCTGAGCCGAAATCAAGTCAGATGCTCAACCAACTAAGCCACCCAGGCACCCCTAGAGCTTTATTTATTGAAGTAATCTCTGTACCCAAAGTGGGACTTGAACTCCCAGAGATCAAGAGTTGCATGGCCTTCCCACTGAGCCAGCCAGGCACCCCTTGCTGAACGTTTTGAAAGTAAATTGCAAACATCATGCCCCCTCCCCCCTAAATACATTAGCATGCATCTCCTAAAATAAGGGCATTCCCTTACATAATTACAGAACCATTATCATACCTAAGAAAACTAACAATAATTCCATATGTCATCTAATATTAATTTACATGAAAATTTCCCCTATTGTCCCCAATTATAGTTTTGAAGAAAATCGGATTCGATCAAAGCTCATGAATTGTTGCAACGTTTAATCCAGATTAGTCACTCCTTTCTTTTTTCCAAGACAGTGTCCTTTTGTAGGCCAACTTTCTTATAGAATGGTTCACATTCTGGATTTAGTGGTTGTTTCCTCATTGAGTTGTTCAACTTGTTCCTCTGTCCCCTGTGTTTTCTGCAAATTGGAAGTTAGGTCCAGAGGCCTTCTATAAAAGAGGTGTGCCATACTTAATTATATGGTGTCCTGATTGTACGCTGTTCTTCCCTCTGAGGTACATGGCTTATATAGTACTCAAGTATTTGTTAGATAAATGAATAATTTGCTTGCATCCTTGTGCAGTGATTTTTAAGAGGCACTATATGGATCACTGGTGATCTTGAAGATATTTTCTCTCCTTTTTTAAGTTTATTTATTTATTTGAAAGAGACAGAGACAGCATGAGTGGAGGAGGGGCAGACAAAGGGAAAGAGAGAAAATCCCAAGCAGTCTCTATGCTGCCAGCACAGAGCCCGACTTTGGGCTTGAACCCACGAAACTGGGAGATCATGACCTGAGCGGAAACCAAGGGTCAGATTCTTAACCGACTGAGCCACCCAGGCGCCCCTTGAAGATATTTTCAACAGATATGAGCAAATGAGGAAAACAGGGCTATGGAATGAGTTTTCCAAAAAGCCAATTTTATTTCATTGAAAAGACTTGCTAATTCACCTGACAAATTACTTACCAAATTCCAAAGGGAAAAATAGCAATTTAACAGTGGGGAAACACAGTTGCCACCATTCTAACCAAGTGATCAAAATTAACATTTCTCAAAGTATGACAAACCAATGTCATGTGCCTCTTGATGTGATATACTGAGAAAGGACACATCACTTCTGTGGTATTCTTGGCAAAAACGCATTACCTGAATATAATCATGAGGAAACATCAAACTCCAACTAAGGGACATTCTACATAGTAACTGGCCTGTACTGAAAAAAAAAAAAAAAAAAAAGCCAATATCATGAAAGACAAAGAAAGGCTGAGGAACTGCTCAGATTGAAGGAGACTAAAGAGACATGACAGCTAAATGCAATATGAGATTCTGGATGGGATCCTGAACCAGAGAAAACAATAGCTATTAGAAGGAGGAGAAGGGGAAGCAGGAGGAGGAGGAAGAGGGGGAGGAGAGAGAAAGGAAGAAGAGAAGGAGAGGGGGAGGAGAGGAGGAAGTGGAGAAGGAGGAGGAAGAGGGGGAGGAGAGAGAGAGGAGGAGGAGGAGGTGGGAGGGAGGAGAGGGCTGTAACAGCGGGGTGGGGAGGGACATTATTGGGACATCTGGCAAAATTCGAAGAAGGTACATAGATTAGATAATGGTATTGTATCAAAGATGCTAAATTTCCTGATTTTGATAATAGTACTGTGGTATTTCAGGGTTAAGAGGGGCCATATCTACAATTTACTTTCAAATGGTTTAGGTAATACATTTATTGGTATAGAGACTTCTCTCTCTCTCTCTCTGTTGGTGTGTGTGTGCCCGTGTGTGTAGAGAAAGAGAGAGAACAATAAACCAAATATGGCAGAATGTTAGTACTTTGTAAATCCGAGTGAAGGGTATATAGGAATTCATTGTACTATTCTTGCAATATTTCTGTAAGTTTGCAATCATTTCAAAACAAAAACTCAAAAAAAATGTTTTAAGTTTATTTAGTTCGAGAGAGACAGAGACAGAGAGAGAGAAAGAGAGAGAGGACAAGTGGAGGAGAGGCAGAGAGAAAGGGAGAGAGAGAATCCCAAGCAGGCTCCACACCGTCAGTGCAGAACCCCACATGGGGCTCGAGTTCACTATGAGATCACGACCTGAGCTGAGATCAAGAGTTGGCTTAACCGACTGAGCCACCCAGGTACCCCTCAAAAAAAAAAAAACTTTTTAAAAAGCACAATGTTAGTAATGCATCTATGTCATTCCCATATTATTGGAATTAAAGTTTATGGATAAATGAAATGATGGTGATAGTAGATGGTACTTACTGTCAGTAAACTTCTCGGCAAAGTAAAAAGTTAGAAACTCCAGTGCTTTTTCCTGGTGTATAAAAATCTGGAAATATGAGAAGCACTATTTTAATGTGTATCCCTGAAAGGATGGACTCCTGTCTTCATCCAGAGGCAGGACACAGTGTGTCCTCAGTAAGGGGCCAAGAATAGCCCTGTGGTGGCCTTATGGGGCATGAGGGAACTTTGCACATATCTTCTTGGGCACCCATCCATAGCACATGTCCCGAGTGCCCTTGGAAAGGGGAGTCCTGCCTCTTTTGGCATGTGACCGGCTGTCTAGCCTAGGTGTGGTGGGGCGCACCAGAGCTGATCATAGGGACAAAGTTGACAACATTGTCTCTTTTTGGAGACAGCAACAACCGAGAGAGAAAACCATGGCAAGTGATAAAGGTAGGCTCTTAAATTAAGCCCTGGGCTACATGGGGCTTGAGTCTTGATTGAAGGGGTAGGATTTAGCCAAGCTAGGGGAGAGGGTGATGACCTTCCCTCGGGGGCCCATGAATACAGTCAGTAGGTGCTCAGAAAGTGGCAATGTTGCCTCCATAAACTCCAGGAAACGGGCAGCCAAGACTCTGAGAATTAAACCAGCTGTTACTTCCTTTACCAGTTTTTGGTGGGAATGTTTAGCTGACCAAACAGCAACCCAGGTTGTACTAGAGGGAAGGATGAGGCAAGCTCCCCTCCTCCCCCATCATCCCAGGAGGTCCTTGGAAGATGCTGGACCCTCAAAAGCAGGTGAGGTTAGGAAAACAGGGCTCCATCCCTTTGGGCAGAAAAGGCAGGAACCGAAATCTGCTCTGTGAACCCCAGCAGGCCTGCTGGGCAGGAAGAGAGGTTCCTGCCACACCTCTGGATTCCACTGACAGCTCTGTGAGTGAGCACAAGTGAGAGTACAGACTGGGGGTGGGGCCCAGAGCAGGGTGGAAGGTGGAGTCTCAAGTGGGGACACATACAGGTCACATAAATTCCATCAGGCAGAGTCAGGAGAATCTTCTGTGCTCGACTGGGCCAGTGATCCCAGATGCAAGGAGGGGTTTGGTGGGGGGAGGCTGAGTCAGGGACCCTGATGACAGCTGGGAGAGGGCAATGTTTGGAGTCCCTGTTAAGGACGGATAGTGGTGACTTGGAGAAATAGGAAACCAGAAATAACCACGAGGTTGTGAAAACAGGGATGGGAATGGGGTTGGGGGTCGAGCACCAGTCTTATTGCTGAAGGAGCTAAGTGAACTTGAGCTGTGGTGAGGGTCAAGCGTCAAGGGTGGAGCTGAGGAAGGGTCTGGGGGAGACTGGGTCACTGGGGAAGACAGTGATGATGGGCGCGGGGGGGGGGGCGTGGGGTGGGATGGGGAGGACAAAGGCGAAGAGGGAAACCGTAGGTCCCTACAGATGGACGTTCAGCAGGTGAGAGTGTCAGAGGCCGGAGAGCTCACGCCTATCCTCAAAACAGAAGTTTGGGGAGCAGAGGGTCATGGCAGAGGCGGGTGGGATGTGGTCATGGGGAGAGCTCAGGAACTCCTGACGTCCTCCGTGGGTGGGAGGCTGCCTGCTTGGCCTTGCCTGCAGGAGGGCTGGCTCTTGTCACTGCTGCATCACCAGCTGAGCACACTGAGGCGGTGACCCTGTTTCACACAGGCCTGTCCCAATCCAAGCAACGTCGGGAGAGTAGTTTTAGATCTGCGGTGTAAAACGTTCTGTTCCGACCAGACAGAGCACAGGCCCCCGGGGAGGCACACGGCCGCGCTCTCCGCCCGCGGCGGTTATCCGGTTGGCGGCCCCCCTCCCTGCCGGCCGCCGGGGCCAAGAGGGCGCCCAGTCTCCGCCCCGTCGGCGGCGGCCGAACCGGCTGCGCGAGATCCACGCAGAGGCGGCCGGCACGTTCCCGCCGGCTCAGCGCCAGGGGGCGGTGCTGCGAGCGAAAGGAGCCGAGACCTTGACCCCAGCCCGGCCCGTGGGGAGAGAGCGCTGGGCCCTGCGGCGCGTCCTTTCGCACTCCCCCGGCTCGCTGGCTGGGGAGTCCGGGTGGCCGAGGGCCACAGTGAGGACAGCTCGAGGAGAACACAGGGTCCTGTCACCTGCCCGAGCTGTGGGCCTCTGTGGCCAGCTCCCGGGGAAGGCGTGGGCGAGATTCACAGCGGGGCGCGACAGCTGAGAGGCGGCTCGGGGCTCCCTGCGCGGCGCCGGTGACCGGCACGAAGCCAGAGTGGAGCGTGAGAGGGAATCATTGGCGCCCCAGACAGGGAGGTTTTGCTGGCCCACGGGTGAGGCCAACTGGAGCTCACCCTCAGCCACGTCCCCACCCCACGCGCCCACTCCGGGGCGCAAAGACGCTGCTGTTGTCATAGAAACACTCGCTTCGGCGCTCAGACCTCAGCTCACCGTTTGCAGTGAGGCAGGTTCTTCAGCCAGTCCGGTCCACACGACGTTAAATGTCTGTCATTTATTAAGCCTGTACCCTGCACTCAGGACTGTGCCAGACACACAGATCCACCAGATTTGGGTGTTTGCAGCCTACCTTTCCTCCCTGTGCCACCCTTGAAGCAGGATTTACCAACTCCCCTCACTCCTCCAAAAGGTCCACTTACACAAGAGCTTTATCTTGTAGACTGTTTTTTTTTTTTTTTTTTTTTTTTTTTTTTTGGAGGCGTAGAGAGGAGACCAAAGAAGGGGAATTTTACGCATACAGCAGGGTGCAGTATTTCCTTCCATTAGACATCTCTTCCCTGATTCGCCTTTTAGGGTGTTCCTCATCCACCCTTCCTCTGAGAGGGCTCTGAATCTTGCCCAGTCCCAAGCACTCCCTCCAAGATTTTCCTCTCAGCGTCGGCATCTCTCCCCCTTCCTCATGGAGAGAAGAGCAGCTAGGTCCTGCCTTCCTAGGAATGCTCTTGAAGAGGCATGCTCTCACCCACGCTGGACATGGCGCTAAACAAAGACCCTCACATCACCAGCGTTCCCCTTCTGCAGAGATCAGCAATAGTTTTTATTTCTGAAACGCAGTACTTTCTCTCATACAATTGTCCCCCAAATCCACATGGGGTAGGTATTATTCCTATTTTACAGATGAGGAAACTGAGGCTTGGAGAGGTTAAGTAACATCCTCAATATCACATGTAATAAGGACTGAACCAGCATTTAAACAGAAGCAGTCAAGCTCTTTCTCCTGTCCTAAGCAGTCTCATGGTAAGGCAGTTTAAATAGCTACATCTGAAAAAATTAAAAAAAAAAAAGGGGGGGGGGCGCCTGGGTGGCTCAGTGGGTTAAGCATCCCACTTCGGCTCAGGTCATGATCTCTCCTGTTTCACGAGTTCAAGCCCCATGCCAGGCTCTGTGCTGACAGCTCAGAGCCTGGAGCCTGCTTTGGATTCTGTGTCTCCCTCTTTTTCTCTATCCCTTCCCCACTCACACTCTGTTTCTCTCTCTCAAAAATAAATAAACATTAAAAAAAAAAGATATAGAACATTTCCATCACTCCAGAAAGTTCCCTCTGCCCTTCTCAGTCTATACCATCCAACAATACCACTGTTTCTGATTTCTTATACCACAGATTAGCTTTTTTTTTTTTTTTACAGAACTTCATTTAAATGGAATCATAGTCCAGCTTATTTAGCATAACCCATTTGAGATTAGTCATGCTTAAGCATGTAGGTATCATCAGTAGTTTGTTCTTTTTGTTGCTGAGGAGTATCCTGTTGTATGAATACATCACAGTGTGTTTTCAGTTATTTGTTGATGGACATTTGAGTTGTTTCTAGTCTTTGGCTGTTGTGAATTAAGCTGCTATAAACATTTGTAGGCAACTGTTTCCGTGGACAAAGATTTTCGTTTCTCTTGGTACTTACAAGTTGAATAGTGTCTATTTAACTTTATAGGACACTGTCAAATCACTTTCTAAAGGTTGTAAAGGTTGATATCATAAAAAGAGGAAACTGAGGCCCTGCCAGGTTCATTTATTGCCCCCAAAATAACTTGTCCAACTATGTGTGTTCTGGAGTCTTTCTCTAGTGGGGGATAACGGAGAAGAGAAAGCTGGGGCCGGGAAGAGGACAGGCTGTAAGGTGTGAGGGAAGAGGATGCTACTATACCCAAGGGGAGCCAGCCTTGAGGGGCCCTCTCCCCGTCCTGGGGGAGGGCCGTGTGCAGTCCAGCTGGGCCCCTGGGATCCAGCCTGGGGTGTGGCCGACCACACCCCCTGGCCCGCCTCAGCTCTCTCAGACTTCCGCACCAGGAAGCAAGGCAGTAAGCTGCCCTTTCCACCCCGGCTCCGGGTGAAACACCAGAGCTCTTTGCCCGGGATAATTCTCTGCGGATTCTGCAGGGGGGATCCACTCCACTTCCAGAGGCTGGTGGAGGACGGGTTTCCACCTCTTGGAGGGGATCCGGGAGCCCCCTCCGGCCTTGGCCTTGGCCCGCGTCTTTCAGACTTGGCTGCCCCTGCTGCCGCCGACGCCAGCAGCCTGCACAGCACGCGCTGGCCTCTTGCGTCTTTTTGTCTCTTCTCCACTAAGTGATTCTTCAGGAGGCAGCTCACATGAAGAAGCGAGATCACATTTGTATCATAAAATCAAACATCTCAGCTGAATTATCCTTTGGCTGGAAAGACACCAATTCAAAGATTCTAACAATAGCGTTGTTGACATTGAAACAGGAGTGGAGGAAATAGATTTTTTATAGAGAGGAAATCGATTTTTAAATGTTGGCGTTTTATACAGACAGCCATTTGAACCAGAAAATACCATCTAACATACAATAGGTAATTGACTAAATAGAGAGCAAACACATTTTCATCAATGAGATGGAAACTGCCTTTTTTAAAAATCTGAAGATACACTCTCAGGAGGCCCAATTTACCTGGCAAGCTTCTATCTTACTTGTCCTTTCGTGCTAATATTTTGATTTATTTGAAAGGAAGAAGGGAAAATGCATAAGAAGTGCTCATGATGAAAGAGATGAAAGTCTGAGAGGCCTAATCAATCAACAAGTTGTCCTCAGACCCCTGCTGGCTGCCTAGGTTAGCCTATGTGGAGGCTCCAGCAGAGGTGAGGGCTGGTGGTTTTGCTGAGAAGACAAGATTTGGGCAGAAGAAGCAATTACTGAGTCATACAAGATGATCTATACCATACAATAAAGTCACTGGCCATGAAAATTCACATTTCCCAAGACCATCATCATCCTACCAACACTGCATTCAAAGTTCTCTGAGATCTCATTACTTTTTAAAATTTAGCTTATTGATTAGGCAATACATTACCCAGGTTCAAACATTAGGAGATTTTTTGAAACATTTTCACAAAAGTCTCCTTCCTATGGTAGGAAGTCTCCTTTCACATTTTCACAAAAGTCTCCTTCCTTAGCTACTGGTTTTCATCTGCCCCTCCTCCACTGTTATTTATCTGATCCCAGAGTTTCTTTAGGTGCCAGTAAGCACACAGGAATAATCTCCCCTTTTTTGCACAAAATGTAGCATACTGTTCACACGGTTCTGCATCTTGCTTTTTCCCCTTAATGTATCTTGAAGATCTTTCCATGTCAGCATACAGAGAGGTTCCTCATAAAAAAAAATGTACTTTTCATAGTATGATAATGTTCCACTGTATGAATGAGCCATGAATTAATTATCCAGTCCTCTTATCTATAGATATTTAGATTGTTTCCAGTGTTTTTGCTATTAAAAACAATAAGACAAGGAGCCTGGGTGGCTCAGTCATTAAGCATCTGACTTTGGCTCAGGTCATGATCTCACGGTTTTGAGTTCCAGCCCTACATCTGGTGAGCTTGTGTCCCGCTTCGGGTGAGCCCCACTTCTCTCTCTCTCTCTCTCTCTCTGCCCCTCAGGGAATTCTCTTTCTCTGCCCCTTGCTCACTTGTGCCCTCTCTCTCTCTCAAAACAAAACAAAAACCGAAAAAACAATAAGGCAATGAATGACCCACTATACATGTAATTTTGCACGTTATATTTTTGAGATACATTCCTTGAAGTGGATTTGCTGGGTGTAAATGTAAGTGCATTTTCGGTTTTGAGGGATATTATCAAATTGCTCTCCACAGAGATTGTCCCACATGACCCTCCCCTGTTTCCCCACGCCCTCGCCTACACAGTGTCGTATGAAAAGTTTAGATTTTTGCCAAACTCTTAGTGAAGATGTTCTCTCAGTGTCGTTTTCACTTACACTTATGAATGAGGTTGACCATCTTGTCATATAAGTAAGGGTCTTTGTATTTCTTTTCCGTGTATAATCTTTTATATCCTTTGCTCATTTTTCTGCTAGAGTTTTAGTGGGTTTTGTTTCTGGTTTTTGTTTCATTTTCAAGAGTCCTCTGTATAACAGGGAAATAAGATTTTCGTTATTCAAGTTGCAGATATTTCCCCAAATTTTACATTGTCTTTTGAAGCTTTGCTTACAGTATTTTTGCCATGCAGGAGTGTTTCCTTTTTAGTGTGGTTAAATATATCAATCATTTTGTGTGTGTGGTTGCTGGGACTTAGTCATAGATAAAATGACCTTCCCACTTTAAGGGAGGAGCTTATGAAAATAACAGAATTATTATATTTTTAAGAGACTATTTTTAAAAGTTTATTGATTTATTATTTATTTAAATAATCTCTACACCCACCATGGGGCTTAAACCCACAGCCCCCAAATCAAGAACTGAGTGCTCCACTGACTGAGCCGGCCAGGTGCCCCTTTATAAGACTCTTTACAAGGCATTTATTGCATATCATTGATTCCCTGCCTGCCTCACATTAGTACATAAGATAAGTAAGCAAGATATGATAAAAGTGACTGCTCTTTTAAACAGAAAAATGTCCATATTCAGATATTTTTAGATGGTTTTACTTATTATGTTTTCATCACATAAAGAACAGAGATTTAATTCCTTGACCAATTGCCAGATTCAGAGCTGGAGAGCTGATTCAGAGCTGGGAAATCTCAACTTAGGGTATATTTTTATAGAATGTATGCTTTCACATCAAAGGAAGAAGTATTCGTGAAGGGAATTGATGCCTCTACTCTATATAAAACTATTACAATAAATATTTTTGAACAGAATACTCAGGTAAGGTACAATCATAACAAACTCTGGACCCACCTCAATCCATCAAAAATCAATACATATTTAGCAGATGCCTGCTGTGGCGAGGCACTGCTAAGCACTGTGGGGAATATAGAGAAATTGCAGGGTCATTGTTCATGTTTACCCTTTAATATTTTACATAATTTTGCACATATTTATATGACAATTTAGGTATTAAGTCATCTTTCTAAGACAAATCACCCAGAAACGTTGGCCAGGAGAGAGCAGATATGAATAACGACGTGGTTTTTGTTACTAAAATTAAAAAAGGAAAAGAGGCGATACTTCGCTTCTCTTTTACCAACTTCAGGGGTGATACAGAGGAGGCCAGACTGCAGTCTCCCTTGAATTGATGCATCTCCCTTGAATTGATGTATCTTGAGTTCTCTCTACATCTACCCTCCTAATGGAGTGAATGGAGGTGGATGCTAGTCATCTTGCCACGCCCTCCTTCGTTCTCCAATGCCTAATTCATTCCAACTCGAGGGAACACTTTTATGACCATTGCTTTTGGGGCAATAATGTAGTATCCCTATAAAACATGAGCAATTACGCAATCTTTTACTATCCCTATTTCTTAGGTAGTGCAGTGTGTTATCGAATGTGCTTGGGGGAAGCAGTGACAATAGGTATATTGAATGGTGAAGTCTCCAAACACATTCAGACATTTTTGCATTCATCCTTATGGATATAATTTCCATCCATTAGGTAGTAGAGATGGAGGGCAGTCTATGAGACTCCATGCTCCTTTTTCATCATACAGTGTTTTTCTAGAAAGGGGCTCCCCAACCAGGAACTGTATTTCTAGCTCCTCTTATGTCTAGGAGGGACCACGTGCTAAATTCACACTGATGGAATATGAACAGAAGTCACTGTGTACCACTTTCAAGCCAGGTTTAAGAAATGTAGGTTTCTTGCTTCAGATTCTCTGCCCCTCCCCCACTCGTACTCTATCTCCCCAAAATAAATAAAACATTAAAAAAAAAAAAAAAGAAATGTAGGTTTCTTAAGTTGTCTCTTTGCTGACCGGCTGCAGAGGATAACAAAGCCCTGGGAGATGGTATAATGCTGTGATGGTGATGGGGAGGGGCGGGGATGCCCCGAGCCTAAATCACTAGAGGAAGAATAAATACCAACTGAAACCATTAACATTGGACTGTTATGAGGGAGAAATATACCACTGTGGTGTTAAATCTCTGAAATGTTGGGGTTCAGACATTACAGCAGGTAGCATCACCCTAACTGAAACGAAAATCCTTTCATTATAGGGTGCTTTCTCCTGGGCTATCACTTCAATATGGAATGTAGATCAGTCGTCTATCTCAGCTACATAAGTTTGGTCCCTCGGTCCTTATGAAGGTTATCATTAAGTTGACTGTTCTTTCTTTAGCCATGTTCTCATTTAGTGACCTGGATGAACAATACAAAGTCTAAAATGAAATTTTCAGACAAACACAAAGCTGAAAGGGATGGCATGATGCTCAGTGAGAGAATCAAGATCCCACATTTTCTAGACTGGAATGATGGGTCAAAAGTAACAAGATGAAATTTAGGCATGTATTGAAATGATATGCTTTCAGGGGCGCCTGGGTGGCTCAGTTGGTTAAGCGTCCAACTCTTGATTTCAGCCCAGGTCATGATCCCAGGGGCGTAGGACTGAGCCCTGCATCGGGATCCACACTCAGCACAGATTCTCTCATCTTAAGATTCTCTCTCTCTCTCCCTCTGCGCCTCCCTCCATCTCTCTCTCAAAATTAAAAAAAAAGGGGGGGGCACCTGGATGGCTCAGTCGGGTAAGCGTCTGACTTCCGCTCAGGTCATGATCTCACAGCTTGTGAGTTCGAGCCCTGCATCGGGCTCTATGCTCATAGCTCAGAGCCTAGAGCCTGCTTTGGTTTCTGTGTCTCCCTCTCTCTCTCTGCCCCTCCCCCACTCATGCTCTGACTCCCTCTGTCTCTCAAAAATAAAGAAGCATTAAAAAAATTTTTTTTGATTAAAAAAATGAATGATATGCTTTCATAGACAGTGGTTTGAAACAATTGCAGTGATTCATACATTATGATGAATAGGGATGTGCAACACATGATACGCAATGAAAGAAAAAAAAAAGGCATCATTTCTGCCAGGTGTAAGGAAAAGTGATTTTTGTGCTCCATGAGATGCAGCTTACGCTCCAGTCACCTGAATAAAGAATCTGGGTCAGAATGCTTTGAATTGTCACCTATATACTTTGAGTGGGTTCACTTCTCCAGACACGGAGACTTCCCTCCACCTGGAAGACCTTGTTTATTTGAAGGACGAGACACGCATCAGAAAGACCGGACTCAAAAAGATTAAAACCTACAGCTTGTTTCTAAGCATCGACTATATTCAAAGAAAATAAATAAATAAATAAAACCTTCATCTTTTAAAATTCATTAAAACTCACATTTATAGAAAAATGGGGACTCGTTCTATGTCAGACTGTCTAGGTGTGGACCTCAGTGGTGAAATGGAATATGGTTCTGTGTGAAATTACCATAACAATAATCACTCATCTTTACAGTGCTCTGGAGTTGAGCCGTCCAATAGAAATATAATGTAAGTCATATGTACAATTTTAATTTTCTAGTAGCCACATTAAAAAAAATAAAGAGGGGGAGCCTGGGTGGCTCAGTCGGTTAAGTGTCTGACTTTGGCTCAGGTCATGATCTTGCAGGTTGTGGGTTTGAGCCCCGCGTCAGGCTCTTTGCTGACAGCTCGGAGCCTGGAGCCTGCTTCGGATTCTGTGTGTGTCTCTCTCTCTGCCCCTCCCCATTCATGCCATGTCTCTCTCTGTCTCTCAAAAATAAACATTAAAAAAAAAGAAACAGGTGAAATTAATTCTAGTGATATATCTTATTTAACCTGATATATTATCATTGTGACATATCTTCCATAGGAAAAATTGTTAATGAGATTCCTTGCATTTTTTTCATACTAAGTATTCAGAGTCTGTGTATTTCACACTTGTAGGACATATCAATTCAGACTAGGCACTTTACAAGTGTTCAGGAGCCACATGTGGCTAGTGGCTCATGGATTGGCACAGTTTTTCTTTTTAATTTTTTTTTAATGTTTATTCATTTTTGAAAGAGACAGAGCACAAGCAGGGGTGGGACAGAGAGAAAGGGGGGACACAGAATCTGAAGCAGGCTCCAGGTTCTGAGCTGTCAGCACCAGAGCCTGATGCAGGGCTCGAACTCATGAACCGCGAGATCATGACCTGAGCCGAAATTGGACGCTCAACCGACTGAGCCACCCAGGCGCCCTGGATTGGCACAGTTTTAGTGAGGGACATTGTCTCATCTAATCCTCTGCTGTAGGTATTATTGCTCACATTATACAGATAATAAAACTTCTGTAGAACTGAAGCGATTGCTTCAAGACACACAGCCCTAATGGAAGAATCAGGACTCAAAGCCAACTTTCCCAATGGGCAGTGTATCCGGGTATTAAGTGGGTTGACGTGGAGTCACATGGAACTGGCTTCAAATCCTGACTCTGACGGTTACTTAACTGTGTTACCTTTGGCACAATTTTTACCCTGACACTCAGTTTTATTATCTGAAAAATAGTGATAATAAGAACCCTCATCGGCTACTGTGGGATTAAATGAGACAATGCATGCAAAGTGCTCATCACAGCGTCCACCCATGGCAAGTAGCATGGTCATTACCTTGACAACGTGCCTGGTCCTCTTTCCACCTTCCCCACACTGCTTCCCAGGAGCTTCTTGCATTCAATGAGGGCTCATTTTTTTTTTTTTTAATGTTTATTCACTTGAGAGAGAGAGAGGGAGAGAGAGAGAGAGAAGCAGAGAGAGAGGGAGACGCAGAATCCAAAGCAGGCTCCAGGCTCTGAGCTGTCAGCACAGAGCCTGATGCAGGGCTCGAACCGACGAACTGCAAGATCATGACCTAAGCCAAAGTCGGTCGCTTAACCGACTGAGCCACCCAGGTGCCCCAATGGGGGTTCATTTTTGATGGGTAACTCTTACTGCCTGTTCTGACTCCGAAGGGCCTCATCCTTCTACATCACAGCTGCTTTGCTGTCCATCTTGTTTAAATACATTGTTGCCACCTTCCAACAGCCCCAGGGTGCTGACAAACCACAAAGCAAACCCGGAAATGTTGTATGCTAACCACACAGTCCCATTCTGAGATCCCCCATCAAAGAGCCGCCTCATGGCCGTGGGGGGGTCATAGGAATACCTGGCACTTGGTTCTGGGACTGTCCCCTCCTTCTTTAAGCCCTCTGCAATCCACACAGCGGACGGGAGGAGGTTGAATGTCCCCAGGCAGGACCTGGGTGTTCTCCTAGCCTCCTCCCTGCCTGGCACTGATATGCTCACTTATCTGCAGTGTCGTAACATGACCCCTTCCCCCAGAGCCAGGTTTAACCACCCGCAAGCCAGTAACACAGTGTTTTTTACCGCCCCGAACGAAATACTTTAATAAAATATGGGGTCGGAGTATCGAAACCACAAGTAGAAATATTGTGGTGCTCACACAAGCAACGAGCACCAGTGAGAGACCGCCTCCAAAAGTGTTTTCTTTGCCATCGTAGAGCAAGGAGTTTGCTGAAGACAGGCTCTCAAAAGCTTGACATGTAATGAAGTGAAATCCTAGTTCATCCACTCGTTCAACATATATTTATTGAGCCCCTACCACAGGCCAGGTGTGCAAGATGCTGGGGATGCAACAGTGGGCAAAAGACAAAATTGCTGCCTTGCATGGCCTTATCTTTTCAAGGGGGATGTAGATATAAATCAAATATAGGATTACAAACTCTCGTAAGAGCTACAGAGGGGAGGGAGCAAACCTCCGAGAGATCTGATCTGGTCTGTGGGTCAGAGGAGGCTGCCCTGAGAAGTAACAACTGAGCGGAGGAGGCACAGCCTATGTGAAGGGAGGCGTCTTGGCAGGGCGGAAAGCGTAGCAAGGATTATGCTGGAGTCACCTCAGGGTCCAGAATAACAGAGCTGGCTCTCAAGAGCCTCTCTTACAGGAAGGCCCAATCTGTGCCCTGGGAAAATGGCAGAGCAGAGAGATTTTGGGATTCAGGTTAGACACTGGGGGCTCCACAACCAGCACCCCTAAGTAAGAAAGGTAGAAAAATGCCGCCCCAAACTTCTAGCAGAAGCAAGCCCGGTGGGCAGGTTGGAGAGAGCTGGGCTACGTGACAGTATCCGGAGAAACTAGCCGATGGCCCATTCACAAGCCAGACTGTTCAGGATTTGGCTAGACGAGAGAGAGAGAGAGAGAGAGAGAGAGAGAGCTAGGTTGGTGACGGTGGAAGAACCCTCCCACCCCCTGAATTGAGAGGGGATGGCAGCTGCAGCCGAATGTCACAAGGCTGGGGTAGTGGCCCCGGTTTCTTTCAGCACTCAATGGGCAGAGCAGTAAGGAAATGGTGGCTACAGAGAGTGGCGGATGGGAAAGGCAGGAGCAGGGAGGGCAGCTTTAGCTGAGTGTAAGCGAGTGGCATTCACCCAGGGGAGAGGGCGGGCCCGGGGTGCTAGGGTCTCACCCAGTGACGTTAGCGTGTCGGGGGCTGGCCACTAGAAATCCTTGCTTTTTCCAATGCCCTTGACTGACGTCCAGATTGTCACGTTGCAGAAATAAGATGATAAAACCCCCAAAATGTCCACAGTTGCGGGGTATGTGTGGGGAGCGCAGCTCACGGTCCCATGAAGCAAGTGTCAGTCTCTCAGGGGACATTTTCAGCAGCACTGAGAAGCAGCAGGTGCAATAACCACCTGGCACATTCAGAGTTTAAATAAGATCTAGGACATGAGAAACAGCATTTAGTGTAGGCTCTGACTCTTGGGGTGCCCACTCTTCCCTCATTTTTGTAGATCTACCCACAGCTGAGATACATATCAAGAGAAAATAGGTAAGAGTAGGGAACTTTCACATTTATGATCATTTAAGGAAATGTAAATAGAAACCCATTAAATACTTAAAAAGTTTTTTTTAATGTTTATTTATTTTTGAGAGAGACAGAGACAGAACTGCGAGTGGGTTAAGGGCAGAAAGAGAGGGAGACACAGAATCCGAATCAGGCTCCAGGCTCCAAGCTGTCAGCACAGAGCCTGACACGGGGCTTGAACTCACGAGCTGTGAGATCATGACCTGAACCAAAGTCGTTGGCTCAACTGACTGAGCCACCCAGGCATCCTGAAACCCATTAAATACTTTCTTAAAGCAAAGTTCAAAAGTCACTTTTATTGTTAAACTGTTTAACATTTTGAGTACTTGTAATAAGCTAAGTCTGCGAGGCTGAACCAAGGGTTGGACATAGTCCCTATCCTCATGAAGGTCACTGGCTAATGGGGGGGGAGAGCTATCAATTCAATAATTGCACTAACAGATATGTAATCATGCAGTCAGGGGAGCCATAAAGATGAGAGATATGTCTCACTGTGGGAGCTTATGACAGGCCACTTGATCTATTGCAGGGGGTCAGGGGAGCTGCTCCCCTGAGGAAGGGACAACTGAGAAGATCTGAATGATGAGGAGTTAACCAGACAAAATGGAGTGGAGGCCGAAGAAGGAGAACATTTCAGACAGAGGGGACAGCATGTGCAGAGGCCCTGTGGCAGGCAGGGAAGCCAGGGTAACTAAAGAACTGGAGCTGTGTTCTAGGAAATGGAGGTCAGAGAGGAGGACAGGAGCTGGACGGACCATGCAGGGCTTATGGCTGTGTTGGGGATGTTGGGTCTTCACCTTAACAACAGAGGGAAGCTATGAGACACCTGGGTGGCTCAGTCGGTTGAGCACCCAACTCTTGATTTTGGCTCAGGTCATGATTTCGCAGTTGGTGAGTTCAAGCTCTGCATCGGGCTCTGTGCTGACAGCTCAGAGCCTGGAGCCTGCTTCGGATTCTGTGTCTCCCTCTGTCTCTCTGCCCCTCCCCTGCTCGCACTCTGTCTCTCAAAAATAAAATAAACATAAAAAATAAAAAGAACAGAGGGAAACTATTGAAGGATATAAGCAGAGGTGAGTGGGAATGGCGCAATGGTGGTTTGGGGAGAGAGAAAGGAGGCTACTGCAATAGTCCAGGCACAAGATAATGTTAGTTGTCCCCTCAATTTTGGTACTAGGCAGATGGAATGGAGATAGAGAGAAGTGGAGATGTTCTGTAGGTAGAAGGGATGGGATTGGTGACTGACTAGAATCTGCACTTGGGGAGAAAAGATATTAAACAAGATTTCGAGGTACGTGGCCATGGAACTGGATGAATCGTGGTCATGTTCATGGTGACAGGGACGGAGCACAAAAAGCAAGCCTTGCTTTTTCACCATTCTCTCCTCTCCCTTTCCCTTCCCTTCTCCTCTTTCCCTTTTCTCTCGTCTCCTTTTTCTTGGGGGAAAACTGTGAGTTTTGGACTGAGTTGGTGATGTTAATTAGCAGTTGGACACAAGAGTCTGTAACTTAGAGGGGGAGGCTTGGGCTAGAGATCTGTGTGTGAGATGATTGGCACATATGGTATTTGACATAGGGCTGGAGAAGAAAGCATACAGGAAGAGGGAAAGGGGCCCAGGAAAGATCTTGATGAGTTTCAACACTCAATGGCTGAATGGAGATAAGACCACAAGACAGCCAGAGCAGTAGGGGCTGAGAGTGAGAAGAACACCAGTAGAGGGGATGTCCAGAAATCTAAGGGAGAAGGGTGTTTCAGGAAGGAGACAGTAGGGCGCCTGGGTGGCTCAGTTGGGTAAGTGTCCATCTTTGGTTCAGGTCATGATCTTTGGTTCATGAGTGTGAGTCCCACATCAGGCTCATTGCTGTCAGCAGAGCCCACTTCAGATCCTCTGTCCCCCTCTCTCTGCCCTTCCCTCGTTTACTCTCTTTCTTTCTCAGAAATAAATAAACATTAAACATTTGTTAAAATAAAAAAAATAATTAAAAAGAGGAAGGAGAAGTGGTTCACAGGACTGAATACTGCTGGGAGGTCAAGCTAGATGCCCACTGGATCTAGTGAGTCAGAAGTCACTAGATTTTGACCCTGGGGAAAGAGGTTTCTGTGGAGTGACATGGGCCAGGGTGAGGAATGAATAGGAAGTTAGGAAATGGAGACAGCGAGTATAAACAACTCTTTCTAGAAGCTTGATTATTCTGTTAGAACACGCAATTGTGATGTTGAAACCTGTGCATTAGCATTCACTGAAGCAAGTGCCATATTTCAATGGAAAGAGAGCCATCATTTGTCAATGGGAAATCCACATGCTAACAAAATTGGCACCCCCCCCCCCTTAATGAATCTGGGGAGCATTGATTCTGGTGAGATTGCTACATATATCAAGGCAGCAACAAGACAAATGCCCTTCATTCTGAGTCTGCGTTGGTAAACCTAAACAGCATGATCTGTATGTGCAGATCGTTTGGTAAACACTTACCGATACTGGGGCATTTTTAGCCCCTTGATCTGCTAGAAAACAGGAAGTGACAGGGAAAGAGACTCATCACAGTGATGGATACGTGCATTGGAATGCCTTGCTCATGGCATGTATCAGCACCCAGGTCTCCCCAGCATTGTCTGTGACGCTTCAAACAGCACTGAGGCCACCTTGAGACCGAGAGGAAGGGTCTGCTATGGAAACACAGGTATGTGACATTCATTCTACTATGACAAATGAGAACCACAAGGGACCAGGATTCGGAGACTGAAACACACACTAACACCCTCAGCTTTGATACCCAAAGTCAAAGGCAGAGGATTATTTCGGTCATTTTGGATCCCAATACTTCAGACATTTTGACCCATTTAAAGACACTGACAACACTCATTTGATACTGAATAGGAATAGCACATCTCTTTTTGATCTGTGTGCATATGCCCCAAATCTCCTAACATCTGACTCCAGAAGGCTCTGATTTAGAGGCTGGCACCCCTTTTTCTATTTTATTCTTTTTACCTGGCAAGAAGCAGATCCTGAAAAGTTGAAATACATGTCAGGAGAATAGAGAGTGTTTGAAACTTTCAAACTGGTGTTCATCAGGGCAAGTATCTGTGTGGCACATCATATTGGCCGCAGAGATGTTATACATTGAGAGTATTGGTGCTTAGTTAAACATGGCTTGGGGCACTCTTGAAACATATTTACTCAGCCTGGGTGGCTCAGTCGGTTAAGCCGACTTCGGCTCAGGTCACGATCTCGCGGTCCGTGAGTTCGAGCCCCGCGTCAGGCTCTGGGCTGATGGCTCAGAGCCTGGAGCCTGCTTCCGATTCTGTGCCTCCCTCTCTCTCTGCCCCTCCCCCGTTCATGCTCTGTCTCTCTCTGTCTCAAAAATAAATAAACCTTAAAAAAAGTTCTTTAAAAAAAAGAAAAGAAACATATTTACTCATAGAGTGTGCATATATTAAAGGGAAGAGTTTTCAGAGACAGTTATTTGACAGCGACAGTTATCTGTGCTCAGACATCTCGTGCTTGCTTCTCCTCATGCCTTAGCTCCTTGTTGGGTTTAAGAAAGATGCCAGAGTTGCCCAACTAGCCGTTTGGACCACAATTCACTCTAATAAATGCTGCCGTCTCCACGTCTTTGGAGGAGGAGAATGAGGTAGGTGAGCTCAGGCAGAACGCCCACGTGGACAGGACCAGAGGACCTCAGGGTCTCCTGGCGGAGCTCACCTGTTACCAGGGGAAGAAGACAATCTCCTTTCCAGGTGAATGTAGAGTGCCTGGAAAAGGTCCCCTGGGAGAAGGGTGGCAATGGTGACAAATTACAATCACCGAACTCCCCCAGTGTGCAAGTCAGGAATCCTCCAACAGGAGTTAGACATTAAAATGTAAATGCCTATGGCCCTGCAAGAGGTAATTCTGAGATTTAAATTCACCCTCTGGGGTAAGTGATGCTTCCAGAAAATTCGTCGGGCTTGAAGGAGAGTGGGAGAAAGACCGGAGCAAAAAAGGTGAGGGGTGCTGCAGGTAGGGGTAGGGTGGGCTTTGTCCGTGCAAGGCAGACAGAATCCACAACTTGGTGTTAGCTCAGGGCTGGGTCAGACAGGGAGAGAGGGGAGAGAGAGGGAGAAACCATCAGAGACGGGAGTGGGTTCTTTCCACTCTTGGGCGCCCTGCTCTGGGTTGTCGGACAGTGGGCATGCCAAGGAGGCGCCACCCTTGGGCTACCCTCTCTGTGAGCATTAGGCACTCATTTGCACAAGGCTGCTTCCGACCGCCTTTTCATAAGTCTTGACAACTACCATGTCAACGCAGGACCTTAACATTTGTTGCAAGACATGGTTTTTTGGAGCCTATGCTCAGAAGAATCAACCCTGTCCACCACCGTCACTTTCTGAGACAATCAAGGTGATAGTTGGTGGGGACCAAACCAGATTCAGGCGAAGGACCCCACTGAATTCTTCTATCCCTAGTTTAATATGATGGTTTTAGCATTTGCACATGCTCTTTAAATAACATTTAGAATCTTAAAAGTTTCCATGTGTCTGTGTATGCATGGACTTCTCACTATTATAACTTTTATTTGTTAGGAAAAAGAGTTTTTATAATGACAGGTAATATAACCTAGTGTTTAAGGGAGTAGGTCTTAGAGCCAGATGGCCAGTGTTCAAATTCCAGCTCCTGTTTGTGAGCTGTGTGACCTGGGGCAAATTACTAAACCTCTCTGTGCCTCACTTTCCTTCTCTATAAGTTAAGCATGATAATCACACCTGCTCCATGGGGTTGTTACAAAGATTAAGTGAGATCATACACAGAAAGCCAGGACAACACCTGGCATGTAGTAGCACCTAATAAAAGTAAACCATTTTTGTTGAGAGTTGAGGGGCTTTGCTTCCATATCCTCCCAGCTCCCTAAATCACAGTTCAAGATGTTCCTCTGTCCTTGTATTTCCTATAAATTGGCAGTTGGTCATCCCACATTTTGTGAGGTTAGCAGCTGTTGAGGCTCAGTGCCTAGAGATCTATTTTCATTGGGGGTTGCAAAATGATGATATTCCATCATTGTATTTTTTTTTTATTAATTGGGGTACTTTATTTTTAAAATGCTTCATTTCGTCTATTTGGTTTACCCAGTGGTAAAGTTCAATAGAAAGGCAAGATCAATGCTTGATTCTTTGCTTTTATTTACCAGTTTTGAAGATAATGACTATCATTGTCTGAAGATTACTGGTTTTTAAGTAGCAGTATGAACTCATAAATGTGAACACAGCTAATGGTTTTAATCAGCTACAATCATCATCCTTTTTGAAGCGAAAACTTTTTAAGTGGGCTCCTGCATCTTTTGACCTGACAGCAGTAGTCCTTGATCACTTCCTTGCTATCTAGTAAAACAAGATGTCCAGGCTGATCTTGTACATTTCCTAGCTCACAGCTGAAGTCAGCCATTTCTCCAAGAAGCTCTGCTTTCTTCTTGTAGAAAATGGTATTTGAAGACTACGATCTAGATACTATGCTGGGGTGGGGGCAGGTAGCGCCTGGGGGGCTCAGTTGGTGAAGTGTCTGACTCTTGATCTCAGGTCAGGTTTCAATCTCAAGGTCGTGAGTTCAAGCCCCATGTTGGTCTCCACACTGGCATGGAGCCTACTTAAAAAAATAAAAATAAATAAATAAATGGATACTACAAATACTCCTTGCTGCTGGGTTAGTCATTGTTTCTAGTCCTCTTCAGGTGACAGAGCTGGAATGGCTCGATCAACCAAGAGATCAATCAAAAGATAAATATAAAATATCTCATGAATTCCTAATGATACTTTCAATTCAAATTCAGGACTAAAAGGGTTTTTTTGTTCTTGTTTTTTTAATTAAAAATTGTTTACTTTTTTTATTTATTTTTGAGAGAGAGAGAGAGAGAGAGAGAGAGAGAACAAGCTAGGGAGGGGCAGAGAGAGAGGGAGACACAGAATTCGAAGCAGCTCCAGGTTCTGAGCTGTCATCACAGAGCCTGACGCAGGGCTCAAACTTGTGAACTGTGAGATCATGACCCCAGGTGAAATCAGATACTCAACTGACTGAGCCACCCAGGTGCCCCAAAAGTTTTTTTGTTGTAATCTTAGGGAGCTTTATTAGTCATGTATACTTCAGTAAGAATTAGCTAGATTCTTCCCAAATTGACAGGTGAGAACAAGTTCTCAAGCATATGCAGAAAAGGGAAAATTATAAGGATACACAGAACCCAGCACAGAAATTCAGGCAGGTCTCAGGAAAGGAGTGGAACTGGGGACAAGAAAGCTGTCAGAGATCAGAGGTAGCCCTTCTCTGTGGGGCAGCTTCTTGCTTTTCTTTCTCCAGATCTGCCTTCTCCACTTCATCACCCACGTGGTTAAAAGGTGCCCAAACGCTTCCAGCCAGTGGGTGTTTTCGCGTGTTATGAACATGAGCTATTCGGAGTGAAGAGCAAGGAGGGAGAAGGAAGGGCCATTCCTGGGTGACAGGGAACCTCAGTAAGCTGGAGTCCATGTCATGCTGGGTGTGAGAACATGAAGGCTGTAGGCACAAGGGAGGGCGACTGTGGTTTCTGCGAAGAATACAATACTACAGGGTTTTCATCTCACCTTTGCTATATTACTTCTGTATCTCTTTTCTGGCACTCTACGAAGCCTGGTTCTCCAAGACACAGGGCAGGGTATAATTAGAACACCCATTAATAATAATCAACTTTATCCCACCTCACACATACAGTAGCCTGAGAATAACGTGAATACTATCATCACTGATAGACTTACTGAGGACAGTTAAAATCCTTTTTGCTTTTGCTATCCCCATTCTCCCCCCCCCCATTTCTGTAATTGTGCTATAGCTACATTATATGAGCATGTGGCCCTTGCACTCTAGACTTTCTCCGTTTTAACTCTTAGAATCTTCAGTCTCAGTTCTATGAGGAATTGCATATTTGAACTTCACACCAGTCTTACATTGATGTTTTCCAGTCATTTTGACTGTCTTAATTGTGAACTTTTAAGAATAGCTATCAAAAAATGGGGCGCCTAGATGGCTCAGTTGGTTGAGCGTCCGACTTCGGCTCAGCTCGTGTCTTGCAGTTTGTGAGTTTGAGCTCCATGTCGGGCTCTGTGCTGACAGGTCGGAGCCTGGAGCCTGCTTCGGATTCTGTGTCTCCCTCTCTCTCTCTGTTCCTTCCCTGCTCGTGTTCTGTCTCTCTCTCTCTCTCTCTCTCATAAATAAATAAATATTAAAAAAAAAAAGAACAGCTACCAAAATTATATCAGTCACAGTTCTCCAGAGAAATAGAACCAATAGGGCGTGTGTGTGTCTGTGCGTGTGTGTGCATGCGTGCGTGCATGTGTGTGTGTGTGTGTGTGTGTTAGAAGGAATTGGCTCAGGCAGTTATGGAAGCTGAGAAGCCCCAAGGTGTGTGGTTGGCAAGCTGGAGACCCATGAGAGCAGATAGGTATAGTTTCAGTTCAAAGCTAGCAGGCTCTAGACTCAAGAAGGGCCAACAATTTATTTCAAGTCTAAAGGCAGGAAAAGACCAGTGCTCCAGCTCACGGTAGTCAGCTATCTGGAGGAGTTCCCCCTTACTCTCAGGAGAGTCAACCTTTTTTTTTTTTTTTCCTATTCAGGGCTTCAACTGACCTGACGAGGCCCTCCCACGTTAGGAAGTGTGCTTTACTAGCTCTACTGATTCAACTGTTAATCTCATCCCAGAACACTCAGTACAGTGTGTGTCCAAACATCTGGGTACCCAAGACCCAGGGAAGTTGACACATAAAATTAACCATCACAAAGGTAGCGTGCAGAAAGACTTTTTGCTGTCCCCCGCCCCCGCCCCCTCCTTCTGCCTGCTAGTTCACAAGGCCACACACCCAGTAAGGGTACTGGTTTGTACTTCATATTATGAATGGCTGCAATTTATAGAGCATTACATGCATTATCCCATCTAAATCTTCATGCAAATCCCATTCTATAGATCCAGAAATGGAAGCTTCTAGAAGTGACTCAGTTACCCAATGTCAAACAGATGAATAATGAAATGGGGATTTGAATATACATCTCCTTGATTTCCAACCCTGCACTCTAAACCACTATGCTAGGTATTCGGGAAAGAACAGGGGCTTACAGAGTGAGCCTTAAAAGGTGACATTTTCTACTTTGTGGCACACAGTTCACCTGAGTGATTTTTACAGGCATTCCAAGTCTCACAAGCTCTTTATGTATGCCTTAAAGAAAACAGATGTCAAATAGTAGGTAAGTGAGAAAACAATAAACCTGCTCTGGCCAATTTTTAGATTTGCTTACCCATTGCTAGAGTCAACAAATAATGGTAGATGGATTATAAAGACTATTGTACTTGGTAAGAAAGCAAGAAAAAAGCAAGCAAGAAAGAACTTTTGACAAAATAATTTACAAAAGAGTATACACAAAATATGTGTACAGTTCAAAGAGTAATAAAATACTCACGTACTTACCACTCACCTTTCTACTTAAATCATACCTACTAATTTCTGCCACTTCTAGAAATTAGAAGTAGATGGAAACATCTAGTACATGTATTTATCTACAGCAAAGCTGATTTAGGAGCTGGTTTGAGTCTACAGATTCGTCTTTCCAAAGTGGACTCAGATCTGTGAAAAGGGGGATTATGTAGTCAAATAAGTTCGGAAGAATAGTTCCACTATCTTAGTCTTCCACTCAGATCTATAAGACACATTAAATATCAAGAAAAAAGTCCTACGGTGATCTTTTAAATTCTGCGTGACTCTCGATTTCCCCACCACATATAATCATCAAAACTTCACGAGGCTTGTTATCATCTGAATGTGACTTATATTCTTCTGGGGAAATACCAGCATGGTCCTGGTCCAAGGTAGGCGCTCGCTCATGAGCAGGGCACAAATGGATGCTTTCCTGACCAGAGATGATGGTGACAGCACACTCTGACTGGCAAAATACCTCGGGCTCCTGAGTAAAGCGGAGGTTCAAGAGAGAGGGGGATTGCAGACAAAGTCATACCAACTCTAGCCAAAGGAAAAGGCAGAGGAGGGAGCCTACACAAGATGGGCAAATTTGCTCTGCTGGTCCAAGGAAACATAACCTTCAAGTTTGTAATCCGGGTGGCAGTTTCCAGGACAAAAAGGGTGCTTTGGATTATAGAAAATAAAGTATAAGATCTTGTTATTTGACTTGTGTTTTTATCAGTCAAGAGTCCCTGTCTTTGTCAGTTGGGCTTCTGGAACAGAAAAGCACAGACTAGTGGCTTAAACAACATACTTTTCCTTTCTCACAGTTCTGGAGGCTGGGAAGTCTAAGGTCAAGGTACTGGGAGACCAAGTGTCTGCTGAGAGCTCTTTTCCTGGTTTGCAGATGGCTGCCTTCTCACTGTGTGCTCACATGGAGGAGAGAGCGAGCTCTGGTCTCTTCCTCATGTTATAAGGACACTAAATACCATTACGGGGGATCCACGCTCATGATGTCATCTGAACCTAATTACCTCCTGAAGGCCCTGCCTTACTAATACTATTACATTGGGGATGAGAACTTCAACAAATGAATTTTGAGAGGATACAAACATTCAGCCCATAGCAGCGTCATCAACAATGATTACGTTAACAATTACTGTGAAAAGTGTGTTGTCCCATTATGCTTAAATATACAAGCTGCTAGGGCACCTGGCTGACTCAGTCATTGGAGCATGTGACTCTTAATCTTGGGGTTGTGATTTTGAGCACCATGTTGGGTGTAGAGATTATTTAAAAAAAACCTTTTTTTTAAAAAATTTTTTTAAGTTTATTTATTTTGAGAGAGAGAGAATGAGCAAGCACGAAGGGACGAGGGGCAGAAAGAGAGGGAGAGAGAAAATCCCAAGCAGACTTCATGCTGTCAGTGCAGAGCTCAACACAGGGCTCATGAACTGTGTGATCATGACTTGAGCTAAAACTGAGTCACTTTACCGACTGAACCTCCCCAAAAAATCTTTAAAAAAAACAACAACACCACCAGGGGCTGAACAGAATGTGTCAACACATTGTGAAGGTTCTCCCAAGCTGGTTGGACACCAGCAGGAAACATGCACAGTAACAACTTCATTACCAAACTCCCATACCTAATACAATGAGGCAGGGACAATTAACCATGACACTTGTCCTTTAAGCCCTGTAGGGTTTACAGTCTGAGATGACAGGCCACCAGAGACCCAAATAGAAAAAAAAGGACAGGTTTTGAAAAAAGGAGACATCCATTTTAGGGCAAAACACTCCTGTAGCCATAATTAATTAATGGAATGTTGCTCTTTATAACAAAGCCTGCTTCAAGAGTATGGATTAGGACAACAATTATCTTTTCCAAAGTGTCAGTCATGGTAACTAAACCATCAGTAACAATATCAAGTAACACTAAGGCCAGATGTGTATTCCCTGAGTTCCTTTGGATTTTATGCCTATGTGTGGTTTCTCCTTGTATGGTGACAAATCGACTGCCCACGGTGATCACTCCTGACCTTTGTGGACCTTTCAGGACCCAATCTGTAGGCTCCTGAAAACCCTCAGATGTCTGAGCCGAGACCAGATAAGAATGTTTGGACATAGACACACACAGTTCCAAGGGGCTCTTAGAACCCCCAATGCCATCCAGAGATTCTGAGACCACAGGTTAAGAACCTGCTTTACCAATGGCATTTTTTGCAGAAATATAAAAAAAAAAAAAAATCCTACAATTCATGTGGAATCTCAAAGGACCCTAAACACGTTTAAAAAAAAAAAAACAACAAAAAACAAAAAAACAAAAAAACAAAAAACCAGTGGGTTGAGTGTCTGACTTTGGCTCAGGTCATGACCTCGCAGTCTGTGAGTTCAAGCCCCGTATTGAGCTCTGTGCTGAGAGCTCAGAGACTGGAGCCTGCTTCTGATTCTGTGTCTCCCCCTCTCTCTGCCCCTCCCCCGCACATGCTCTGTCTCTGTCTCTCAAAAATGAATAAACGTTAAAAAAAAATTTTTTTTTTAAAAAAGGACCCTAAAGAGCCAAAACAACCTTGAGAAAGAAGAACAAAGCTAGAGGCCTCACACCTCCTGATTTCCAAACATATTACAAAGCTATGGTAATCAAAACAGTATGGTACTGACATAAAGACAGACATACAGACCAATGGAACAGAATAGAAAGCCCAGAAATAAACCCTCACATCTACGCTCAAATGATTTTTTAAATGTTCTTTTCATTTATTTTGAGAGAAAGAGATAGAGAGCGAGTAGGGGAGGGGCAGAGAGAGAGGGAGACAGAGAATCCCAAGCAGGCTCTGCAGCTGTCATTGCAGAGTCCAATGCGGGCTCAAACCCATAAACCATGAGATCACAACCTGAGCTGAAATCAAGAGTCAAATGCTTAACTGAGTGAGCCACCTAGGCACCCCTATGCTCAAATGATTTTTAACAAGGGTGACAACACAAGGGAGAAAGGAAAAAGAATCAGGATGGACTCTTACCTTATACCATCTACAAAAAGGAACCCCAAATGGATTAAAGACCTAACTATAAGTCTTGCAGCTATAAATCTAGAAAGAAACAAAGGAGGAAATCTTTGTGATATTGGACAGGCCATGATTTCTTGGATACAATACTAAAAGTAGAGGCAAAGCAAAACAAAACAAAAAGCAAAAATAGACAAATGGGACTATATCAAACTTAAAACTTCTGTGCAACAAAGGAAATAATCGACAGAGTAAAAAAGGCAACCAATAGAAGGGGAGAAAATGTTTGCAAAGTATATATCTGATAAGGGGTTAATATTCAGAATACATAATGAATTCCTATAATTCAACAACAAAAAAACCCAATTTTATTTTTTTTAATTTTTAATGTTTATTTATTTTTGAGGGGGGGAGGGGAGAGGGGCAGAGAGAGAGAGGGAGACACAGAATCCAAAGCAGTCTCTGGGCTCTGAGCTGTCAGCACAGAGCCAGACTCAGGGCTTGAACTCGTGAACCATGACATCACGACCTGAGCTGAAGTCAGACACTTAACCAACTGAGCCACCCAGGCACCCCACAAATAACCCAATTTTAAAATGAATACATGGGGGCGCCTGGGTGGCTCAGTCGGTTAAGCGGCCGACTTCGGCTCAGGTCGTGATCTCACGGTCCGTGAGTTCAAGCCCCGCGTCAGGCTCTGTGCTGACAGCTCAGAGCCTGAAGCCTGTTTCAGATTCTGTGTCTCCCTCTCTCTGACCCTCCCCCGTTCATGCTCTCTCTCTGTCTCAAAAATAAATAAAGGTTAAAAAAAGTTTTTAAAAATAAAATAAAATAAAATAAAATAAAATGAATATATGGGGTGCGGGGTGGCTCTGTTGGTTAAGTGTCCGACTTCGGCTCAGGTCATGATCTCACAGTTTGTGAGTTCGAGCACCACACTGGGCTCCACACTGGCAGCGGTGAGCCTATTTGGAATTCTCTCTCTGTCCCTCCTCTGCACTTGCTTGCATGTGCTCTCTCGCGCTCTCTCTCGAAAGAAATACGCTTTAAAAAAATAAAATGAATAAAGAACTTCAACAGACATTTCTCCAAAGACGATTTATAAATGGCCAACAAGAGCATGCAAATATGCTCAACATCATTAATCATCCGAGAAACGCAAATCAAAACCACAATGACATGTCACCTCATACCCATTAGGACAGCCACTATAAAAAACAAAGCAAAAACAAAACAGAAAATAACAAGTGTTGGTAAGGATGTGGAGACATTGGGACCCTTGCGCACTCTTGATGGGGTGGTAAAATAATGGAGCTGCTATAGGAAACAGTGTGGAGGTTCCTCAAAAAAATAAAACTAGGGGCGCCTGGGTGCCTCTGTCAGTTAAGTGTCGACTTTAGCTCAGGTCATGATCTTGCTGTTGGTGAGTTCAAGCTCCGCACCTGGCTCTGTGTTGACAGCTCGGAGCCTGGAGCCTGCTTCAGATTTTGGGTCTCCCTCTCTCGCTGCTCCTTTCCCACTCGTGCTCTGTCTCTCTCTGTCTTTCAAAAATAAACATTAAAAAAATTTTTTTTGAATAAATAAAAACAGAACTACCTTATTATTCAGCAATCCTACTTCTAGGTATATATCCAAAAGAATTTAAAACAGGATCTTGAAGAGATATTTGTACATCCATGTCCATGATAGCATTATTCACAATGGCCAACATGTGGAAGCAACCGTCATGTTCAGCAGATGAAAGGATAAACAAAATGCAGTATATACATACAAGGGACTATTATTCAGCTTAAAAAAAAGAAGGAAATCCTGGCCTATACTACCACAGGGGTGAAGCTTGAGGACGTAATGCTAAGTAAATAAGCCGGCCACAAAAAGACAAATCACACACTATTCCACTTATATGAGGTATCTAAAGGCGTCAGGCTCATAGAAACAGAAAGTAGAATGGAGGTTGCCAGAAGCTGAGGGAAGGGAAGCAGGGAGTTCTATAGTCTAATGGGTTTGGTTTCAGTTGTGCAAGATGAAAAAGTCTCGAGATCTGTGGTACGGCAATGCGCATACAGTCAACGACATTGAACTGTACCCTTAAAAAATTAAGAGGGGACATTCAGGTTATGTGCTTTTTACCACAGGGACACGTGAAAGAACTCCTTGTCTAGGAACGTTTTCTGATACTGCCCTGAGTGACGTTCCTCATGCAGTATCCTCCAGCCAGGCCCTGGGAGACTTCTTTTCCAAGTTCTTTCTAGAAAAGGAATGTAAAACCGAGCTCTCCAGCACTTCAGGAGCTGGCATGATAGAAGGAAAACTATCCCAAGCTCTAGGGGTCAGGTGTGGTGGCACGGGAGGCTGGTTTGCGGGTAAGGTCACAGGCAGCAGAGAGTATGTGCTAGCAGGGTGGTGGAAGGCAGGGCCGAGAGGAAGCTGCCCCAAGGAAGGGCACAGCCAAGGGCAAGGGCACTGTCCAGGGCTGGCTGCCACTCCCCAGGCTGTTGAGTAGCCTGCAAACAGAGAGCGAGGTCACCAGGACAGGTGGAAAAGCGCCCCCAGCAGCGCAGAGGCAATGTGAGTAGCTGGGACTCTGAGGGAAGGTAGCCTTTCGTCCCGGGAATGACATTGCCACATTGAGTGGGACTCTGAGGAGAGTTACCTGCTATTTCAAAACACCAGCATGGGTAAATTGCTTGATATGTGATCCTCAAGAGGGTCAAAGTTAATCACTACTTGTGACTTTTTGAGACTGACTTTAAAGCTGAACCCTCTGAAACTTCGTAGGTTTTCTTTAAAATTTTTTTCATGTTTATTTATTTTTGAGAGACAGAGAGAGACATGGCACAAGTGGGAGAGGGGCAGAGAGAGAGACACACACACACAGAATCTGAAGCAGACTCCAGGCTCTGAGCTCCAGAGCCTGACGCAGGGCTTGAACTCACAAGCTGTGAGATCATGACCTGAGCCGAAGTCAGACACTCAGCCGACTGAGCCACCCAGATATCCCAACTTTGTAGGTTTTCTAATGTTCAGGCCCTGCTACAGGAAGAAAAAAAAAAAAAAAAATATATATATATATATATATATATATATATATATATATATGGCATATTTAGAATAGCTATTGATAGGTCAATTGATCAAACTGTAGGAAACATGACTTAAATACTTTCCAGAGTAGATTAGGAAAGGAAGAATATTTTATTCACCATATGTTCAGCCTGGCCTCTCCCCTTGACTTCATAAAGTATGGGTTCCCTCACTTCATGATTAGTGCTTATGTCTCAAGGAAGCCCTATCTTCTTTGTTTTTTAATTTTTTTTAACGTTTATTTATTTTTGAGAGACAGAGAGAAATAGAGTGCAAGCTGGGGAGGGACAGAGAGAGAGGGAGACACAGAATCTGAAGCAGGCTCCAGGCTCTGAGCTGTCAAGCACAGAGCCCGATGCGGGACCCGAACCCACAAACTGTGAGATCATGACCTGAGCTGAAGTCAGAGGAGGAAGCCCTATCTTGAGAAAGTCAAACATAGTCCCAAATGCCCACAGAATAAAACTACCTATATGCTTCAGTCCTCACAGTGTGGGAGAGTGACTTTGGACAAATCAAGGAATCACACATATGCTTGCCATCTGCAGAAATTACTAGGTAATTTGCTATTTAACCCTGTATCTGGGAAGCCTCTGAAATGGAGTCATTCTCATGCTTGAGACCCTAACTCAGTCATTCTTCAAAATAAAACGAGATAAACTAGAGAAGGAAACACGAAGAGCTATCAGTGAGTACTGCAACCCGGCATTTCTCACCCTTGAGGAACGTCCCCCCATTAAAGGAGAAGAAAAAATGCCCAGATCTGGCGGTAACTTGCTAATCAAGCAAGTACAAAACATGAAGCTGAGGACACTTCCACTAATAGTTATCACACTAGTGGGAAAACCAAAACAAAATTACAAGTTCAAACAAACGTTCAACTACAAACGATCCAAACTGAAAGCATCAATTTTATGGGATAAATGATACCGTGTACCACGTTCCTGCAGCAGAATTCTACAGACCTAACTATGCTGCTGACTGTTGGGGGCAGCTTCTTGGAGTTCAGCACACTTTGTCCTACCAACTTCCCAGCCACTTTTTTTTCTTGTTGGTACTTTCACATTACATGTCTCTCTCTCTCTTTTTTTTTAACTTTTTTAACTTTTTTTTTTTTAATGTTGATTTATTTTTGAGACAGGGAGAGACAGCATGAACGGGGGAGGGTCAGAGAGAGAGAGGGAGACACAGAATCCGAAACAGGCTCCAGGCTCTGAGCCGTCAGCCCAGAGCCCGATGCGGGGCTCGAACTCACGGACCGCGAGATCATGACCTGAGCCGAAGTTGGACGCTTAACCGACTGAGCCACCCAGGCGCCCCTTGTTTAACTTTTTTAAAAAAAATATAAGCTCTACACCCAACGGGGGCTTGAACTCACGACCTCAAGATCAAAAGTCACATACACCAACTGAGCCAGCCAGACCCCCCCCCCTTTTCTGTTCTCTTCTAATCCGAATGGAACAATTCGGGTGGAGCTGCTTGGCATCGCCACTGCTGTAAATGCAAACTCACAAGCTGATACGGCTGGTGTGTCAGTCAGTACTTGATTCTAAGGCAGTTGTTCAAACCTTCAGGAATAGTGTACAATAATTTGTTTATGTTACCATCCACACTGAACATTCAAAATGAGGCAACTCCCCAGAATATTTCCTTGGGTCTTAGTTTGACAAAACTTCCATAGGCTAAACCTGAGGCTTTTAACCGTTTTTGGTTTTTTTTTGGTACTGCAGCTCCGTGTGGCGGCCCCGTGAAGCCTCAGAATAATTGTATTAAAAAACGGAAAGGATCGCAGAGGAAACCAATTATATCGACATTTAGTTATCAAAATATTAAAAAATGAAAGCGTGATCTGGATTTGTGCTTCTTCATGAACACATTAAGGATCTAATAATGGCTGGTCTAATACCTTATAATTTCTAAGTAGTGATGAGCATAACCGATGGCTGTAATATCTTCAACAACTGTAAAGTGATATAAAAATATCTGTGATTTCTATGACAAAGTCACCAATTTTACTCTTTCATAAAATTATGAATTTGTAACACCTCAAAATATTTCATACATTTCAGAAGAGGTTTGTGAAAACAAAGATGTAACTTTTCCCCCACAGACCCCAGGCAAGAACCCTTGGCCTAAATCTTATGCCCCCCCCAAAATGGTTAAAGTTATACACACATTAAAAAAAAAGTTATACACACGTATTCGAGATTAACTATAGGCTTGGATGTTTAATGAGCTTCCCGGTACATAGATTATCCATCTCTGTCCTTTCAAAGAGGCAGATGGTCAGTACCCAAACCCAGTGCTCTCGGCCAGCGGGTCTCTGAACCTCTGACCATCAAACCACAAGAAGTTTAACTGTCTTGGCAATGGTGAGGCTCTTACCTGGATCTTTTCCTTTTACTCTTTTCCCTTCAAAGATTCACTGCAAAGGGAGATATGTGCCCTCCTTTTTAGCTCCCTGGAACCCCTCCCTCAAGGAGCCCCACATTCTATAGTGGACCTATGTGGCCCTCCCAAGCCAAGAGGAAGCCCTAAAGAGGTTCTGCTCATCCCCTATGAGGAGTGGAACCCCCAGAGCACAAGGACCCCTTTGGTTGTTAGGCAACTAGACATAAGGAAGCAGGGGCAGGAGACCTCCAGAGCAAGAGGTACCCAGCCAGTCACATGGTTGCCCTCTCTACCTACCCTCTGGCTGGGAAGGGTTGAAATGCCCTAGGGTTGCTAGGCAACGGGACAGCATTCAGTGATGATGGTCTCCAGAAGATCGTTATATCCTTGGTAGTGTAAGGCGCGTGGTGAGAGTGTGTGTGTGTGTGTGTGTGTGTGTGTGTGTGTGTGCGCGTGCGCGCATGTTGTGATGCATCATTTCCCCCGGAGGCCTAGGATGCAGAAAGTCAAATTTCTAAAACAGCCAAAAGGAAAAAAATCCAAAACATAAAACACTCTAAAGGAACTTTTGGGGGTTCCAGGCTGGGCTGACCTGGAGGCTAGGGCTTACTACAGGGTGTGTTGGAAGTGCCCCCTCCCTTGGGGTGTACTTCTTCTCCCCTTAGTGGCTCCTGTCAAAATCTGCTCTCTATCCATGGTCAAGGTGCTACAAGGGGCTGATAACAAATCTGTCATAAGAACCCAACTGGTAAGACTTCACGGCTGCTCCTGGCAGCTTGGAGCCTGAGCCCAGACTGAGAACCAAGCTCTCTGCTCCCAATTCTAGGTCAGCCTCTGGGTAGCTGTGTGGCAACCTCTGTTTCTGTAAAATGGGGTTGTAAAATCAATCAGGGAGCCACGAGGAAGGTCAAACATGCAGGTCAACCTGAATCTAACCACGAGGAAACCGTCAGAAAATCTGAATTGAGGGACATTCAGCAAACAACTGGTTTGGATGCTTCAAAATGTGGACGGCATGGACGATCAAAGGGAAAAAATGGTGGGAAACGGTTGTTGATGAAAGGAGACTAAGAACTAAGCGGTCGTGACAACTAAAGACAACTAATGATCCTTGATTGGGTTTAAAAAGCAAAAAAAAAAAAAAAAAAAAAAAATTCCAAGACATTATCCGAACAACTGGACAATTTGAATGTGGACTTACACTGTTGTACTAATGTAAAATGTCTTAGGTTTGATTATATATTGGATTATAGAGCAGAAAGTTCTTTTCCTTAGAAGACACATGATGAAATATTTTGGGGGTGAAGCACTGGGATGTCTGTGATCTATTCTGAAATGGTTTAGTAAAACATACATACACAGAGAAATAAAACCAACGTGGCAAAATGCAAACCGATGAACCCACATGTATGGGTTTTCAATGTACTACTGCATAACTTTTATGTAGGTTTGAACATTTTCAGAATAAAAAATAGGAGAAAAGGTATATAGACATCTCTTTTCTGGTGCAAAAAAGCAGTTAATGAATGCTAGCTTCTTATGATTATTTGACTTTTGCATCTACGTGGGAATGATTTCTTAAACCAAAGAGTGGCTGCAGCACAGCTGAATGACTCTGACACAGGATGGTGGCAGGACTCAGGGTGCTGGAGCCTTGCTGGAGCCTCCCCTACTCTGCCTGGTCCCTTAAGGGCTGATGACAGTGTTCCCTGACAGAGAGGGAGCTCTGGAAGGAGGATGTCTGAGCCCACCCAGCCTGGGTCGGAGGCCATGTTCCGAGCCTGGTCTGCAGACTGCTCGTCTGTGGAAGGGAAGACATTAGAGCCGGAAATGACACTTTTTTTTTTTTAATTTTTTTTTTTTCAACGTTTATTTATTTTTGGGACAGAGAGAGACACAGCATGAACGGGGGAGGGGCAGAGAGAGAGGGAGACACAGAATCGGAAACAGGCTCCAGGCTCTGAGCCATCAGCCCAGAGCCTGACGCGGGGCTCGAACTCACGGACCGTGAGATCGTGACCTGGCTGAAGTCGGACGCTTAACCGACTGCGCCACCCAGGCGCCCCACGGAAATGACACTTTTAATCCCAGGCTTGCTGGAGGCGGCCTTCCAGGTGCAGACCTTGAAGAGCAGATGGTACTTTTGTGAGAATGAACAAGAGGTGCTCCTTCCTCTGGGAGACCCAGGCTACGTTCGGGCCGTGCTGCCCAAATGCACACAGCAGCCTGACGAATCCCTTCTATGTAATATTCGCTTCCATTCATTGAGTGCCAGGCATGTCCTGTGGCTAATTTCCAAACCTCACCACGACTCTTCGGGATAGATGTTAGTTAGTTTGCTCATTTCACTTGTGGGGCAACAGGCTCAGAAAGGACTGTTCAATTGGCCCAGCTGGTAAGTGTCTGAGCAAGAGAGCAAATTTCTCAGGACCTCCTGACTCCTAAGCTCTTATCTCTCTGCTGTCCTCCAGCCCTCTGTTCAAGTTTTATGCCATGGAAATCTCCTTTCCTCGTGGACCACAAGTCCTCATAAGGACCTCATAAGGACCACAAGTCCTGCCATGTGAGGAAACTGAGGCTCAGAGAAGGGACTTAGGAAGATCATTAGACACTTGTGGCAGAGTCAGGACTGGAAGGCAGGAATCAGGTTATTCATTATCCTTAATACCTCAAGGGACTCCCTCCCTAATAACAACTGGAGATTGATACCCACTTCCTCTAGGCAGCCTGGACGGGTTAGGAACAAGTGAATGCAGCCCCCTTTTACCTCGGCTTTAGTGATGCCATTTCGATTGTTGGAGGTCTTCCTTTTGGAGAATTCCCATGGCTGCTCCTCACCTCCCGGGCTCCTCTCTCGGTTCCACCTTTCTTCTCTTTTTTTTTTTTCTTCAAGAATCTTGTACTTAAAAAAAAAAAGTTTATTTATTTAGAGAGAGAGAGAAGGGGGAGGGGCAGAGAGAGAGGAAAGAGAGAGAATCCCAAGCACTGATAGCACAGAGCCTGATGCGGGGCTTGACCCATAAATTATGAGATCATGACCTGAGCCGAAATCAAGAGCTGGACACTTAACCCACTGAACTACCCAGGAGCCCCTCTTGGTTCCACTTTTCAAGACAGCTCTCTCTTACCTGGCTATGTTACTGCCAGTTCAGGTGACACCCCTTCTCTCCTGCTCTGCCTGAGCTGACATTCCAGCTCTGTCTGGGCTGCTTCCTGCCTCCACCTCTCAAACCTTTGCTATTGTTTCCTTAGTGGAACATCTCTCCTTCCTTCCATTCTTCTCCTTTTGAGAAGCAATATACTAGGGGTGCCTGGGTGGCTCAGGTGTTTAAGTGTCCAAGTCTTGATTTTGGCTTGGGTCATGATCTTATGGTTTGTGAGATTGAGCCCCATGTGGAGCTCTGTGCTGACAGCACTGAGCCTGCTTAGGATTTTCTCTCTCTCTCCCTCTCTCTCCCTCTCTGCCCACCCCCCCCCAAGCACTCTTGTGCGCTCTCTCTCTCTCTCAAAATAAACTTACAAAAAAAAGCAATATGCTAACTGCCAGATGTCCATTGTGATTCCTGATATCTTTTTCTGCAGAAGTTCCTTTTTCTCTATTCCCTTGCTGCCATTTACCCATCCATCCATCCACTTACTCACCTAGTTATCCATCATTCCATTCACACACACACACACACACACACCATCTATCCATGCACTCACTCATCCACTAATCCACCTATCTATGTCAGTCTGTTCATCCATCCATCCATCTATATATCTCTGTCTACCTTTCCATTCACACACATCCATGTATTCATCCAGCCAATCATCTGACTTTCCATTTATTCAGCCTTTATTGAGCACCTACTATGTACAAAATACAAAGCAAAACAAGGCCTGGCCTTTTCCTGTGGGAAACCCTCAGTCTATAGGGTAACACCATGGGTTGAAAACTTTTCTAGAAGTGTGTACTAGGGACCATGGGATTTCAGAAGAGGGAGGGGTTAACAGGTCAGTAGCTGAGAAAAGCCTCAGGGAGTTCCAGGTATCCAAGACGTGACTATGAGTCCCCTTCCTTGTGGTTTTATTCCTCTGTGCCCATCGCTTCCCCAGCCCCCCATCTAATTCATTTTGTTATCTGTGGGTGTTTGGGCTGAGGCTAGGCTCGGAGACAAAAATCAAAAACTCCTCCCTTAAAGTTTCCCAGGGGCTGGCTCTTCCCCTGGCTTTCCTGCTATAGTTAGGCCAGCTTTCTGTTTCATCTCTCAGAACAGCTCCCTTTTTATTACTGGACACTTGTACCCACTAGCACAGCTTTCCCACTGGAGGGCTGAGGGGCAGGGGACGACCTGGCCTGACCTTGGTCCTTCTTGTCCCCTCACAATGGCACAATCAGGACGGATGCTGTGATTCTCTTTGTCTCTATGCAGTTGGGTCCAGGACCAGGCAGTAACAGGCTGACGAGCTCAGTAGGGGGATGCTACAGAAGACAAGGTACTCCTGGGCATGTGGGTCCCTGGAAGCTCCCTTGAGGGCAACATCGCTTCCCTCTCAGCTTGCCCCCCCCCCCCCCGAGTTTAAGTCCAGCTGAATGATCACACTGGGAAGAAACCTAGACTATATCCCCTGGGAGGTGCGGGTGAGTCTGTTCTCAGCTGAACGGCTGCAAGCCTAAGCGAGATGGAAGCTAGGTGAAGATAGCAATAGCCACCCAATTAAACGACAATGACACAAACCAAAGATAATCAAAACCTGCAGCGAGGTGGGTAAACTGCTGAGAAAACACCCTGAAAATTACAGTATGGGCATTTGGGCATGGTGATGCTATATGTCTTCCAATTTCCAAATGAAAGGCAGGGGCAGTGGTCTTGCTATAAAGCCAGGGAAAGGCCACGGGGCAGAGTTTTAGTTCAGGATCCTCCCCGATCCTCCCCCCCCCCCCCCATCTGCAGGCTCTTACTAGGCCAACAGCCATTTTCTGGTTGTTGAAAAGGTCATCACAGACCCGAAGGGAAGCGATACCCATAAGTCAGAGTATCCAAGCTGGGGCTGTGTGGCAGCCGTGGAGGTACCCTGCTCACACCTCCCTTGGAGAGAACCAGCTGTGAGAAGCACCAAGCCCCCAGCTGCTGTACCTTCCAGCCTGCCTCAGTGCTCTAGGCCCCCACCCCCTCCCCTTTCTGCCCTACGGAGGGCTCCTCCAACAGGCAATCTGCCTGGTATTCCCCACTGGCCTTGCTGGGATCTTCCTAGAGCACTGTAATATGAGACTCCTCTCACCCAATTCTCCCTTCCCTCTCTCCTTTCACAGGTGCCAGGCTCTTCCTCATGACTCCTGCTCCTTCCCCCTTTATCCTTCACAGCTGTTTTCTCCTATAAATCTCTTGCTTGTCTAATTCTCTCTTGACATTTGCTGCTCAGAGGACCCGAACTAAAATCTAGTATATATGCCGTCTGAGTCCGGCACCACGAGTAAGTTGATTCTCGGGGCGGTGGGGGGCAAACCTGGTGAGTTTTATAATAGCTGGACGGAGGCCCTGTGGACAGGATCACTTGTGGAACGTTGGGAAAGATGGTTGATGAAGGGTACAACATTCCGAGAAAATGAACACAGTGCTTATCAGCACTTGCGATGAGCTAGAGAGCTGAAGATGCATGTTCCCTTTGGGGGGCGCAAACATTACAGGGAGCTGGTTTTAATTCCAACTCCACCCTCTCTTCAGGAAAGTTTCCTCATCCATAAAATGGGAATAATTTTACTTACCTTGCTGGGCTGTAAGAATGAAGAGAGTGTTGGGGCGCCTGGGTGGTTCGGTGGGTTAAGTGCCTGACTTCAGCTCAGGTCATGACCTCATGGTTCCTGAGGTTGAGCCCTGCCCTGTGTCCTCGGGCTCTGTGCTGACAGCTGGGAGCCTGGAGCCTGCTTCGGAATCAGTGTCTCCCTCTCTGCCCCTCCCCCACTCACCCTCTGTCTCTCTCTCTCTCTCTCCCTCTCTCAAAAATAAATAGACATTAAAAAAAGATAATTTTTAAGAAGGAAGAGAGTGCCACACACAAAGGACTTGGCGGGGTCCTGGCGCAGGTGCTCTCAATTCAGAGAAGCTTTGCTAATTATTTATATTTTCCTTTAGGAAGAGAAGGAATGCCCCCTCCTGTTGCTTGAAGCCAGGCAGGGACCGGTTCGCTTAAAGAGCACCGGATCCACCCTGGGAGGGGCCTGCAGGCTTGCCCCCCAGGCCTTGGAAAAGGTGAGGGTTCTGTGTTGGGGGAGGGGTGTCAGCTCCCGCAGAGGGTCTGTGTGGTGGGACCCTCCCGAAAGTGGGGGGAGGTGGGAGAGGGGCCCCGGTGGGGGAGGGGAGGGAAGGGAAGGGAAAAGGGCCTCAGAAACTCAGGTAAGGTGGTTTCTGACCGGAGTGGAGAGCGGAGTCAGGGCCCAGACGTGGCAGGCCAGCCCCCTCGGGCTCCTCCCCTTTCCTTTGTTCATTGCCCTCAGCTGGTGAGAAAAGTTAAACTGCCAGCCCCATCCCTGTGCCCAGGGGAACGAGGGCTGTACGGTCGGAGCCAGTTTGAAAGGGGACCCTTGTCCTCCTAGGCGCCAGGCAGTGGCAGTAGCTCTGTGTGGGGATGAAGGCGGGCCCAGTGAAAAGGAGGGATTGCAAGAAGACACGGTCCAGGTGTCCGGTTCTGCCAATGCCCCTGCTCCCCCCCTGGTGGCCCAGAGCTTGCCACGTACCCCTAGCTCTGGCCTGGGTACCCAGCACAAGGGAGGCCCTACTAGGGCCACCTCCCTTTCAGAATTCCATTTTCCTGAGTAGAAGGGTGGGTAGATGACAAATTAAGTTCCTCAGGGTTGACTCTGGGGACAAACAGTGGTGGGTGACAATTTATTTGTCTTAGCAGGTCCTCTCCCTCTTACCTCAAATCCTCCTGCCCACACCACAGGTGTCTGTTCTGGCTGTCAGGTTGCTCTGTGGCCTGGCACCCTTTTCTGCCTGGGAGGAGAGTAGCCAATAAGCTAACCACGTCAAGGACTTCATGGGTCCCCCACTCCTCCGGGGCAGGGACTGGTAAATGTCAGCTGGGCTGAATTGGATTCTCCAAAAATGAAGAAATGAAAGAACTGAGAAGGGAAGATGTGTGCAAATGCCCCCCAAATGCAACCCCATCCACCCTTCATCTTCCTACTCCCTTCTCTCTCTACCCTCCCCGTGCACGGTCTCTCTCTCCTGCAATTTGGGAGGCACACAGACCTGGGTTGGATATTGGGCAAGATACTTACTCTCTCTTACTCTCCTGTCTGTACAACAGGATAACACCTCTGCTATTGGACCGCAGTGAGATTTAAACAAGGTAAGCACAACAGGGGGCCGGCATTCTTGGCCCCCTACCACCCCCAAGCTGCGTGCCCTTCAGAGCTGGACTGAATGGTTGCCATAGGTCTGGAGCAGAGGTTCCAGCCAAGGGGAGAGTAGCTGGAGGGGGAGGGGGGGTTGGGTTGGGGGAGGGGGTTCCTGAGGGGCTGCAAGCTCAGAGGAGGCCTGACCGGTTGGCAGGGGAAGTGAACCCACGGGTCAAAGGGGCTCTGCCCAGGAGCGGCTCCAGTCTTCTAGTCTCCAGCGCTGGATGAACACCCTGTCCTGGCTCCTCACTTGTCTCCACAGGGCTCTCAGGGATCGGGTGTTTAACTAGCATTTCAAAGAACATCCATTGAGCCAAGTGCTGGGATGGGTGCTTTTCCTCATTTTGTCTTCATTCATCCTCACAGGACTCTGCATAAGATATTATTCCTAGGATTAGTGGAGCGGGTAGAGACTCAGAGGTGGTCCGGCAGCTGGGGGAGTGGGGCTGGCACTTGATCGGTCTGGATGACTCCAAGCACAGTGCTCTCTGTTCTGCAGCAAGATGCACACCTTGTTTTTGCCTGGCCATCTGCATGCCAGCCCCCTGGGCTAAGTTCTGGGAATGTCAAATGAATGAGACAGACATGGTCTCAAACTCACACAATCACATTCTCAATGGGGGAGACTGATAAGTAACTGGGCAGTTACAACACAGCAAGTAAGTGCTATCAGAGGTGAAGTCCCAGAGTCAAGGGGACCTTGAAGAGGGGCATCTGACCCAGACCAGGAATCAAGTGAAGGCCTCCCGGTGGGTCATGGCAGAGAACCATGGGTGCCCCTAGAATTACCCTCCCCTGATTGCTCTTCTGAAGTCAGAGGATAAGTGCTGTCTGCAGGGGGCCCTTCCCACCTCCCTCTTTTCCTCCCTCCCTCTGGCACCACCTCTCACCACTGCCTCAGGTCCCTGAAGTACAGTGATTCCAGCTGGGGGTATAGGAAATAGGACTAACAAGGAAGGGCCAGCTCTGACCTTGCATCTCTCCCATGGTCATGGGGGGCCCAGCCTCCTATTCTCCATCGCCTGGTGGTCCTGGGATCTCTGGACAGCATTGGGGAACACACTGAGGCCTGTCCTCCACTGCTCAGATTGTAGTCCTCCTACATTGCCCACAACTTCCTCTGGACCTAAGTTAGCAAGACCCTGCCCCTCACTCAACCTCTTTGCCCTCTTGGGAATTCTCAACACCAAGAATAACTTCCCCTGGCTCACACCACAATCCCCTTTTTCATCTGGGGCCTCCTCAGTCAAGAAGTATTCCTGGAGCACCTGGGTGGCTCGGTCAGTTAAGCGATTGACTTTGGCTCAGGTCACCATCTCACAGTTTCGTGGGTTTAAGCCCCGCGTCCAGCTCTGTGTTGGCAGCTAGGAGCCTGGAGCCTGCCTCGGATTCTGTGTCTTCTTCTCGCTCTGCCCCTCCCCTGCTTGCAGTCTGCCTCTCCCACTCTCTCAAAAATAAATAAACATTAAAAAAAAAAAAAAGTATTTCTGCCTAAGAGGAGGAGGAGCCAATGTCTCATACCCACCTCTTCTTCAGGGAATATTCCGGGTAGCTGTGCTCTAGACATGGGGCCATTCCTAATGGGGCCTGTCCTTTAGTACCATCCCAGAAGCTGAGTTTGTGATCTGCTATGGCCCATGGGAAGCTGCCAAAGGCTCCCTGGTATGTAAATGGCTCACTGGACTGGCCCAAGCAGCTTACACTGGTCTCACTCTCTCTACCTGCAAGCTCCCTCTTCTGACCTGGGAAGACAGGCATTATGGAGAAATTTTGGATACACAGGGGCTCAGAGGGAGAATTACAGATGCTGGCTTTGTATACAAAACAGCTTTATTAAAAATTCAGCAATTTGAAAAACAAAGCCTTTACAAGGGTTCTATCAAAAAGTACAAATTTTAAATAAATGAGTCAGAAAAGTGGCAGCCAGATTACACCAGCCACAGTTACAACCTTGGGAGAAGGCAGGAGGTGCCCAGAGCCCCCCCTCAAAGGCTGGGCACAGGGGTCTTTGGACTTGTGCAGGGACAGGCAAGGGCCCTGACTCAGTTTCCCTTTCCCTGGAAAAAACGGAAAGAACCTGGAAAGTGTAGGAAAGTGAGTGAAGCAGAAAGGCACAAAAGTCATTTAAAAGGCACGACTGACGACCCCAGCCCTGAGGCGCATGGAGTGGGTGAATGGGTGATCAAAGCCACAGGGCCCCTGGCTCTGGTCATTTTCCCGATCGGTGTCACCTCTAGGTTTTGGCCACAGGTTAAGGTGGACCAAGTGGACGGCACAATTCCTGCAGCCCGGGGCCTGGAGCCAATCTTTGGAAGGATCTGTTGTTACTCATTGGCAAGCTGGTGTCTAGCCCTGCCAGGGCAAGCAGGGTTGCATGGCCCCTAAGAAATTCCCTCGGTGCAGAGCACCACGCCTCTTGTCTAACCCCGTCCTCTGAGCCTCGGTGGGCACCCACCGTGGACAAGGAACTTCTGCAGGCAGTCCTTGCCATCCAGGCATCTGGAGAAGCCTCAAGTCCCCAGAGCTAGGGTTTCTCTGAATGGCAGGGAGCTGGCACCGTCAAAACCAGTCCCCAACATACCCGGAGTCACTGGTGACAGGCCTCCCTGGTGACATTAGGCAGTGGGTAGGCAAAGAGGGAGAAGTCTAGGATATACTTAGGAAGCACATCCTGCAGGAGGGCCCGTGGGGCACTGCACAGGTGGTAGTGCAGGCTCTCAGGGCTGGCTGGCCGGTACCAGGCCTGGCGAGCCGGGAATCGGACATGGGGTGGTGCCCGCACCCACTCCAGCACCTGGTTGGCATCAGCCTCCAGCCTCTCATAGGAGCCTACAAAGTCGTAGTGCACGGCACAAGGCTGGCACAGGTGGTACACGGGCATCCAGTGCTCATTCATCCGCTCAGGGTCCTCGTCCACCAGGTATCTTAGGAACTCGGGGAAGGTGACGTCGTCCCCTGCAGGGCTGGGTCCCGCTCCGGCCCTGTACCGCCTCACGATCTCCGCCCCATAGCGCTGCTGGTACTCTCGGATTTCGCCAAACTTGTTGCGGTAGGCAGAGAGAAGGCGTTCCAAGGGGTCCCGCACAAACAGAAACTTGAAGTAGTGTTGTAGGCGGTAGCGAATCTCCTCAGGCCGCAGGTCTGCCAGGAACACCAGGTCATTGCGGTGGTCCATCTTGAGGCGGACATCCACGCTGTCCAGGACGCCTGCCAGCACCTTCAGCACCCGCTTCCAGTTAGAGCAGGCCACCTTGGGGACGTAGCAGTAGAGGAAGCGGTAGCGGTCACTCACGAGGATGTGGCGCAGTAGGGTGCGCCGCTGCCCCACAGGCAAGTCCCAAGGGTCCCGGGGCATGCCTGGTTGTCCGCACACTGCCCGCAAAGTGCGGTTCCGGACGTCCTGCCTCACCTGCAAGTCCGAGTCCCCGGCCTCCAGGGACAGCCCCCCAGGCCTGGGGAGGGCCCGGCGCCAGGCCGCGCCCTCGCGATTGGGAGGGTGCAGGGGAAGGGGCTTCATCTCGGCCAGGATGCCCCGCTCGATCATGAGCAGCAGCCCGCTGGAGGCCACGATCACCGCGAACATCAGCATGGACGGCAGCAGCAGGGGCGGCCCCCCCAGCCCGGCCCGGGCCCTGCCCAGTGGGGCCCGCCTCAGCGCCCGGCCCAGGGATTCGGCGCCATTTGGGGCCGCCAGCGGGGTCAGCGGGCGGGGGAACATGGTGCTCCCGGGGTGGGGGCCTGCGCCGGCCCGACCGATCCGAGGGCCGCCTGGGAGGCGGGCTCGGGCCGGGGGCGGGAGCCGAGGGCTTGGGCCCGCAGCGCGGGGAGGGCCCCCAGGAGGGGAGCGCCCGCGGGAGGCCCCGGCGCGCGAGAGGGGTGGCCGGCTCCCGGGCTGCGGCGGGGGAGCGGGCGGCGAGCGGCAGGCGGGCGCGGCGAGGGACCGTGGCCGGATGTCCCGCCCGGCAGCTCCCCGCCCCCGGCCCAGCCGTGACACAGGCGCGGGGGCGGGCCCAGGCCGGGGGCGGGGAGAGAGGAGGGCGCCCCAGCATGGAGCGGGCCAGGAGGACGCGTGCAGACCCCCACCCGGGAGAGGGCGCCGGAGCCAGGGCAGCCCTGTGCTCCCGGCTTCGGAGACAAAAGCTGCTGACGCCCAAAAGGCAGAGAGAGACCCAGGCCAGGGCTCCCTCTCGCGCAGCGCGTGCCCTCGGGGAGCTGCACGGAGAGGACCGGCACCCAATGCCCTGCCGCACACTCTGGCCTGGCTGAGACCTTCCTCCAACAGCGTGTCTGGAGGCAGAGGGCACCCTCAACGCTGTGCGCGAGTCCAAACTTTCGGGAAATCCTTCTTTCCCGCTGGAAGCGGAGTCCCCAGTGTGCTCCTCCTACTCACCCTGCCCTAGCCACTCCAGTAAAGAGAAGCAAGATTGTCAGGCACTGGCCAGTGGCTCATCTCCATGGTGACCATTAGATTTAACAGTACCTGCTGGATTACAGTGTTCATCCGCTGGGTAATGCTGAAATGTCTGGAAATGGAGTCTTCTCCCTGCCTGTCTGCCTTTCCCCAGACCTGAAGAAGTGGGAGGACTGGGACAATCTCTGATGAGGGGCCAGTTTGTGCATGGTGGTCACTAGTGTGACCAGACACATTTTGAAGGGTTAGGAGCTGGAGGCACAGAGCAGCAGCCTCCCTCACTGGAGCCAAACATGCCTCAGTGGCACCGGGCCGACCATGTGGGCTAGAAGGAGATATGGGAATGCCTAGGATAGCAGTGGCCAGCCTTTACCCACCAAACTGGGCACCTAGCTCAGGGCCCAGACTTCGTCCTGTTATGGACGTGTGGGGAGCCCGTGAAGCCCCAAAGGGGAGTAGTGATGTGATCAGAATCCACATTTCCACATTTACCAAGGCAGGTGCCTGCTCAGTGTATGGTATGCTCTCTTCCAGTTGTCACAATGGCCCCGGGAGGCAGGGACTACAGGCATTCCCACAGCACAGCTGAGGAAACAGGCTCAGGGGAGCTGAGACTCTATCAATCAGTCTGATTCTAAAACCTACACTCCTAATCGAGATTAATGAACCGCTGACACGGAATGGTTTGGAGGAAGCAGCTGACTCTAGGTCACAGTACTTAAGGGGTGAATGGAACAGGGGTAGAAGATGCCAGAGGCGTTGAGTTTAGTGGGAGAATGGAGGTACCACTGATCAGATGAATTCATAAGCATGAGGGGTTCTGGAGGATGAGACGAAGCTAAAGGGTTCATGGAAGGCCCTCAATCCCTAGCAATGTAACACAGGGGGAGGAATTGAAGCGTGGTGGCTTTTCAGCTCCTCGGGGTTAGGCTCCCAACATCTCACTGCCTGAGTGCTGAGTGCATCTCCGGGATGCACCATCCACTGACTTATAACTTTGTATCAAGTTCAGCCTTCACCGAACTCCTTGCTTCCAATACCAGTGAATGCAGATTTCTGATGTTGGGATTATTTTCTACTGGTTCGTTTATCTATTTTTGAACAATAAGCATCTTTTATACTTGAAGGAAAAAAAAAACCTTTGGAAAAGTTTTGATAATACGGCCACATATGCTCATTCCTCTGAAAAGTTTTCTGTGTTAGCAGTCACAGCAAAGCAGTCTGAGTACAGGGACAGCCACTTACTCTGGGGGAGTCCTTGGGCAAGGTACTTGTCTCCACACCAGTTTCCTATCTGTTAAATGATGGGACATTGTTCACCTCCTGAGACTCTTGTGAGAGAGCACACTGATGGCAGTGTCTGTGCCACTAATACCCTCTATCAAAATGCACCTGCCCAGATGTCCTCATCAAAATGAAGAGAGTAGGGCAGCTATGCTCTGTCCTATGGAACCCCCATGCCTCTGTTCCCATGCCTCGTAGGAACTCCCACGGTCACAGAGCTTGCCCCACACTAAGCAAGGATAACACTAAGGCTTTCGGGCTGGGGTGAACCAAGGTCCAGGCAGTCACAAACCCATGGCCTGTGATGTGACCTTCATTCCCTCAGCAAGGAGTGCCAGCTGCTAGATACTGAGGCCCTAGCGCAGTTTCTGTTGGCCAGTTCCTTATGCATATGACCCAAGGTGATGAGGTGGAATCTTCATCATGTACCAGTTCCCAGGTCACTGGCTAGGTGAAGGCTGGCAATCCAAGGACTTCACCTTGTCCAGTTGGTAGCTCTGACCACCATGATGTCAAGAAGTCAACCCCAAGTTCTCACTGCCTCTGTCTCCTTTCCTCGGTCTGCTTTCCTTCTACTTCCCTGCCCTTTTTGTTTATTGGCCTTAGTTAGCCCCTACACTGCAAGGGTTAAGAGGGACCCCCAACATAAAAAGTAGTGAGCCCGTCTGTATGCACACCCTCCCACCCCCACACAAAGATGACAGGACACACAGGAAACAATCCTTTTCTAAATCAATACAATTTTTCAAATTTATTTTTTTCTTAAAGAAGTACTTCTAATCTCTGTCAAAAGGGAGGTGAGGAAAGGTCCTCCCTCCCTTGTAAACACTGAAATACAGATCTGAGAAACCAGGGTCGACACACACAAAAAGTGCATTTTACAAAATATCAACTAAAATATATTTTACATGAATTATGCTTCCATTGAAATTCTACCAGCTGCATTTTCAGGTTCGAAAAAATATTTCGACATCTAAGAGATTTCAAAAGCATTTAAGTTCTGGGCAACAGACCCTGCCTCCTGGGAGGAGGGGCCTTGATCTCCTTTCCTGCTAGGTGAGGCTGGGCTCCTCAGCAGCAAGGGCTAAGCACCCTGGGAATGAGCAGGCTCCAAGGCTGGCTCTCCAAAGGCCCCATGGCCACTCTGCCAACCTCTCTTACTGCCCCACGCCTTCCTCCTGACAGCTTATTCAGTACAAGGGCACCCTAGCCCCTTCCCTTCAGGTTTGGGATTGGGCTTTCTGTATGGAAATTCACCTCTGAAGCCTCCAGGGCCCCCCTAAGCCCAGGGACCAACTGGGAGCAGCCTATAGCACAAGGCTGGGAGCGCCCACAGGATTTGCTTCTACCTCCCTCTCTAGACCCAGCTTGACTGTCCTCACCCAGTGTCACCTCCTTACATGCCGGGTCTGTGCCTGCCCCTTCCTAGGGGAGAAGAGGGAGTGCTGCCCTCCTTGGCTACTACCCCCAGGGGTGTGCCCTGTGTAAGTGCTCATAAGCAGGGCCCAAGCCACACTGTGCTCCCCTCCCCTCCCCTCCCCTCCCCACCATGCTCCTCTTTGGTACAAACAGGAAAGAACCAGGCTGCTTCAGCCCCCTCACAGACAGCCCCAGGGCCAGGGCCTAGTCCTGACTAGGACAAGAGGGGGCTCAGCCTCTAATCTACTCTGGGGAGCAGCATGAGGTGAGAACAGGGCCCCTGGGCAACAGGAACAAACTGAAAATGCAGGTCCTTAGCTCCTAGAGTGAGTGGCTGCAGCTCAGCAGGTCTGTGGACTGATACAGTGTTGATTCTCGCAGGGATGTAAATTAGTGCAATCTACAAAAGACTAGGGTAAGGGGTGGCAGGGCAAGGGGAGCCACAGCACTCCTTTGGTTTGATTTCAGGTGGGTGTGGCTTGAAGAGTCATGTATGAAGTTCTGCAAGAGGTTTCCTAGAACCTCCAAGTGTAAGGCAAGAGGAAAAGTCTTCAGTAAATCAGGTAGCAATTTTCCTTGCCCCCTGCCCCCCACCCCCTCCCAGCTCCCTTCTGCCCTCCCAGACATGATAAACCTCATGTTGACCAGTTAGCTTCTGGGAAGCCAGACCTGCTGGGTGGCCCTCACCAGGAGGCAGACAGGAAGCTGACTCCCACAAGTGGGCCACACCCATGACTATGTGCACTGGGTAACTTGTCCCAGCACCAGGGGCTACTGCAGGGGCAAAGGAGGAAGCCAGGGAAAGGCCCCGAGTCTAGAAAAAGCAAGTCCATGCTCTGGAAGCCAGACTCTGGCTCTCTATGCCTCAAAGGAAGGAACTAGCTGTGCTAAAATCTGGGAGAGCCTGGTCCCAGGCTGATGGGGAAGCAGCGGGTCACAGTGGGTGAGGTAAAGCTGGCTCCCACTCCCTCTTGAAGGGCCCAGGGGAGGCTAAAGAGCCTAGTGGGCCTTGTTCCTGAAAGACTCTCCCCTCCCCCAGGGCCCCATGCCCCTCAGGCTTGGCCCAGTCTCAGGGAAGACTGCTTCTTCAAGTCTCCACCCAGGCAACCATAGAGAGGTACCCTGGGCCAAGCTGAGGGCTGTGATGCTTTCCCTATACCCTGGCCTCCCCTTCCCTCCCAAGGGCCCAGTACCCATAGGGATCCCTGCCCTCCCCCCCAAGAGAACCACAGGCCAGCAACTTCAGGTCCCTGTGGCCCCTTAACCAAGTGCTGTGCTTCAAGCAGTACCCCCTGCCCCGAGCCCCACTTGCCCGTGGGCAGCCTCAGTGTGAGCCTGAGGAGGCTACTGAGGGTTCTTGAGGATGCGGCCATGGCGGAAGTCATAGACATGGCGGCAAAGAAACACCAGCTCAGGGTCCGTGTCCTCGGGCACTGTGCGGTGTGGCGGGGTGGAGTAGTCCGCAGAGGGGGGCACCAGTGCTGTCTTTCGGCTGGGGAGGCCCTCGCCTCGACGCTTGGCCATGGCACAGAATCTGCAGTGACACACCACCATCTGCTGTCTTTACCACAGCCACCTTTGCAGGAAGATCAATTTCTTCCCCACCCTGCCCAGAGAGCTGGGGCATCCCCTCCCACCCCCACAAGAGCTGGTGCTGCCTCCATCCCTGTCCCGGGGGCTATGCCCTCTCTGCCAACCGCCAGTCCATCTTCTCTGTCACTGGGGAAGCACATCTGCTGGGGCTTCCCTCCCAACACCTGCCAATTCTCCTCGATGGTTCTCTGAGAGCAGTACTGTAACCATCCTCAACTCTGCCTCAACCACTCTGTCTTAGAGGAAGAACAATTTTTGTTTCTTCTACAAACATCAGATGGTGGAAGGCTGTGAAGAAGAACATTCTGGGAGGTCAGGCCCAGTGAATGAGATCCCCTTGGGAATTTCAGCCCCCGAAACAGCCCTGGGGAGTCTGAGGGGAGAGGCTAGACAGAGGTGCAGGGTACCACCCACCTGCAGTACTCAGCAAAGGTCAGCACGTAGCACTTCTCCTCGATGCAGGCCACACTGTTCTGGTCCTGATGTCTCGATGCAAAGACTTCATTCTGCAAAGGCTCAAGGAGAGAGAGGAGGTTGTTGGTACCAGGATTGGAAGCACCTACCTCCAGTAGCAAGGTGGACATTAACTCTTCTCCTGGGACTTGTGACCTGAGATAACTCCAGCTAGTGCCCAGGAAGCCAGGGAGCATCTCTGGAATTCTGGCCTAACTGCTCCGCACCTAGTGCCCACCCCAAGGCACTCTTCCCTCCCTAGGTCCCTCCTACTCAGGAATAGCCAGGGGCCTGTTCCAGCACCGCCCCCCAGCCCATGTCATCAGCCTCCTGACCCCCAGCTCAAGGGAGGAGAGGGGAACTGGTGCCCATCTCCCCATGAGATGAAAAGTCCCAGCAAGGGAAACAAAGCGAAAGGGAGCTCAGACTGCGGGCGGAGTGACCACACCGATGGCACTATCTCTCCTGGCACACAGCTGGGTAAAGTGCCCAAGAGTGTCTGGAGTCTCTTGTCTCCTCCCTCTCATGCCACAGACGGTATCAAAGGGGGCCAGGTGTGCAGTTCCACCTCCCCTTTCCTGCTGCCAGGAGGACACATCTACTTGCTCCCATTCTGGCATGCCCTTGGGGGCTTCCCTTCCTGTTCCCCTTTTAAGACAAAAGTTACTGTTCCCTTTAAAACATGAATTGGATCAGTGTTGGGAAAAGAGGCTAAAACCCAGGCCCTTCCATGGCATCCAAGGCGACGATCACGCGACTGCCCATGGCTGCCTCCCAACCATGTTCTTGGTGCCGCATTTTCTCCCTCTGCCACCCCTGCCCTCCCCAACACACCTGCCAGGCAGCTCACCTCGTGCATGCTGGGACTGCGGCCTCCCTGTAAGTGCTCTGGTCTGTAATACCACAAGAGGCTCATCATCAGCTCTCCTAGGGGGACAAGAGAAGCAGTCATGGCTTGAGCTGGCAACCCCAGAGTTACTTAGACAGGCAGGAAGGCTGGCCACCTGCCCTGCAGTCTCATCCAACTTCAACGCCTGGGCCAATCCTGCAGGCTCCAGCCACCCATATCCCCTGCCTCAGGCCAAGCCTGGCAGCTCAGTGGCCTGGAATGCTGTCAGGCATGGAGGAAGAAGGGGGAAAAGGCACTGACAGGTGAGGGGGGGGGGGGGACAGGTGCCTAGCCCTCGGTGGCGGGAAAGGTTAAAGAGCTGATCCAACCCAAACCACAAGGCCATCTGCAACCCTCAGCAGCAGACAGATGCCGCTGAGTGGAAGGCAGACTCTGTGCCAAGAACATGAGGAGACTAGTAGCAGGTCAGACTCCAGGCAGGGGGTACCTGATTCAGGGTTCTCCCAGAGGGCAGAGATCTTGGCCACATAAGGTGTGGATGTCTTTCGTGGGCCTGACTTGAGGAGGACAGTGTCCCGGACCCGGATGGTCTCTCCGTGCCGCTCCACTGCCTGGTAGCTCTTTCGGATGGCTGGTTCTGGTTCATCCTAAGCAAGAAATCAATGACACAAACAGGCTCGTGGGGGCCACATTCAGAGTGAGGAGGGGGAAGGGAGGGAGCGAAAGACATTCTCTTTGTGCTTTCCTCAGGGCAGTCAAACCACTGAGGATGGGAAGCTGTAAAAGCAGCTTGCACAGTGGCCTCTTCTCCCTAAGCCTGGCTCTCAGGAGCAGGATGCAGATGGGAGATCCCTACGGCTGGAGAAAGAAAGAAAAATAGGAATAGGGCTAGGAAAGTGGCCTAAAGCTTCTGACGCTGTGCTATGAACCACACCCCAAGAGCTGGCTCTCTTGCTCCAAGCCCACACCACTGGCAAAGTCCTCAAACTTCCTATCGGGGCAGTATGGGTTTGACCCATAAGCCCTTAAGTGGGGTAGCCCTGGGCAAATTAGTCTGCTGCCATGCCTCAGTTTCCTCATCTGTGAGATGGGGATAATTACAGGAACACGGGATATGTACCTCCCAGGGTAGTAGTGAGGAATAATGCGGTATTTACTTTCTGCCACCCAGAAAGTACTCAGTAAAGTTTAGTCAAGCGTTTTCATCATCTGCATCTCCAACGTTCCTGGCATCACACTCATTTTCTCTGCCTATCCCAACGATCCCTATGCATACTCATCCAAGAAGCCTCCATGAAAGTCCTCCATTTTATAATCCAGGATAGAAGGGACAGTATGATCAAGGATGAGCTGTGAAGCCACTTCAGATGGGTTCCCTGAAAGTCGGCGACAGAAATGGAGGCCAACAGCTCTGACTGTATGTCCCCGGAGCTCCTCAAGGCACATGGTACAGGATCGGAGGGGCTAGGGAAGGAGGCCGGGCCAGCATGACTGGTTCCAACCCACCTCAGAGCGGGTCCTGTCCCCACTGGCCCCTTCCCTCCTCCCCATCGGCTAACAGCTGGCACTCACCAAGACATAGACCGCCTTCTCACAGGCAGCCCCAACGGGAACCCAGCCGTTAGTGCGGCGGCGGCGGCGGCGGCGTGGGCGTGGGCGCTGGACGCGCGGTTGCTTGGGGTGGCTGGGCCTGCAGGCAGCCTTGCTTCTCGCAGTGTGCCTACAGCTGGAGCCTGTGCGCAGACCTGACTTGGAGCCGCTAGGAGGCTTGGCGCTCTGAGGGCACGCACGGGCTACCGTCTGGGGCTCCGAGGTGGGTGTCTGAAGATGGGGGACGGGCTCCGCTGCAGGTGGCACACTGGGCACAGGGCATCCCAGGAGGGGGTGGGCAGGTGAGGCAGGGTGGCCGGCTTCCGGGAGAGGAAATTCCAGCTGGCCTAGGGACCTGCAGCCTTCTGGGGAAAAGAAGAGAGGGGTTAGGACAGGTAAGGACAAGCAGTAACAATCCCTCTGGCCCCCCTGCTTTCAGAGCCTACTGTCTTAATTCGGAGTGTGTACCCAAGGGTCCCTGAGGTGCAAGTGGAGTCAGGGGCCTCTGAGGTAGACTGTCAGAGTGACTGGCCAAGGGTGCTTCTTGACCTTGGAGACCGGCCCACAGCTATCTCCCCCTTCTAGCCTGCAAGAAGGGCAGGTAATGGGAACACAGTCTCTAGCTCTGACTTATTCTTCTCCGGGGCTTCCAAAGTGCTAAGGAGCAGGGGAGTGGGTGTCAGCCCAGGATGTCAACCCCAGGCCTGCCACTCACCGACTGTATGACCGCAGGCAAGTCATGCTACCTCTCAGTGCCTTGCAATAGAAGCAGGAATGGCAAATATCATATAGAGTGTCCCAGGCGTTTTTCTTATCAACGTATTAACTCATCTCATCCTTACATCCTTACATCAACCCTAGGAGGTAAGTACCACTGCCACCATTCTAAATTAAGGAAACCGAGACACAAGCAGTTACTGGCTTGTCCCACGGTCACGTGTCTAAGGAAGTGGGGGAGAACATTTCACCCTAGGCAGTCTGGCTTCAGAATCTGTACTCAATTACATGCCATGTGGCCTCCCGTATATAAAGTGCTTGGAACAATACCTGGCACGTGGTGCTTACTGGTGTTCCAGGGTAAGGGGGTAGGGTCTTGGGTCCCATGGTTTAGGGGTCTAGATTTGGGAGAATGGTACACAAAAGAAGGAAAAGCCCAAGAAGCAGCCTGATCTCATTTCTTAGTGCTCCAACTCACACCAAAACCTGAAACAACCAGTCGGGCCAGAGTCAACTGGTCTATAAAGTTGTTTTATAGACCCCTACAAGATGGGGTGTGGGGTAGTAGCAACGAGAGCCCTGGTAAGGCCCAGCCTCTCATTTCATCAGCAGCAGGGTAGACTCGCTAGACAGGATGGCTCTGGTCACCTCATTTCCACCCAGGAGCCAGGGACAGAGCCTGGAGAAGCATGTGAGGACATGCCTGCCAGTCTGGGGTAAGAGTGATCACCATGGGGGTGTCTCATTGGCTACAGCGCAAGCCTCCATGGTGTCTGGGCCTTGCTAGGAATGGGCCTTGCTAGGAAGGCAGACACCAAAGCCACGGACCCTGTCAGCACTCTGTCTGTGCCAGGGAACTCTGCTGGTCTATTCTCGGAGTGTGCCCCCTGTTAGCCCCCAGCAAGGCGATGCCAAGTCTGGGCACTACCTCTCTCTCAAGGCCTGTATGGCCAGGGCAAAGCAATCCTGCTGCGTCTGGCACCACCTATTGGGCCTGGTTACCCACCCTCCTTCCCATGAATGCTGAACTAGGCCAGCATGCAGATGGAATGGGCTCCTGGAAGGTAGAATTCTAGCTCTCCTCGAGGAAGGCAAAGGGACATAGGAACAACTTGGCAAAAGCACTAATTTCAATACCTAATTTGCTATTCAAGAGTCTGAGAATGGGTATCCTAATGGGGAGGAAGGGATGGCTCTCCCTGCCCCCTCCACCACCATGGTGCTACCTAACTACCTGGCCAAGAGATCTCCATACACAGGGGAGCCAGAGCAAAGAGCTAGACACAGGCCCCTTTTCTGGGAATACTCCTTGGCTTGGGGCATGAAACTAGGGAAGTCTTCCTTTTCCAAAGCCCCCTACCACCCATGTTGTAACTAGACCTCAAGGAACCCCACCCAATCCTTGGCCCACCCTCCCAGGACACTATCTGACTCCCTGGGACATCCCACACCTAAGAAGGCTTACCTGCTGCAAAAGGCATTTTGTAGGGGCAGCCGCCACAGGTGGTGCCAATATGGGTAAGAGACGGGGGCAACATTTCACAGATGCTGTAGCCATTCACTCCAGTGTCCTCGCTAAAGCAGTAGCGAGAGCCCCAGGGAGGGTGTTGGAAAGGGGTGCCCGCGGGCACTGAGCTCGGTGCCAAGAGGAGCCCCTCGTTAGGTGCAGCCACTGGGGACAACTTGCCCTCAGGAAGCATGGGGCAGGGGGAGTAGCCTCCACACTGCAGCCCATCTTGGCTGCAGTACAGGTAGAAGCTGCCTAGTGCAGGGAGCTCAGGCCTACCACACAGGCCACTGTAGTGGGCAGGGTTGCCAGGCATCGGCAGGGGGGACAGCTGGGGTGCAGGGAAAGAAGGCTGGTGCAGTTCCTGCTTGGGGGCAGGTGACTCCTCGCCTGGGCGCCCAGGCTCCGGCTTCAAGGCTGCCTGCCCACCCATCAGCAGGGGCAGGTGGGGGCGCAGCCCCAAGGGGCTCTCCAGAGCCTTGCTCAGGGGCTGGTAAGGTGGCTGGCTGGCTGGCCCACGAGGGGTGGCAGATGGCCATGGCTCCTCGGGGTGCTTTTGCCAGCCGGGTGGACCTACGGCCTCCCCAGAGCCAAGCCCCTGACGGGCCTTGGGATAGTTCTTGCCATTGACTTTAGCCCACTTTGGCCTCGGAACCCTCAGTGCTGGTGGCTCTGTGGAGCGCCCATCTGCTTCTGGGTGGGCACGAGGTGGCCTCAAGGGTAGCTCCCGCTCCTGGCTCAGCTTTAGGAAGGCAGCTGCATTCAGGCTGGCCAATCTCTTGGGAGCTGGGTCACCATCTCGACGAGCACCCTCCTCAGGTGCTGGCTCTGGGGACAGGTCCCGACTTCCCCCTCCGAGGTCCTCTAGCCGGGGCCGCTTCTTGGAAGAGGACCAGCCCCCACTGGCCCGGTCACGGTCCCGACTGCGGTGAGGGTCTCCCCCTCGACTGCGACGAGTGCCGGCCAGGCTGCTGGCATCCTCCCGCTCCAGCAGCAGGTTATTGAGGGCCTCTGCATTGAGGGAGGCCAGGCGCCTCTTGCGGGGCTGGGCAAGGGCAGTGTCCTCACTGGATGGGGCTGGGCTGGGGGGCTTGGGCAGGTCAGGGGGCAGCTCATCAGCCTCATCTGCACTCCGCGGACCAGCCACATTCTCCAGGCGGGTCAACAGCACTTTGCAGGCCTTAGGCTTCTCAGGAACTAATGGGCGCTTACGAAGTGGGTAGTTCTTGCGGCGCCCTGTGAGGTGCCCTGGGCTCTCAGGCATGCCTGCTTCCACACTCTCCGCCCCCTGCTCCATATTGCTGCCTTCCATCTGCAGGGGCTCCCGGCGGCCAGTGGGGCCCGAACTCAGCATGGGAAGGGACTTCCTCCGCGTGTGTGTCATGGAGTACTTTCGATCTGCAGGGCAGAAGGCAGGCAATGAGAGAAGCCCACCTCGCCCTGCCCTGTCTGCCTCTCCTCTGCTGCAGCCCATCCAGCGCCACCCCCCGCCCCCAACCTTCCGTCATTCTGGCCTACACTCATCCCATCTACAGCCTGGCTTTTCCCAAGACCCCTCTTCCGGGGTGGGGGGGGGGGTCCAGTGGGATCAGGCTACCAACAGCTGTGCAAGGACTGGCTGCCCCACTCTTCTCTTAACCTAGGGTCCTTCTTTGAACTAAGCCCCTATGGAAGGATGCAGACCCTGGGATGAGAAGACAGAAAGTGCTGGGGGCAAAGTTCTCAGTCTATCTATTCTTCTCCCACTAGATACTCACTGCAGGTCAAGAAGAGGCTGTGAAGATGCCAAGCCAGGATAGGGGCTTGGATGGTGGGAGCCCATCTGTTCCTTTAAAAACATCACCAACCCTTCCCCCATCCTGGGGCTTCTGCGATTGGCCACAGGAGGATAAGGACATGGACAGTGGGGAGCTAAGGTGAGGAAGCTGCCTGCTGGACTGTGGAGGTAGCAAAGTCCAGCCTGTGGGGACACCCTGCCGGGCACATACAGCAGGAAAGCCATAACCTGCATTTTGCTGGAAAAGCCCCCTGAAGGGGAAGGCCTGGCCTTGAGGAGTCCATGGTCAGGGGAGGTCTGGGCCAGCCCTAGAAGCCAGACCCACCATGGTTCAGATTCTAGGGAAGGGCAGCCCAAACAGTGCCTGTGCCCAGAGAAGGGATGTCCATAAGGCAAGGGCCAGAATCCCTGGGTAGGAAACTCACGGAACACAAACTAGGCCTGTGGTATAGCTTTAAACCCTCACCAGCCACTAAGAGGGAAATGAAGTATCAAAGGAAAGAACTAACTCAGGGGATAAAATGGGCTGCCTTGCTAGTCCTGCCCTATTTCTCAGGTCTCCTTCCTGGTAGGCAAGAAGCTGGGCAGAGAAGAGGACTGGGGGTGGGGTGGAGTGGAGTGGGGGTAGCGGCAGAAAGCCCAAAGCCCCAGAGAGAAGATGCCCACTTGACCAGGCATCATCCCCTAACTTTACTTGGCAAATACTCCCCTTGCCCCCAACATACCTGGGGCAGCCTGGGCCCCCTCCTGAATGAGAGGCCAGAGCTGGGCTGTATCCTGGAAGCTGGCATGGCCAAGGCAATGGAGAACTGGCGGGTGGGGGGTGGGGGTGTCAGAGTCAGTGGTCAGAGACTAGTGTGCTGTTCACTCCTTACCTACTCCCCAAAGCAAAGCAAGGTGCTGCCAAATAAGGTGTCAGACAAGGCTCTGCCCTCTCTGGCACCCTGCAACCCCCTCCCCACCCAGCAAGCCCAGGCTTTCCAGCTTAATTTCCCCACTGCTATTGTTATTCATACTCACTCTCCCCAGAAGCTGGGAGCAGTCCCTGCTGGGCCAGGATTTAACCCTGAAAGTCCCAAGCCTGACAGCTCCCAGGAATTCCTGAGCCCTTCCCAGCTAGCTCCTTTGGCCTTGGGCCAGCGGCTGGGGTCACTGGGTACCTTTTCTCCTGACACATACTGCACTAGTTGAGAAAGAGTGCTCAGAAAATGAGGCTGAGGGCACCGTGGGTGTCCCTCGCCCTCAAGAAAGGACTCGGAAAACTGGAAAAGGGAGGCACTGTGCCAGGCATTGCTCTGGCCACGTGCGGGGACCTGCCACTGCCCAGAGACCAGGCCGGGACAAGGCAGAGTCACAGGAGACAAATCCATTCCTTCCTGAAGCACAGACAGGAGAGCTCCTTAAAAAATCCCAGGCATCTGCTAGGCTGCCTAAGACTTTTTCCTGCTTCTAATCAGGGTGACCACCCATCCCTGTTTGCTCAGCAGGCTTATTAGCAATGCCTCCTTTTACTCTCAAAAGCATCCCAATTGCTTAAGATCCACAGGCCCTTTTCTCAAATGCAGGGCACCCCTGTGCTGGAGGAGGCGCAGCAACAAGAAGCACATCTGTATTTCCTACGAAAGCCTAGGCCCAGCCCTTCCCCACCCCCAAAGGGCCTGGAGACAGGATTTGTGAACAGACCGCAGAGCTGAGCAAGAACCGAAGCCCCTCAACAGGCCCCAAGTTACCAGAGGAGTCCGGCCTGGGAATGGCTGGGGGCCAAGGCTGAGGTCACCTGGGCTTGTGGCCTTTAAGGACATGGACACCAAGTACAAAGCAAGTACAGGGCCAGATGGAAAAGAGAGGGTGCTCAGGGAGGTGCTTTCAAGCCTGGCAAACAAAAGAGCTCTTAGCTGAGAGGTGACTGGCCTGTCCCTTATTCCCCCCCATCCGCCCCCAGTTTGCTGGTGGACCAGCTGCAAGAGTGGACTCTGGGATACTTGCCTCCCTTCTCAACACGCAAAAGGTCCCAGCAGGTGAAGGTTCGGAGGGAGCCTTCCACTGTAGGGAGACTGGCCCCAGAACTTGGGGTTGCATTCCCTGTAGTATCGTACCCACTGTCCCCTGATCCCAGGAAGCCTCTAAATCACAGGATGCAAGTCACATTTCCAAATCAAGCATAAGAGCCTACTGCTAGCTTCCCTTGAATCCACCAAATCCCTCATCACCAGCAAAAGAACTCCTAGCTTTCCTGTGGTGCCTAAGGCAGCAATGTCACTCACTGTTCTGAGGAGAGGCTGGGGTCTCTGCTGCCTCCCTCGCTGCCCTCCAGTCTGAGGAGAGTGAGAGAATGAGTCATGCTTTGAAGCCAGACTTGTGAGAACTTCGGCTGCAGCTTTTCCCTGGGGTGGGGCTGGGTGGAGGGGGCTCCCAGCCTGCCAGGCCCCTCTAACCTGCAGGGGTGGCCCAGCTCAAAGGGGGGAAGAAAATCCTGGGAAAGCAGGAGGTGTGGCTCCCATTCCAGCTCTGCCAATGCTCCTGCTGTCCTGTCCTTACACACTAGCTCAACCAGAAACTTCCTACCACTGCAAAGAGACAAGGGTGCCTGGGTTCTCTCAGCACCACCCTTCTCTTTGGGAAGCCTTGTCCTCCCAGGCATACATGGTCTGGGCCCCCTTGAGAGAAGGTTCTTAGGAGGGACTCCCCAGGACACATTACTGCTCACCTAGACTGTGTCAAGCTAGCTCACACTGAAGAAGACCAGTCTGATCGTCCCTAGCCTGATTAGCCAACAGCCAGCTGCCATGAAGGACAGTGGCTGGCCGGTGTCCTCCATACCAAAGATCCAGCAAACCACAGGTTGAATCTAAAATCACAAGTGTATTCTAAAGACAGCAAACAGGCCATCACAGCCCCAGGCACTTTGGGTCACAAAACTGAGCTGAAGTGTCCATATCCTGTACCCCATGTCTGCTCAGGACTAGAAGTCAACTCTACAAAAGTAAAAAGGGAAGGAAGACTTGAGTCTTGCCCGCAAACTGCAGCAGCATCATGCACCACCCTCCACTCTCACAGGCAGAGCACACCCAAAGTGCCGTGTGCAAGGGAGGGTCAGAGGCCTGGAGGAATGTGGGCTGTGGGCACTGCTGAAGGGAAAACCAGTGTGTCAAGTCCAGATCACTCCTGCAAACGGAGGCTGCCCTTGGGCTCTCAGCTTTGGCCGCAGCTCTCCCCCCACCCTTACTTACCCAGCTTCTAGAGTATACACCCACCCCCATTCTTAGAGGTTCAGGACCCAGGACTCTGCCCCACTACCCTTCCTGAAATCTCTGCATTTTAAATTCTACTTTTCAGGCTTTTTGCTTTATTTTTAATAGGAGGAAAGTATGCAGGGGGGTCTTAGGCAACGGCAGACTAGCTGGTCACCTGGGTGAGGGTCAGGAAGGTTCCTGACCCAAGCCACCTCCCAACTCCGATTACACCTAAAGCTACACGGTTGGCACTGAATTAAGCACTTCCTTCCTTTGCGCTCTCTCGGAATAATTTCCACACTCCCCCAAAGGAATAACAGTTTTTCATGAGCACTGACTTTCCTGAATCTTCTATCAGAGAAGAAAAGCAGCAAGAGCACAAAGGCACGCTGCTGTTGGTTGAAATTTAGTTGGTGTTACTTCACGGAAAAACAGGTGAAGCTGCTGAAATTCTTATGATGAAGCCAGGTTAAGTTGAGTCTGGGGTCCCTCCAATCCCCCATGGCTGGTAAACTGGAAAGAACCAAACCTTCAAGCGAGGTGGACCTGGATTCGAATGTCAGCTCTGCCCCTGGTTAGCAACTTATTTAACTTCTCTGAACCTGATTTGTTCATCTAAAATGGATAAATCAAAAGGAATTTTAAGAATGGTGGTGAGGATGACACTAGTCTCTGTGCAGAAGCCTAGTAGGGTAGGAAGCAGGCAGACCAACTTCTCCCCCACCCTCCAGACCCACAGAGGAAGGCAGTGGCTCTTGGCTTGGGGGGCAGGTTCCCCACATCAGGAGCCCAGAGCTGTTGGGGCTGAGAGAGATCTGAAAACCTAGCCTACACCTGAACTCTGCTCTGCTTCTATTCTGCCAAAGACACCCAAGTGTCAACCCCAGGTAAAGATGGAGAGGCTATGGCAGGACTTGTGTGTGTGGGGTTCCATCTACCACACAGGGAGAGGACAGGGGCAGAAACTGTATCCCAACAAACCCTAAACAACAGCTCTGTGCCTCTGGGAAACACTCAACTGGATGGTGAAAAGCCCAGGGGATGGGGTCAGGGGGGCGTGCGTTTGCCAGCTTCCGCCATCTGACTGCTGCTTCAGCACGGACACCCAGAGACAGCAGAAGTGCCCGAGTCCCCGGGATGCTGCCCTGGAAGAGGAACCAGTGGCCTCGGCCACCACCGACTCCAACTCTCTAGTGCCTGTTTAGCTTCACCTGCTGTGGGCACCCAATTCACTCTGCAGTCAAGCTGATATCCTACAACCCTGGGCAGGAAGCACCCACCCCACCAGAGGGAATTGGCCTGACCCATCTGGCCATAGCTTGTTTTATAGACTGCCTTCAGGTCTAGTGGTCTAGTGGCCAGACCACCTGCTCCTCATACTTCACTGTGGAGGCTCCCAGGAACTCAGAAAGGTGGGAGCAGCTGTACAGTGAAGGTTCACACCCATCACGCATTGGGTCTGGTATCTCAGCCAACCCAGCCTGGCATCCGGGTCCCATCTTTGGCTACTTCTGTCTACCCGGACCATCCCAGCAAGAGGGCCCAGGCATACAGGCCCAGAGCAGCACCCAAGTGCCCAGAACCCCCACTTACTTCTGGCTCCAGACGCAAAGCTGGACACCAGCCTCTTGTAACTGTAAAGGAACACAAATCTCAGTGGGGAGTTTTGACTCAAACTATAAAGTGGACTCTTCGATTTTATATGAGAATTACAATTACATTCATGAATATAGTTAACAGTACAGATGGTGGAATCTCCTCAGTAGAAAATGCCAGGGCCCTCATTGTGGGACAAGGCCCTTCTTTTAGTGGGGGCTGAGAGTGAGAGAGAGAGTGTACCCCTAGGGTCCAGAAATCAACATACACACATGGACAACTGCACTACGACAGTGGGCAGAGAGCACTGTATTTTAGTCACACCATGGTGCTCTGCTTTAAGAAATTCTAACCTGACAAATTAGAAGGCAATCACATGCAATACAAAACTGGTCTTTAGAGGGTTTCCTTAAAGGCACACGCACCTACTTCGGGTGATCTGCTCTCTCTAGCTTCTTCCTAGTGCACAGCTTCTCTGTGCACAAAGTAGACCTGTAGCTGCAGGAGCCATTCCCGCTAAGCCAGAGCACCTGCTACTCATTCCAAGGCACATGGCATCTCTTGTTACCTTTGCTCATTCAGCCAACATCTGCTGACCTCCCACCATGGCTCAACACAGCAAATGTGACACCTGCAGGGGCTAGAAGCCACTTCATACTGCTGCTAATCCTAAGTGCGCTTGGTCCACAGCCTGAACTCTGAGCCTTGGTTTCCTTGTCTACACAGCAAAGTTGTTATGAGGATCAAGTTGAATGAGCACGTGTGTCAAGTGCCTAGCAGAATACCTGGTATAAGTCAGGTGCACAACACAAGCTCGTTCTTTTTCCCTGCGTGTCAAGTATTAGGCTAAATGCTGAAGAAAAATGCAAAAAAGACTATGAAACTGGAGCGTGGGCTGGTAGGAAGAAAGAGGACAAGCGAGTGTGACAAGGATTGTAACACGGTGCTTAGAGTTTGATGTGGAGAGCTATGGCTCCACGGTAGCCTCACTAAGTGAAATATGCGCCAGGTCTTCGTTTACAGACACTGACTGAGGGCCTGTTTCATGCGCGGTGTACTGAGGAAAAAACAACCTGAGAAATGTGCTTCATCAATGCTTGGATGTAGGAAGGAGCGACGGACAAAAACTGAAGTCTTGAGGCAGGAGACAGATTAAAGTATTCCCAGACTCACCCTTATTAGCTCCATGTAGGATTACTCCAGCCTGGGGGACAAGAGAGTTCCAGGCTAAGGCTCCCTCAGACTCTCCCAACCAGACTCCACAGTGCCCAGGCTGGGCCAGCAGCAGATCTATTCCTGCAGCAGGATCCATTCACTCTGGGCAGTTAAAAGTGTGGGAGAAATAAAACAGAAAGATACAGGGCGCCCCAAACCTCAGCAACAGGTCCTCAGCAGAACTGAGAGGAAATGTCTTGCTACTGACACACAATTCTTCAAAAAACACGACAATATCTCACGAGTCTGCTCTGGGCACCTGCCCAGAAGGGCAAAGGATATGTGTCGGTTCAACCACCAGGACACTCCAGGAACCAACAACTTAGATTTCTAAAGCGGCTTGCCAAGACTGGAGGTGCTATCTCTTGTCCTGAACAGAAGCAGCTGGCTGGCCAGGCCAAGCTGGGAGCTCTGCCCTCAGCCTCCCCAGCAGAGTGCTAACCTTCTGAATGAGCCAGCCATGAAGAACGAGACCCAAGACCAGGCCTTCCCAACACTCCACCAGCACAAGCAGAACCACAAGTCCAACCCTACCAGAGTTACAGGCACCCCACACAAATACCTCAGACATGACTAATTAACTAAGTGATTAGGGCCACCCTCATTAGGATGCAAGCTCTATGGGGACAGGTGGGCTCTGCCTGCCTTACCACTAAATCTCACCCACAGGGCTTAATAAAAGCTTGTTGAGTGAACAAAGATCTGGCCACCTACCTGCTCCACCACATTTAAAACATTTCTACCCTAGACTGATGGCATCACTTGGAGCCCAGGACAGGAAACTCTGACCCCCTAATTCTCTCCCATCCCCAGGACTGTGCCTCTTCAGCGTAATCAACAGTTCAACAGGGCTACTTTAGGAAATCTCTCGTATTTACACAGCACAATGCTCTTTCACTACTATCCTTTTCCTTCTCTCTCCCAAATAGCCCAGCTATACCTCAGGAATATATTCCGCTCACTCCACTTCTTACCATAAACCGTTAAGCAAGCAAGGGTGGCACACTCTAGTATAGAGGCACACTTGTATTAAGACAAAGAACGCCACAGATATTAAGGTGAACTCAGCAGCGAAGAACCAGAGTTAGCATTATCAGTCCCCAAATCACCGAAGTGTGCAGTGTAGGGAATTCTCAATTCAGCACAGAGGCTTCTAGTCTAACAGGATGGCTGATGTTTGTCAAGCACTCACTACCCACCCTCCACTCTCCGCAGGTACCATTCACTCTCACTTATCCTCACAACCGCCTCATGAGGTGGTTGCTATCATCTCTTCCTAACAAGGAGAGAACAGGTAGAGAGGGTAAAAGAACTCGCCCACACTCCTGTGCTGTCAGTGCTAGAGGCAGGGCATCTAGGGTCAGTCCCCCAAAGCCCACAGCCCCACTGCAATACAGGACAACTGTGGGCTCACAGACCAACATTCAAGATCAACTTGTACATTCAATTTTGTTTTTCTGTGTTGTTTTAAATTATTAGTAATAGCATCTTATTTATTTTTCCTAATTTTTCACCACAAAGGAACTAAAGATGTACTCCAATTAAATGGCATTGGTGGGCTGGCCAGAGAACATAAACATAATTTTACAAATTGTTTCTACAGCAAAGTCTGCTCAAAATCCCCAGTCAACTCTTATATGCACTTTGGAAAGAAATCCATTTTATATCCCAGAAAGGGGTGAGGGCTTCAAAGATACGTCGTCTTGATTTTACAATAAATCCAGAAATGAAGGCTACAGACTTCCCCCACGGATCTCACCACATCGCTTGAACCAGATGGAATCTTCCTCCAGTCTGAACTGCAATCAAGACTGCAATTTGGTCATCACACTCCAAACAGCAATCTTAATATTCAAAGATGTGTCAGCTACCCCTTGGCTACCTCCCTGTGGGCTGAGTAAATCTAAGTCCTTTCAATGTTCTCTGGAGATCATCTCTTACAGTCGTTTCACCCACTTTATAATTCTTTTCTACATTGTCCGATCTGTGTGAACCCCTCCAGGCACGTGGCAGGGGACGCCCCTCACTTCTCGATGAGGGCCTGCCGACTTTGACTATAGTAGGAATGTGACTCCATCTTCCCTCCTGACATACCTGTCAGGGTATCCTGGCATCAAAATGGACCCTAATTTCTTTCCCATGATTTCTTCCAAGATCTTCTAAACCCTAACAATTCACCTCTGTTCAACCACCTGGCCAAATGAGAATGTGATTAACAATCTCCTCTCCACTCCCATTTTAGACAGGTAGGCTATAGCCGGAGACGGGCCTAAGTGTGGGCCACCCCTCTCCTCTGCAGGAAACTGAAGGAGCTCCGTGGGGGTTCCAGATTGAAGGGAAGTAGGAGCAGCCATCACCACTCCAGGTGAGATCTTGGGGTCACAAAAGGTGGAAAGCATACCAGGTCCCTCCTCCTTAACTAAGGATGGAGGGGAGGTGGACAAAGCTCCCACCCCAACCCCCACCCCCTGTTCCACCACAAGCCACTGGAAAAGGAAACTAATGAGAAAAAAGACATAGACACCAAGTTCCTGCCTGGCATCGATCCTGTTAACTAAGAGTCACTTATTTTTCGTTCAGGTAACTCAGTCACGGTGCCTTGGAAAACAAATTCCCATTTCAAATCTCAGAAAGGCTCAGAGACAAACCCATTCTTTTATTCCTGGTGGATCAGGCCTGCAGGATCTCAAGGACAACATTTTTGTTTTTGTTTTTTGTAGGATGCTGAGTCAGGTGAATAACCAACCAACCTCTGCAGGTGTTTCCCGCTGGGAAAAATGGAATCTGGCTGAAAATCCTTCCCAGGACACAATACAAAGTCTCGAGCAGGACTCTGCCCTGAGGCCTGCTCACCAAACCCACAGTCCTCTGGTTGTGAGCTTCTACACCACCCCGCCTAGGGCACCGATCCCCCCACTGGAACCCCAGGGCCTGCTGCTGCTACTCAGCTCTGCAAAGCCAAGGGGGAGAGGGAACTCAGTGGAGCTGAGGGGGCTTGTCCGGCCATCTGGACAGGCCCCTGCAGCCTCGACTGCTGCTGTTCCTCCTCCTCCTCCTCCTCCTCCCTGTTAGCCGGGTTACTGCTCATTAGTGGTAGTACCAGGAGGTGGGCAAGGGACACGTAAAGGAGCTGAAATTCAAACCAGCCCATTTCATTCCAGTTAGGTGCCTCCCATAAAACCAGGCAGGATTTCATCATCCAAGTTCTCCCTGTCCCCTGTCCTGAGGAGGTCGAAAGAGCCCAAACTTTGAGGAGCTGCAGAATCTCAGGACCCCAGGCGTCAGGAGCCTAGGTTTCTAATCTTCGTGAGCTGTTGACTATTCTCTGTATTTTCTGTCTTGTCACGGTTAACAGACCCTCTAGCCGTGAGCTGACCCACAGAGTCAAGGCCCTGGACCTACAGAGCAGGAGTGCATGCTGGGGCTGCCCTTAGTATCGAAGCACTCTCCTTGTCCCTCCAAAGTCCCCGGCATAATGGCAAGTTCACAAAGGAAGTGAGTCTTGCCAGACTGTGCTAGCGAATTCCCATAAATACTTGGGCCAGGGTAGTACTGCTTATGTAAAATGCTTCCCCATTGAGAGATGCTGCTTTATTTACATTCTTCACAACCCATTCATAAAAAGGAGGCCCTTTAATGTTGGGGCTGTTCGTATAATGCTCCATAAACCCGGCAGCTTCGGCTGGCAGCCTTAGTTCAACACAGGCTACTTCTCAACTCCAGAGACTTTTTTCCCTTAAGATTTTTTTTTCTTTAATGACTCACCTTGCGACAGGGCGCTGAGGCCAGATGTTGCCGGAATAAGGCCAAGAGGAATAAGGACAGATAAAATGAAAACACACAAGTCCTCCTGAATGCTAGGACAGAGAGGTGGGGAGAGATGAAAATCAATAAATTGAAAATCCCCATACAACTTCAATGTGAAGTATGTATTTTGGGAAGTTGAATTCCTTCCAGGTTTACTGAAACTGCCTTTAGGGATGTCAAAAGGGTCCCCGACTTATACCTCTACATACCAGACGTGGTGTGGAGGAATTTTTTTTTTTAACCCCGAAACAAAAGAAAGATGAAGGCTCATTCTGGCTTTTAACTTGCATTACGGATGAATAAAAAACAGTAATTTTCTCTGCTTCTTCACAGACATGTTCCAGGGGCTGCTGGATCCAAGAGGGGCACAACTGGCTCAAGGTAATGAAACTCAGACAAACCCCAGAAAGAGAAGAAGGACTGTGCTCTAGGATGCACAGCAAAACAGCCTGAGCAGCTGAGGAGAGAGCCCAGGAAATGCATTCTGAGGTAGCTTGTCTTCCGCTATAGTAGAAGCAAGGAAGAGAGAAGTAGTAGGGATTTTTTTTAATTGACGGGGAGCGGTCTGCATTGCCATGGCAACTGTGAGGGGTGGCCTTCCCGCTTGGAAGGGAAATGCTGGTCCATTAATCATCAAACTGGGGCACAAAAGGGAGGTTTGGGGGAAAGGGGATGGATGCACAATTTATTTTTTCACTGTCTAGACTCAAACCAGTCACCAGCCCTCTTTCACATTTCCCCCATGGTCCAAGGTTTGATGGTAAACAAAATCGGAAGTTCCAAGAGAGCTGGGATCCTAGCTTTCCCTTCTGATGGGTCCAGTGTGGGGCTGATCACGCCTCCATGTCAGTGATAATCACCTCTTCCAATGCCAGTCCCCAAAGTCCTGTCCACGGGCCAGACCAGGAATCTTTTTCTTTTCTGTTCTCAAAACCGTGTTTTCTCCCTCATTTACACCCAGGATTGAGAAGAGATAAAACATATGGATTCATTTAGCATGGACAACAAGGAAAATTGCATAAGAGCAGCAAAGCCGGGTGGAGAGAATGGCCTGGTGGGGTAGGAGGAAAACAGGATTCCAGCCCTTTTCCAATTCATGTCTATATGGTGTCATGTGAGCAATCCATAGGACAGACTCTCCACCAGCTGGAATATCAGAAACAACAGCTAAGTTTCGTTTGTTCCCCACGCTAAAGCAACCCCAACCCCAGTGTGCCCTATGTGTGTGCTTTTGACAGAAAATATTGGAAACCACCAAGGACTCCATACTGAGCATTTCTTAGGAAGAAGGGAAGGTTTCCCCTGTTCCCAATCAACTAAGCAGCCAATTGCATTTATTTATTTATTCAACAAAACAACACACACTGCACTATACTAGAAATCCTGAAATATTCTCTCTCTCTCTCTCTCTCTCTCACACACACACACACAGATTTAACACTCATACTGTCCCTTGTCTTAATAAACTTCCAACTTACAAAACCACTCAAGAAGACACCATGTTATAAAATTCAGGGTCACAATCCCAGAGGCAAGCAATGTTGGCCTGGAGTGGCCTGACAGCAAAACAAAGATGAGTAGGGTTCAGGTGGGAAGAGAGGAAGGCAAAAGGCTCCTCGCTAGGGACTACTGGAGAGAACAGCAGACGGAAAGATGCAGGGAGATAGCTGTGTCCAGCATCAGGGGAGAGCCGTAGAGGACATGTCTAGGGTCAGACTGCAGGAAAAGGAGAGCCACTCAAAGTGTGTGAACAGGGGAGTGACATGGGGGAAGGAGTGCTTTAGGAAGAAGGCTCTAGCAGCTGTGTACAGACTGGATCAGAAGGGCCACAGGAAGCAGGAGGGAAAAGGGGGCCATGACAACATAGGCCTGACATGGGGACAGCAGAACAACAGGAAGAAAAGGGAGATACAAAAAACAAAGAAAGTCTTAACTGGAGTAGACTCTCCAGAGCAAACCCTCCTAAACACCTGAGCTGTCTGACTTGAGTCTGCTGCCAGGCAAGAAGAGCCTGTCAAAGAGGGAAACACTGTTTTGGTAATTTCCCTTTACGTCCCAGTGGCCAGACCAGCTCACCCCCTTCTGACTGCTACCAAAAGAAATCACATACCGTGTGGCCCTAGGGGAGGCAAGAAGGCCTTGAAATTCTTCACCATTCTCTGAATCTTAGACGTACAATTACATCCTCTCAGAATAAACTTTAGTCTCTTGCATGAGGTAATACCTCCCTTTCCCACAAGCCTCAACTCCACTCAGGCTGGGGTTTAGACCCTTCTGAGGAGGGGGCCAGAGGGCGACCATGAATTAACTCCATGTCCATACTAAGCAAGGCTGACATGCAGCCTTCCCAGGATTATAGCCAACCACAGCTAGGAGCAGCTCCTAATCAACAGCCACCTGAGGTGGGACTTGAACCCAGAAACTCAGCAAAAGCAGACATTCAAAACAGTCTCAGCCTGTCTTTGTGATCACAACTCTTCAAAGAGGTACAGGGTCCCATGGGGAGCCCAGGAATTCTGAGTGGGTTTTTAGAAATGGAAAACAGCATCGAGCTTAGAGCAGATCACTGGTGGGGACAGATGCACTCAGTAGCTTAAGCCACTGGTTCCCAAGTGTCCTCTAGCTAGCCAAGGACAGTGGTGTCCCTCCAGGACATGTGCTCCCTCTAGGGTCCTTTTCTCCGTTTTTCAAAAGACATGGGAGTGGAGATGGTGCTGGGAAAGTCTCTCAGGTGGCATAAAGGAAAAAGACTGGAAACCTTTTCATTTAATCATTAAATTCCTGCCTGGATTTATAAACTCCAGCTACTCATTTCCCTTTGTGGGTACCTTCCTAGCTAAAGAAAAGTGCTGAAAACAATTGTGGATGGGTTGCTGGAGAACACTGGGGGGGGGGGGGGGAGCATCTCCTAGTCTCCAATCCAATTGGTCTTCTGCCCTAAGACTGTCGACAATAGACGACTAGAAGATATCCCAGGTGGGACTAAACCTCTGTCCATGGAGCAGACACTGCTTGCTGAAACCCCTCGTTCCTGGCAGGGTCTAGAGTGGCTCACCAGACTGTCGCCTTGGAGTCTACCAACCCGGTCGTCACCAGCCAAGGCCCACCTTGTGCACCCCACCTCTGCCCCTCTGCTTCGGCCGGGTCGACCCCACTCTTCCCAGAACCAGGAGGCGATCGGCGGCTGGAGTGGTGAGCCACTGCCGCAGCTTCTCCCGGCGGGCACCCCGGGCCCCGTCGCCCGCCTCTGGGGGTGGGTGGCTCGGACCTGTTCCCCTCCCCGACGCCACCACCTGCGCCCGCTCAGGCGCCGCCTTTGTCCGGCGCTTCACCGCGGAGCGGGCCCCTCGGGCCCGACCTGACCTGGCCCCCGGCCCCAGAGAAGAGGCGGCGAGGCGGGCAGGGCCAGACCAGGCCCGGCCGCGAGCACGGGGTCCCGCTGTCACTTGGAGGCGGTCTGACAACTTCGATCCCCCCGCCCCACCTCGGACTCGGCCGCCGCTCCGCAAGGTCTCCGCCGGGCCTCCCGCGGCCCACACTCGCTCCTCGAACCGGTTCCCTTCCGTCTTCGGCGCCTCCCTTCCTCCCGGCACGATAGGGTCGGGTCTACACTACCCCCCGCCCCGGTGTGGCCCCCATCCCCAGCCCCCCATCCAGCAACAACCGGTCACCTCCCAGCGCGGGAGGGCGCCCCCCACCCTGAGCGGGCGATCCCGCGGCGCCGCCCCCGGCCGCGGCCCCTTGCCTCGGGGACCGCGATGGGGGAGGGGGCGCGGCGGGAGGGGGTGCCGGGGGCCTTGCCGCCCGCGCACTCGGAGGCGAGCCCGCTCCACCGCGGCGAGGAAACGACCGGCGTCCTCCCGCCCTCCGCGGCCCGGGACGCCCGCGCCGCCGCCGCCCGGCCGAGCTGCCACCCTGCGGCCGCCACCCACCCCGCCCCCAGCCTGAGTGGCGGGCGGCCCCCGGGGGCTGTCACCTCGAGGCGCGCTGCGCTCCCCGATGGCGGGACCGTGGCGCCGGACCCGGGGGAGGGAGGCGGCGCGAGCAAGCGGGCGGCCGCACCTGCTTCGCGTCGTCCGTCCGTCCGTCCCTTCCCGGGCTGGCGGGGGCGGCGGCGCGGCGCGCTCGGTGGGGCGCGCTGACGGGCGGCCGGTCCTCTCCCCTTCACTCGTTGCCTCCCTAGCTCGCTCCCTCTCGCCCGCTCGTCCCTTTTCCCTCCCTCCTCGACCCCGGCCCCTAGCTCACCCGGACAGCGGCGCGGACGGCGCGGCTCTGGGCGCCCGCAGGCCCCAGCCGGGCTGGAATCCGGCGGCTGGAACCCCCCGGGGGCGCTCAATTCCCGGGCTCCACGCTGCTGCGTCAGCGCCTCCTCCTGGGGGCCGGGGCCGGGCGGGCGGAGCGGGGGCCGCGGCCGGGCGGGGCCGTCGGAGGGGCGGGAGCGCCTGGCCGGGGCGGGCGGACGGCGGGGGCCGGACGGGCGGGGCAGGCGGCCGGACGGGCGAGCGGCGGGGGCCGGGCTCCGGGATCCGCTACGCCGCTCGCGGTTCCCCCACAAACTCCCCGAGAGCGGAGCCTCCGCCGCCCTCCTTCCTGCTTCCTCGTCCCCAGCCAATCAGCGGCGCGCCCCTCGGCCAGCTCCGCCAATCAGCCGCCCCGCCCTGCGCTGGCCCCGCCAGCCAATCCGGCCCTCGGCTCCCCCTCCCGGTCTCCGACCAATCAGAACCGTGGGTCGGTCGTCCCAACGCAGGGGGCAGCACGAGGCGGCCGGGGGAGGCGGTGCGGGGAGTGGTGGGGCCTGGGGGGAGGGGTACGGTGCCAAGGGTGGTGGCGGGGGGTGGTTTTCTTTGCCGGCTTCTTGGATTTTTTCTTCGGCTGCAGAGCCTGAACCGGTATCCCATGGTGACCCGACCCAGGAGCCCCAGTCCCCCAGCTGCTACCCCATCCCCCGAGAAATCTTATCTCGCCCCCGCCCTGGCCGTCACCCCTCTACATCCCCTTTCCCCCTTCTCCTCCCTAGCACACACTGTAGAAAACTGCGGACCGAGAAGCACCCCACCCTCGCCAGCGGCTGCTGCCCCCCGGGCAAAGCCTCGGGAAGACCAGCCGAAAAATCAAGCGAGGACAACCCCCCTTTCCTGCAGAAAGGGCCCCAGACTCCAGCGAAAGGGCCCCGACTGCTGAGAAGCCCCTCCCGCCCTTGCCTCATCTTTCCGACTTCCCTGCCTGCCACGTCTCCTTTCCTTTCAAGCAAGGTCGGTCCTAGCTCGGTAACCCCTCACCCGCATCTCTTTTTCCTCTTTCTCCCCTTCACCTACCGCCCCCCACTCCAGCTCCTAATTCACCTTTCTCAGAAGCCGAGTGTGGAACCCTCATCCATTCCCAGCTGACAGCAGAGCCTGGTCTGTGAGTCCTTGACACCCACACACCCTCTTCCACCACCGCGGGCAACATCTGAGCTCTCCGGGGGAGGAGGGAGGGGGCGGGCAGCCTGACAGCCCTGACTGGACTCCCTCCCTGGCGTCCCCAAGCCAGGATGGGACCAAGCGTGGACACTTACCTGCCTTCCCCCTAGTCACCGAATGCTGTGGCTCCGTCTCACACCCACAGACGTGCCTTTCCAAGCCCGAGCACGCTCGCGGGGTCAGCGGGGTGGGTGGGCACAGCAGGCTGAGGTCACACGGAGGTGTGGGAGGTCCCTGGGAGGTGCGGGAAGGGGCCGTGTCTTGGACAGCTTGTGTCGCCTGAGTCGGCATAGGGCTTCGCTTCAATAAGCACTGGCTGTGCACATAGTAGGTTCTTGAGAAATGCTGAGTCCACCCCAGAACAAAGCCTCATTCCCAATTCAGGCGGGGGAGGGGAGCTTTGGGAGGTAAAAGGAGCAGCAGCAAAAAGGGTAGTGTCAAGTCACCAGAGCGCTGGGAGCAGCCCAGGGAGGGGCTGGGCCGCGGACTGCCTCTGGCAGAGAGAAGCACCCTGAGTGCTGGGGCTGCCTGAGCGTGAGGAGAAAGCCAGCCTTGGAGTGTGGCTGAGGGGCTCCTCCTGCACCACACATGCTGCCTAGTGTTTCCTAGCCCTTGAGACTCCGGCACTCACCCAGGCAGCCTTTAAGACCATCAGGGCTGTTAGCCCCTATGGCGGGGAAATAGAACTCTAAAAGATGGTTTCCCCATCTGCCTCCAGAGCTGTCAAGGGGGCCCAGACAGTCTAAGCTGTGTTGGGAAACACGTTTAAAGGACATGGTCACCCAGCAGGGGAGGTGTGTGAATGAAAGCTGAAAGCTAAGACCATGGCATGGAAACTTCTCAAAGAGCCAGGTTCTCCTAGATAAGTGCCCCTACTTCTCCTACCTCCCACCCTTAGGGAAAGCAAATTCCCCAAACCTATAAAAGTAGGACACTAAAGGATTTCTCCCCTCCCCGAGCCTCCCAGGATAAGGATTCCTAGCAGTACCCCCCACCCCCAGCAGCCAGGCCAGCCCTACCTCCCCCCCCCCACCTCCCAAACTGCCCCTTCTCCCTGTTCGGGTGTGCTTCATGTGCTGATGTTCCCCACCCCTCATCGGAGACTGGTGGTGGAAGGTAACAGCAGCAGTGGCCGCTGGAGCTGAGCCATGCCATTCTGGCAGCCTGAAGCCAAAGCAGAAGAGGGGACAGGGCTTCTGTCAGCAGCCCAGCCTGTGCTGACCTTGGCTTCATGCCCACTAATGGGCAGGGATGGAGGCCAAAAGGGTCAGAAGAGAAACGTAGCTACTCACAGGGAAGGAGACCCAAGTGGCAGGAAGCCCATGCTCGGCCTAGGAAGTGGTTGTAGGGTGAGGCTGGAGGAGTGAATGCCTCCCCCCTATCCCACCCCCAGTTTCTAGGAGTAAAGATCTATTGGCTCTGGGATGGGGGGTGGGGGGAGAATTGTCTTTATTTGGGGTCTTGATGGGAGGGAGAAAAGGGAACACTGATTAGAAAGGAGGATGAGTGGTCTTGAGAGCCCATTCCTGCCTGCCCAGCAGCTGGAGGAACTCTACTCTCAGAGCCTCCCCCCATGTGGGTGGCTGTCTCCTTTGCCCCAGGAGGCTCTGACTGAGTGGGCTACAGACTGGAGACACAGGCTGGCTAAAGGCACTTGGTGTTCCTCCTGTGCCAGCCCACTGATCTCCCCCGGTTCCCTGCCCCCTTTGTTAAAGCGCCTCAGTGAGCCAGCAAAGAGGCCAGGGACTGCACACCCTGCCTGTCCCCCATGGAAGCTTTTGGCCTCTCCTCTCCTCCTTTACCCCACTTGCTAGGACCTCTTTGCCTGGGCCTCTTTCCTTCTCAGTCCAGAGTCCTTCCACACCTGGAAAGGCCTCCACCTCTTCCTCTTCTAACCCTTCAGCTCCTCTAACCTTTGCTGAGTGAGTGCTCCCACCCCACTCCACCAAGGCAGTGGTGCCAGTGCCTGGGCCCCATCACCTTTCTTCACCCCAGCACACCCAGGTATCCCCCAATTGAAAAGGACTTGCCACTTGGCCTGGGGACAGGAATGGATCCATCAGGTCTCCTGGACCACCCCTCCTTGCCTCCAGGCAGGGGGCTCTCTCTACCCAGACGCCTCCAAGACCCATCTGGAAGGGTTAACTGCCTCAGAGCAGGAGAGCAGAGAGAGGGAGATGCAGAGAGGAAAACATCCAGGGCTGAGAGAAAACACACTGCATACCCCTCCCCCACTGTGCACGACCAGACTGACAGCCGGGACAGACTGGCTGCTCCGTCATCTCCAGTCCAGCCGCCGGGCACCTCCCCCACTGCCCGCCGCAGTCCCTGCAGACTGCCTGTCCTCGGCTCCAGCTACCTGGCATCGGGCAGGGCACCCCAGCAGGGCAGTGCAGTCCTTGCAGTGATGGCAGTACCCACATTCCCCTTCCTCTGTTCCACGCTCTAGTCCCATCTCTCCTGGGAGTGGGGCAGCTGCTCCCCTCCTCCATAAAGTGCCTAAACTCTAGGTCCCAGGAACACTTACTGAGCCACCTGGCCCCTCATCCCCAACGGACTAGGTGGAGGGCACGGCTTCTGGGGGCAGGGACACCGGGGCACCAATTAAATTTGGCTGCAGCACTTGCCCCCTCCCCCATCATAAGAACCCCCCGGGGGTCGGGGAATAAAGAAAGCTGGACTTTTATAGTCCTTTTATCTGACCCACTCCCTCTTAAAGGGATCGGAACCCTCTCCTTAAAGGGATCTCCTGAAATTATTTGCCCCCAAGCAAATCCAAGTGCAGGCGTCTGTTTGGTCTTTACCTGCTGGGGCCCCTTTCCCTAGAGATGGGGAGGCAGAAGTGCTCTCCCTGTGACTCTGAACTGGAGGGTCAAGGCCCCCTCCTGCCGACAAGGAGCCAGCTGTTGAGTGCCCAGCTGAGAACAGGACCTCTCTCTCCTCTAATGGCACTCACTGCCACAGCCTGGGGTGGGGTTGGGGGTGGGGGGTTCAAGGTGAGGTGGGGGCCTGTGTGGGCACAGTCTCTGATAAGATGGAACAAGGGGGGCTACATGCACTCAAACTTTGGGGAACACATGTCCATGGTGCTGTGTCCAAAACCCCCATCTGTCCAGTGCAAGCCTCCAAATTGCTGGCAGGGGAAGTCTTTGCAGGCTTCCTGTCCTCGAAAAGGCTGCGTTCTCCTTTCCTCTCTCCCAATTCCCGACTCCTGCCCTCTTTGGGGCCCCTGGTCTCACCCTTGGGGTGCCCTCTCTGCCCCTTATCCAAGTTACCTCTACCACAGCCCCAACAACTGCAGACCACACCCCATTTCAGGTTATTTCCTGCCCTAACGCTTGCCCCTGGGGTCCGTCTCACCCCCTTGAGCCCTCCCCCCACCAACCAAGGGGTGGGGGATGGGCACACCTCGGCTGCGGGGAGCCCAGCCGAGCTGCAGCCTCTCCCTCCTGCTTACTCGGCACCTTGTCTCACCCAGCCCTTGGGACTGCAGGGTTCGAGGAAGGGTGGGTGTGAATGGGGGAAGGAGGGTCCGAGGGCACTCCAGACCGACCGAGGGACAGAGTCGGAAGCAGGCACTCATTGAGGCCACCTCTTCTGCCCCTCCTCCTTTCGCCCGTGGAGGGTCGAGGCTGCCAAGGGAGGGCTTCCCCGGGCGCTTGGGAACTCGCCAAGGCCCCCGCGCCTGCCACTCCCTTGAGGAGAGGCTCCCCCGCTCCGGGGCTGGGGCTCGGAGGCCTCCCCCCACTCCACCCCCCCCCCTCCGGCAGCTGCTGCAGCCTCCGGCTGAGGTCAGGCTCCACCTCCTTTCTCCGGAGGGAGAGCGCGAGGGTTGTTTGTTGTTGGGGTGTGAGAGGGAGAAGGTTCGAGATCACCTGGCTGGGTGGGCACGGGCTCCGAGGGCGGGATCGGCCGGGTGGGCTGGCTTCGGCAGGAGCCTACTGAGGTGGGTGAAATGCTAACCTCACCCTACCCCCACCCCTACCCCTGCGGGTTCTAAAAAAGCAGCCCGGGTCCACTGCTTTAGTTCTATCCAGCCGCCCACTGGCCCGAGCCCCCCGCCCGACTATCCACCCTTACGGAGGGGCCAGAATGCCCCTGACAAAAAGACAAGCCCTTGGGTTACCGAGGGGAATAAGACTGTTCCTGCTCTCAAGAAGCTTCCCGTCGGAGGCTGGAATTTGTCGTGGGTCGAAAGACAAACAGAACAGCGTGATTAACACAACTTCATGACAGCAACACGTAATGGCTGCTGAGGAAGCAAAGGGAAGGGTGCCATGGTCTGCACCTGGTGTGGGGCTGGGGTGAAGTGCGAGAACGTTCGAGAAAGAGCTAAACTGTGCGCTGTCTTTTTGAAGGAGCAGGCATACTTCACCCACACCTGCCATTGGTAGGGTGAAAGTTGAGGAAGCCCCAGGTGGGGTACCGGCTTTAGCAAAGGCACAGAGCTGTGAAATAGGGGCTGGGGCCACCCGGGCTTGGTAAACCTTGTCAGGGAGCTTCATTCCAAAGGCACTGGGGGGCACTGGGGAATTTTAAGGGAAGGAAGGTCCTGGTCAGATATGTGTGTGACCAGGATCTGGGGAGGCCGGTTGGGGGAGCAGCGGAATGTGGCTCTTGAGGGGAGAATGTTGAGCCTCGGTTTCCACTCAATACCTGCTTCCCGGAAGGACGTTTAACCTTAGGTCTGTGCCCTCCCTCTCAGGTGCGGGTTGGGCGGTAAAGGGTCCATCTTCGGAGAAGTGTCCTCTCCAAGCACTGCTCCTCTGACCATGTAGGGACTGTACTTTCTCTCTCCCCGCTGGGAAGGGATGTGGGGGATACCTCCTTCTCCTCCCTCACTCCTTTTAGGGAGTTCTGCCCTCCCAAAATCAATGCTGTTTCCTGGAGCAGCGACAGGAAAGAAGATGACAAACATGGGGACCAACTTTCCCCTCTAGGTGTTCTTTCTGCACCTCACTTGGGACTAGAATTCTCAGGTAGTGGACATTGGTGATAAAAACCACATAGAGGGGCACCTGGGTGACTCAGTCGGTTAGGCATCCAACTTCAGCTCAGGTCATGATCTCACAGTCCGTGAGTTTGAGCCCCGCGTCAGGCTCTGTGCTGTCAGTTCAGAGCCTGGAACCTGCTTCAGATTCTGTGTCTCCCTCTCTCTCTGCCCCTCCACCACTCGTGCTCTGTCTCTATCAAAAAATGAATAAACGTTAAAAAAAATTTTTTTTAAAGTTATTAAAACCACATAGAGACCCTGGCAGACGTCCTCAGTGGTGCCCTGAGGCTGGCATAAGGCTGAGCATTTGACTTTCAAGAGTTGGTCCTGTCCTCACCTGGATCCCAAAACGCAGGCATGATTACTGTTGCCATTTCACAGATTTGGGAACCGAGGCTTAGAGCAGTTAGTGTCTCTGTCCCAGGTCACACAGGCAGACTCAAATCCCAGCCTGCCTGACTCAGGTCAGGGTCAGACTCCCTGGCCCCACTGCATAGCACTGCCTTCTGTGAGCCTGGAGACCATTGCCCTGCTTGCTTTCCTGTTTCCCTTCAACCACAGTTGGGATTGTCAGTGAATAGGACGGGGTGTGGGCGTGTCAGCAAAATCTCATACTATAGCCCTGCCCTTTCCAGAGAGCCTTTTTCTACAACATCTGGAAGCAAACTATCTGGGGCTTTTCTTTGGAGTTTCCAGCATAGGTCAGACTCATTCATATTTGTTCCTGGAGCTGCCTGGACTCTGCCTCTGACTCTCAAGCCTGACTTTCTGTAAAGGTCTCCTGAAGCTCCGGTCCACCTTGCTCCCCGAATTTCCAGGGGGTCCACGCTGAATTCCTGGGGTGGGGGGGAGCATTCTATACTGTCTTCCAAACGATCTGCTGCTTTGCCTGGGTCTCTGTGATGAGACTGTAGACCCCTGGAGGGTACGACTATCGCTTCATCTTTCTTTTTATGGCTTCCTATGTGTCTAGCACATCTCTGGACCCAAGGAAGGATAGCATTTTAGGTCCCTCAGAACCTACCTAGCCTCAGGATACACAACCCTCTACTTCTCTCCTTCCACAGACCCACTCAAGAATCCCACACTGGCAATCTTTGAACAAAACTCAGCAGGAAGACATATTCTGTTTGACAGTTCTTTTTAAAAATTTATTCATTTATTTAAGTAATCTCTACACTCAATGTGTGGCTCGAACTCACGACCCCAAGATCAAGAGTTGCATGCTCTCCCGACTAATCCAGCCAGGTGCCCCAGTTTGACAAATTCTTATCCCACAGGGCTTTCAAAGAGATTAAAATGAGGAGCCAATGCTGAAGTTTTTTTGAGATTTACGGTAAAAAAATTTAATTTAAAAAATTTAAAAATTTAAATAAAAAATTCCAGTTTCTCTCGAAAAATCAGAAAATCTGGCTACCTTTGGCCCACATTTCCACTTGCAACAATAGGCTGGTGCCAAATAGCAAATGCCATCTTTCTGGGACAAGCATGCTCAAGTTTGCCACGGCCCCGCATGGTCCTATTCAGGCACTTGTAAGACTTGCCTGACCCCTGAAGGTTTTCATTGTGCCCACAGCAACACAGGGTGTTATGGTCTAGGCCTTTAGGGGTGTCTACTTCTCTTAGACCTACTTGGAGAGCCTTGCTACATTCTCACAGGCCATCTCCAATAGCACCTTTATTATTTTCCCAGGCGCAGAAGCCATAGACTCAGGCTGGAGATGAAAAGGTAAATTCAACATGGCTCAGAATTTTGGGGCTTCTCTAAATGACTACTCACAAGAGTGTGGTATAATGTCTTGCAAGTAGTAGGTGCTTAATGTTTGACGAACTGAATAGGAAACGATTAGTAAATAGTAACTGACTAAATACATTAAGGGAGAAGGGAAAGCCGTGCCAAGAAGCATGAATGTCTGAGATGGTCTGGGTGTAGGTTGCTTGGGACCTCATCTTCCCCAGGGTCACTGCTGTCATGGCACTTGTCTGCTCAGATATCAAATGGGAATATTTTAAGGGAGACCCCTCCCTTGAGGAACCCCACGGGCTGTGGACTAGGAGTGGAGGGGTACACCCACTGGTTCCTTGAACCCAGACCTGCAGACTCCTGGGATGAGGAGGAAACCCAGATCTGGAACGGGCAGTGACTTGAGAGCCTGCAAAGCCAGGGGTCTTACAGAAGGCACGGGCAGGCACTTAACACCCGTTTCTCTCTTTAATCCTCAACAACCCTATCGGGTAAATATTATTCTCACATTTACAGTGAACGAGAAAACCGAGACCTGGAGAATCTAAGCAACTCCTCAAGATCACAAGGGTTTGGAGTGGCTCCGAACCTTTGCTTCTTTAAGTACAGCAGTTAGCATAAAGGTTAAACAAAGGTCTAACCCTTTGTGGGTCTAAAACCTTTACTCTTTCTACATTTCACATAGTGTAGTGGTTACGAATAAAAACTCTCTAGCCAGACTTCCTGAGTGGAAGTCCTGGCTCTGCAGCCTCCTAAAACATGCAAAGCTCTCAGAACAGTGCCCGACCCATAGCAAATGCCCCCAAAGCACTAGCAGTTATGAACCTACTTCATCACGCCTCTATCGGGCCATTCCTGCAGTCTGCCCTGTTACTCTATTGGAATCTGGTCCTGTACCTCCTGTTTGCACCCTGTGTCCCATGTGGAGTCCCTACTATGTCACTCCCATGGCTGTGCTCTGTCCACCCAGCCGCAGTATGTCAGACTGTGGCTTCAGCCAGGCTGGATGCCTTCCTTTGCTGGGTCTGAAGGAGGGACCAGCCTCCCTTCCTAGGACTTTTCCATGACACCCTCCCAACACCAGGGCTGTCTCTGTGACCCCAGCCATCTTCCTCAGCATTTGGAAAGATTTCCCTTGGTATCCCTAATCACAGTCCCCAAGGTGAAGTGGCCCCATCTCCTCTAGGCTTTCAGCCAGAGCCACCAACCTCTCTAGTCTTCTGAGGCCAAGAGCAGAGGGTGAATCACCTATGGCTGTTTTGCTATCTTCTCTCAACCTCAGTGAACCCATAAGAGCCAGGACCAGCCTGCCCAGCAGAGACACTCCCTGGAGAGGTCTCCGAACTACAGTCTGAGCCACAAGTACTGTGCTAACCAACTATGGCCCTACTCAAGCTCAGCAGGGTTCAGGCACCAGTGGGACCTGGGAAGTGATGCCAGTAACATTGCTTCTGACCTTGGAAAGCTTCTCCTCCACCCAGCAGTGGACCCTCTGGAACTAAAGAACTTGACAAAGAGTCTATGACTCAAGCAAGACTGAGTCAGACGACAAATAGCTGGGCAGGTGACACCAAGACTCAGGCATGAGATCTGACAAATATTTCTCCCTGATTCGTGAATATGGTTCTATTTTTAAAAATCTTACAAGGGGGTCTGTGAAATTCACAGTTATATGGGCAACTCTTCCTTCTTAAGAAGTATACGGGGGAAGTCAGCAATTACCCTTTTTGCTTGTGTCTCTCTGCTGGAGTGTGTTCTGTGATGATATGTAACACTCCTAGAGAGATTTCATGAGCCAGGCATTGTGTTAAGTTCTTTCTTTGCGCTCATTTAAACCCCAACCAGTCTTAGGAAATAGGTTCTGTTATTATTCCATTTTACTGATGAGGAAACTGAGGCTTAGAAAAAGTTCCACAACTTGTCCAGAATCACAGTTAATAAGTAATGGAGGCAGGGTTCAGATCCCAGCCTTGTCAGTTTTAATTGTCCCTCTATCACTTGTTCCTAAATGAGCTTCCCCCAAACAATTCTCTATTCTTCTGTTTTCCAAACGTCTGTTAGCAACTCATTTGAATTTTATACATGAAGTTGCTGTGAGTAATATTCATCTGTTAGACTGGGGGCAAAATGTTGTGAGCGTATTGTCATATTTCTTTATAAGAAGAATATTCCTTTTGCACAGCCTCATCAAAAGTACCCTTTCTCTGCCCTCTGCACTCATTCTGACACTGAAATAACAATGTGGTCTTTCGGGAACGTCAGATACACTTCAACCAACTTCCAGTTACAGGCAAACCCAGTGCTCTCTTAGTGAGTTGATTTTGGGGTAAAGGCACCACCTCCCACCGAATTTCCAAAGCCTGGAATATTCTAGTCTTCTTTGGCGCCTCCCTTTCCAGCCACCACCCATAGCTAATCCATCACCACAGCCTGACTGTCATTTACCACCACTTCCACTACCTCCTTGTCCACACTCCAGGAACTGCCACCCTGTCATGGACGTCAACTCCCGCCCCCCCCCCCCCCGCCCCGGAACCATGTCTGTTTTCCATGCAGCAACCAGAAGATCTTTCCAAAACAGGCCGTATCATATCATTCTGCCGCTTCAGCCCTTCTGAGGCTCCTGCTGGCTGTCAGGCTAAAGATCTGAATCTGGGACTCACACCTGAGGCTGCCCCAGTGGGGAGGGCTCCATGATCCCAGCCCCAAATCACACTCCTGCACCTGAGATGCTCCCTCTCTCTCAAGCCAGGCTGATCAAGTGAGTAGTTCCTGGGTGAGATCTGTCTTTTCGACGAGGCTGGGGGGGACAACGTCTGCATTGGGTCCTGCTGCTTCCCCACCGCCTGCTAGGGTACCTGCACATGGTGGTTTCTCAGGAACAGTTACGGAATGGTGAATGATTAAGTGACTGTCAGAGAAATGAAGCCTTTGCCTGTGCCACAGTGGCTCTGACATTGGACTGCTTTGCCGGGTGGCCACAGGGGGAGAATTTTGTATCAGCTTAGAAATTAGTATTTTAGGGGCACCTGGGTGGCTCAGTTGGTTGGGCGGCCGACTTTGGCTCAGGTCATGATCTTGCGGTCCGTGAGTTCGAGCCCCGTGTCGGGCTCTGTGCTGACAGCTCAGAGCCTGGAGCCTGTTTCAGATTCTGTGTCTCCCTCTCTCTGTGACCCTCCCCCGTTCATGCTCTGTCTCTCTCTGTCTCAAAAATAAGTAAACGTTAAAAAAAAAATTAGTATTTTAGAATTTTGTATCAGCTTAGAAAATTACCTCCTGTAAGCACACTGTGTACCAGGCCCTGCCTGCTGCTCTTAAACTCACTCCTCCCAGCCCACTCCTCCCAGGCTGTTTTCAGGACTAATTATGATGTTACCTTGGCCTCTGAGTCTTCGCCGTTTGTGAGTTTTGTGATTTGTGTATATTTTTACTATAAAATTTGCTGACTTGATTAATTCAGTGACCGGATTACAATAGTTACATTTCCCACAGAGCAGACTCTGAAACCTAAACACATAAAAGTCACAGTTCTGGCTTTGGCAGTCCAGATGGCTTCTCCAAGAAGCTAGAGTCTGTGGCCCCAAAACCCTGCTCTTTCAGCTGCTACTAAAAAGATTGGAGAATTTAGTTCAAGGCAAAGCCTTGGGATTTCCTCTGCCCACTTCTGTCCCTCTGCACTGCAAATCGGCCCTTTATGTTTTAGTGAAATCTCATTTCATTCAGGGGCACCTGGCTGGTTCAGTCGGTTAAGTGTCCGACTTTTGATTTGAGCTCAGGTCATGATCTCACGGTTTGTGAGTCTGTGCTCTGCGCTGACAGCATGGAACCTGCTTGGGATTCTCTCTCCTTCTCTCTCTGCCCCTCCCCTGCTTACTCTGTCTCAAAAATAAAATAAATAAACATTTTTAAAAAGTCTGATTTCATTTAGATAAGCTCAGTGGAGGTCTATAGGAAAGAGGTGCTCCCTTCCAGCAGCCCCCAGGGCTGGCATTCATTATGCAAGTATTTATTGGGTGGGCACCTCTATTTAGCCAGGCTTAATGCTGGGAATACAGCACCAAGCCAGAGACAGGTAATGTTTGGGTGAGCAATGCTCAGCGCTGGGTCTTAAAGTATGGAAAACATTGAAATTGATTGGGGTGATAGAAATGATCTGTTTTATGTCTACCTCCTCAACTAGATTGTAAGCTCCTCTGGCCCCACAATTGTTACTCTGCTGGCACACAGTGGCCCCTCAGTAAATGACATTCTTAACTGAGCTGGGCATTGGTGTGGTTGGAGGGGGCAGGAGGCTGCATGGGGGCAGGAGGTCCATCCGTTGATTGAGGGCTGGGTGGTGGGCCCAGGTAACCCTCAGACTCTGAACTTCAGAGAGATGAAGTTTCTAGAAGGCAGCATGGAAATGAGTTGCATGATTGTTTCTGGTGAGAGGAGCAGGCTGGGGGTGGGGCGGGTGGAGGAAAGGGGCTTATCAGAGGACCTTGTGGGGAAGCATAAGATGGTTGAGTCCATAGGAGTTGCCACTTGGGGCTTCCAGCCTTGGAGCAGAAGGGACATAGAAGTTTATGGAATGCAGAATATGGGAAAGGGAAGGGTAGCCATTAGTAAGGGAGATGCCCCAGAGCTAACACTGAGAAGCCAGTGTTTCTCTGTCTGCCCCTTCTTGAGGAGGGCTAACAGCCTCACTTACAGATCGTCTTGTTAACTACTGGCAACAAGCTCCACACTCCAGGGGCTCTTGCCCCCCTGTTCCACAGCTTACTCCAGGGCTCAGGAGTCCAGGACAAGAGGCTCCAGCCCCCTGGGAGGTATGGGTGATCAGGTAGAGAGAGCAGAAAAACCGTAGCACGAAGCTCTCCGATAGACCCCTAAGGGTCGGGGAATGGGGCATGGGGCAAGGTGAGGTGGGGGTGTGTGCCAGGGTTCCAAGCCCCTGGGAAGCCAGCACAGAAGACTAAGGAAGGCCCCGCTTGCTTTCCAGTGAGACTTCACCTTACTTCACTCTGGAGCCAGGCAGCGTCCCAGGGAGGGGTTGGCACCCTGAGAGATGGAGATACCAAAGGCCAACCTGCTTCCCATCCCCTCCTTCTCAGCCTTGCAGAACCATGGGGTCTAGTCTGCCCAGGGGTGCCTGGGAGGTGGGAGCAGGGAGAGAGGTGGTTAAAGTGGCTGGCCCTTGCTGGGTCTGAACTGTTGCCAGCTCTGGGTGTTGGAAGTGGTGTCAGCCCAGGAGCAGATCCCTGCTCTCTGAAGCAACTGCAGTCACACAAAATTCATAGGCCTTCAGCCTTAATTAGCAATCTTGCGGTGGCCCCGACCCCACCCTTCCACTTTGGGCCAACAGCAGGAGTCTGGAAAGCAAGAAGGACCGGGCAGGCTGTAGGCCAATGATGAAAGACAGCAAGTTTCACCTCCACACAGCCTGTTCTTTCAGATTCCTCCTTCCCCTATTTTATTTATTTTTCTTTAAGATTTTATTTTTAAGTAATCCCTACACCCAACGTGGTGCTCAAACTCACAACCCCAAGATCAAGAGTCACATGCTCTACTGACTGAGCCAGCCAGGTGCCCCCCTTCTCCTATTAAAAATTTTTTTTTAATGTTTTATTTATTTTTGAGAGAGAGAGAGCACATGAGCAAGGGGAGGGACAGAGAGAGAGGGAGGGAGGGAGACACAGAATCTGAAGCAGGATCCAGGCTCTGGGCTGTCAGCACAGAGCCTGATGTGGGGCTCGAACCCACGAACTGTGAGATCATGAACTGAGCCAAAGTTGGACGCTTAACCAACTGAGCCACTCAGGCGCCCCTCCCCTTCCCCTATTTTAAATCTTAATTCACCTCACAATAAGTGTAATTAAACAATTTTACTTCAACAAATAAAGGGACCTACCGCCAACCCTACCCAGCCTGGCAGCGTCAGACAGGACTCCAATACGGACTAAGAGACTTTGCTACCCCATTCCCATCAATAGAACAAGTATTTGGGGTGGGGCCCCCCGGGTTGTCCTGAAAACACTCAGCTTTGCAGAATCTGCGTGTCGGGAGCCCCGGCAGATGCATCATCGGATGCACCGTGGGGACTCTCAAGGCAGGCCCGGCAGGCGGCCCCCATGCTCTGCTTATCTCCCGAGGGCAGCTGCAAGCTCATGCTCCTTGCCTCTGCTCCTATGGCGTGTCTAACAGCCTGTCTCTTGGTGTGTATGGCCGCATGCGTGTGTGTATGTGTGTGTGTGTGTGCACATCCATGTTTGGCCCTGGATGGGCACAAGGGCACAGATGTGTCTGGATGGAGAGGCGTCCATCTCTGTGGCTCCAGGCATAGCCCTGATCTTTCCTTCTTCGAACCTCCTTCTGCTGCCGGCAAGGGCAGCCCCCTGTACTTCCTCCACTGATCCACTGCCCTCCCCTGGCAGGAGGGGAGGAGGGAAGATACTGCCTGTGCTATAAGGGCCTGAGACATACCCAGGCCCGGAATATAGTTCCTCTCTTCAAGAAAACTCCCACCTGCCTGTCTGGCCCTTACTCTGCCATGTCTTCCAGGGAAAAGCCGTGTCAGATGGCTTGGTAGAGTAAGCAGAAACATAAGTGTCTCTGAGGCTGGCCTGTGCTACCTCAGTGGTCCCTCCCAGGCCCTAGCTGCTGCATGGCTCTTAGTTTGTTTATAAAGGTTTGTGGACCATGTGGTTTATGGGCCTGGGCGGGGAAGCAGGGATCTACACACTCTTTTGCCGACTTCTTTCCCTTGCGGAAAATAAGCTCATGGAGGGTTGGCCCTGGCTGGCATGCCACCTCTGCCCTGGGTCACCTCTGGCGGCATCCATCTAAAAAACATAGGCATACAACAACGTTGGAAGACGGCGTGGAATTACCTCATGAAGCTGATCACACGTATACCCTACAACAGAGAAATTCCATTCCTGGGAATGTACCTAGAGAGACTCGCGCACATGAACCAGAAGACACATACAGAATGTTTTAGACTAGCCTCAAACTGGAAACAACCCAAATGTCCATCACCACTAGAATGGATAATTAACTTGTAGTATTTCCACACAATGGAACGCTATACAAGAAAAAACCTTGACCAAATTACATCTCCACTCATTAACATGAATGAATCTTTAAAAACTATGCAGTGAGGGGCACCTGGGTGGCTCAGTCAGTTAAGCCTCCGACTTCGGCTCAGGTCACGATCTCGTGGTTTGTGAGTTCGAGCCCCGCGTCGGGCTCTGTGCTGACAGCTCAGAGCCTGGAGCCTGCTTTGGATTCTACGTCTCTCCATCTCTCGGCCCCTCCCCTGCTCATGCTCTGTGTCATTCTGTCTCTCAATAATAAATAAACGTTAAAAAAAATAAAAATAAAAACTATACAGTGATAAGCCAAGGAAGCACGACACAGAATATATTTAGGATGAGTCCGGTTATAGAAAGTTAAGAACAAAAACAAAAACAGGCAATCTAAACAATAGGATTTAGGGATATGCAGAGAGGTAGGAAACCATAAAACGAAACAAAACAGAACAAAATGGGAGGAGAGGATTGTCACTAAGCTTAGGATGGGGGCTCCTTTGGGGAGAATGTGTCAGGGAGGGGCACACGGGCTTCTAAGGTACTTGGAATATTTGTTGACCTGGCTGCTGGGTGCACAGGAATTTATTTTTCTTCTTTACACTGCAGTTATGCATGTTACATACTCTTCTGTGTATATCATACATTGTACACAAAAAGAAAAAAAAGGATCGTATGTGCTCAACTCTGCCCCTTTTCCCCATCAATCCCCATTCTTGTCCTCAGCTGCCAGAGGAGGGGCCAGGGTCCCTCATCACAGTTCTTTTCTGTTTCCCAGTGGGTCAGAGGAATATGGGGGGTGAGGGCCTCCCCTCTCCAGCTGGGCCCTGGCTACTCCGGGATGAGAAGGCCTGGGGAAAGCAGGGCCAGGCGAGGCCGGCTGGCTCTGCTCTTTCTGCCAACTCTGGGGATTAGGCCAGGGCTCTGGCCCACCTGTTACTTCACTCATTCGGCATGAACATAACCACTGAGCGCTTACTGTGAGCACTGGGTGCTGTTGGGAAGGTTCGGATAAGTGAGAAATGGTCTTTGACCTCAAAGACCTTACAGTATATACTCAGAGGTAATCATGTATACAAATAACATGGTACCAGAAAAATGTGAGCTAAGTGTCACATGACTACTTATCTACTCTTTCAATAAACATTGGTTGAGCACCTATTATGTACCAGGAACAGTGCTGGACAGTGGACATATAAAAGGCAGTTAAATCATAATCCTGGCCCTTAAGTTCTTAGTCTAATGCATAGGAAACACACATACGAGGTAAATGCAACAGTGGGGCAAGGCCCCTGTTGCAGCTCTGCCCAGGGAGAAGCAGGAAGGACCCCCCTGCTTAGCATAGGTGAGACAGAGATGGAGGAGTGGGGAAGGTTGGAGTAGAGAGGTCTTCCTAAACATTCAGTCCCTGAACTGAGACTTTAGGGATGAGGACAACAAGAGCAAGGCGAAGGGCCGGAAGGACATCTTTTGCAGAGGGACCAGCTAGGGCAAAGGCACAGGGGGAAGGAACAGCGCCTGAGGACTATCTGCAACCGAAACACAAGCACTCAGCAAGGATGGGGAGAGAAGCAGCTGGTGGGGACAGCCGAGGGGGATCAGAGTCATATTTCCTTTGCGAAACCTTAAATTTTATAGGTGCTGAGAGCCATCGAAGGATTACGGGGGAGCTGGAGACTTCACTCCAGCTCAATATAGAGGAAGGGTGGAGGGGCATGGATTGGCAAGTTGTCAGGTTGTTTTGGATCCAAGAAATATCTAGGTAGGCTAGCTCTGTCTGAGAATAGGTGGGTGGTGGATGTAGGAGACACCAGCTCCCTGCCAAGCAACCAGGTGGAGCAGAGGGAAAAGAAGGCTCCAACCCAGAACTAGCTCTGGGCCTGGGGTACTAAGGAGCACTAAGTGTGGGCAGAGGATGGCGAGGAATGTGAATGGGACTGTGGACCATTTGATCCCAGGGTTCCCAAATGCTGGCTTGTGGACAGGACTGGCCTAAGGAAGTGAGGAAAACAGGGCAGGTAATGAGCTACTTAGAACTTTTTTTTTTTTTTTTTTAAGTAAGCTTCAAACCCAGCATGGTGCCCAACATGGGACTTGAACTCTGAGATCAGAGACTCTCTTTCCTTTCCTTTCTAAGTCTCCAAGACATTCTATCTGTATCTAGTCTCTCTATATCTTCAATAAACTCTGCTCTCACTAAAACCAACCAAACACAAAACACCCAAGATCAAGACCTGAGCTGAAATCAACAGTCCGACACTCAACCAACTGAGCCACCCAAGCACCCCTGTAATGAGCTTCTGATAAATTAAATGTATGCACTTTGAATAACTATCCTTAGAAGTGTTTGCAATTAAATCAGTAAAGAAGTATATCACTTAGAGGCATAAAGTGAATTACCAAGAGAAATCTCCTAAAAAATTCAAGAGTGATTTCATCCTGAGGAGAGGGGTAGGGAACAGAGGAGGATTTTTTTTTTAAGTTTATTTATTTATTTTGGGAGAGAGAGAGAGAAAGTGCAAATTGGGGAGGGGGAGGGGGAGGAGGAGGGAGAGAGAGAGAGAGAGAGAGAGAGAGAATCTCAAAGCAGGCTCTGTGCTGTCAGCACAGAGCCCAGGGAGGGGCTTGACTCACAAACTGGGAGATGGTGACCTGAGCAGAAATCAAGAGTCAGAGACTTAACCAGCTGAACTCCGACTGAGCCACTTAGGCGCCGCGAGATTAAAAAATATAATAAACCTGTTAAACTATCATGTTTTAAAACTCATTAACATAAAATATATACAAAATTTTAAAAGGAAAAAGAAAGCACTGACTTTTGTTCTGAGTTTACATCCCTCTACTTTAGTTGCTAAAAGTGGGTTTTTTTGGCATGCAACTATACAAGGTAGATATCCAGCTTCTCCTCCGCTCCCCATCATGTCCTCATCTGCCAAAACAACAACAAAAAACACCCAAAAAACAAAAAACGTCGCTGAGTCCTTTGCATCCTGAAATCAGACTGGGAGCCGCTAGTCCGAAGCACCCGGCCCAAGGCCCGAGAACAGCGCGCCTGTAATCCCGCGGCCGTCCAGCAGAGGTCAGGCGAGTTCCACGCGGGCCCTGCAGAGCCGCGCCCCAGCCCGAGTCTGCGAGTCCCGGCAACGCGCTCTCGCTCTCCGAAACGTTGTCCCTCCGCGAAGTGGGTACAGGGAGGACCCGAGACCTGCCCTAGCCTAGGGGTCGCGATCAACGGCCACCTGGGGTCTAGTTCCTGGCTCTGCCTGGCGGGGCGCAGACTGGGCGTCTGCTGCCAAATCAAAAAGAGGGTTCCCCTCCCCAAGTCTCACAAGACGTTGACACCCGCTCTGGCGCCACTTCGCTCCTGGGCCTGGGCGTGGCTAGCTCACCGCCGTGTTCGGTGCCCATGGGCCACTCACCTTATCCGTCTTCCGGAAGGTGGCCCTGTGCGACATTGTCTTCTGCCCTGGGTTGTGGCGAAGACCAAGGAGCTGATATGTCAAAAGGGGACATAAGAGTGCTACATAGGCAAGCAACTGTTATTACTAGAGGATATTAGAATGAGGATTCAGGCCTCTGGGGAAGTGTCCTCTACGCCCCAGGTCAGTTATTCTATAAGGTTGCCCAAGCCTCAGAATTGCTCCTGGAGATGTGCTTGAGTCTGGGGTTGATCAAGGAATCTGCATTTTACAGGTTGCCAAATTCTGATGAACAGTGTCTCCAGACAACACTTGGAGAACCATTCTCAGTTTCTGTTGCCATCCCACAGGACAAACAGTAGGAAAACAAAGAATGGGAGGGTAGGCAACAGGGGAGCTGGGCTGATAGTGTGACCTGCCTAAAATTGGAGTGGAATTAGCAGCAGCCCTAGGAAGGAATAGTGCTGGCAGCTGGCTTTATGGTTACAGAACGCACGTGAACCTCAAACTCCCACCAGAACCAAAGTGGAAGTGCCCCCTGCTCTTCCATTCACGACTCAGGCTGCACCCTTTTATTTATTTATTTTTGCCTTTATTTTAAAACACTTCTTTTCTGGGGCGCCTGGGTGGCGCAGTCGGTTAAGCGTCCGACTTCAGCCAGGTCACGATCTCGCGGTCCGGGAGTTCGAGCCCCGCGTCGGGCTCTGGGCTGATGGCTCAGAGCCTGGAGCCTGTTTCCGATTCTGTGTCTCCCTCTCTCTCTGCCCCTCCCCCGTTCATGCTCTGTCTCTCTCTGTCCCAAAAATAAATAAACGTTGAAAAAAAAAATTTAAAACACTTCTTTTCTAATTCACATAGAGCATCAGGAGAACAATCACATTCTCCCCACGCTGGTGGCAGGGCTCCTTAACCCACACAGACTGGAGGAAACATTCCATTTTGTCACATTCTGAAGGTCTCTAGACTGTTCCAGCTACACTTTAAACCCAGCAAGACCAGTGTTCTGGCCACATTCATCTCCAACACAACAAGGGGCAGGGTGGGGACGTAAGAGGACAGTGCCCCAAGCCCTGGGTCTCCCCCTGCTTAGGATGGAACTGGGCTGGGGTTGGTAAGGCGCTAACTCCACCTGTCTCAAGCATCAGGCTGGAACAGCACTTGGCTACAGGCCAGGACCAAAAGTCAGAAAGGCACCCCTGGGCTGAAAGCCAAGAAAACGAGTTCTTTTAAGGAATTTAGATAGCGTGGAACAACCCAAGCCCATTCCACTCTTGACTGCAGGGGCGGGGCGGGGGGGGAGGCAGGCTGGCATTCTCATTTCTGCTTATCTGGATTCTAGCTTCAGTTCTGACTTGAAAAAATCAAATTGTCTTGATCTTCTTAAATACCATGGAGATGGTGTCCAGAAACTTATAAGCTTCCTTCTAGCTCCAAGACTCTTAACTTCTCTGGGCGATCTGGGAAAGGGAGGTTAAAACCTCTTCTGTCCTAAAGGCGGATGCCACCTCTTTGTCCCACATCACCAGTGAGCAGGCTGAAGGGCAGGAGGGTAGCACCCGGACTAGCCCTTTGCCAAGGACATAGGGCTAGAGGCAGACAGGAGGCAGTAGCAAGTAGATTGCTTTTCCCCCCAGTTTAGAAGCAGATGGGTTTGCTTCTCAGTATGTTTAATACAAAATGGCAGCAGCCGCTGTTCTGTTGTAACAGAACTAGCCATAGGGTGTCCAGAGAAATGTACACAGGCAGCCTTGGCTGGAGTTGAGCCGCCAACCATGCCTGCTGTGGGCTGTCATCCGGCCAGGACTGGACAGAGCAGTGCTCAAGGGCTCAGAGGTGCTGCCACAGAGACCCGTGCTGAGCCGATCCCTCCCAAGCACACTGACCTCTGACCCATGGTGGAGTCCAGGTAGCACAGGTGTTCTGAGATGCCTATTCCCCAAGCTCCACCCCAACATGGCGTGATCTCAGCCCTAACAAATGGAGCCCCGGGGGAAGAGAGGAGCTGCTGGGAGTGGATGCCTCTAAAAATCAGCAGAAACAGAGGCTAGGTTTTGGCAGGTTTTTTCCCCCCAGAAAGAAGAGGCTACCAGATTCAAATACATGGAGAAGAGCAATGCTTCTTGTGTCCTGGGCTCCCTGCTAGAAGTGTAGCTGAAAAAAGGGGTGGCTGCCTGCCTGCCCCCAAGTGCCCACCCACTTGGTGTAGGGCCCGGAAGTTAGAGAGTCACCAAAGCCTTCCCAACAAGCCCTGGAAGAGCCAGAAGGCTTCCTGCTGAGTCCATTTTAAACCACTGAACACTTTTCAGTTAGGCCCTCCACTGGCCATGGCCTTCATTGATGTCCCACAGAATCTTCAGACCAGAAAGTGTGGCTACAAATGCCCCTTCCACCCCATGCCTGCCCACATCTTGCCATGTCTGGCCTGGCTGGCTGGCCCAGCTCTGAGGCCTGAGCACTTGGCAGCTGAGCAGCAGGAGAGCCGCTGTATCTCTGCTTCCAAAGAAAGGCCTCGAGGTGCTGGGAAAAGGGGTGAAGGGTCGGGATTAGTGGAAGTCTGCGTTGAAGGCTCTGCCGATGATCAGTCGCCTCACCTCACTGGTCCCACCCCCAATCTCGTACAGTTTGGCATCTCGCAGAAAGCGGCCCATGGGAAAGTCATTGATGTAGCCATTGGCACCTGCAGCCAGGGTTTGGGCAGAGAAGAAAGGACAATAAAGGGTGATGGGCAGTGAGGAAAGCTAATAGAAAGCCAAGTTTATAGAAACACGCCAGAGGAGGACAGACCGATTGAAGAGAAGCAGCTAACATTGGTGAGAATGTGGGGAGTACCTGGCTGCGGGGTGGGGTGGGGGGGAAGGGGTGGGTGGGTATGGATGCACGGGGCTGGAAGGGCATCCAGAGTGCTCAGCATACCAGGCAAAGGTTGGGAGAGCCACTGGCAGACCTGGGAAGGGGGGCAAAAAGTTACTGCGAGTACTTACTGGGTGCCAGGTCCAGCCAGGGAAGTTAAGTAATTTGCATGAGTCACAAAACCGGGCAGTGGTAAAGGGTTCAAACCTAAGTCTTCTGGCTCAGGTGTGTACTCTTAACTACTGTGCAGCAGTGAAACAAGGCCATCTAGCTCCGGAGGCTTATCTCCCTCCCCATTTCCCACGGTTCACAGGATCAGGCCAGAAGGAGGAGAAGGGGCATTGCTGAAGGTAGGAACAGCTTGTGATCTCTAGCACTTTTCCCCATTTGTTTTAAGATGTCCTCCTAGTACCTGGGGCGGGAGCCTAAGGGTACCAGCTTCACTGCAGTCAGCCAAAGCACAGAGTGAGTGAAGAGGAAGCCTCTTTCTGTGGTTGGGAGTAGGGATGGGGGCCACTCACCAAAACACTGAATGCCATCCAGAGCTACCTGTGTGGCGCACTCAGCCGAGTAAAGAACCACCCCTGCACAGTCCTGTGGGAGGAGGCTCTGGGTCAGCGGGGCCCTGTCAGGGCCCCACAGGAGGGAGTCCCAACGGCCGGCCCTTACCTTGGAAGTGCAGTGGCCCTGATCACAGGCCTTGGCAACATTGTAGACGTACTGCCGACACGCCATGAGGCGGGTGTACATGTCGGCCATCTTCCCCTGCATCAGCTGGGGACAAGGGAAGGTCACAAGTCAACATTCTGGAGCCACATTCCTCTCAGGCGCTCCCCCTAGTTGCCACAAGCAGGTCAGCAGTAGTGACCTGATAGCCAGGCACGGGGATACCAGGGCACAGAGAGAGACAGCACTTGCCTAGGACAACAGGGATGGCCAGAGAGCTGCCGTCGCTATGGACTCTGCACACTGAAATGGCCCTCCACCTACGGCAACCCACATTAACATCCCATGGTGGCTTCAGACCAGGAGGTGTGACTAGAAATGCTGCTCCCTCTCCCCCTGCCTGCCTACAATCTGCACGCTTCACCTTGCAGCCTTACGACATCTAGCTCATTGATCTCAAATAGGAAGTGAGGTGACCTGTGATCACCCTCCCGACAAGTTCCAAAGCCAGGGAGCATGCCAAGGCCTGCATTCCAAGCATTCAGACTCATGTTGGTGGCAAGAGACAGTAATAAATGAGACTCCTGCTCATTTATTAAAGAAAATTTGAGCCCAATGAAAAAAGTACATTTCAGCACAAGCATTTCCATTCACCTGGAAGTGGCCAATCTTCTGGCCAAAGGCTTCCCTCATGTGCAGGTAGGGAATGGTGTGGTCGAGGACAGCCTGCATGAGCCTGCCAGGAAAGAGAAAGACACTGGGGAGGTGCCTTGCTGTATCCCCATTGCCACCTGGGGTGGCAAAATGCCAACGTGGGGAGGCTTGGGGTGATATAGCTTGGTAAGACAAGGAACTGGAGTCCCAGGGAGGAGAAAAGGAGCATGAGGACTCTTATCATCCCTGCTCAGTCACTGCACTGACTGCCCAGGCCTTGGGCCCCTTTCCCTGACACCAGATAGAGTGGCAGGACCCCTGTGCAGGAAGGCCGTAGAGCCTGGGCATCCTGTTCCAGCCTGATTAATTAAGCAGGATAGTCCCTTAGGCCCTTTGTCTCTCATATAATAATATTCACCTTCACTGTGAAGAAATTAAATATGGGAGGAGGACGTTTGTTCATTTCATCTCCAGGAAAGAAGGTGCATCTTCCAGGAGGCGGCTCCCATTGGCCCCCAAAGGGAAGTCAACGATGGTACCACCTGCCAAGGGGGCCAAAAGCCCAGCTCTGCCAAGCCTCATACTCACCCAAGGGGCCCACCAGCCAGCACCAGCCGTTCCAGGTCCAGTCCACTCATCAGCACGTAGACTCCCTTACCTAGATGGCCCAGGATGTTGGCAGCTGCCAGGAAAAATGCTGGTCAGAGGGAAGAAGGCTATTCACAGCCTCCTCATTTAAAAAAAAATTTTTTTTTTCATGTTTATTTATTCTTGAGAGAGAGACAGAGCATGAGTGGGGTAGGGGCAGAGAGAGAGGGAGACACAGAATCTGAAGCAGGCTCCAGGCTCTGAGCTGTCAGCACAGAGCCCAATGTGGGGCTTGAACCCATGAACCGTGAGATCATGACCTGAGCCAAAGTCAGACGCTTAATGGAGTGAAGCCACCCAGGCGCTCCCAGACTCTTCGCTTTTATAAAAGCTGCTAGGTTTGGTACCTAGCTTTCACACAGGCACGAAAATGTCACCTGACCTCAAGTAGGGTTCTGAGTGAGAGAAAAGAATGAAGTTTACCACTTCCAGTCAGAAGTAGAGCTTGCTAGAGGGACTCTTCCCCCCACACCGCCAACCCATCAGGCACATGCGCGTGCGCGCGCACACACACACACACACACACACACACACACACACACCATCCACAAGACCAGACACAAAGTCCCCATCCTTAGATCTTCCCCTTCTCTTCCTCAATTGCCATGGAACCTCTCCTAGTTCTTTTTATCCATGCCCATAAAGGCGAGAATTAGTGTCCCCCAGGTTGAGTCTGCTCTGCTCCAGTATCATCCCCTCTCACCCTGACAAAAGGGATCTATGGAAGAGTCTTTGTCCAAGAGATGGGTCATTCAGTGCTAGTTACAGAAACTGCTAGGGGCGCCTGGCTGGCTCAGTCAGTAGAGTGTGTGGCTCTTGATCTCAGGGTCATGAGTTCAAGCCCCATGTTGGGTGTGGAGCCTACTTATAATACAGTACAATACAATACAATACAGAAATTGCTGAACGCCTCTCCACCCTGGAAGCCAGGACACTGGATGGCCTTGGGAAATGTGAACAGGAAACAGAGAACAGCATGGACACCACTGACCTGCCTGATGATGGTGGTTGTTTCCTACTGACACAGAAGGATCTGTACTGATTATCCCTGCTCCCTAGAGCTCCTTGTAACCAAAGCATCCTTTTCTGGGGTCCTGGGTCACCGGGGAAAGGGATGGTCTATGGCTGAGGCACAGAGCACACCTAGCTGGCCATCGAATCTATGCCCTTGGGTCTCATTAGCACATGATGGGTATGCTGGCTCTCCCATGATGTGTCATGTTTTCAGTTACACTTCAGGGGTGAAAATACTCGAATTGCCAGGTTTTCACTGAGTCTGGCTTCCATCAGTTTATTTGAATGGTTGTTAGCATCGTTCATGCCTACCTCACAGGAACTGTTCAGGGACACACACAAACGAGGATGTCTGAAGGACATTAGAGAGTGAGGGCACATCTTACCTGTCTGTTCCAGACACTGGAATCCCACCCTGCACAGTGTGTTATCCACAGAGGAAGAAGCACCCTTCATTGCAGCCATGGTCAGGCACACAGCTCTGGCCAGAAGGACGGTTGCCCGGCAGCCCGAGTCCCACACGGACAGGCCAATGAGCAAGTGGGGCAGTGGGAGGCCCATTGCCTAGATGCATGTCATCGGTAAGCTGACAATGGTGAGCTTCTCTTACCCAGAGATGGGCTTTCTCGGTTTATGAAAGGGTCAGGACAGGGGTTTGTCCATTCGAGACTCACCGGGAACCTTGCAGTCTTCAAAGATTAGCTCGCAGGTGTTAGAGCCCCTCATCCCCAGCTTGTCCAGCTTCTTGGAGGTGCTGAAGCCAGGCATACCCTTTATAGGAACAAAAGGTGGTGTGATTACAGACCAGTCCCCAAGGAAGGCTAGTAAAAGGCAGACTCCTGGGAAACGCCTGCCTTCCCATCCAGTCCCTGAATTTGTACAACACACTGCATCCTACTCTCAGGGCCCCCACTCTGTATGACTGCTCTACTCCTTGACACTCTGGCCCTAACACCCCCCCACCCCTGCTGCTAGGTGCATTCTCCCCACTTCTCACCGGAGCAGTTCTTTCTCAGTGAAACACTCACTCCCTGGGTGCTCCCTGACCTTTGCTGCCTTTGTTTCCTTTCCTCAGGGGAAAGCACTTCCAAGACCCTCTCTGCAGCCCACTCAATTCCTTTGCCTCTGTACCCGAGTCCCACCCAGGATCAATTCAGCCATCTATGTGCTTTGGCCTGGCTAATCAGATTCCGAGTGCATTGCCCAAGTGACTAGCAGAGAGTGTCGGATGGGCAGGCTGACAGGAGTGGTGCCACAGGACCTTGAGATTTCCAACCTCAGCCAGCCGTTTGGACCCTCACTTTTCCTATTCTTCAAACCTGGTCAGCCCCTTCTCTGTGGAGGGTACTGCAAACCTTTATGATACTCATTCATGGGATTCTCTCCCCAATCCCCCACTCCTGTGGTTCCCAGCCCTCACACCTTGAGGTCATGAGGCAGATGGCTCCTCCACCATCACCTGTAACCCGGCCTTACCTCTTTCTCCTGGCTCACAGTTGGGCCTTGCTCACCTGCTCCCACACACTTCAATGTCTCCCTCTCCTCTTTTCCTTTCTCTCTACCAAATAATTTGCTCAGTTCTCTCCCAATCTTCAAAACAAACTCAAAAGCCCACCTTTTCATTCCAACTCCAGCTCTAGCTCCCCCCTGCTTTGCTGCAGTCTTCGGTCACCCCCCCCCACCTGCATTCTCATTCATGCTGTGGTCTCCAGAGCTGCTCTCCCCAAGGCCACCAATGACATCCTCGTTGTCAAAGCCAGTTGCCTTTCAGTCTTCATCTTCCTGGACTGCTTTGTGTGGCCTAGCTCTACGGAAGGCTCCACCATTCTTTGACTTGACCCATCCTGGGCTCCACTTTGGCCCCCCTCCTTTCTGTCAGCTCTTCTGCCTCACCCCCGCCTCAGGGAGCCTTGGCAGAGCACATGCTGATTGTGTCTGCCACCAGCTGAAGGGAGCCATCTCTGGTACCGCCGTCAGGAGACAAAAGCCTCCCGTCACGCACTGTCCTCCACTCACCTTCTCCACGATAAAGGCCGTGATGCCTCGAGAGGCTGGCACAGCAGCCAGATCAGTCTTAGCATAGACAATAAGGATGTCAGCGTCGGGGCCATTGGTGATCCAGAACTTGTTGCCATTCAGGACGTAGTGATCGCCTAAGGACAGGAAGTTGGCTACTTGCTCAAGCCATGGTGGCCTGTCTCACCACTCAGTTCATGGACCTGCTGCTGGGAAACAGTTCTGGAAACCCAGCAGGGGCCACCCCTGGTTACTGCTCCCTCACCCTGAGGAGGTCTGTCTCTCTGTCCATTTCAGCTCCCACTCCAGAAGCTCCCAAGAGGTGCCTCACCTTTCTTTTCTGCTTTTAGCTTCATGGAGACAACATCAGAGCCAGCGTTGGGCTCACTCATGGCCAGGGCTCCTATGTACTCGCCGCTGATCAGCTGCAAGGGAAACCGCAAGGGCTGGTTATGACTCACAAGTGCCCTACAGGAGCTCACTTGTCCTGCTTTCACCTGTGCACATGACACCCCTTCAAACGCATCTCAGACCAGGTATTGGTAAAGTCCTAGAAGAGAAGCCCACCGTCTACAAAACTGAAAATATCTCTGCTTTCCCATTCCCTTCACAAGGGAAGCAAGTCCTGGTCTTGCATTTCTTAGAATGCTCTGCAAATGTCGTCCAGGGACCGACTCAGGACTTCTAGTCCGAGTTTTCATTCTTCTTACCGAATTATTTTAAAGCAAATCCCTGACCCTTTCCTCACTGTACCCGGTTGAGGGCAGCACACTGTAGGGAGCAAGTCTGACCGGCCCTTGCCGACAGGGGAGGGTGCCTCAGTGTTGGCGGTGGCGCTGTGACACTGGCGTGTTTCTCCATTCCCATTTCCTCACCTTGGGGAGGTACTTTTCCTTCTGGGCCTCATTTCCATTGCGCACAATTTGGTTGACGCAGAGGTTGGAGTGAGCACCGTAACTGAGCCCCACTGCTCCAGAAGCTCGAGATATCTCCTCCATCACCAGAACTTGTTCCAGGTAGCCCAGGCCAGAGCCGCCATACTGAGCTGGGAGTGGAGGTGATGCAGTAGAGTGGAAAAGGTAGCCCAGATTAAATTGGGATGTTCACAGGAATGATTATTGGCAGCAAAGAACATACTCCGCAGCACCCATTCCCAGTTACCCCTAGCAAGGTTGACGGGCTGATGCCGTGGGCTCTGATTTACAAGCTCTCGGAACTGGTTTTGTCTGCTGCCTCTGGTCAGCTGAGGCGTGGTTCAGGAAATAGTCATTACAATGCCTACATTATCCCAGACAGACCACTTGATGAAGACAAGAGAGCCTGAGCACCCGCTACTTGGAAGGGCAGATGAATAAATGGAAGAGGACCTGGAGTTAACCAAGAAACACAGAGAGGGAGGGTCAGAGCACTCAGAATAGGTCCCAAGCAAAGAATGCCATGTGCAAAAGGCCCGAGGAAGGTGAGATTTCATAGCACAGGTGTTTAGACTTAACAAAGCAGGATTATCAAATCGATATATTGAACGCCTTAAGCTCACACAAGGTTACAGGTCAATTATATCTCAAAAAAGTTAAAACAAAACAAAAAAGCAAAACTAGTATCCGGGAGCACGAGAGCCACAGCTAGTGAATTTCAGAACTCCTCACCAAAAAACGTGGCTTTTCCTTGGCAACTGATCCCAAATCGACAGGTTTGGACCATCTGGTGCTACCATCCTCCCACCCCCAGCCTTGCTCTTTGGGTAAATCTTGGTAAGACTCTTTGCACACAGGAGTGCCCGGCTGGCTCAGTCAGTGGAGCATGCGGCTCTTGATCTTGGGGTTATGAGTTCGAGCCCCACGACAGGTGTAGAGATGACTTTAAATAATAAAATAAGATCTTAAGAAAAAAATAAAAGACTCTTTGCACACGTTTACTCTGACCAAGGAGTCAGGCTCATCCTAGGCTCTCGGGAAAGATTAGCCCAATTCTCTTCAGTCTGGGAAGGAAAGACCACAGGTGGGTGACACTGGAAAGAGCCAGCAGGACAACCACGTGGAAACCAGAGCTCACCAGAACTGGCTTTCTTTGGGGGGGGTGGGGGACTCTTAAACTCCCAAGACACAGTGGAAGGAAGTCTTGTTTGGGAGTTTCCAGTGGCCTTCCCCTCTACCATTTTACTTTTTAAGTAGGCTTCACACCCAGCACAAAGTCTAATGCGGGGCTTGAACTCAACAGCCCTGAGATCAAGAGTCCTGCTCTTAACTGACAGAGCCACCCAGGTGCCCTGCTCCTACCATTTTCCATTAGGATGGGGCTACATTTTTAAGTCTTCCATTTTGTCATTACTCTTATATCAGCTCAAATCCCAGGAATTGTCTCCAAGCAGCAAGAGGGGGATGTAAGAACTGTGTTCTGCCTCTGTTCCAATATGAGTACAAGCTGAAGCAGCGTGGGCTGTCCAGGCCTCGGCAGGTAAGACCACAGGCTTATTTCTTCACTGGGTACTGCAAGCCCCACTGGGCCTCTCCTTCAGAGGCCAACATCCAAACCGAAGCCCGCCAGCTCTGTGCCCTCTCCTCCTGGAAACAAGTAGTAAGACCCATAGGGGACAATGGGCAGGCCAGGGAGAGCCTATTAAAGACATCATCTGGCCACCTCACGGGGAGGCTCTCAAAATAAGCTCCAGGGTCAGCTGTGGGCACAAGACAAAGGCAGTCCCCACAGGGACACCCCTGTCCTGAGTGGTCCTGCCTAGATGCTTCTGGTAGAGTAGAACTTAGGGAGTAGAGGAGACAGTAAGACATGCAAGACAGTTGCGTGATAATGGAGTTTTCTAAACTCCCCAAATCACCTGGGGGAGCTCAGTAAGCATGCAGAGTTCAAGAGTCTGATCCTCATCCATCACCGCACTGGCCTCATCTCTTTGCCTTCCAGATGTCACTGCCTAAAGGAATAGAGTGGACTCTTCTCTGGGCTGATAGTCTTCTGTGGGTGCTTTCTCAGGTCCAAGAGGAAGTTTCTGCCCCTGAGTTTCTTTCAGCATGATCTTTCCCCTCCTCTCCTGTTTCTTTTGGGAACAGTGTGAAAGGGCATGTGAATTCTCATTAGGGAAGGAAACTATACTCACCAGGGGCAGTGATGCCTAAGACCCCCAGGTTTCCCAGCTGCTTCCAAAACTCCTGCCAACAGAAAGGAGTGCAGTGAGCTGTGAGAAGGCAGCCAGTCTCAGGTGTCTGGCACATCTGGAATGAGACCCAGATGCTTCACAGAAAGGGGCTGCATTCTTTGGAAGCACATTTACCACAAGACTGTGTGAGCTCTTCCAGGTAGCAGTTCGATTCCCAGCCGAGACTAGCCCAGCCCCCAAGCTGCCCCCTTGTCGCTCTGCACCACCTCCCCCCCCCCCCTGGCGTGGGCATCATGACTCACTCGAAGGTTCTTGAACTCATTGCTCTGATCAATCTCCTGGGCCTGGGGGGCTAGGTGCTCCTGAAGAAACTTAGCCATGGTCTGACGAAGCTAGAGGGAAAGAGGTGGACAGATGCCACTGAAACACTACACTATTGCCACTAAGAACAGCATCTTCACTACCGAGGACACATTCAGGAAAACAGGCTACAAACAACCCACCAAACAGCATCAGATTGAAACTTAGAGGGCATACTAGTTTATACTTTCCCAGAGATGATCTTTATGTCTTTTAAGGTCCTCAGCTTAGACAGCTTATTTCTTTAAACAGTTAAAAAATAATTTTTTAATGTTTATGTATTTTTGAGAGAGTGAGAGAGAGAGAGAGAGCAAGCGGGGAGAGGCAGAGAGAGAGGGAGACACAGAATCCAAAGCAGGCTGTGGGCTCTGAGCTGTCAACACAGAGCCCGACATGGGCCTTGAACTCACCAACTGTGAGATCACAACCTGAGCAGAAGTCGGATGCTTAACCAACTGAGCCACCCAGGTGACCCCGACAGCTTGAGTATTTTTAAAATGTCACTCCCCTGGGGCGCCTGGGTGGCGCAGTCGGTTAAGCGTCCGACTTCAGCCAGGTCATGATCTCGCGGTCCGTGAGTTCGAGCCCCGCGTCGGGCTCTGGGCTGATGGCTCAGGGCCTGGAGCCTGTTTCCGATTCTGTGTCTCCCTCTCTCTCTGCCCCTCCCCCGTTCATGCTCTGTCTCTCTCTGTCCCAAAAATAAATAAACGTTGAAAAAAAAAATTTTAAAATGTCACTCCCCTAAATAAGATCATTCCATGCCTTTTCATTATACCTAGAAGGCTCTTTACTCAGGCCTATTAAGGCCCTGCATGAGCTGACCCCTCCTGACTCTTCCAGCCTTCTCCAGTACCTTCCTCGCCCCCACTCACTGTGCTCCAGCCCACCCTCTTCAGTTTCTGGCACATGCCAGGCTTTCTGCCCCTGAGCCTTTGAAAAAAAGGATACCCAAAGAGATTAGAAACTATTGGCAGAAACGTTTGAGAGCCAGGATTGAACCCCTTCCTGCCTGAGGTGATTCAAAGCTCTGTCTACTGACTGCAAACCCAAACGGATGCTGGCGTTTCTGGAAGCTCAGGCACTTGCTTAACAGGAGAATCAGGTTCCTGGGGAATTCTGTGCCAGCATCCAAATAAAGTCACCTTCCTCCAGGAAGGCTCTAGTTCAGCTCCCTCTGTAAGGGCCTTTCAAGTTACAGTTCGGCGTTGTGCTCTGACCCAGTAGGCTGAAGAATTACAGCAGATGACACTCTGCATTTCAAAGCCCCTAAGGTGTGTATTGGACAGATTCCCTGGTGATGACGATTAACGAGGCTTGAGAGCCACAGTCTTAAGGCAGTGTTCAGATGTAAGTGGACTTTAGACAGATTAAGGATCTTTCTGTCACTCTCGAGTGGCTCTGCCAATCCTCCGCCAAAACACCATCAGTCTCCCAGCAGCCTTCCTGTCTCTGACTCCTTATCTAACTCGAAAGCTAGGCTTTGCTGCCTCCACAGAAGTGAGGTTGAGACCAGCGCCCGCTCTCGCGCTCCCACTGCCGCAGCGGGGTGGGCGCCAGGCAGAGGAACGTCGAGGCGACCACGGAGCAGGGCGATGCGGCCGGGCCAGTAGGCCTTGGGGCCCGGAAGGATTCGGGCTCCCTACCTGCTTCTGCTCCTCGCTTAGCCCGTTGATCGCATCGTCCACGGGCAAGAGGGAGTGGGCCCGCTGTGACACGACGCTGGCGAGCGGCGCCAGCGGAGTCCGCAGCCTCCAATTCGCGACGCGCCGTCCCAGAAGCCAAGCTGCGGTCGCCATCCCGGCCTTGCACTGAAAGCTGAGGCAGAGCGACAGAGGCAGGGGCGCGGAGTCCGCCCCTCAGGCTCCACCAATCCCGGGCTTCGCTGCCCCCGCCCAATCGGCGAGGGGTGGGTCTCCAGCAGCCTATCACCCTCTGCTGCCGGCTGGAACGCCAAGCAGGCCTTGGCCACCACACGAGCCAATCAGCGGTGACCGCCCGCCTAACTACACCGTGGTAGGGTTGGTGGCGGGGGCGCCGGACCCGCTATGATGAAGTCATTCCTAGGTTGGGACTTTTTTTTTAGTAGAAGAGCAAGAAAGGCGTTTTCTGAGTGGAGTAGTACCTCACTACTCCGCGTTGAAGTAGCAGTCTGTAGTTCCTCTGCAGGAAAGGAAGTGTTAAAACAGCCTGGGATGCCCAGTGCTTGGAAATAAATCGTTAAAGCCATGGGATGGCTAAGAAGTGTTGGCTCCACTGAGAACAAACTGAGGGTTGATGGGGGGTGGGAGGGAGGGGAGGGTGGGTGATGGGTATTGAGGAGGGCACCTTTTGGGATGAGCACTGGGTGTTGTATGGAAACCAATTTGTCAATAAATTTCATATATATATAAAAAAAATAATTAAAAAAAAAAAAAAAGAAGTGTTGGCTCCAGTGTGCACACTGTTAGAAGTCAGTAAATGTTGTTTTATTACGTCACAGGGTTTTTCGATTTTGGAGTTTCGTGGGAAAGAGTTGCTGTCTTCTAAATTATTTAAGAACAGCAATTGGGGGCACCTGTGTGGCTTAGTCGGTTAAGCGTGGGACTCTGGATTTTGGCTCAGGTCATGATCTCATGGTTTGTGAGTTGAGCCCTGCTTTGAGCTTTGTGCTGGAAGTGCGGAGCCTGCTTGAGATTCTTTCTCTCTTTCCCTCTCTCTGTGCCCCTCCCCGGCTCACACACACACTCTCTTTCTCTCAAAAGAAAGGAAACAAACAAACAAACAAACAAAAAAAAAAAACCAGCAATCAGGACTTTTTAAAAACAGGGTTGGGGGTGAGGATACAGAAAAGGAAGAGTGGTGTATTACAAGTGTTAAAAAGAAAACCCAAAGCCATAGTGGAGCCACTTAAGGCTCTAAGTCACTAAACCATGACTGCCTAAACTAGGCAGTTTCACCTCCCCAAGAATGTAACCTTTTAACCACCCAATCATGGGAACTTCCTAGTGTTGAAAATCCTAGTGTTGAAATTTTCTAGATAATTTATTGATAGGCCCCTTGTTTTCCTCTTAGGATAGACCTTTCCTGAAACAATCGTTCTTTGCTAATAATTTACTTTTCCTATTCCATTGCTACTTTATTTTTTTTTTAATTTTTTTCAACGTTTTTTATTTATTTTGGGGACAGAGAGAGACAGAGCATGAACGGGGGAGAGGCAGAGAGAGAGGGAGACACAGAATCGGAAACAGGCTCCAGGCTCCGAGCCATCAGCCCAGAGCCCGACGCGGGGCTCGAACTCGCGGACCGCGAGATCGTGACCTGGCTGAAGTCGGACGCTTAACCGACTGCGCCACCCAGGCGCCCCTCCATTGCTACTTTAAAAAACCTTTCCTTTTCTTTTCTTTAATTATTTAATGTTTATTTATTTTTGAAAGAGACAGAATGCAAGCAGGGGAGAAGCAGAGAGAGGGAGACACAGAATCCCACCAGGCTCTGAGCGGTCAGCACGGATCCCGATGCGGAGCTCAAACTTGTGAACTGTGAGATATGACCTGAGCAAAAGTCGGAGGCTTTAACTGAGCCACACAGGTACCCCAAATCCTTTCCTTTTCTACAGCTCTATGGAGCTCCTTTCTATTTGCTAGATAGGATACTGCCCTTGTCATGAAACATTTAATAAAGCCAATTAGATCTTTAAAATTTACTCAGTTGAATTTTTGTTATTTAACAGGGGAAGAGGAGAGCTGATCGAATTAAGCCTCTATCCCCCACCCCCCCTTTGCTGTTTTCCTCCACCAACGTGGTGGACCAATGCCCTGAACAGTTCATCTTCAAGTAGTTTAGCACCCTGAGTTCTGGGATGAAGATGAAATGAAATGAAAACAATACCACCTTTCATGAAAATGAAAATACCACCAATACCACCACTGCAAGGCTGTTGGGAGTGTTGACAAGGAAGCCATAGGCCCAAGGTGGAGTCACTTGCCCCAGGACAGCAGATCAAGACTTAATTGCAGTTTCAATTTCTCCAGGGGTAGAATTATTTTTTTTCCTTTTTCTTTTTTTTTGAGAGAGAGAAATGGTGTGTACGCGCATGCACACGATTCAGAGGGGCAGAAAGAGAATCCCTAGCAGGCTCCAGGCCGATGTTAAAAATTTTTAATCTTTAAAACAACAACAACAACAACAACAAAAATGGGGTGCTGGGTGACCCAGTCAGTTAAGCATCCAACTTTGGCTCAGTTCATGATCTTGTGGTTGGTGGGTTCGAGCCCCGCGTTAGGCTCTGTACTGTGACAGGGGGAGCCTGGAGCCTGCTTTGGGTTCTGCATCTCCCTCTCTCTGTGCTCCTCCCCTGCTCACACTGTCTTTCTCTTTCATTCAAAAATAAACATTAAAAACCATTATTTTCTAGTAATCTCCACACCCAACACGGGGTTTGACCTCATAACCCAGAGACCAAGAGTCATGTGCTTTACCAACTGAGCCAGCCAGGTGTCCCAAATATAAAATCTTAAAAAAAAAAAGAAAAGAAATTTGCCTGTGAACAGAAGATGGACAGTAGCCAGAAGGGATGAAAGTTGGGAGTGTCTATTGGAGAGGAAGTTGAATATCTGAGGGTTACAAAGGCATGGTAAAAGTGTGCACCAAGGATAGAGACTGAGAGCCAGCACTATAGTGGAAGTTGAGAGCAAGATTATTAAGGGAATCATTTGAAGATAAATTTTGAACTTTGATATAATCTTTGTTAGGTTAGGTGTGGGAAATGCAATCCAGCAAGACAGGTATTATCTCTACTGATAAGAGATGAGACTAAGACAGTCAGAGAAAGACAGATACCATGTGTTTTCACTCATATGTGGATCTTGAAAAACTTAACAGACCATGGGGGAGGGGAAGGGGAAAAAAAAGTTACAGAGACGAAGGGAGGCAAATCATGAGACTCTCGGATACTGAGAACAAACTGAGGGTTGATGGGGGGTGGGGAAGAGGGGAAAGTGGGTGATGGGCACTGAGAAGGGCACTTGTTGGGATGAGCACTGGGTGTCGTATGGAAACTAATTTGACAATAAATTATATTGAAAAAAAAAAGAAACCTGAAAAAAAATTTTTTTAAATTAAACTTAAAAAAAAAAAAAAAAAAAGAAATGAGACTAAGAGAAGTAATTTGCAAAGACCACTTTTTAGTGCCTGGGCTGGGATTCCAACACATACCCATCTGGCTAGGGATGGGCTGTAAACTGAAGTTTTCACATCCTTATTTTATAAAGAATTCTTACTGTCACCCCTGCTGAAAACCTCTTAAGTATGTAGATTTCTTCCCCCCACCCCCCCAATTTGTGCCATACATTACAGTTGGCCCCTGAAGAACATGGGTTTGAAATTGCATGGGTCCACTTATATATTGATTTTCAACACGTATGGTACTGTAAATGTATTTTCTCCTATGACTTTCTTAATAACATTTTCTTTTCTCAAGCTTACCTTAAATATACAGTATTGATACATAAAACATACAAAATGGGTGTTGACCAACTATGTTATTGGTTTGGCCAAGAGGTTATTAATAAAGTTTTTGGGGAGTCAAAAGCTCTATGCAGATTTTCAAGGTGCCTGGCTAGCTCAGGTGGTAGGGCATGTGACTCTTGATCTCAACCTTGTAAATTTGAGCCCCATGTTGGGTGTAGAGATTACTTAAAATAAATACATCTCACCTAATAAAAATTCTAACACTTTTTTTTAAGTGATACAGATTTTCAACTGCACCCATGGGAGAGGGGTCAGTGTCCTTTACCTCTGCCTTGTTCAAGGGTCATCTGTAATTCGTGTAGCTTTCTTGTGTTTCAAATCTTCCCTTACACCTTTGCTGTCATGGCCCTAACACATTCATTTCTGTTTTCCTGATGTCCTTGACACTCCTGTCTCAATCCCGCCATCCATCTTTAACACCAATGCTGGATTCATTTTTCTAAAATAGTACGATGACTGCCTGCTGAAAATTTCTCAGGGATTCATTATTGCCTAGATTTGTGGTTTCCAGAATGTGAGCCAAGGTACCCATGGGCAGCAAACTCAGAGGGATACCATGGATATTTTAAACTTTGGGGTGAATCACAGTGATACTTGACATCTACTAGAAAATATAGTTACTACTAGCTTGAAGTAGGTCAGTTTCAACATTAGGTCATTTAGGTTCCTTTCAATGTCAAACAGGGAATGAAGGTGGTAGTGTCCAACTTGATTCCACGGTTTGAGAAGTTAAACAGTGCCTAACGTTCTGGTGAGAGAAAAAGCTTTTCTAAAAGCCTGAAACATAAGGAAAGACATTTTAGATTTATAAATCAGCATGTACATAAACTTCATATGAACCTTCGTATAAGCCTGATTTATGGCCAACCAAGCATACATTGTACATCTGAAGCCCTAAAGGAAAAATATCTTGTTCTTAAGATATCAATCAATACTCCTACTCTCTGTGCTCCTTGACAGTAAACTCATTAAACTCATAAAATTCATGATTCATACCTGTATGTTAAGCTATTATCTTTTGAGCTTTTACAAAATGTAAAAAAAATTTAACAACGCAGAAACTGTTCAATGTAAAAACTGTTCATTCTCTGGAGCACCTTCCCTGTGAAAAGCATGATGTCTGGGCAGCTGTTCTTACTTGGGCTCTAATAAAACTCCTTGCTTTTAGAGATTCTTAAAAGTTTGTTCATTTTGCACTGATGATTGCATTAGTGAGTAATTATAGTTAGTTAAAAATGAAACACAGGGTGCCTGGCTGGCTCAGTGGGAAGAGCAGGTGACTCTTGCTCCTGGGGTCACGAATTCAAGCCCCACATTGGGTGTAGAGATTGCTTAAGTAAATAAATAACTAAAAAAAGCAATGACATTTTTCTCTTAGATTTATGTACATTATTTTTTCAAATACCTACTAAGCTGATGGATCTCACTATTTAAAATAGAACCATTAGGTATTTCTTCAGGTGTCATAAATATTACTAAGACACTAGGGAAAGTTTGGAAACTTCTAGCCTAGATGACAAAAATCCACACCTCTTAGCCTGGCATTTAAGGATCTTCATGACTTCTACTAACACCATGTACGTCCCTGCCCCCACTATTCCCTGGCTCAAATCTTTCTCCAGTATTTGCTTGTTGTTTGACCTTGGGCAAACCAACCTAACTTCTCGGTGCCTATTTCCCTGGCTGTAAAAGGAGGTAATAGTGTTTACCTTGTGATGGTAATGAAGACTACCTAAGAAGTACGATAAGGAGGAACATGTAAAAACACCATGGATGGCATATTACAAGTGCTCACTTAAGTGTCAGACATAATCCCCTCTCATCTTGAACCCTCTGAACAAGCCTAGTTTCCCATACTCATTTCTCCAAGATTCATCTGGACATTTCATGACTCTTTCCCCCTGAAGTTCCAATGATACCCCCTCCCCAGGTTTAGTTTGCTAGAGCAGCTCACAGACTCAGAGAAACATTTTATTTACTAGATGATTGGGTTACCACACAAGGCTGGAACTCAGGAACAGCCAGGCAGAAGAGATGCATAGGGCATAGAACAAAGAGTGGGGAAAGGAAGTGAGGCTCCCATGGCCTGAGCTTGCTACTCTCCCCAGACCTCCACGTATTCACCAACCTGGAAGGTCCTTAACTTTCTAGCTAGCCTCTCCAAATGTTACTCTTCCTTCAGTCTTTGTTCTACCTCCTCCATCAAGCCTTCTTCCACCAAATTAGCCCAGGGTTAACTATTAGAGTACACAACTCTATCACACAACCCTGTTAGTAAAGTATTGCTGCTTGTTACTTAACTTACATGTCACCAGCACGTTGTCTTACCAAATAGATTACAAGCATCTTTGAGGTTAAGAATGCCATGCTGTGTTAAAGTTTCCTATAGCATCCAGCAAAGTGGAGGGTACAGATCACTATTTGCTGAGTTAATATAACATATATGAATTCATCCAGGCTCCAGATCAGATTAAACACCCAGAACACCTCCACATGTACAAAAGGCAGATGGAGCAGAAGTTGGAGGGAACGGGCAAAGGCAAGAGTGCAGAAACGCCATTTGGGAGTGCAAAGAACAGTGAGGTGAAGGTCCCTTGGGAGCCCAAGCTACGAGTAAATGGGGTTTCTGTGCTGGGAAAGATAAGTAACAGCCACTGAGTTACATTCCTAGGTGTTAACTAGGGAGGTCCGACAAGGAGGTAAGGATCCCACAGCTGAGTTTCCCCTCCTCTCCTTCCAAGAAGTAGAACTTTTTTTTTTTGGCCAGAAATGCCAATTTCAAATTATTTGGATAAACAATCTTTTAAACTGTCAACATTTTGAAAATGGGTAGAATATTCAGTCCTTATCACTGGTGAGAATTATGTAACTGGGTTTCCCCTTCATAATTTTTGGGACATAACCAACTGTGTGAATGTTTTCGTATGAAGGCAAAGAAATTTAGCCATCCCTGAAAGTTAGGGTGGAGGTGTTACTTGCTCTGATTGGGCGGCAGACTCAATGCTCAAGAGTAGATGGGAGTTTGGTGAAGAAATTGGGAGATGCAGGAAAAAAATGGAAGATAGCCAGGAGGCGTGGGTGGCTCAGTTGGTTAAGTGTTCGGCTTCACTCAGGTCATGATCTCATGGTTCATGGGTTCGAGCCCCGCGTAGGACTCTGTGCTAACAGCTCAGAGCCTGGAGCCTGCTTCAATTCTTGCTCTCCCTCTCTCTGTCTGTCCCTCCCCTACTCATGCTCTATCTCAAAAATGAAATTAACATTAAAAAAAAGTAAATACACATTAAAAAAAAAAAAAAAAAAAAAGGAAGACAGCCAAAGCCAAAGTCTGCCTCGATCAACCAAGAAATGAAAATAGCTGTGCCTTTAGTAAGCCAGCAGGGAAGCCTGCCACGGACTTCAGCTGACTAAGGATCCACGGGGCCAGGTCCAGGACTGGCTGTGCAAACAGCAGTCCGTGACCGTGCTTAAGAATATAGGGAAGACACAGGCAGCTAGTGACACATGCCTGGTGGATGGAGTCTGGCACCCACTGCTCTAAAAGGGCACACCCTCAGAAGGCTACTGCTCCTGGAAGACGGCAGGGCTAGCCACAGGGCACTTAAGCAGAAGAAAAATATTCTGGGTTAAATCAGTGTCTTGACTGTGTTAACTAGATTAGCTCAAGAGTGTTCAGTGGACACACTTAAGTTAAAAGGCTATTTCCATTTCTCAGTGTGTAGTCCGGACAGTTATAGAATTATTTATTTTAAAAGTAGCACTTCGTAAAAATCACCAAAACCAAACCCAAAAAACGGAAGTGATTTAGATTAAAAGCTCCAAGGTGTACGGTTTCAGGTAGGTGTTATTGCTATCTATACCTTCACCCCCATTTATTAAGCCATCTTAAGTAACTTCAAGTTCATTGATTTACAATGAGGTATAGAGCCCAACCGGGATGAGACAGAATGTGTTCCAAGTTAGAAAGTCTAGCGTGGCTTCTCAGTGATGTCTCCTGTGGAGCATCTGTGCTCCGCTGTACAATTAAGGCTTTCTTCCTACACATCTGAATGTTACCTTTGGGATCCTCTGACTATGACTGATTTGGTCTGATTCTAATGGCTTGTCGCTTTGTTGCGTAGAAGGTTGATCCAAGCTTCCAGGCACCCCCTCTTCGTAGGCCTCAGTTATGTACATGTGAGGTTCAGGAGAGCCGACCAATCTGAAAGGCTGGGAACACTTGTTTAAGGAGGAACCGCCATTCCGGCATCAACTGTCCTTAATCCTACTGCAGAAACTGTTTTCATTCTGGGGATGGTGAGTCCTAGAAGGTCATGGCCAAGAGCAGATGTCCTAAGTGGCTTCCTCTGAGAGTTTAACCCCAAGAGGGAGCCGGCTGGTCACTTGCTTTTTGTCACATTTCCAATAGCTGCTCCATTTCCTCAAGGGCTGTTGTAAAATCATGCACTTGACTGTTACATAATGTCTGCTGCTCTAGGAACCGGGCCCGCTCTTCTTCTTTCATCTTCAACTTTACTTTTAAGGCCTGCATGGAAAGACATTCAAAAAGAAACAAACAAAACAAACACCCACAAAACTTTGATTCACATGGGAGACAATACCATCTCAGGACATGATACTTCTCTTCCATTGAGGAAGACCATTAGAATACTGACAGACATTGTATTTTCTACCTTAAATTTGTACATCTGTGCTCATTTTAGGGATGGTCTCTCTCCTATATCTAAAGTGGAGCCACGAAATCCTCTAGGTTCCAGTGTACTATCCCATGATTCTTCCAACCAATCCAAAGAAGTCCAGACCCAAGAATCTGGGTTTCCTATTCCAGGTTTCCTTGAGATAACCAAGTTTCCAGAGCACAGTTTGCACAGGCCCACCTCTTACTTTGAGCCATCTAGTGTTTGCACATCGCCTTAAGCCCTGTAGCTGTGAACATTTCTGCGTCTTTAGAAGAGAAAATTGGTTGAAAAAAAGTGGTGAAAACAAATGAAGTCTCAGAATTTAGTTAAGAGTAACACATCAATGTTGGTTTTTTAATGTTGATAAATGTACTATGATAATATATGGTGTTAACATTAAGGGAATGGAATTCTCTGTATTATCTTTGCAACTCTTCGGTAAGTCCATTATCATTAAAAAGTGGTTTGTTAAAGATAAATAAATAGGTAAATAAGAAAGAGTCCTCCACAGATCCACCTACTGTGGTAGGAAATGGTAATCCTGACTCGGGGTGACATCTGTCTCTCACCTGTAACTCCTCCATCTGTTTTTTGGCTGTTTCATTAAAAAGCTTCAGCTCATCTTGCAAAGTTTCCAGTAGCAACTAAAAGGAAAGTACAGTGTGATAACAAATCTTTATTGATAGGTGAAAACTTGCTTTATATAAACTAATCTCTTTATATAAAAAATTTTTTTTTTCAACGTTTATTTATTTTTGGGACAGAGAGAGACAGAGCATGAACGGGGGAGGGTCAGAGAGAGAGGGAGACACAGAATCGGAAACAGGCTCCAGGCTCCGAGCCATCAGCCCAGAGCCTGACGCGGGGCTCGAACTCATGGACCGCGAGATCGTGACCTGGCTGAAGTCGGACGCTTAACCGACTGCGCCACCCAGGCGCCCCATAATCTCTTTATATAAAATGAAAGTTGGCTAGATGATTGCTAACAAGCCTTCCCTTAGCTCAGTCATCTACTGAGTGCCCCACTTGTGGCAGGCTCTCTAGTGGGCACCCCGGAGGAACTCAATCCACAGGATGGACAGACCACCCCACTTCCGGGTGCTCTATGTTACACAGCCAATGTGGTCAAAACACAGTAGCCACTGGAGAGGTGACTACTAGCCTGTGGGACTGGAGGAAGGCTTCCATCTCGAGTCTTCTATTATTCTAATATGACCACTGATCTTCCTGGTGAAGAAGTCAGAGAAGCTCAAAAGACTTAACCCTGAACAACTACCTTCCTACTTTGGGAGAGAACCAAAGAGAAGCCGAATTTAATTCAGGCTGCACCTTTCCATCACACAGTTCTCAGTAAATGGGTAAGGGGAGAAATTTGGTAAAGTGGAGAACAGAGAAACCAGAAAGTTCTCTCTACAGGTTCATCCTATTATGTGTCTCAAAGGAGCATATTTTCAACTCAGACTCACTCATATCTGTAAGCACAAAATTGCCTTCCAAGTAAAATATGCTTTTCGAGTACATATCCACGGCTCTCTTCCACTATTGTGGAAAACAAAGGCTGCTTCCTGGGGTTGGTGGGCACATGGCAGAGACTTTCTTAGCTGTGCAGAGACCCGTGGTCCCTTGGCCCCCACATACTCACACCCATGCCCTCACCATAGAGTCCGTGTGATCTGTGGTGGCTTCTTGCCGTGACGCCAGGGTCTCACTGCCTAAAACTGATACAAACAACAGAGTCAGCTTGCTCAGGGAACTGCACCTTAAACAGAAATAAAAACCCCTCCACGGACAAGTATAGGAATACTCATGAGGGAAACTTCTCTGAGTGTCTGGTCCCTGACTGTCTACTGAGTTTTCACCTTGGCAGGGTCACCTACACCCACCCTCCGAGCTTTATTTTACCTCCCTCTGTTCTAGTTTTGGATATGGTCATAAGTTCAATCTGCTTTCTCTTCAGCTCAGCAGAAAATCTGTCTAGAGAAAATGCAAAGGTTGGATTTTTCTGTTTCACTGACAATACAAAAAACTATTTTAAAAAAAAAATTTTTTTTTTCAACATTTATTTATTTTTGGGACAGAGAGAGACAGAGCATGAACAGGGGAGGGGCAGAGAGAGAGGGAGACACAGAATCGGAAACAGGCTCCAGGCTCTGAGCCATCAGCCCAGAGCCTGACACGGGGCTCGAACTCCCGGACCGCGAGATCGTGACCTGGCTGAAGTCGGACGCTTAACCGACTGCACCACCCAGGCGCCCCCAAAAAACTATTTTTAAAAGCTTTTCAGGCTTTCTGCCTGTAGATGCTGCCTTTAAGCATCCTTAAAGTCTCCCCTCCCACCGCTGTCATGTCTAAGTCAGAGTATCCCAAAGAGCCTAAAAAGCCACAGAAGGTTTTCATCAGAGGTTTGAGCTTTGAGACAATGGATGAGTCTGAGGAGCCATTCTGAGCAATGGGGAATGCTCACGGACTGTGTGGCAACGACAGACCCAAACACCAAGCACTCCGGAGGCTTTGGGTTTGTCACGTAGGCCACTGTGGAAGAGACAGATGCAGCCATGACTGCAAGGCCACACAAGGTGGATGGAAGAGTAGTAGAACCAAAGAGGGCTATCTTGAGAGAAGCTTCTCAAACACCTGGTCCCCACTTAACTATGAAAAAGATTTTTGTCGGTGGCATTAAAGAAGACACTGAAGAACATCATCTAAGAGATTATTTTGAATAGTATGGGAAAACTGAAGTGATTGAAATCATGACTGGCCGAGGCAGTGGCAAAAAGAGAGGCTTTGCTTTTGTAACGTTTGATGACCATGACCCTGTAGACAAGATCGTCATTCAAAAAATACCATACTGTGAATGGCCACAACCGTAAAGTAAGGAAAGTTTCATCTAAGTAAGAGATGGCTAGTGCTTCCTCCAGCCAAAGAGGTCGAAGTGGTTCTGGAAACTTCGGTGGTGGTCGTGGAGGTGTTTTTGGTGGGAATGACAACTTTGGCCATGGAGGAAACTTCAGTGGGTGAGGTGGCTTTGGTGGCAGTCGAAGTGATGGTGGATGGTGGCAGTGGGGATGGCTATAACGGATTTGGTATCGATGGAAGCAACTTTGGAGGTGGCGGAAGCTATAATGATTTTGGCAATTACAACAGTCAGTCTTCAAATTCTGGAGGCAGAAGCTCTGGCCCCTATGGTGGTGGAGGCCAATACTTTGCCAAACCACAAAACCAAAGTGGCTATGATGGTTCCAGCAACAGCAGTAGCTATGGCAGTGGCAGAAGGTTTTAATTACTGCCAGGAAACAAAGCTTAGCAGGAGGGGAGAGCCACAGAAGTGACAGGGAAGCTACAGGTTACAACAGATTTGTGAACTCAGCCAAGCACAGTGGTGGCAGGGCCTAGCCGCTACAAAGAAGACATTTATTAGACAATACTCGTGTGTATGGACAAAAACTCGAGGATTGTATTTGTGACTAATTGTTTAACATAGGTGATTTTAGTTTTTGTTCTGTGGAAAGTGTAAAGCATTCCAACAAAGGGTTTTAATGTAGATTTTTTTTTGCACCCATGCTGTTGATTGCTAAATGTAATAGTCTGATCACGACGCTGAATAAATGTGTCTTTTTTAAAAAAAAAAAATCTTTTCAGGCTTAATAAATTATTATTTTCGGTAAAAGTAGTGCATATATATCGCAAATTAAAATTATACAAAAACAGGGGCGCCTGGGTGGCGCAGTCGGTTAAGCGTCCGACTTCAGCCAGGTCACGATCTCGCGGTCCGTGAGTTCGAGCCCCGCGTCGGGCTCTGGGCTGATGGCTCGGAGCCTGGAGCCTGTTTCCGATTCTGTGTCTCCCTCTCTCTCTGCCCCTCCCCCGTTCATGCTCTGTCTCTCTCTGTCCCAAAAATAAATAAACGTTGAAAAAAAAAAAAAAATTAAAAAAAAAATTATACAAAAACATATACGGTGACTATAAAGAATATATACTAAAATGCACAGGTTAATCAGCAGCATTCAAAGCCAGTGTCCCTGAATTCAAAGAAGCCTGGGCCCCTTTACCTGGTATTCTCAGGCTCCTCAACTCAGTCTGAGTACAGTCTTTCGGCAATTCCTTTCTCTATGCCCCTCTTTGCTATAGACTCTGCTTTCTAGGGACAGGGTCAGAATAGAAATCACAATTAAGGGGCACCCGGGTGGTTCAGTGGATTAAGTGTCCAACTTCAGCTCGGGTCATGATCTCACAGTTCTTGAGTTCGAGCCCCACGTCAGGCTCTGTGCTGACTGCTCAGAGCCTGGCTCTTGCTTGGGGTTCTGTGTCTCCCTCTCTCTCTGCCCCTCCCCCACTCATGTGCTGTCTGCCTGTCTTTCTCTCTCTCTTTCGAAAATAAGCAAATATTAAAAAAAAAAGTCACATTTAACTATTGTGATTCTGCTGATCAGCCAGGTTTAGGAACTCTTGAAATAGTGTCACCTCTATCTTTTCCCATCTGGGAAATTTACCCTGTTTGCTATCTGCCTTGAAAGAAATGTGGGGCACCTGGGTGGCTCAGCTGGTTAGCATCCGACTTCAGCTCAGGTCATGATCTCTCATGTTCGTGAGTTCAAGCCCACGTCGGGCTCTGTGCTGACAGCTCAGAGCCTAGAGCCTAATTTGGATTCTGGGTCTTCCCCTCTCTCTGCCCCTCACCTGCTTGCGCTGTGTGTGTGTTTCTCTCTCAAAAATAAATAAACGTAAAAAAAAAGTTTTTAAATTAAAAAAAAGAAAGAAATGAAATATTTCTGATCTATTTGCAAGGTCATACTTGTTAGCATCAAATGAATGGCACAAAGTGTTCAGATAAGAGATAATCCTCTCTCTACAACTATCTGAAATTCTGTTGGTTTAAGTCAACATCACAAGGGAACAAAGGAAAGCTCCTCCAGGGGTGCCTGGCTGGCTCAGTCGGTAGAGGATATGACTCTTGATGTCTGGGTTATAAGCTCAAGCCACACACTGGGTGTAGAGATGACTTAAAAACAAAAAGAAAAAAATCTTTAAAAAAAGAAAGAAAAACTCCCCCAAATCTTCAGGGTTTTGCTAAGCAACCCCTGCACTAAATGGACCAGCTGATGCCATGCCGAACTCCTGACAGCCAGTCCACAATCAGCCCAGGAGGCGGCAGGTGCACTGACTCCTCTGAAGGCAACTGTGTACCGTCTCTTACCTGGGTTGAGGCCCTTGCTCTCCAAAATTGCCAAACAGTTATCCTGAAACTTCTCCAGCAGCTCCACCTTTTGGGTCAGGTCCTTCAGTTCTCCCTATCAGGGTGCCATGCAGACAGATGAGGCCTGTTCCACTCTGCGGGGGTGGTTTTGCTGCCCTTACTCTTGGACAGCCACAGCCCAAGCCCGGTGTCTTCCCCTTCTGCCCTTGGGCACCTGGGCATTGCAAGCTTGCTCCCACCCAAGGGGCCGTCCCTCGGGATTCCATGCATTCCCCAGTGCAGTGATGACAGAGGTCTGGTGGGTCTCTCACCTGAGTTTCAGTCAACTTCTGGTGCAGCTGCTTGTTGACGGCCTCTAAGAGCTGGTTCTTATCCTTGAGCTCTTCCTCTGATTTCTGCTTGCTCAGTGGCTTGTAGCTGTAATGATAATTGTGCTTGTATGAAGCAGTGGAGGGGTTAAAATGGGTTATAAGGTCACACAAACAGGAGTTCGAATCTTGGCTTCATTATCTAATAGTTTATGACCTTCAGTAAGCTACATAACCTCTCTGAGGCTTGGTTTCCTCATTTCTAGAATTAGGGTAATACCCACATCTCATAACATTATTGTGAAAAATGAGAGAGAATACATGTAATAATTCTTAGCACAGCTACAGATACACAGTAAATACCTAATAAATATTAGCCATTATGATCAATATTAACCTCTCTTTTCGATGCCCTCAGAGTCCTTCTTGAATAGTATTTTATCTTCATAATTTTCTTAAGGTTTTATTATTTACTTTTTTTTTTTTTGGTTATTTATTTTGAGAGAGACAGAGAGAGAGCATGGGGGAGAGGCAGAGAGAAGGAGACAGAGAATCCCAAGCAGGCTCCACGCCATCAGCACGGAGCCCAACATTGGGCTTGATCTCAGAACCATGAGATCATGACCTAAGCCAAAATCAAGAGTCACGCCCAACCGACTGAGCCACCCAGGCTTCCCTGTACTTTTTAGAGAGAGAGAGCACAAGTGGGGGAGAAGGGCAGAGGATGAGACAGAGAGAATCCTGAGCAGGCTCCACAGTCAGCACAGAGCCCAACGTGGGGCTTGATCCCATGACCCTGGGATCATGACTTCAGCCAAAATCAAGAGTCGGATGCTCAGCCGACTGAGCCACCCAGGTGCCCTAAAGATTTTATTTTTAAGTAATCTCTACACCCAACGTGGGGCTCGAACTCAAAACCCTGAGATCAAGAGTCACATTGTTCTACTGACTAAGCTGGCCATGTGCTCCTATCTTCAGAACTTTTAAGACATGCCCAAATCTATTATAGATTTGGAATTAGAACCTATTTGGAATTAGATTTGGAATCAGAACCTATGTCTACAAACTTTCCAGCTTGCACTATTTCCGTCTTCAGGACTGCAAAACATCCAAGCTAGCCTCAAACAGAGAGATGGATCCTTCCCCAGGATTCTACCACCACCACCATCACCTCCATCTCAAAGTCACTAACCACATGCAGTGCCTCCTATCCTGAAGGCTCACGCTCCTATTGATGGGCTATCTAGCTGGGTGTGATTTCCAATTAGCAGTGGTCCTGGCATGGAGCCCAGAAAGCTCGTCTGGTTCTCAAGATGGTAGCATCACAGATCCTTGCCCTGACAGTGGTTCTCAAACTTGGCTGTGCTTCATCCCTGAAAATTCCACTCAACTTTCTGGGATGGCACCCAGACTATAACACATTACAAGAACCCACGAGTGATTCTGAAGTACGCGACTGAGATCCACCACCCCAAAATAGTGGCCAGCTTTCATTTACCCCGATGCTCACCTTTTTCTGATGTTCCTCCTAAAGGCAGTGTCTGCAGCTTTCACCTGCCTAGAGGAGCAAAAACAAAGAAACCGGGATGTTAACTAGTCTCATTGTGGCGATCATTTTGCAACATACACAAATACCTAATCATTATATTGTACACCTGAAACTAATATAATGTGTGTTAATAACATACCTCAATTAAAAAAGGAAACAACAGAGAAATCAGAGACTTGTGGCACTGTTACGTGTGTGGTGAACAAGGCAGAACAAAGAGCTTGGTTTTCTGAAGAAAGAACAAGAGATTCCATAGAATGCAAACAGCAGCCGCTTGAGAAGCTCTGAGGGTCCTTGCACTTTTGTCTCAGCCCAGACTATTAATAGGGAATGGGCTCCTCTCCTGACCACCTCGACCACCCGACAGACCTGCTGCTGCTCAAAACGGTGTAATTATCTCATGTCAACCTTGCTTCTATGGGAACTGAGAAGAGGGGGGGGCACACACTTCCCTGGGCTGGACTGTGCTCAGACCAGCAACCTAGGCTAGCAAGCAGCCCCACCCACTCCGACCACCACTTAGGGCTGTTGTTTGGCCACAGTACTGCTGTCTGCACACTCAGAGCAAGTGGTGAGAGAGGAAAGAGTACCTCTTATCTTAACCCTTGCTGGGCCTCTTCAGAACTGATCGACTGCTTTGGGTCACTGACTCCCGCTGCCCTGTGCTCTCAAAAACCCTACTTTCTAAATCTTGATGCTGAGTAATTTCTAGCAAGAGGTTCTCACTGGATACCAATGCTCTGACTCTCACCCGTTCTCTCGTCTTGGTTTGATGATTTTTGTAACATCGTTCTCTGCACCTCCTGAATGAAGCCTGGAAACATCCACTTCTTTGGACTTCACTGGTAAGAGGCTCTTAGAAGGGGCTCGAGTTTGTGTGTCTGCAAAGGAAAGCAAGCGGGTGAAGACTCAAGCACCATGACCCAATAGCTGCGACTCTATAACAAACAGTTCTGTTCCAGGTCGTCGGACACTTGGATTTTCATTCTGGCCAACCACAACTCGTGGAGATCAATTCAGAAGAATAAGAGTTCGAGAATAATCGGGGATGGAAACTAAAACTCTTCGAATGTGACAGTGCAATGTGTTTGAGGACAGCCAAAAGCTTGATGGTGCAGCAAAGTGAACGGCCAGAGGGCACAGATGTGAAAGTGGAGGCTGATACAAGCAAAGAGCCAAATGCGAGCCAGTGTGGCCATCAGCAGGGCAAAACACAGCTGAATTCTTCATCCGTCTCCAGTGGAATTGAACCACCTTGTTAAGCTCCTAAGCATTCAGTTTGCTCTCCCAAGGCTACACTCAAGCTGCTATGAGGTTCTCTTTGAACTGCCACACACTTGTTTTGACCAGTCTCCCTAAATATTCTGAGACATCTTTGTGTCCCTAGCGCCTAGAGAGTATCCGGCATATTAACAGGGGTTTGGTACCCACTAGCTGAACATATAGAACACTTCAGAACTTCGCACTTCACAATATTTCACACACCATTTCTGAATGATTTCCTCTAGTCTTCTCCCCCACCCCCCACCCTTTTTTTTTTTTTAACTTCTTAATGTTTATTTATTGTTGAGAGAGGGAGGGAGGGAGGGAGTGAGCAAGCATGTGCAAGAGGGGGGCAGGGGGCAGAGAGAGAGGGAGACACAGAATCCTAAGCAGACTCCAGGCTCCGAGCTGTCAGCACACAGCACAGAGCCTGACATGGGGCTCGAACTCATGAATCGTGAGATCATGTCTTGAGCTGAAAGTTGGGCGCTTAACCCACTGAGCCACCCAGGTGCCCCTTCTTCCCCTTTTCATGATGATTGCCTTTACTTCAGCCCTTTTGTGTATTCATTAAGTGAATTCATTAGTTGACATTCTGTTCTTATCTTGCTAGGGTACTGCCAGATAACCTGAGAAGTGGCCCTGCCATGACATGCTTCTGCCCCAGAGAGGAGCATTTCCCCCTAGTCCCTATGCCAGCCCTCCACCACACAGTCTTTTTACCATTTATAGACCACAGCAAGTTCAAGTAACATGTTCTGGAGTTACACGCTGCCTCACCACCTCTCCCCCCATGGATTTTCTAATTTAAACCAACTTTCACTTTGCTCAGTGTAAAGTGGCTCCTCCAGCTTGACCTAAATTAAGGGCTGTAACAAATCAAGTTGAAGAAACGAGGTACAAAGCACTGGATCACAGGCAATAGGAAACTGGTATCTGTATTTGACACAGATTTTGTTGTGATGACTTTAGCTGCACAATAGTTTGGAATAAATATGATTTCTCAGGCTGACAAATGATTTCATTTATAGGTACACTCACTGGGCACTTATACCCTATATTCCATTCTCGTGCCCACAAAGCAAAGATTAAAATGGTTCTTTTTGAGACTCTTAAAAACGGAGAACAAACTGAGGGCTGATGGGGTGTGGGAGGGAGGGGAGGGTGGGTGATGGGTATCGAGGAGGGCACCTTTTGGGATGAGCACTGGGTGTTGTATGGAAACCCATTTGACAATAAACTTCATATGTTGAAAAAAATGGTTCTTTTTGAAGTCTCTGAAGTACGCATGTTTTTATTTATTTATTTTTATTTATTTTTTAAAGTAGGCTCCATGCCCACTGTGGGGCTTGAACTCAGAACTGAGCTCAAGAGTCACATGCTTTACCAAGTAAGCCAGCCAGGTGCCCCAGGTCTTTGTCTGAAGTAAAAGGTAATCCTGGGGGAACATCCTATTTCAGGTATGAAGTTCTATACGGTAACAAATATATCCCATGAGAAAGGGTCTTAATAGTAAACTGATCAAAATTAACACTCTTCGTTGACTGGAAGCAGATCCAAATAATCCGTACTTGCTAGAACCTAAGGGCTGCATTGTAGGAAAAATTTAGCAGGATTTAACAAAGACTGTCTTCTTGAAATGAGAGGTGCTAAGGAGGAGAACTGGGTGGCTGGTGTCAAGGAAGGGAGACTGGTTCTTCACCGCAGATTGTTTTCTAACTTTGGATTTTTAACATGTGTATGTTACCTAGTTGGAAAACTAAAACTTAGAAACAAGTCGATGCCCAAAATCAAAACAGAAAACCTAGGAGATCTCCTCAAAACGTTAAACTGTTTCAGTCATATATGATCATAAAGCTGGGACAGGGACAGAAAACTGAGATGAAAACTCCCAACTTGTCTGGGGAGAGCCCGTCATTTTCCACCCAAGGATGGTCACTGTTCTCCAAGGGAAAGGCAGGGTAAAGGGGCCAGGCTCCAGCTCCCCCAGAGACTCCTAGTCCTGCTGAAGCCAGATTACCATTTAGGTGTTCTGAGGCCACATGAGACAAACAAAAACAACCTTTAAGCCTTTGGAGACAAGGCTGTTTACCTCACAGATCAATCCTGTTACTGTTCACCCACCAGTGGCAGTCTCCTGGAAAGGAGTCTTAATAAAGCTGTTTCCAAATCTCCCACAACAGGTTCTGATGTTTGAAGTCTATTATATGCTACGCTCTCCAGATTACACAGCTGGACAACTGCAGATTGTAGGAGATGACTTCCAACCACAAGCCCAGTAACACAAAGCAGGATGTCAAAGGAATCAAAAATTGTTTTTAATCCTATCTCTTCTCCCAAGGTTGTGGAAAACTCCAGCTAGGCCAGGCCCCTCTCTCTCATTTCACCCAACAAACACTGAGAATATACTACATAAGAATATACACAGTTACAAATGTGAACTAGACGTGGGTGAACCCCAGGGCCTCCCTCTAAGAATCAGACTCTCCTCTCTTCTCCCAGGTAACAAATCGGGTCCAGCCAGATAGCCCAACTCTGGAAACAAAACGAGCAATTGCTTAACAAGAGATTCCTAGCTTGAGGAAATAATATTGTGGAACAATCAGCAATTTAGCCAGGTTTCGGGGGAGTTAGCAGGTTGTCAGAGCCAATGGAATGCCCTTCCCCTTTCCAGGCCGCCGATCTAAGCCCTCATACTCCTAGGCTAGACCTCCTCCGCGAGTCCGCAGGGCGGCGTTGATACCCACCTGCCGGCAGGCCGCCGCTCTGCACAGCGGGGGGCTGCAGGGTGTACACTGTCTTAACCACGCTGGTCATCGTAACGAGGCGGCAAGGCTGGGCCCTGGAAGGTGCGAATCGAATGTTAGCCTGCGGTGGGCCAGGGGGCCCAAGCAGGTGGAAGGCCCCGGGAGAGGGCGACCTGGCCTGTCCGGGCCCGGGGAAGAAGTCGGGAGAAAGAAAATTCTCCATTCCCAGTCCATCCATCCCGCCCACCTCCGACATCCAGCCCCGTCTCTCGCCCCGGGACAACCGAACCCAGGCGCCTGTAGCTCCTACTCGCAGCCCTCGTCGCTCTGGTTCAAAAGCTGCTCCGCAGTAACTGCCGCACCAGCAACCCGGTCTGCCGCCTGGCTTTCAAATGGAAACTTCCGGTGGCCGGGCGGGAGGGCTTGCGGTGTGCTCCCTGTAGGCGGCCATGTTGTACGTATATCTGTGCCCTGGGCCACGCCTTTGGGGGCTGCCATGCTGTACGGCAGGTCAGAGGAATGGCCGGAGCCTGGGCTCCTAGGCTTTGGGTGTTGGAGCCCCCAGGTCTGGGCAGGGGAGGCAAGTGGTGCACTCTGCGGGCCTGGAAGGAGCAATGAGCTGTGGGCGTCATATTCCTGGCTTGAGACGCAAATGCGGTCACGTTTAGAGTCCATGTCACAATCCTTCTCTTTATTTGGTCCATGATTGTTAGGGAGATTGCATGCTGATTGGCGACAGCGCAGAGCATTTGGATAGGCAGAGAGTGGTGAGTGGTAGGTGACGTTTAAAGAGGATCTGTGGACAGAAATACCTCAGGCACTTGCCCTCAGTCCTAACTTTAATAACACATGGAGATTCCCCCCTACCCCCGTGTTTAAAAAAGGTAAGCTCTACCCCCAACCTGGGGCTTGAACTCATGACCCTGAGATCAAGAGCCATATTCTCTACCAACTGGACCAGCCAGGTACCCCAACACTTACCCAGATTTTAAGAAGAGATTCAGAGCTACTCCTAGAGAATAGGGGAGGGTACTCAAGCTCTTAAAGCACTCATTCATTTCGCTCAATAAATATTTATTGAGCATTTGCTGTGTGCCAGACCATCCTTCTAACAGGACAGATGGGGGTGGGGCAACAAATACCCAGACTGACTGGCTCTGCCCTCCTGGAGTTTACAATATAGAAAATGATAAATAATCACACAAACACTAGTTACACCTCAATTAAGTGGGGGGAAGGAAACCAAGTAAATACATATTTACCAACTGTAGTAAAACTATGAAGGAAAAGCACAATGTACAATTGATGTGGGAAACAAAGGCAAATGAAAAGTTAAATTTCCTCACTGCCGATAGCCCATTGACAAGTTCTTGAAATAGGCAGAGTGACATTTCTCTAGGAACTCAGCTGCTTTGATGACACTTTGCTAAGGGCAAAAGACAATCTTAGCTTAACATTACCCAACCTCCAGGATCCTGTACGTCTATCTACTCTAACATATAAAAATTCCTTTGGAAACTTCTTTTATCTCTACCCCCCCCCCAAATGTATGTTAGCAATCATCCTCCAAGAATATGACCCACTGATATACATCTGAAGGGTCTTATGGCTGAGATTTTACTAAACAGTAATGAATTAACTTTTCCTAGCCTCAGAATCCTGGAAACCTTCAAGGTTTTCAAAATACCTTGGAGGCTTGTGCTATTCCTAACCCCTCCCAACTTGAAAGTGTATAATCGGCCACGCCTCACAATCTCAGTGCAGCTCTTTCTGCCCACAAGTCCTGTCCCTGTGATGTAATAAAACCACCTTTTTGCACTGAAGATGTCTCAAGAATTCTTTCTTGGCCATTGGCTCCGAACCTCAACGTTTTCTACACTGCTATGGCAGCAAAAGCCTGGGAAACCCAATTGAAATCGAATAGTGAGGGAAAACGCTTATGTTTGATTAATGAAAGATGAGTGGGAGTTAATCTGATGAACAATGTGGGGTAGGTAGAAGGGAGGACAAATGCAAAGTCCCAAAGCAGGATTGAGCAAGCAAGGCTGACACAGAGGAGGAAAGTGGTACAGATAAAGCCGGAGAGATAAGTAGTCAAATAGCAAGCTTTACAGGCCAAAGGTAAAGAGATTAGATTTGATCCTTAAGAGTAATGGGAAGTCATTGAAATATTAGAGCAGTAAAGTGTTATTCAATTTATATTTTAAAAAGCTCACTCTGGCTACTTCATGGAGAATGGATTGAAGGGGGCAAGGGCAAAACTAGGAGATGGCTGGGAGGCTACTGTAATCATTCAAATGAGAGATGATGGTGGCCTGGCCGCAAGGCTGGTGGTAGCAGTGAGGATTGTAGAGACCGCTTCTAGGCAAACAGCCTTGAGAGACACAATGTGGCAAGGGCCCAGAGCAACCACCTGACGGGCCCGACAGGCCACCCACCTCAAAATATCCATAGGCCCTAACTACCCAATGGGCTGCTTACAACTAGGCACGGTTACCAAAGCAGGGAAAATTCCATAGTCCATACACCTCCTCACCTTCTGCCTTTAAAAACAGCCCCCACCCACTGCCTTGTTTCAGACAGCCCCTCTGCTGTCCTGCCCACTGCTCCTTTGCGGTGTATTCCATAACCTTCTATCGCCTTCGTTCTGCCTCAGGTGAATCCTTTTGATGAGGGAGCCTGAGGTAGGTTGAGGGTAAAATACAGGCCAGCACACCTGCCCCCCAGGTGGAATATGTGTGATATTCCTGGGACAGTCCCAGCTACCCAAGAACAAAGGAAAGGGGTTTAAGTGCTTGCCATGGTAAGGTGGGAAACTAAGGCAAATGAAAAATTAAATTCCCTTACTGCCTACAGCCCACTGACAAGTCCTTGAAATCGGCAGAGTGACCTCCCTCTAGGAGCTCAGCTGCCTCAAGGATGACACTTTGCTGGGAACAAAGAGAACCTTAGCTTAACATTATCCCAAACTAGAGGACCCTGTAAGTCGACTTCCTTTACCTCAACACCCCAAGATATATGCTGGCAATCATACTCCAAGCTCATGGCCCCCTGATATACATCAGAAGGGTCTCATGACTGAGGTTTTATTAAATGGTAATAAATGGCATTTCCCTAGCAACAGCTAGTCCTTCAAGGTGCTGGAAACCTTGCTTCCAAAATTCCTTAGATACTTACTCTAATCCTGACCTGAGGGTATATAGTGAATGACCGTCAGGACCCCAGTGCAGCTCTTCCTGCCCACGGGTCCTGTCCTGTGCTTTAATAAAATCACCTTTTTGCACCAAAGACATCTTCCAGAACTCTTTCTTGGCCAATGGCTCCGGACCCCACGAACCCCCCCATCACCCTAAACTTCATCACTTTCACTGCCCATGCCACTGGCCCCACATTTGGGGGCCCCCATCCAATCAGACAGAGATCCCATTCAGACACCACAGTGATGGAAAAGAAGTAGACACATTTAAGACAGCTTTTGGAGGATAGAATTTCAGGACTCCGTGTTGGACAGGATACGGGAGAAGGAGGGGCAGGAGAGAGGGAGATCTTAAGGATAACTCCCAGGCTTGAATAACTGTGGATAGAGTCACTATTTTGTGTTGCTGGGAGATTGAGAGCTTTTTTGAACAAGGTAAACTTGAAATGCCTCTCAGACACTCAAGTGGAGTTGTCAAGTAGGCAGTTTGAAATAGGCTTTCAGCCCAGAGGAGAGTCTGGCTTGGAGATAGACTCTTAGGAGTCATGGGTGTATGGATATATTTGGGGAGGGGGGAAGCCAGGGGGGTGCCTGGGTGGCTCAGTTGGTTGAGTGTCTGACTTCAGTCAGGTCACTATCTGGAGGATCATGAGTTTGACCCCGAGTCAGGTTCTGTGCTGACAGCTTGGAGCCTGGAACCTGCTTCAGATTCTGTGTCTCCCACTCTCCCTGCCCCTCCCTCGCTCATGCTCTGTTTGTCTCTTAAAAATAAATAAACATTAAAAAAAAATAAAATAAAAGCTGAATGGGATCTCCAAGAGAAGAAGTATACAAAGAGCCTTAGGGCCAAGGATAGGGATAGCAGCATTTAGAAGTTGCAATGATAAGGTGCCAACCAAGAAACCTGATAAAGAGGTGCCACAGAGGTGACAAGACAACAAAAAGAGGGTGGTGTTTTAGAAGCCAGGAGGAGGAAGTCTTAAACTGCCAAAGGAGGGAGTGGTAAACTATTGAGAATAACTGGTAAAGAAGTCATTGGCAAGTATAGCAAAAGGAACTCTGGTGGAGAGGTAGGTCTGAGTGAAGCCACATTAAAGTGGGTTAAAGGGTACATGAGAGATGAGGAAGCAGGGATGGCAGGTGTAGACATTAAAGAATCTGTGAATGGAGTAGAGCAATTGGGCAATAACTGGAGGTGGGTTGTGGGGGTCAAGGAAGGGTTTTCTCAAAGATGCAGCTACTAGTGGATACATGTGCCGATGGGAACAAGCAGGCTGACAGGAAGAAAAGGATGCTTCAGAGGGAGAGGGGATGATCAAAGGAGAAAAGTCATACAGAAAAGGGGAAGGAAGATGGAATCTGGAGCAGCATTTTCAAAATCTTTTTTGTTGTTGTTCACCCACCTCCACAAATAATTAAAAAAAAAAAAACCAATGTGCCCTCTCACCCATTTTTAGTTGATGCCTACATTTTTTCATAATTTTAGATATTTGTAAAGGACCAACTTTACTCCTATTACATGCTTTGTAGCTCTTTATTAATTTCTTTTTTTCTTTTTTTTTTTTAATAGTAGGCTTCACGCCAAGCACAGAGCCCAGTGCAGGGCTTGAACTCATGACCCTGGGATCAAGACCTGAGGTGAGATCAAGAGTTGGATGCTTCACTGACCGAGCCACCCAGGTGCCCCTGCTCTTTGTTCATTTCTACAAATCTTTCCTTTTGGTGTTTCATTTTTGGACAATTACTATTGCCATGTCTTCAAGTTCACCAGTCTTCTTTCTGCAGTGTCTAAACTATTGTTAATTCCATCCAGTGATTTTTTTTTTTTCATCTCGGACAGCTCTGGAAGTTCAATTTGTATATTTTTAAAAACATATTCCAAGTCTCTACTTAGTTATATGAATAAAGGGAATACAACTATAACAATGTCTTTGCTGATTTTCACATAGATGTTAGTTCTAGGTCGGTGTCAATTGATTTTCCTCCTCACTATGGGTCATATTTTTCTGCTTCTTCGTGTGACAAGTAATTTTTTTTTATTAGGCCTCACACACTGTAAATTTTGGTTTTGGTGGCTGGTTATTTTTGTATTCATATGAATATTCTTGATGTTTGTTTTGGGATACAGTTACACTACTTAGAAAGTTTCATCCCTTCAGGTCTTGCTTTAAAATTTATTAGATGGGAAACAATTATTAGATGGGGTGAGCAGTGTTTAAACTAGGGCTAATAAAAAAATAAATAAACTAGGGCTAATTGAGTCCCCACTATTGAGGAAAGACACTTCTGAGAACTCCAACCAATGCTCCATAAATTATGATGTTTTCAAGTCTGGCTGATGGGAACAGGCACTATTCCAGTCCTCTATGACTATTGGCTGCTGTTCCCTCTAATCATTTTGAATGGTTCTTTCCTTAGTCTCAAGTAGTTTCCTCACATTTACACAATGAGTAGTGCTAGGCTGAATACTCGAGAGGGGTCCTTTGCAGATCTCCAGAATTCTCTGTCTCAGATGTTGGAGGAAGCAAGAGAAAGTGTTAAATGGTCATTACAAAGAATGGAAACCAGTAACTAGAACGGAAACAAGGTAGGCAGAGCTGAGGGTCCAGTGAAGTCTGGTGGTCACGAGTTCAAATCTACACCAATCTGCCCAGCTGCATGATTTTCTTTAGCAGTACTGAAGCTCTTATTAGATGTTTGTGAATCTGGTAAAATCCTGATCTTTTTCCTATGTTGAGGTATAATGTGAATAATCACACAGAGACCTGATAATGATTATAACTTTAAGGTCCTTCCAGGGCTTTTCAGCACAGAGTGGCTTTAGGACAACCAATCATTCACATAGCACATAGTGGCTTTCTTTTGTTTCTCATCTTTCCACTGAACTGAGTTACAATTTCTTCTCTTAAGCATAAACACCTACAGACCTTGAGGTATAGTCTTCCCCGGGAACAAGGGTGTGGGTAGAAAGGGTGAGGAATGGCTGTTTTTCTCTCCCCAAGTAAATGAAATCTTGATGGATGGCATGGGTGTCAGAGAGCTTGTTGTTGCCTGCGTGTATTATCAAGGGCTGAGATAAGGCCACCATGGAAGGAAAGATCAGAAACTCTCTGGACAAACGGGTGAAGGTTGTAAACCAAATGAATCTTCTTTCCCGAGACCCCTCCCAGCCCTTTCATGCACTGGGAGAAGAATGGAACGAGTTAGAGGGGGCTGAGGAAGTTTGGCTTATAAATCACTTGTGAGATGTCTCTTTCAGAATCGGGCTCAAGCTGGGATATTGCCTAAATATCATGGTATCAGTTATGCCATGTGCCAGTAAAATCTAAGATTCTGCCGGTCAAATCAATCTCTAACATTGTCAACAAAGCACCAGAGCCATGGAAGGATGGGTTTTTCCATAGTAACAAAGTATACCAAGTTACATTTTAAAAACATACAGCACGCATACTCATACTCTGAGTGTGAGTTCAAGGATCTGTAGCACAAATAGGAGAAATGACCTTAAATCCCAAATGGGTATCAACGTAGTTCTATTTTAGAGTGTCTCCGTGTTAAGAAACCATTTCTTGAATTTTTCAGAGCAAACATAAATGCTTTAACTGGTTTTCCTCTGCTTCACAGCATGCTTCTAAGCCATATACTCATTGTAACCACTGATAATATTAATAAAGTGAGTAGGTCTGCTGAAACTCAAAGGAAATTGGAAATGCTTTACATCTTGCTTTCCACAGTTGGGGCTGGAGAGGCAAGCTGGGTTACTCACTAATGTGGATTGCCTGCTGTTGGTATGGGCCCCTCTAGGTGTAAGGTGATGTTTTAGGTCACCACTGGGTTCTTCCAGTCTTTTGGGCCCGGTGGTAGAAAGAACAGATCCAGTTGGTACCTTAACTACTCTGGCTTGTCTGCCTTCCTGTAGGGTTTTGTGGCTGTGGCCTGCAAGAATGGGACCCAGAAATCCCCGAGTAGGGTCCTCAGGTGTGCCCAAATCCTCGATGCCTGCCCCACCCACCCCTTCGTATTCTAACGGAGCCAGAAAAAGCTTTTAAGCTCCAGTCCTAGACACCATGTCTCTTCTTGCAAGACACAAGAGAGGGTGTGGGGGAACAGGTTCTTTTGGTCTGGATCCCTGCTGCCCTCCCACAATACAGGGCAGAAGAGCCTTGGTGAGCTGCTCAGAAGCAACTAAGATGCTGGTCTCTCTTTTGAATCAAGGCCAGACTTCTGCTTATGCTCAGGAGGAAGGGCTCACCTCGTCCTCCCCCTGGCTGATTGTGACAGATGAGGCCAGGGCTCTCTCGGCCTGGATGTGTGGCAACAGGAGGACACGTCCATGGTGTAGAGAAGCCAAGACCCTGATGAACAGCCACAGGCCAGACAGGTGGAATTTCACTTGGACATGAAGACAGAGTGGTCCCAGCAGACCTCCCGGGGGGACGGGTCCAAGTTAGGTCCTAGTCACTGCCTCCTCCTCCTCCTGATGTCAGGGGTCAAGAGGATTTGCTTTTCTTATTTTGCAAAGGAGCCGACATATCCCTTGGTCATTCCTGCCCATGGTCTTCTCTCTCTTCCACAACTCCTGTTGTCATTCGGGTTCCTGCTCCCCTTCTGAGCTACTTGGGGTGGGAGGTAGGTCTCAACGATATAAAGAAAACACAAAACCAAAAATGCCCCTTGATTTGCCTCCAGCGTGGTCACAGACTGTTTGGCCCTAGAAAAGTCCCTTCCTGTCTGTGATACTCATCTGTAAGATGGCCTGGATCAGTGGTTTTCATGCTACATTCTGGGGAGCTGCCAGGAACTTGAGGGGTTCCCCAGGGCCTGTCTGAGAGGCACAGTAAAAAGGGGAGCTCAGCTGGCTCTGTATACCCCACCCAGAACCCACTAGAGTCACTGCTTGTTATGTTTTATATGCTGTGTTTTCACACAAGAATTCTTTGAAGGAAGGGTCCTGAGGCTACAGAGCTTGAAAACTGTTGGAATTGGGGCGCCTGGGAGGCTCAGTCGGTTAAGCGACCGACTTCAGCTCAGGTCACAGTCTTGCAGTCCATGGATTCGAGCCCTGCGTGGGGCTCTGTGCGGACAGCTCAGAGCCTGGAGCCTGCTTCAGATTCTGTGTCTCCCTCTCTCTCTGTCCCTCCCCCTTTGTGTTCTCTCTCTTTCAAAAATAAACTTAAAAAAAAAAAAAAACAAAAGAAAAGAAAACTGCTGGAATAAATGATCATTAAGGTCCCTTCCAGTCTGAGATACTTGCACTTCTGAAGCCCAGCTTGAGTTGTTTCCCTCCTGGAAGCCTTCCTGGTTACCCAGTCCTGGGTACTTGACCTCCAGCGATACTAATGGTGACAGGCATTTGGCCCTCAGCATGCCCTGCATGGTGCTGTCAGTGACCCATCGCTCCTGTGTGTCTATGTGAGCTGTTTCCCCAGCTAGAGGGAGGGCTCCTTGAGGGCAGATGTTCGATTTTCCTTCCATGCCTCCGTCTCCCCGAAGTACCGTAGGAGAGTAGGTGTTCAAGTAAATGTGCTCCAAGTGCCATCGCTCTCACGTGGGCTCAAAAACCTTGCGGAGAGACTCTGCTTTGGGGAGGAGGAGTCACCTTTTGGTCTGCTGAGAACCCCCAGAACGTCATGTCCTTAGGAAGCTGGGGGCCCTGACGCGGGGAATAGCTTTAGACTCACACACTCCCAAAAGGGGCAGGCCTGGGGTCCTGCCTTAACTGAATTCCGTTCAACCTCTACTACCCTCAGTGCCTCTCCTGACAGGGGCTCTCCGTACACTGTGGCCATGGAAGAAGCATGCCCCTGAACCCGGGAAGCAGATCAGCCAGGATGCCCCATAGCCGATAGGTTCTCAGTGGATCTGAAGGGAAGCACTGGGCAGATGCGGAGCAACTTGCAGCCAGCTCAGAGTATAGCTCTCTCTGGAGACGGAGGTCTAAAGAGAGGAAGGAAGGGAGTGTTGCACTCAGAGACACCTGTGAAGGCAGGTCGTAAGAGGGTGCCAGAGGTGAAGGGTCAAGTTAGCCACAAGCCAATGTCCCTGGGGCAGGGAGCCAGGAGAGTGGAAGTTTCAGGGGGGAGTGAGCCAGGGAAGTTGCTTCCCCCTGTACTAGTTCTGTGCCTGTGGGTCAATCGCTTAAGCTTACTTACTCTCAATGACTTTACCTATAAATTGGGGGCAGAAGGACCTGGCTAACCGCAGGCTTCCCCATAGTGACATGGTGAGACTAAGGAGAAAGTGGGTGTGCAAGTGTTCCGTAAGCTAAGAGATGCAGGATGTAAAGGATTCTTATTGTTTGTTCACAGGGGAGAGCACGCTTCGTGTACCAGAGCAGCTCCCCACGAGGGACCGTCCTGTAACTGAGAGACACTCTGAGGCTGACCAGCCCTCCTCTTCCTGCTTCATTCCCAGCAGCCGTCTCTGCCAGGCCCTGGCAAATATCTGGTCAGCCCGGGGAGTGTGAGGGGGTAGGGCTGTTCAGGAAAGAGTCACTTAATTCTGGCCCAGAGAAGCTCTCCAAAGAGAAGGAAGTGTCCTGCTGAAGAGCCCCTGAAAGGTGTGAGGCCCTGGAGGCTGCTGAGGCTCCCTAGGGCTCTTCTGGTTGGTGAGGTGCCCTGGCAGGATTCCACGGACTGAGTCCCTTCGTCCCACTTGGCTTGGGGGCTGGGTCAGCCTCGCCCTGATACCTGGAGCTACACATCTGGCCCTCCCCCTTCCAGAGGTCCTGGTTGGCATATGGGGACAAATGAGACCTCAGCAAGTTACAAGGAGAGCTTGACATTTCTCTCCAAAGACCCTCTCCACTGAATCCTCCAGATGTGGGGAGTAAGTAGCAGTCTGGACCAAGGCTGAAACATCTGGCAGGGTTTAAAATCCACAGCTGGAGAGTGAGACCTCTCCATGCTGATGCGGGCAGACACTATCAGGCTCCAGTCTGGGGCTGCCCCCCTCCTGTCACCTCTGACAGGCTCTGTGCCCCAGTCCTGCCTTCCTGGGCCTCCCTCAACTACTGTAGCCTGAAGTGTGGGTGCTGGGCCTGCGTAGCCAAACATCTGGCAGATCTGGCTGGCTGTTGGGCAGCACCACAGGGCTGCCATCCCCTGGTGCCCCACGGCCCTTCCAGGAGGAGCTGCTCTGGTGGGAGGCAGGCAGCGACGGATCATACACGGTCTCCCTCAGTGCCAGCCATAGGGTGTCTCGCTTCTCATTCAGCTGGCCCCGCTCAGGTACCGTTTGCTCCGTTTCGTCCAGGTCCTCTGGGGAGGCACCCACAGAATCTGGCACTCGGGCACTGGGCTCAGAGGTGCTTAGGCAGGTCTCGTCAGAGACGCTGAGCCCCTCCAGGGTGCTAGCTGAGGAGCAGAGGCAATCCGGAGGCTCCACGGCCTTGGGCTTGGGAGGGTGGGCCGAGGCTTCTGGTGAGGCCTGCACGGGCTCAGCCTTCTGCCCTTGGGAGTCCTGCCTGGCTTGGGTTTTGGGGCTGGGGCCAGCCTGCTTATAGGGGGAGGAGGTCTGCAGGGCCGGGCACTGGCTGAAGACTGCCTGGTGGTCCAGGAACAGCTCCCTTGGGGAGGCAGGGGCCGGTGGGGGCCGGGGGCAGCAGGGGCCATCATGCAGCTGTAGATCCTCAGAGAGCACCGAGGGCCGGTGGGACAGTTTGCTAGTGGCTGTGCTGGTGTCAAAGCTGGGACTCCGGCGCCGTGCCAGGGGCTGTAGCTCGTATTGTTCCGAGCAGGATCCGGGTGCCTTTCCCACTGGCCCTGATCTTGGGCGGCCTGCCTTTTCCCCACTAGGCTCCCCATTCCCAGCATCCCATGGCAGGTGGGCACAAGGCCAGAGGATCTGCCCACAGTTCTTCTCTGGTCCAAAGAAACAGCACAGAGATTGGAAGAAGAAGCTGGCAAAGCCACAGCTGACGCACTTGACCATCATGAGGACAATGCCCAGCTTGCGATAGAGCAGCACCGTGGCAGGCAGCATGAGCACGCCGGCCGCAAACAGGGCCGCGGCCCCCACAGCCGTGGCACAGCTGGTCTGGCGCAGCGAGAAGGCCACGCGGCTCAGGCGGTCGGGGTGTGGGCACAGGTGATAGGAGATGCAGTAGTTGACAGTGAAGTCTACTGAGAGGCCCACAGAAGCAGAGAGAAAGAGGGCTTCGGCAGTGTTGAGCTGCCATTCGAGTAGAACCAGGAGCCCCACGGTAAGCAGTACAGTGCCTGCCACCGCTGCCACGGAGAACAGGCTAAGCGGAACGTTCCAGGTGCCCAGCAGCAGTGTGGCAAACGCCAGCGCCAGAGCCAGGCCCAGCACCACAGCAGGTTCTGTGCTCAGGCTGTGTTGCAGGCTGTACAGCTCCAGATGGCTGGTAAACCAACCCCGGTGGAGGCCGGGAGGTGCCCTGCCCAGCTCCCCTGCCAGCCAGTGGCTGACTTCAGCATAGAAGTGGTGTGCTTGGCTGTAATCTGTACTGTACTGGAAGTTAGTCTGGAACTGCAGAACCAGGGCAGCCAAGCCGCCCTGGCTATTGAAGCGGGGTCCTAGGTCACGGGTGCTGTTGGGGCCTTGCTCCAGAGCCATCATCTTGAGGCAGTGCAGGAAAAGCTGGGGTGCCCAAGGGAAGCCTGAGTGGCCACAGCAGAGGCCAGGCCCCAGGCGGGCACAAGCAGGGCTCTCCACCCAGCGCTGGAGGGCCTCCATGAAGCACAGCGTGGGCCAGCCCTCGGGCTGGACACCAAAGAAGCTCTGATTCCGAGCTTCGTGGCAGAGTGCTAGCAGCCAGCGCTGGGCCTCGGGACCGCTGGCAGAGAAGGCAGGGTCACTCACCAGTGAGCTGTTGCTGCGAGGGTCCAGCGGGTCGCCAGTGTCCACGGGCAGGATGCCCCACACCAAAACCACAGGCATGTGGCCGCCCTCGCCCTGAGGCAGCCGCTCAAACAGGAACTGCTGGCGGTACTCCGCGTCGAAGCGCTCGAAGGGGTGGCTAGGCCGGAAGACCTGGCCGCGGGGCGGCGGCAGAGTGGGCAGCCGCAGACGGGGGCTAACGCCGGCGATGTAGGCGCCCCCTGCCGCCAGCGCGGCGAACCAGCAGATCCAGATGTAGCGGAACTTGATGACCCCACAGGGCAGCAGGCGCTGGAAGAGCAGGCGCGAGGTGCTGGCCGCCGCCCTCCGAAGGCCGCGGAGCCGCCGGTGCAGCGCCAGCGCCAGCCGCCGGGGCGCACTGCCGCCCCACGGGCCCTGCGCCCGGGACGCACAGCCGCGGGCCAGGTAGCGCTCGTGGAGCACGGCGGCGGAGGGCAGCCAGGCCAGCGTGAGCGCCAGGTGCGCCAGCACGGACGTGCCCATGTAGAGGGCGAAGCAGCGTACGGCCGGCAGACGGCTCAGGTAGCTGGCATAAAAGGCCGCGGCCGTGGTGAGGCCCGAGACCAGCAGCAGGTAGCCGAAATGGTGCATGGTGCGGCCCACGCGCTGTGCCAGCCCCCCGGAGGGCAGCTGGCTCTTGCTGAGGCGCCACAGGTCGAAGAAGATGAGGGTGTGGTTGGCGCAGACGCTGCTGAGCAGGACGAAGGCTGCCAGATTGACGAAGGGAAAGTAGGCCATGCGGAAGGCCACACGGTAAAGAAAGAAGGCAACCAGGAGGGAGCCCAGCACCCCCAGCAGCACCATGAGTGTGAGGAAGAGGGAGCGCAAGTAGAGGGCGATGCTGAGGAAGATGGCAGCCAGGGCCAGCAAGGGGTACACCGTGTCCTGGACCAGGTAGTGCCTCAGCAGCTCCTGCTTGAGGCCCAGGTCCATGCCAGTGATGGATGTGTAGTTGTCAGAGAGCCCCCAGGGGGTGGCTAGGCGGTCCAGGTAGATGCCCATCATAGAGGCACCCTTTGGAGTGGGCAGGAAGAGCAGGCTGTACTTGAGGGAGGGCACCTGGTAGTCAGCAGTCTGGGGGCTCAGGAAGTCCCTGTCCAGCAGAAAGTGGAGGAGTTGGTAGACGGCACTGCTCCGAGAGCACTTGGTGGGAACCTGGGCGCAGTGCGGGGGCTTGTCCTGCCCGGGGCCCAGACAAGAGGGCACCAGGGCACCGCGGTGGTAGTAGATGGCACAGGCCCGCAGAAGGGCCAGTGTTCGGGCTGCATCCGCTTGGGTCGTGTCCAGGCAGGAGGAGCGGTTGGAGAGCACGGCCACATAGTTGCCCAGGGACCAGCTGGGACAGCACTTGTTGGCTTCCGTCCGCTGGCACAGAGCCCCAAAGCGGGTATGGGAGCGGATCTGTACAGCACACACAGCGGGAGAGAGCTCAGGAGCAACGCAGGGGCCCAGGTTTCCCCAGCCCTATCCAAGGCCCCCTCACCTCCTTTCAGGCTATAGGGCAGAGGCAGAGAGGTATCTCCCCAGCCCAGTAGAAGTGGCTTGTCTCAGAGCTGCACTTGGCTCCGGACTACATCTTGACTCCATCAAAGAGGAGCCTCAGGGATGCTGCCCGAGGCCTCAGCCTGAGAGGTCCTGCCCTGAGGACCCCTGCAGGTCACACACCCCAGCTCTTCACTGCCTGAGCCAGGAGTGCCAGTGGAGTGCCAGCCACAGAGGGGTCAAGGGTCCAGGGAACTGGAAGCAAATGATGGGAAAAATGAGGCCAAAACATTCCAGGATCAGGGTCAGTGCCAAGCCTTAGCCCCCCACCTCTGTCCACAGGTCTGCTTAAACCCTCTTAGGGCCAGGGCTGTTTCTTTTACAGACCCCATGTCTCCTTTTCTCTCCCACCTGCTGTTGACACAACACATCACAACAGCTGGTGTAGTTTGGGAGGGCACGGGCCTGGGGAATCAGAGGCCCGGTTTTGTCACCAACTGGATGTACTGTACGGCCTTGGGCCTGAGATCGTGGTGACAACAGTAACATTTATTAAGAGATTTCTGGGGCGCCTGGGTGGCTCAGTTGGTTGGGCGGCCGGCTTCGGCTCAGGTCATGATCTCGCGGTCCGTGGGTTCGAGCCCCGCGTCGGGCTCTGTGCTGACAGCTCAGAGCCTGGAGCCTGTTTCAGATTTTGTGTCTCCCTCTCTCTCAGACCCTCTCCCATTCATGCTCTGTCTCTCCCTATCTCAAAAATAAATAAACGTTAAAGAAAAAAAATTAAAAAAAAAAGAGATTTCTATTGCCAATCACTATGACAAATTCTATCTTGTTTAACATCCCTATGAGACAAGTACCATTATTTTCTCCATTTTATATATGCAAAGCCTGAGGCACTGAGAGGTTAAGAAACATGCCTGCAGTCACACAGCTAGGGAGTATTAGAACTGGCCTTGAATTTAGGCATCTGACTCCAGGGCGCATGTTAAGGCATCTTTTGGTACTTTGAATTCACTTGTATGGAGTGCCTTGGGCTACTCAGTGGTGTTCGCACTGTTTTTAGCAGCAAATCTTTCTTCAGATGTTATGGTATATGGCTTTCCAGTTGGCATGGTTGGATTGGCACTGCTTGGGTTGATGGAGGCTGGGGGCCTTGGGCTGGGTCCTCCTCAACAGCTCTTGAAGCTTTTCTTCGGGACCTTTTGAAAATGCCCAGGCTCCACATAGTCTGTGTCTTGGCTCTTATAAAAAGTTGAATCTTCTTTCTCCACCCCGACCTGGAGCCTCTCAACAGGGTTGGAATAATTTTCTAAGCAGGGAATATTCTTCCCTAGTCCACCCTGGCAGTCCTGGTTCAGCTGTATTTCCTTGAGATCAGGTCCCTGATGTCCCTGCCCCACCCCCACACCCCCCAACCCCTGGCACCTCCCCAGTCTGCTCACCTGGTCCCGTTCCATGCGACACATGGAATGGATGGCGTGCAGGTTCCACAGGCTGCCCGCTGAGGTCGACATGAACACCAGCTGTGCATAGCTCTTCTCTGCAACACACCCCACCCCCCGCCCCTTCCAGAGCTCAGCTCTTTGGCATCAGGTCCTGGGCCCACCAGAGGGAAGACGCTTACCCAGGGCCATATGAGGTTCAGAGTCTCAGGAGTCTGAAACCTGTGCCAGGCTGCCTGATCCGGTGCTCCACCCCCACCCAGCTTGACTCTGTGTGGCTGGAGTACCCGAGACCTGCCTCAGCCTCCCAGCTGTAACCCAACTTCCTTGACTTGAACATGGCCAGCCAACCTCCTTCCTTTTCTGTCTGCCCACATTTGTTCTCCTGAGCCCTCCTGTTCTAGTAGGTAGGAAGGGGACCACCATGAAAGGCAAGAACTGGCTAGGCTGCAGCTTACCAGGGGGACCACAAAAGAAGTCCTCCTGCCCTCTGTCTTCCAGGGGTTCCACCATCCTTCGAGGCCGGACCAAGCCCTCCTGGGCACTGCTCCAGGGTGTGGGGCTCAGAGTGGTGTGGGGGTTTGAGCTGAGGTAGAGAGAAAATCTATGCCAGGCACCATCAAGGGGTAGGGGCTCAGAGGAGGCCAGATACCACTCCCCAGGGGATCCCAGCAAGTCCCTCTGACCTGCATTTGGGGAGGTCACCCAATGCCCCCTCTCTTTCCCCCATTCGCTTCAACAGCGGAAAGGTGGGAACCCACTACCTGTTCAGCTCAAAGTCTGGGGAAAGAGAAAGCAGCTTCCTGGGGCCTGTGAGGGCTTGCAGTGCTCTCCAGACCACTAGCTTGCGCCCAACGTCTGTGTCTCGAGGCTCAAAACCCTGCAGGAAGGAAGACAGAGAAGATCAGGCAGGAGGAGGGGTGCTCCGTCTGGCTCTTCTTGGCTCTGCCCCTTTGCATCCCTGGAGCAGAGAAGGCCAGTCCACCTGTCTGGATTGTTGGATGAGAGTATCGCCCCTGTACCGTTTCCCCAACGTGCACTGCCACCCCACTCCAGCTGTGCCGTCCAACTTTCTGCCCCAGACAGAGCCGAGGTGGCCAGGCCTGGGGGCCCCTATCCCTTCCCTGTCCCGCCCTTTCTTACCAGCAAGGGCTTGGAGAAGTCGGGCAGTCGGTCCCCCAACAGTCCAGCCAGGGTGCAGAGGAGGATGACAGCCAGACACAGCAGCAGCATGGCCACCGGCCACTCGGCAATCAGCTGGGAATAGCTGGGAAAGAGGAAGAGAACCCACACGAATTGGTGTTGGGTAAGGCAGCAAGGTATGGTGAGCTTAGGAGTCACCAAGAAGGGGTGGTGGGGCCAAACTTGGCACCAGCCTAGTCACCCTTAGGGGGCCAGAGAAGGCCCAGGCCTACCTCTTTGGCATCTGGAAGGCCCGTTCCTGCCTGTGGAAGAGAAGAAAAGATACTTGCTTGTCAGAGCCCTCTTGCAGGGTGGGAGGTAGAGGAAGATGGTACTAACCCTTACAGGCTGTTCTACTCCCAAGCTCCAACCCTTACTTCCTCCTCCATCCAGGCTGCCTCCTCCATCAGAGGCAGGAAACATCCTGGGCTGCCTCCTAATGAAGGAGTCCTGAGCCCCAGGGGCTCACTCCACTTTGAAGCCTTGCCCCACCTTCCAGTGGCAGCTTGCAGGCTGCTGAACCCCTCCTTACCTGACACTGACCACATGGTGCTGCACGGATGGTGGCTTCCAGGCCCCATCTCGCTGTGAGGGGGCTGGAGAAGGGCTGAGGCTAGAGCCATGGGAGCATAGAGCTGCCCGGTCCCCAAGCCCTGGCAGGGAACTGTCCCCCCGGTATTCCTGTGGTGCCTTGGGATAGGTGAAGTGTGCAGGGGCCAAGGGGCTGGACGGGCCCCCAGGCTGGAGGGTGGAAGTCGCTGGTGGGGGTCCTGAAGAACTGGAAGGTTCCTCAAGGGGGCAGCTGTGGAGAGAGCAGCTCTTCTCTGGGCTTGCCTCAGGGGCCACAGCCTTGCTTTGGGACCTGTTGAGAGAGGAGACAAGGGTGATGGGGGCGGGGGTCATCCCATGCCCCATCATTGTTCAGGAGTCGGAGGCAAGGAGCCGGGGGCTTGGGGTTGTTCTATTACTAGTCCTGGGGGAGAGGTGAGGAGGGTGCAGGCTACTCCCCAGCCTACCTCTTGGGTCCGCTATCTCATTCACTCATCTGTCCACACACTCAAAAAACGTTATTGGCAGAGCCTGGCACATGCTGAACACTGTGCTTTTACATATATGGTGTCCTCTATTCCTCACAAAAACCCTACAGGGGAGATACTTTCCTTGTTTTATAGATTTGAAAGTAGGTTCAGTGAGCCATGAAGCGCTGGGCCTTAAACCCAGGTCTGACTTGCAGTCCTGTGCTCTTCCGGCTGCAGTCATCTGTTCATTCTCTTGTCGGACATTTATTGAGCACCTGCTGCAATCTTGGTCCCACCTTAGAGCCTGTGAACTTTCTCCTCCTTCAGCTTGGGGTGCTCCACCCCCAGATAACTGCATGGCTCATAGCCCCTCTTTAGTCTCTGTTCAACTATTACCCTCTTAGAGAAGCCTTCCCTGACCACCCTTTCTAAATAATCACCTGTCAGCTCTCTATCCCCTTACCCTGCTTTGTATTTCTTCACAGCATTTGCCCCAACCAGACCTTATAGTGTTGTCGTGTTTATTGCCTGACTTGCAAATGGAATGTGAGCTCCAGGAGAGCAGGGTCTGGTGCATTTGTTCATCTCTGCAGCCCTCGTGCCTTGAAGAGTGACTTGCACTCAGAAGGTGCCCAGGGAATGTTTGCTGAATGACTACTGAGCACTAGATAGGCTGCTAATAGTGGTCCTGGGATGAATAGGGCCTTTGGCCTCTAGGCACTCATGGTAGGCAGGAGATGTTGATAACAGTCCAACATGTTGGGTGCTGTGAGAGAGGAAGTCAGAGGGCTGAAGGAGCCCAGAGGAAGGCCCAGCTTTGATAGGGGTGTGAGGTTTAGGGTATGCCAAACCTCAGGGAAGGTTTGGCACAGGCAAGTGCTGCCCTTCCACCAGCCTTGGGCCATGGGGCAGAAGGTTTGCTTTATAAGAGTGTGCACAGTTGGGAGAGGGAGTTGGGACCCCCAAGGAACTTGCTAAGGAAGAATTGGCAATAGATTCTTCTTTCCAAATTACTCATGAGAGCAGCTCTCGGTGCATGGATGCAGCCCCACTCCTTGGGTGCAGGGGGAGGTGGAGTCCCACCCAGTGGCAGGATTGCCAGACCTAAGACGAGAGAAGATGTCCACAGAACAGAGTAGCTGAGGGCTATGGAGGGTTTCCAGAGGGGCTTCGGACTGGGAAGCCCTGGCAGAGTTCTGTCTTCTCTCCCCATTCACCTGACTCACCTGGCTGGCCAGAACTTGTGTAGTTGTGTCGTTTACGCTGAGCCAACCCTGGCTTCCGGCCCTGCCTGCTGCACTGCTGAAAGGGTTATATGCCAGAGTCCCAGCCATGGTGGCAAGTAGACATTGCCCAGGGAGGCTGGGTTCTGCCCAGAGACCAAGTAGAGGAAGTGGATAGAATAGGTAAGCTCTTCCTCCTCCACCCAGAAGGACGACTGGCTGGCATAGCAGTCTGGGAAAGGATGAGCCCCATGCTGAGAGCAAAATGGGGGAGCACTGGAGGTGGGCTCCTGGCTCTATCATCCTTTAGCTCTGGGGCCTTGGGAAAGACACAATTCTTGGAGT